>NC_087444.1:39755900-41164607 GCF_036321535.1 Camelus dromedarius
TGAGTGGCTGCAGAAGCTGGGCTGCAGGTTTGTCTTCACTGGGCGGGGGGCTGATGACTTGATAGTTTCAGCATTCTTTGTTTACTGATATGGTTTGCAGTATTTTTCATACACAATAGATACACATATAATGCTTTATGTATCTTAAACAGGCAGACTCAAGTTAACTTTGATGTTCTCTGTCATAGTGTTTCTTTCAGGGTTCCCTGAAACATATTTCTTTTGCAGACTTTCCCACATACCTTTTCCTAAGGTAGAACTAACGAGACAAGCCCCATCTCTAATTAACATTTTACATATTTGCTTTAGTTACTTCTAATTATGGTACTGGTAACATAAAGCAGGATCTCTGTTGACAAATACACAGCAGTCAGATAAGGAATATGCTTGTTGTAAAGGCAACCTTTATCTCTTCCTGGTCAGATTTTTACCACGCTTTTTTTTTTTCAGTTTAATAAAATGCAAATCATACTAAGGTCTCAGCGAAGGGACCTTTTCTTGTCCCTTCACTCCCATAGTAATTTATATACTTGGCTGTAGTCTCACTAATTGAACAATAGTTTTCTGTAAATTTGCTACCTTAAATCTTGTGTTTCTGTGTTCCACTGCTGAATCTTGATACCTTTTCTCTACTTTTATTCAATAAATTCCTTCATCTATCCCTTAGTTACTGATGATCTCTACTCAGTATATGTGGCTTTGATAAATTTGTGTGTGTTTACATTTTTGCATTTCCGCCCTGTCCTCTTTCTTCATTACTACCTTAACTCAAGGCTCCATTATTTTCGTGTAAATTATTGGAGGTCTCTCATGACCCTGTTTCCTCTTTCAATCCTTGCCTCTTACTATCATTTGACAGACTGTGGTTGTGTGAGTCACCTATTAAATACGTATTAACTCCTTGCCCAGCTGTCAAAATCCTTTATTATTTGGAACAAACTTCACCTTGTTGGCTCCATCTGTCACTGGACCCTGTCACCGTTTTGTGTTCTATCCACATGCAATTTCTAACCCATTCTCTGGGATGGATCTAGTTTTTTTTTTTTTTTTTTTTTTTTTCCAAACTGAAATGCCCTCCCCTTTCTTTTTCATTGATAGAAATTCTATTTTAGAATCATTATAAATTTTCTCTTCTAAGAACTCTCAGATAGTTTCCTCCCCAAATAGTAATTGATCACTCTAAATGTTCCCAATATAAATTTACTTACAACTTTTGGCTCTCAATTTTTGTTTTCTAGTTTTCTGATGTCCTGGCTACTTGTCATCAGCCTTAAAAAATTAGGTTCTTATTTTACCTTTTAGTTTTAATCATTGAATATGGGATACTATTTACACACACAGATTCTTTGTACAGTGACGTTTACACAAATCCAGGCTGGTGAAAAGGGGGCATCTATACTAATTTGAGTGTCTTCTGTTAGCCAAACACACTGTAGGATTTTACACACTTTTGTATAGTACATCCTCACAACAGCCATATGAGTAGACCATGTGAGTTACTGTCCAAACGTGGATGCATTTTAGAATAAAAGGTAGCACAGTTAATCATATTAACAGTCAAACAGAGACGAATTGGGACTTCCCTGGGTAAGCCAAGACATATAGGCATCCTACCTATAAACAAGAGATATAAAATTTTGCTCTTATGGAGGTAAAACGTCTTTCCCAAGATCTGGAAGGTTAACTCAAGATAGTCTGGGTCTGAGAGTGTGCGTGTGTGTGTGTCTATGGATACATATTTATATGTATGTGTATATACCCTTTTTCACCAGCCTGGATTTGTGTAAATGCCACTGTATAAAGGGTTTATGTGCGCAAACACTATGCTATGATTGATGACGAACACTAAAAGATAAGTAAAATCCTAATATTTAAGGTTCATGAGATGTGGTAAGGACATCAGAAAATTAGGAAACAAAAGTTGAACCAAAGGTTATAAGTAGGGACACGTATGCCTGTGTGTGTGTACGTGTGTGTGTGTGTGTATATGATCATTCACGGTCATGCTGCTTCCTGATGAAATGTCTCTTCTACATAAAGAACTTTCCTTTATATTTTCAAGTTAGGTATAATTCTATGATGTCCTGTAAGATCATAAGGTCCAGGCCTCTGGGATGTATACATGTTGACTATTGAATCAAACACTAATCCAGATTCTGCTGTGGAGAAATTTTGCAGCCGTAATAAGGTCTCAAATCATTTGGTCTTAAGATAAGGAGACGATGCTGGGTGCGGCTGACCTAAGTAGGCGAGCCCTTTGAGGGAAGAGCATTTTCTCCAGTGGGCCCCAGAGGAAGGCCTTGGAGATTAGCCCTTGTGCTGGCTTGGAGGAAAGCACATGGTATTATTGTATGCTACTTTTAGAGACTGTTGGGCAAGGAACTATGGGCAACCTTGGAAACTGAGATAAGTCCCTGGTTAACAGCTAGTAAGAAAAATGCTACCTCAGTATTCAACCACAAGGAATTCAGTTCTGCCAACAACGTGAATGAGCTTGGTGTAGGATCTGAGCATCTCGGATGAGCTGTGTTGTGGGTGATGCTTGGATGGTAGTCTTCTGAAACCCTGAACGGAGGATCCAGGTACACCACCACTAGACTTCTAACCTATAGAACCTCTGAGTTAATAAATGTATTATGTTTTAAGCTGCTAAATTGGTAATAATGTGCTATATAGCAGTAAACTAATGTAAGATTTAAATGAATTATCTGAATAAATAAATGGCAGAATGCTTGAATCTAGAAAAACCACGTATTTTATCTGAAGGTAAATATTAATTTATTATTTTCCACATCATTCACTAGTTAAACTATCTTCTATCTAGAGGCTAGTTTACAATGGAGGATTTTCTGCTACATAGAAATTTAATATATGCCTACAGAAGACACAAAGTGGAGAAGAGAGTGGAAGCCACTTACTGGCTTATTCAAGGGCAAAGCCCTTTATTACAGATTGGTGGTAGAGGTTAAATATTATTTTTGAGGGGCTTGGGTCAAACGGCATGTCTATAAAATTGGCTTTATTCTGCAATTCCACTTGAATTTGTAAGCAGTAAAATTAATGAAAGAAATCTCAGATAATGTCTATATAGTGACCTTTCTTATTTTGAACAGTTTAATTCATGTTCCCTCTAATTTCTTACACATCAAATGTCGCTGCACCCAAAATAGTAGTGCAAGAGTCACCTCATTCTACATGGAAAATATAAGCCTCCATTATACTTACTAACATTTTATTTCTAAAATCACTGTCAGCATACCATTTTCTGACTACTCTTTCCTTCTATGACCCTATTTTATATACATGTTTTGGAACTCCAGGGCCTTCTTTTTTTTGCCATTTTAATTTCCAATTTCTATTCTAATTTTAATTGTAATCAGCACATCATTTCAAGGCAGCAAATGTCAAAATTGTATTTGAATCTCTAGATAACTGTAGAAGTAGTTATTTTCTTTGAAATCACCTAAAGCAAGGAGAGGTGTGACCTCTTGTAGATGCAGGTTCTAAGTGCTTTGAAACATGATCCTGAATAATCAATGTAAAACCCACAGAGTCAAATGAAAGATGGTACAGAAAGGTACACGCTGCTGTATTCACTTGGTGATCTTTATGTGCTAGCTATTCACAAGTAAAGATTCTAGTCCATGAGCATAACTAATATTTTAAATAACACATCTTGTTCTTAATGTACAGGCGGTACATAAGGAGAAAACATTTAAATTACTACAGCAGATGCTTGTTTATACGTATTTAGTACCATGGTAAAAGAGAGCCTGGAGAATACACGACTGAAGGTTCTTATATATATGCCCAGTGCTGAGGGAGATGGGTTTTATTTCTGGTAATTTAAAGCATCTAATCACTATCATTAAACAAATAAGGATTCATTACATGAACCAGGGGGAAATGCTGTGAACACAGTGCAAGTTGGAAATAAATGTGATCTAGAACTTAGATTTCTATGCACATCTTATTTGAGCACAATTTATGTGGGAAGTTTATGATCTGTGACTACTTTTCAATTTAATACAACTCACCACTGCAATGGTGGGTCTCAGCTACTTGCATAATTGGAATGGAGAGGGGGTTAGCTGCAAAGGGGAAAGAGGCACTGCATTTAATATTACACACAGACACACTTAAAGTTGGAAGTGCGAACTGCTTTAACATAAGAGGGGATTATTCACAGACATAATGGCCCAGTGATTTGAGATAGAAAAACCACCAGGGAAAGCTCTGAGACAAAAAAAGACATAATGAATATCAATCATGAGAAGTGGAAACCAGCTGGGTAACATCCAGTGGTTCCCCCAGTTGTTAATTCTCTTCTTTAGTCTGGTAGAAATAGCAAAGACTTTGGATTTGGACAAGTCTGAGGTAAATCTCGGCTCCATCATGAATGAAATTCCTACCCACAGACACAAGTTAACTCTTGAAGCCTCAGGATTTTTCTGTTTGTTGTTATCGTTGTTTTATTGAAGTATTGTCAGTTACAATATGTTAATTTCTGATGTACAGCATAATGTCATACATGTATATACATATATTTGTTTTCATATTCTTTTTCACTAACGGTTATTACAAGATATTGAATGCAGTTCCCTGTGCTATACAGAAGGAATCTGTTTATCTATTTTTATAAACAGTAGTTAATATCTGCAAGTCTTGAACTCCCAAATCTATCCCTTCCCTCTACCTTTCCCTCGGTAACCATGATTGTTTACTATGTCTGCGAGTCTGTTTCTGTTTTGTAGATAAGTTCATTAGTGTCTTTCTTTTTTTAGATTCCACATATAAGTGATATCATATGCTATGTTTTCTTTCTCTTTCTGGTGTACTTCACTTAGAATAACTATCTCCAGGTCCATCCATGTTGCGACAAACGGCATTATTTTATTCTTTTTTATGGTTGAAGCTTCAGTTTTGTCTTCCCTGAAAATGGTTTAATGATTTTTCTCCCTGAAGTATTTTGTGAGGATTAATGCCTATGAAAGTTGAGGTAACGTTACTGTAAGTTTTTCTTTTATTTCTACTTTTAATAGTTAAAGAATAACCCATTCTAATTAGTAAAGAAACCCATAGTGGATAAATCTAATAAGAGAAGAATGTGCAGCGTACCTTAGAACAGGTATAGGACAAACCAACACTATTCAGAAAAATGAAGACTACTTTTGTGGCTTACTAGAATGGATCATTATAGAATTTTAGAAAAGAGAGAAAATGTCCAAAGAGAAAGTCAATAAGGAGAAAACTATAAGAAAAAGGAGTTATTAAAAATGCCCTAACAGTAAGCAAGTTAACACTTTTGATAAATGTTTGTTTTAGAATATTTGACATTATGCTAGAATCTGGGGTCAAATTATGGTCTAAAGACCTAGTAATATCTTCTGAGGGAGACATATGCATGTAGGAACCAAGTCGGTGCAATGAAATGACCTATTAGTAGCTAGACTCTATTAACTGTTCATGAATACTGAATGAATAAATGAGTAAATGGATGGATGGATGGACTGACAGTTGAATGAATGAAAGCTTTTGCCCCAAATTCCATTTTTAGAATTGTAATATATTAGAGTTGTAGTAACTTTTAAGAATTGTATTTTCCTACTCTGGCTATATTGCTCCAGGCCAAAGAGAAACTTAAAAAGCTGATTTCTCCGTATGCTACCAGTGCACACTTCTGATTCTTAGATACTCAGATTTCTGTCCTTACCTAAATATTTCTAGTTTTAGAGTTGTATTTTCTTTCTTTCTCTCATAGATAAATAGAGACATAGACTTAAATAGATTTACCACTAAGAACAGAGGGCAAGAAAAAACACGTTTTAGAGAACATGTGAATTAATTGGCTAATAAAAGGTTAAAGTCTCTCTCAAGTAACTATCTGAATGGAGAAAAGTTGATTAAACAAACCTTTGACAAAGAAAATTGAAAAAATGAGTGATACAGTGATTGTTGTATGTAATGGAATTGAAAATGATCAAAGCAGAGGTTATCTGAATTCCAAAGAATTTTAGGTAAAATAAAAGATGCAGGAGAGAGAAAAAAAATAGGAGCTTTTTTTTTCCCCCTCCTGTGGCAGAAGGAAAGATCTCCTGCATACCCGTAGGAGAACAAAAAATATGCTGTTAAGTATCATTCAGTGAGATTCCAGGAGTAGGTGGAGAGACCAACATGGTCATTATCTGGGGCAGAAGATTGTCCAGGTCTCATCTGACCTTGGCTTCACCTCCATCATTTGGGAGAAGCAGAGCTTAAACATTTTAGAAGAAGCAAGACCCTAAAAAACTAAGAAAGGATTGCTTTATCAGCACATCAAGAGTTACAGCTGTTCTTTCAAAACTATGGCAAATGGTTCTGAAACAGACAGTCTGTCTCTGTGGTTTGACTCCATGATGTCTGAGCTGAGTCCCCCTCAGACAAGTCACTTTGCCTCTTCAAAATCCCTTTTTCCATGTGTGATTCTGGAGGGAAGGCATCACCAAAGAAATGAGCCACGTGACGTCTGTGCCTTCTCTGGACACTACTCAGTTCAGGCTGGGGAGATTCAAGCCCAGTTGTCTAGCATATTCAGAATGGTGTCGTCTCTGAAAAATGAGGATGGGCACTCTCATTCTGGATGAATAATGGAACATCCCTGCGGCCCATAGAATGGAAAAGGTAGAAGGAGCCCTCTTCTGGGCCTAAACCTTCTCATGTGTAAAACAAGAACTATCAGGGTTTTGATTTTTGGTGTTTTTTGTTTGTTTGTTTTTGGTTTTTTTTGCTTTGCTTACCACACAAGTCATGAAGAAAAAAATACAAAATAAATCCCCAAATTAATATTTTATGGCAAACTAAAGCAGGGCTGTTAATGTCAAATATTACTAGAGGAAGTAATGTAGCCTCTATAGACAAGATCACTGAATTTTGATCTAGACATGCCTGTGTTCAAATATAAGACGCATCACTTTTTAATCTGTGTCACCTTGGACAACTTATTTTACCTTTCTGAGATTTTAATTTCTTTATCTGGTTGATATCCTAGTATTCCAAGAGTTTCAAAAACTAAATTTGATAATTAAAGCAACACACTTAGCATAAACCTCTATGTGATAAAATCCTTCCTTCTCTAATGTTCTGGTTTATTACAATCTAATTTCATCATTGTCCTCAGAGTGATTATTCTTTGGTGATATTTTGAGACAATCCGTTTCCTTCTATTTGTCTTGGGTAGCCAGAGTCGGCTTCACTAAAAGCCTAGTACTTCCTGTTCCACTGCATGGCTCTCCTGTTCTGTAGTCATCACTTGGAATATACAGATATTCCTTGATGATAATTCAGATTGTGTTGCTTCTTCCAGATGAAAGATAGAAATCTGAACATGGTGAATATGATTCTACCCTTGGAGTACTGAATAAGTGTTCCTCTTCAGTTGACAAAGCAGACAAAGATGCTCCAATCACTCCTTCTTGCATTAGTGTACCCGTTACTCTATCACACATCTCGAGCATATCCACTAGGCCGTGTAGTGGATTCTGTAGTGCGTTGCTGAGCTCCACCTTCAGGACTGGGGCACCGGTTCTCCTAGTAGCTGGAATTCTTGGCTGCTGATTGGTCTTAGTTGAGTACTTCCCCTTGAATTGCTTTCAATAGAAAGGAGTCTACCTCCTTCCTGGGGCAGTTCACTGTCACTGGGGGCAGCTCATTTTCACTAATTGCCAGGATATCAAGGGCCATCTTCTTTCTTCAACTTATAGTATTTCTCAAATACTATCTGAACAGAGAAAGTGAGTTGCCCCCATAGAATTTTCTATGCCTTATTTTTATTTTCTATAAAATAAGATACTACTAGTATGTACCTATTGGAATTATTGGGCATGTTATATGAATTACTACATCTAAAATGCTTAAAAGAGTGCCCAGAATATAGAAATTACTCACCAAGTGTTAGCTAAGATCAATTAATTCGTATCACTTGATGAATAGCTGAAGAGACCACTTTATAAAGCTTACCACATTTACGATCCCCTCAACTGCCATTAAAGAGATCTGGGTTACCACTATTTCCCCATAATTTAGTAAGAAAATGCATGGCAGAGTTGGAGGAGGGTGCTGCTCATCAGAAAGAAACCTCTCTTCTTCATTGATAAGGACTACCTTATAAAGATCGGTTGGGGGTTCGTTTGAAATCGACATGACTCAATGTGTATTTTCCTTTTAAATTCTTCAGAATTATTTCAAAAGTGTTCTCAGTAAGGAGATGACATTTGCAGATGTACTCATAGTAGGCAGTGGTCTCTTCGGTCCCCCCACCCAAGAGAAACACCGCACAGTGGCTTAGTGGGTAGTCTGTGTGTGAGCAGGACAAACTCAGGTGGCGCTCTGGCCTCCTGGGCAGGCCCCAGGAACCTTAGTGGACGTGAGATGAGAAGTCATTAAGGACCACCTCTGAGTCTCTCCAAGTTTCACTGCTGCTATAGCCCTACTCCTTTTTTAAGAAATAAAGCCAACATTTTTATCTTCCCCTGGTTTGCTGAGGTTTTCAAATTCTTGACTTAGTCCAATTTGTAATTTGACTCTGTATTTAGGACTCCCATGGGGAATACACATTTCCCTGGATCCTGCTCTATAGGATGGGTACAAAATCTTAGACATGAGAAACAATGTTTTCCAAATAATTAGGAAGGGCTATTCAATTTGATGTGTGGCTAGATGAGAGACAAGCTACAGTGAGCATCAACATTGGGCTCTGGGCATCATAAAAATGTAGCTGGAATGAGAAATGCCCAGGAATATGGGTCACTCATGTAGAGATGACTAGCCTTGAGCATACAGTTTTCTCCATCAAGAAAATGCCATCATTCGTCCATGTTAGTGTTCGTAGGTAATGATTGATCAATCAAACCCATTTCGCATCTATTAACTAAATTGGTAGCCTTTAAAAGCAATCAGTTCAAAGTCTCATATAGATATCTATTAATTGGGAAATAGAAATAGGAAAATTTTCTTTTTTTCCTCCAGCTTTATTGATATGTAATTGACACAAAACATTGTGTGAATTTAAGGTGTACAATGTGTTAATTGGATGTATTTATCCGTTGCAGAGTGGCTACTACCAGAAAAACGGCCATTTTCTATGTAATTTCTGAAACTGAACATAACGTATGCATAGACGTGATGAATTAAGTATCCAAAATGTTATGGGTAATTAATTTGTGCTTCACTCTTGAAATACTCAAAAGGTTGGTTCAGTCTTCAATTAATAAATAAGTGAACTGTTCTTTAAACATAGGAGGTATCCTGATGCACAATCATGTCCTATTTTTGTTTGGTCTTTTTATTATTATCATCATCATTATCTCTAGTCCACATTAACAGACTGCACCAATGTTGTTCTGAGTACTAAATTATGTCAACTTATTTAAAAAAATAGGACTCAGAGGGTCTGAAATCATGATAATTAAGTGCAACAACTTTCTGTAGACTGTGATCTATTTTGGAAACGTCGCTGTGACAGTAAAATGGTTTCCATCATTGGCCGTTGAACAGGTAGCAGAATACAGCTTAACACAGTTAGAGTTTAACTTTGATGGGAAGAGAAAGTATAACTTAACATAATTCAGTTGGTCTAATAGGAACCTGGACTTGCTAATGTGAGCAGCACTACCAGTTTCCCTCCAAATAATGGACACTAGAGCAAGGGAGGAGGTCAGAAGGAACAAGGCAGGGACATAATATTTAGGTTTGAGAGAGGACTGTTCAGGTTCAATGATTTCTGCACCCACGACCTTACTTCTTCCAAGATTTTTGTGTGAGGGAGGGATCGTGTG
Source organism: Camelus dromedarius (assembly GCF_036321535.1). Taxonomy (NCBI): domain Eukaryota; kingdom Metazoa; phylum Chordata; class Mammalia; order Artiodactyla; family Camelidae; genus Camelus; species Camelus dromedarius. The sequence continues at coordinate 39,765,713 of NC_087444.1, forward strand.
ACCTCTTGGCAGCAGGGCATATTTAAGAGGCATCATCTGGATCAGTCTGCAGGGCAACATACCTTGTGTGCTTGGTGTTCCCTGTTCTTACTGTCTCCTGATTTTGGGTTGGTAGCTGATTTAATTAATGAGTTGATTTGAATATGGTCATCCCTGGCTGAATCACCCTCTGTCCCTTGCTAAGATAAAAGAAACCCTCTGAATTCCTATCACTTCTTCTATCTGTTACACTGTTTCCAGGAGTCCTCCTCTGGGCTTTGCTGGTTCCAAATGCAACATCCACAAAAAAAGAGAATCTAGGGAAACTGCAGATTTTGTAAACTTCTCAGAACTTCAGCTAAATCATCTACAAAATGGTTACCTGTTTCCTCCCAGAGTCGAGGTGAATATTAAATAATAATAAATAACACCTAAAAGCACTGTGCTGTTATATAGTTAAAAATCATTAAATGTGTTTATAATTATAATAAAAATAATATAATGACAAGGAAGATGAATTTATTATTATTTATACCTTTATATTGTAAAAAGAAACAAAAGCAGACGAGAGTGGGCATTGAAAGACTGAGTTCAGTTTATCTCGTTCAGTCTATGTGCCCTTCAACTATTTTTTTTTCCTCCTTTGGCACATCTCAATTTCCTTTAACATTGACTCCAGAAAATTCTCCCTGAAGGCTTGATATCTATTTTAAAGAGAGATTTTCTGCCGTGCAAAACTTCAACATCTTCTTAATTGCTCAATAAAACAAGAACAGCAACAACAGAACAATGACAAAAACCCCCTCATTAAGAAGGAACTTGTATGGAATATAGTTCAAGATATTAGACTTACTATCTAAATTCAGTCTTAATTGTCCTTCACTTCATTTTCATGGCTCCATCTGATCTGGAATTTCTGTCTATCATGGGATTCCCAATAATATATTCAAACTTCTAGTTCCTCACAAAGTGTGGCATTCCAAAGACTGGAAGCTAAAGTTATCCCCACAAATATTACTGAGACATAGAAACTAGTGTGACAGTCCTGCCACTGACATGTTGTTAAGATTCAGATTACTCATTTCTTTTTTGTGCCCTGATCTTTACATCAATTTGGACTAGAACCAAGCAATTAAGAAGGTTGCATCAAGTTTCAACAATAGTAACTTTTTAAATAGCCCCTATTCCAGCAGTAAAAAAAGAAAAGAAAGGAAGAAAGGAAGGAAGGAAGAGAGGAAGAGAGGAAGAAAGAAAACTCAGCTATATAAATGTTGGCACCCAATATATCCTAGTAAATGTGTTGGATGATAGATTGTGGACTCCAATTCCAATGTACTATGGAAACAGATTTTTCTACTCTGGGAACTAATAGGTTATGATGTAAAAGAATGGATTTAGAATTGAATCTGGCTAATTAGAACTAACAGCTGACTAAACAGGTATCAATTGTTGTACCTTACATTGGCTAGAATTTCCACTAAGACATTATATCTCTGTCAGTAAATAAATCTGCTAGTTCCTTGCTAACTAGGACATGCTCAATGCTGTGCTGGGCTTGGTGAGGATAAACAGATTTATATAATAGATTGGATACCACTAGGAGCAGTCAATAAGGCTTACTGGTTAAGAAAGTGATCTCTGAATGTCAACTCCCTTTTTACTTGTTCTGTGACCTTACTTATTCTATGACCTTGTGCCAGGTATTAAACTTGGGGAACTTAGTTTTACTATTTTGGAAATAGGGATGGACACTGGTAGAATTTAATGAAATATTATATTGTATTTTTTTAGTATAGCACATTGAGTCACATATAATGAAGAATAATAATAAATGCTAGTTGTCAATGTTATAGGTATTAAATTTCTGGTTTGAAATAATGTAGTATATTTATTTAGAATTTGAGATGTTCTCACTCACATCACTGATATTTTTTGATTTTCAAAGTAGTTCTCTGAAAGGGAGTTTGTTATCCCAATGTAAACATGATGACTCCCAAGAAATTAAGACCACCACGATCATTTATGGAATTATGGATCTCTAGGGGCAAGATAAGCACTGGAACCCAGATCTAAGAGCCTTTTTTCCATTCTACAAACCGTGTCATTTCTCAGCCATAATTGTGAGCATATGCTTCTCCATCACATGTTTTTCAAGATGACCAAAATTGGTTGTAGTTCTGTCTATCCCTGTCCTGCAAAAGCCTCCTGTGGCTTTCCTACCCAACGTTTGTTCTACTTAGACTTCTTCTCAAGCACTTAGCGAAGAGATAGCAGTAAGTTCATAAAGCACCAGATGAGGGACAGAGCAATGAGGTTCTGAGATGCTGGGGGGTGGCCCCAGGGGGTCGAAGGCTGAAAAGTGATATTAACAACAGACTCAGGAAGTTGTAAAAGTGAAGTCTACGCCACCAGATTTTAAATCTCAAGGGAATTGAGGTTATGAAAGGATTAGACTAAGCAAGTCCTAGAATGCCATGCTAACAGACTAATAAATTATTGTCATTTTCTAGGTAAGTGGATTTTCATGCTATCACTTGGAATGCATGCATGTGTGCATAAATATAGTGAGGAAAAGAAGTTTCTGTTGTCAAATAAGTTTGAAAAATCCTGTGTAAAACACAGCAAGGTGTCAGTAACTGAGAATTTATTACATTTCCCTGAATTAGAATTTCTAAGGAGAAGGGTATTTTGTTGAAGGAAGTGTTTTTAAAATATATTTGATTCAGGATGACAGTATGGGGGTGCTAGTGTTGCTCAGAATATAATTCAGGAAACTGCAATCTGATGAACAGGGCATGGTTATAGGATTTTGTATGAAATACTTATGTGTGTTAGTTAAATGAGGAAGTAGTGGACAGAAGTGGAAGATGATGTAAGCTACCTTTCGAGTCATTCTTTGCTGTGTTCTGATTGGAACAGAGATCCCTGTTGGACCTATAACAAACTCAAAAGACTTCAGAGTTAAAACTAGAGGTAAACATGTTTGAAGTCATTGGTGCTAAGGTTCTGCTTTGCAGATCTGCTTTGAGGAATTTGTCACAGTTTTTGTGTGCAAACTGGCTACTCCAGGACAACTAGTTCTTACCTGTTCATTGGGAAAAAAAAAAGTCTGTTATTGGCTTCAACCATTGAAATGCTTGGTCAGCAATGCACGCTTGTGCTGTTGTGTGTGTGTGTTTATGTCGGTCTGTATTTGGCAGAAATGTATGCACGTGTGATAGTGTGTGTGCATGTGTGCCTGCAAGAGAAAGAGATGGAGAGAGAGGGGAGAGAAGCACCATCACTGGAGTCTTTAGAAATCTTTCAACTCTTAATTAATTATATATACTTTAAGTTATTAATTATATATAAAGCATCCTGTACTTTCTCATTAATAATTAATTAATTCTAAATAAAATTCAGAATTATTTAAGGATATTTCACACACACGTGTACACATACCCAACACACATAATTCCTGCTGCTCTTAGGAACATATAAACATACTCCCCAGGGGGGGGAAATTTTAAGGACGACATCACACTATAATAGAGACAGTACATTCTTTGCACTGTGTCCTTCCTCTTACCATACATACATCATCTCAAAGAGACGCACTCTGTTACACATCAAGGGCAAATGTCACAGTGGAGCCACCTTTGGCCACCCCCACCCTACTCTTTCCAGCACTAGTGGAATTTTTTATGGCATAAAAGAGGGAGCCAATGTTTGTTTCTTTCTCAAAATGCAATCTTTTCTCTATTCTTAAAAAATTCATGGTCACTTTGAAAATAGTATTAGGGAAGACCGTGTGAGAAGAAAATTACTGTTTTCATTTGACTCTGATCTTTAGCTTTAAACAAAAAGAACAAATGTGGGAGGATACAAGACAGGAAAGAACTCTCAGGCCTCAGGTTCATAAGAAAGAATAAGCATAAACACATACAGATTTCAGCCCTGCTCAAATGAGTGCTCAAACATGCTAAATTAAGCGTGCCAGCTTCCTGTTTCAGCTATTCAGGATAAAATTCCAAACTGCTGGTCACGGCACATGAACTTTCCTATTTTTGCTTGGATAGTCTTCTTTTGCTATTCCCAAACTAATCTCGTGGGAGGGCTGACAGCTAATTTTCGTTCGACTCCACTTTCGTCTGCTTCCTATTCAAGCTGACCAGTCGTAACTGTCTATACTTTTTAGCCTGCATGAACTATTTGGAATTACACTTCATGGTACAACTGTCTAATGCCCCCCTGCTGCTCTTGCTTGGCAGACTCCTATTCACATGCCAAGCCAGCATCCCAGGATGGAAATAGTTTCTACAACCGGTCTGGCAGCCTCCCGAGTGCTTCCATGACTCACTCCACTGTAATGCAACTGACTTGCATTGTAGCCAGGAGTACGCTGTGAGCACATTTAGAGAGTAGACCTATTTCAGAATCTCTTGTATCTTGCCTATGTCCACAAATATAGGCCCTTAGGAAATATTTACAGAACTAATGAATCATTATCTGTTTCTAAGGCATATTTTGCCAAATAGTTTTCCTATAATGTATCCAAAATACTTTATATTTTTCCATGTGTAAATATATTATTTTCCTGAGAAAATTAGGATATCTGATTTTTTTTTTCTAATGAGGAGCATTTCCTATTAAGAGTTAGAAGAAGCAATTCTGCAGACTTTTATTTAACCCAATCATGTTAAAATACTTACCAGGGAAATATTTTTAAGTCTAACTAGTATATAAATATTTTTGCTGCAGAATAGTTCATTTCTGTTTTCCCAATTTTAACTCAAACCAAGTAGATTTTGATGATAGAGCTGTTAAATTAGTTTTAAACTAGGGTATGAACTAAACTAATAAGGACATGAATCAGGAAACAAAGTTTGGGATGTGAAATGGGAATCAGGGTGGATATGCAGAAATTCCACATAGATTGCATTCCCTCCTTTGTAAATCTCTCTGAATGCTGACAGTAACGCTGTTTCTGGCCAGTGGAAATAGCAGTCACTAAATAACTGTGTCATTCAGAAATGTGTTCTAACATGTATTTTTATTATAATTATGAATAAGTCCCAGACATCAAATTAAGCAGTCAGTAAATCCCTAAGATTGCTAGATGGAAAATCAGATTTATAATTATGGCCCCAACAGTGAACAATATTTTTGAAAGTTAAGCAAAAATTGCCTAAGGTTGAGAAATGCTTTCTCAGCAGGTGAAATTAGAGTTTGGTGATAAAAATAAAAATCTCTGTGTGTGTGTGTGTGTATACACACACACACATATATTTTTGCTGAAAGGAAGACAAATAACATGTATATAATTTAAATTTGTTAATAAGTATGGTGTTAATTTATTAATAATAAGCTTTATCCTTTCTGATTAAAGGAATAGTTGAGAAAACATATTATGTGCCAAACCCTGTGTCTGATGATTTTATATATGAGATCCCCTTGAATCCTTTTGAAAACCTAGCAATGTGGACCAAACATTAATTTTCACAGATGAAGGATTTGGAATTCGCATGGACCATGAGGAGGATTTTTCAAAACTCAATATGTAGAAATCCAGTTTGTCCTGGATTGGTTGTCCTGTCCAGGTTGTCCACCCCACATCTTTTTTTTTAATGTATCATGATTTATGCTTCACCTCTTTTTTGTGTGTTTCAATTAAGATCAATCTAAGTGTTTTGGAGAGCATTAATGGAGAGATATTATTATATTATTTCAAGTTGTAATAGTTCTTCTATGGTTAATGAGATTAGATTGGATAATGTCTGAGAAATTACTCTTTGAACTGAAAAGTGCTGTATAAACATTCAGTACTTAACACATAGCCAGTATTTATTGAGTACCTATTATCTTCTAGACACTATGCCAGGCTCTAAAGTTAGAGCAACAAACAAAATATACCAGATACTTTTGTCAGGAAGCTCCTGTTTTAGGTTGGAGAATCGGGAAATAAACAGGTAAACAATAAGTGAGAGAGAATTCATAGTCTGATAAAATCTATAACAAATAAATTATGACAATGTCATAAAAAATGAGCTGCAGGAACAGGGCTGGTGGGGAGCATAGTTTCTCTAGATTGAATGGTCACCAAGGATCAAATGATGGCGAGTCATGGAGGAGTCTCCGGGAATGGCATTACACACAGAAACACACCCATGCACTCACACACATATATATGCATGCACACGTGCATAATGCAGACTGCACAGAGGACTCATGCCAAGAATAAGCTCAGAAGGTTCAAGGCACAGAAGGAAAGAGAGGCCAGCTTGGCTGCATCCTGGTGGACAAGAAGGAGAATGGAGTGAGACGTCAGCAAGAGCTAGCGATAGGTTGATCCTCTTACAGTGAAAGATGTGGAGAGCAGTCGATGCAGTGATTCTCAAACCATCTGTGGAGCAGGATGAGTTGTTTTTCTCTTTTGTCTTGTGATTTCCAATTCAGTTTTAGGCTGATAATCTTGTAAAATCCAACAAAAGTTAAAATTAGACTAGTGCACTGATGGAAAAACATAAAATTTGCTAAACACTTACATGGATCTTATTGTGGACCAGTAATAAAATGTTCATAGACCAGAGACAGTTTGGAAATAGCAATTTTTTAAGCTCTGATTGAGGCAGTTTGAAGCAGAATGGTAAGCTAATTTGAGCTGAATAGAATGTAATATAAATGTGTATGTGTGGGTGTGTGGGTGTGTATAAAATCACCACTGAACCCTACAGCCTAGAGTGATAAGAAATCTCTTTCCCATTGGTTCAGGACTCATTACTTTTTTCCCCAGGGATATAGAAGGAGTTCACATTCAAGTTTGATTTTGTCTTGTACATAAGTAATAGTGAAAAGAAAACAAAACAAAACATAATGCTGAAGTCAGAGAAAACATTGCCTGTATAACATTCCAGAGCTAAATTTTATATTTAATAATGGATCTGAACACAGACTCCAATATGTAAGTTAGTATTTTTAGAATCTGCTCATAATGAATCTGTAATGATGATATTTGAGTTAAAAGCTTCTCTTGTTTTTTTTTTCCCCCTCAAATTGTAGAAGAGATTTAGGATAAAGAAAGATTTGTACACATAATAAAGAAAACCAGCTTTTATTTTAAAAAAATATTCCTGAAGCTCAAAGAGATTGTCTTCTCAAGTTCTTCCACCTAGAAGAGGCAGCACTGAGAATAGAAGGATTCTTGTTTGTGTTGGTCTTGCTAGTTACTTCTAATTGAAATCTCGCATGATATGCACTGGATATTAGGTTAAAAGTTCACTTCTCTCCCTTTATATTTTACTTCTTCTTTCCTGAATTTACATATTTTTATGCCACCAACATGTTGTAAGTAATACATCAAGCGTATTTCAGTCAGATTTCTTAAAGAATCAAGTCATTTTTCTAAGTGGCATTAAAATCTGCTTAACTTTAATCATGAATCTGGAAAAGAAGACACTTAAAATTAGGGATTATCCCTGAGATCCTCAGATCTGACAGACCCAGTTTCACTTTTTACATCAAATGCCAGAACTATTGACATCTTAATAAAAGTGGATTTTACAAATGAAATGCTTTAAAAGCATTAGGAAAGATGCATCAAGTAACAAACATATGCCGTGTTTTGCTTGCACTGGGCTTCCCCGTGGAACAATGACAGACATTATGAGAAAGTGCAGACAAATTATGAGGACAATCCTGATGTGGCTGATAAAGCCACTGATATGAATAGCAAGGAAGACAAATGGCGAACAGCAGTCACATTCCAGTGCTCTAAACCAACAGCCTAGTCAGTTAAAACCTCCTTCTGTTAAATAATGCTAAATTATACTTCATGAGAAAGCTGAATGATACAAGCAGATTTTTTAAACTATGATCATAAATAAATTGTTCTTATCAAAAGAGGCTCGTTTACTCCTTTAACGCTTTCTTTGATACTGGGTGTGCAGGCCTTTTACCCTAATGTGTCCCACGCTCAGCCAAGATGTACACCCTGCCTTGCAGTGACAGGTTCTCCATTTACGAAGCCCCGATGTCTGTCAATGGCCATTTCCACCTTCCACCTTAGAAGACTTGCCTCTAAAGTACTTTTTAGTTGTTGTTGTTGTTGTTGCTGTTTTTCTTTTTGTTTGTTCATTCATTTTTCAATAGATAAGGGAACACAATCAGCATCCGTTTTTATTTCATGTTTTGGAAATTTTGTTAAGGTCTGGGAATATGCTTCCTCTTCTCAAGGACGCCTACTTCAGCATCTCACAGATAGATTTCTTAAACATATACAGCACAAAAAAGCAGATGTTACGAATCTAAGCCTACTGTAAAATACACTGTTAATCTAATAAAAGCAGACACTGAAAATATCATAACAGTAGTATCTGAGTGGTTAAGCATGAGGGCTTTGTATAGATCCCAGCTCAGCCATTTAAGAGCATTAAATAACACTATAATTTTGAAAATATTGTATAAACCTGTTTCATTTTTTTTTCCAAAATAAAAATGACAGTAGCTGAGATGAGGAAGGTTTATTTTGAGGAGGCTTAAACTCCCAGCCTCTTTGAAATGGGAGTACTGGCCATTGACTCAGAGGTGCCACTCCTGCTTAATGTGTTAATACGTACACATATTCTCAGCCTATTACTCAACACACAGTACCTGCTCACTACCTGTTGGGCTTATTGGCATGACTAGTAGTTGTAGAAGTAGAGACAATAGTCATAATACTGCTAGACTATTACTGTAATACTCTATGCTGGCAACGTAACAAATGCTGAATAAGTGAGTGTATGACTCAGTAAATAGATGATGACTTGAATCCTTTTTCAGAAAGGAATAATGTATATAATAATGGAGAAGCAAAAGTTTTATGTAAATTCTTATTTCAAAGGATTTGGATCATGCTACCTAGAGCAATTTAAATGATCACCTGGTTCAATTCCCTCATCTATGGAGAGAAATACTGAGGCCAAGGGAGACCCAGTCTTCTATCAAAAGTCACATAGCTCGTGGTGGAATAAAGCTTCCTTGGATTTAGTTATGTGACACATCAAATATCCACATGCATATGGGGATGTATAGTGCATTTCTCTCACAATGGTGAAAGTGGTTAATACATAAATTATAAATATATATGCACATATTTGACATATTGTGGTGTTCCGCATAAACTTTTCTAAAGGTGTAACAGTCATGGAAAGAAAGATGAATATGTGTCCCTCCAAATTTGTAAAGGTTTCTTTTAAAATTGCAGTAGTATTATTCATGAACTATTACATGTTTAGTTGGGAAAAAAAGAACAAAATATAGGAAAGTCATCAGTTTCATTGTCATCCTTACACTGTCCGTATCCCAAACTCACGTGCCTATTTTCTCTGAGGGACCCTATGAGCATCCAGTAGGACAACTGCCAATGAAGATTTTGCAATGTCCTACTTTAGCTGATTTCTTTCAATCAGAAACCTCATGACCATTGGAAAAATCCCTAATCATTGGAATTAAGTTGTCCATTGGAATTGTCTTGATGGTTGGGCTTATGTTCTTATAAACAGACATTTGGCAAAAAAACAGAGAAATATTTTGATGGTACCAGCAGAGAAGAAAGCCCCTCTCCTGTCTTCTCTCCCTTCTGATTTCCAATCCTTGTAAAGAGGAATGTATTAGGCACAAACTTAGCTGGCCAGATTTCTTGATTCATTCATTCTTTCATACATTCATTCCATAAATTCTCATTAAATGCTCCCTCTGTGTTTAAGGCACGGGGAATACAATAGTTTCATACCAGCCCTCATGGAGTTCAAGGTCTCAAGGAGGATGTAGACGAGTATGCAGGCATTGGTGAGCAATGAATGCCATCAGAGTGTTAGATGCACTTTGAGAGCACATAGAAAAAAGACACCTAGCTCAGACTTGGAGGACTATGGAATGCTTCCCGAAGAAAATGCCTTTAAAGCTGAAACTTGGAGTAGAAATGAGTAAAGTGCAGGGTATCCCAGGCAGAAGATCAGCATGGGGTAAAGTCTAGTAGCAGAACACAGGGAGCGTGGGGGACTACAAGAGATACTGCTGAAGAGATTAAGTAGGAATTCAATGAAAGAAGAGATTAAGACATATAAGGTCTCAGATTGTGACCTTATTGGGGTGTGTATATATATGATGTATGCATACACACACACGTCTGTGTACACAGATTCTCTGAGAGTGTGTGTATATGTAGCACCTGCCAGCTAATCAGCAGTTAGATATACAGAAGTTCAATAATGGATTTCTCATGACAAATTTTACAATCGCTTACAATCATCTCCTCCTCTTCATGTAGTAAATCTTCATTTGAGTCTGAAAACAGCTTCGAAGAATCTTATCTTCCACCATGCTTTCTGGACAGCACACTAAATATATTTCAGATGCATTTTTCACATTTAATCTTGAGAGAAACTGGCAAAATGGGGAATCAAGTGAAGACTACAATTATTGCTCATGAACTTTTGATAATGTTGTCTTCCAATGTCTGTTCACATTCATATATGAGCACAAGCCTGCCAGAATATAGAGACATATTTTTTATTCCATTTCACAATTCCATTATTCAACATCTATTTCTAAGGTCTGACTAATACTGACAGCATGTTGGAGGGCATGCTTATCTAACATGATTGTAGTTCCATGAGTTGTTGTAAGGCCCTTTGTTTCAACAACAATTATTTATGGAGAAATGCTTTCTTAGAGTCAGACAGCACAAAGGACGTGTCTGCTGGAAGGACATATAAAGACAGCTTCACTCCAAATTAATGGATTCAGTTTGTATTTCTCTGTGCAACACAAATGGACAAAACTATCTGCCGCTGTTGGAGATGGTGAGGTGCAAGTAGTAAGAAAGTGTTATGTTCACATAATGCTTTAGTTTCAAACAGGCATCACAGCTGATCTTCACAAAGGTGTAGGGAATCATTAGAAAAGGACTTCTCAACCCCATTCAACATATAAGGAGACATCATTTTAAATAGTCAAGCATTTTACCGAAGACCAATGGAGAGTGAATTGCATGACTAGGTTTAGAATCAGATCATCTGACTCCCCAGTCCAGTCCTCTTTACAGTGACTTCCCTCTGGGGAACATGATTGTCCCCATCTATTTAACTCATTGCACAGCTCAAAAATAAAATTTTCAGCAGAAATGGGTGACATTAAGTTTCCCAAATGTGTATGCCCAGTATACGTTGATTAAGGAAAGAAATCATTGGTTTATAGGTTCTCCTATGTAATATTGTAACTGACTACCCAAAACTGGCACAGCTAACTGTATCACACCATATGTCAGCTTTCAACTTTCAAATCACATGCTCTAAGCAGTGTGGTGGGGGAACAGTAATATGGGTCATAGGTTCCATTTCCAAGTCACAGTATATCTCAATGCATTGTAAAGCCTCACTGCTCAGATAGAATCCCTTGATTTGTCCGTTGTGATAAATGTGATAGATTGTGCTAACAATGAAATTAATACACAAATATAAAGCCTGTAGCAGGATTTGATTTATTCTATACAAGCTTGAAACTAATAATTATTATAGAACAAATTTATGGAATCTATTTTGGTCTACTTTATGATAAATGCCATGTCAAGAAAAGACTTTTCACCTTTATGAAAAAGTACATTGCTAATTTGTTATATTTCTGCTTTACTCTTTATTGTATATATCTTGTTTATTCTTTATAACCACGGTTTTCCTCATATTGTTGTTTTTGTTTCCTTTTCCTTTCTATATAATGCATAAATTTCATTTATTCTATAAAAGGCACTATAATAGTCAAATACACATCTACAGAGGTAATGAAAATTAAAATGACACTTACATTGCTTTACACATAAGAAAGGAGCGATTTCAAAATGACCCCCAGCACTGGTGATGTTATAGCCCAGTATACTCATTCTTTGTCTATTGTTCAAACTACCACACTGCTTTGGAAAGCAATAATGTAGTTTCCAGCAAGATCTAGGATGATACTTTTAATCATCAATCAAGTTATTCTATGATTTTACTTCGCCCAAATATATAATTAAACAAAAGCAGAAACATTAATGATGTGCTTATTGTAGGATTATGAATAATATGAAGGAAGAAAACAATAAAAATAAAGTATTATATAAAGAGACATTGTTTAATAAACTATATATATATACATAAAAACACTGGGACATAAATCAGTGATTATAGAAAGAAAACTGAGAATTCTGGAGATTGACTGGGTTGTCATTGAGTGGATTAAGTATTGGCAAGAATGGGTCAGCTGGTGCCAGCTGTATGGTCAAGAGTGGTGTTGGTGTAGGCCTTTGAAGAAAACGTGGGCTCGTATTTCATAAGAAGCTCTAAAGTTACAAGTCACACATAGTGAGTGCTCAGTGATTAGGAAAGATATTTCCAGGAATGATTCATGGGACCCTAGGGATGGATGAAAGAACATTGATGCAGAAGAATGAAGGTCAGCGGGACGATGGGTCCAAGAAGTCCCTCAATCTAACGTGGATGGAGAGCTGGGACCGTTCTGGGAAAGGGAACCATGATAAAGTGCCACACACAGCATCACACACCACAGAACAAGAGACCTGAATTGAAACACTCTGCTCAACATGCCATTGTCACAGAATCTGCGTTCATAAAAGATGTATGAGATAAGTGTTTATTTGTCATAAAACACTTGATGGCAAATGGCAAAGAAAGCAATTCAAACTGACTTGGAGGAAAAAAATGCCACAAATCCAAAGGCAGGGTGACTGTTCAGGTAAAAATATGTCTATCTTCATCTTTGGGTTCTGATTTTCTGTTTTGGTTTTATTCCCAGGCAAACTCTACGTTCACTCTAGCCAGACAGCCAAAAAGCCCAGGCTTATGACCTATCAGCTAGGCAACATTTGTGGAACAAGAGGTTCTCTTTTTTGGTTATTAAAAATAATAATAAAATAAAATCCTGATATTTAAACATATGGCCTGACGGGTCAAATATCCTTCTTGAGGCAAGCATAGCGATTAAGTGACCGGAATACACTAATGATCTTGAACTGTGTCACACTGCCACCTCTGGAATCGAGGCTGGTGGCAACCTTAGTTATCATATTTAACTAGAGGGAGTCTCTCAAAGGCAAGTTGAAACCACCTGAATAATGTGGGATGATGATTCGTGTATCCAGCTGGTTTGGAGAGGAAATATATGATAATCATAGCAGATTTTAATAAGTGAACTTTTTGGAAAGGTGTGGATAGGGACTATGGAAAACAAGGAAAGATGTGAGAACCTCAAGGCTAGCAAGACTCTTAGACATAAAGGATCACGTTGAGGGAACAAGAGAGAAACCCATGAGGAGCTGTGCCCCGGCACAGAGGGACCAGAGAGATACAGACACTGCCCTCAACTTTCTTCAACCCTTCTAGCTCCTGATATCAATTCTCATCATAAAACTCAAACCAAAGGTATAAGGCAAGAAAACATAACAGGCTGCAGAGTAGGTTGGGGAAGGACCATATGCGGTCTGGGTGTAAAGAGAAAATACAAAACACAGTAAAAGGGAAAATAGTAGCTGTTGTTCATGACACTGGAACTGGCCTGAGGCTGTGTGTGTGTAAAGTCACTGGTGTGGTGTGGAAGAAATCAGAAACTGGCGACAATGGGTCATTGAAAGTAATGAATTAGAGTCAAGGGATATTTTAGATCCTGCAGGTGTTGTAGAATGACAGCACTTAGAACAATGCAAATGAAGTAAAATAGGTGAATCCGTGCATGAAACGTGGCCCTCCTTTATGTAAACCATACTGACCACATGTGAGTGTTTTTTTCCTGATCTCTAACTCCACAGTACTTACCCTTCCTTAATTCCTATATTATTCATTGTCTATGTCATCAGTCAAGATCTCTCCCCAGCCATGTGTATGTTAATATTGTGATGGTTAATTTTACATGTCACCTTGACTGGGTCACAGGATGCCCAGGCTTTTGGGCAAATGGCATTCTAGGTGTGTCTGTGAAGGTGTTTCTGGGTGAGATTAGCACTAGAGTCAGTTGACTAAGTAGAGCCGACTGCCGTCCCTAATGTGGGTGGCCCTCATCTAATTGGCTGAAGGCCTGGATAGAACAAAGAGGCTGACCCTTCTGCCAATAAGAGTTAACTGACTGCTGACCTGGGACATTGGTCTTTTCTTGCTTTTGGACTTGAACTGAAACATCAGCCCTTCTTGTGTCTTGCGCTTGGTAGCTTTTGTATGGGAACGTACACTTTCCCGGTTCTCAGGCTTTTGGACTTAGACTGGAATTACACTATTTCCAGCTTACCGACTGCAGAGTATGGGACATCTTAAGCCTCTATAATCATATGAGCCAATTCCTTACAATAAACCTCTTTCTCTATAGATACATCCTGTTGGCTCCATTTCTGTGGAGAACCCTGACTAATACAACTATATATACAAAGGCGATTGCTACACAACTCTTAGCCATATGGGTTCAAGGCCAGTGACTTACACGTCTATAAATCACGTCTAGGTAGTTAGGCATCATTTTACTTATGAGTAGTTTGTTGAGTTCTTGGTCTTTTAAATGACCATTTGTCCATACAGTCTGGCTTCTTAAAAGTAGATGTGAGTTTGTTTAAATAATATCTGTAGTAAGTCGAGTGCAGAGGCACTGTAGTAACTGCCATTTCTGACCTTGATGTAAAAGTGTTAAAATGGAGAATCTCTCCCTTCCAGACACTTCCTAATGTCTTTCCATTTTTTTAGTTTGCTAATTTGAACTTCGTTAATACGCTATGATAGAGTATGTAATCACAGGTGACTTCCTTTTTCATTGAATATTACAAAAATAAGTTCACTCATGTAGTTTTTGTAGCTTGTTTAGTTATTTTTGTAGTTGTATAATATTCCACTGAGTAAGTATATCATAATTACATTAAACATTTATGAATCTTTGTTTTTTTCCGGTTCCTAACTATTATGAACAAGGCTGTCATTGACAGTTGTCCTAAAGGTTTCCTGGTGCACAGTCAGAATTCCTCTAATGTTTTTAACCTTAGGAAGTCATAAATTATGTAAATGCTAAGATTTTGAAATGCTACAAAACTATTTCTTAAAGTGGTTTTACCATTTATCTATAACTTTTTCAGCACTCAGTATTAATCAGATTTCCACTTTTTAATGGTCTAGTGAGTGTGAAATTGATTATAATCTCCATTCTCTTAATGTCCAGTAAGGTTGAGAATTTGTCCTCAAGTTTCCCAGCCATTCCTTTACCTTGTTGGAGAGATAGCTGTTCATGATTTTTGTCTTTTTTTTTTTTTTTTTTTTTTAATAAAAAGGCTATTTCTTTCTTATTGATTTGCAACTTTTACTATATCCTCAACATCAAATATCAATGTCATATGCTACAATTATTACTCTCACATAAGGGCTTCCTCTTTAACTTTATGGTATTGTTTGATGAACGTAATTTCTTAATTTGAATGTAATCAAATGTTTGAAACTTAAGTTCTATGCTAGTGTTTAACATGAATTACTTAGATCATTCTTTCATTTCCTAGAGACAATATAGGCATTCTCCTCTATTCTAAGAGTTTTAGGGGTTTGGTTCATATTTAAATTCTTATTCTGTTTGGAGTGTATTCTTGTGTGTGTGTGTTTTCTGACAACAGAGATCCAGTTTAATTTAAAAATATGTGTAACCTATTGTCTCAACACTCTTTGTTGAATGGTATCCCCTTTCTGCAATGATCAGCATGCTACATAGGTAGACCTGCTAAGTCTACATATTCCCTGAATCACTTCCTGAAATATCTGTTGTCTTCGCAGTGGTCAAGTTGTCTATCCCTGTGTCAATAACATGCAGTAACCTCTGCTTCTGTGTTTATGCTATTTCATATAAAAATTTGAACCACTTTGTCAAATGCCTCAAAAAAAAAAATCTCCTAGGGTTTGAATTTAATTGCATTAAACCTATGGATCAATTTGGCAACATGTTTCATTGTTTAATCTTTTTATCTATGAATACCTGTATCTATTTAATTTAAAGTATATGCTGATTGTCTTTATCCTAATCAATGATGCCTACAACTATGACTGGCACATAATATTTGCATGTAAATATGTCCAAATTTATAATCAGAAAGTATTAATGGATCTTAGGACTGATGTTACCTTAAGGGAGAAATAAGTGAAACCATTAGCTGAGATAAAAATTCTCTTTACAACATCCCATCAAAGGGTTGTCTTGTCTCTATCTGGCACTACCATTGACAGGGCGCTCACTACCTACTGAGGAGGTTTCTGAAGAACAAATGTTTAAAAAATCAGTTTCTCACCTTGTTCTAAAATTACCCATTCAGTTTGGCTTATTTATAAAACTTCACATAACTCCTTTTAGATTTTCATCTAACTAGCTCAGTTTTTCTTTTTAGCTGCCTTTTCCTTAACTACTTCTTACCGATCACAGATTTGTTCTTTCTTATTCTTTGTGATTTATAGAACCTCTTACTTGAAACAGAAACACTGCTTATCAAAGGTCTCAGTATAAGTCCACGTGTCCAGCTTCCTCCTTTGTATTTTCTTTCTCACCATTCATTAGTGACATACTGAGGTCATCTTCTAAACCTTTGTGTTTCATCTGCCGTGTTTTATGATATGCAGAGCCATGTTACAGACCCATCAAAGCCTTCATTATTCCCTATTCATGTGAATCTGTATGAAAATTTGTCATTTATTAATATTTAAAGAAGCCATTCTTTCCTACATTATTATTATTATTTTTTTATGCTGTAACACTCAACTTTGTCTTTCCTTTTTCTCTAGTAATGGGATTACTTCTGATTTCTCTACATATACATGTCAAAAGCTCACTATTTTAGCTGTGCCATGGGGGACTTCCCAAGGCCATCAGCAATTTTAATTAATTAAGTGGGTGAGGCTGGAGGCGGCTTCTGAATCCCCAGGCTTCCTTCACTCGCGGCAAAAAAATGGCGTATCAGAATTGCATACCTTTTAAAGAAATGTAGAAGCTGAAGAACTTGATCAGAGGAAGCTAATTCAGACTGTACTGTTGTTTCATTTGTTTAAAATGTATTTCAACTTATTAAAAGAGTGACTGGAGTAAGGACAGGAAAAGCTCTTCTAAGACTTTCTGTATTTCCCATCCTTGTAAATTTGCTGAGTACGGAATAGATGCTCAGTATGTGTTGATCAAACACATTTACTGAAATGGGGTATTTTAGAAACAAGACTATAAGCCAGGACTTATATTTCCTTTACAAGGATTATAAATGTAGAAAAATACAACTGGCAAAAAAAAAAAAAAAAAAAAGGCTCCATGATTTTTATTGCAGTCAGTTGATTTTTGATAAAAAGGAAAATTACTGCATGAGAGGATCCAGCTCTATTAACATATATTTAAACATTTTCCAATATTAGCGCTGCATTCCATTGTGACCTGCCCATGATGCTGGCCCCAGTCAGCAAGCTGAGACTTTCACCTTTGCTCAGCTAAGCCTTGTGAACACACTGTCTCTCTCCCTCTCTTTCCCTTCTCTGTCCTTCTCTCTGTCTCTGTCTCCATCTCTCTCTCTCTCTCTCCCCCTCTCTCTCATATCTAAGTTCTGGACCCCATGCTGTAATTTACCCAGTGCAGCAGCCATTCTCATTTCCTTCCCAATAATTATACCAGGACAGAAAATGCCCCTAAATTAATCCATCACACTGGCACAGATTCTAATGAGTGGGGAAATGCCAAAAATGATCCATTATCACTGCAATTGGAAAATCATAATATCATAGTTCAGCCTGAGCAGCCAGTAAAGGGAATCTCTGAAGCATACAGTGAAGGCTGGATGAGGAAAGCACATCCTAGTCCTGGAGCTGCCTCAGTGGGGCACTCACTGATTTATATGTCCACACGGCTATGCCCATCCGTGTGTACAGACATTACCCTACCCCCAGAGTACCTGTGTGTGCTCCTCCTGGGTCTTGAAAATCTAGATCATTCTCCCTTAGTTGAGTTTTAAGAGGTCACTTGACCAAAATGCAAAGCCACAGTGCCCTCAAGTGGTGTAACCGATTCAGAATATTTATTTCTGGGTGGCTGGATTCTTCCTTCAAAAATCTTTTTTTTTTTTTTTCATTTTTAATTTTAAGAGGCCACCCATATGAACATCAGCAACAATAACAACAATGAAATGTTTCTCCACCTACCTACTCTCATTTTTTAAAAGTTGGTCTCCTTTCTGCATTGTCTCATCTCACTTTTCTCTCCATCCCTCAGCTCCAATAGTCCATTGTATTCCTTTAGCTCAGCTTGCAAATGTCCCAAGATCTGGGTGGTCACTGGAGCCATCGGATGAGTCAGGGACACTACTATCTCCACCTCCTCTACCAAATAGGGGATGTCGCCTGAGAAAAGTACTGGAAGAACAATGTATACCAGCCCCTCAGTTGTGTGAAAACAGATGTGAAGATAATCAAAGTCTTTACATGGGCCTCTGGTGAATCTGTACTTTGTGAGTAACCACATTCAGAATTTCTCAGTTCCATTTTAGGAATATTCCTATCAGTTCTGAGCTTCACTCTGGGCTGCACAGAGAAAAATGCAAGTATTTTTAAATTACTACTTTATTTGATTAGTATTTGCCTTAATCATTTAAAAATTTTTATTTCATCATATTTTATGTATTTTTTCCTAATAATCGCACCTCAATGGGTTTCATTATGAGAAATGTGGTGGCAATTTCATATATGGCATTTTTTGAGAAGGAAGAATTATGTGTGCCCATTTTTCTTTATTTGAATTTTAAACTATTGTGCAATTCTAGTTAAGTGTGGAAGAGTCACTTATCAGGGAATTATTGTCAAAGGGAAAAGTCTAAAGGTCACTGTTGAATAGTAACCAATAATGAAATAAAGTAAGTTAGGTTAGTAAATTTTGTGGATATAAAATATACATTCATGTAACCTCTTTTATGAAACAGAAGAAAAAATAAAAACAATCACACCGCAGAAAATTTACATTCTTGTGGCCACAAAAGTTGAAATTTCATGAGAACTGTGTTTGACTAAATAGAACAGACAGTCCAGAGGGAGATGAAGTGTATTTGCAGTATCTCCATATTCTGAGACATGAAGCTCTTAGCTTATAGGAATGATGAGGAAAAAAGTAGTGTATATAGGTATTACTTTTAGACCTTATTTTCTTGGCTATTCTTTCAACGAAAGAGGAAGGGGTTAATTTTATTCACGAGGTTAGAAAAGGATGGAGGTACACAATGTGGTTATCTTTGAGCTGGGTTGTGAAGACACATTATGTAGTATTTCAGAGCAGATGCTTCAGCCACTGGACAAACCAGGTACAGCATCCAGGCTCTGAGGCATATGGTCCATGAGTTCCTGTGCAATCATGGATGTTGTTTTTTAGTCTCTCTGAGACTCTTCCTGCATAAAATAAGAACACCTGCTTCAAAAGGTCATGGCAATGATTCAAGGACACAATATCCATAATTCTATAAACATAAGAAAAAGCCTGGTAATATCTAGGGCACAGTGCCCAGCATAGTAAATAGCCAGTCAGTTTAATTTTAATTTAATAATTTTTGTTATTTATAGACCATTTCAGAATAAGGAAATGCTCAAGCAATGCAAATACATTGTGGACCTAGTTAAGTAGTTTCTGTGTGCGCCAATCAGAAAACAGGTTGCAGTACAATTTGCTCAGATCCAGGCCAGAGAAAATTTGAATAGTGAAGAATTACACTATTTTTAAATGGCCTTGATTTTCACAATTAATGATTTTATAGTTTACTGGGGTCTCAGTGCTATCACCTTAAAAATGGGAAAAATAAACTTTAGGTCATTCCAGTTACTAAGATATTCAATATATTAATATGTTTAATATACACTAAAATATTTTAGTATATATTAATACTATAATATGGCAGAAATCTGTCACACTACAAAGAAAGAATTAGCTCAAACAAAGTGCAGTATTACGCTAAATAAGCAGATGTAAGATCTTGAAAATCTCCTATTTTGCTCTTGATGAAACCCATAGTTATAGTCATAGTCAGGTACGACCAGAAATCTTAAAAGCTATTTATCTTATGTGTGACAGTTTCTCTTAATTTCATCAATAAACAGTCAGTGACTGATGGCTGCAAGGAAGCTTCCTGGGTTTTAAAGAGTCGTCCGGTCACAGCTGTTATTTAATCATATTCTCTAAGCATGACAGCGTGTCATCCACACGAGCCTTCCCTTCCCCCTGCCCGCAGCGGACTGCCACAGATGGGACTAAAGAACGCCGACACATCACGCCAGGCTCGGCGACACGGGCTTCCCTCAGATCTCTTTACATGCATCCCCCACCGCGTCTGTCTGTGTCCCTGTGGCCCAGCCAAATCTCACTCTTTATCTCTGTCTGGTCCTGATGGGCCATTGCCCTTCCTGTCCTGTCATCCACGTTGCCATCGTCCTCTTCTCATACCTGGCAGCATCCTGTTACTTGGAGCACTCATCCTAACTCTTTGATGTTGAGTTCTTGCATCTCCCCAGTCAGCATTGACTGAGCCTTCTCTTGCCTTGGGGCTTTTCACTAACAGTTGTTTAGACTTACACGAATTACTTTACCCATCCATTCCATTCATCCATACATCCATCCGTCATTCCAGTCCAGTGCTGGAAATACTTCCTTTACAGCGGGTAAGAGAACAATCTGAGGGTTAGGGACTCAGTCTGTGGTTTCAGAGAGACGTTTCACAGGCTCTTTCTCTTCCACTTACCACTCTGGACAGTTTAACAGCTTTAAAATTCAGTTTACTCGTCTGCAAGATTGGGGAAAAGTCAGTGTACTGACGTCACAGGGCCTCAGAGAAGACTGACTGAAATGAGCTTAAAACATTTATCCTGGAATCTAGTAAATACTCATTAAATGCTAGTAGCTCTCATGGCAACTATTATTACCGTTATATCTTTCTATGCCAACGGCAGATTTTACATCTGTCATCCAGGCCTCACTCCTGAACGTCAAACATATATACATCCAGCTGTCTTCTAAACACTCCAATTTTAGTATCTAATCGACAAGTAAAATTAACCTCTTAAAAGTTGAACTCCTAATCAGCCTCCAAAACTTAAACTGATTTTTTGATTCAGTTGCTCCGTCTCCATTTACATCTACTACATATATATGTATATGGTATGTGTGTGTGTGTATGTATAGTTAATGCTCAGGTTATTTTGGACTCCTTTCTTTCTTTCACACCCTATACCAAATATATCAGAAAATCATACTGGCTCTTCTAACAGACAAACCTAGAATCTTACCACTGTGTTCTACCCCCAGTGCTTCCATGTTTCCATGCCTTCCTGGGCTACTGAATGTGCTTTCCTGGCTGAAATCCTTTCTCTGGCCTTAGTCTCCCTTATCCTATCACCCAAATATAATTTACTTCTTTTGTCTTTCCAACAAGGTTTATTGAACCATCACTGACATATAATAAGCTTCATGCATTTAAAGTGCGTAATTATGTGTTATAATGTAAAAATGTGTCTGTGAGATCATCACATGAATCAGGAGAATAAACACAGCCGTCACTCTCAGAAGTCTCCTTTTCCCACTTTGTAGGCTTCTCCTCCAGCCCTCCCTCCCTCCCCAGCCAACCACTGAATTGATTTCTGTCCCCAGAGACTAGGTTGCATTTTGTGTTACTTATGCGACTGAAATACACAGTAGGTGATCTTTGTCTTCAAGTCTTTGTATGAAAATATGCTGCCATTTCACTGAGTAAGTAGTGGAATAAACAGAAAGGCTAAATCGTATGGTAGTAAATGTGTAACTTTTGAAATAGCTGCTAAAAAGTTTCCAAATTGGTTGCGTCATTTTTGACCCCCACCAGTAGTGTTTGGGAGCTCCAGGTGCTCAATGTCCTACACAACACCTGGTATCGGTCTTTTCAGTTTTAGTCATTCTGTTCCGTGTGCAGCTGTATTTCATGGTGGCTTAGATTTGCATTTTTACTACGACTAATGGATTGAGGACATAGTTTTATGTGCTTCTTTGGTATCTGCATAGCTTCCCTAGAGAAGCATCTTTTCAGATACTTGCCTCTTTATTAGATTGTTTTCCTCTTGGTGAGTTTTGAGATTTCTTATATATTTTGGATTCAAGTATTGGCTTTCTATAGTTATGTTTCCAGTCTGTGGTTTGTCTTAGTCTCCTAAAAATGTCTTTGAAGATAAAATGCCCAATTTGTTAACTTATTATTTTAAGAATTGTACTTTTGCCATTGCACATAAGGTCAAAATCATACAGATATTTTCCTATTTTCCCCCAAAACATGGTATATATCTCTCTATTATTTTAGCTTTTATTTAATTTCTCTCACTTAATGTTTTGTAGATTTCAATATTTCTTATATCCTATAAACTTCCTCAACTCATTTATTTTTCCTACTTACATTTTGTAGATTTCACTAGTTTTTCTACAAAGACAATCAGGTTGTCAGTGAATACTGACAGTTTTAATTCTTACTTTCCATTCTCAGTCTGTTAGATTTCTTTTTCTTTCTTCATTGCATTGGGTAGAAACTCCACCCAATCAGTATTGAATAGAAGGGATAACATTCTAATCTTGCTTTTGATTTTAGGGGAAAATAATTTCGTTTGCCTTTAAAACTAAATAATTTGCTGATTTTAACACTAGTTATTACTTAATAATAATTAAAACATTCTAAAACTTAATGAAAAAGGATATGAAAATGAAAACAATTTTTTAAATTCTAAAACTAGAATAACTTAGTTTTAAGAATGATGTCACTTATGTAAGATATTTATCAGGTTATAGGAAGATCATTTCTGTTCCTAATTTGCTGAGAGGTTATTTTGCTTTTTTCATAAATGGATGTTGGATTTTGTCAAATATTTTTCTGTATCTATTAAGGTGTTCATATGTTTATTCTGTTTAATTATTAGTGAATTAAAATGATGAATTATTAATTTTCAAATCATAATTCAACATTGCATTCCACTTGATCATTACACACTTGTCTTTTATAGATTATTGGATTCAATTTTCTTGTAATGAATTGGTTTGGCTGTAGTGTCAGTGTAATTTAGAATGAGCTAGAAGAAAAGTCACTCTCTTTAGATATCTGAGTTTGTGTAGAGCTGAGATCATGTCTCCCTTAAATGTTTACACATGTACTTATCATTTCAATGGCTCTTATTCCTGTTTGTGGACTTATGTTTTCATCTGATAACTCTTTCCTTCTATGTGAATGACTTCCTTTAACAATGTTTGTAATGCAGGTCAGCCAGTGATGAGTACTTTCAGTTTATGTTCATACGAAAAGCCTTTATATTGCTCTTCTTTAGAAAAGATATTTTAACTGGGTATATAAGTCTAGATTTTATTTTTCCCTTTTCTTTCAGTATTTTAAACGGTGTTCTACTCTCTTCTCATTTGCATTGTTTCTAATCAGAAATAGGTTAATTGGCTGTTACCTTAATCTTTGTCCTTCTGTGTGTTATTATCTCTGGATGCTTTTAAGCTGCTTTTATTTTTATTGGCTTTGAGAAACTTGATAACTATCTGTCTTAATACAGCATTTTATAACATCTCTTTCTTGGGTTTTACTGTGCTTCTTAGATTCGTGGCTTTTACCTTTTATCAAATTTGGAACTTTTTTTTTTTTTTTTGTACCCATGCCTCTCTTCCTTTCTGGGGACTCCTATTACACATACATTATATCTCTTGAATTTCTTCCACAGCTCAGTGATGCTTTGTTCTTGGAAGTACTCCCAATGCAAGAAGCTGGGGCTTATCAGGGCTCAGCTCATTTCTCTTCCATTGTAAATGATCACTGTTATGACATCATGTCTAATGTTGTGAAGTCTTTTATTTCATATATTATTATGTTGTTGCTGTTGTTACCTACTTTTTTGTGGAGGTGAAGGAAATATGGTGATTTTTCCACCATATTGGTCCAAAATGCTAACAGTATCCTCAGATAAGTGAGGCAGCCCTGTATTTGTCTGGTCAAAATTCAGCAATGACTCTCACTTCCTTCGGGTTTGCGGTGATGGCCTACAAAGCCTGTGCAGTCCTCCCCCTTCATCACCTCCCTGATCGTCTTCCTCCCTATTCCTGACTTTGCTGCAGCCACATTGACCTTTTTTACGTCACGGAAACATTTCAATCACTGATCTTCACACTGGCTAATATCTCTGTGTGAGTGTTACATCCTTCCTCTGCTCCAGCCTCCTAAGCACATACATCTCCATGAAAGATCTCCTGTGTCATTTCTCTGTGGGGCCTGCCTTCACACCATCTCATTTAAAATCACAAGTTCCTTCTCTCCTGCTTTTCTGGTCCATTTTACCCCTGTTCTACATTTATTATTTTTTCTATAACACTTACCACATTGCAACACACTAATTAAAATGCGAATTATTTAGTTACTTTCATCTTTACTCTCATGACCACATTCTTGCCAGAAGGTAGGTCTACCACGGCAGGATTCTTTTTTTTTTTTTTTTTTAACATGTGTCTCTGAGCTGAACACATCTGTTGCAGTGGCTCAACAAATATTTACTGATTATATTAATAAATAAACACTACAATTTTATGGAAGCACTGCTGTTTATTACCAGTGCAGAAGAATATCTTAATCATTTTCAGCAAGAGCTTAAAATCTAATGCACTGAACTGAAAACTTAACCAACAAGGAGATATTATGTAGGGCATTTGTAAACTCTATTTCACAAGTAGGATGTGATTTTTTTTTTTTTTTTTTTTTTGAGGATAGTAAAGGAGCCTCTTTTTTCCCTCAGGATTGGTGATCTGTATGCAATAAGTGCCCATATGGCCTTGATGTATTTATTTTATCCTAACCTATTATAGTCGCTTTGCATTACATGCACCCCATTCGTGCATAAGGCTTCTTAGAGGAGAGAGAAGAGCATAGGGGTAAAATCTCTGATTGCCAGAAGCAGCACTTTCATGAGCAGACATGTAAGCACGAGCCATTAGCTCCATGTATAGCCAAGAATAAGAGATCCATGTGGCAATGAATTGAGGCCTCCTGCCAATAGCTAGCACCAACTTGACAGCCATGTGAGTGAACCATCTTGGAAGTAGATCCTCCATCCCCAGTCAGGCCTTCAGATGATTACAGCTTCAACTGACACTGAAATTTTAATTCATGAGAGACTGGAGCTGGATAAGCCCAGCCAAGCTGCTCCCCAAATCCTGACATCAGAATCTGTGCGAGACAATAAATGTTTATATTTGTTTTACACTATGTTTTGAGGTAATTTGCTGTGCAGCAGTAAGTAATATACATTGTTAAAAAAAAAAAAAGAATAAGAATATTTAAATTACAAACTTCATTGTATTATATTCCTGCTATAGTTATTTCCTACTTTCTACCGAAAGCCTGAATTTTTGAGGCAGTAGAGCAAGGATGAATCTAATGAGAGAGAAGTAAAGGATGTGGTTTATAAAAACCAGATACAGTAGGAAGTGGGGCTGGATATTGGATGGTACCTTTGATATCACAAGCAACTAAATCTTGCGCTAGGTACAAAGGGTTTTCACCAAGTTGCGGGTAGGTCAAAATATTTAGGGCCATATTCTTAATAATACACACATTTCATTGTACAAGCATTCATAGAGCTCCTAACATGTGTTGGGATCTATAATAAATACTGAGCAATGCCTTGAGAAAGACAGATGCTATGTATGTCTTAACTAACGTCCAAGAGTCATGCTTGTTTCGTATGTTTTGAATAGCAGAATAGACCTATGTCTGCTCTAGCGTTGCATGGGCTAACTTTCAGAGACCACCCTCACCTTTTGCCTCCTGTGGCTGAACCTGTATTTTAAAAAAAGAGCATAGTTCCATGATCATTCCTTTCACCAAGTTCTATCCCATTGGCTTCAATGTGAACATCTCGTTTGCATACCACATTCAGACTAAAGAGTTAGTCACACTGATCTGGTTTTGTGATTTTGCTTTCCCCTACAAACGCTTTCTTCGATTGCCTTTTGTGGTCAAGCATGAAAGAGGGGGCTAGTCTGTTCTTTTCCAGTATCATAGCCTCTCATGTTTCTCGGAATATTGAGGGAAACGCAACATGGGAAATTTAACTCAAAACCAAAACCCAAACATTTCATTAAAGAAAGTTAAAGTATATAGAGAGAAGAAAGAATAGGCGAGATATTGTTCTGGGCTCTGAGAATATAAAAGAATAGGTATCTCTCATAGAGACCTTACTGTGGGCCTTCAGGCATGATTCTCAGTGACTTTTATTAAGCCCTTTAGTCCTCACAACAGTTCTATGAAGTGAGATTTATTCTTATCCCTATTGCCCAGGTGAGAAAGGTGAGGCCCAGGAAGGTTAGGTAATATTCCTGAGATTTTATTTTACAGGTATAAAATGTAGGGCCTGGGATTTGGACCTCCACATTTGACTGCAGAGTCTGCCTGCTTAACTACTCAATGCCCACGGGAATTCAACGTGCTCACTGTGTAGCTGTAAGAGCTTTCAGGGCATGGAAAGGAGCTAGATAAATCAGTATTTTGCTCCCAGTGATTATGAATGATAACACTTGTGGACATAAGTGTGTGTTTAGACTATCATTCACGTGTGTGTGTGTGTGTGTGTGTGTGTGTGTCCTTTTTCTCTTTTCAAATAAAATATTTACCTTGGCATGGGTTTTTAAATGTCATCTGTTTTAGAATCTGCATTAGCCTTAAAACTCTTTCATGCTGCTTAGTGTTGGGCAGATTCCATGTCGGGAAGTTGAACAAGGATAAAATACTGAATTAATGAGCCAGGAATTGGCATTTCTGTTAGAAACAATTTGGTGTTATGGGTACTTCTGGTTATTTCCTACATGGTTAAACTAGCGTATATTTTGCAGCAAGATAACAGGGCTCATTCTAGCATGAGAAGTAAGACTATGTTTCTGAATAAGTTTTAGATGCAAATTTGCATGTAACTATTGTTATTATTGTTAAAGCCAGTTGCCAGTGAGATTCTTATTCTGCGGTACTATGTATCAAGAAAGGATAAAGAAGATAAAAGTTCTAGATTCAGGTTTTCTAAAAAATAATATGGTAAGGCTGGGTAGGTCACTTCCTTCTGAGTTACCTTGTCTTATACAAGCCGGCATGGACTAGACTGGGGAGACATAAGAGGATTCTAGCAACCTATGTAATAGCCCTCTAGTGGGAGAGAGAATGATCCACTTTGTTAGTTATTGGCAGGGACGGCTAATAGAGGAAGTACCTCATCTTTTTGTGGTGAGCAGACTTGTTTCTCATGGCAATATCTGAGTGAGTTTTTCAATGATAATATGCCTGTTACATAGAATCATTTCTAGTTTCTGGCATTAGACCATGAGTGCTTGTTCTGGGATATTAGTGTTTGTTTTTCAAATTTATATATGCCTTATTTTTATTAATTCAGTTTTTTCATTTTATGAGAAATGTGGGAGACACTATATTGGAGGTGAATCACCTGCATTGTTGAACCAGAAGGCTATTATTTTATTTCAAAATTATCTGTTTCTATAATTTGAATCATCATACTCTTGTGATACATGATTTCATACCCATCTTTCACTTTTATTTTATTTTTTTAACATTTTTTATTGCGTTATAGTCAGTTTACAATGTTGTGTCAATTTCCAGTGCACAGCACAACTTTTCAGTTATACATGAACATACATACATATTCATGGTCGCATTTTTTTTTTGCTGTGAGCTAACACAAGATCTTGTATATATTTCCCTGTGCTATACAGTATAATCTTGTTTATCTATTCTACATATGCCTATCAGTATCTATAAATTTCAAATTCCCAGTCTGTCCCTTCCCACCTGCCCCCAACCCTGGCAACCACAGGTTTGTATTCTAAGTCTATGAGTCTGTTTCGGTTTTGTATTTATGTTTTTTGTTTTTTGGTTTTTTTGTTTTGTTTTGTTTTGTTTTTTTAGATTCCACTTATGAGCAATCTCATATGGTATTTTTCTTTCTCTTTCTGGCTTCCCTAAGAATGACATTCTCCAGGGACATCCATGTTGCTGCAAATGTCATTATGTTGTCATTTTTATGGCTGAATAGTATTCCATTGTATAAATATACCACATCTTCTTTATCCAGTCATCTGTCAATGGACATTTAGGCTGTTTCCATGTCTTAGCTATTGTAAATAGTGCTGCTATGAACATTGGGGTGCAGGTGTCTTTTTGAAGTAGGGTTCCTTCTGGATATATGCCCAGGAGCGGGATTACTGGGTCATATGGTAAGTCTATTCCTAGTCTTTTGAGGAATCTCCATGCTATTTTCCACAGTGGCTCATCTTTCACTTTTAATTTTTGTCTTTACTTATTGTTTTCTCTTTTAGTTTACCTCTTAGGACAGAAGCGTCAGCCTTAATTCTTCTATACTTGATTGCTTGATTTTTTTTTTTTATTTCATTTCAGCACTGAGTGCTAACCTTCTGATAAATAGAAACAATAATTAATGATAATTACATATATGTAGGATGTGTTAGGTTGATAAAGCTTATATGAATGTCACTATATTACATCAATTGATTCTCAAAACAGTCCTCAAATAAGAAACATCTTTAAATCTGTATATATACATGTACACACATACCACATATACACACACACACTATATATATATATATATATATATATATATATATATATATATATACACACACACACACACACACACACACACACACACACACACACACCACTCTCTGTGAATACATATAGTCCGAGAATATACAGCTGACCCTTGAACATTGTGGGGGTTGGGACAGCAACCCCTGTGTAGTAGAAAATCTGCCTATAACTTCATTGTCAGCCCTCTGTATACCAGGTTCCACATCCATGGATTCAGCCAGCCCTGGATTGTGTAGTACCATAATGCATACTTAGTGAAAAAAACATGCATTTAAGTGAACCCATTCAGTTCAAACTTGTGTTGTTGAAGGGTCAACTACATGTATAATACACTCACAGAAATTAGTGACATATCTTATGAACAGAGTCACCACCTGCTTTGTGTGCTCAGCATTAACATTTACATCCCTTGTTTTGTCAATGTTGTGAGAGATAGCACAACTCAGATTTTGGAGAGACCATGGCATCTAATGTTTCAATTCCAATGACCCTTTTCATGTGAGAAGGGGTTGTATGTTTCAAAGCATTGATCACTGTCATATCTGCATTTCATTAAAACAACCTTGTACTAAGGGCAACACTCATGTTACTGTGTTCACTTTGCAGCTGAGGAAGGACACTCAGAGATATCAAAAAATGTCCCCAGGGTTGCTGCAAACAGGCCAGGGTTGCTGGGTCCAAATCTAGTCTTACTCCAGTGTGCTGTCTAGTTATTGTTGAGTAGTCAAACTTGGGGAAAATAAGAAATTTAGTGTCACTCAGCTTGCATTTTCAGATACCCCTGCTATGGAAGGCACATTGCGGGATGACAAAACCAATATTCTGCAAACTCACAATTTTAATATGAAATGGCTCTCACAGTCTTACAGAGATGGGCTCTTTTAGTGATTCTAAATTATGGAAAAAATAGAATAAGATTGGTGCTCTTAATGAGTCGTCAGCAGCCATAAATAAGTCACCCTTAAATGTTTTGGTTATAAGTGAAGACTGTTTGTTTACTGATTTGTGATGGTGTTCCCCTAAAAGTCTGTGTCTACTCACGACCAAGGAAATTTGAAAAAGTCTGAAAACATAAAGTCAAACATTTTGATGCTCTATATTATGGGCAAAATATATATACTTAATACTGTTTTTTAAACAGAATTGAATAAACTTACTTGAATTGTTCCTTAAAAATGCATCCCTATTTTAGAAAGCATGTTTAACATTCAGATAGTATAAAATGAAGGGTTTAATTTGTACCCTAAATGATGAAAATACCATTTTTTATCATTGGTTGTCAACTTTATGAAATCAGCTAAAAGTATCAATTTTCTTCATTCTTTATCATTTTATGCCAAAGTTCCGTATAAGATTTTTTCCTTTGATGATTTTTGGAATGTGTGCAACCTCCACTTATCTCTAATGTAGTATCTCAAAAACCTTCTCAAATTTCATTATAAAAAGAAATGTTTTCAAGCGCATAACACTGTAAGGGTATTAGACATTGGAAAAGTCTAATTTTGTGAAGCTAAAAAAATGCAATCAACATAGGGCATTGGGTAAAATTATTAAAAAACCACAAGTGTGAAAAATGTAGAGTATCCTAATTAAAGAAGCACAGATGTTGATTTATATGAAGATAAGAATGAAAATTAAGAAACATCTAGCACAGTTGTGCAGAGGACAGTTCAAGGAGCCATGGGCAGAGGACAGTTAACCCTTGGATTTCATCTGAGGTCTCTTTAGATCTTTTTTAAGTGTCTGCCATTAATAAATGTGCCTGGTGGCAATTTCTATTTGATGGATATGCTTCCTTGACTATACTCCAAATATATTTTCATTTGGATTACAAATATAATATAATTCAGGAGTTAAACTGTTAGTTAATTTTATGAATAGTTGCTTATCCATTTTAATTGGAAAGGAGAAAGGAAGGAATGACCAAATCATTAACTGAAGTTGTACCTTAAAAATTTTAAGTCTCATAAAGAATGTATTCTAAATGCACTGAACAAAGTCTTTAGGTCATGCGTGTGTGCGTGTTCATCAAAGCACACTGAGCACTATTGTGTGGTGAGCCCCGGTCTAAGTCCTGTGCAGAAAGTAGTCCATCAAGCACAGTCTCCTATGATTACAGCATCATCAGATGCTCCAAGGCTACATCACCAAAGCAGAGCACAGAGGATGGTCTCTTTATAAAGCCTATGATCTTTATTACATGTCTGCTAAAGGAGATCATTTTTGAAAAATAAGAAGAGTTGGGAAAGGAGACAAATAAGGAAGGACATTTATGGCAAAGAGAATATCATGCCTAAAACATGGCGGTATGGTGGAGTTTTTGATACATTCAGTGACAATGATTAAGATGGTCTTCGTAGGGTGTGGAGGGTGGTTAATGACTGTCAAGACCTACACGGAATACAGCCTGAGAAGGACCATACAAAGACTTTCAAACACATTCTAAAGGAGACGTCACATAGGCACATTATGCAGTAGAATGATGATGTGTTCTTATTTGTAGTGGGTAGAATAGATTAAAGGGACAGAAACTGGGAGCACACATGCTGGTTAGTAGGTGAGTCAGCAAAGAACCTTTTTCTGTTGCAGTTGTCAGAAAAATCCAGTGTATACTAGATTAAGGAATAAAATGAGTGTGTTCATTAATGAAACTAAAAAGTCCAAAGGCAGCTGGATTCAGAGATTAAGCAATACCCTCAAGACTTGATTTCTCTCCTGCTACAGTGATTAAGGTATCAACTTAGTACATGACCAAGTCTCCCAAAACTTAGTAGCTGAAAGAATAAACATTTACACAACTCATGATTACGTAGGTCGGTGACTTGGTCTGGCTAGCTGGGCAGTTCTCAGCTGACCTCACCCTTTGGTAATGGTTCTGTCGTGAGTCAGCTAGGTGGCTTTCCTTCTTGAAGTTTGCTGCCTGTAGCTCATGCTAAAGGAATGACTGGGCCATGTGTTCAGAATCCAGCAAATTAATCCTGGGCTTGATCACATGACTCTGGCAAGGTTACAAGAGCAAGAGCAGGAGGAGGCCTAGGATGAGGCCTGGAACTGGTCCAGTGATAACTCATGCCACATTCCGTCAGTCAAAGAACATCACAGGACTAGCCTAGACTGAAGGGGTTGGGGAAGATGAATCATGTTGGTTGTGGGAGCTGGAAAGTAAAATTGCAAAGAGGGACAGACACAGGGAGGGGCATATTTTTGATCATTTATGCAAGTAAAAACATCACAGTCCATGTCTCCACCTCTAAATGGTACTCCTGGCACCTTCTATGGCTCCGTCTGACAACGGTAAACTGGATGTTTAAGTTCTGGCTGGAAATCTTTTCATCTCTAAATGGATCTTTGTTTTATTTTGTTGAATGCCTTGGTCTACTTGCACTGACATAAATAGTATAGATTGTGTCTCTTAAGCAAAAATTGATTTTTCAGTTTTTGAGACAGGGAAGTCTGAGATCAGGGTACCAGTGTGGTCAGGTTCTGGCGAGAGCCCTCTTCCTAGTTTGCAAATGAATGTCTTCTTGCTGCATCTTCACATGGTAAGGAAGGAGGGAGGGAGGGGGAGAGAGAGAGAGAAGAACAAGCTCTCTTCTTAGGCGGATGCTACCCTCATGATCTAATTACTTCCAAAGGCTCCACTTCCAAATACCATCATATTAAGGATTAGGGCTTCAATATAAAAATATAAGGGGTAACAAAAACATTTAGTCCTATTTCAGCACATATGTCTCGGCCTGAATCAGAATTTGATTCTTCAACCTGGGGTCCTATACGTCTTTTAAATGGGATGAAGATGGGGTTGGGAAGAAAGCCTATCCCACACTCCATAGACTGAGAGCAGGTGACCTGGTAGATCGGTAGTGAAAATCATAGTTTCTTTCCAAATATTGGAGGATGAAAAATCAGGCAAACAGAAAATATGCACTAAGTGATCCAGTGAGGAAACCCTTAATTCCTGCATGTTTATGCCAGGTAATTTCTATTTCTATATTCAACTGGCAAGAACAACACAGCATCCAATATACTCTAACATCTGCAATTAGCAGATCTGTTCTATGAGTCTATATTGGCATTTTGCTAATTTTAATCATATTTATGTTTGACCTCTATTGTTCACCTTGCTGTATATTCAAAGATGACAAATCTTTGAGCCTTGATCAGTTAACTGCAAATAGGAACGTATTTTCAAGAATAAAGCTCTAGAGCTTCATAAAGACCCTGTGCTTCTTACTTGAAACCCAACATGTGTTTGCTAATTTCCTTTGTCTGGCTTTCTTGCCAACTCAGGGTAACCAAAAAGCTCAGATCTCAGGTCTCTGACTTTCAAATCCCAATTTGTTGGTGTACCTCACTATCAACCGTGTTTGACTTTAGAGCTATGCTGATCTGTACTTGGTTTGAAGGACATCTCACCCTCCCCACCACCTAAACTTGGTTCACACACATCTATTCCTTTCTTACTGATGACCTTTAAAAGGTGTAGAGCCTTTCAGACTTCTGTAGTATACCAGCAATTTTAGGCTCAGGTTTAGAATTTTTCAGGTCTCCTACACTTGAGCTGGAAATAAAGTTCAGCCACTATTTCTCTATTCTTTAAATCGGACTAAATATCTAGTACTTAACAACCGTGCATTCTGACTAGCAAATGGTCAATAAATGTCTGAGGAATTGACTTGAACAAAGGATTAGAGAACTATAAACAATGACTCTGCTCCGGAACGTAATAATAATTCTCTTGCTGAGGACAGCATACTCTGATCAGTCGTTAGCCACGATGTGTATGGCGTGAGAGAAAGTGGTGCTAAAATCCACTTGATTGTGAGGTAAAATCCACAATTAATGTGCTATGACCGCAATATCTGTTCTCCATGTAGTAATATTTTTAGGGAACATTTTAAGGGAATATGTCTTCCCCCTATGATATATATTTCTATCTAAAGTGATGTGTGTGCACTTTGATGCTGTTTTTACTTCACTGCAGTACTACAACTGACTCTGCCCACATATCACTACGCTTTCAGATGCTATGTTTGCACGGTTCTCTTTTTAAAATGGAACTCAATATATTTTCCTCAGTGGCTTTCTGTTTGAAGTTCTGTTTTTATTTTGTAAAGAAATGTTCTGTTTTGATATCTCATCTTCATCAATGATCCATCAGTTTCATGGAGCAGGTGCTGCATTTGTTATGTGTTGCTCATTTTGTACCTACATAATACACAAACTAACTCGCTCACCAAGTATTTATCAATATAAGTCAATGCCTATGTGAGATGATAGGGAGAGAGCCAAAAACAAGGTAGTCATGGCCTTGGTTCTTGTAACTTCATAAAAGGACAGGACTGCAGTGCTCCAGGTACCACCTAAATGAAGAACAATATGACAAGGCCTCTGTCCTTGAATGGCTGGAACATAGACATGGAAAATTACCTTGCCACACGCTATGAATTTATAGAGCTATGTGCAAATGTTCTGTTTCACCAAGAAATAAACAGTTTAGTGTGAGCCTGAAAAGGTCAAAGAGGAGAGTGAAAAAAAGTCTATCTTAGAAATATGTATAGACTTTGTCAAATAAGACAAGGCAGAAAAGAACACCACAATGAGATGGACACATGTACATCACTCTCGGTACACGTCAGGGAGTGAACATACTTTTGAAGACTTAGCACAATGAGATGAGATGTAACTAGTTATGTTCGTAAGTTTGTCAGCATTCTGAAGTTGCAGGGCCTCCCAAAATAAGAAGTGTAGACTTTACCCTAACGTTAATGTGAGACTTTTGAAGGAAATATGTTTTTTCATAGAAGAAACTGAGAAGATACTTGTAAAGTTTACTCCTTTGATAAAGTACTAGAGAACCCCTTTCACCTTACACTTTTTTTTAGATAAAACATGTTCTACTTCAGGAGTTTCTATCAAGTGAAAGAAAAGCAATAATAAAAGGTTCCAAATATTTGGTGTAAAGATATGTCAATTACAAATGGAGAAAATATTATTGGCAACAAATACTGGTAACTATGAATCATTTCAGATAGTTTGGTATAAAAAGGGAATAAATATCTAAAACAGGCTAAGTTAAGATCAAGTTAGGAGAGAGTAGAAAGACAGGTCATGAATTAGCGATGGATATAACTGGAAAAGATTGAAAGGAACCACTGTGGTTGGTGGATGGTAAAATGTGTAATATTTATGTGATATTGAATCAATGCTCCTTGGATCATCAGTCCATGTATTTCCAGATTTCTCCACCACTGAAATCAATGCTTTTACTGCTTTGGAGCATCTAGTTCAAACAAATGGTCCATTTCTAATGTCTGAATTTTAAATTTTATAGACAGATTTGTCTACAGTGAATCAATTGTCTTGAAAACAGGCTCTGGGGATAAACACCACAGCTGTCAATACTACAAAATTTTCTCTCACTAATCAAGAGAGAATAGCTATAGACTCAGCAAGAAAAAGATACGACATAAGGGATTTATAGTCCAATAGCAAGAGGAGAGTCCTCCTAGTTCTGTATGTTGAAAACAAGAAAAAGGTGGAAATGAAAGGATCTGTTGCATCTACCATCCATCCTTGAGGTCAATTCTGTGGATTTGCAATATGGCTGTGCTCAGTTGGACAGTTTTTCTGCTGATTTTGGCTGGATTGACTCCTGTTCTTGCCTTCAGTCAATGGTCAAAAGCCTCATTCATCTATCTGACAAGTGGCTGGCAATTGGTTGACTGCTGGCCAGGGAAGAGGGGAACTAGGCCATAAGTTACTCATGATATAGCAGACTACCCTGGGTTCATGCATACAGTGGGGCTGCAGAGTTCCTATGAGCATCAAGACTGGAAATTATAAGGTCTTCTGAGGGTTAAGACCACCATTTTCCCTTACTGTTCACCAAAGCAAACAGTTGAGCTAGCCCAGATTCAGGTTTAAGGAAAACAAACTCCATCTCATAATGGGAAAAGCTAGACAATATTATGGCCAAATTTTTCATTGCCTTTTGATATTTCCTTTCAAAAGGCAATCTTGGTGAAGGCAGCAAGGACCTAGAGAAGAAGAATCAGCCTAGCACTTCTTCCCTGCTCAAGGTCCAAGAAAAACATGAAACGTCATCTAATCCCTGATTAGATTATCACAAATCTACACACTACAGCCAAGCAGGAGGAAAGATGTGCTCACATGTTCGTAAAGATGAGAAAACACGTATTTACTTCTGTGTCTACTGCCCAATACCATATGCCCAAATGAAAAAAAAAGATTGCAGACATATAAAAATATGAAAAATCTAACCAACTGCACCTATAACTAACATCATATTCAGTGATGAGAGACTGGATGTTTTTCTTCTAGGTTTGGTAATACGGCAGATAAGTTCACTCACTTTTCCTATGCAGCATCACGCTAGAAATCCTAGCCAGTACAGTAAGGCAAGAAAAAGAACAACAGATTGGAAAAGAAGAATAAAAACTGTCTCATTTTGCAGATATCATGTTGGACTGTGTAGAAAATCTGCCCCTCCAAGTCTACATAAAATGTTCCCAGAGCAAAAAAAAAAAAAAAAAAAAAAAAATCAACCAGGTTGTTGGGGGGCATCCAGAGTTTAATGCAGACTGTGGGGAAAAAAATGCATCTAATTGTATTACACATAGATGGCATATTTAAAGAGGTGAAGAAGATAAGCACTAACCTAAATAACTTTGATTGTTCTGTCAAACTATGTAAGATTAATGACAAAAAGAACTGCATATAAACATTCTAATACTCTTATAAATGTGTTGATCACAGGAGTACTATTTAGAAAATCTGAAATGGCTTTATGTTTATCCTGTGTTTAAAAAGACAGTGAATATAGTGTAGCTACTGAGTGCTAGATTTCTCGCTATCAGAGAAAGACACCATGTAAGTAAGGGGAACGTTACAATGAATACTGTGCTTGCGAGTCATATATGTCAATATGAACTCATTTTAGTGTGTATATAGACAAATGAAAAGCAAGTATTGATATGTGTATATAAATATGTGTGTGTACATACATATTTTCCCTAACTCCATTCTCTTGGAGGGCCTAGAAGCACTGACACCTTGGAAGCACGGTTGTGTTCATACCCAATGTCCAGATTCTGGCTTCTAAATACCACTCTCTAATAAAAAAAAATAGACTCCTTTCAGAAAACTTTGATCCTAGAGTTAGGGCAGGAAAAATACAAACTGAGCTTAAGCCTGCATCTCCTTATATTTCCAGTAAATAAAATTCTTTAAAAAAAAAAAAAAAAAAAAGACAATACTGGTAGGATACAGGAGCCAACCTAAAAGAGCCCCCAGTAAAGCAAATCTGGAAGAAAAAAAAAAGGGAGCGATACAATTAAGAGCTATGGTGTTGAATTAAGAAAAGAGAATAAGTAATTACTTATGAATCAGTAGTGATACAAGTAAATAATTGACTAAATGAGTAAGCAAGTAAGTGTTTTGAGAAGGAATTTTGAAAACAAAAAAGAGCAAAAGTCAGAATAAACTATAATTTTAAGTTTGTCTGCACTTTTCCTGTCATCTCAGACTAGAAAATAGACAGCTGGGGGGTGAGGAAGAAAGAAAATAGACTGGGAGGTAGAGAGCAAGATGAGAGCAAACATCCTTTGTTTTTTCACATCTGGGTTGTGGTATGGAAAATTTCAGCATAAAATCACCGAGTGACTAGGGCTTTCAACGGACACATGAGAATGGTTGTTGCTCCAACACAAAAGACAAGGCATTTGACACTAAGCTTACCTTTGGGAGAATATGCTTTTTCGTTCATTCATTTTTTTTCTTTTTCTCTTTTTTTGTGGTGTAAATAGAGATGGTTTTCAGTGATAGCACTTAAACTCAGCAAGATAATGGACACTATGAAATTGCTCAGAAATCTATAGAGGATAACTTGAGTTTAAAAAAAAGATTGTGTGTGTGTGTTGTCTAGGAACTGAGTAAATTCTGGAAAGAGCAAGAACTGTTAAAAACCAGTAACTGTGTAGTTTTTATTTCCCAAATGTTTTATCTGACTATATCTGCAAGTTGATGAGAAATGTGCCACCTAATCTGTGTCAGGCACTACGGTGCATGCAATTCCATGAAGGGTACTAAAATTTTATATTGTATTTTAAAATACACCTTTGAGAACACAGCTTTTGGAGACGTTGAAAAACATTATGTAAAAATATACATCCTTCGTTACTTTTTTACCTGGTTCTTTCCTACTAATACTCACAAAATACATTATGGTGGTACATGAAGCCCATCTAATTTTAATAATTGGACTAGCATAACATAACTGGTTTTAAATCTTTCATGTAACATAATAAAAACAAAACGTAATGCAGTTGTGGTGACACAACTGGCACCGAAGTGTTCATTGGAAATGACAAAAAGGGTTTTGTATTAGAGTGGGATTTCTTCCAAAAATAAGTGGACTTTTAAGAAAGTGCGATAATATCATTTCTCTGATTTAATCAAAAAACCATATAGGAAACCGTCTGTTTCTAATGTTATTAAATCTATTTTTTTTATTTGGTCTAAAGTCATTAGAGTACTGAATACCTCAGGCAACCTGTAAAGAGTGGTATGTATGATGGATCCAGTGTGTTACGTGGAGATCATTCATCCATGCAAAATAGCAGGTGATGGGAAAACTTCCAGAATTTAAATACAAGGACAAACTATCTTGCGATGATTTTGATGTAAACCAGAAGGTAGATGTATACTAACTTGTCAGTTTAAAAGTTGACAATTTGTTTGGTTTTCCTTCTACAGATGTTTATCATTCTAACCAAAGGAATACCTTCACGCCTGGCTGGAATATACTGTGGCTTAGCCCAGAAAGCTAGGGCATAAAACCAACCTGATGCAGTGTAGCTGCTACAGGCTGAATATTTGTGTCCCATGAGAATTGATAGTTTGAAACCTAATCCCCAATGAGATGATATTTGGAGGTGGAGGTTTTGGGAGGTGACTGAGTCATGAGAGTCGAGCCCTCATGCATAGACATTTAACAATTGTTTAATTTATAAAATATACACTTCCTATGTTAAAGTATTTAAAAAGCATAATTATATCCAAGTTAGACTTCCTCACTTCTAAATTATTTAAAAGTAGTAATAGTAGTTATGGTACTAGTAGTTGAAGCAAAAGTACTAATGGGGTAATTTTAAAATACTTTTATATAGAATGAATATTTAAGAGAAACGGGAGGGAAAGAGGAAGGGAGGAAAAGTCCGGGGGAGGAAAGGAGTGTGTCTTTGTCCAAAATAGATCAATTATATTTGCAGGGCTTCATATTCTGTTCTGTTAATCTCTGTGTTTTTTTCTTTCAGTAATACCACACTGTCTTGATTACTGAGTCTTTATAATAAAATTCTTGCAGTTGTATAGTATGAGTTCTCCAACTTCAGTTTTCTCCTTCAGCATTTTGTTGACTATTACAGATTTTTGCCTTTGCACATAAACTTTAGAATCATTTAGTCAATGTCTACCAAACAGCTTGCTGGCATTTTAATTAGGATTTTGTTTTTGATTCTGTACATGAACTTGGGAATAACTGACACCTTAACAGTATTGAGTCTTCTGATGCGTGAACATGGAACATCCCTCCATTGTTTATCTGTACCTCCATTGTGTGAGTCGTGGTAGATTGTGTCAAGAAATTGATCCATTTCGTCTAGATTTTAAAATGTTTAAACACAGGGATCATGGAATTTCCATTTTCATTTCCTAATGACTAAGGCGTGAGCAGTGATGCTCCCTGTTCAACATTAGTAACATTAGTAATTTGTGACTTCTGTATTTTTTGGTTGCTAGTTTGGGTAAAGACTTGTCAACGTTACTGAACTTTTCAAAGATGAATCAGGTCTCGGTTTTACTAATTTTCTTCTATAGTTTTCTTGTTTTCAATTTCATTGATTTCTGCTCTAATTTGAATTTCTTATCTTCTGCTTGCTTTAGGCTCTGTTAGGTCCTCCTTTCCAGATTCATAAGGCTGCAGCTTGGGTTATTCATATGAAATCTTTATTTTCTCCTAATACAGTAGTTTAATGCTCGAAATTTCCCTCTAACCACCACCTTTACTGCATCTTGCATTTTAAAAAGCTGTGTTTTCATTTTTATTAAGTTCAAAAGAAATTTCAGTTTTTCTTGAGACTTTTTCTTTGACCCAAGACTTATTTAGGAGTGTGCTAAATTTCCAAGTACTTGAGGTTTTTTTCCAGCTTTCTTTTATGGCTTTTGTTTGTTTAATTTCATTGTGGTCTGATAACATATTTTATATCACTTCTATTCTTTTGAACTTTTTCAAGTGTGTTTTATGGCACAGAATGTGTTTTATCTTGTTGACTTCCATGTAAGATTGAAACGAATGTATACTCTGCTATTGTTGGAGGGGGTATGTTATAAATATTAGATCAATTGGATGCAGAGTGTTGGTCAGGTTTCTAAATTCTTACAGATTTTCTGCCTGATTTATCTATAAATTATTGACAGCTGTTATTTCTCCAACTATTATAGTGAATTTGTCTACTTCTTTCTCCTGTAGTTTTTTGTTGTTGTTATTGTTTGTTTTTTGGTTTGGGAGTTTGGAGGGGAGGGTCTCCTCTCTTGCTGAAGAGTAGGCCTTAGTTAAGGAGAAGACTCTAAGTGTGTTTCACAGTGATTACCCTTCCTCTTTCCTTGCCAGATGTATAGAATCCCCATGGTGAGAATCTGATGAAGCTCCTGGGGGTAGAGCCAGGAAAATGTGGAGACCCTCTTAAGACTCAAGCCTCCAGGAGCCTCTCACTCTCACACTAGTTCACATTGAGCCCCAGAAATTCATCAGAATAACTATTCATGTGTCTTTACCAGTATGTGGATCTGGTAACTTCTATCTGATAAGCTGGTCATTACTATATCTCTCTAGATGTACCTTTGCTCCAAATTACATGATGATGGCTTTCCCTGAGATGTTAGGTCTCTGATGTGCCTGAGAAAACTTGTTGACTTTGTTTGTCCAATTTCTTCTTCTTGTGAAAATGGGAATTTCTTTTCATATTGGAGCTGCAACCTGAAATCCATTTTTTTTAAATGTACAATGTTACCTGTAGTTATAACTCAAAAGTAATAGATACATGGTTATTATGTTTGTGACCCCCAAAATTCACGTTGAAATACTTTCCACCAATATGATGAGACTGGACATAGGACCTTTGGGAGGTAATTAGGATTAGGTGACATCTTGAGGGTGGAGCCCTCATGAATAGAATTAGCGACCTTTTAAGAGTGACAAGAGAGCTTGCTTCCTCTCTGTCCTCAACCACGTGAGGACACAAGAAGTGAGCAGTCTGTAACCTATAAGAGGGCCCTCACCAAATTCCAACTCTGATAGGACCTTGATCTTTAATTTCTAGCCTCCAGAATTGTGATAAATAAAATTCTATTGTTTATAAACCACCCTGTCACTGGTAATTTGTTACAGTAGTCCAAACTGACTACAACAGTGGTCTGCTTTCTCTCACTAGCGCCCATTTGCTGGAAAATAAATATCCCTTTATGGATTTCAAACTACCACAAAGAGATCATGGAATCAAATTATTTTTGCTATATGAACATGAGCTCTCAAACTTTTCCCAAGTAATTGAAGATTTAGATACAAGATTTAATTTTTTCAGGTTGCCTACTTTGAATGGGTGTGTAATTATGTCCTTTTTTGAAAGTATACATATATTCAGTCTTTTTTTCTGCTTTAAAAAATAATAATTCTATGATATTGATCATTTTTCCACACTTGGGCTCCTGAGCATAGAAACATATTCCCATTATTAAAATGCTGGTATTTGACTAAATTATTTCTAAAGGGTTTGCAGGGACAGCAGATTATGATTCTATCATTCTTCTATATTTTCCTTCATACTCACCGCCTGAGTTCGATTTTACTTTCAGGAATGCATAGATCTAGTTTATTTCAGGATGTTGGGTGGATACTGGGAAGGATTACTCACCGATCTTCCCAGACTCAGAGGAGGATGATATATTCCATTCTCCACTGAAAATAAGTTAGGGTCACATGATTGGGTGCCGGGCAAAAGAATGATAGTAGAAATTCTGTGCATCATTGTCAGGCATGTCACTCTCTGAAGTGGGTGTCCTGGGACTCTATAAATGTGAACAATTACATTACCATAGCAGGAAAATTATATGATAAATATATATACTCACGTACACACACACAGATACATACAGACACACAAGATTGAGTGACACACAGGTGATGTTTAGAATTGGTAATTCTAAAATTGAAATTAATAATTAATATTAACAGTTTCTTCCAATTCAGTAGTCCTTTAAAACAAGTTTGATTTTTCCTAAAAGCAAAGTGTAGCTAGCTTTAGGGTCATCTTTATCAAATTCAACTCAAGAGATGTGTTTAAAAGAAAGATGACTGTTTCTGAACTTACTGAATCAGAATCTATGTGAGTGGAACTCCACATTTGCATATAAACAAATCATCTACTGGCTAAGTGCAAAGAAAGAGTAATTTTGCAGGCTGTTTCACAGGAACCATTTCATTTACATAGAAAGTGACTTGATTTAGTAGGAGTTTTCAAAATGTTTTATTTATTTGAATCTATTTACTTCCTTATTCTAATACAGAGGGGAAAAGAAGGGGGAGATTCCAAAATTCATATAACAAAATTAGATTTGTTTAAGGAAAATGAGCTAAATTGGTCCAGGAAAAAAATATGATGAAGCCAGTTAAAAGGTTAATACTTAAAATGTGTGGCAGATGGCAGGACCTTTCCGGCCCCCTAGAGTTGTAAGAAGGCTAACTGTGAGCTTCGGCTCTGACCAGCTCGCAGAATTTCAGATGCCATATTCATGACACTTCAAGGCTTTTGATTTTACATTAGGATACAGTCCCTTGTAAATCCATCCAATTTGAAAAATTGAAATTTCTATGTGCATTTCAAGAGACTCACCCCTTGCCTTAGGGGCCCTGTGCCTTTAAAGAGAACAGACTATGATTCCTCTTTCAAATCAGGAATCAGTCTGTGCAACAGTCCCCTGCAGGAGTGTGGTTTAAAAAAAAAAAAAGCTCATGCTTCTGTTTCCTGCTTTGTTAATAAATAGCAGATTACATTCTCTGGGGCCATGCTAAATTTATAAAGAACACGTTATGCCAGACAAACTTGATTGCTTTTTTGATAAACTCACTAAATTAGTGGATAGAGGAATGGAGTGGATGGAAAATATCTTGATTGTAATAAAACAAGTTGATAGCAATTCACAAACACACATACAAAAAGATCTTGCTTGAAAATTTAATCAAATTACCTTAGCTGCAAGGACTGTCGCACAGACTGGAAACTGAATGAGGAACGGCCAGAAAGAAAAGATAATGAAAAATGCTAACAAAGAAATCTATCATGGGCATTTAAAAGTCTTTCATGAATATTATATAAAAGAGGCTAACGAGCCCAGGCTTTAATTTCTCACATCTCCTACTCAATTGAGTAGCTTTGTGGATAACCTAAGAAATTGTTTTACTTTACTACTTGAAAGCATGTCGTATTTAGAAAAGCAGTAATTGGCTCATGCAGGTTTACTAGATGTTAGATATTCATTCTCTACTCCACAACTTCAGCCATACTTCAGTTCTAAGAAAATCCTGACAAGGGCAAGGGATGGCTTACTAACTCCTTTTACATTGCTGCATGGTGGGGACAGGTGAGAGTGGGTGATGCGAGTCTGGAACTGAAATTGCTGACTTGGGGACAGTATCTCATTTAAGACAGGACACCACACATGCACAGGTAATTACGTAACTCACTATGTGCCCAAGTCATGAAGTCCTCGCCTGCAAGCTTTGAGTGCCACCGCTTTTGTTCGTAGCTGAATTCTCTCATTTCCTGTGTCAAGTGGCAGTATGACAGAGACGTTAGCTAGGACTCCAAGCTGTGCTCTTGATTTGCCTCTTCAGAAACTGAGTCACCTTGAAAATGTCCCATAACCATTCTTAACTCCTGCTGCCTTAACTGTAACTTGATGATGTAACACAGATACCTACCTCAGTGAGTCTCTGACAGGAAGTACAGAGCAGATGCTATGGAAAATAGGCAGAGATATTAGAAGTTAATGTGTAGGAAGCTGTAGGTATTCAAGGGCCTAACGTACATGATATGTTAAATTATTTACCGGCTTCAAAGCAGGTATTCAGTTATTGATGACGTGGTCATGGTTAGGA
This sequence comes from Camelus dromedarius, assembly GCF_036321535.1. NCBI lineage: Eukaryota > Metazoa > Chordata > Mammalia > Artiodactyla > Camelidae > Camelus > Camelus dromedarius. The sequence continues at coordinate 39,809,617 of NC_087444.1, forward strand.
TGCTGTTACTGGAGCTGAAATCAGCCCACCCAGCTAGGATCCTGAAATCCTCTTTCTTTCCTTTTAACAGAAAGTTGGAATTTGCCCTCCTCTCCTCTAATCCTAGAACTTATTTTTGTATGGCTGTGGTACTCTTGTCTGATTTTGAGTGTCACAGGTCCTGTGTTCAACCTATTTTATTAGACATTTTGTGAGTTCCACACATTAGCCATTTCCTTTAGGATTCTACACATGTGCATTTTAAAATTGCCACTATCACCCACAATTCTGACATTTTCCTGTGCTGGGTGAGGGTTCATCAACCCTTGCCAGTAAAACTGCCCTGAAAATGAAACAATAGTCATAGATTAAAAAAATCCAGCCACAGGTATGCCCATAAGTGTTAATATGACCAACTTACTAAGGCTCAGGGTCTGGAGGTGATGCGTACCGCTGCTGTTTGGAATAACCTGAATTAAACTTCAAGGTCTGAATGTATTAATATTCTTTGAGGAAGACCCTAGCTTATATGAGTATCCATTTCTTCACCTGTAAAATGGGAATAATATTCCCTGCATTGCCTACCACATAGGATCGTTATAAGACTCAAAATTGTTATATGGAAGTTCTCTGAGGCCCCTGAAGTGCTGTGGAAGGCTGAGAGGGTTGCTAAGTGACACAGTGAGTGAGTGGGAAGGAGGAGCTCCAGCCCTCGGTATCCTCTTTATGAGACCTAAGGAGGGATATTTTTGGCTATGATAAAAATTTTATTTGCATCACAATTAGTTTCATTTTGGGATGTTAATGAACAAACAAGAAATAGGATCATTCTGAGATAAATATAATGGGCTGCATTTATTCTAGATACCATCAAGCTGGGAACATTAACTTGTTATTGCAAGTTCCTACCTTTTGTAATATGTGTAATATTACAAAATTTTCATCTTGTTAAAAAAAAATCAGTATTTGGGAATAGCTTTTCTAACAGTTGGCTTCAAATGTCATCATAGTTGATTCCAATTAAGTAAATTTTCAGAGCAGGGAAAGAGCACAGGATTTGGGCCAGAGCCATCTGGCGTTGTTTCTTCATTCTGCAACTTATTAGCGATGGAGGCCTTCAGTAAATCACTTATTTTAGCTTTGGAATACCTTATATACTCATTGAGATTTTTTAATATTTTTAAAGGTAACAGGCTATAGACTGATATATTAGTAATCTTGCTCAGTGCTAAACTTAAAGTAGGAATCTAAAGGATACCCTATTATGAACAAAGACAAGTTTTCCATAAGAGCTGTTGGGAGCAAGAACATATATGACCTACTCGGACCATTATGAGAAATCACAGAATGGCTGCGCATGCTTACATTTTATTGGGAGGGGAAATGAGACAATTAATTTTAATTTACTTTTTTAATTCAATGCCTATTATAAACACACTTTAAAAAAATAGGTTTAATTGCCGTATTAAGAGTAATCTACTGGCTGAGGAGGAGATTTACTTTCATCTGAATTTGCAGGAAAATACTAAGCTGAAAGTCAGAAGAATCGATCGCTTAATAATTATGGTCTTTGAGAAATACTACTTTCTGAGTTTCAGTTGCTGAATTTGATAAGTAGGAATAATAATCTTACCTCATAATAATGTGAGAATTGATTAAGTAATATATATAAATTTCAAAAAGAATATGAGGACATAATTAGTTCCCACTGCATGTTAATCTCTCTGCCTCTGCAGTAGACTGGGTTACCCCTTAGAAAGATGAACCTGAGTCAAGGTTTGCATGAAGATGGTTGATTTGGGAAGACTACGCCAGGGAAGGAGAGTGGGTGCCTGGAAAGACGCAGAAGGGAGAGAGGAGCTGATATGAAGAGGCAGGACGGAGCTGTTTAGTGCTGTTGGCAACTGGGGATCGTATCCCCTTGAAGCCCTCTGAGGAGCAGTGAGAAGGAACAGCATGGGCTTCAAAATTGCCCTCCTGATAGGTGGACGTTACATGTTTATTTAAAACCTGGTGCCTCTCTTTGGCCCAGGGTTGTCGCATGGGTTGTTAAATGTCCTGTGTTTCTAAATTAGTAAGAATTGAAGTGCCAAGGGGGAACCTACACTGCCTGTGTCCAAAATTCCGATACCAAACAAGGAAGCTCTGGAACAGAAAGCCTTCGTTGTAGCTACAGGACAGTCACGTTACATCTGAGCAAAGCTGCTTGCCTCACTGATTCCAAGAGAAGCTTTGGTCCAAGAGGATGTCAAGCAGGAACACAAGTGGGCACCACGGAAATAAACAGGCTTAAGTTGACTGTGTTCTCAAATACATAGACACTTGGTGCTGCTCATCCTCTGCTGCTCTTTTCTCTTTAATGTTTTATTTATAGATAGGTGATTGAGGTATAATTTACAGATAAGAAAATGCAGCCTTTTCAGTATTAATACCACCATTCTCTTTGTCCTTAAATGAAGTGCTTTATTGTTAGACCAACTTGATGACGTCCAGGATAAATCCCCTGCCATTTTCTATCTTATCTTTGCTTATAAATTAATAGCCTCAAAGGGCAAGGGAATAGAGAAGCATATTATTTCTGGAAATAAGAAGCTAAATATATACTTGATTGGAAAATATTATTTATAATTTTTAAAACTGAAGTATAGTTGATTTACAATATTAGTGGTTTCAGATATATAACATCAGTGAATCAATATTTGTATAGATTATACTTGATTTAAAGTATTATAAAACATTGGCTATATTCTCTGTTCTGTACCTTGTAACCTTGTAGCTTATTTATTTTATACATAGTAGTTTGTACCTCTTAATCCCCTCCCCCTATCTTCTGCCTCCCCTCTTCCCTCTCTCCATTGGTAACCACTAGTTTGTTCCCTGTATCTGTGAGTCTGCTCCTGTTGTTATAGTCATTTGTTTATCTTTTAGATTCCAAATATAAGTGATAACATACAGTATTTGCTACCTTTGTCTGACTTATTTCACTAAGCATAATACCTTCATTGTCCAACCATGTTGTTGCAAATGGCAAAATTTCATTATCACATGGCTGAGTAATATTCCATTGTACAGGTGTGTGGGTGTGGGTGTGGGGGTGTGTGTGTGTGTGTATGTAAACATCTTCTTAATCCAGTCATCTGTTGATGGGCACTTGAGTTGCTTCCATGTCTTGGCTATTATAAATAGTACTGCTATGAACATTGGGGTGCATGTATCTTTCTCTAAGTGTTCTCATTTTTTCTATGTATATACCCAGGAGTGGAAATGCTGGATCATATGATATTTCTGTTTTTAGTTTTTTGAGGAATATCCATACTGTTTTCCATAGTGTCTGCACTAATTTACATTCCTACCAACAGTGTGCTATGGTTTCTCTTCTCCACATCCTTGCCAACATTTGTTATTTAGTGGGTTTTTTTGATGACAGTCATTCTGACAGGTGTGAGGTGATATCTGATTGGGTTTTGATTTGCATTTTTCTGATGATTAGCAATGTTGAGCAAATTTCCATGTGCCTGTTGGCCATCTGTAAGTCTTCTTTGGAAAAATATCTGTTCAGGTCTTCTGCCCAATTTTAATTGGGTGGTTCTTTTTTTCTTTTGATATTGAGCTGTATGAACTGTTTACATATTTTGGGTATTAACCCTTTGTCTATCATATCATTTGCAAATATTTTCTCCCCTTCAGTGTGTTCTCTTTACATTTTGTAGATTGGTTTCCTTTGCTGTATAAAAACTTTTAAATTTAATTAGGTCCCATTTGTTTATTTTTGCTTTTGTTTCCTTTGCCTTAGGAAACAGATTTAAAAAAAATACTGCTACAATTTATGTCAAAGAGTGTTTTACCTATGTTTTCTTCTGGGAGTGTTATGGTTTCTGGTCTTACCTTTAGGTCTTTAATCCATTTTGAGTTTAGCTTTGTATATGGTGTCAGAATACCTTTCCAGTTTTCCCAGCACCACATATTGAAGAGACTGTCTTCTATATTCTTGGGATTGGCATAATTTTCTTAGCTACTGAGGCAGCATAAGGGATACATGGGTTTTCTTTGAGCTCTTCTGTCTATGTTTGCATATGATTAAATACATACACACACACTCATATAAAAAGAAGATGAAGATTTACTGTTTTCTGTCATATACACCCATTGGAAGATATGTAGGAAGTCTCTAGTCTTCTATTTCCCATATAACATATTTGACACTCTTACAAAGAGTTTTGCTTTAAATGAAAAAGAGAAGAGTTGTATTTTCACTTGATGGATGTAGAGAAGAACAGTAATTGAATAAAATCTTCCTCTCCATTTGGAAAAGAAAGAAATGATCATAGATTACCAAAAGCAAGAAGCCACATTAAAAAATGTGGTTGGTAAAAAAATAAAACAGACCAGTAAACAAACAGAACTAGATCCATTCTCAATGACTGACTAATTTTGAAACAGATGGCCTAATTAGAGACTCTGAAAGAACAAGAAAGACCCATGTTCCAAATGGGAAATAAGATGCATTACCTTTGGACTGAAAATGAGATTTAAACTTAGAGAAATAAGAACTATGACTCTAATGAATAGTCATATCAGAAATCTGGTAAACTGAAATCGGAAATGAAAGTTCCTGTTGACAGTTAAATTATCAGTAAACTATAGTGAAGCGTGAATAAAATAAGGTCTCTGTTGCCAGCCAGAAATGTCTTGTGGCCAGCCAAAAATGTCTTTTCTTTTACAGGAAGTTGAATGAAATTTAGCAAAAGTGAGTCAGGGTAGAAATATAATCCTGGAGCTCTTAGGATGACCATGATATCAGAAGTTTTATGAAATATCCGTGCAGTCTTCATATTGTTGTTGAAAAGAACAGAGATGGCAATAAGAAAGAAACCAAAGTTTCTCAAAGAAGCTGACACAAACAGAAACAGGCTGAATCACCAGTCAGTGGACTGATAGTCACTAGAGTATTCAAATATGTGTATGGTAAGGACTCAAATATTAGAGAGGCGTTGGAGTCACTGACTTCCAGTTTCCTGTCTAAATGTTTGGTATTATGATTTGATGCCTATATTGAACCCTCTTTTCCAAAAAACCCCACAAAAGTTATAAAAGTATATTATTTTATAAGTATTCTACGGATGGTACACATAAAACATTTATTTTTTCCTAAGTTAACACATCTATGAATCACCTCATGAAGGAAAAAGATACTTTTCATGAGATACTCGCTAAGTTGTATGGCAGTCCTCTCCTGTTCTGGTTTTAGCCCCGACAGGTTGTATTTGGAAGGCAATATACATTTATATGTGAAGATACTGTTTCCATAGCTGGATATGAATAAATAATGAGGAATTTAAGTGCTGGCAATATAAAGAGGGCTTTAACAAGTCTTGGTAACTTTTTATTTAATTGCTCTAAACTTCCATTTTTAACATCTATCATAGTGCTTTCTCACAATAGATACTTAAGATGTCTAGATGAATTAACAAATGAGTGAATAAATGAACATGTAATCCTTGATAAATGCATATTTAGTCACTTATAACTCAAACAATTATTGGGTTTCTGCTTTGTTCCGGGCCCTGAGATAGAAGGGTATGAGATGATTTTTAAAATATATAATAAAGAAAGATACAAGATTTGCCCCAAAGGAATACTTGTCTAGCAGGCATGTGGAGAGAAGTGAAAGGTGAGAGGACATGGATGTGAATAGTTAGAATACAAAGTGGAAATAGTAAGTGTCATTAAAGAAGTTGATATAAATGTCGTGAGAAGTCAAGAAATAGGTGATAATTCCATCCTTGAAATTGATTATGCTACATATGGTGAATATTCTGAAGACTGCACTGATTCATTTATAATTTTTCTCGTGTTCCGTTTGTTTTCCCTCTTTGGTATTTATTTTTAAATGGGGTCCTAATTCTGGGTTTCCCCCTTAATTTCCCAGCAGTAATACATAATTTCTTAGAAAATAGATATTTAGTAGTAGACCAGTGTTTTGAAAATTGTGTTAAAAGTGTGTTAATGTTGCAACTCACATCTGTTTAACATCTGCCAAACATCAGGTGAATCAAATCTTACCTCCTGAACTGGATTACACACACAGAAACAAGAAAGTCTCTCTCTCTTTTTTTTCCCTAGTCACTACATACAAGCCCTAAAATAGCCTCTCTTTCAGGTCATAATAGTCACAACAGAGGTTTTCAGTTGCTTTCCAGGCACGTATTATAGTTACAGGAGATTTTCACATAATCAAAGTCCGGTCTTTCTTGAGAGATCAAAAGAGACGGTGAAGTGGAGAGCAGGTGTGCCAGCCTTCTTAGAGGATCTGAGGATGCAATTAACCATCAGATGAGCCCTTATAGAGCCAGGCTTCCTGAGCAGATGAGCCCAACAAAAGCCCCTGAGAAATGAGGTGGCCAAGGGCCACTCTTGAGTGGAGTGTGCGCGTGGGCATCTGCCCCTGTTCTTGAACTTTAGGATGAGAGATTCAACAGAGACAGCAGAGTCAAAACAATTATGCAAATACAGGAGACTCCAGGAGGAGGTGAAAGAATAGACCGTGCCCACAAAGGCTCTTGTAACAGTACAGGTTCTCTCTTTTCTCTCTCAATAGCAACAACGTAGGACTGAAAAAGATGGATGGCAACAGAAGCAACTAAAGCAAAATTAAAGAGCATCATGGCTTAATCACTAGACATTAACATGGCAAATTCAAAAGCTACTTCGATGGGGGACAAAGTTACAGTCACAAATTTTTCTTGGCTTTGTCAGTTATTAGCAGTGTGAGAGAGAACTACTTAAACTCTGACCTTCTACACCCTCATTTTTAAAATACCAATAATAATAACAGTTGTAGTGGTAGCAGTAGTGATCGTTGTAAAATTAATTTTTAAATACACTTTCCTTACAGAGTTATTATGAGGATTAGAGATGAGTATATCAACCACCTGGATCATGGCAAGGATTTATTATGTAACAGCTGCCACCATAAATCCCATGGTAATAATTTATTCACCAAATACGTGTTAAACCATCACTCATTATGTACAAGATTTACAATGGGGTCATCATCTCTGCTCTCAAGGAATTTATATCTTGCAGGGGAGCTCAGAAAATTCAGCTGGTAACCCAGGTAAATGGAACAGGTAACCCAGCCGTATGGCAACTTGAGACACCTACTAGAAGTAGCGCTTGAAAGCTGAAGGGGGTGGAGACAGACATTAGCCAGCAGAGAGTATAGCACGTGCCAACCTCAGGAGACAACAATATGGCTAAACTACATGGCGTGGTAGAGCAAGATTGCTTCAGCCTGTTTTCCAGACTTTGATAAATATTTTCTAGTTGCATGACCTTGGGAAGGTGATTCTTGGGCATAGTTTTCTTGATAGTGAAAAGAGTATATTAGTCCTAAATTGAAAGTGTTGAGATAGTAAAAGAGATATTTCACATAATGTCCCTAGTAAAATGTTAGATATATTATTATTTTACCATTAACATAGTTTCTATTAGCATATCATCATCATCATCATCCAGGAAAGTATAACATTACAGCTGGCACGGAGAATGCTTAATACATTATCTGCATGCTGACTTGACATTTCACATTTTCTTCACTATGGCAATGCATTCATCAATATGACTGGCAGAAAAGATTATCAGATTGAATCCTGACTCCAAGATTTGTGCAAAACTCAAAACCCACTACCTACTTATCTGTCTATCTATCTATCCATCCATCCATCCATATTCATTCTACTCCCCAAGCGTAGTGAACGTGCGAGACGTCTGATGACTTTGCTCAGAACTCTGGGCACCTCTCATACACGCTGCAGTGCCTTCTGCGCTCACAAGTATCAGTCACAGCAGGTATCTACTGTCAAAACCTGGCCCTGATCCCAGGCATCAAGTTAAACGGGGGATGTTTTACTCAGATCAGCAAATGGCACTTTTCGTGCACTGAGCAACAAAACAAGGAACTGCAAGTCTATTCTGTTGTTGTTGTTGTTTTATAAGAGAAAAGAGAAACAAAATTAGAAATGAACTTGATCGTGTTGAAACCAGGAGACAGAGGGCATAAGCATTTCAATTCTGTTGATGACTTTTTAAAAAATAATCATCATTCTTGAACCTCCTTTGGATTCTCAAGGAATTTAGATACTTTAAGAGGCATTATATTTGTTTTAATCTCTTTGTGTGGATTTTCTATCCATACAGAAATGTGATGGAATGAAAATTACTGGAGTCTCTAGCAACTTGTTGCTCCTTGCTTTGGTTTTAAGTAAGATGAATATGTTTGGAACTTGACTAAGTTACCTTCTGCATTATGTTTACAAACATTTCTGCAGCCACATTGTCTAAGGTTAAATCTTGGCTCAGCCATTTGCTTCACTTAGGTTTCTTTCATTACAGAATTACTGTACAACCCAGGAATTCCATTCCTAGGTATATATCCAAGTAAGTAGAAAACAGGAATTCAAACACTTATTCACAAATGTTCATAGTGGCACTGTTTACAATGGCTAAAAGGTGAAGACAATGCAAATACTCATCAGCAGATAAACAGACAAACACATGGCATATACGTAGAATGGAAAATTACTCAGCCAGAGAGCGAACGCATTACTTATACATCCACCACCTGAGTGAATCCTAAAACATGATGCCACGTGAAAGGAGCCAGACCCAAAAGGTCACATGCAGTATGGTTCCACTACTTGAAATATCCAGAATAGGCAAATCTAGACAGAGGCAGAAAGCAGCTGTTGGGGCACTGAGGGCATGGTTATGACTACTTATTAGCTTTGAGGTTTCTTTTTGGGCTGATAAAAATATTTTGAAATGTTTAATAGTTGTCATGTTTCACAACATTATAAACATATCAAATGACAATACAATGTACACTTTAAAATAGTTCATTTTATTTTATGTGAATTTCATCTCCATTTTTTAAAAGCAAAAAAAAAAGAAACAAACAACAACGACAACAAAAAACAGGCATTTTGTATTACTCAGACTAGATTTTTGCAGATTTAAACTAGGTTACTCTCTCTCGGTCTCAATTTCTGTCCACAAGCCATTTTCTCTATTTGGAAAACCACCTTTTCTGTTTTCATAGATAACTACTACTTCTTTAAGTTCTATTTCTAATTCTGTGAGTTTCTTCCTTGTCAATTATCATCTGTTGGTTTCAATATTCTACCCCATAAAATGACAACATTTGGTTTAACAATCACAAGCATGCTGTTTCTATATATCTGTGGCTATAAATCAGAAAATCTGGGTCCACATTTTCTTTCTGCTATTATAAAGCTGATAATTTGGGGTAAATTGTTTCATTTATCTGGGTCTGATTTATTTCAAATGCTAAGATTATTTTATTGTTGCTTGAATTAAAAACCTTCCTAGGGCTTTTATTTAACATCTAATTGCTTTATGTGGGTTTTAATCATTAAAACACTATAAAATCAATAAAAATGCAACTGCCAGCAATAAGGTAGTGATGTGATAGTAATCATGTTTCACTCACTGATTCATTCATTCATCAAATACTCTGTGCATTTATTCTGCACTATCCCTAGGGGAAAAAATATTACCAACAGTAGATATGGTCATATATCCACTGGGTCTATTGGAGACAGGTAGATAATGATGATGGTGATAGTGGTGATGATAATAATATTTGTATTTTAGAAACTCTCTAGGAAAGACCAACAGATAGACAATTGTCTGCTTTATTTATCTTTTATATTTGAAGAGGCATAATTAAACAAAGCTGATGTAAAACATCTGTGAATCAATTATTTGATTCACAAATGTATAAATGACATCTACACATTGAGTGATAATAAGCAAGATTTTCTGATGATATAATTCTATTGCATACATTAAATTAACCATCCAGCACACTGTCTGCCATGTAACAGGTAGTGGGCGTCCTGAATTTCTTATTACTCAGAACTCACCCCTCTAAGCATCTCTAAAGCAGTCAGCTGAGGAGGTGATGTGATTGCCCTAAACTTATGAAACATAAGTTTATTGTTTATCGTAAAGGATATAATAGATATCTAGGGTACGAGACCGGCATTGCAATTCTGAGAAAAGCTGTCCCCCCAGGTTTTAGTATCACAGACAAAATTGGAAGTCAAATGTCATAACCTAGAGAAAACAGTCTTTAGGTCTGATGAGACCACAACTGGATTGGTGACTGGAACTTAGGAGCTGTGTGATATGTAGTTAGTGAGTTAACATTATGGTGATACGTGGTATCTGGTCTTATTGTGGTAATCATTTTTGTCATGTATAAAAATACAGAATCACCATATTGTACATCTGAAACTAATATGCTAATCATAACTCATAAAAATATTTGAGGTCAGTTTAGATGTCTATAAATAAAGGTAATCCATAAAGCCATATATTTTCAGCTAGAACTGTGTGCTCGGTCCTATAACCAGGCTCTGGTTTTACAAAAAATGAGCTAGACTATTACCTGTCTTCAAAGAACTCATGGCCGTTTGTCTATATTAGTTACCTACTGCAGCACTAAAACTAGCCTGAAATTCAGTGGTTTAAAATAAAACCACTTATTATTTCCCATGATTCAGGTGGTGAATGGGGTGGTTCAGGTCTGAAGGGACTTCGCTGGGGTTAGACTTGCTCACACACCCCGTTTCTCGGCAGGAACATGTGGGATGACTGAGGTGGCTGGGGCCTCTCTTCACAAGACCTCTCATCCTGCACAAAGTCAGTCTGGGCTTGTTCACAAGATGGCAGCAAGAGCAGAAATGTTCCAAGGTGCAAACAGTTTAGAGGCTTTTGCTTGCATTTCAGTCTTAAATATGCCGTAGTGAGAGTCACAGAGTAAAGAACAGATTCAGGGGCTAAAGGAATATGTTCCAACTCTGTGTGAAAGGAGCAGCAGTGTCACAAGGTCATAAATTTGGGGATGGGGAGAATTATTTGGCCATTTTTAAGAACGATGTCCCACATTACACCAGTGGATAAATTCTTTTCTCATTGTGCATCTCAATTTGAAAATATCTCAATTCCAAAGGAAGTCACCATCCAACACAAAATCAGGAGCCCTGGATGGAGGATTCAGAGTATAACAAGTTATTATCAGACCCATTGTGAATTTGCAGAATTTTGTATGGATAGCAACTTTTGATTCTCGAATGATCTGGATTTGTTTCCCCAAATTTCTGAATTAGCAGAAGACAAAAGGCGCTCCTATTAGGAGCCAATAGTGCTACAGTTGTTTATTTACAGAAATAGTATCTTAATTATTCTTCACAGCCTTCCTTAAGGTACGACAATATTACCCAAAATATATTTAGAAAAACAGTCATTTAAGTTCTCATAGTAGAAGAGGTTTGTGGATTACAGGGTTAAAAGTATATATCAACTCTATTACTGCAGGAATCTTGAAAAGACTCTAATATGCTGATGAGTGTTGTGTTTTAATAAGAGAATATAATATGTATTGTTTTCTGAGCTTAATTCCATTTTTCAGATAAAATAAGGGCTAAGTGACTATCACTTTGAAAGGGCTTCTTTCTTTTGATCTAGGTGTTGACACATTCAAAATCTCACTCAGTATTTACCAGTGAGACAGGTGTTGTAATAGTCATTAGAAAACCGATGAAATAAGAGAAGCTAGCTAACGTGCCAAATTCCATGTACCTTGGAAGTAACAGTTTGTGTACCAAACCCGTTTTGACTCAGGATACTCCCTAACTATATTGAACTGTACCGACTTTAGGTGGTGCTTCTTCCAAGCCCTCCCTCTAGCTGTCACAGGTATATTTGCCTCTCCTACATCCATACTTCTGGCCCCAGTGAGGCACTCATGCTCTGCACAGCCATGTGATGCTCTTCTGCCAGGACCACTCAGAAGCATACCGTTCAGCACATACTCTGCCCTCCAGATCACTTCCCACATTGCTCTCCAAGAACACTCTGCACAGCTAGGCAGTGAGGCTTCATATTAATCATGTTTTCTAATTATTTATTTATTAGAACAAGGGAGCTGAACACCTGGCAACATTTACATTTGCAAATTAGGGAAGCAGCCGCACTCTAGCAGAAGTCTGATTTTATTATTTGCTTTTGCCTTGTAAAACCAAGTTGGCTCAGTGGTGGAGAAAGTTATATTAATATAAACAATGATGAAATGCTGGAAATAATCTCTTTTCCCACTCTCAGATTTGGTATGTATTGCACAGATGTGTACACTTGAAACGATTCATGATGTAATTTTTAAGGTGAAATAAATAGGATATTGATAGATTAATCCCATTATTTCATTCAAGAAATCTTAGTTGAGCACTTGCTATAGTCATGCCACTGTACCTGGCACTATGACATTATTTAAGGACATAAGTTTAAACAAACCTGTGATCAATTTCTATAGTGCACTAAACTCTTAGAGTCTCCATGTCTTTGCAAGAAAATGGAGATTATAATTATGTTACAGCTGTTTCGAGGCTTAAAATGGATATAAGTACAGCACCTAACTCATAGGCGAGTCACACCCAAGATGAGTTAGCTACGCACCCTCCCCATCCCACTTAAGCATGATGATTATAGACACAGCCCATAGTCACCGGCTTTCAATTAAAAGGAAGACAAATTAGAATTTTATGTGATCAGTCGCACACAAAAATCAAATAGATGTGAGTCAAAGGTAATTCTGTATATGGACATACAAGTTCACACAGTCGAGTTTTCTAAATATGCAGCTGACCCTGGGACAACAAGTGGGCCAGCGATGCAGACCCTCCGTGCAGCAGCACATCTACATATAACTTTGCAGTTGGCCCTTCGTGTCCTCAGATTCAACCTGTAGTATTTACTCTTGAAAAAAATCCACATATAAGTGGACCCACGCATTCTAAACCTGTGTTGTTTAAGGGTCAACTGGTGTCTAGAAAAGGGAGAGGAGAGCTAGGATTAGAAAATACTTACACAATGAATGGCTTTAGAATGAGCCTTAGGTGACTGAAATTCATCCTGTAGCTAAATGATTCCACTGACAGCCAAGACTCATGTTTCATGGAATTTAATTTAGCCTCCATGTACCTTGTGGGAGGGCCACTGACAAGGGAGATGAGAAAGCCAACTGGAATACTACACAATTCTAATTTCTTAGATGATGCCAGGTCCTCCAACTTTCTGGATTCACTTTCTAAATCACAAACTCTCCAAAAGAATATTTCTCTCCTTTGGAAGAAAATTTCAAACCACTTAGAATCGGCAGTCCAATTGCATCAGATGTTCAAATTAGAACCTCTCTGTCCTGCTGCAAGGACTTCAGGCTAGAGATAACGGTGATTCCAACAAGGGCAGTGAAAATGGAATTAAACATGGAAGACTCCCTCTCCTATTGGACGACAAGCTCTCAGATTGGACCCTGTGTGCAAATTAAGAATTGTGTGTCTGAATTCTTTAAAACAAACATGTGGTAAACTACCTCCCAAGGAAGGCATAGCACTGAGGGAACACTTCTGAAAGCACTAGTGAATATAATGAATATGGAGCCAGTTCAAATAAAAGAGCACAGTGAGAAGTCAGCAGTGTTACACTGGACAAGCAACTTCACACCTCATTTCCATGAGGGATAATATTATGCTGACCACCACTTACCATAAAATATATGAAGTAATGAGCATAAGACTCAGCATATATACATACATACATATGTACACTTTCAATAAACATATCCATTTATAATATGTAATCTAAAATTGTATTAAAGATACTTAATAGATTTCTGTTGGCCAGAAAAATTTCAATAACAAAAAAAAATGTTCTTATGTATAAAGAAAGAATTAATGGAAGAGTAATTTGGGATAAATACTATATGTGTATTATTCCATGCTAGAGCCCAGAAAATAAAAAGAGAAGAAATAAATTCTACTTAGAGGGAATGGAAAGTTAGCACATTTATTTCTACATGTCACCACGATTTGAATAAAGATGCACCTAGAAAGAGGAAACAGGCAGCTGAATTGTTCACCTGGTGGGGATCCCAGTGCCCTACATGGGAAGTGCTAGCTACCTGCACGGAAAACAGATGTTACCACTTTTACTTAACGTGGTAGCAGGAAGTTGGTGAGGATAAAAATTCTGTGTTATCTTCAGTGTTGGGATTTTTACTGTTTACTAACTTTTCAAATCTGTGTATACCTGGAGGAGATAAGAGCTTTTATTCATTTATTTTTCTTTGTTTGCTGTATCTACATACTACATCACATTTACTGTGTTTGCGATATTCACTGGCACCATTATATGAATGCCAGAAAATACTGGCCACCTTCAAAAATACTGACTGGATCTCGCAACCAAAATATAATTTCTAAGAGTCAGATGTGACCTCCTTTTGTTGAAGTCACTACATCCAAAGCCAACACACATAAAAATCTGCCCCACTGGTACGTGACTTCTCAGTATATATGTTCAGCAACTCATTTCAACTTTATTGAGCGAGTACAGAGGAATTCTTTAGGTTTAATTTCTGTTGTGTTCTCTAAGAACATTAATTCCATCTTTATATTACTGTGGACACTACTTGACCAGTTGTAAAATCCTTCCTGGTGAAATCAGACTCAATCTTACATTTTTTCAAACTATCTTATCACAATTAAAATAATAAAGAAGAATAGTCAGAATCATCATCTATCAGACCTTTTATTTGTGCAGGGAAATGTGCTAAGTATTTTACCTATATTGTCTGCTTTCATGCTAACTGCTCTTGTCTCGGTTTAAAGATGAGGAAATTAAGGGGAAGAAGTCATTAGGTAAGTCAGCCACATACCTAGAGACCAAATAGTATTTAAGAGACAAATGACACAGAAGTTGCTCTAGGAAAAACGTGTAAGCTGTTTCCCTCGGGAAGTAGCAAGCCCAGATCCTGTTGGGATTCTGGCTCCACAAACATGACTTCTCTCTGCCTTATTTGTATATCTTTAAAATAAAGTTGATCATAACTGTCCTTACCATGTGGGGTACCTAGAGGATCAAGTAGCTAACATATGCAAAGTGCTGAGAATGAGGCTGGGTACACTGTAAATGCTAAATGTATTTGTTATTATTAATAACAATATCACAATTAGGGGTTACAGCTAGGATTCTTCTTTGTTTTCATCGTTTAATAAGCTGGAGGAGCCTGTGAGCTGTAAAGCATCAAGATCTCTTTTACTTTTTAGCTTAAGTCCCAGACTAGAGTGAATCTGGGACGCTTTGTCATATAACCTTTCCTCAGATCTTTCTTACACATTTTATTTCACATTTTATGTTCAGTATCTGCAAGAAAATTAGATGAACTTCAAGGAGAACAAAGACCCTAATCAGTTTCTTGAGTACAGTGGCCTAACCCCTTGTCTTGGAGAACATTTAACCTTTGCTCCACAGAGATGCTGCTTTTTCCTGTGTGGCATTGATGGTGCAACAGGCAGGCTTCAGTTTTTCCTTGATCTAAGAGTCAGTTGATGCCAGAGTGACCATCCAGTCACTGCCTTGGACTTAGTTCTAGGAGACCTAGTGACTTAGAAGTTAGAGAGCCAGGGTGTAGGGAAAATAAGCATTCTGAAGAACTGGCTTCTAACACAACACTGCTCGTTTTAGAAGAGAAAATGGTGCATGACCTTCAGACCTCTTCACTATACACTCTTACCTCTCTGAGTTTCCAGTGAAGTCAGTTGATGCTTTTCTCCTGGCTGTCAGCAAGGAAGCTCTGGCCTTTAGCAACCTTGTGACAGTTACTAAACTTGAGAAAGATATGTGTACATATTGCAACATTAGTAGCAATATAATGAAAAACGCAGAACAGTAGCAATAGTATTATCAGAATGTGTGAGCTGTGTGTGTGTGTGTGTACATGTATGCATTTCTACATCCACAAATACTGGGAAACATACACTTCAATGAAACCTAAATTATGGGTTTTAATTTGTTCTCCTTTATACCATATAATCTCTTCCCTCTACAATGAACAAGAATCATGTCTATAATTAGAAACAATGTGAACAAAACCATTATAGACAATCAAACCCTCAAAGTTAATAGTATCTAAATTGACTAATGATTCTGTTTGGAGAAGAGTGTGATACTTGAAAATGAGGGGAAACCAATGATCTGTTGTGAAGAAATATACTATTCAAAATAAATTAAAAAGTAAAGATAAATTATAAGGACAAAACCCACCACAGAGCCTTTATGCTCCTCTACAAAGGACTTTAAATAGAAAATAGTAGTAAATAAACTTGTCTATGCTCTCAGCAAGGTTGTAATGTGATTATTATTGTCCCATTTTAAAGATTAAGTGGCCTTTGCAAAGACATTTAGCTGGAAAGTGTGAAATAGAGCAGAAACTAAGGTTTCCTGACTAGAACTCTACTCCTAGAAGCCTCAAAAAAAAAAAAAAAAAAAAAAGAATAAAAATAAAAGAAAAATAGAAAGAAGTAAATCATATTTGTGAACACTGTATTTGCAGCGTGAATACAGAAACAGCCTTAATAGATACACTGATCTCTAAAGAAGGATAGGGAAATCACTATACAAAGTTTTTATTTTTATAATAAGACATATTTGTTTATATTTCTGTCAAAATTATCTAATGTATTGCCCAAGTCATGTGGAATCGGAACAGGCATCAAAGGTAAACAGATATAAAGAAGAACAGGGCTCATCTCCTGCTGAGCACTGACAGTTATACAGGACACTGTATTAGGCTTTATGTCCACTAGCTCAGTTAACACTTAGAAAAACCTTATGATTTTATATATATATGCATTATATATATAATCTTATGATTATATATACATATGACATATATACGTATGCAACAGAATATTACTCGGCTATAAAAAAGAGTAAAATCTTGCCATTTGTGACAACAGGGATAGACCTGGAAGGTATTGTGCTAAGTGAAATATGTCAGACTGAGAAAGACAAATACCATATGATTTCATTTATACGTGAAATCTAAAAAACAAAACCAACCAACAAATATAACAAAACAGAAAGAGACTTAAGAGAACAAATCATTGGTTATTGGGGGGAGAGGGGTGGGAGGAGGGGCAAAATAGGTGAAGGGGATTAAGAAGTACAAACTTACTGGGTATAAACTAAGTCATAGGAATATAATGTACAGTACAGGGAATATAGGAGATATTTTATAATAATTTTGCATGGTGTATAATCTATAAAAATATTGAATCACTATTTTGTACACCTGAAACTAATATAATGTTGTAATTCAACTATATTTCAATTGAAAAAAGAAAAATCTTCTGAGAGCAATCCCCATACCCCATTTATAGATGAGCAAAAGGGGACCTAAAGATAGTGGAATAGCTTTACCAGACATCTCATAGGTCATAAGAACAGCTTTGGGATTTGAAGCTGGGCTTTTGTGGTTCTGAAGTCCTGTGTGTGTGGGTTTGTTTTGGTTTGCTTTGTCTATATGGTATTTTTCAATAGCTCAAATTTTAAAGCAGGCATCCAGGGAAGGTTCTTGAATTTATAAATAATTTTGTGACTAGAAAATCCAAGGGGACATAGGAGATTATGAAATGTCATCTTTAAGTAGGGACTTATAAATCTGAGCTCACTCTTACACTGTTTACAGACATACACACAACTGTGTACACACTATACTCACCATCATCCTGCCTTTGATTAAATCAAGATACTCTCTCTATCATTGAGTCATAGCTCTGGCAGCTTCACCCTGGCACTGTTTTAAATAAGGGCACTTAATTCTAGTTGCCACGCATCTCATTGTGTTTATTTCTCACTCAAAGTCAAATCATCATGGTGTATGCTTTTAATATATAGTTTTACTTGCCAGTTACACATGAATAGGGCTGGAAAGTGCATTAGTTATGTATTTTTGCATAGTTTTTCTTGCCATTATTTCAGGAAAATCATTTGAATCTGAATATATTTTATGAGGGTATTCATTTTATTAATCTTTCAATTATATCAATTTATCTTCTCTACTCTTGTTTGTTTCTTTTTATAATAAAAACAAGACAATTTTTTTTAAACTCTATGCAGTTGCAAGGGAGGTGGAGAAATGTAGTTTCACGTGGATTTTTCTGTGAGCACTAACTTTCTCTGCCACAGTTGTGCAGTCATCTTTCCAGTTTAGTTTTGGAACATCCTCATCCCTAATCAAACAAACAAAAAGAAGCTATACTTGCAACCATTTTGGTAGACCATTTACAAAGGAAATAAACACAAGTCACCAATGAGTATATGAAAGGCATTCATTTTTTTCACCTAGCAAAATAATCCAAAGGGAAACATTTTAAATGTTTCATTAATGTTTTAAACCCTCTGTGTTTATTAGGTTGTAGGAAAACAGTTTTCAGGTATTGTTGGTGGGAATGCAAATTGATAGCCAGATTTTTTTTTTCCTAAAAGAGCTATGTGAAACAGAAAGTAAATGTATAAAGTTTGGACTGTTCTAGGCATGTCTCCTAAAGTAATTATCAGACAAATACACCAAGTGTGTGTGTGTTTGTGAAAATATTCACCGTGACAATGTTAACACACACACACAACACAAATAACTTGTTTGTTCATTAATTAACATTCATTGTGTTGATCCATAAGTTGTAGCCTTTTAAAATAATAAGGTAACTTTATAGATGGATGAATAGATAGACAGACAGGTCAGGTAGGTAGGTCGGTAGACAGACAGATATGTCTGAGACACTTTATTAACAAACAGGGCGATTAAAAAATGGCTTGGTCCCATCACTTAGATTAATATCAGGTAAGAAAAGAACAGATCAGGTATTATTTATTGCTAATCTATTTTACCCCACAGACATACTTAGTCTGTACAGCAACTCTTTGATTTGGGTGTTTAAAATCTGTAATTTAAAGAAGCAGCATAGAGTTCAACTAATAGAGACTGAAAGTGGCACATTTGGGATTTCAACCCTGGTCGGTCTGGTTCCAAATGTGATGCTCATTCTACTGCACCAAGCTGCTTCCACAGCAGTTGGAGCTTGTCTGCATCTGTTCTACACTTGTTTGCATTTTTCCACTTTAAAGCAACAGCCACCCCCTGCCCCACCATGCTCAGCAACACTTTGGTTTCCTTCCCCCGTTGCTGAGGCAGATCCACTCACCTCCCTGGCATTCACGAGCAGCTCTGCAGAGCACTCGAGCATCTGGCAATCTACCCAGCGACGGTGACTGGGAAGCACAGAAAATTCCTCCGAGAGCAGGCAACATCTGTTTGATAGGCGATGAAAAATAAACTCGTAAGAAACTCATTTCAGGAGCGAAAAATGGCTCCTCGTAGTGCTGATTATTCATTTTATGCAAGCGTGGTACTGTTGGTCTACTTGACAAGTAGAAAAACAGCTTGTCCGGAAGCAAATGATCACAGCCAGAGGGTGAGGCTGCTCACACCAGGAGCAAGCCCAGGCGACGGCAGATGAGGAAGCATTCAGAACGATTACACAGAAAGCCCGCACCACCTGTGGCTGGCTCCTGGCACGGAGAAGTGACCCAGGTGGTTGACTGGGCTGCATACGTGTCAGGAACGAGTTTGAATCCAGCAGCAATGACTTCCTCGCCGCTCTAGACTGCCAGGCGGCTATCCATTCAGCCATCAGTGTATTCTTTCCTTTATTCACAGGAGTTCATTGTTTCATTTATTCAAATATTTATTGCATACTCTAATGAAAACATCTTTTTATTACTGGATGCCTTAACAGCTATTGTAGTTATTATAATCTAGGGTGGTTTTCCTATAGAGGTATAAAAATATAGAAGAATAAATGGCAGATTAACATTTGTTGAATTTAAGTCTGATAAGATATAAATGACTATAACAGAATAGATTGAAGAAAAAATAATTGGAGGATAAAATCATCCTTTGTAATAACTATACTGGATACAAGTGAGTCCATGGCTATCATTGTGATTGTGGATGTAGAGCTGGAGATGAAAAGAAAGAATTCAACCTCCTTTGTTTTCCCTCTAGAATTAACCTAAGAGAGATTAGTGTTTTTCTCAGGCAAAATCATTACACACTTTGTGGACAACCATAGAGAAATTAAGCTAAAAGTTGTCCTTGGGTTAGCATACCATCCATACAAGCCAGATCAAACTCTCTGTTATTACTGTTCTCTTGTTATCCTCTATATTCAGATAAATTATAATTTTATTCTCTAACCTCTCACATGTATGCTCTCTAAATCAAAAGGCCTAGGTCAGGGACATGGCGGGGGTGGGGGAGAAAAGATGGGTGTTGAGGGGGAAGGATAGAGAAAGAGAATATTAGAGGCTAGAATCTCCTAGACATCAATAGGTCACGAGAGCAAAAAAGAGAATGTGATTCCAAGAAAACAGTAGGTCTATGAGACTGAGATATAACAATGTGGACCAGTTCGTCCTCCACACTTTCTACTGGTAACTTTGAAGATTCAGCATTATTATTTATTAAGGATGCAGAAATGCCCTATACCTTATATATGTAAGAACTAGTACTAATGCAAAGACAGAGGCAGTCCTGTTCCCCATCCCCTTCTCCCAGCATCAGAAAGTTACCGTGTTGTAGTGACAGAGGAATGGCCCTGGAGCCATACAGCCTTGGGTTTGACTCTGCACTTCAGTGTTGGCTAGCTCTATGTCCCCGAACAAGCTACGTGCTCAGAATCTTCATCCATAAAGTGGAAATAATGATGTTTGGCCAATATGATTGTGGTGAGCATTAAATGAAATAATGTTTATGAATTACTTAGGAGAGTAGATAATATATACAAGCAGTAGCTATTATTCCTGTAATCATGGCTGTGATTATTTTCTCTGAGCCTAAGTCTCCTCATTAGTTAAATTTGAATAATGATACATAAGGTTGGAGTGAACAATAAATGAAGTGCATTTTACACATTCTAAATGATAACATTCAGTCTAGCATCAGAGAGAGATGGAGGTAGGTGCATTGCTTATCTGGATATGTTTATAAAGTGGTATATACTCAAAGAGCAATGGGCATTTAACTAAATTCTTATGGCAAGAGAAACTTTCCCAAGTGAAGTTCCTGAGCTCAACTGTGGCATGTACAAAATGAAAGAGGATCAGTATCCTTTAGAGTGAAGTGAGGCTTTATAAATAGAAAAAAAAAAGTAATAATTTTTCAAACGTAAGTTTAGATGCTCAACAATGTAGACGTTCATTTTAGGGCTAGCTACAAAAACTCTCTTGAAAATTAAGCCGTGCCTTGCCACAAAATGCTCACATTGTAGACTTGTAAAAGTGCTGTACTTCTCAAGAATAATGTCCTTTTAATAAGATTGTGCTTAGAGTCCCTCATTCCAAGCTGGGAGATAGTCTGTGCCCCTTTTTAGGTCTGCCTGGCCCACGGCCTGGAGTGCCCTCCTCTGTCATTTCCACATACTCAGCTTTTTCACATCTTCACAATGCAACGTCTTCGAGAATCTCACCCTTACTCCCATCATCCAGTGACTAGTCTATGTTCTTACCTGCTTTTGTACAGCATCCTATAGTTACTTTCAGTAACACTGTATTTCCTTTAGTTTATTTTCTCATAAATCTACTTCCCCCATGAGATTCTGGGTGCTTGGGGGTCACCTAATGTCATCTGATAATACTATTTATTTCCAGCAAGGAGAAGTTCTTTTTTTTTTTTTTCTTGTATATTCATGCAGCTCCCATCCCTCAGAGACAAAAATAACAGAGTTCCCCTCTGCAATTCTAATAAAGACCGATGGAAGATTATTAGAATCTTTAGCCTTGTCACGGTCTTAAAAAGAAGGATATAATAAATAGGATTTTCTAGGGCAAGTGGGTCTGAAATACTTTGCTATCATTCAGCCAAAATTGACTAAAAGAGATTATTATAAGAGTTTCCACTTCAGTTCAGTTCCATGGGCTCTTGTGACAGTCTCTTATTTGTACATTACTATGTAGGTATAGGAAGAAGAATTTATAGTTCTATCAGAACAGCATTCAGTTCACCATCAAAACAGTTCTGATGCCAACTACAAATACTAGCTAAAATATACAAATAAAATTACCTAAGAATTCTGAGGATAACACACATGCAGGCCTACTGTGTGTTTGGGGGGAGGCTGGAAAAGTGACTAGCATGAGGATGATAAATTAAAAGCAAACTATGCTTAGATACACCATAACAAAACTGCTGAAAACCAAATGTAAGGAGAAAAAAATCTTGAAAGCATCCAGAGAAAAATAACATTATATATAAAGGAACCATGATTTGAATACTATAGATTTCTCATCAAAAATTATGGAGACCAGAAGAGAGGACAATGGTGGAATTATGTTTTCTTTATAATCAAACTTGTTTTGAGATACCTGCAGTAACAAAATATAATACTCAAAATCCCATGTAGCCTTTTCCCAGTTTTCTTCAATGGTAACATTGCAGAAGAATAGCAGGCTATCACCTCTAGCATATTAACACTGATACAGTCTACATTCAGCATGTTGCCATCTTCACAAGGATTCTTCATTGTTGTCCTTTTCCAGCCACACCCACCTCTCTCCCACCCTCACCTCCCTAGTAAATGCTGACAACTATTAATTGTTCATTTCCATAATTCTATCATTTCCATAATGCTATACAAATGGAATCATAGAGAAGGCAACCTTTGAGACTGGCTTTTTTCACTCAGCGTATCTCTCTGACATCATCCAGATTGCTCTGTGGATCAGTAGGATGCTCCTGTTTATTGCTGACTAGTGCTCTATGCTATGGATGTACCAGATTTTATTTAATCATTAACACATTGAAGGACATAAAACTGTTTCCAGTTTGGGGCTGTTATGAATAAAGCTGCAATAAACATTCATAAAGAGGCTTCCGTGTGACCATAAGTTTTTATTTCTCTGGGATGAATGCCCACTAGTGGAATCGTTGGGTCATATGGTATTTGCAAATCTACTTTTCAAAAGGAGCTTCCAAACATTTATCCAGAGTGGCTGTACCATTTTCCATTCCCGCTATCACCACGTGAGTGATCCAATTTCTCTGCACCTTCACCAGCATTGTGGGTTGTCGTTTTTTTTCAGCCAGTCTAATAAGGATGAAGTGATAGCTAACTGTGCTTTTGATTTGTATTTCCTTAATGGATGCTGCTGCTGAATATGTTTTTGATTATTTGTCTGTTTATCCTCTTCAGTGACATGTATTTTCATATCTTTTGCCTGTTTTCTAACTGGAATATTTATTTATTTTACTATTCAGTTTGGACAATTCTTTATACAATCTAGATATCTGCCTATGTGATTTTTAAATATATTCTCCAGCCCTGTAGCTTGTTTTGAAAAGAAAAAAGAGTAGGTTTTGCCCTCTTTTTTAAATATGAAAAAAAAATTGAGGCTTGGGGAGGTTAGATACCTTCTCAGTATACAGGTGGCAGAGGTGCAGTTTGAATTTAGTTTTGTAATTAAATCGACCTCACACTGTCTCCTTACACAGAAGGCTTTTAGTAAGCAATAGATGGGGCAGAGTCTACTTCCTGTCACAATTCTAAGTATCACCTATAAAAGTTCCGCCTTTACTCCCAATCTGAATAAATTCATATCAAGAATACTGGGTTTCCAAACCTGTGTGCTTGGTTGAAATATGCTATTGGTTTCCACTGTTTTCAAATGTCTAAATTAAGAGATTTGATGAATCCATTCTACCAATCATTAATTGCTAATAATACATAAACTGTCCTGACAAAGTTATTTTTCTAAATATTTTATATCCAAAGCATGATGCAGAATAGTATACACCATATGATATTAGTACTACAAATAAAAATGTGTGTATACACTGCATTAGGACTCGTTTTTTTCCAGAAGAAATTTTCAGAAAACCTTTAAAATGGTGTTTGCTTTGTGTGAGAGGGAGACGTTTACTTCTATTCTGTTCCCGTCTTGGCTCCTTGGATTTTGTCAAACTTTGTACATGAATGGCTGTTACTTTAAAGTAGTAAGAACATAAATAAAAAGATAAAATATTGCATATGTAATTAGAGCAAAAAAAAAAAAGACATTTCTTAGCATTGGAATTTTTTAGCATACATTTTCCTAAAATGTGTGTTTCTATTAGGAGAATCTTTCCATGACTGTTGGGGCAGAGGGTAGTGTTGAGCTCCATAAGGACTGGTATGTTTGATGAAAATGAGACAATTTACAGAAGAAACAGATTCAGAGATCAGTAGGTTATCCTAATTCATACATCTACTAAATTACAGAGCCAGGATCTGTGCTTAGGTCCGAATTTACTCCAAGCCCCTGCTCTTTCATATTTGACCCCTTCCGTGAGCCTTTAACCTGGGGTGATGTGGTTCCTTTCAGGTAACTTCACCAGTGGCTCAGTTCCCCAGATGTCTGTAACTGTCCAGCTGATTTAACTTACAAAGATCTTACCAGTTCATTTTAAAAAGGCACCCAGCTTAGGTCTTTTATTTCAGCACCCCATTTTTAAACTAAAATTATGTAAGTGTATAATTTCACAAATGTATTTTTCTCCAAAGTCATGTAATTCTGATGCAGTTTCAACATAGTTCTTCCTGTAGTAATACAGACAGGAGAGTAATATATTCTCTGGACATTATATGAAAAATGCAAAACTTTTGCACTGAGTTTTACCTGGGTGATCTGCCCTATTGCTAACAGGACACAGCTCTAACCTCTCTTCATTTTCAAACATTTCTCAGAGCAGGGGATGAAACCCAGACCCCCACTGCCTTTTCCATACTTAACAGTTTTATCTTAGATTACATGGGAGAGGCTTTACAGCTGTTTTTATTTGAGATGTATAATTGTGAAATTGATACGTATCATTGTCCTCATTATATGAAAGTCAATTCAGAAGGATTAGCTGGCTTTTCTGAGACAAAGGGAGTACAACTTGAAGTCTGTGTCAGTCCTCTTGATTGTACAATCCCCACCCCCCCAATATCATTCAGACTTTGTTAACCCCAGGTTAAAAGTTGAAAACAAAGTAATGCAATCTCTGGAGTCCATATTACCTATGCAGAATCACCAGTTTAGACTTCACAATGGCAGGTTACTTTAGCACGTGACTTTCACATGGGAAGTCAGGTTCAGAGTCAGCAGAGGTCTGCAACTTACCTATGCTCTTAAGTTTCACCTATAGTAACCTTTGAAGCTAAACTCATGAGTGAATTTTAAATTTTAATAGTGTTGTCATCTCATTCAACTTATTTGTTGTATTAGCATCCCAAATAATCAGAAACAGATTTCAGTTTATTATCTTCGACTTCAGTTTATTTTCTCTTTACCTGTACCAGATGGAAATGTCACCAGATAAAGATGCTAACCACATTCAATGTTAGTGTGAGAATGGCAGGTAATTATTGCTTTAACTCAAGTGCTCACATACTAATGGATTATTGAATTACTGGTATCATTGGACCATCAGGGAAAAAATGGTTCAGAAGTCTTGTATTAGACTGGCTGGGATGAGATATGCAGTTACCTCCAAGGATGATTATATACATACATCACTATCACTCTAGCCTCTTAGAGTGTGAACACGGGGAAGAACACAAATCAAGGGAAAGTAAGAACTAGCACTAACATTTGAAATGCCTGTACAGTGTCTGTGTGCTAAGGGACCTGAACTGAAAGCTCTCTTGATAAACTATTATCACCTACGTTTCATTTAGGTGTGAAACATGGCCTTCCACATACTTGTTGCAACCATTCTCTTGCATTCAGCTCACCCTATGGACTGCAGGACACAAAACTCAATTCACAGATACATAGAATTAGAAGGAAATTAAAAGATAGGCCCCTTCAAGTCTGTCATTTGATGAATGACCCTGCTCTGCAGCCCGGTCCCTAAAGCACTCTGAATTTATACCAGTGTGTGGCAGTTCAAAGAACTCAATCCTAAATGCATTGGTTTTTAGATAATTGGCAGAGTTCCCTCGTCAACTCCCCTGTGTCTGTTTTGTATTGTTGTAGACTTTTCATTTTTATCTTTGGCGCCTACATTTCCTTCAGATCTTCCTTCCCTATTAGCTCTTCCCTAAGGAAGGGGATTACAAATGGGAAAGCATCTAATTAGACTGCACAATATTTGCGAGGACATGTTTGCTAATGGATCAGTCATGATGCTGTTTCCTTCCGTCTGCCTCTTCTGGCAACAGAATGTTCTAGGATCCACTTTTTAATATTTGGACATTATTAGAGGAAATTTGGCGCAGGTTTCATTGTTTAGGGGTTGTGTTGAAGAGTAGTTGATCATGTGTATTAAGGGAACATTTATTCCAAGAGAAGATACTAGAATGGCACTGAGTTGGAAATTATTTTAAAGCCCCAGTATAAACATGGCAGTAGGAAGTTGTTTCACCAATAAATGACCCCCAAACTGAGTGGCACTCAACAATTTCTTGGAGTCAGGAATTTGGCAAAGACACAGTGAGGTCAACACTTCTCTGCTTCAAACTGTCCTCACATGGCAGGGGGTGACAACTGCTGGGGGCTGGAACAGCAGGGGCTGTGGGTCCATTTCGATGGTGGCTTCTTCACGCTCCTGTCTGCTGCCTGAGTTGTGGGCGCAGGTGGCTCAGTGCCCGCATGTTCCTTCCAGCAGAGCTGACTCAAAGTAGCTGGGCCCGTACCTGGCCGCCTGCCTAATTTCTAAGAGCAAGTGTTAGAGTAAACAAGGTGAAAGCTGAATGGCCTTTCATGGGCTAGGACTGCAGTTTCTCTTGCTGTACTTTATGGGTTGAGGCAGTGATAGGCCCGCCCGGAGTCAAGGAAATGGGACGTAGACTCCATCTCTTAAAGAATGGCTAAGCTTTTGTTTAGGGGTTTTGAAACCTTCACAGACATACAGATCTTATTCATAAAAGAAGAAATTCAAAAGGGAGTGTATACGTTTGTCTGTGTGCGCATCCACCTGTTTGGACATTGTATACCAGCAATACAAAATAAAAGTCGTGACAAATTATACATGCTCCTGTATGATTATAGTGAAAACTACAGGGGGATAAATACCAGACAGTGAGAATATGATTATTGATTGGTGTAAGGGGTGGGAAAACCTTTAAAACCACTATAATCAAAAGTGAAATAGCATGTTTTATTTATTACAGTAGCTTCAAAGTGGGAATCTTAATGAATGTTTAAATATGGCCCCACTCACATGAACTGAGTGCTGGTGAAAGTACTCATTGGTATAACTCAGAAAGTGAGCTTGCCAGGTAACAAGCATCATAACACGACCCTAAAACATTTTGTCGTAAAATGTTTTGTCTCACTAATTCTAATGTTATAAATTTTTAAGATAGGAATTATTTTAAGTACACAGAAGTCCATTCTGGATACATTATTTCTATTTTAAAATAGTAACCAACATTTCATATTCAGAAGAATGGTTAAATATTAGTTATTAGTGGATAACATAGTCATTAAATATCATTATGAAGAATTTTTCCATATCGCAGTGTTAATTAGACAAGATGCAAATATACATGCTTGTGTGTGTATCACATACACAAGGATATATGAATGCATGGATCTTGAATAGATACAGACAGATAGCTTTAGTTGTACATGTTTATGGGGGATAATGCTGGTGGCTACTATTGATAAGAACAATTATCTGTCATCTCCAGAGTGGTGCTGCTGAAACACACTATGTTCCTGATGCTGAGGTTGAAGTAAAATACATCTAGGTGTTTTTTAATTAAAATTTCTGTGAATCCTAGTTTGTGTGGTGAGGTCAATAGGATGACATTTTATCCATGGTGATAATTCTGGCTATAATATGGGGTGGCATCTTCCAAATACCATCAGCTACCTAACGACTGTAATAACAACAAATCTTTGAGTTCATTATATTTCAGAAGCAAGAGCATCTCACTCTTAACAGTGTATATCCTCTATATTCAGCAGATTTTGTGCAGAGTTATTACTATTAGACTGTAAGTTACTGGAACAAGTAACTCTTATTTGTATCCCCAGGATCTAGAAAAAAAAATCCCTAGAGTAGGCTTTAATAAAAAGCTTGATAAATAATCAATGCAATGATCTCTTGTGCCAATGGGCAAGTCTGTAGGTCATTCTGGATCATCCCTTGGATGATCTGGTTGCCATGTAATTGTGAAGGCAACTGTTTTACAAGACTCTCCTTAAACCCTTGGCATGCTTTGAGTTTCTATTCAACACTAAATATTAGTCCCACTATAGCATTAATCATTTTTGGTACCACTCAGTGATTGGTTTATTAACTTTTTATAGGTCTCTATTCACAGATACATAATTAATAAGAAAATAATGGGGAAAAAGATGACAGTGTCCTCTATGTAATGATTGAGATAATCTTAAGAAAATCGTCAGACTCCATTTGCATCTAAAGATGGTAAAGGAGTTGGTGAAATCTCCTGTGTCTTTGTGAATCTATTATCCTCACACAGGTTTTCCCTCAGTCATGTGAATTGTTATTTGCTTCCTGGAACCAAGACTATTCCAAAACATTTGTGGAATAGACACAAATTTTGAAAAATGCTTAATCGTTGACCTGGAAAATAGAAGGTAGATCCTAGGCAATATTTGTGGGTTTACAGGTAAAAAGGAAGTAGTCATCCCTCAGTATGCACAAGGGCTGGTCGCAGGACCCCGCAAAACATCAAAATCTGTGGATGCTCAGATCTGTTACATAAAATGGCACAGTATTTTACTGTAACCTCTGCACAATCTCCCCTATACTTTAAATCACCTCTAGCTTACTTAAAATACCTAATACAATGTAAATGCCATGTAAATAGTTGTAAATACAATATTAATGCTATATAAATAATTGCAGGTGCAAATGAATTTAAGTTTTACTTTTCGTACCTTTCTGGATTCCTCCCTCCCCCACAAAAAAATATTTTTGATCCCTGCCTGGTTAAATCCATGGACTAGGAACCCATGGATACTGAGGGCTGACTATAGCATAGCTCCAAGTTAGAATAAGCAGAGAAAAGAACCTAAGTCCTGAATTCTGCATAGAAAACTTGGCCCAATGAGCAGATGCTTACAGCCCGCTGAATGCTAGGACTGGTGACTGTCTGATGGAGAAGCAGACCAGGGGCAAATCAAAGAGTAACTAGGGAGGAATATATATGTTTTGTACATTTCAGCCCGTCTTGCTGAATGTACTTCTAATTCCATCAGTTCCTGTTACCCTACCTCAAAATATCAGTGCCTTCTCATTACACTTAAATTAAAAACTAAATTCTGCTGTGGCCTAAAGGGTCAAGCCCTCACCTGCTCTTCCATCTTGCCTCTCACTACCCCTCATTCTCTGTGATTCGCCCTCATCACCCCAATCTCTCTTCCTCAAACGTACTGGGGTGCTTATTCCATTAGTTGTATGACCCAGGTTTTTCTCTGTCCGGGAAACTTCCCATCTCGTTATCTGCATAGTTCCTAAGCATTCTTTCCATTTCTGTTGCATTTTCCATTCCAATGGAAAGCCTTTCTTGCACTTTACAGGTCAGACTACACCCGTGATATGTCCTGAAAAGAACACCCACACATACTTCATGAGTGACCACAACTGCAATTCTATACAGTCCTCAGCTGGGTTCCCCAGAAGTGAAATCTGAGGCAGGTACACATTTTCGCTTAGGCGGTTTTTTGGGGACAATGAGAGTGAAGGAGGCAGGACATGAAAGGAAGAAAATTTAAAAAGCAAAAATGTAGACTTAGCTAGAGACAAGCCTTAATTTCTTCTGAAGGTTCTGAGTACAAAATTCACCACAGGGTTAGTCTCACCTTGTGGCAAGGGAGCAGCTTTTTGTAACACTCTTTCAGTCAGCCTTGGCCGTTGACCAGCTATGCCTCAGAGATGCTGCTACGCTCTGGAGCTGATTGGCCCGAGTATGGCGAGGAGCGGTTGTCTGAGAGGAGGGCACTGTACTCAAAGCACCAGGAGGGAGGATGGATGATTACACCAGCAGGTGAAGGTGAGCTAGGCAGGGCACCAGCAGCATTTACTACATGTCTATCTGGCTGTTCCTTTTGGTCATGAGTACCTTCCTAAATCTACAGAAAACAAACCCCAGGAAAGCAAAGACGGTGTCTGGGTCTGCCACTGTACTCCGTGCACATAACACTCTAATAGGCACTCAATAATTTGTGACTCAATAATTAGTTATTTAAAGAAGGAATAGACCACTTGTTGCCTTGATGTGGGAAGTCTACAAAAGAGAAAACTGTAGGGAAACAGTATAAAATTTTATACATAGCGTGTGGAGATGGCTGGTCCAGAGAAAAATTATTGCCTAGAAACCCAGTAACACATCAATAGTATCCCCTCACCCAGGGAATTAAGTTTACTCAGAAACTCATAGCTGAAAGGAGCTCCCGAGGTGCTGAGTCCAATTCCCAGTAGAAGCTGGATATTTCTCTACTACGTGTCTTGTAAACAAAAATGTCCCTGCCTGAACCATTGCTGATGAAATACCCAGTGGAAGTGGCGGGAGAGCCATTACCTTACAGACATCTGCTGTCGGACAGATACAAAATTTAGTCCTATGTCCAGAAAACAAGTAAAATCCAAACTCTCAAAGTTTGGAAGGTTTTTTTTGGGGGGGGGGGGGTTGGCTTTTTTGTTTGTTTGTTTTTACCACATCTGTAATCTAGACAGCAAATAGCAAATTATTCTTAAAATTCATAGACTTCCGCCCTAAGCTAAAACTCAGTATTATCTTACCTTAATATAGTTAGCTCATGTAACCAATGCCTTATCAGCCTGTACACATCAGAAGGAGAAAATGCAAAACTTATCAAAGATAATTTAGTCCAACAGTTAGGAATCTTTGGGTAGATGTGTTTGTTCCCAGAAAGAGATGCAAACTCATGTCATTTGGGGGAGAAAGACAGTGCCTGTGTCTCTTACTCCTCACCAGTGGGAGACCGTGATTACTAACATGCCTGGGCATGTCCCTGCCTTGCCCACGTGTAACAGGGTCTTCCCTGGAATAGCACCCTATTCAACCACTCCCAATCAGTCACCATCGGCAATTGTGCAGGACCTACATGCTGTCCCTGCTGGAGGGGAAAAGCACAGAATTTGACCTTGCTACGTAACAGGATTGTTTATATAGCCTTCCTTCCTGGGCTGCAGGTTCTTCAGATGCCAAGCGACAAAGCTAGTTTGCATGTTCTCCCACACACTTTTTAGAAAAGCAAGAGAAAGCATCCCCACCACCACCATCACCGATACAATAACAGAACAATAATGATGAAATAGAATTGTAAAACAAACAAAGCTGAGAGCGCCAAAGTCCCACGTTCTACTCTATCAAGCAATCGGATAAGGGTCACACACACTTCACTCCCTTGCTCTGTGCAGGCTCTTTTATTTATTTCTTCTGATATGTGTGTTCTAGCTTTTTTTTTTTTTCACCCACTGACTGTTCTTTGATTTTCAGTTCATTAAATGTGTGCTTAGCTGTAAATCACAAAAGAAAGTAATTCCTAAGCAAAATTAGTCTATGAAGAAACACACACACTAAAGACAAATAAACATAATGACTGGATGCCTGGGGCTAGAGTTTTTATTAGGAATACTGCCCAGAAAATAAAACGACACAAGTTGATAATGGTCCACCTTTTTTCCTAGTATTTCTAAATCAATAGATAAATTACATGAGATTATTCAGAGCAACAAAAGCCAAATTAATGTTCACCCATTTTTCCCAAATGTGATGGAAGAGAATTCCCACAATGCTTTAATTACCTTGAGGTATCTCCATAGCCTTATTCAAGTAGAATCTGTTTTCAGTTTGAGTTCTTTAGAATAAGGTCCCTCCAACATACTAAAAGATTCAAAAATTTGAGAACTGAGCTCAACAGTATGTTTCAAATTTGTCAGTATTATTAAATGTTTTCATTTATTCTTCCCCTAATGCATGAAGATTCAGGATCCCCAACCTTCCTCTCCTAGATGCAAGGATGCCTTTGCCTATGATCTTTGTCAAAAGCATAATGTCAGCATCCAAACATTCCTTCATTTCCAGTCTGCCTCAGTATCTGGAGCCTTCATCCTACTCCCATGATATCCAAAGTCCAGATTAGTTTCAAAAATTGGCAAAACTGTATCCATCTCCTACCTGTTTCCCTAAACACATAGCTGAATAGCTACAACTTTTCGAGGGATCTTCAGCAAAATAACTGGGGAGTGAATATTGTTTCCTTTACATATTATGCATCTGGGATGTCTCAGTATCCATTGTCTCCAAAAAGCTTAACTCCTCATTTACAGAGGGTATTTTAAAAGTCGGCTGTGTTTTCCACTATTTACCTATGGCATCACCTATTTTTTTTGGCAGGTAAGACTTCCATTTATATGTTCTTAAATGAAGAAACACTCAAGAAAATTCTGAGTCCTAATCATATTAAATGTTAGAAGCAGAATATGAAATCCTCCAAAGCCAAGCGCATGAAGTTCTTTTGCCTAAGATTCAAGCATTCTTTTGAAAATATTTTTAAAATCTGAATAGTTTATTGTAGACTGCATGGGTAAATGAAAAATGACATTTTTGTGTTCTGTTGAACTTTCAAGAAAAACTAGAACTGATTCTTGTTAACATAATGGCCGAAAGAGGTTAACAGAATGTGGCATGTTTCACCATCCGTCCACCCTTGTATTCCTCTCCTTTTATTTACATTTTAACTGTTGAAAGGAAACTGTCTATTGTCTATTAGACGTTTTCCACAACGGTTGCCTTTTAAAAATTCTAATTATCTCTTTACTACTCCTATAGTTAACTGCTTCTTAGACTCCAAGAAAGTTAGAAAGATAGAAAAAGAAAATAGATTTGGGTCTAGACAAGACCTCATTTCTTTCTTTTTTTTTTTTTTTTTTAATTTAGATAGAAGACTCTTCAATTTATTTCATCTTGGTGACTTATTTTAAATTACCTAAAACTCTTGTATATCTTCTGTAAAGAGGAAACAATAATAACTTCTGTGAAAAGCTGGCATTCAAATTAATTGGAAAAAAACATTTAGAGAGCCTAGAACATTACATGGAACATACTCTAAATTCAGCAAATATTATCTCCCTCTTTTCCTTAAAAAATAGATTAATATCAGAAAAACACCAGATGCTAATAATTTTTAAAAATTATTTCTAAGGATAAGTCTCATTAGTTCTCCTTATGTATCAACTTCATGATACATTTTAAAAATTATCAGATCATTCATTCGTTTGTTCACTTACATTCACTTATCTAACAAAGTCTTATAAACTGTCTATTACTATTGTGACCCAGGGATATAAAAATTTTGAATAAGATAGTGTATTAATTTACTAGAGCTAGTACCACAAACTGAGTGTCTGAAACAACAGAAATGTGTTGTCTCACAGGTCTAGAGGCTAGAAATCTGAGATCAAAGTGTTGGCAGGGTCTGTTTCTTTTGAAAGCCGTGAGGAAGGATTCTGTTCCAGGCTTCTGTCTTCGGCTTGCAGTCTTCTATGTTCACAGGACATTCTCCCTGTATATATGTCTCTCTCCAATATCTCTCTCACTCTATAAGACTTAAAGGCACGACATCAGTACTTAACTTACATAACATCCAAGAGCTGAAAATACAAACTCAAAAGCCCAGCAATTAATTCCACTCATAATCACTCAATGAAAATTCATGAATATGATTACTAAAACACATAACTAGGGTGTTCACAATAGCATTATTTGTAATTATCAAGACTGGAAACACATAGACCCAGTAACAGTGGAATAAACACATGAATCGTGTATTTTTGCACACAGTGGAATACTGTAGAGCAATGAGGGGAAACAAAGGAGGACTGCATACTTACAGGGGGTGTTCGAGGTGCTCCTTGCATCAGGACTTGAGGAAAGTAATGAGGAGAAGCAGAATTGGACATACAGAGAAGTCAACCCTGGAGCCAGTCCAGCAGAGTCTTTGAACAACCCTGAAAAGGGCTTTAAAGAACAAATGGCCTGCCAGCGATGTGTAGGATTGGGGCACGAGGGCTGACCCTACATGACCCTACGTGGATCAGTCATTGGATGCTGGCCACCCTGGAGAGTAGCCAAGGCCTTAGGTGAGGAGCCTTTCTTCAGCTGAGTCAGTTTCAGATGGAAGATGAGAGCTCTCTGCTGGCAACACCCACAGCTGTCAAAAAATAAGTCCTTTAACCCTGGAGGGGCTTCTGGGTGTGGGTGGTGGGTCACAGTATCCACTCTGCTTCAGCAACACTATGGATGAATCTCAGGTATAGAATCCTGAGTGAAACGACCTGGGTGCAAATGAGTAATACTATATAATTTCACTGATATAAAATACATAAACAGGTAAAAGTATTGTATTTGGTTAGAATCCAAGATAGTGGTTTGTGCTGAAGTTTAATGAACAGAAAGGATTATTTATAAGGGTCCCTTTCTTGGGTGTATTCAGCCAGTATGTAAGTACTAGTTGGGATGCATATTTAGGATTATAGAATCTCTTGTGTGTAACTGTAACCTACCAAGGTGAGATTGGGGAGGTTTCCTATAAGGAAACAGGAAAGCCTGCCTTAAAAAAAAATTATGTATTGATCTATTGATTCATCACCTATCTGTAATGTGTGTGTGTATGTATTAGGGATGGAAAGTACAGTATTTCTTTCATTTCTGCTCGTCATTGCCATATTTTTAAAAAACTGTTTGCAGTGAATTCTGCACTTTCTGCATTTTCCATTCTTAGAAGCAGCCAAACCAGGATTTTCTGCCCTGCGTCATGTTTTAGCCTCAAGTAGGTCAATATCACAACTGAGAACAGTTAGGTAGGATTAGAAGTTCTGGTTCAAACTGAAAAGATGATCTCCAGAACTCTTGAGACATATTTATCACTAATTCCCCATCTAGGAATAAATACATAAAAAAGAGACTTCTGGGTGTCAAAAGGATGTACATATTTTATATTCATTTTCATGGGTTCAGGAAATAATATACATGCCTAATTTTATACACTCGCACACACTGTACAGTTTGTACTACTATATGTAAACAAAGATGAATGTGGTTTACAGTTTTGGTGCTTGAACAGCTCTTATTCCAACAGGAGAGACTGATAGGTTAAGAGAGACAGATAGGTCACAGAGACTCTTAACCTGAAGTTTACTGACCCATAAGGGGAAAAGGAGACCATAGCTGACATCTGTGTTTATATCAAAATAGCATATTAGCTTCTGAGAGGTCATGCTATATGCAAGCACAACATCTATTTAGAGCATAACTATTTGCCTCGTCTCCTTACCCTCTTAGCTGGAACATGAGCATGCACACACACACACAACGGGGAAACAGACTTGGAAAAAATTGGTCCAAATAGCAGAACACTGCTGTATATAAATCACAGGAGTCCCAAATAGTAACTCAGACTTCTGGAATGTTTTATCTGTAGCTGGCCTCCTTCTAAAATGCTTGCCCAGGCTACTACTCAAAGATCTCAGCTATCTAAATCTTACTTATATTTCATTAATCTGATCAACTTAAACAAAGCCTATTCACTGGCAATCTTCTCATCAGTGCCCCTGGTGAATATTTCTAATGATCAAGAAACTGTTGGTTAGTCCTAATAATATTCGAAATCCTTTTTAACTCAATACTCTAGTCAGCCACGGCCAATTGCCAGGCGTTGGCTTGTAATATGCCACCTTTTGGCCACTGCTTCTCACGTCTAGGTTTAGAGAAAGCAAATCTGACCTTTAGGAATTGAGTGTGGACTTGAGAATAAATTATAAGTGGACTGTCAAGTAGGCATATTCTTTCCACAGTAGAAATAAAATATTTTTTGAGCCTAGGATGTTTGGGGACATTTTTATCTTCGAAGATGTAGTTTGTAAGCACTATGTGTGTGTTTTACTAATTCCCAAACCGCCACTATATGTCAGCTCCCGGAGAAATGAAGACAAATAAGGACATGCTCATGGCCTCGAAGACCTTGCAGTCTCACACCTGAGCCAAATAAACTCAGTAATGGTGAGATGCTGGTCATATGGGAACTTGGCCATTGGCAGGTATGAGGCACTATGTACTACTTACAGGGGGCCTAGGAACTCTGTCAAGGAGTGGAGATGTTATTGGTCTCATTAAGGGATACTTTACAGAAGTGATCCCTAAACTCTCTTGACATCTGAGAGTTAAATAAGAGCGAAAAAGGAGAAGGGATTCTAGGTTAGGCCTGGAGGCAAAGGGGGAATAGGGCCAGTCAAGCATTCAGGAAGACCTACATGCAGAATACTTGTTTGAGCCCACAGATTGATATTCAGCAAAAAACTTGAGAAAGTCACTCTACTTAGAGCTGAGTCCATGTCAAAACTGTATTCCAGCTTCCTTCTCCTGGACAAGTTGCCTTCTCTCCGGTTACTGAAAAATTACATTCTACAGCTTTCTTTCTCCAGTATTGACAAATGGTTAAATGGAAAGGGAGGTCAAAAAAGAAAATCAATGTGATTTCACACAGTCCTCATTACTAGGTCAACCATGTCTTCTCTGTGCATACTCAAGCTGGTTTCCTTGCTCTGAGTCAGGCTTTTAAAAGGTTGCCTGCTGGCTGAACTGTCAGCTCAGGGAGAGAAAAAAAAATAGTTTTCAAAATCTATCTATAAAAAAGTAGCGGAAAACCTCACACACACACCACATCTATGATTCTGTTTTTAATTATCATCATCAAAGCAAAACCGAGAAGGAACCACTAATTGTCTAGTCATTTCCATTTAAAATAAAGAACCATAAAGATTTGCAGCTGGAAGGGTCTTTAGGGATCATCTATGTCAAACATCCTTTCTCCTTTGATTTTATAAAAATGGAAATCGGTGCACAGAGAAGTCAAGTGGCTTGCCCAAGGTGACAAATTAAGCTAATGGCTAAACCTGAGCTTGGTCCCAGTAGAATGTGTTCAGAAGCCCAGGCGTTCGAATCTGCAGAGCAAGGGAGAATAGTTTATTTTGAATTACAATTTGTTATTCCTTTAAAAACAAAGCCTTTTTTAAACTTAAAATACAGCTTTTCCGTGACAGTGCCATGATATCTGTTTCTCTGTGGCTATGAGTAGGGACACATACCCTTCATTCTTTAGCATCTCCAACCCAGTGACTCTCAACACTGGCTCTACATTAAAATCACTGAAAGGGCTTTAAAAAAAAATCAATGTCCAGTCTCCTGTCCCTAGAGAACCTAATTTAATTGGTCTGGGATGGTATCCTAACATCTGTATATTTAAAGTCCCCGAGGCGATTCCAATGCCAAGTCAATACAGAAAACAACAGCTTTGACCCAGCATCACAGTCAGGGTTTAGCTGTTCACAAACCTCTCCATTTCATGTGCTACCTATACTGTTAATTATTTAATGTTTTCCTCCTATTGACTAATTAACTTAAGTATATTTATTTTTAAAATAAGGTTTATGCCACTCTGACAAATGATAAACAAATACCTATTTTAACATGAAATAAATATGATATGACCAAGATAATATTATTAAATATTAGATAGATATCATTGCTTATCTGAGATTTTGAGCCAAAAGCCTGTCATGTCTTTGCTAATCTTACAGAGAGCATATATAAGAAAAATAGTTAAGATAGTCATATGACACCAAGACATTCTTCCTGATAGAAGCAGATGGACTGACAGAAATGTAATGGTCATACCTTTCAAAAAATGCCTGGTCTCTTACAATATAAAGTCATTACACTCAATACCAGTGGTAAACATCCATGTTTTGAGAATCTGTGATTTAACACCTAAGAGGACACATGGAATTCTGTCTGTCTTTCAGCTGCACGCGTACCCAGGCACTCACCTTTTGTCTTCATCTTTCCTGCTGGTCTCGGTGGGCTATGAGCCACGCTGCACTATCTACGTTTGAGACTTCTAACCACATTTAACTCCCTGGGCAGCTTGACACCTGTTTCATGAGGAGCCCATAACAAAATGGGAATATGGCTTGTCCCTCCCTATTTCCCTGCTCTTCCAAAATTCTAAAAGCAGCCCCCTAGATTAATTATGTATATGAAAGTTGCTTTACAGTTGGGTTTGAAAAATTCCAGGGAATATTCAAACACAGAATTTCCCATGGAAATGGGAAACCAAGTTTGTAGCTAAGTTGGCTATTTTCTGCAGTCTCAAATGAAGACATTTAATAAAATAGGCCCCCAATGAGAAGGAGGGGCCCGAGGGATATGTCCCTACAAGAAAAGGGATGCCAATGAATCAGCCATCAAACCCTGAAAGGGATGATGGTGGCTTAAATACTGTGGAGGTATTAAGGGACGGGCAGTGGCAGACACTGCACAGAGGCACATGTCACATACGTATACATCAGGGATACACTTCCAAAACTTTCTGGAGAATGAACAAGTAATAAAAGTTTTGTACTTGGAGAGCCCTAGCCAGCCTTCCTCAAGGCAGATGGCCAGTCCTGCCTCCCTGTGGCTGCAGCTAATCAGTTTACAAGACTAACCATTTCCACGCTGTCTGTGGGTTCTTTTCTTTTTGTCTGTTTTATCTTTATTCTCTCTCTTACCTGCCCCTTTTCTTTTTTGCTTTTGCTATTTGTCGAAACTCCAAAGCCATCTCCATCATATACTGATATACAATTAACATTTGAAATAGCTCGTTTCCCTTGAAAAGACATATGTGTACCCTCACCCCAAAAGCCTCCACTTTCCCCAAGCCTACTCTCCACAAAAAGATCAGCCTCCCGAAATCTTTCTCCCTTTCCTCCCTTGAGAGCTGATCTGCATCATGCATGGTGCTCAGATGGTCCGTAGGCTTTTACAGAACGTGCAGGACTAAAGTCTCAGATCCCGGGAGGCGAGGTGGACAACAGAGTGTGGGGGCCACCTCCCACTCACAATGGTAGGGGGGTAGCCTCGTAGCTGTAGGTCCTTCACAAACTTAACCACCAGCTTGAGCTGCAGGCTCTCCAGTTCCTCTAACTATTGAACTGAGCGAACACTTCACAGGGACACACACTGAACTCATTTTAAGGAAGGGGACAGTCTCACAAGGTACTTTTGTCTTCCTTGGACCTGGGGTTCTCAACCACAGTTACAAACACGTTACAATCATCTGAGAACAAGAGTACTAATAAATTAGCTCACTAGAGATATATTAAATTTGTATACTTAAGACAGAACTTAGTTTAGTTTTAAGCCACTATGTGAGTTAAACGTGTAATAGGTTTTATGCCTACTATGCTTTGGAATGAGGGCACCCCCATTATTATTCATTAAGAATTGTTTTATTTATTTACTGTATTTATTTGGTTTCCTTAATTTTTCACTCTGGTTCAGGGCAATGTATGGAGTTGTACTGGCTCTTAATGTTCTCCTAGATTCCCAAGAAAGAGCTCCAGGCGTTCTGTAATATGCACGTAGAAATAGACATAGATTCTAAAATCCAACAGTGTCCTCTTTTGTCTTGAAAAACCAATGATCTTATGTGATCTGCTCCTTCAAACTCAACTCATATTCTTTCTTCCTTCCTTCTTAGGCTCCAAACACCTGATATTATTTCATTTTGTGGAAAAAAACAAAGCTCCATACAGTTTTAGAGACGTTCTTCATGCACCATAGGCCTGAACGGTCACACCATTTTATCCTCCCCAGACATGCGCACGCGCACCCTATAAATGGTGAGAGTCAATCTTCAAGTCTCAACTTAAGTATCTCTTTCTCAAACGTCCTCCAATCTCCCCATTTCTCTCTATCACAAAAGTACAGTATAAGGTTAATATGAGTAACTCTAAACTTACAATATCACATCTCAGTATCACAAGCATCCAGCAAAGAAAAGTTGCTTTATATGTTTTTATAAGGAAGAGAAAAAGATAAAGGAAGGGAGGGAGGGAAGAAAGGAAAGCAAGCTAGCATGTTAGTGGAATAAAGCACCTTTCACCAAAACAAGAGATCCAGAATGTCTTCCTAAAACACAAAAGAACCAAAATAACACTTTGTTTTTACAGTGTCTTCTGTCTTGAGTACAGAATGTTTTTTGAGAAGCAACAGGATATCTGCATAAATTGCTACACTCTCAGACATTCCAGAGTCTTATTTATATCCATTATGAACTTAAAATAGTTTTGAATTTTTTTTCATTGATTTGAACCTTAATTTATGGTGGCCGCTTTACAATAACTTGCTTCTCTTTTCATTCATACATCCATTCTGTAAGAGCATATTTTACACGTTACCATGTGTTACTTATGCTTAACATATTTTGATAACTTTAGCTAATAGCAGGACAATCTTGTTAGTGAACGTGGAGAGATTAGGACAGAGCAGAAGTATATGGATTCCTTTTAGGCTAAATGAAGGTGGTTGTATGTTTGAAACACAGGCAAAGGAGAGCTATTAATTGGAAATCTGATCTATCTTATGGCTCAAATAAAGAAGAGAATTTTGATCTTAACACTTACTTATATGCTGGCCATAACAGCTGACCTGTTACTGTAAGTAAATAGAAAATATTTATGGATTTGCAGCCGAGTAATGTCTACATCGTGTAAAATTTTAAACTAAAATCAGAGCATTTCTCACTATTAAAGTGAAAAACGAAACACAAAGATACCACTTTCAAATATTTTTATGTGGGAAGGAAAAGTGAGGGAGATCACGCTGCAAGGACATGACTCTGCTAAGGAATGCACAGCTATCACATACAGCGCTGCGATTATGAGAAAACATTTCACTTTGAGAAAAAGATGAGCAAATCTGTGACACACAGAAAAGCAGCTCTATTTTTTGTTTCTTATAAAGAAATCGTACCACTAATGCTCTTTCCCCTTGCCGTCTGCCTCTGAAATCCCCTTATCCTCTTCTGATAGACAGACACAAATTGAATTACCAAACAAGCTTTAAAGAAAAAAAAAAAAAAATAGGGGCAACCAATAACCTCTTTTATCAGACACTGTCTTGCCACTGCCATCTTGTGGAAAGGATGCTACCATGCACTCCTTCTGGCCACATCAAGGACACTAAGTTGGTATGTTCCCAGGAATATGAGTTAGAAACTGCAAACCAACAGAGACTCAAAAAGAACTACGGAGGGAAGGCCTCTTCTGAGCTTCTAGTGAAGACATCAATGAACTGTATGCCTATATATATACACATACATATATGTGTCTATCTCTCTATATATATTTAAATAGTTTAAATGCTCAAATATGCACTTTTAAATAATTGATGTCACCCAGTAGATCAGCAGAGGAGACCTCCATAGCTTCTTTTGAATGTATATATGTATATACATATATACACACATACATATGAGTATAGATCTGTGTAACATATATAATTATATATATGCTCATATATAATTAAGTAATTTAACAAGTATTTATCACAGATTACAAAGTAAAACTTGTAGCAGGGCCCCCATGTATATAAAATTCACTATAAACACTATGATGCGATAATGTGAAGCAATACATCATATATTATTTTTTGAATTCTAGGAGGCTATACAGCCAAATATTCCTTGTGGTTTGACAAGATTACTGGTGACTGATATTTCTCATACTTACAACTGCCTCACCACCTCCCACCTGAGCTTCATCCCCACTTTTTCCTCTTTTCATCCCATCCCTGCTGCAACTTGTATATAAACAGGTAACAGACATAACTGTCAATGTTGTGCCTACGGGGAAAGGTTCCTGCTTCTCCTTCCCAACTGAGAGACACATTTCATTTTGGAATTCTAAACAGTCCCTATCACCTTCACCGCACTCTTGACTCTGGCATGCCCATCACACAGCGATCCTCAAGAGCAAGGTTTCTCACAGGAGGAGCACTACTGACCCGGTGGGTGAGGTAAGTCCTCATGGCGGTGGCGGTGGCAGTGGAGGGGGCTGTCCCATCCACTGTAGGGTGTCTCCAGAACCCCTAGCCTGTCCCCACCAGATACCAGTAAACATGCCCATCCTCAGCCACAGCATGAAAGCCAAAAAATGTCCCTTTGTTCTGCCATATGCCTTTGGTGGGGGGTGGGGGGCAGACAAACCGTCCATGGTTGGGAACAGCCCCTCTAGGGAATCGAACTGGCTATTCTGTTAATAGACTCTGTCCTCTCCCTTATCTTCCAAGCTTCCCTTGGTTCTTGTTCATGTCATTTCTCTCACCTCCAATGCGCAAACACTTCAAGTTCTTCAAGATCCGTAAAGCCAGTGGTTCTTCTTGTGATACTTAATCTTTGGTTATATAGTCTTGGAATATTTTCCTCTCTCTCATTAGACAACAGCTTCCTTACAAGGCCGCCAAAAAAAAAAAAAAAAAAAAAAGGCTCCCTTCTTTCTTTTCTCTCAGGCAGCATTTCCTAAAATGTGTTCCCTAGAGCACTGCACAAGCCATTTGGTGTCCGTAAATCTGTTGTGTGTGCCTGGGTGCACACTTGAACTTGTGTGTGTGTGTGTGTGTGTGTGTGTAAAGAATTTTAGAGCCAAAGTGTGAAAATGGTCAAATCACATCTCCAGCATGGACTTTTACAACATATGCAAACATATCAAAGGCTATCAGAACCCTTTAATTAGCAAAACTGTTTAAAACAGTTGTTTTCCCCCCTCAAATGATGATCTCAATGCATAAATAAATTGATCAGAGAGTGCTAGTCAGAGTATTTTAATTCAATCTTTTTCCCTCTTGGCTTCTGGAAGATCATCAGAATATTTTTTTTAGGCTCATATTAATTTCTCTTGTTTGAGAGCAGTGTGTCAGTGAACACTGTTATTGGTTACTTCAAAACAAGTCTAGTTTTGAACTGTGACGGCAGTGTCCAAAGGTGATGATGAAGTTAGAGGCAGAGAGGAAAAAGAAGAGACAGGAAATAAAATGTTTGAAGGCACTTGACTTTGTTCACAATGTGAAAAAGAAGAAATTTCCAGATCATAGTGTGGTGGAAAAAAGACTGGGTCAGGTGTCCAGATAACATGTTTATCACTAAACCTCTGCCTAAATATTGATTAATATTAGGAAAACAATACTTTCCCGGGAGAGTTTCACCATCTGTGACATAAAGAGATTGGAATGTTTAACTCTTAAACTTTTCTAAGCTTTTAAATTGTTTAATGGTAAAACTAATGCCGGGATGGTTGAGTTGGGGGCACACTTGGACCAAGTGATTCTGTACTTCATCCTGGTTGGGTCTTCAGTCATGGGGGCGTTCTGCACTTGCAGGAGGTAACTACTGAAATCAACTGCAGGGCCGCTGGGGGCAGAAACCTGAGAGAGGGGCTGTGGACAGAGGGAATCCCAGGGACGTGGAACTTGCCAGCGTTGGGGGGATTTAAGAACTGGAGGGCAGATACGAGGCAAGCTGCGTGAACAGCTACTTTTGTCTTTCGTGATCCCATCTCTCCATTTAGATGGGCAACCTCTATTTCTTACCAAAACTTGATCTGAAAAAGGTATGTTTAGCTAATAGTATGAAGGTAGAAGTCACTAACACTAGCTTAAAAGGAGGCTTCTTCTTAAGTCAAATTAAATCTAAAAATCAGGGGGAAAAAGCACATCTGGCAGATTCTCAAAGAAATGAGAAACATGTTTTTTTGAGGTTGGAAAATTCTACTCCACCTGCTCAGACCAGTTGTTATAATAGGAGAGGAAATGTCTATATATCCTCTGTTTGTTTTAGATGCAACCCTTGTCTGTATTTCCACCCAGGGATTTAGAAAATAGGACACAATACATCTACAGTGTCACATGCAATTAGTACCCTAGTGAATTGCTAATGAGGCAGCTCCAGCTCCAAAGAGACATTTTAAATAAACCCAAGAATACATCACATCTTCACAAATTGCTCTTATAAATTAATAAGTACATACGCATGCATACAAAAAATGAAAATAAATTCTGGAAACAAGCCTTGAACAGCACCATGTGCAAACCGGGTTAGGTGCTAAGAAAGAGGCAAGAGGGAGGCCCCACGGTCCTGATGGTGGTCACAGAGCTCCTTACTGCAGGATCAGAGACAGGACCTCTCACTGGAATATGGAAGTCAAGAGAAAATCATCCTGTTTAGAGGGTCAGGCTCAGTTGGGGAGAGGACAGGGAGGATCAGAACAGGGAGAGATCAGCTCTCACAGATGGGGCATGCTGGCCTTTGAAGGAGTACCAGGATTTTCATAGGCAAAAGGGACAAGGGTGTTTCAGATAAAGAAAATAGCTGGAACAAAAGCAGGCAGGTATAAAAAGACATTGAGGGAAAAGAAAACCCCTCCAGAAAGACACAGAATGCTAAGAACTTATTTGCCTAAAAGGTGGCGCTAGAGAGAAAGTTTTAGCCTCGAAAATTTTGCAACTTAAGAGCGGTCCATAGACTTTTGTACCCGATTGTAAATGAAGGTCCCAACCTGAACCAGTTACAACATAAGCAAAGAGGAAATCACACAAATCTGCATCTTAAATTTTTAATGCTGAGAACCCCTGTGGATCACATCTCATTTTAGAGCTGTATCAAATTAACTGGGCTGTCCAATGGACATCTGTGAGACAAAGTGAGTCGTATATGTAAATTTTAATTTCTGTAGTAGCCACATTAAACAGGGGGAGAAAGGTGAAATTTAACAGCAAATCTAATCAATAAAATATATCTAAAATATAACTTTCCTGCATTAAATAAGTATACAATGATTAATGAAATATTACATTCTTCTGTCAAATTAAGTTACTGGGGTCCATCGTGTTCTACTCTGACTGCATGTCTAGATTTGAACAGGCTACATTTCAAATACTCAATAGCCACATGTGGTTGACACTGGACAACACTTGCCCCTGCTGGGTAAGAAAAAGTGATCAAAATTCAGCTCATCGTGATGCAGGCTACATTCCGACTTCCCTTTCTACATTCACGTGAAGTTTCTCTATTCTACTCTATTCTTAGAGTCTGAAAGTTTTGCTGTAAGTGAGTGTTGAATTTTTTCAAATGCTTTCTTCTACTTCTGTTGACTGGAAAGCTCTTCATTCTC
The DNA here is from genome assembly GCF_036321535.1 of Camelus dromedarius. Lineage (NCBI taxonomy): Eukaryota > Metazoa > Chordata > Mammalia > Artiodactyla > Camelidae > Camelus > Camelus dromedarius. The sequence continues at coordinate 39,854,594 of NC_087444.1, forward strand.
TCTCATTTCCCTCTCATATGTGTGATATAATTCAGCAGTGAGTTATCAAACATATGAGTGAAAATATAGAGAAGATTTAAGAAAATGTTTGGGTAAGATTAGTACTATTTGTTCTACAAATATTTGACTTGGATTGCATATGACTCTAATCTGGGACTGGGGTTTTCTTTGTGAGGTTTATAATCAGAAATTCAAGTTCCTTAGTACTAATATTATTCCTTTCACTTTATATTAGTCTTGCTAAACAGTGTTTTCAGAGAATGCATCCATTTTTAGCCTCTGGCAGTGCTAGCTTGGGGCTTGTTCATGTTAACAGGCACCAGATGCTTCTCCTTTACTTCTCATAGTCAGTTCCCTTCTTTTGAGATCATCTATCCATCAGTAACTTCGGACTCAATCACCTTGGACCGAGCCCATCAAAGGCTCTGTTGGCAATGTCATTGGGACCATTTGCCACCTAATTAATCTAACTTTGTGGTGCCTCAGAACAGCACACACACCGCCTTAATTGCTCCAAGCTCACACCCACTGGGGACCACAAACAGAGAGTAAGCAGACTGGATGCACCCTGCAACTCCTGTATTAGCATCATTTACTGCAAGATTAATGAGAGAAGCTGAGAAAGCCAGAAGTGTGGAATAAAACCATAGGTTTGGGTTTTAGAAAACCTCCCATGCCACTTAAATAGAGCAACTATTTCACTCTTACTAGCGTAGGCTTTTGGAGAACATTAGGACATTTATTCTTCCCTTACATACTTGTGACATGTTATTCTCAATGAACTGTACAGAGCTTAAAACGTGAAAATAGCATTGATTAAAAAGAATCTCAAAATGGAAACTGTTTCCTTCAATGTTTAAAATGCAATTTATATGGAGTAATCACATATGTGTGTATGTGTGTGTGTGTGTATATATATATATGTTGCTGTTGAGGACATAATTTATTATGTTTAATATGTCAGATGCACTGATTCTGAAAGAAAGAATGTGTAGAGCTTAAACATTTCTTAAAATAACCATAGTAACAAATGACTTGGCAAAGGAGAAAATTATCAATGACTAAGAAGTTCAACCAGAAAACCCAAATCAACAAAAACACCAACAAAAAACAAACAAAAAATCTTTGTGTGCTTGACATTGAATCCAGGCCCCTTGAATGTGAAGCACTGTCATCCCAACATTTCAGTCTTGTTAAGTAAGCTGCAGTATCTTTCCATTATTCTAATTATCTATCTATCTATATATATTTATATTACATATGTACCAACTCATTCCTTGAAATCAAATAATCTCTTATTGTAGCACAATTCAATTTTATTTGTGAAAATTCTACTGACTTTAAACAGCATTCACATGGGAGTACTTTGAATTCACATGTAGACCGTGGTTTCACAAAATCTGATGTTTGGAGTCGTGAGTTGAACCTATAATGTAGGCTTAGATCCCCAATGTTGAGAAGTAGGGCAGAGGAGAAGGAATCTCAGCCTAACTCGACCCCACTGTCTTCACAAGGAGCACATGGATAGTGGATGCCAATGTAATTTTAAACCACTGGGCTATTCAGAAGTGGCCATTTATTTTTAACCCACTTGACACTCCAATGTACCCAGAAATAAACTAGCCACCACCTATTAGCAAAAGCTCATGGGTCAAATGACCCTCATCTGGTTCCAGTGGTAACTTTCAAGATATGTATCATTTTATTATCCATTCATAATTAAGTAATTTTATATATATAATCACAAAGATAAATTAATTTTTATTTTTTAAATTTTTATGAGTCAGACAGCAAATAATCAGATGCAAGGGTGTGTGGAAACCTCAGTTTGTGGAGGTCCCAAAATTTGTAGAGAACAAAGCAAAGCAGATTAGAAACCTGTATCAGGAAGAAAACCAGCTAATACAAAAGTGTTTACACCACTTGAAACGTGTGTGTGCACGTACACACATAAATGCACATACATACAAATGTAAAATTACTGGTCAACCAAATAATATGATTGTAGACTTCGTGGAGCTTACGTACTAGGGGGAGAGAGCAGAAAAACAAATGATTGTGATTTTAGGTACTTCAAAAATATTAAGCCAGAAAGGGTAAGGTCCTCTAAATTTTAGTGATCTAAAAAGAGAGGTACCATGTAAAGGGTAGGGCTCATGATGTACTTTGAAAAATTCACGATCTCTTTTAGATAATAGGCAAGGAATTTGATGTGACAGGAATGAAGGGCCTGGAGGAAGGATTAACCCAAGGCCAGTGGCTTAGTGTGATGATGGGATAGGTCTGATGTGATACTCTGCAAGGTTATTATGCCCACTGTGGTCACAAGAGACCATTCCATGTCCTCAAGCAGTGGAGTGTCACACCGGCTTCATGTTTGGTAACATCGGTTTGTCCACCCTGTGGGGAAGGGATTTGGGGTAATTAGGTGGGAGATACAAGACCATTAGGTGGCTGTGTCTATAGTTTGGACAAGAAAGGAGGTCTCTAAAACTGATCTCATACAGCAGGAGAGAGGGAAGTACATACACGTGACTTAGAATGGCTCAGATAACCTAAGCAATTGGGTACAGGGTGAGAGAGAAGTTTTTACAGATAGCAAACACTTTTACCCCTCTGCTTACAGAGATTTATCAGATATTCCATGCGACTACAGGTGCATATTAGATCTGGTGATACAGCAACATAAAATCTTCTGCTAAACAAACACATTCTCTTTGAATTACACCAAAAATTCTACAGTAGCCTTGTGCAAAACTGTATTCTCATGCATGCTGGTTAGGAAGGCAATTTCCTCTCTTAGAACTACAGAATTCAAGGCATTTTTCATTGAAATTACTGACCTCTGCCATGAAATGTTTCAGGAAATAATTGGTACTCCAAAAGAGTTTTTTCTCTTTCATTCCTCTTTTTTTTAATGCAACATCTTCTAAGCACCAGCACAAAAATTATACGTCCCATACAATGTGGGTGTTCTGACAGTGCAGTCAAGTCAGATTAATTGTAATAAACAGAAATTGTCACTAAAGCTCTCAGCTCATGCCATCTAATACTGTGTGAATACGTTTTATTTCCTAACATTATGAAACAGCCGAGAGTATAATAAATTACTCACCTAAGTCCTTTGAGGATTTTTGCATAATTTACCAAAACAAATTGATTTTAGCGGAAAAGCTGCTAATTTACATGGGTAGGAAGTGTTTTCCTTGGTGTGATGAATTTAATTTCAATTTCCCTGTTTGCATGAATTCACTCCAGTAATTCATCACTGTTAGATTAAACTACAACTATGTTTTACTTGAGTAAGTCCTTAACATTCAATATATATGAATGAAAATAAATTGCCTTTATAAGTATGGCTATATAAATTAGTATATATAATACATAATTGTTAAGATATCTTTTAAATAGAATACTTTTTAAATGAATAAATATTGACATGTATAATTTTAAGATATGAGCAAAGCAGTTGAATACTCTTATTACGCTGTTTTTCAAGGTTTTCTTCTTAAAGAAGGAGACACATTTATAGGGTACTGGATATTACTACTTACGTTCTGGATATTTTATATTTGTCATGCTATCTTTTCTAACATCTCTGTGAGGTAGGATTTATTGGCCTCTTCTGGAAATAAAGGAATCTGAAGTTGGGAAAGGAAAAACTCTTAACCTCTCTTTGTAATATAGTTGGAGTCTCACTGAGTCATGCCATCTGTCTCCAGTTACATGGCCTCTGTTTTCTCATATAATATATTGAAGTATTTGTCACTTAAGGCCCATGGACTGCCGCTTACCCAGATGCATGCTGCATATTTCAGAACAGGCATATATGTACCTGTAAGTGTGTGTATGTATGTACACACATACTTTTTTTTAAGAGCAAAATATTACTTCACGGAACATTCTTGGGGAATTAACAACCTTGAACACAATCTTGTGACATATCACTTAAGACTGATGCCTTAAATTTTTCCTCTAGTATAACACTAGTTATCAATCGCTAAAAACAACCCCCCACCAAAAAAAAAAAACCCCTAAAAGTTAGTAGCTTACAACAACCAACACTTATTATCTCACACAGTTTATGAGGGTCAGAATCTAGGAGTGGCTTAGCCGAGTGGTTCTGGTCTAGAGTCTCTCCTGAAGTTGCAGTTAAGCTGTTGGCGTGGCCAGACTGCAGTCAGCTCAGGGCTTAATGGAGGATGAGGAATTAACTGCCAGGTTCATCCAGGAGGTTGTTGCCATGGCTCAGTTCCTCACTGGCTTCTGGCCAGTGACCTCTGTTCCTTGCCAAGTGAGACTCCCCACCCCTCCATAGGAAGCCTGCGTGTCCTCATGACAGGGCAACTGGCTCTGCACGGAGTGAGGGATGGGAGAGAGCTGGCTAGCAAGAAAAAGTCCAAGACAGAACCGCAGTCTTTTATAACCTAATCAGGAGGCACGTACAGTCACCTCCACTGTGTGCTCTTGGTCACACAGACCAACACTGGTAAAATGCAGGAACAAACTCTACAAGGTGCGCACCCTGGGAGCTCTGGAGGCTGGAGACCACACGTGTCAGGTACGTACGTTTCCACAGCAAAATAAAAACGTCACAGCTGATAGCAAATAGTCCCTAGGAAGAAAGTCTGTCTCTAAACTGCCAAGGTGTTCAGTGACTTAGAAAGAAAGTTCCTCTCTCCACACGTCAGATCTGGACAATTAACTTAGCGCCACAGCTGAAATGTGTGATAATACATAATGTTAACTGCGGGACAAGCTCTTCTGACCCAAAAAGATCTAAGTGTTCCAGAGGCTATGTTTGAAACACTTCATAAAATGTGGTCCATCTCTTTGATCAATTTGATCAGCAGAGAATATTTTTACATAATTCTGGCAATAAGACTTAGCTGTCGGGTCAGCTCCACCCTCAGATCAATGAAAAAATGCTTTAGGTTTCAGAGAATGCAAAACTTGATTACAATGGTTCACACACCTCAAGGGAAGGGAGGTGGCTGTTGGTCTGGGTTCAAATTGTGCTTGTCTCCATCCATTTCTCCCCAATGCTTATATTTTCAGGATGTCCAGCCCATCTGTTCCAGCTGCAGGTATCATTTCCAGCTGCACGGCTGGCATTAGGGAGGCAGCACAGTGCCAGCTACTACTTCTGATTTTATTAGGAAGTAAAATCTTTCCAAAAACCGCAGATTTCCAATTCTACCTTCTTTGCCAAGATTAACAAAAACAAGTCATAGTAATAGCTTAGACACATAAACCACTTATTATATGCTAGGCACCATTCTAAACATGTCTTATGTGATAACTCATTAAAATATCTACCTCCCTGTAACCAGAGGAGGGAACGCCCTGGTTACCTCGATTCCACAGGGGAGGGAACTGAGGGGCAGTGACTTTTGCCCAAAGTCACATGGCTCGTGAGTAGCTAAGACAGGCCATAAACTCAAGAGTTTGCTTCCAGAATGCACACTGTTAACCATAATACTAGAGAAGTATGTCAACCCCTCTGGCTATAGAGAGGGTGGGGCTGTGTCTGTTAAGCTTTTCCAGCCTTTGAAGTGGAAGCAGCAGGGGATAAAAGGGTTAGGGGATGGGAGGTAGGTCTGCCAACCAACACTGTCTGTCTGCCATCGTGTATTACCAGTCACGTGTCTATTAACTGTGTTTAAAAGGTTAGGTGTTTTTTTTTTTTCATGTATAAGTTGGTGGGAAAATGCATCCTTAACTTGTTTTAGGTCATTCAGTATTAGTCATTTTTAGGTCAACAAGGAGCTGCAAACTCTTTTTGTTCATTGTAATAACAGATACAATTTTTTCTAAGGTGCTGTTCTGGAGACAGTATGAATGATAAGTGAGAAATGACTAATTCCTTAATTACTTGGCAGATTAAAATGTGTGTGCTTCTCACTGCATCGGCTTTTACAATCTAAGCTCAGTAAGAGTTGCTTTGGAAGTGGCCTTGCAGTTTCCCTGTGTGTTGCCCCTTCTCTCTAGTGTCAGGCAGCTAGTGTTCCCCTGGAAGGACCTGGACTAGTGAACCTTGAGCGACTTTTCCCTTCCAGGAGGATTTTGTCTTATGTGCCAGAAGCAGACCAACTACTTCTTGCTGAGCTCTCGTGGTAACCATTAGAGTGGATGGCCACCCTGCTTTCCAGATCGAGCATAATGTCATCCCTGCCCATTAAGGACACATTATGAGGCATCTCGGTATCTTCCAAATATTGATTGAATGGCTTTTGATGTTACTATTAATTACAAGAGCAAGAGAGAAACTATGGGAAGATGTATTAACAACAGGAACCGAGTTATTGGGACCCGCATAGATGTTCACTGACCCATATCGTTAATGTTAAGAGTCGAGCCCTGACACTGAGCCCTGACCCCATCATTAGAGCTGAGTTGTGATTACTCAACGGGAGATGCACAGAACTCAAAAAAGGTGAAACGTGACAGCCTCGCCAGTTATTCCACTCATGCATGTGTACTGTGGCATACAGGCAAATTCACAGTGGCCTTAAGAACATTTGGTGAGCTCCAGTTTTGTAGGGAATATATTTTACATCTTTCTGCAATGCAGTATTTCCAATTCTTATCTGGACCTCGCAGAATTGAGGAGTTTACTAAATATTTGCTGGCCAGTGGATTGAGAATGAGATTAAACAAGTGGAAAGTCCTTTGGGTATCGAGTCTATCAAAAAGTTACTGAGTACCTCCTTTCCCAAGCCTTAGGTGCACAGGATGCAATAAGAGGTAACCTCTGTTCCAGAGTAGAGAGCAGAGACTAACAGGGGAGACAGACACAGCTGGTACTGTCTGAAATGTGTCATGTGAGAGAAATCCCTCAAGCAGACTGAACGCTAGCAGCAAACACATCATGGGTGCTATTATCTCCCATTGAACCCTCAGTTCCAAACAGAAAGGTGGCTCTCAGTAAATATTGGTTAAATGGAAATGTAAATAAATGAATGAAAATGGGGAATGAAGAGCATATTACTGAAGCACAGACTAGGAGCATTTATTTTAATATGTGGGACAGTCAGAGAGGCATTTAAAAGAAGAGTGATGGATATCATGCCCTGATAGACAAGACGGAGTTACACAGTGGAGCAGCATGGGAAAAGCAGCCAAGCCTGAGAGGAGGCGCATACCAAGGCGCTCAGAGGAGGGAGCCCCTTCCCTTCTGGTTCAAGAAACTGGTTCCAGGGGTAGTGGGTGTAGTTCAGTGGCAGAGTGCATACTTAGCATGTAGGAAGTCCTGGGTTCAATCCCCAGTACCTCCGTTTAAAAAAAAAAAGAAATTGGTTCCATTCCAGGAATTAGTATTTCTACCTTAGCCTGAAAATAAGAGAATAGTTATTCCCACTATATATAAGCAGAGAAAATAATTCATAAATAATGACCTACATTAACTGTTATCAGGGGGGTTGTCTTTAGATGAGGTATAAATAGACAGATATATCATTTTCTAATCAGATAGTAAATATTTTCTACTTTTCCTTTGGTTAATCTTCATCAGATTCACACAGACCATAGCCTCTCAGGACGAGGGAAAGGTTGGATCATTACGGATGGTAAGGTTGGGAGTGTTTTAAATTGCCAGTGACTATTTAAAAGATTCAGTGTCAACACATATTTTTTTTTAGTCCTTTGCGTACTTAGAAAATCACTTTAATCCTGTTGGATATATTGCCCAATGAATATTTGATTATTTCCATAAAACAATAGCTATTATAATCTTTATCAAAAATAAGTCTTAGACAGCAATAAAAGTATCACACAAAAGTACTTTAAATTGCCAACAATGCGTATTAGATTTCCATGGGACTGGGAGGACTGGACTATAACAAGATAAATGACAATAGGTTTAGGAAGGCAAAGAAATCATAGTTTTGTGGTGGATGTGAGGGGGTTGAGGATAGCATCGCAAAGCCAATTAATGGTAACCTATTATAATAACTTATACCACAGAGAAGCGTAAAGGGCTAAAGGAAGTCATAAAGAGTAAGGCACAGGTGACCTCTGAGGGACTCAGGGAAGCCTTCATAGAAGACAGGGTACTGAAATTATGTGGAAAAGTACAATGTCAAGAGGAAGAGAAAGGACAAGACATTGTCAGCTAAACACTATCACAAATGCATGGGATAAAAGCAGAGAAGCACAAATATTCAGGAAGAGGTAGTAATAAGGTTTGGGTGGACTGCAGGGTGTTTCAGAGCAGGCAGTAGGAGAGAGGCCACAAGAATTTGCAACATGCATCCACCTGTGATGGTTTAAGCATGGCAATCCTTACAAGCAGAAGTTGAACAAGGTTTGTTTTAGTCCTCAACGCCTCTCGGTATCGCCCAGGTCTTCTTGTTCTTAAAGTCTAGAAAGACATGATGCGTTCGTTTTTACAAGTTTAAAGCAATCATGCGTGCGTTAATTCTCGAGGAGAGATGGTAAAGCAGCTTGATCTATGTCTCAGAGTCACCTTCCATAGCCTGACCACAAACATGGAATATGCTGGCCACTGGGATCAGCATCACGCCTACTACTGTGCTCCAAGAAGAGTACTGCATGATAATACTGAAAAAAAATTGCAAACCGGCTAGGATTTTTGATACAAATCTCTAAGCATGAATATGTTACCAATAACTTCCTAGGTAAAAAGAACCACCTGTAATAACTTAATCTGCACAAGACTTCTGCACAGACATATAATAAGATGGGTCCTGGCAGAATGCTGTGTTTATTTAGCTGTGGCCTTATAAAGAAACAGTCATTTGCATATTTCTCTCAATTAAGTATTATCCTGACACACTTAATTAAAACTATAAAGGGCACTGACAATATTTCTTTCTTCTAATGAAAGAGGAGACATGTTATGCAGTTGAGACTGTTTCCGTAGTTAATTTTCCTGATTTTTCACTGCTCAAACTGTGCTCCTTCTATCAGTGTTGTCAATTAGGATGAAAAGAAGGAAAATTAAAGTCGCTCTTGAAAATGCACTTGTGTTTGTAGAATCTGTGTACATTCAGAAAGTTGTGATTTGCATATTTCCTGTTTAATGAAGCCCAGGAAAAAGTAAACACGAGAGAAGCTAGGGTAGTTTCACACTCTGCCAGCATCTTCTTGGTCATTATTGGGAATTCATGTCCGAAGACATGGTCTCTTCTTCAAAACGTTATTTTTCTCGGAAAAACACTGTGCGGATTTTTAAAAAATTTCTACTGTGCATGTTTAAATACATTTATGGGCGTCTACTAAGTGGCATGTTGGGATAAGCAAGGTGTAACCAAATGTACTGCAGGTGGATTTTGCAACCTTCAGTTTGAATCACAACCCCTCCATGAGATTTATGAAAGGTTTCTATAAGTCACAGCTGTGTCATCACTAAAATGGCAATAATGGTATATATTCCATGGACTGTAATGTCAAGTGGAGAATGTCAACCACTGAAGGTACATGTAAGCACTCTGTAAACTGGCACACAACACACAAGCATAATAGCTTTCTGAAATTGTAATCTCCTTAAATCAAGATGAAGACGAAATAATGACTCGGTCCTTCTAAGCAGCTCACACGTCTAGTGAGAAAGACAAATATGTAAGCCACCATAATTCAAGTAGAGGGAAATGTGTAACACAATAGAGAAATAAAGCACATACATAAATATGACAAACCTGTCTACGGCTCATTTCGCTTCTGTGACTGCACCTCTTTGGGGTAAGAACACTGGAGGTAGATCAAGACCAGAGGAAGTAAAGTTTCATTCCCCGGGAAGAAATCAGGAAACTTTTTCATTTGAACCCAGGATTAAAGAAAGGAAAAAATGGGATTTTAATATTTTCAGGAAAGTAAATTTGTATTTCAGTCACCCAACTGTATCAGCAGCAAGTTTCTGCACGGCCACTTCTGGTTTTGTGTCAGCTCCGCTTTGCACGGCCGTGAATAGTTAACCGAGAAGCATTTTCAGTGAGCTCCAGGGAGAAAGATATAGGGGTGTAGTCTTTCTCTCTTCCTCTCTTTTTCACTCTCACCCCAAATCTCTGCCTCCTTCTCTGTTATCTCTCTGACATGCACAAAGGTACATACACCAAATTTTTTTTAAGTATAAATTCTCTTATTTTAGAAGAGCAAAATGGGACAATTATTGACTTACTGGTGAGTTTAATGCAACTTTTTAAAGCAGCAGACTGAGTGCCACATTTCCAGCTAATCAATACCTGGAGGGGATTTATTTTAGTTGCTCAGCACTCATTCCCTTTTCTCCTTACTGGGCATATCTGGGTACAACTGACAAGCTTTCTTAAGCTGAACTGAACTTTGGACTACTGACCGATGTGGTTCCTTCCAAATAAGATTACGCGATGCTATCTATCACCTTTGGCCCATGATTGTGTGTGTAATGACAGCATGGCATGTGGTCAGATGTTTCAAATGGACAGTCCTGACTGGGTCTAGCAATGGTCTCTGACTAAGGCACTGGACAAGAAAACAGTACCCCTAGTCTATAATCTGAGGGCTAAAGCTGACATAAGACATCTCATGCAAGAAGACAAGGAACAACACGCACAAATGCAAAGGTGGGTGATAATCCAATTCACAGAATCAAGAACATGCTCCGTGGCTGAAACTAAAACTCCTAAGAACCAAAGTCAACACTTGAAACAAAACTGATGGACAAGTATGATGAGGATACTGAAGTATCTGTAGCTTTCAACTGCATGAAGAATTGCCATCAGAGGTCAGCTGGACCATGTCTGTTTTTTGCAGCACCTTGTCTGCTGCAGGGAACAGACAAGCTGCAGTTGAAACAGCTGGAGTTTTCAAGCAAACTTACAATGGTTTTCACCCACACTGAGGCCAAGTTGCTCCAGACATGGGAAGAGGGGCAGCCTCTGCAAAACCCCTCACATTTGTTCTTATCTCCTTACCTTAAAGCATTTTGTCTCCATTCCAGTTGAAGGTACTACAGAGTCAAGGGAAACAGTCTAATATGATACCAGAGACTGGAGTGTGACATGGATTGGGCTCAGGATACTGTCATTAGCAGCGGCGGCACGATGGTCACTGACCCATTACTACGAGACAGGTATCATGCAAAGCGCTTTAAAGAAATCACTTACGTAGCGCTCCCAGAGAGCTCATGAAGGAGAGTCCACTACCCGTCTCATTTCATGCACAAGCAAACTCAGGCTTTGAAACATCTTCCTACAGTCAGACAGCTAACATTTTATTGAAAGAGTCAGAATCCAGAGCAGAGTCTATATCCCACATGCTATTTAGTTAGCTATTTGGTTGTTTGTTAATTCTGAGAGTTTGACCTGGATGTGTATAAAGCTTCTGATATGACACAGGCCTTTTGAGCTACCTCATATTCCATAATCCAGCCTCCAATTTTATAAGGTGCCCCCTGTGCCTTTGCCTTTGCTGGCCCCTGAGGTTCCCATACCATGCACCAAGTTGTTCTGGAGCATGATAGGGCCACACAAGGGTTCTGCAGGACTTTTTTTTTTTTTTTTTTTTTTTTTTTTTTACAATTTTAAGCAATACTTGGCATTTGTTAGACTTTCCCCTAAACTATAAATCCTAGGTGGTTCATGGTTTAAACATTAGATTATTCTATATTGCTTTTTTTTTTCTTTCACTGCCCTGAAGGATGAGGGAAACCCCCAAAGGGAGTGCCAAGGGACTGGGCCCTGGAGGAAAAGATGGAAAGGTTTCCCAGCAGAGGAGAGGTCATGTGACATATACATTTTGATGGCATCTTACTGCAAAAGTGCCATGAAAATCAATAGCAAATGAGAATGGTGGTTAATTCCAAGGCCAGAAAAATTGTGCAGCACACATCATATTAGTCATTGTGATTAGTTAAGGGTGAAATTATAATGTTATATTTTCTTTCAATTTATACATATTTTAAAAAAATGTTTGGACCTAACTATGCAATTGTATGAGTTGTTAAGATATTTCTTTTAGCATACAGATACTGTGAAAAGATTTCTGAGACAAGCGCACTGAAACTGAGAAAGGTTGGCAACCGGTGAAGGTCCCTCATTCTGGGTTTCCTGAGGTGGATGAGTACCAGCTAGAGCTTTGGGCCTCATGTGTCAAGTTCTATCCATGCAGCATTGCCATTACTTCATTACTTGTAGACTTGGATATAAATCCACAGTCATGAAGGGCCACCAGAGGTCACAGGACACAGCTCAGTGCTGTGGACTCCATTCCCTGTTGGGTAAACCTTGGCAAGTGGTAAGGTTGGGACAGGGCCATACAGGTAAATCCCTGCTTCTTTCTCATCGCCCTGACTGTTCTGGTTTTGAACCTTATCAATACAGTGTTTGAACAGTAATATGTCCCCTAGTCTTACTTTCTAGATGACTCAGACTAACACAGTATCACTGTCCACTGCAACCAACGAAAGAACCATATCTTGTTGGTGGGGAGAGCAGATTAATTAGGTTTATTTATTTTTTTAGAGGAGGTACTGGTGATTGAACCCAGGACCTCGTGCATGCTAAGCATGCACTCTACCACTTGAGCTATACCCTCCCCCTAAAAGAACCATTTCTTGAATTAACTGAATAGCCATTAGATTATAATTTCTCAAAATAACTGAGATCAGAAAAAAAGTTTGCTTGTTTCCTGAACTGCTTTGGGAAAAGATTCAAAAAATGCAGTATTTTATCGGTCCTTGGAATCTCTCCTAAAACATCCACGCTCTCATTGACACATCGATAAATTTAAATGACATCATGTACTTTAGTTACCTTTTAAGATATCTCCATTTTAGCTTTTTGAATATCTTAACAATATAGTCATTCTCTGGCTATTTGTTTTAAAATTAGTGCATTAAAAGTAATCAAATGCATCAAGTTTCAAGTAACTTTAGTTTTCTGATTTTAAAGGAATCTTTTAGTTTTGCCAGTGTTAGAAATGTCCGACTGAATCGAAAAGGAGAACATGTAACACTTGTTCAACTATCTTTTCACACTGGGAACCAATGGAGGCACTGTAAGTATATTACTGCATTGATCCTCAAGATTGTCTTATGAAGTAGGTACTATTTTATGAAGGGCAGCACTGAGGTCAGAGCTTGTAAGTTGCACAATGCTTTAAAAGGAGGCAGTGAGAAATTTTTGTTTCACACCCTGGCTTATCTGAATATTTCAAGACAGGGTTATAAATCGAGCACTTTTGGAGTTATCAAAAGGTTGCAAACTTTGAATTCTTCATAATCTGCTTACACAATGCTTTCTAATAATGAGCTCCAAATGATAAATTAGCTCATTCATTATATGGGAATTTGGTCTGCCACACAGGGCAAAAAAGATACAGATGCACCTTCCTTATTCACTGCTCCTATTGAGTTTCTCCACACCGAGCATTCCCACTGACTTCTGAAGCAGAGAACAGAGAGAACATTAAAAGGCCACCATCTGATCTTGCTTACCCCCTGTCGTGCTAATCTGAACTCCCTTGAAGCTCCTGTGAATTCAATATGAGCTCAAAGTTGAGTTCAAATTCTCCAAGTGAAAGAAGACGCTGAGAATTCAAATCCCAGTCAATGGTTCTTTCTGTACATCTTCCCAGTGGAGTTCATCTGCTTAAAAGTTTCAAGTCAATGTTTTGAGCTTGAACTCCAATCGTCAGTCAATATGTTGTGTGTGTTTTTTTTTTTTTTTCTTCCATTTAAACACACTTCTAACCTGATGTGTTACTGCAACATCATTTACCCTCAGGTCTTTCAGAAACCGGTTTGGTGAATGATCCTGATTTAAAAATCAGGACTACTAACAACCACTGGCATTTTACTCTTTACGTTCCAGCTTTCACGAGGATTCTAACATTTTGATCACCCAACAGACAATAAAAGTTCTCATTACAGATATCAACTGGATTCTCAGTCTTCTGTATGCCATTCTACCGTGCTCTGTGTCACCAAAGCCATTAACCGGTGTTTAAAGTTCTTTTTTTTTCAATTGTCAAATTTGGTAAAAATGGAGTTTTTGCTGGATGACATTCAGTAAACTGACACATTCTTTTTGGCCATCAGGTCAGTCCCACTGACCACCTTTAATAATGGCTGTCTGCTCTTTGTCACCATTCCTCTTTCAGACTAATTTTTTCCTAACTGTAAATATTGCTTTCTTCTGTTTTTGGATTCTGGATATGATGACACTAAGACAAAACAGATTAATTTATTCTATGCTTAGCACATTGATGCATGGTAGCTATAGAAGTGTCTTGCGTGAAGTACAGGTGTCATTATTATCTTGCCTACTATGGTTCCTGTCACTTGCTTCTTTTTTTCCCTCAGATGCAGACACTGTTTAGGGCTTAACCAGAAAGAGCATGAAATATTTTTCAGCACCTAACTGCCTAAGAGGAAAAAAGAAGACTACATTTAAAACAAAATAACAACCTCCTCTCCCCACCTCCACCTTGCAGAACTGCACTGACAAAAATGACCTACAACATTTAGAAGAAGAGAATGTTATTGAAATGACCACCATATGAGTTGCGCTCTTTCAAACCTATGTTGGCTCAGAAGTGGGTCAACTTGACTGTCCAGCCATTGTGGAAGCCAGGGGTGTTGGACTGGATGTTTGTACTTCCCTGAAATTTATATGTTGAAGCCCTAACCCCCAATGTGATGCTATTTGGAGATGCAGACTTTAGGAGATAATTATATTTAGATGAGATCATGAAGGTGGGGCCCTAGGATGATATTAGTGTCCTTATAAAAAGAGAAAGAGATTGGAGTTCTCTCTGTGCCAAATGAGGACATGGTAAGAGGTTCTTCGTCGGAATCCGACGAGGCTGGCACCCTGATCTCAGACTTCCAGGCTCCAGACCTGAGAGAAACAGATTTGTTGTGTCAGCCACTCAGTCGAAGGCATTTTGTTATGGCAGCACGTGCTGACTAAAACATAAGGGCTTGAGGGTAAGAAAGCACAGTGCGGGCTCATGCCGACCTAGCACATTAACTCATGTTAATCACGTGCTACTATTCCAAGGACTCGTGGAGCCTCCTGTGTCTTCGGGGTCAGGTGCATATTTCTCCAAAACCAGAGACATTAAGAATACGAGTTCTAGACTGGACCACCAGACTTGAATCCTGCCTCTTCCACGGTCTAGATCTGTAAAAGGGGGTAAGTTACTTAATGTTTTTGATCCTCAGTTTCCTCATCTATGTAACAGTGATAAAAACAATTTATAGGGTTGTCTTGAGTATTACATGAGATGATACATTTAAAATCATTAGTCCATTGCCTGCAAGATAGTTTGCATTCAATGTTAATTCTGTGAATCAGTTTTATTTATATCTGCTTTTCTCTATATTTTTTTCTCTTGCTCTATTTTCCTTCTTTTCTGTGAATCTAACATACAAAATAGCTCAGGGGAAAACTACTGTTTGTTAAGTTTATCAGGTTTCACACAGAAAATCCTATTAGGAAGATTTTGTGTGCAGATCACCCCACAGGCTATCAACCTATATGCCCCACCTCTATATCACTGCCTTAGTTATATTATAAAACATGCTCCACCAAGTTGGATTCACGATGGTAGAGCAACATGGCAAAAAGCATTATGTCCTAGCCACAAGGTAGTGCCTTTGATCATTTTCTTTAGGAGTTGGGACCGGGAGTTAGAACTTCACAGCTGCCTCCCCTATGCAAGCATCAGTCCTGTTGGATGACAACTATACCCATTGAAGATTTTCAACACACTTGAGTACAGTAGTGAGGAGAAGTTAACACAGTCTGCTCCCAGTATTTTTTGCCAAACTTAAAGAAATCCATGTTGAGAAATAAGAACTATGGGGCAGAGCCTTGATGTATTTTGAAAAGGGAGCCATGGAGAAAAATAGTTCAGGAGGAGGAAATAGTAACAAAGAAAAAAGTTAGTTACTCTCAAAAAAAAAAACCGAAAACTTAAAGAAAAAAAACAACACATGATAAACAGGGCTAAGCACAGACTAAGATGGCCATTATCCAAACAGCCGTGTCAATCCATCAATCACTGGCTCTCCTGGGACAAGATCAGTCCCAGGCAAAATATTTATTTGTGAGAGAGACAAAGACTCTGTGTATAAGTGCTAGGAAAGAGACAGAAAGGGGTCAAAAAAAAAAAAAAAAAAAAGAGAGAGAGACACCTCTCCTCTGGTGCTATCCATAGAAACTCAAAGAGCTTAATTGCTCCAGGTCCTGTACTGGCTTCATATCTACGAAATCATTTTTAAGAATATGGGAAAGGCTAGATAGCACCTACGAGCTATGTTAAAAATTAGCATCTTTAAAAAATAAATAAGCCATGGGAGGTAACGTACAGCGTGGTGATTGCAGTTAATAATACTGTATTGTATAATTGAAAGTTGTTAAGAGAGTAGATCCTAAAAGTTCTTACCACAAGAAAAAAACTAACTACGTGTGGTGATGGAGTTAACTAGACTTGTGGTGATCGTTTTGCAATATATACAAATAGCCAATCTTGATGTTGTTCACCTGAGACTAACATTATATGTGAGTTATACCTCAAATGAATAAATAAGCAAACAAATGGGCATGGACTGAAATCTAATACTTCCATTAAATAAAATTACTTTTGCTTAAATGCTAAAAAACAAAAATGAAAATCAACAAGTTCCATGCTAACTTCAGTTATTTTTCCTACTTGCCTCAGATTGATTTACCTTCTTTCTGTCTCCATTCATCAAGGGTTTTAGTTACTAACATCAGATAAACATGGAGACAGAAAGATGAGTAAAGGCATTATTTCGTAACTCAAGTCACCAAAGATGATCTTATGAGGAAGGCAGACTTGTGATGGTTGAAAATAATTTGAGAAATAAACAGGATGCTATGGGATCATGGAGCAAAGATACCCTCTCCTGGGTACATGTTGGTGACATGACCACACAGATTTAATCTTCCCAAGACAGTTTTTTTCCCTGCAGTTCACTTGGTTCTGGTTTGATCACATGAGTTTGGCCAACAGGCACAGTCTTAGTAATCATTTCAGGGATGAGTAAATACTAAAATAGACGTTAGTACTTTAGCACTTTGTAACTGACTGTGTATCAATTTTAATGTGTCAATTTCTGGTGTACGGCACAATGTCCCTGTCATGCATATACATAAATATATTCATTTTCATCTTTTTTCATTAAGGGTTGTTACAAGATATTACAACATAGTTTCCCTCTGGTATACAGAAGAAACTTTTTTTTTAAATCAATTTTTATATACAGTGGCTAACATTTGTAAATCTCAAACTCCCAAATTTATTCCTTCTCACCCCCTTTCCCTGGTAACCATAAGATTGTTTACTATGTCTACGAGTCTATTTCTGTTTTGTAGATGAGTTCATAATGTCTTTTTTTTCCATTCTTTTTTTTTAGATTCCACATATGAGTGATACCATATGGTATTTTTCTTTCTCTTTCTGGCTTACTTCACTTAGAATGACGTCCTCCAGGTCCATCCATGTTGCTGCAAATGGCATTATATTATTCATTTTCATGGTTAAGTATCCCATTGTATAAATATACCACAACTTCTTTCTCCAGTCATCTGTTGATGGACATTTAGGCTGTTTCCATGTCTTGGTTATTGTAAATAGTGCTGCTATGAACACTGGAGTGCATGTATCTTTTTGAATTAGAGTTTCCTCTAGATATATGCCCAGGAGTGGGACTGCTGGATCATACGGTAAGTCTATTTTTAGTTTTTTGAGGAATCTCCATACTGTTTTCCATAGTGGCTGCAACAAACTACATTCCCATCAGCAGTGTAGGAAGGTTCCCTTTTCTCCACACCCTCTCCAGCAAATATTTATCATTTGTGAACTTTTGAATGATGGCCATTCTGACTGGTGTGAGGTCATACCTCATTGTAGTTTTGATTTGCATTTCTCTGATAATTAGCGATATTGAGCTTTTTTTTTCATGTGCCTATAGGCCATTTGTATGTCTTCATTGGAGAATTGCTTGTTTAGATCTTCTGCTCATTTTTGGATTGGGTTGTTTGTTTTTTCTTATTAAGTTGTATGACCTGTTTTTATATTCTGGAAATTAAGCCCTTGTCAGTCACGTCATTTGCAAATATTTTCTCCCAATCTGTAGGTTGTCTTTTTGTTTTGCTTATGGTTTCTCGCTGTACAAAAGCTTATGAATTTAATTAAGTCCCATTTGTTTATTTTTGCTCTTACTTCTATTGCCTGGCTAGACTGCCCTAGGAGAACATTGCTAAGATTTATGTCAGAGTGTTTTCTTCTAGATTTATCATATCTTATATTTGAGTTTATTTTTGTGTATGGAGTGAGGGAGTGCTCTGACTTCATTGATTTACATGCTGCTGTTCAGCTTTCCCCGCACCACTTGCTGAAGAGATACTTTAGCGCTTTTAATACATAAAATATGAGGAGAGGGGTACATATTTCCTCCACTCAGAATGTTAAGTCGGTAAGTACTAAAGTTGGGACTCACAATGGCTATCTTCATGAAATACATAGGTTTTCTTTTCGAGTGTGAAAATGAGGGCAGCATGGACATACGCAGAGGAGGAAGAGACAGAAGCAGGGTAGAGAGAAATAAGTTTGTACCTACCAAATCTAATTTCATATAAACTCCTGATTGCTTGTACACTGTATTTTTGTACACTGAGCTAAGCCTCAGATACTTTCAATCACAGGAGTTCTGGCTGATACAACATTGGGACATTATCATTAACTGAATTCCAGACTTTATTTGGATTCACCAGTTATCCACTAGTGTCACTTTCCATTCCAGGATCCAATCCAGAATACCATATTGCATTTACTAAGCTTTTAAAGAACACTATAAAATGTGTCAAAAGTATTCAGAGGCAAGATATCAGAGTCAAATTACTATTATTAACCCTGCCCTTATCCAAGCTCTCAGGTTCCTTTTAATCACAACAATATGAGATTTCAGTGCCAAAGTCTTCGATGTTCTTGGTCAAAGTTATACACAAATATATGTAATTTCAAATAAAATCAAACAGTTATTCTAAATCTCTAGTTATTTGTTAACAATCTGTTAGTGTTAACAATTAAAATCTGTTCCTCATTAGAAATATACTTCTTTGAACAGTTAACATCACATTACCAGGCATGAAATAATGTGAAAAGCCACTTCTGCAAACATTATTTCTGATAGAACTCCATAACTCAGATCTTAACATAGGATTGGATTTAAATTTGTAGCCATTAAGGCTTGTCTTCATTTTATGAGGATTTTAATTTAATATTTGTCAGTGAGGAAACTGATTTGCATTTTAATGGGAAAACTCACTCTGCAAACTTTTGAAACATTTCACCTAGAGGTTGACAGCAAAGTCAAAAGTAAGTTCATAACTTAAAAATAAACTCAGTTAAATTACAAAAATAAGAATTATTTTCTTCAAATTAGATACTCTGTTGGGAATTAAATTTTCTAAATATGTTAGAGGACTTATTTTCCATTGAAATAAAGATGTATACTATACTCATATTTGAAATGTGTCATATAGCTCTCTTAAAGAAGTTGTGGTATATTTACACAATGGAATAGTACTCGGCCATAAAAAACAATAAAATAATGCCATTTGCAGCAACATGGATGGCTTTGGAGATTGTCATACTATGTGAAGTAAGCCAGAAAGACAAATACCAAATGATATCACTCATAGTTAGAATCATGAAAAAAATACAAATGAACTTATTTACAAAGAAACAGACTCACAGACATAGAAAACAAACTTATGGTTACCAGAGGGGAAGGGAGTGGGAAGGGATGAATTGGGAGTTCAAGATTTGCAGATACTGACTGGTATATATAAAATAGATAAACAAGTTTATACTGTATAGCACATGGAACTATATTCAATATCTTGTAGATTACAGTGCAAAAAAATATGAAAACAAATATATGTATATTCATGTATAGCCGAATCACTATACTGTACACCAGAAATTAATGTTGTAAACTGACTATACCACAATAAAAAAGTAAAAAACAAAAGTAAGTAAATAAATAAAATAAAATATAGATCTCTATCAGAACTGTAAATATTAAAAACTGATTTTTGTCTTTAAAAAAACTTTGTCCTACACCATTATTTATATCTTGGTTTTCTCATGCATCTTTTTCATTAAGAGTCCAAGAGAATCCCTGATGTGTTAAGTATGCATTTATATAGAACAATTTTTTTTCTCTGTACAGTGACAAAAATTTCAGCAAACTCAAGAAACATAACAAAGGTAGGTACAAGTAAGCCAAATATAAAGCTGTGGGCCACTTTTCTAAAAATCTATACCACTGGAAGACACTGGCTTTTAAAATTTTACTATTAGCAGAAAAGTAGTTATCAGTTTAAACATAGACCTCCAAAGTTATTTTAAATATCTAAAGCAACATGTTTCTCAAAGCACCTTGGGTATTTGGATAAGTTATTTCTCTTTTCTGAGCATCAGTTTCCCCTTAATGCCTTTACCTTAACTCCATCACTGAAGATTACTCAGAATAACAGGCGTAAATCGCCAAGCAAGGTTCCCAGCAAGCATTTAATTAACGGGAGTCACGTTCATTCCCATTATCAGCTGTCGCACCTGTATTACTTACTAGGTCAACTGCACGTAGTGTATCAGGTTCAGATGGTGTAAAAGACTTGATACTTCAAGTTCAATCTAGGTGTGGTAATTTAGGTTCTTTCTATTTGTTAGAGTGGCACTTTTCCAGTAATATTTTATTATAGCATTTCCCTCTTTAATACAGGATCTAATTTAGGGCCATGCTTCCCATGGAGCTGGCCCATGTCTTTAGCCTTTATTTAATCTGAAACTGACTCTCAGCCCTAATTAACTTCATCTTTCATAACAGAGACATTTTGAAGAAATACAGACCTGTTACCTTGTAGATTATTCCTCAGTTTGAGGTTTTGTGCTTCTGCGGACGAGAGTCAAGTTGTGCATTCCTGGTTAGACTACGGCGCACTTGAAGCAGAATCTTTTTCATGCATCACACATATCCAGAGGGACACGGTGTTGACCATCCCTCATGGTGATGCCCATGACCTCCTAACTAAGGTCTTACCCAGGTTCTCTGTTCTATACTACATTTCCCTCTCCACACAGTAAGCAATTTGTGTGGGGTCTTTTTGAGACCCTTACTCCCCATGACATTTCCCAGGAACAGTTTCAACTACCAGAACTACGAAATGGTAGTTTTTCCATCTCCAGTAATTACTTCACCTTTAGGTTTCATGTCTCTGTCGGGGGATATTTTCTCTCTTCTCCTTTTTTTCGTGTACATAGTTATTTATTTATCTTTATTGATTGTCAAAGAGAAATCACACATTCTCCTGTTATGTAAAGGGCAATCATCCAGCTCTGTCTTTATCAAAGTAAAGAAGAAGTCACCTAGGTTTGGCTGTGGAAACTCTTCAAGCTGACTCTCCTACCTTTCAGTAATGCCCCTGTCCTATGTGGGCTTGCTTTCCTCCTCGTGGCAGAACTAGCTGTTCCAGCCTCACTTTGCACTTTCTTTGTCCTAGGCCTGGAATCAGTACCCCAAGGGGTCAGGAAACCTGGAGGAGTTACTAAGGGATAGTTTGAAGCCAAGATCTGAATCCTGGTATGCTCATTACTACTAGAATTGATACTTCCAGGCCCTTTCAGTGAACAGAGCTGGAAGAAATAAGCAGATGCAGAGAAGCATACCTCCACCCATTCGTAACATGAAAGCAAACACACACACACACACACACACACACACACACACACACACAGAGTAGATTCACGGATATTTCCTTCCTAAGAGCCCTAGCTTCCAGCCACAGCAGCACTGTACAATTCATTTGCCAAACTGTACTCTACACCTGAAGGGGAGCTTCAGAATTCCTATCCCCACAACATTCCAAAGATAAGATCAAGCACATTTTAAAAAGTTAAGGTCTTATTTTCAATTATTTCTTTTCAATAGACCGAATTTTTTTCCTTCATCCTTTTTGACTTATTTTCCCCTCCATTCTTTCATAAGCAAAAGACAGATATATAGATATATAGAGACATACATTTATGCACCTGCTTTCTTAATTTAGTAACAAACTTTGGAAATCTCTTCGTGTTAACTCATAGATATTCATTTTTCAAAGCAACATTGTACTTCATGGTGTATATGCCAAATAGGTTGTTCAACAAAATCTCTTAGGTTTGGGCGTTTAAGTGTGAAGGAAAAGCCGGGCTGGCCTAACAAGATAACTCACAAGTCTAAGAATGTGAAAGAAAAGCTGGGCTGGGCTAACAAGATAACTCACAAATCTAAGTATCAGAATACTGATCTGAGTTCTGCTGGACTAACTTGTAAATCTAATAAGTTAATTAGTGTTGGTTTGCTGTTCATGTTTTTTTGCTAGCCAGCTGGGTTTTCAGAGATACATATCTGGCTTTGGAATGTTGGTTTGCTGCCTCCCTGCCTCCACTTTTGTGATAATGTTGTTGCTAAAGCTGTTCCATGCCTATTGGCCGAATACCCCAAGCTTGTACTTTACCCTATAAAACCTCATGTGCACATCTTGAAGGTGCTCAGAGCTTTGGAGCAGAAGCCCCTCTGAGCCCGCCGGCATAATACATCTGAGTACTCCAACCCTCCGAGTGGTGCTTGTATCTTGGCTGGCCTTCATTTCCGTAACATTTCTGGAGGCCTCAGTGAGATACAACCACGCCGGCCCCTTGAGCCGCTGGACTGGTGGTTCCGGCCGACCGGGGGACAGGACTCCGGCAGCGAATGAGGTGGCGCCGCCCGACGGTATTCTGTGTTCTCCTTCGTGACGGCAACTTGGCCCCCCGGGGTGGCTGGGCTACAACCAGATCCAGACTCCATGGAGGGATGGACAGACTCACCAGGTGGCTGTCTGGACAAGGTAGGAACCCCCAGGTGGAATCAGGTCCTGTCCCAGTGGACAGAAGAGGAGGCTGATCCCCTCCTACAGGAAACAGGATATTGGTATTGGTGGGAGGACTGTTGTTAACCTGTGTGTGTGTGTGTGTGTGTGTGTGTGTGAGTGAATGAGCAGCCTGTGAAGCATGCAGTCAGGCTCGAGTTTGTAGCTCCACAGCATTCTGCTACAGAGTTCGAGTGAGTCCCAACCTGCGGTTCCATGGTGACCTCATACGGCTCAGGGCGGTATCAGTCCCTCAGGGTCCTGATTGGAGTCAGCGGCTTATACTGACCCACCAAAGCTAAGAGGCACCTTCGTCCCCGCGAGGGGAGTGGCCAGGCAGACGCAACGAAAACCCTCCCTTGTCTTGTCTGCGACACCGGCACAGGGTGGCTACACTGGGAGGGAAAAGGACATAGACAGCCAGTGAGTCATCGCCCCTGTGCCCTGGGAGGCTAGGATGCTATTTCTTTGAGAAAGTCTCCTACCTGATTCTGTCACAGAACACCCGAGACTTATTGTTCCCCTACTGAACTGACCCAAGTAGTGCCCCTTTTGCCTAGCCTCAGACTCCCAGGACTCAAGTTTAGAAGACAAATTCCTGCCTTGGGGGTCCCTTTTCCAGTCCATTTGTTTTACCATCCACCGCCAGTCCCATGCCCTTGATATGTTAGTTCAGGATATAGAGAGGATTTAATGAAGAAAGTCCCTGGAACTGCTTGAGGCCCTGAGCTCCAGAGACATCAGCGGTGACTGGAACCCAGACTCCCTGACCAAATTAGCCTTCAAACAACTCATAGACCCAGCAAAAGAGCAGTCTCTCTGGGAACTCCAGTGTTTTGAAGAGTGAAGAAGGAAAAGATGTAAAGGCTACCTTCCCAAACATCTAAAGCAACAGATCTGTTATCCTTAAACATCTAAAAAGAATGGGAGGCTCTAAGTCGAAACCCACTGCTCTAGGCTGCATGATTAAGAATTTCAAAAAGGGGTTCTCAGGAGACTACGGAATTTGAATGACTCCTGGCAGGCTCCGCACTTTGTGTGAGCTTGAATGGCCGGCCTTTGGAGTCGGGTGGCCCTCAGGAGGAACTCGACCTAGCAACAGTGTGAGCAGTCTATCAAATTATCCCTGGAACCCCAGGCCACCCAGATCAATTCCCTTACATTGACTCCTGGCTGAATATCGCCCAGACTCTACCCCCATGGATTCGGTTCTGCTCAAATGGACCTGGACAATGCAAGATATTAGCAGCTCAGCCAGTCCAGGCCAAAAAGACAGACAGAAAAAACCTATTTTCCAGGGAGACGCAGAAGATGAGATATGCTTACCCTCTCCGTATGCCCCTGGGGCACAGACACCTCCAGTCCCACTAGACACACCACCACCCTCTGTGTCACCACCTCCCCAACCTGAGGACCCAGAGGCAGAGCCCAGCCCCCAGCCTGAGCCGGTAGGAAGGAGACTCCGCTCAGCACAAGCCGGGAAGCCAGCACCACCGGCCCTCCAAATGCTGCTGTGGGAGACACAAGGGCTGCAGCAAGGGTTGCGGAAGACGGGACTGTTCAGCCCGGGCACCCAGTACTCTACTACCAACCCTTTAGCACCACAGATCTTCTCAATTGGCGTCATCATACTCCTTCCTACTCTGAAAAGCCACAGGCTATGAGTGACCTCGTAGAGTCTATCTTCCATTCTCACCGGCCCACCTGGGATGATGTCCACCAGCTGCTTCTGACTCTTTTCAATACGAAGGAGAGGAAATGCATTCTCACTGAAGCACAAAAATGGCTGCAGGGCCGAGCCCCTGGGGACACAATGGATGTTGAGGGGTGGGCCATGACACATGTCCCTAACACCAGACCAGATTGGGACTTTAACACCCAAGAGGGAATAGAAGTACTGTGTGAGTAGTGGGAGGCCATCCTATAAGGGCTAAGAGCGGGAGCCAAGAAGCCAACTAACATGTCTAAAATGACCACGGTGACCCAGAGGCCAGACGGAACCCCCACTGACTTCTATGAGAGACTATGTGAAGCATTCCGAGTCTACACTCCTTTTGATCCTGAGGCCCAAGAAAACCAGCGGATGGTCAATGCTGCCTTCGAAGCCAAATCATACCCAGATATACTCCAGAAACTCCAAAAACTGGATAGATTTGCAGGGATGAACGCAACACAGCTGATGGAAGTTGCAAAGTTTTTGTAAACCGAGAATGGGAAGCCCAACGAGAGGCAGACCAGCGAATGAAGCAGAAAGCCACACTCCTTGCAGCAGCCCTGAGGAAAACAAGCTTCACCCAGAATCCTGCACCACCCTGGAAGAGGGGACCCCAACCATGGATGCCCTTGGGCCGAGACCAGTGCGCATACTGCCAGGAGACAGGACACTGGAAGAACGAGTGCCCAAACAGAAAGGATGGAAAGAGAGCACCCCCCAAAAGGCCTACTTGTCAGCTGGAGCCACCAGCCAGTAATCACATCGGACTGGCTGGGGTCGACTCAGAATAGGAGAGACTGGGCTCCCTGCCCCTGAGACCCCGGGAGCCCAAGGTCAACATGTTTGTAGGGGGCCAACCAATGACTTTTATGGTAGACACAGGAGCAGAGTATTCTGTGGTGACCCAACCTGTAGCCCCCCTGACCAAGAAAAAGGCGACTATTATAGGGGCTACTGGGGACTCAACTGCCCGCCATTTCTGCCAACCACGATCCTGTCAACTAGGGGGCCATCTAGTGACACATGAATTTTTATATTTGCCTGAATGCCTGATACCATTGCTTGGAAGAGACCTTCTATCTAAATTGGGGGCACAAATTACCTTCATCCCCGGGAAACAGGCACATCTGACCCTACGGGGAGAGTCTATGATTCTACCCATCTCAGTGCCCCGAGAAGAAGAGTGGCATCTGTATGAGAGCAGAGAACTCCAGGAAAATCCTAGCAAACTCCTGGAAGACTTTCCATTAGTCTGGGCTGAAAATGGACCGCCAGGCTTAGGCATATAATCAGGCACCACTGGTGACTGACCTCAAACCTGGAGCCAGCCTGGTCAGACAGAAGCAATATCCCATGCCTTGAGAGGCCCACTTAGGAATCCAGAAGCATATACAGCACCTCCGACAAGAGGGAATCCTAACTGAGTGCAGATCTCCTTGGAACACACCATTGCTCCCGGTGAAGAAAGCAGAAGGAACAGACTATAGACCAGTGCGGGACTTACAAAAAGTGAATGAAGTAGTCACTACAATACATCCAGCAGTGCCAAATCCATACACTCTTCTAGGCCTCATTCTGGCAGATGCCAAATGGTTTACATGCCTAGACCTTAAAGACGCTTTCTTCTGTCTTTGACTCTCACCTGTGAGCCAGCCCATATTCGCATTTGAATGGGAGGATCCCCATACAGGAGGAAAAACTCAACTGACATGCACACGTCTCCCCCAGGGCTTTAAAAACTTGCCCACCTTGTTCGGAGAGGCACTAGCCGCAGCCTTGTAAAATTCCCCAGGGAGACATTGAACTGTACTCTGCTCCAGTATGTGGATGACTTGCTGTTAGCCAGCCCCAGTGAAGAGGACTGTTGGAGAGGAACTCGAGCCCTCCTAGGGTTACTCCAAACAACTGGGTACAAGGTCTCATGGAAAAAGGCCCAGATTTGCAAAAAGACAGTCAAATACCTGGGATTTATTATCCCAGAGGGACACCGAGCCCTAGGACCAGAACGAAAACAAGTTATTTGCACCATACCCAGACCGGAAACAAAAAGAAAACTGTGAGAGCTCCTGGGCGCAGCAGGGTTTTGCCGGATCTGGATCCCTGGTTTTCAAGAATCGCCAAGCCCCTCTACAAAGCAACTGCTGGATCAGGAAAGGAAACCCTCAAATGGGAAACTGAACAAGAAAATGCCTTTAGGCAATTAAAGGAACTGCTAACCCAAGCCCCAGCACTAGGCTTACCAGATGTAACGTGAGAGTTTAATCTGTTTGTGCATGAAAGAGACCAAACCGCTCTTGGAGTCCTGATTCAGAATGTGGGTCCGCGGCAGTGACCTGTGGCCTATTTGTCTAAAAGACTGGACCCTGTAGCATCAGGATGGCCACCCTGTTTGTGGGCCGTCGCTGCCACAGCCCTCCTGGTCAACGAGACAGATAAACTCAAACTGGGACAGACTTTAAATGTAAAAGTGCCCCATTCTGTGGTGGCACTGATGAACAGCCCAGGTTACAAATGGATAACTAACACAAGGATGACCCACTACTAGGGGCTTCTATGTGGGAATCCAAGAGTCCGTCTAGAGACTGTGCAAACCTTACACCCAGCCACATATTTGCCTGAGGTGGAAGGGCAGCCTGACCACGACTGCCAAGAAATCATCGAAGAGATGTACGCGAGTAGGCCTGATCTAACCAAGCCCCTGCAAAACCCAGACCTGGAACTTTTCACAGAGAGCAGCAGTTACATGCAGGATGGACAACGGCGAGCAGGTTACACTGTAACAACAACCCGAGAGGTAATAAAGGCAGAGTCCCGTCCCCCAGGATGGTCTGCTCAGCGAGCAGAGATCTGGGCACTGGACCAGGCACTAAAGGAAGGGAAAGGAAAACGAGTCAATATATACACTGATTCCAAATATGCATTTGCAACCTTGCATGTACATGGAGCCATTTATAAGGAGAGAGGACTTTTGACTGCTGGGGGAAAGGAAATCAAAAACAAAGAAGAAATTTTACAGTTACTGGAGGCAGTATGGGATCCAAAGGAAGTGGTCATTATTCACTGTAAGGGACACCAAAAAGGAAATGACCCTGTGAGCCAGGGGAACAGGCTGGCTGATCAAAAGGCAAGAGAAGCAGCCGCCTGGGAACACTCAGTAATTAAAGTTATGGCAGCGCCAGAGCTACCCACTGCCCCAGAATATAGCCACAATGAAAACAAGTGGGCACAGGCTGAACAAGGAAAGAAAGGAAAGGAGGGATGGTGAATCATGACGGATGGAAGGGTTTTCATCCCAGAACGACTAGCTTATCGTCTAGTCCAACAACACCACGAAGCCACATATATGGGAAAAATGGCTTTGGAGGCCGTCTTAAAGTGATATTTCCTAATTTCTCGTCTCCCTACTCTGTGCACATCAGTCTCCCAACGCTGCTTGCTCTGTGCACAAAACAATCCAAAACAAGGGCTCACTGGGCCAATGGGAATACAATGATGCAGATTGGCTCCCTTCAAAGATTTAGAAGTGGACTTTACTGAACTTGGGCCCAGTAAGGGATATAAGTACCTGCTGGTTTTCGTTTGCACCTTCACAGGGTGGGTAGAAGCCTACCCCACCAGGACAGAGAAAGCAAGGGAAGTGACAAAGACTCTCCTCAGGGATGTTATCTCTTGATTTGGAATGCCTACCTCCATCGGGTCTGACCATGGACCCGCCTTCGAGGCAGAAATTGTACAGCAAGTGGCAAAGGCACTGAGCATCCGCTGGAACCTGCACACAGCATACCGGCCTCAGAGCTCAGGGAAGGTAGAACAAATGAACAGAACTCTAAAACAAATGATAGCTAAAATCAGCCAAGAAACCCAGCTCCCCTAAGTGGACATTTTACCCCTGGCTCTGTTGCGAATAAGATGCACCCCAAGATTTAATACTGGGTACTCTCCCTTTGAAATCCTCTATGGGTGACCACCACCTTTAGTCAGGATGGGAAATCCCACCCCAGAAATAGGAAATTTAGGGCTCCACCAACAACTGTTGGGACTAGGACAAGTACTACGAGAAGTTTGGGGTTGGGTAATAGAATCCCCATCTCGCTAGGGGTCCAAGTGCATCCCCATAAACCAGGTGACCAAGTATGGGTGAAGGACTGGAAAAAGCTACCTCTCAAACCAACATGGTAGGCACCATATTTAGTGGTATTAACTACCCCTGCAGCTGTTAAAGTTGCAGGAGTCATCCCTTGGATCCGCCACTCCAGGGTTAAGAGAGCGACTTCACCTCAAACAGAGGGTCCCTGGAAAATTGAGAGTATCCAGGGAGACCTGCTCAAGATCAAGATCAAGAGGGACCAGAAAAGGATCGACGAGCCCTGCTCTAGCCACACCTGGAAGGTGGCTAGTCAACGCACGCACGGCCGAAGCTTGAGGAAAGCTCAGTGAAGCTGTTAAACGTATTTCTTTTGTGCTCCCTTGCCTCTTTCCATGTTTGCTATAGTAGTCTGCGTATTAACAGTGGGGATAGCTAGCGCCGCCCCACCTGACTGGAACATAGGCCATAGAATCCTGATAGCTATTTTATACCTTGTCATAATTAGGGCCATCACGGCAGCATCACGTCTAAGATAATCAGAAGGCTGATGTTACATTATGCCTAATAATCAAAGTCTACCCATCCCTGTCGTAACTCACCAGCATCCACGGAGGAAGAAACGAGCTTGCTAGTGGGGCTTGGAACAGCAACAGGGGTGGGCACAGGAATCGGTGGCATTGCCTCTTCCTCTTATTACTATTATCAGCTTACAGGTGAGTTCAGCCACAATCTCCAACAAATAGCAGAAACCCTGGGAACTCTGCAAAATCAGATTGACTCTCTGGCCGAGGTGGTCTTACAAAACAGGAGGGGTCTGGACCTACTCACAGCCAAAGAGGGGGGACTATGCCTCTTCCTAAATGAAGAGTGCTGTTTTTATGCCAGTCAAGCAGGAATTGTCAGAGGGATGGTTCACGAGTTACAAGACCGAGTGGAAAAGAGAAAACATATTTTAGATAAGAGCCCATGGACAGGCCCCTGGGGCTGGACCTCCTGGCTGGCACTGTTCATAGATCCCTTGCTCCTGATTTTTGCAGTTCTGCTGTTTGGGCCCTGTGTCCTAAACTTCCTGACCCGCTTTGTCAGTGAGCAGATAGAGGCTATAAAACTTCAGATGTTAGCCTCCAATTATGAGCCCCTGCAACAGATAAGTGATGATGCTTACTCCAACTAGGGTTGTGAAAGCATCAAGAGGGGGGAATGTGAAGGAAAAGCCGGGCTGGCCTAACAAGATAACTCACAAGTCTAGGAATGTGAAGGAGAGGCTGGGCTGGGCTAACAAGATAACTCACAAATTTAAGTATCGGAATACTGATCTGAGTTCTGCTGGACTAACTTGTAAATCTAAGTTAATTAGTGTTGGTTTGCTGTTCATGTTTTTTTGCTAGCCAGCTGGGTTTTCAGAGATACATATCTGGCTTTGGAATGTTGGTTTGCTGCCTCCCTGCCTCCACTCTTGTGATAATGATGCTGCTAAAGCTGTTCCATGCCTATTGGCCAAATACCCCAAGCTTGTACTTTGCCCTATAAAACCTCATGCGCATGTCTTGGAGGTGCTCAGAGCTTCGGAGCAGAAGCCCCTCTGAGCCCACTGGCATAATACATCTGAGTACCCGAACCCTCCAAGTGGTGCTTGTTTCTTGGCTGGCCTGTCGTTTCTGTAACATAAGTAGTTTCCAGTTTGTTGCATACTTACAGTGCTGCAAGGAATGACCCTGTGTATTTGCAGTTTTAAATTACTGGATGTGTATCATCGAGATAATTTCCTAGATATTAGAATCCCTGTCAAAGGATAAATGCATGCATAGTCTGACTAGATGTTGGCCAAGTCTGCCCATCACTTGTTATGTATATTCCTTGAGCAGGAATTGGGACCCTGCTTTATCACTGCACTCTTGTTTCCCGACTGCTCCACCTCTGTTTCTTCATTCCCTCCTCCTCCCTGATTAGCAACTGTTTGAATCTGCCCTTTGGAACTCAGGGAAGGTCTAGGAGGCTGAATGAAAGCCTGTTTCCTACAAACAAGAAGCAGAAGACATGGAAGATTTGTCCCTAGAGAGCTCACAGGGTCCCGCTTGGTTTCAATCCCCTCTTTTCTTCGATAAACCACAATCTTGAGGAGAACACGTGTTGGACAAGAAAGGGAATAACATTTAGGATAGAGAGGTTAATCATAAACTCGGCAGAGGAACTTGGTTTTTTGAAGGACTTGGTGTCAATCTCCACTTCTGTTTCTACCTTCCCCAAATCTGAGGGAACAGGGTGATGACCACTCTGGTTACTTCCTGCTGAAATGGGGCACAGTCCTACCTTGATTTGGGGAACAGACACTGATTTGGAAACATTCCTAAATTCCAAGTCCTAGATTCGAATTTTATAATGATTCAGATCTTAAACCTGTGGTCCACCATTTTGGTGCAACAGACCCAATTAGAATTAGGAGGAATGTTAATAGACAAGATAGATCTTGTTGTCTGAGAAATTCAAGAGAATATGCCTGACACCCAATCTGGACCTGGAACTTCAGGGCACATTTGTAG
Source organism: Camelus dromedarius (assembly GCF_036321535.1). Classification (NCBI taxonomy): domain Eukaryota; kingdom Metazoa; phylum Chordata; class Mammalia; order Artiodactyla; family Camelidae; genus Camelus; species Camelus dromedarius. The sequence goes on from NC_087444.1 coordinate 39,885,863, forward strand.
CCAGTTGTCTAATTTTATCTAAGCAGGGTTTAATTTCTGATGTGGCATTAACAAATACATAGCCAGAGCTATTGGCCACTACACATAAGTCATCTTTTACTAACATCTGATCTAAAGCAATTCCATTGTCTAAAAAGTTGATAGTTACAAGAGGAGACCTTGAGACCGTAAGTTTGCAGCTGCCAGCAGATGCTCCTTTGAGAAGGGCTGGTAGCATCCCCAAGTCTGACACAGTTCAGAAAATTCAAGTTCTAAGCGATATAGGAATGTGTCTGAAATTATGTCCACAATGACCATCTAGTTTTACCTTGAACATCTGAACCATACCTACTCGATTTTGACTTTCAAATACATTCCCCTCCTCAATGGCCAAAGCAACTGTACAATACATATCCAAAAGGCCACAAAACAGGCTACTCTTGTCAGTTAAGCTTAAGTTTAAACCAGGTATACACCAGAACAACTTCCCCATACCTCAGTATGTACAGATTTTTTTTCCCACCTTTCCCCTTTTGACTGCAAATCCTTCGACAGCACAAAATATGTGTCCCTGAATGCCAGGATGTCTATCGCCTGCCCTGGGCCCACCATGTCACTTGGTGCTAGGCCTCCTTTTTGTTTATATGTATATGAATTTTTTTTTTTTTTTTGCTTTGTTATCTATGTGGGGGGGGAACTACTCAGATATCATGAACAGGCTCAGAGGTATGTTAATGGGGAAACATTTTATAAGCCATATATCTTATCACTTGTACCAAATTGTTACACAAGCATCATACATGCGTTTTTAGCAGTAGACTTAAAGCAAGCAGTGATATATCAGGAATAATTACACGCTGCGATAACTTCACTAGGTAATTTTCTTTTCCTCTTGAACATCAGGGCAAGAGTATGGCTAACACAGTAAATTTTATAAATACAGACCTACTATAAGATACAGAGCTCTGATCACCCGTATTTAATTATTCACAGCAAAAGAATGCAATGTAGAATGCTCTCTCAGGGTCGCAATTCCCTAGCCCCAGAGAGAGAAAATCCCAACCAGTGCTCCACCATCGGTGAAGCCAATGCAAGAGGGAAAAATGCCGTGGTGCCCTCAGAGCGCAGAGGTGTCTCAGTGTGCCAGTACAAGTACTGTTACACACACATACAAACAGCAAACACGGTGCCACAAACAAAAGATCCAACGAAGTATACCCCCCAAATTCCATCTCCACTCCCAGATGGAGAATTCCAAATTGGCCCAGCTCTCAACGGAGAATAGGCCCAGAATGGCCCCAAATGAGCTCAGACTGGCTCACAATGAGCCCAGATGAAGTGCAGAGCAAGCTAGAGCAGCTCAGGCCAAACCAATGCACACGAATATACAGTCAACAAATAAGGTACAGTCGCAAAGACAGAAAATCAGAGGAGGTGGAGACCAAAAATTCCACTCCCACTCCAAAAGAAAATGGACCCAGATTGGCTTATTCCCTCAAAGGGAGATGAACCCAGATGGAGCAGGTAGAATTTTTCCATGTGATTTAACATTCCAAATATTCCTAGGTAATTTGATATCTCTCTCAGGTTTCCTTTGAAACATCTCGAAGTTAACTGGGGGTCAAAAGAACTTCAGTTAGAATTTGATGTTTCGGGACTTTGTCAAAATGATTTCAAAACATTTGGTTAAACAGGATCACAGGTCACTGAAACAATACTTACTGACTTAACCAAAGTGACAGATTTCAAAAGCAAGTACAGATCACTTAAAGGTACAGAAACTCACACAGTCTGTTATCGAAACCACCACTTCAAGAAAATATTCTCTTAACAGAGAACCAAACTCCACTCTTGCACCAGCCTACTGTCAATAGCAAAATTGATTTACCTAATTTAACTTATCTAATCTAAGCCAATCCTTACCATGTACAAAACTCTTTTCTCAGTACAACTTTCTGGATCCATTTATTTTGTCACTTATTTTCTTCTCCATTCAGAAACAGCCAGCTTTAGGACAAAATCACCCTTATTTTCCCTTAATGACATGCAGTTCCACTCCTCATACCTTGCTGTACTGAAAACATCTTACTTTCTTGATTACTGAAATGTTTCTCTTATTTTGGTAGCTTTAATTACAATATTATAATTTTAACCCTTAAAAATCCTAATTTCTAGCAAAAAATAAGAATTATGAGCAGTTTGTCATACCAGCATTTTTTGATTGAAAAACTTACACTTTAGTCTATCTAAGAAGGCAAAGGTATGTAAATTTAAATCTGCTCAGCAACTAATGTTCCAATATTTTATCCTATTTGAAATGACCTGAATAGTCAATGAATTCTTTGTCACTTAGTTTAGTTTCAAGTTACCAAGTTGTGGAGAGACTATCTTTAAAGCAGACAGTCCCAAAACAAAATCACTGCTAGCAAAGTCACCTTTAAAAAGCCCCTTATTTACATTTACTTGAAGTTTCATCATATCAAGTGATGTTCCTTGCTAACACACTTGAAACAGATATAAAATACTTGTTTGACTTCTAGTAAACCTAGGTACAATAAAAGTATTATACCTAACACTGTCTATATTAATCAAACCAACAAGCTTAAGCTAGCTTCAACACCAGATATTGATTCAGTACTGAATATTTCCCAGATCACATTAACTTGAAATTCGTTCTGGCCAGTTTATTTTATATTTAGAAGTATTTAATTTGTAAGTGTTTACTTTTAAGTCAATTAAAGAGAGCTCATTTACAAGTTAATTTTTACATAAAGACAGAATCAGATCTCATAGTGTTTCTGCTTGAGTTAAAAAAGGCTCCCCTTTTTCTCTCTCAGTCACAGGGACTACAGACATTCAGATAAGTTCTTGAGAGCCAGGTAGAGTATTTACATTTTAAGGGCATGGGAGGGAAATGCAAGTTCCTCCTAGAAGGACTTGATCCCTCAGGGTCAGAATTCTGAAAAGATGTTTTATCAAGCCAGCTTTTTCTAACTGCATATCTGCATATGCAAAAAGAACCAGATTTGGAATTTCAAAATTGTTTCATCTTAACCAGTTTTCTCTGGAGTCTAAGGAATATTGTGCCCACACAGTGTTTAAAAAAAAAATCGTTTTCATTCTTTTGTCACAGGATCATAGCTAAAATCCTTCCAACCACCCAGAATGCACTCCAAGGGGCTGTGATATGGAATTGAAACCGAATTTCCCATTGTACAAAAAGACAACAAGAATATCAGTTATATAAATGGAATCACTCACACACCAGAAGACAGATCCATCACAATGCCTCTGAGAGGATGACTGGTATGGGGTCCCAAACACTTCCCCAACACAAATGGCCTTCAGTGGCAGATGCATATCAGAACCAACTGGCAAAATGCCCTGTCAGCACAAAGGGAAGGTGGCCCACCTGCACATCAGTGGACTTACCAGTCCTGGAGCTCATCCACTTGTCTCAGATGCATGTTTCCATTCCCACAACCAAAATCCAAAGTTGGCAGCAGGTGCAAAGCAGGGGAGAAATAGGAAGAATCGCTGAAACAAATAGTTTTGGCAGCTACTGGAACATCCCCCAAAATCCCCCTCTCGGGGCCAACTAGTCTTGATATTCTCGATGGTCCTGGAATGTTGCCCTGCCTGGTGGCTCTACTCTGGGAAACCTGGAGGAGTCAGACACCATGAGAGCACAGCCCCACTTTGGGAGCCAAAACCTGTTACCAAACTCAGGCTCACCTACTCTCCACTCAAAAGCCAGATGCTTCAGAGACAGGTCAAGGAAAAGAAACGCTGCTTTATTTAGGAGTCCAGCAACCTGGAGAGATGGTGAGCTTATGTCCAGGAACCAGTTCCAAAAATTCAAGAATAAGAAACAGGGGACACACTCACAAGGTCCTGCTTGGTTTCACTTACGGATTCTTATGGATGCTCTTCTATTTCACTATTTCTTCTACTTATGTGACAGTACTACATTGTTTGCTGGAGGTTTTTTTTTTTTGTTTTTTTGTTTGTTTGTTTGTTTTTTTCAAATAAGAAGAAGCTATGAGATACTCCTAAATCCACAGAGCCAGAGAAATAGAAGTAAAATGAAGAAGCAGAGGAAACACTACCAATTAAAAGAACAAGAGAAATCCCCTGAAAGAACGAACAATGAGATAGACCTCGACAATCTACTAGATCATGACTTCAAAAACGGGGTGATAAAAGAACTGAAGGAAATAAGAGATTGAACAGATACAGAGAATACTATGAAAAGGAAACAAACTATAAAGAGGTGCCAATTAAAAACAAAACTCAATGGCTGAGATAAGAGCCGAGCTGAAGGCAGTCAAAGCAGACCAGATAATGCAGAGGAATGAATAAGTGATTCAGGAGACAGGATAACAGAAGTCACCCAATCAGAACAGCAGACAGAAAAGCAAGTAAAAACCAATCAAAGCAATATAACGGAATTATGGGATAATAAAGCGTGCCAACCTGTGCATGTTAGGGGTCCCAGAAGAAGAGAAAGGGGGATTGAAAAGATATTTGAAGAACTTATGACTATAAACTTTCCAAACCTAAAGAAGGAAACAGATATCCAAGTACAGGAAGCACAGAGGGTCCCAAACAAGAAAAACCTAAACAGACCTACTCCAAGACATATTATAATTAAGATAGCCAAAGTTAAAGAAGTGATTCTAAAGGCAGCAAGAGAAAAGCAGAGTTAATTATAAGGGAACCCCCATAAGGCTTTCAGCTGATTTCTCTACACAAATACTGCTGGCCAGAAGGGAGTGGCAAGATACACTCAAAGTCCTGAATGAATAAAAGCTGCAGTCTAGGATACTCTATCCAGCAAGACTATCCTTAGAGTAGAAAGATAAATAAAGGATTTCACAGACAAGCAAGAACTAAAAGAATTCAGCGATACTAAACCAATCCTAAAAGAAATATTGAAAGGTCTAAGTAGAAAAGAAGGAGGAAGCAACAGAAACAAGAAAACCATACTTGGAAATGTGGTAACTATGAGTTGCAAGAGAATAAACATGAAGATGTTAAAAAAAAAAAAAAAGACATCAAAATCACAAAAGGTGGGAGGGGGGAGCAAGAAAGTACAGATTTTTCTCTTTTTCTTCATTCTTCTTAGGATGTGTTTGAGCCTACCTGACTATCAGTCTGAAGCAAACAGATATAGTAAAGATTAACATACTTGAAAAACAGGGTAACCACAAATCAAAAGTACACAATAGAGTCACAAAACCAAAAAGAACCTAAGCTAATACCAAAAAAAAAAAAAAAAAAAAAAATTACCAAATCACAAAAAGAAAAACAAAAAGGAAAAGAAAGGAACAAAGAAATATCAAATCAACTGGAAAACAAAGTTCAAAATGGCAATAAGCATACATCTGTCAATAATTACTATAAATATCAATGGACTAAATGCTCAAATCAAAAGACAGAGTGGCAGACTGGATAATAAAACAAAAAACCTACAATATGCTGCATACGAGAGACCCACTTTAGAGTGAAGGACACGTATGAACTGAAAGTGAGAGGATGGAAAAAGATATTTCATGAAAATGGAAATGACAGGAAAGCAGGAGTAGAAATATTCATATCAGACAAAATAGACTTTAAAACAAAGACCATAAAGAAAGATAAAGGACACTACATATATAGGTACATGAAAAAATGCTCAATATTGCTAATTATCAGAGAAATGCAAATCAAACCTGCAATGAGGTATCACCTCACACCAGTCAGAATGGCTACCATTCAAAAGTCCACAAACAATAAATGCTGGAGAAAGTGTGGAGAAAAGGGAACCCTCCTACACTGTTGGTGGGAATGTAGTTTGGTGCAGCCATTATGGAAAAACACTATGGAGATTCCTCAAAAAACTTGAAAATAAACTTACCATGTGATCCAGCAATCCCACTCCTGGCCATATATCTAGAGGGAACCTTCATTCAGAAAGCCACCTGCACCCCAGTGTTCACAGCAGCTCTATTTACAATAGCCAAGACATGGAAACAACCTAAAAGTCCATTGACAGATGACTGGATAAAGTGGTGGTATATATACACAATGGAATACTACACAGCCATAAAAATGAATAAAATAATGCCATTTGCAGCAACACGGATGAACCTGGAGAATGTCATTCTAAGTGAAGTAAGACAGAAAGAGAAAGAAAAACACCATATCACTTATATGTGGAATCTTGAAAAAAAAGACAAATGACCTTATTTGCGAAACAGAAACAGACTCTCAGACATAGTAAACAAACATGTGGTTACCAGAGGGGAGGAGGATGGGAGGGGATAAACTGGGAGTTCGCGATTTGCAGATACTAATGTATATATATAAAATAGATAAACAACAAGTTCATACTGTATAGCACAAGGAAATATATTCGATATCTTGTAGTAACTTGTGGTGAAAAAGAATATGAAAACGAATATATGTATGTTCATGTATGACTGAAGCATTGTGCTGTACACCAGAAACTGACACATTGTAAACTGAATATACTTCAATTAAAAAAAAATATGTATATATACAAAAAAGGAAGCAGCTATGAGATATTTTAATATGTGGTGACTCACACACACATTGTTCTTTTCACACAGGGTTTTACTAGCAATTTTTATGTTTATTCGTTTTTCTATAAGTTGTGTTTAGTATCCCTAAGAAAGTAATTCATGTTTTTATTTGTATTGGAATCAAAATAATTTAACTTAAATTAAATTAGTGGGACTCGACATTGTGATGTGTTGAGACATTCTAAGAAAAAGCAGGAAGTATACCCTTCCACTTGCTCAAGCTTAGAGGTGTTTTATACACACACACACACACACACAGGAGACAATATGTGAACGAACTCCTCTTCCTTCTCTCCCTCATCCACCTCATACAGACATCTCCCTTACAGGCACCTCATGTTGTAATGGACAGCACACTGGACTAAGTCTCAGAGGGGTCTTGAATGCACATGACATTGATAAAATATCTACAATATGCCACAAATGTTGCCACAGCCTTTGAATTACTCTAGTCGAGTCTTCCTTTTTGCAAACTGGACAAATAATTTCTAAAACTAGGATATCATACCATATAATATGACAGATGACTTCCAGCCCTGCTGACTACTTCTAAGGTTCTAAATGAGAATTCTTCAACACCAAGAATCTGGGTTATAGTCCTCTTAATTCTTTATTTACTTAATTCCTCAAAGACGGGACTAAGAGGCATGCAGTGTTAAAAAGAGATTGTTAAAAGTGTTAAACGGTTGCTTTTTTTTTTTTTTTTTTTTTGCTATTGAAATGAGCAGTTAGTTTTCAAATATGTGTTTTTCTTTAATTTACTGAGAAAATGGATGACATCTTATCTCAAATTCATAAAGATGGCCTGCAGGGAAATAGCTAATTATCCTAACTATATTTTAAAACTCCCAAAAGGAGATACAGGAAAACCTATTTCAAATGGGTCTATTAGAATACCTTCAAAGTCCTTTGATAAACTCTGGGATCATCACAATGATGGGATTTATTAGGATCCTTTCTGTGTGTGCTGCACAAAGAAAGGAGTATTATCCGATGCAGAAACCTGTAGCTGCAAGGGAGAAAGAGACCATTTAAATGCAAATCTTCTAATCCAAGAGGTTTACTCTATAAATAGAAGTGGGTCTTCAGGGTGACTCATGAAGTTGGCAATATATGCCCATTCTTCTGGGATTATTCATTTTAGGAAATCTAATAACCTGCTTTATTATGAGAGGCTGCAACATCCTACCACGTATCACACATCCTAGACTTTCCCTAGTTACTGTTGTTCATGACGTGGGCTCCCTGGTTGTTTAAAGTTTCAGAGGTTCCTTGAGTTATGAATCAGATGCCAAAAAAGCTCTAGTTCTGGCTACAGTATTAAATCATCTATAGTAATTACATAGTATATATTCTCCAGTCACAATTATTGGAAAAGTGTTGAAGAAAAATATGTTAAAAAGACAGAGTGGTATATATATTTGAGGGGCAATAATATTTCATAACAACAGTTCTACTGCAAGATACACACCTCTGAGCTGTCTTCCCACAAATCACACTGAATATTCATTTACATTTTTTTCCTTTTATTTTCTATAGCACAGTAAACTATTTGTAAGCTGTATTTATGATGCTGAAAAATACAAAGACAGACTCACACTAGATTAGATCTGGCATCCCAGTTTCAACCTTATTTCTAGAATTTTGGTTTATAAAAAGTAACCATTCTCCATATCCACAATTTTTCCAATATTCATTTGTAAGTAATCAATGACTCAAGCAAACTCCGGTGATTTTGGAGGAATGGTAGAATTTTAAGCTTTCAATAAAATCCATTATTTAACATATGCTTTATTTTTGGTCACATGATCAGGCAGGGCTAGGACTAACTCTTATTTCCTCTGCTAAAACCAACAGCATGCTTCACATCCCTAAAAAGCAGAGATACAGGTAAGGGTTCACAAAGGAATTTGCATTTGAACTTGACTTTGAAGAAAGATAAGCATACTTCTGAACAGGCGATGGGGAGGCGATCAGGGATGTAGGGGAGAAAGGCATTTCAGGTCAGAAGTGTGACATACACAGATCAGGAGGGGTTTAAAAATCTGACACAATTAAGACAAATGACTTACAGGGTAGGGGAGGAGCAGGTAGAGAGAAGGGATTAGAAGTAACTGGTAGATTCAAACTATGCAAGAAATTGTGTTTGCTTCCTTAAGGAGCCTAAAATTTTTACAATAGACTATTCTGAAGGAAGTTTGTTTTGTCTTGTCTTTACTCACTATATTTATAAAGCAGATGATAACATGATGTGCGCTATAGATAGATAACTTTGCTCCTGGAGCACCAAGTAGAATAAATTGAAGAGAGAAGAAAAGTATCTGGGATACCAATACAGTCACCAAATCATAGACTGAAGTCTCAGCATAGCTGTTGAGATAGAGAAAAATGACTTGAAAAAATGCATGCAGGCAATGGGATTGATAGACCTTTGAGTGATTCAATGTACACAAGGGGAAGTCAGAACATTTCTTTCTATTTTTGAAGACCGGGTAGAGTATCATTAGCTGAATTCAATGCTCTCTCAATACAACTTTATATTGAGGACTAGGTGAACAGTCTTCAAGGAAGCGGGGTGAGGTTTGGGCTATAAAAGGTCAGAGTCCCACCTAAATAGAGAAAACCAAAAGGGAAGAGACCACCAGAGCTGGGAGGACCACAGAGATGTCCACACCCCGTCCGGACTGGGTTACCAGGAGCTTACAGGTCAGAAGACCCTAAACCTATCTACTAGAATTACCCAGAAGTCTAAGAAAATACCAGCGTCCTGGCTTCATGTCCAGTGATTCTAGTTTTGCCCTCGTGTGGGTCACAGACTTCGGTGTCTTTCTTATAAATCCCTGTCACATTCTAACATGCACTAAGGATGAGAATCACGGCTCTAATGGTAACTGAGGAGAGCGGGAATGTGTTTTATTTCTTCTGAGACTTTTGCCTCCACCGTAATTTGTTAAATACCTGTTTCCCCCAACTTGACCACGTGACAGCAGAGGCCACACCTGTCTCAGTCACAGCTGCCTTTCTCAGGATTCGTTCCTGTGATGTGTGCACTTTGCACAGTCATGCAAACTGTTCACTTTCTCACTTACCAATATCTTTCCACTGAGCAAGGCTCTTTGAGAGATGCTGGGAATACAATAGAAAGCAGAATCCTCCCCACCCCTCACTTCATGGGGTTTACAGTCTGCACAGAAAGTAAGCAAGCAAGAGATACAAGGAGAAAGAAGAGAAGGAGCTTAAAGTCCAGCTCTTCTCTGCCAAGGTTATGTTCACTTTTATGTCTTTCTGCTAATTAAGGATGCATGGAATTTCAAGCATTACTGAACACATGAAAGGAGCAATTGGTTGGCACGAGACATGTGTACAGAGGCAGATTACAAAATCTGACTTAGTTCTCCATCTCTTTTTTCCCCCTGTAAGGCTGATCTGACAAGAAGTCCTAATACTATACATACGAAGAGAATGCTAAGATGTGTATGTTCATTTTTAACAGGCAAAATACATTCTGCTAAGGACACTGATGATTCATGTTGCTCTCTGTCTCCCAGAAGAAGCTGATTGTTAGGAAATAGAGAAGAACTCCTTCACTTCAAGAAACCTAAATAACACAAATTATCACTGTCTTCTCTCCAGGTACAGACCACCACAGCTTATTTTAGGAAGGGTAAGTCTGCCAAAATTTGAAGAATTAGAGCATTTAGAGGACAGAGAGATTTGGTAGGGACAAAATTTGTAACTCTAATGCCTCCGTTCAGAGGTTTATTTGGCTAGAGTAAACTGCATGGTGTATGGTGAGATTATGACCATAAGCGTTTGTAGCCCCAGCTAGAAAGACAATGAAAAGAGCCACGCAGAACGTCTGCACATTGTTCAAAACAAGTGACATCAACATTTTTTAAGGCCAGATCCTTAAAGGATACCTCTATTTAATTTAAAAATTAAAGAAAAAATATACAGAAGATGAGTTTTAAGAAATTATTCTTGTCCAGAAATAAACCCACACACTTATGGTCAATTAATCTACGACAGAGGCAAGAACGTACGATGGAGAAAAGACAGTCTCTTCAATAAGTGGTGCTGGGGAAACAGTACAGCTACCTGCAAAAGACTGAAAATTAGAACATTCTCTAACACCACATACAAAAATAAACTCAAAATAGATTAAAGACCTAAATGTAAGATGGATACTGTAAAGCACCTAGAGGAAAATACAGGCAGAAAACTCTGACATAAATCACAGCAATGTATTTTTTTGAACCAGCTCTTGGATTAATGGAAATAAAAGCAAAAATAAACAAATGGGATCTAATTAACTTTAAAAGCATTTGCATAGCTAAGGATACCATCAACAAAACAAAAAGACAACCTACAGAATGAGAGAAAATATTTGCAAATGATGTGAACAACAAGGGACTAATTTACAAAATATACAAACAGCTCATACACCTTAATAGCAAAAAAAAAAAAAGCAACCCAATCCAACAATGGGCAAATGACCCAAACAAGCAATTCTCCAATGAAGACATACAAATGGCCAATAGGCACATGAAAAAATGCTCAGCATCACTAATTGTCAGAGAAATGCAGATCAAAACTACAATGAGATATCACCTCACACCAGCCAGAATGGCCATCATTAAAATGTCTACAAACGACAGATGCTGGAGAGGGTGTGGAGAAAAGGGAAACCTCCTACACTGTTGGTGGGAATGTAGATTGGTGCAGCCACTATGGAGGACAGTATAGAGGTTCCTTAAAAAAACTAAAACTAGACTTAGCATGTGATCCAGCAACCCCACTCCTGAGCATACACCCAGGGAAAAATAAAATTCATAAAGACACATGTACCCCAATGTTCAGATCACCACTATAATAGCCAAGACATGGAAACAATCTAAGTGTCCATTAACAGATGACTGGATAAAGAAGATGTGGTATATATACACAATGGAATACTACTCAGCCATAAAAAAGAATAAAATAATGCCATTTGCAGCAACATGGGTGGACTTCAAGATTGTCATTCTAAGTGAAGTTGGCCAGAAAGAGAAAGAAGAATGCCATATGATGTCACTTACATGCAGAATCTTATAAATAATTATTTCATTTGTGTCCTTTTTTTTTTTTAACTTAGATGACTGGTTTCTTGAATATGTATAAGCACATTTCACTGTCCTTTATGACTGAATTATCACATTCTGTTGATTCTAATTTTGTGGTTGGCTTTATTCCTTTGATAACTATGGAAGTTTAAAAAGCTAAAGCTCTAATCTCTTCTTAGAAACACTGATCAGTACTTATATATAAACCCCAAAAATATGTGCAGTATATTATATGTTTGTATTTACATGCAGTATCATGTATATGTGCAAACTGTAATAATTCCACTTAATAAAACTGAAAAAGGAAAAAAATTATTCTCAAAATTACAGAATCAGGATTTTTAGACCTAGGAAAGGACTTTGGGACTGTATCCCCACTGGGTCAAATTTTCTATCCCCATTAGTCCAAATTTTTGTAAAAGCTTTCTTGAGTTTCAACTTACATATCATGAAATCTACCCATTTTAATTGTCCAACTGAATAATTTTAGCAAATTAAACAAAGTTGTACATTAATCACCATAACTCAGTTTCAGAAGCTTCCAAATATCACAGGGATTCCTCATACGTATTTGCAGATAATCTCTCCTCCTCTTTGAAGTCCCAAACCACTACCCGCTGCATCCTCCATAACTGGGGGTGGCATTTAAGGTGACGGCTTCAGCCACCCTGGCACATTACTCAGTTCTCCCGGGTCTCCCCCATGTAACCATGTTATTACACTTTTGTTTGATTTCCTCCTGTTAATCCATCTCCTGTCAATTTAATTCTTAGAACGAGGAAGGGTAAAGGGGAGGAAGGCTATTTACATGGAGATGGAAAAGCAGATATTTGGTAAATACATGTTTGCTGGGTCCTGCAGGGACAGTGGGACACACAGAGGAATTTTAGCAGTGTTTGCTAGGTTCCTCCCCATGGCTCACCTCGTTCATACTGTACTTGTCTAGGTGACAGCTCTCTTCCTGGAACAGGTCCTCTACCGACATCCTTTAGGAGACTAAGGAGAAGGTCACAGTTTCTTCTTGAGTCTTTTTGGCCTGACTGTTTTTAGCTCAGAATAATCTGCAGGCCATAGAGACATTTTGAGGTGGCAAATTTTGCCCACCTACAGCACCTTGACTTGAGGGAGCTCTCCAAGGCCCAGGGCCATAATTGACAGACAGAACTCTGGCTACAAGCATATTTCCATTAAAATGTTGCACTTTACAAATACAGAAACTCATCCAATGTAACTCTTCCAAGGTCCCACAGGTCATGAGTAACAGAGAAAAGTAAAGAATTCAGACTTTGTTTGCTTGTACATTTGGAACATTTTACTGACTAAGGACGAGCTTCAAGCTTTATCTTTTCTTGGATAGTCAGGAAAGTTAGCCAGTGTTTTGCGGTCTCTGAGGAATCTAATGAAGGCTATCACTCCCTCTAATTAGTCCCATTTGATTCTCATTTTTTTAAGAACAACTTGGTGACACACGCTTGCCCTCCCACCTGATTTTAATTAGGTCTCATGAAACACAATTTGGCAAATCCTGCCATTCACCTCATTATAAAAAGGAGACAAATTATTCCAAACCAAGTTTTTTTTTTTTTTAATAGAAATGAAACCCTCTTTTCCAACCAAAAGGCATTATCTGTTCCTAGACGTTAAATATTTGCAAAGTAGACATAACCCATCAATTTCCAAGAACATGTTAATTAATTTAAATACTCAATCTCCACTTTTTGACAATTAATTTTTTTTGTATATTTCTATGTTGATCTAATAAATAATATATTCAGGTCCTTACAGCAGGTAAGCAAAAGAAGAGTTAGTATTGTGTGGTAGTAAAGCACACAGAATCTGCCAAACTCCCTGGGTACAAATTTGCTCACTTCCTCTCACCGTATTTGTAACCACGGGTATATTCCATTACATCTGAACTCCCATCTCCAAAATGGGAAGAATAATATTATCGATCACACTAGGCTGAGGTGCCGATTAAAATACATATGGCAAGTTAGGCATGTATAATAGTTTCTGACACAGTAAATGATTGTCATTATAGCTATTATTGAATTGAGAGAGTCCTTTGGACTTATTTTCCATTATTAATTTTAGGTATTTCCATAGGGCCTGGAATTTCTATGTGACATCATATTCTAAATATTCTATCTTTAATCTGACAACATAAAATATTCCAAAATTTCAATCTGAGGCTGCTATGGCTTTCTGAAGAAAGAGTTCTTTTTCATCCATGTGACATACATACAACACGTCTTTTCAGATCAGACAATGTGGTATATAAGTAAGGCATTTGATCTTACGATGCACTTTGAGCCTTCAAAACTCCTATATTGTGTCCCATGAAATTTCTAATTGCTGTAAATTAAACCTGGATAGTTTCACACTATTCCTTAAATACAATTGTTATCTTCATTAATACCATCATGTATCTTACCATAAATTTTAACATGATGAAAAAGTGAAAAATTCAAATGGGGATTCCATGCAGATTACAATACTGGGGAGAAGAGCATGAGAGACAGAGACAGAGTAAGAATGTATATGCCCATGGGTATAAGCAGAAGTGGCAGAGGGGTACCTGTATCGACTCGAATGCTACACTGTCAAATTCCATTGATACTAGATTGCCATATCTTTGAGGAACACATAAAAGCTCAAGTTCAAAGTTATGATCATACTTCCTAAAGTACAAATTACTATAAAAATCAAAATTAAGGCAACCTATCGAATGGAAGAAAATATTTGCAAACCATATAAGAGATTAATATCCAGTATTGTAAAGAATATCTACAACTCAACAATAACCAAAATAACCTGTTTAAAAAAATGGGCAAAGGACTTTAACAGACATTTCCCTGAAGAAGATATACAAACAGCCAACAAGGATATGAAGAGATGTTCAACACCACTAATCATCAGGGAAACACAGATCAAAACTACAAGATACCATCTCACACCCAGTAGGTTGGTCACTGTTAAAAACAAACACACACCCAACCCAGAAAATAACCAATGTTTGCAAGGATGTAGGAGAAAAGGGAACCCTTGTGCACTGTTGATGAAAAATGTAAAAGTGCAGCTGCTACAGAAAATAGTATAGGGTTTTTCTAAAATTAAACATAGAATTACATATAATCCAGCAATCCCATTTCTGGGCATATATCCATAAGAATTGAAAACAGGATCTTAAAGAGATACATGCACAACCATATTCACTGCAGCATTATTTACAATAGCTGAAATGTGGAAGCAACATAAATGTCCAACAGATGAATGGATTAAAAAATTCAGTATATACATGCAGTGGAATATTACTTAGCCTTAAAAAAGAAAATCCTGTCATATATCACAAGGTTGATGAACTCTGAGGATATTATGCTAAGTGAAATAAACCAGTCACAAAAACAGCATATTGCACGATCACACTGATATAAGATACCTAAAATAGCCAAACTCTTCGAAACAGAAAGTAGAACGGGGGTCGTCATGAGCTGGGGGAGGGTGAAGTGGGGGACTGATGTTCAGTGGATATGGAGTTTCAGTTCTGCAAGTTGAAAAAGTTCTAGAGACTCATTGTCAACAACCTGCATATAGTTAACAATACTGTACTGTGCACTTAAAAATGGTTAAGATGGTGAATTTTATGTTATGTATTTAACTGAAAAAAATGCATTTTGGCCAACTATACTAAAACAAATATACTGTTATATGTATCACAAATTGGACATGAGATTTACTAATTGGCCAAATCATTTTGGAATACAGATCCTGCAACACAAATGTCCCTAAATTAATTAATTTTTAATTGGGAAAGTTTGTATAACCCATATCATCTCTTCTCCAGTGATGTAGATAATATGTAGCAAAAAGAATACTTATGCACGCTCTCTGCATTCATCAGAAAATTAAAAAAGAAAAAAATGGAATTATTTTTCCATTTCTGTTACTCACGTCATGTAGATCTTCAGAAGACTCAGATGACTGTATTTTTCCCTAAACATCAAGTTAAGGATTTGGAACAAAAAAGTATCACCTGTGGCTAAGCAGCTCCCACTACACCCTCATAAACGTCTGGGATCCTAGCTTGTTTGTGTTAATCATTCAAACCAGAGACACGTGGAGACAAATGTAATGTAAACATGCTCTCTCAGGATGTGGCTTATGTAGATGTGCTGAGAGAAATCTGAGAGCTGCATGATCCAAAGCACCATCAGGAAACTATGGAACGTTCTGTTTCAAGTCTGGTGATAAAGCCCATGTCCTTACTACTCCCTGGTACTTCTCTCTGTCTGAATTCCCCACATCCCCTCTTTGGTACGCTCACTGATCTAGCAGGACTACAGCTTTCAGATTCAGTCACATATGTGATTTACTTGAGGAGTATGGTTCAGAGTCCACAAAGGAAAGTTAGGCTTCAACGCAATGCAGAAAGAATTTCATAAGAAGCACTCTTCAGCCATGAATGGAAAGTTACTGCAAAGGATACTGTGAAGATGACCTTTCAGCAGTCCAAGGAGGACGCAAAGAAATCTCTTAGGGAAGGTGAAATGTTTGCAGAAATGTTTCTTTCATCTTGCAAACCATAAATTTTACAACTGGGTAGTTTTCCTTTGGTGAGAATAAGTTTCTTTCATAGGAGGTTGATGACCTCTTTTAAAAAAAAATTGGAGAGGAAAAAACAAAGGTATAAGAATACAGAAAAAGATAAACACACATAAAATCAGCACAATTTTTTCTCCACATACACATCAGTTATGATTGATATTTCAAACACTATATACTTAAGTGCATTTAAATAAGTCAAACTCTTAATCATTCATCTTTTTATTCACTCTACTCTCCTGTTCATGCTTTAATCTATTACCAAGATCAGTATCTTGTGACTTACTCTGCAGCTGCACAAACTTTCAACTCGTTAAAAAAGATTTCTATTGCACTTGTTTACTACGTATTAAATTATATACTTCATTTAGATGTCTAGTAATAAGTTAATGACTTTAAAACACATCCTCAATATTAAATGCCAGAAATTTTGTGCACCATTAAGAAACTCACCCACCTGCCATATCTGTGAAAAATGCACTCATACACATCCAGTCATTATAAACTGGTGTTCTGTCATTCAGCACAGGTACCCAGAGGTCACTTCATATTTAACAAAGTGACATAGTGATTTATTAATCCTATGAAAAAAGAATCACAGTTCTACACTGTCTATATCTCCAGTAACACAAAATCATCTGATTTCCTACAGTGGGTTTGCACAGAGTAACAGCCTCTTTTAGCTATAAAGACGTACATACACACCTCATTGGAATACGGATCTCAGTAAGCAGGACTTTTATTTTCCCGCATACAAACAGGTTGGACTCTTCAGCAGACTCTTTTCTTCCTCTTGTCAAGCTTCCTCTGGGCATCTGTCATTATTTCAACATCTGGAGGGGCAGATAAGCTGCTCCAATTGGAACACTGCAGTCAGCAACTTTCTCCAGGAGATGAAATTTGTCACTTCTGCAAAGCATCCATCTTCTGCCAGCTTCTGACTTCCTATCCCCCAGGCCAAACGAGAAAATCAGGCCTCCCAGTTTGTAAGGCTGCTGTGTTGTGGACTAATTCAGCTACGGGGAAATGGGTGACAAAGAGTGGAAAGATCATGATTAACTCACATTAATTTCTGGGACAGCAGGAAACCCATCTCAATAGGATATAAAGATTTAATCTTAGCCTGACGTCTCTCCAGCCATTCCACACGACTGCCTTCTTAAGGAAACATCGAGTGCTTCTCTGCACTGTTCCCTGACAGCTCTGAGTAGAGGGAGAGGTCATAATTTTGGATTAACCAGAAAACTAACAGTTGCTAATTTGAGATGTGATATGAAAGAAATTCACAAATCACCCATTCCTTCTAAGCGTTCAATTAAAGTGACCGCAGACACAGAAAATTACACTTTAAAGGCAAATCTGCTCCAATTGTTTCTCCAGTTAAAACTACTCGCTGGTTCCCTTTCCCCAGGGGCTGTCTGGATGCTTCCATGAGCTCGTCCAGGTGAGTAGTCTCCTGGCTCTTGTTTGACCCCCTAGGCTTGTGTCCTGCCCCTGTTCTACCCTCTGCCCTCCTGCATTTCTCTCTGTCCTGCCCTCTGGCCAATGTGCACGTTATTCCTGTTTCCAGGAGGCTTCACAACATCAGTGTGAATTCAAATTATCAAGGAGTCCTGCTGAAGTGAAGGTTTCAGTTCAGTAATTCTGGAGTGGGGTCTTAGGCTGTATTTACAACAAGCTCCCCGGGGAAGCTAATATTATGCAGGCCTGCAGGACACTGAATACCTTAGAGCACTGGTCTTGGAGCTCTCGTTCTCATCTCGGGGTGATTTTGCTCCCCAAGGCCATTTGGAACTATCTGGAGACACTTAATTTGTCCTAACTTGGGGGTGCTGACATCTCGGATATTACTAAATACTCTGCAATCCCCAGGACAGCCTACCATGACAAAGGCTTACCCTGGCCCAAACGTCAATAGTGTGAAGTTGAAGTTTTTCAACTTCCACTGAAGACTAGTGTATTTAGTCTTCAGGAACCAGCTCAGATATATCACCTGTTCCCTGAATGAGTCCCCAGTCACACCTAATTGCTTCTGGCTTGCCACATCCCTCCAACCCGGCCACTCCCTCACACCCCTAACAGAGTGTACATATGGTTTAACTGCTGTATTTTCAGTTACTTCTTTATATGCCTAATTTTGCTTCAATTTGTGAACATCTTGAGTGCAATTATCATACCATGTCACAGCACCTATTTTGTTGTGGCTGGTTTTAATTAATCACTTTTCCACGTGATTAATACAAGGTGTTGAAAGAAAACGAGATAATTAACATTTGCAAAATTCAATTTAGCCATCATAAACAAAAAGTAAAAACAAGAAGCTACCATTTGGTTTAACCTGTCAGTATGACAGAAGAATCTACTGTTCCGGTAAGAGTTGAGAAAAAAAAAATGGTTATTCCGGTTGCTCATAACAGTGTGGTTGGTTCACATTACTCAGGGATAAATCACTGATAGTCTTTAAAATATATCTGTTCTTTGGCTCAAGTCAAAGAGGTCACTTTTCACTGGCTGATTTGGAGTCTAATCAGTCCACTGATACAGAGAAGGAATTCATATCCAGGAGTTTATGATAGAATTTAGGAGCTCTGAATTCAGAAGGGGAAAAAATACACCTAATTTAATATTTCGTTCTATGTTTAATGAAGGAAGGAAACCACAGAGTGACTTTAATACACTGTCACCTGTGGCTACCACAGATGTTTACTTATCTTATTGTAGTGTTTCAAATACCTTGAAATATTGTTTCTAATAATTCTACTTAAAAATTACAGTACTGAAGAGGTTATTTAATACGTTAATGAGGAAGCACTGACATTTCTGTCACGATTAAAACACTTTGATAATTTTATTTCAACATAATTAGCTTTCTTTGTAATCTAGTTTCTTTATCTAAAAATATTTTAATAGCTGATCCATCAGCTACATGGAACACCAAGAAAAAAAAAATTAAGAATGAAATTCCTAACCCAATCTTCAATATCCTACTTCAAACCTTCTCAGTTTGACTAATTCACATCTATTAGAATATTTCATAACCATACTTTTACTGTAGAACTTTATTATTTATCAATGGATATTCAGAAAACACTGTGTGAGGTCCACTCTGCGAAGGACAAATGAAATATATAACATTCCGTATTAGTTGTCTATTGCTGCATAAGAAATTGCCCAAAATACAAACTGAGGACAATACTTTCCACTTCTCTAAGTCTGCAATCTGAAATAAATCTCATCAGGCTAAAACTGAGGTGTCAGCAAACTGTATCCCATTCTGGAGGCTCTGTGGGAGAATCTATTTCTTGCTCATTGGGTTGCTAGCGTAATTCAGTTCCTTAGGGCTAACTGGAACCAGGTCTTTGTATTTCTTGCTGTTTATAAGATGAAGGCTATTCATTGCTCTCCTTGGCTAATGGCCCCATCCTTCACCTTCAGAGTCACCAACTACAAGTCTAGTCTTTTTTCCATTACATCTCTCTTCTTCCATCATTTTTCAGTTATGAGAACTCCTGTGATTAGGAGAAAGCCCCCTGTTTTAAGACCTGTAACCTTACTCTCATCTGAGACGCCTCTTCTGCCATGTATTTACAGGTACTGGGGATTAGTGAGTGGCCATCCTTAAGGGACTATTATTCTGTCTTTAAAACATGTCCTGATAGGAAGAACCCAGTCTCAAGTCAGTTTTCTATGTTTTACACATCTGAGCATAGGCTGAGAGCAAAACAGCATGGATGCAACTAGCCTGGGTGCCTAAAACTATCTCACAATGACTAGCGACTTGAGACAGTCTATCTTTTTTTTTTTTTGCATATAATACATTATGCTTGATTTTAATTTTTCTATTTATCTTTTGAACTTCATTAATATTTCATCATTATTGAGAGTACCTGAATCTTATGCCATCTAATGAAAATTTATTTTATTATTTATTAATGTAATATATGTTGAGCTATTAAAACAGTTCTGATATAATATTCTTATGAAAGGAAGGATAAAAATCTTTGCTCGCATTCTTTTACGTTTCCTTTCTAAACCCTCTTGTCCTAACTTCTATTAATCTATGGCTATGTGTAGTTTTACAGCTCTCAGTATCTGTTGCATATTGTGCATATTGTCTTTGAAATATTTTGGTGTCTATGTACAATGTTCGCACATGATGTGACATTTTCAGAAGTAAAATTCTGGAATTTACCTGATGAAGAGATTTTATGTTCCAATTTTAGACTGTGTTTATAGCGAGAATCTCACAAAAGTAAAGTGATCAAAGAACATGTAGTTAAAGGATGAATTACCCTTCTTAGAAATCATCTATGTTTATGTGGTGAAGACTCCCTGAGAAAATTAGGGACACATACCTCCTGAAAATGTAGGACATATACTCATTTTAAACTCATGATATTAGTAAGACCCTACATTTTACATTTTTGAAAGTGCCCTAATGTGACAAAGTAGATATTCAGAAAGTTAGAAGTCTTCAGTATATCTGAGTCACAGTGTACACTGGCCACAGCTTAAGAGGAGGGAAAAAAAAAACCAAAAAAACACAAAACCTGTCAAGGCAGAGAGATTCAATTTGTAAAAGAGTTCTTCTTGGGGAACCACAGGTAAAAGCAGAAAATGAAATAAAATACTAGTTACAAAAAGGGAATGCCAAAAGCAGTTTGAAAATAACCCTTTAGCCACTGCTCAAATCACTCTCTCTCTTTACTGCTTTTCAAACCAGCAAAGAGGATTGGTAAAGGATCTTTGGAACTGAGAACAAATTTCACTAATGAGTCTCCTGTTGCTGTCCCAGTGATGGGCACGGCAGACTTCCATCAATAAAACATTAAGATAAAGCACCCACAGCCCTTAAGGTAGCAGCCAAACCTCATTCCAGGGACTTGCATTTTGTGTCAATTAAGGAATAGACTTCAAGAGATGAAATTGACTTTGCTCAGGCTTGCAGGACGCCTCCGGCAAACGCTAGCACAACGATCGCCATCATATACTGTGCGCCTCTCAGGTCCAGGTGCAATGACTCTCTCTCATTTCTCACTGGCACACTGTTCTAATTTACTCACCAAGACTTGCATTTAAGTCCCAATTCAGCTGGACACTGAAATGGAGTAATAGGCACAAGCCTTTTCCAAACCTGTATTTTCTCCATTTATTAGTAAACCTCTCAACTCAACTCTTTGTCTTTTTGCTTCCGTCAGGAGAGTTTCAAGACAACTCTGTGAGATGAGATAAGAATGTTCTCATTTATTAAACTAAAGCTTCTCTAAATAAATTTGAATTCCAGGTGCCTTCTGAGGCATCTCTTTCTCCTACGTTTAGTTCTTGTATTAACACTAACTCACTCTGTTTATCTGTTATAGCAGCAAATACTCCGTATCTGTAATATAAATATTAGGATGGAATTTACAGTGAACGTTGGTATATTTCTGTGTTTCTTATCACACCTAAATTAAGTGTTTTTGTTTAAGGGATCTCTTCTCTTGATTAAAATGTAGTTACAATCATAAAATCTTGTGGTTTTACATTTGAGAATCTCATTCCCTTAATTTGCATAAACAGCCATTTTGATATCTTGAAAAAAATAAATTTACATGTTCTCATATAACTTACCTCATCAGAAAAAGTGTTGAGTATTCAGGTAAGTGTAATTTATCTTTGCTGTCACATTAGTGTAGGGTGTGATTTACCTTCCTTTCCTAAGATATCTAAGTATTCCCTGATTGACTCAACATGAAATTGAAAGACCAAGTGAGCAGTTGACTCTCACCAAGAGAACAGGTGCGCAGAAGTCAGACGGCAGGCACCCTCACTCCCCACACAGCCCGCGATGCATCAAACTCAAACACTGCCCGTGGTAAGATTTAGCCTCAGCCTCTTGCCTGGAGGTACGGCACTGCCATGGGCCACCTCTCATGAGCATCAGGTCTTCTACCTCTGACGCCTCCCAAGGCTCTGTCACCATCGGCAAGAACTCTCTGCACACGTTCTTCTTCTGCCTTGCCTGATTGCTCCGGTTACAAAACAATTTGAAACGTGGGAAATTTAGAGCAAGAAACAATGCCTTTGTTGTCATTTCTCATTTTACATACAACAGAAGCACATTTCACCCAAGCACTGAAGAGGTCCAGTGGTTTACCTGACCTGAGTAGTGATTTGGGGACAGAATTAAGTTGAGGCATTCTGTTTGGAATGTCTTCTAGTAGGCTGTTGTGCATTTTTGAAATTTAGAACATGACATTAGATTATTTTATGGTTAGTAAATGAGAGACATGAACAGGTTCAAATGGGCTATGGTGAAGGAAGGCAATCCATTTTAAACCAAAAATAGTTCTTCACAAACAGTGTTAACATCCCTTCAGCCTGTGTATGACAGACCGTGAGGTATCACCCCATTCAACGTTTTCCTGACGTGGGGTGAGGGGTAACAGGTTCAGAGGAGTAACTTCTCCAAGTCAAGCTTTCAAAGGATGCTTTCACTGATTACCTTTCCTGGGCTTGTGTGCAACATGCCACCCAGCACCTCAGGAACCAGAGATATCTGAGTGCCTGCTCTGTTCTTTGTTGGGGATTCAGCTCTGAAGAAAGCAGAAATAATTCTTGTGTTCACAGTATCTTTAGTCTAATGAAAGGAGAGAGAAATTCAAGATATATTTATGAGCAAATATCTAATAATAAATTATAATTGCGGTAAGTCCCTTGTGAAAATAAGTACAAGTTGAAATGAGATTTTTTAAAAAAGGAGTTGCTGGAACAGATCAAAGATAAAAAGACAGTCTATTTTGAGGAATTAAAATTTAAAAACTAAACATTAAATAAAAATTGACAGATCGAAAAAAAAAAAAAAAAGGCGGGGAATGATTGGATGTTCTCTCTACCTGGACCACATTCCTATGTAAAATCTTGCAAATAGTAAATTCTAACTGAAGAATTATAGAGAGATCTTGAGAGTTTCAAGAAAAGTGGAAAATATCAGGGTATATTGGAGACTCATGCAAAACGACTCTATGGAAAAACCATCCTTCAAAAATTGGTCCTTTAATTCCAATTCCATTGCTATGGTTTGTTAACTCACAAAATCATTTCCCATTTGTATTGCAACATGACACAGAAAACATTTGGAACTCCGAGGCACTTTACATTTCCATGTACTCCACACATAAATTTGGTGCTCCTGAAAACTTCCATTTTGAGTGTATCATCAAAACCACTGGCAGATATTACCAGCTAAGTAGAGTTATGCAAATTAAACCACATTACATCAAAACACGATGCTCTCAGCCAGCACACGATTCCCCTTCATCAAACAGTTTGCAGTGAGCACATATTTTGAGGTTTCACTATCTCAATCTGTATTTGCCCTGAAACCTTCCTCAGGGCTCTGTCTACACTGTCAAATGAGGAGTCGAGCGATCACCAGGGGAAGGTATCGATGAAGACAGTTCAGGTCAAATGAGTTCCCCTTTTCCCAGATTCTGCTCTATAATACCCTGGTATCTCCTCTTCAATTTGCTCGCATAAACAGAGCCTTAGGGCAACTGTGAGACCAGCAGATACTCCAAACATGTCTGAAAAAATATTATAAAATTTAAGGTCTTGTCTACAAAGCGTATTTGACCCTCAACATGTCAGTGCTGAAGGAGAGGGTAGGGAGATTCTCCTCTAACTTCCTTTTGTTAATTTAAGGAAACCGAGGCTCAAAGATGTTCATTCATTAGTGCTGTTGCATGGTGCCACAGAGACACTCCCTGGTGGAAACGGAAATGAAATGCACGTATCCTGACTCCTAGTACAGCCTTTTCCTTGGGCATCCGTGCATTGTGATGGGGACCCACTCATCCCAACAACCATATGGCAAGCACTCAATACTTACCAGCCCATACAGGCCTCTTGGAAGCCAAATAACCATAACCAGCCACAGTTTACCCCATCCTAGGAATTGTACTCAGATTTACATGAAATTCTTCTCAATGCCACACTATGCTTAGGAGGAAGACATGATGTTAACCCCATTCTACATAAGAGGAGACTGAAAATTTTGAGTAGCTTCTTGCAAAATCACACAGCTATAAGGTGGCCAATGGAACTACACCCACAGCCTGAAGTCATACGCATCATTATCCTGCCCCGTAAGTAATGGTTTGGATATTCTTTTGTGTGGAAAATATGAACTCTGATGACATATTTATTCAATTCGATAAATTTTCATAAAGTTCCACTATGTGTCTGGAGTTGTGTCTCTTGCTGAGGATGCTCTGGGGAGCACAATACATGTATTTTTTGTAGCACTTACTCCCCAGGAGGTGAAGGGGATATGAGGCAAAGAATGACACAAATGTATTTAGTATTAAGAGTACATTTTATATTACCTTAAGTGCACCAAGGATCAACAGGAGACATTGTAAACCAATATAATGACAACTGGTCATTGGCATCAGGGAGGCTGTTGTCAAGATGAGGCTTAAAGGAAAAAAGGGAATTTACAGCATGAAAAAGAGAAAAGGTAGAGGGCATAGTTGGTGCACAGGTGCTGGGTTGGAAGAGCTGATGCATCTGAAGCACAGAGATGGCCAATGCGGCCCCAATGTACCCAACACTGGGCGAAGGGTGCAGAGCAGAGCTGAAAAGTAAAGTGTGCCAAGAGCACACAGGTCCTCTCAGGCTGGTGAAAGACGCTGGTCTTTTCCTACAACGTGTTACATGGCTACTGGGAGTTTGAGTAGGGGGAGTATCCTCATAAGACTTACGGTTTAAGAATAACTTGACTGCTGTGGAGTAACGCGCTGACGTGCTGACAGTTCATTCACTCACTAGCGTGCTGGCGGCAACGCGGAATGCAAATAGACAAGAACACATACGTTGGGCGAAGACTCCAGAAATCACTGCCATTGAAACACTGTGAAAAGAACTAGGCAGGCTGACTTCTGAGGAAGAGAATTAAGAGAGAGTGGGCCTTTTATGGGGGTGGGGGGAGATGGAAACAATGAGCTGAATTGCTATGGATACACGTTTTAGCTCAAGAGAGTGATTTTTACACTCAGAGATAGTCAGTAAATCAATGGACAGCGCTATGGCGCTGTCAGGTTCCTGGCCCTGCAGACAGTCAAGGAGACCTCACATATTTCTACCTCTTGGGATGTTGTAGAACTGGTTCCATAACTGGAATGGAATTCTGGACAAGGTGTCCTCCTCCAAAACTGGTTCAAATGCTAAAGATTCTTCATTCTGCTTTACTGATCTGAATGTCAAACAACAATCTATTGCTAGAGATGAAATAATATCAGTTATTTGTTTGTGGAATTCAGATGGAATTTTTATCTTGTTTACAGACTAAGGGCTGTTTTTCCTTCAGAAACTCCGATGGATTTTCCTACACTAAAATCATGACTTCCTCCATTCAGCTCCATCCCTGCCTAGAACTGGCGACCAGCAACAGAATTTAGCACAGACTTAAGACACAGCTTCCATTTAAGACGTATCTTTTTCTGCTTATATTCTACCAGCAAATAAGTAAATATTATAATTAATAATGCTTTCTATTATTAACTTTATAAAACTTAAGAAATTTAAATCTGAACAAATTTTTCTCTCACTTAACTTATTTCATCCTTCCCCTACTTTCCATTCTTTCTTCCCCTCCCCACTGTACTTCCTGAGTATTTCACTGCCAATCATCTTTCTTATGCAGAGGTGTTTTTATACCATTGCCATGTTTAAGACACATGCAGAAAATTTCCTCCCAGTGTTTACAATGTAAAATGCATACAATTTTATCTTGATACAAATTGCCCTTTGCAATTTCTGTCTAATGCACCTCATCATTCTCACAAGCATCCCTTCCATTTTTATTCATTAGAATGTATTCAAGCTACTGTGGACTAACTTTCACTTATTTTTCAAACAAACAAACAAACAAAAAACCCAGTAGTGATTATTATAGTAGTGTTAGTATCTTAGTATTAAAGTAGTTTTAGTTATAGTAAAAGAAATGACTGCCATTTAAGGACCTCACATGAACCAAACATTTTAATAGGTTTCTTAATATATATGAATTTCACTTGTATTTTTCACTTATTCACCATATACTTATGAAAGCCCTTCTCAGGCACTGATCCAAGAAGCTGAAATATCGCAGTGAACAAAAGAAGCCACGTCCCTGTTCCGTGGAGCTTATATTCCAGTGAGTGACGGTATGACTTTTTACAGAGATAGGTTTATTCAATATTATCTCTTCCTTTATCACTTTCTTTCCTAGCCTAAGGTCCACACACATATAATCTGCCTTTGAAAAAAGTAAACATAAACAGACAAATTTTCTTCAGATGCGCCCCCAAATAAAAACGTAATTGCTTAAACAAGGAGCATACATGAACATGCCTGTTAACAGTTCCAGCTCCCAGAACAGAAATGTGAGTCGTTAAGCTTGCTTTGATTCAATAACCTACACTGCTGAAGAGGTCTGCCAACTGGACTGTATCTCTGAAGCCTCACCTCCGTGATCTGTATTCATTTGAATGTCACGCTATCGATGTGTCTCTTCAAGTGGAGACCAGTTCATTCTTAACATAGTCAGGCAGCACAGAATGCTTTTCACCCCGGGAAATGTGAGAAGGGCAGAACCAGGAACTTTCTGGGTTGAGGAACAAAGTCCAAGGGAAACCCCTGGTGAGACTGTCAAAGGCAGCTGGTGAGGAGGTGTGAGGTGTCACACATTATCCAAAAGGAGGAGGCGTGATTGGCAAGGTCAGGCTGTCTGCAGAGATAGCATTTGAGCCCAGTTCGACTGAAACTTAAAAGCTTAGATAAGTCAAAGGGCTGTTGAGGGTGGAGGTGGGGGAAGAGTCAAGCTTTTTCTTATGGGAAACTTGGTAAGAAAAATAAACCACCCCTATTAGAAGTATTATATAAATGGAAAAAAAAAACTGTCAAAAGAAGCTAGCATGCAGTACTGCGAAACTATTTTAAAAACACACCTAATTTTATTAGGTTTTAAAAAGGATCCATTATGGATATATACAGGGAGGGACACAGTTTTGAAATATCAAAATGGATTATAACCAGCTAATATTAATAACTGCTTTTTTTAAGTCTCATGAGTCAGTACATTTCAAACATGATCCTTAAATCAGAATCACCTGGTAAATTTGTTTAAAAAAAAAGCAAACTTTCCTGGCCATTTCTCTTGCATACCCAACCAAGATCTGTGAGGGTGTGCTTTTTTCTTTTTTCTTTTTAAGTAATCTTTTAGCAGTGGGAAGTATGCCTTCTTTCACTAGTACAGAATCTCTGGTTCTTCCCGGTCTGCCCTGCGCCTGCCTACACTTTCCCTCAACGGCATGTCCTGTCTCTGGATGCTTTTCCACTGTGGACTCCACACTAAAGCCACAGATACACAGGCTGACACCAGACTATAAATCTTCCATTCTTCACAAAGTGACATTTTTCCTTCTCTGCCTGCAGTATCTTCCAACCTCTCTTTTCTTTCCTTGAAAATTCAACTGAGAGCCACATTCTCTGGGAAGTCTCTAATTAGAGTACCAGGTGCTGTGCTGGGCAGCCTTTCCATGTGCTTCCATGGCTCCTAATGCAATAGAGTAGATAGAAGGTCTCAGTAGAGCTTCCCATTCTAGGCTGTGCTCATCCATTGGCACGTGTGTCTTTTCATCTATTCGGTAAATTCTTATGAAGGGTCTGCCTGCTTCCAGGCAATGTGCAAGCCAGTAGCTATGTGTAGTGTCCAGTGAAGGAGAGGCAAACTAATTACTAATAAAGTGGAATAACTGCTATGACAGGAGAAATGCAGAATCCCACAGGTTAATGCCACAGGATTCCCAACCTCAGACTTCTCTGCTACACAGTCAAGACTTCAGTGACTGCTTCCCTCCAGAAGCCGTTATTTGGCTGGCGCTCTTCTTGCCTCTACGTACAGCCTTACCTGAGCATGCTTTGACAACAGCGGTACATTTCACAGGCCTTTCTGGAGTAGTCTCTTCTTCAACTGAAGATATTTTAACACCCATTTTTCTGTACTCACCACTGTCTATATGCTTTGATAAGAATGGAAAACAAAACAGTACCCACATATGCTCTTAGCTTCAGGTTAATTATATGTGTTAAGCCTATCATGAGAATATTTGCTGAAACACGTGGATTACTTAATTTGTGTCAGCCCTCAATGTGGATCCTATCACCTAATCTGCACATCACCCTTACCCAGCAGGTGCTACTATTATCACCATTTTATAGATGAGGAAACTCATCCAATAAATAGCCCCAAGTGTCCACAGTCACCCATGAATAGCCCTGTGGTTTCAAACCTGTGTCGTCTGACTCCAGTGTGAATACTCACATCCATTAAGCTGTCTTTCCCACAGTCTTATTTCACTTTGCCATTCCATTGTGTCTCAGATTGAAGTTTTATTCTAAGCTTGTCATTTCTGGAGAGGTAACACGTCAGAAGTTTCAGGATCAAAATGCCTGGCTTTGAATCCAGGCACCATTATTTCTTAAGCTAGGTGGCTTTGAGTACTTCACTCAAGCTTTCTGTGCTTTAGTGTAGTTGTTGGCACCATGACGATAATAACAACATGTAACTCACAGAGTTGCTATATTAAATGAGATAATACATAATAAAAAGTTGGAACAGGGCTTAGCAAATAGTAAGCACTCGTTTCTGGTTGTCATCACTACTACTGCCAACACTGTTACTACACAAATTACTACTTTTGCTAACAGAGCATTACAATCACCATGGATGATTTACAAGACTTCAATAAATCAATTACGAACAGTCTTCCCATTGATAAAATGTGCATTTAAATCCTCCCTGTTTTCCTTACAAGGTTTCTATGAGGATGAAAATAAAAGGTATATAATATCATTTCACGTTCTCTGAATCTTCATGAACAAAGTGCCTGTCTCACTCCACTTTCCACTTCTATTGATGTGCGTCGCTCTTCTTACTTTGTGAGATTCTGAAAGATACCTCCTCAGACTGTACTATCATGCTAAACTTAGGAAAAAACCTCAAAGAATTCCATTCATACATCCATGATATCAGGTTACCTCAAGAAGGGGGCATAAAGTAAAATAAGGGAACAAGAATAATGTCAAATTCCCCTCAAGAATCAGAATCTGGAATGTGGTAAAGCTGCCTCTATTTAACTTCTGTTTAACACTTGCTCTCTACCTGGTTATGGAAAATGTACTCTGGATCCTAAATAAGCATTGGGTCCAGAGAGCAAAGGGATATAACTGTCCGGATGAGAGAGCTCCCCTCCACCAGGCGCTGTCACCTGTGTTCACCGATTTTTTCACTCTATCTTCCTTATAACCCTATGAGGTCCGATGCATTACCTGCTTTTTACTTGATAAATTTCCAGCTCTGTGAGGTGAAGTAAGTTTCATGAAGACATCTTAATAAATGGCAAAGATATTAAAGTTTGGGTGTCTGATTCCAGAGTTGGGTAGTTGGCACTAGATAGAGGACATTCAAGATGTGCCCTAAGAACAACTAACCAGACAAGTTCATTCATCAATCCAAGAAAATAATGTGTTAAGTAATGGCCCAGTCAATGGCTAATGAATGGTTCAAAAAGACAGGGATGAGGAGGATAGGTGGAAATAGGTACATAGCTGTCGCACAGAGACAGGTAGGTAGATGGGTAGATAGAAAGACAGATGGATCTTAAAATCCTTCTAGGTTCTAGGTCACAAAAAACAAATTATGATGTTAATTTGAATGTTCTGATCTATAATAACAAAATGCCTAGAACCCTACCACTCCTGTATCTTAGTTTCATAATCATGTTTTGTTTCCTTTCACTTGTTATAAGGATAAGGAATGTTGAATACAGAAAATGTTGGGGGAACAGACTCACAGCCATAGAAAACAAGCTTGTGGTTACCAGCAGGGAAAAGGCGAGGTGGAGAGATACACTGAGAATTTGGGATTTGGAGATAACTACCTATTACTATACATAAAATAGATAAACAACAAGGTCCTGCTGTACAGCACAAGGAACTATATTCAATACCTTTGAATAGCCTATAATGAAAAAGAATATGAAAAGGAATGTACACACGTATAACTGAATCACTGTGCTGTACATCAGAAATTAACACACCACTGTAAATCAACTATATTTCAGTTTTTGAAGTTTTTTAAGAAAGAAAATGTATATACTTCAATTATTTTTATAAATATATATATATGTGGGGGAAATTCTAGAAGGAAAGTAAAATCACTCTTTGTCAAAAGATCCATAGGTAACCAGTATTATATTTTCAACACTTCATTTTATTTTATGAATTGGTTTTATTTAATCTAGTTTTTTTACACTTGTATGTTTCTATATTCCACTCTTTTTAAATTAAAATATTCATACATCTTGTCTGCTTTTCTCCAGTTCCCTGTTTGGAAATTTTATGACAAACCTTTCATAGACAAGATTCTAATAATGTTCTATCTTTCTATCCCGAGAACTGATAATTATCTAATTCACCATTACCTTTTCATTGTTTTCAATTTATAAATTATAATGTTTTATAACTTATACTGCCATTAGAATGTTATTCAAAGATTTTCCTGTATCTGTATTATTATAATAAAATGGACTCCTGAGAATTATATGTGAGAAGAAACATTTTGACACATTTAATATCTTCATACGTATTGCCAAACTGCTTCTTTATAAATACAGTAGTCAATGATTAGGAGCATCAGAGACAAGGGCATTTCAGAGAGGGATATCATGGAAAAAGCACAGAGAAAAGATATAAGGACTGAGAAATATGACAGTGAATTTAGGGCTGTCGTGTGGGAAGACAGGAGAAAAATCAGAAAATGTCAGTTAACATTTGTTTTGAATTCACAGCCAAATGGAATCTACAGAAAATAGAATATACCATGTTGTCAAATTTAAGTCATATCTTGTTAAAGAAAGCCAGTGAAGGGATTATCGGCATTGCCTTCTTTCTAAATCCATCCGAGAGGAGACCCTTGGAAGTTCATCTTTTGTATCATATGCTCGTACTGGTGCTGGGGGATGGCATTTCCTGTCCTTCAGGACAAAGGCTGCCTGTATGTTTCACTGAGCTGCACGTGAGCCAGGGCTTATTTAACTGATGAAATGGTGGCACGCTCTGTCAACAAAATGTATCAAAATAACAATATTATGACTAAGTTTGATAACCCAGGATGATCAAATAGTGTAACAAGTGGACCCTGATACCATTAACAAAATATTGATTTCTTTGCAGTTCCAAATTGCGTCAATAAAGATGAAAATTACACTAATCCTATCTCACGTTTCAAAATTTAAGAAATGACTAATAAGCAACAGTACTAACTATACAAGACTTTTCCAGCATTTCTTTCAAACTAAAGTATCTTCCATCCATTACAATTCCACTATTTCCCTCAGTTTACCCCCCACCCCAACTTGTACTGCTGGAACTCATTTTTTTTTTAAAGAATAAATATAGGTAAGAGTCACAGATCACATTACTTGATTAACAAGCTGGACCTGACAGCAAGTCATCTCAGTTTCAGGATTATTAGTGCTTGGTCAACAGAGGTAAACAGGAACATTCATGAACATATTACACGTGTAATCACTAAGATCAAAATTAGGGAATATAAAATTAATTGTATTCTCTGCCTTTGACAAACTTCCATTCTAAAATGATAGAGATAAGAATTATAAATCCTGTGGTTTTTAAGACTCAGAGTTAAACCCTCATCTTATTTCTTCCTTTTGTATGTTATGCTGCTCTCATGGTAGAACACATGTTTCTAAAATAAACAAACAAACAAAAAACCCCAAGAGAAAGGAGATGTAACACAGCCGAAGGCATTGAGAGAGCTGCTCTGGGGGCAGGCAATGGCTGAGCTGAACTATCCTGGTAATAATCCCAAACCACAAACCCAGCAGGCTAAAATGGTTCAAAGTCATGGAATGGTCAAAGACTTATTACAGCTGAGGAACTCAGATGGCTGAAATTTGAGTTTGAGGTGAGATCCATGTACCAGGTGATCAAATTGCTACCAATTTGGAGTCCTGTTCTTAAGACAGTGAGTGCGGTGCTAAGTGAAAGACTTTATAGAAGCCACACCATCTTACTGACAGTGTAGAAAGAGCGTCATGATGGAGCTGTGGAAATCAAATCTGGGGAAGTCTGGGGACTGAGGACAGCATCAGGGTAATTCACTCCCAGGCTAGTTTAATGGTTCAATTGAAATATAATGGGGACTTTTTCCATGAAAACAAAAGGAAGAGCAGAGTAGAAGAAATATATGAGAGGTGTTTATTATCACAGACATTTTACAAGTTTCCTTTGAAAAGCTCAGTTCTTTAAATCCCACAGATTTATATTTGGGCATCTTTCAAAACAGGGGCTGCCAAAATATGAAAGAGTAAAAGCTGAACTGCCTTCAACTTGGGAGGAGTTTTTTCCTCAGCTCTGATTTGCCTGTTTGGTGTGGAATTAGGTATTGAAATCCACTCAAGTTTCTAATTTTCAGCTTCCCTGCACCCACACACCCACAGCTGTGAGTTTGCTAATATAATGGATTTCCAGTTAAATCTAACAAGGGGCTACTACACAAATATTCTCAGATGGTATGTTTTTATACAAATAAAACTGAGACCAAAATGTGGTTACTAGTCAACTTAAAGATCTATATTTTAATGGGATGAGTCTTAAAATTATTCTAATTAGGTATGTAGCCATGACCAAGCTGCGACAAAGACAATTCATTTGATGTAGAGAGAAGGGACTGCTAAGTTAATCACTCGGCACTACTGCTAAGTTAATCACTCGGCACTACTGGACATTCGTATTGGTGTGGTCCTTAGATATTATCTAGTCCAAATAATAAATAGGGTAAATTAAAGAGGGAAATAATAATAATAAAAAAATACACCCTTCTGGCTTATGATCCTGGCATTATCTCTCCTGTGAGTCAACATTAGAGTATTTTCCTCTGAAAGCCTGATTTGAAAACCAGATAAACACATTCAAATCTAATGCACCATCCTGGGCCACACCACATGTCTACAGTATCAGAATGTCTGGGGCTCAAAGCCGGCACCTCTGTATTATAACTGAAAGTCTACCAGGTAATTCTCCTATAAACCAAAGTTTGATAACAACCACTCTAAGACCGTAGGATCCCCTGTCACTCTGAATTTATTTGAGTCTATGATTTCCTTTAAAACATTCTTGATAGTTTTACAGAGAACAAGAATTTTTGAAATGTAATGAATGCTTTGAAAGATTTCTACTCCGACTACACAGGAACTGTTTAAAAAGATAAGACAAGAATATATGTATGTATATGCATGACTGGGACATTGTGCTGTACACCAGATATTGACACATTGTAACCGACTATATACTTCAATTAAAAAAAAAAAGATAAGACGGGAGAAGATTTACCCATGTGGTTAGGTGTGGTTATGTAGACTAGGGGTACAAAGGGACAGTCAGTAACACTTTCTTGTCTGTGTCCCCCCTAGTGCCCAGCACAAAGCCTGAGGCATGGCAGGTATCCAGTAAAACGTATGGAATGCATTAACTGATTTGAAAGTCAATGACTTTCCTCTCAGTAGGGAAGTTGTGGAGGTAAGTTTTAGCTTCTGAAGTGAAGCCTTGAATGTTACCAGTAATGAACTCTGCAGTCATCTCTTGATGGGGACGGGAAGCAATTCCTTTACAGGCATTCTGTAAGGGGTTATATACACATAAACTGAAAAAAATGAAACAATGGATTTGCCACTGCTCAACTGGAATCGATGGCTCCACCCCTTTGCTTCTTCTGTGTGCAGCATTGCCGCACGCCTCTAGATGGTGCTGCTGACTCATAACTCAGCAGCCACAAGCTCCACGTCCGAGGCGGCGGCTGGAAGAGATCTGACCTCTGACGAACCATCTCTACATTTATGACTCTGCCTCTTGCCAATTTGCAGGAAGCTGTGTTTTTTAAATGCTTCCACTTGGCCAATTCTGGTCACCTTTCCTTTCTACTCTCCCTTCATTATCTTTGTTTTCAAATCATGGAGCCTGTTTTAAGATATTCTTGAAAGGATTTCTAATGACGTGTATGCTCTTTTTATTCATGGTATGCAGAATGGAAGCACAGAGATCACTGATCCATGTTCAGGGAAAAAAAAACTGTTTGAACCTGCAAACATTCCATGTTGAACACAATACACAGAGAACTTCATACTTACACTCCATATGTAACTGTGTCCAAGATATATGATCTGAGTCCAATTGTAATCATTTTTCAAAGAAAGAATGTAGCACTGGAAATAGAGTATCACTGAAATGGAAACACTCAGGACTGAAAGGGCTGTGGCATTTGCATGGCTGCTCTACCCCCTCATCCCCAGCACACACACACCAGGATTTTTTCGTGGTGCTCTTCCCCCATTAGCCACACCTGGGATCAGAGTTCATTCCAACATAGAAATGAAGATGGATGAGCGTCTGCACATACTTTAAACTATTCACTAACCCTGAGCCAATATAATGCTATTATTTCATGGTAGTTATTTGGGACCTAAGGAATCGAGGTGTCCTGCCCATATTTCCATGAAGTAAGTAGCAGAACTAAAAACAGAACCCAGATATACTGACTCCTGTTACCTGCTTGTAAGTCACGCTGACTACGGTCTGTTTTATCTCTAAAATTCTAAGCCAGAGTCTCAAACTCTTAATGCATGTCCTGGGAAACAAGCAGCAATTCATTCACTGACCAATAAGGATTTATTCAACAGTTAGTATGAGCTCAACACTATGCCAAATAAACTGCTGAAGAGATGAATGAAGTGACTCCTACTTCCAGGAGCCATCATTACTGCATTGACTCCAAGCTTCCAGCCAATCACCTAGTATTTTTAAGTGCCCTGTATGCAAGGGTCTAAACTGGCTTTTGCCACCTCCACCCCCCTCCCATACCCCAATGATACTGAAGAAATACTAATTGATTGATGGACTAAGAGCCCAGAATTCACTTTGGTGGAAAAACAATATTCAGAGTTCTTTGTAGCCACTGGCTAAAGTAGCCAACATGTTGATCAGTTGGATTTTCATTTATGACCTAATTGTTTGGGCATTACGTAATTATAGACATAGACGATCAAAAAAAAAAAAAAAAACCAAAAAACCCTCATTATTGAAGAAGAGAATGACCACATGAAATAATGCTATGGGCAATAATGGCTTCTCATCCATTGCTGTGAGACACACGACATGGAAGAATCATGTACCAGGTACCGTGGGGGGAACATGTGATATGACAGGAATATGTACCCAGAGGCTAAGGAACGCTGCCTTGGTGGGGAACAAAGGAACTCAAGACTCAGTTCAATGCAACTGACAGTACGTAGATCGCTTTTGTTTTCCCAGAGTCTGTGGACTGGGAAGCCAGTGGAAGGTAAGGCGAAAGTGATGGTTGGTGCACACAGCGCTGTCAAGAAGCCAGGCTGTGAAGAGGAGAAAGACGAGCATGTGACCACACCAGGGGACATGGGGCCAAGGGATGGCTTAAATATTTACCTACTCAAATACTGATGAGCAGGAGCAGGGAAAGGTGAAGAGGTTGATACTACAGGTTAAATAAAGGAGGGGAGGAATTCAGGGGGAGGATACGATAGTTTACAGGAGTCAGGTGTCATGTCTGGTGCCAGTGGGTCGGAAGGATGAAAGCAGATGTGGGAAGATTTGTAAATGTGGTGGAAGTTGAGGGCAACCCCACATGATGGTTGCCGTTTTATGTATAATACGGGGGCTGGCTCGTATGTTGATAATAAAGAGGTGGAGGAGGAAGGGCTTGAAGATTTGAGGAGAGTGAGGGAAGTTCAGAATAGTTTTTGTGTAAAGTGGGAAAGCAAACTGAGTTGGAAAACAGTAAGATTGCTGAACACAGTAGATCTGTGAGCATGGATTTACAGTAGTGCCATTTGGGTTTGGACTCAGGGGAGAAGGCTCACTGTGTTTGTCTTGAGTTGGAGGCTTTCCAGGTGAATGCAGCTAACAGGCAAAGGAGCAAGGGAGTCAGGCTATTAGCAAGACAGTAATTGAAATATGGAAGCAAGGAATCTAATCTAAGGAGGACAGTGAAAGCGGGACAACAGGAGGAGAATGATCTATCAGGACAAAGACAGATCAATGGACTAAAGAACCAAATGAGGCAGAAGAGCAGGCAGACAGTGAAGAAGCAGGGCACCTTGAAGGGCAGGAGGAGGTGACAAGAGAGACATGAGGGCAGTGCCCTTGCTGCTCACCTCCTAGAGTTCACACCTTCGTGGGAACCTCTTCCGTGAATGTGGGCAGGACCTGTGACTTGCTTCTAACCAACAGGATGCAGCAGAGGCGACAGGATGCACATGACGACGTGTATGTGATTACATTACATAAGACAGTACTGGCCATCCTGAGAGGATATCCTTTCTCTCTTGCTGGCTTTGAAGAAACAGCTGCCAGGTTGTGAGCTGCCCTGTGTCAAGGGCCATGTGATAAGCAACTCAGAGGGTGTCTGGCCAGCAGTCAACAAGAAACTGAGCCTTTCAGTCCAACACCTGCAAGAAACTGAAAGCTGCCAACAACCCATGAGCCTGAAAGTAAATCCTTCCCCAGCCTTGCCTTAGCTGAGACTGGAGCCCCAGCCAATATCTTTATAGCAGCACTGAGAGTCTCTGGAGCTAAGCCTGGACTCCTAACTCACAGAACTATGAGATAATAGATGTGTTTTGTTTAAAAAAAAAAAAAAAGAAGTAGAAGTTATCAGAAGCACAGGAGTATACATATTTATGATTTAAAAATATAAAAACAAGAATAACCATAGCACACATGCATTTGGTGTACCCACGTGGTAAGTATCTCATTTAATTCTTACAAAACTACCTCCGTGACTACCAGAAAGTGACAGCTCTTTCTCATTGTATGGATCTGAATGTTGAGACTCAGAAACGTAAAGAGGTTCACTCAAGGTCACATAACCAATTGCAGACTAGTTTCAAACCTCATGCCTTCAGCCTCCACAGTCGACAGTCTCTCCGTCTTTCAATTAGGCTCCAGGAGGAAAGCGGTGTAATGCCGGTGCTAGCCCACAGCAAGTCTGATGTTTCAATTTCACAAACAGGACTTGGGCTGCCTCCCTGAACCGGAGGGCAGGCAACACTGTAGCTTGAAGGAGGTGAAAGAATCCACAGAACTTAGAGGGACACTGAGCTTCTTAGCACAGCAAGGCTAACATCCTTTACAGCGTCAGTAAGTTTGGTGGTTAAAGAAAAGCAGGAGATACCTCACTGTGGATGCAAACTCACTGTACTAGAAAATCAGAACTCAGGCTCCAGAAAATAAATCAGAGGGAAGGGTAGGAGACTCAGCAAATGAGGGCTTGGGTGCAAAATGCTGAAGATTTTAGAACTGACATAGAAAAGCAGCTGTATCATTCTGGAAAAATTACTCCAGCGGGTAGGGGTAGAGCTGCCTCATTCTGCAGGTGCCAGTAGGCAGAGTATCAGATCACCACTTTCATTTTAGCTCCTTCTGTGGTTCTATAATTTTCAAAAGCCATGTAATCTCAGCACCAGGTCAGGGAAGAAGGGGAAACGGACATGGAGAAAGAGGTGACCCATCTCAGGACGGTAGGTAGGGGCAGTCCCGATTGTCCTAAGGGTGCACTGAAGCCAGGCTAACGTCTCTACTAACTCTCTAAGCTTCTCAGACCCTCCCTTGTCTGCAGCAATCAGAACTTTGCCTGGAACAAAGGAAGTGCTCACCGGGTAAGTGTTGAACGTGTGACACAGTCAATTTGCATTCATTCATCCATTCAGTAAATATGTAGTCAGCAGCTTCCATAGGGAACACACAGTTGTAGTCACTGGGGTTTAAAGAGTATTGCTCAAGAGACTTAAATATACATGAATATATTTTCACAGAAAGGAAAAGGTATAGTCAATAATCAAGAAGCAAAAACAAACACGGATTCTGAGTGTGGGTGAGGGAGAAATCTTGACTTCCTGGAGCTAGGAAGATTCTGAAGTTCAACAGGAGACTAGAGTCCAGAGCAGAAGCCTGAGTATATAGCAGTCAGGGCTGTAAAAGAGCGGGTTAGAGAAGGAACGGTCCCTGGTGGATGGAGGGAGGACGCACTGGTTTCCCACTCATATTATGTGGTTGGGAACTATGCGCAGACCCGTCCCTAAGCGATACCATTCCCAGAGAATTTAACTGCAGGAAAGCATCATAATTGAATGATGTGATCCAGAATCTAATTTTTGAAGAGAGTGGTCTTGTTCCTCTCGCTTCCTTTTCTGTTCTCTGGATTAAAGAATGAAAGATAGAGTGTGTTTACCTTTGCGTTATTGCTTTAAGTGTCTTTACATGCTAAAGCATACAAAGAGGTAAGAAACAGCCCCGCCTGTGCATCCTCAGAGCCTGGGAACATCACAGCAATCAGTCCCTGGAGACCTGGCCACTCCATCTGTGCCACACCCTGCGGGTTTCCGTACCTCACTGATTATCCATCCGCAGACCTGCTCATCTCATCACCACTCTATGGCTGCTTGTTGTTTTCCACTGATTAGAATGCCGTGATTTATAAATGGATGAGGTAAAAGAAAAATGGGCCAAGGCCATTACTTGCAGGTGGGTTTTTCTAGTTGCTTGACTCCTGGGTAATCAATCTTCTGTGGAATATCTCTTGTCCACTTACTGTTGGGATTTAAAAAATGACTTCCTACACGGATAACTGGACCAAACTCCATGTACGTCCAACTCTAAAAGACAGCTGAAATACCACTTTTTCCATGACAGGATATGTATCTAATTTACTCTACAACTGTCCTTTATCTGAAAACTATAATGTTTGATTCCAAGAATCTAAACTGACAGACTAAAACGGATAAGTAGAAAGTGCAGGTTATTATTGGATCAAGTTTGTCACCACTAAAACATTCAAACTGGCTCATGTCAATTAATTGCTGATGGGCAAAAATGTAGACCATGCAAATGCTGTTAAGTTCTGTACACCCACGGATTAGCTTTCCGAGTTAAAACTGTCTTTAAATATTGCCTTATATAAGCACCTCTTCTTGATAGACAAAGACTCCCCTTGACAGATCAGGAAAGAAACCACACGGCGTGAGAGAGGAGGAAAAAAAATGTGTGCTCTTAATTTCCCTCCTCAGTTTGACCCAAATAATTCTCAGATGCTTCTAGGGATGGGAACCTTTTTTGTGGCCCCCTGGTGTCTTACACAGCACAAGACGTAGGACCAAGCACAAGACAGGCGCTTATACGTAAGAATTACAACAATTACTGCATTCATATAACCCTACAGGACTCGGTAGGGGAGGATTCATTAAAGCCTAAAAAGTGGGATCTTAGAGGAAGAAAAAACTTGCACTGATGGATATAAGTTCCTAATGTCGACGCATTTCAGCTGGTGTGAGCCTATCAGCCCCAAGTCTGGCAAACCTGAGATTTAGCAGATGGGATCTTCCGGGGTACATGAGAACAAATATATGCTTTTTTTTCCAATTCAATGATGGAAAAGAGAAATTATTTGCATTTTATTTCATTTCTTTTTACAAATAATTTAAAAGTTCCATCACAGAAACCATTATAGTTTCAGCAAAACATGAGGCTGTTTTACAAGATTCGTTGTTTTTTTTTAATCTTCCTTTTTAAAAAAGTAATCTTAATTTCCTGTCTTTTTAAAACTTGGACCATTTCTTTTGCAATTAGCAGCATGTACCTGCAAAGATAGGCGTGTGATATAGACCTATATATTAACTTTTGCATGCAGCTGACAATATCAACTTCTTTTGGAAAAAAGCAATATATGCTTTGCTTTCTTCTGTGTTTTCTAGAGAAAATACATTGGAGAGTAAGACATGTATCTTCCCATAGATACTCATTCTTCAGAATCATGAGAACTCTTTGACAAGCAGAAAACCCAAATTAAAGAGTTACATCTGGATGCAGTGAACTTGTTTAGAAACCTGATCACTTCTGCTTCCCGAAACAGGCATAGTATTGGGGAAAAAAACAATTTATTTATAAAACAATTGTAAAATGGGATCTGAAGGAGAAAATGGCTAAAGAAACTGGACAGATTCCTATAGGTTCTTGTAAATGAGACTCTAAATTCTACGAAGTTGAATTGAAAAAGCAATAGCAGTTCAAATTTCCAGAACCTGGCCCATTACAAACTTTCTTTGGTATAAAAAGGTTCTATTTTTCTTTTTTAGGAGAAAAGGGAAAAAATGGCAAGAGGAGCGGCTGTGGAAAGTAATTAATCATTCTCTTAAATATTAAAATAAAGAGAAAAAAAATCCAGACATTAACCCATCTTTCAGCTCACTTTCCTATATGCTAATTACCTATGTTCATAATGATTGCAGGCCTAGCAAAAGCCCTGAGGATCACAGGAAGATTAAATTTTACTCATTAGATTGTAACTAACAAGGCAGGAGAATGTCCTGATATATGTAACAATGATTTCCAATAACTTGCTCTGTGACCTTGGAAAATTCACTTAACTACTCTGAACCTCAGTTTTAATAGTTGTCAAATTAAGTGATTGAAGGGGATAATCTGAAGTCCCTTTGATAACTAAAAGTCAATGATTTTTAAGATGTATCCAAAAAAATAATCTTCAGTTCAAAATGTCCTTCCAGCCAGAAAATTAAATTACTAAAGCACTTCTCGGAGCCATCAGTGGCTCCCAAAAGCCTATACAGATGACTCAGAGGCACAGCCAGATTCGGGTATCACTGCTAATACCCATAATCTCATTAGGAAAGCACTGTCCAGGAGTCAGACAAGGCAGAGAAAGGTCAGACTTCTCAAAGATTTCCTTCTGCCCAGCCAGAGCACTCCAACTGCAGGGTTCTGGGTTTAGAGAAAGTCTTGTCTTTGAAGATGTGGGAAACATACTAAAAATTAAGTATTTAATCAGGGGAAGCGGGGAGGGGGAAAGAAGGGACATAATTGCACCAGGAACAAGAACCTGTATTTTTAAAGACTCAAACAATATAGAATATGGACTAAAAATCTAACTAACCACCCTGAATCTTTTGGACACTCCCTGCCCCAGGCCTGGCCCATTTGACTGACCATGCTATATGTAACTATACTTTGGTGTGAAACATTAAAAAAAATAAATCCTATTCATGAAAACGTATAGAAACAAGAGTACATACACAAATCTAGTATACCAACATCATACAATCTCATCAGGGGATCTGTTTTTCTTAGGTAACACATCTTTGAGATCTTCATAATACTGTGTGTGCAGGTATACCTTTTTGCTTGAAATGCTGGCATAAACTTCTATGGTATGGATGCACTTGAATTAACTTCCTCTAAAAATTCCTTTAGTTAAATAGTTCAAAGTTTTTGCTACTTTCCACCCACATTCCTAGTTTACAAACCATTTCTGATACTTTCCAGAACTAGGTAGGGCGTGACTTTTGAATAACTAAATAAATAACGGCCCCTCCCTGGACAGATTATATATTAGAGAAGAACACATTCTTCATCTTGGGCTTTAAGAAGGTGACCTAGGTGAGTCTTGTCTTTTTCATTACTGGCTGTGAAACTTTAGAGAACTCACTCCTCCCAGTGTCCATCCCCTCATCTGCAAAATGGTTTGACAGTTTTGTAAGCACTGGGGAAAAGAAAGAATGTGTGAATAGTCTCGTCTATAATAGGAGAAGTTTAATGAAATAAGTCAAATATTGAAAAAAAATCAACAAAATTTTTAAAAATTTAAATAAAAGCCACCAAACTCTGCTCTTTGGAATCTTTTCAGTGATTGCCATGGCGACTACCATGCCATCACTCTTGGTGGAACTCAGAGTCATACAAAGTGTACTGCTCCTTATTCTGTCTGGTGGCCAAAAGCAAAAGAAACATTCCTGTCTTGCTCCTGAGTTGGGACATCTTAGCTCAGGGGTGTTCCAGGGCCCAACAACAGCATCACACTGGAATAACTGGTATGTCCTGCCAGCCATAGAGGACTGCCTGTCCAAAGAGGATGTTCCTTCAGAAATATTCTCAAAGGTAGTTACTTCTCCATTTTTAAATCAGCAGGAGAATTTCCAGAGATCTGGTAGATGCATTTCCAAGACTCCGAAAGAAATTGTCTCTAAACTCATAGAACTAGTCCAAATCAATTTGCATCAGTAAAGTAAGTGTTGTGTTATGAATTTTTTTTTTTAGAGAAAGAACAAGATACCTGATATATAAATCATTTACACCCCAGAAAAAGGACAAGACAAAATAAAAACCATAAGTAAACAAAGCGCAGGCTTACGGAAAATGTTTTCATTAGATTGATCAATTTTGTTTTTTGATCAGTAAGTTCTTTTCCTTATTGTGTTTATTTTGATGAAGATAATTGCAGTGGATAGAGAAATACAGCTTGAAGCAAATATTGGTGACGTAATTATCTCTCCTTAAAGATGTTATAATACCATTAATATGAAAAAAAATTAAATTTAGACCTTCAGAGATAAATCTGACTGCTAATTTGAATCTTTAACTAATCCTATGTACACATTATAAAAATTCTATTATTTTCTGCTTCTCATAGCAGCTCTGAAATCCCACAACCTACTTTAGCATTCTTTAGTCTTTAACAAGTAAGACTGGGAATTGAGGAATAATCAGTAATGGTTATCTGCCTTTTCCTATTTAAGAACAATAATGGTGCTCACTCATCCTGAACAAGACCGTTAATTAATCATTGTAGCTGTGCAGGTTGAAGTCCCAGTGTTATCACCACTGAAGCATAGCAGTAATATAAACTCCTGCTTAAGTGCTTTTGTTCTGTGAAATGAATCTTTGCATTACAACCATTCCTAATCATTTATTAAAAGTATAACACTTTGCCATTATCATACTTGATTGTGATGTTTTTAAGCCATTTGTTTATCTCCTTGCTTGCACCAGATTTAATTTTCTAGAATTTAAACGCATAGAGTGGATTTGGTGGGAGGACGCAGGAAAGCTCTCTAGAAGAATGCACTCCTAAAAAAAATTAAAAAGTGAAAACAAAAATGCAGAAAGAGGACAGAAAATTAATCTCAATGCTCCAACCGACTGGTTATGCCGTGGACATTTGGCACAAATTAGGAATGTTGTGATTATTAAACTCAGTTGCAGAACACAACTAAAAGAAACATCTAATGTGAGCTAACCATATTATCTCAAACAAACAGAGCTGTCTGTGGGCTTGAAAGGAATGTTCGTCTCTAATTTGGAAGTTGAGATAATAGCCTAATTTGCTTAAATGGTAGTTGGTGTGTGTGAATAACTCAAGTGAAATTACTGCTTTAGAGTCTGGTGGGACCCACATCTCCTAGGATACACAACTTTTTAGGAGACTTTATCTAACCAGGTACAAATGCTTTTTTTTTTTTTTTTTTCATAAAACAAAAACTGAAAAGTCTTATCAAGACTAATTATTTAGAAGGGCCACACGATGCTGAGTACCTAGGAGGAAGCTGTGTGCCACCCACCCCCCATCCAAAAAGCAGCGTTGGAACCGTGGACAATCTCCCCACACTCTTCT
Source organism: Camelus dromedarius (assembly GCF_036321535.1). NCBI lineage: Eukaryota > Metazoa > Chordata > Mammalia > Artiodactyla > Camelidae > Camelus > Camelus dromedarius. The sequence goes on from NC_087444.1 coordinate 39,929,728, forward strand.
TCAAGCACATGTTGATTACATGCTTGAACGGGGTCTAGTACAGGTCACCAGAAAACATAGTACCCCTACCTGTTAAACAAACAGAACTTACACAGCCACATACAGGAATGCTGCGTTGTCGAAACAGGTACCAAGGGAGGCTGCAGACTTATTCCAATAAGTAACCTGACCTGTAACTCTGGAGCTCCCCTTTAATGTCACTTCAGGCGCCCAACCAATCAGATCTTTATTTTCACCCAAGAGTTTGGAAACTTCTTCCAAAGCTGAGATAGTCTAGGATGGATTCACTACCACTTTCTGAAACTGGACTGTGGTTTTAATCAAACCAGAGGTCAGCCAACAGTTGAATTATTTACTGCCCAAAAGACTGAGTTGGTAATATGAGTGAATGAATGAATAAGCATTTGAAAAAACTAATACCTGGTAATTTTACTCCTTAATCAGAAAACCTGTCCTTAGCAACAGTGACTCTAAGTTCTGATGCAGCACTGAAAATAAAATTGGTTGATACATGAAAATACAATTGTCACCCCAAAAAAGTATTCCTTCCCTCCCTCATTTAAACATGCACTGGGTATCTAACACGTGCACACACTGCACCAGGTAGAAGGAATGCAAAAAATAGACATTTCGTGTCATCTCCAACCGCACAGTCCAACAGAGAAGACAGACAACAACCAAATAAGGAGAATACTGTTTGATTAGTTGTAACAGAGGGAACCAAAGAATATATGAGACTAATGAGGGGAAGGGAAGAGAAGGGAGAGTTTAAGGAAGGCTTCCTGGAGAAGAATTTGTGGATCTGGAAAAACATACAGAAGCAGTCACACCACTTTCAATCAACTGAATGTTCGTGTTCACACACAACTGAAATGTCAACATCCTACCCGCCAAAGTGATGTATTAGGAAGTAGATCCTTTGGGAGGTAATTAGGTCGAGAGCGTGGGGCCCTCATGAATGAGATTAGTGACGTTATTATAGGAGCCTCAGAAATTTCTCTTGCCCTCTTTCTGCCCCATGAAGGTACAATGCCCAGTCAACAGTCTGTAAGCCAGAAGAGCCATCTCACCGGAACCAAACCATTCTGGCACTCAAGATCTTACACGCCTAACCTCCAGAACTGTGAGAAATACTTCTATGTCATTTAAAAGCCACCCAGCCTCCTGTATTTTGTTACAGCAGCTCAGACTGACCCCGCCCTTCATTTTGTCAGGCGAGGACACTAAGGTCTGAATAGAAGAATTAATTAGTCCAGGATTGAACTTCTTACCAACTTTAACTGAGTCATTTTATCACAGATCAAGGGTCCAGTGTTCTGTCACTAGTCTATGTGAACAAATGTATACATTTTGCTTTTTCTAGGAAAGATCCAGCAGTCCCCAGCTTTCACTCTGGAAAGGACACCAACTTAGAAAATAAGAGATAGCTTGGTCTCTTGGTGTCTGATGTCATGTGTGGTCTCTGGGGACACATGGCTAAGATTCACTCATGGAAGTACAGAATTACGAATACTGAGTCCCAGGCCAGTAGCTGGGGCATAGACAAGTGTCTCTCACCTTTACTGGCGGTGGACAAGGTACTGAACTCCTAAGGCTCAGCTCCCTCGTGGGCATGACAGATTGGGGGAGGACGGTCTGGTGTTTACCTCACAGGTATGTTCAGAGGATTGACTGTGTTCATGTTTGTACTATCTTTAGTACAGTGCCTGGCACATATACCAACTAGATACTTGTTAGCTACTATTATATCGCTAACTATTTTCACCTATTTATTCCTATAATCATATTCACCGACAGCAGCAGAGCATGTGATTTGAAGACATGCTCTGGGACTGGATTATGTATGTCTGAATCCTAGTTCTGCCAAGTCTGCATTCAAAAGCCGTGAAACCTTGGGCAAATTACTAAACCTCTCTGTGCGTCTGTTTCCCCATCAGAGATAATAATAGGACCTACCTCATTGGGCTCTTGATAGTATTAAATGTTATGCAGAGAATATTTGAACAGTTCCTGTCATACAAGAAGTGCTATCACAATTGTCATTATCACCTTTCTTTTTAGCTCTCTCGTGGGCTAACTTTTGAGGCTATTACAAAAGCCTCTGGCCCATAAAAAGCCTATGTATTTGTACCTGACATTGCTAATGATATTATTTGCAAAGTTTCCTGCTTGGTATGTATACCCAGGAAATTTTACCTAACTTTTAAACTATAATTTTGCCTTTTATTACATTGAACCTTTGCTAAATATTTCTGAGACTTAGCTTCATGGTGAAAACTTGATTTTTCTTAATCGCCACCCCTTTCACATTTCACTCCAGTGCTCTTAGGAATTATTCACAATTAAGATGACTGTTGAATAATAAAGTGCCAAGAAGCACCCACTCGATTCATTAATGGTATTTGACTTCCAGCAAATGCTCAGAAGTACTGAGAGAAGCAGACGCCGTCTGTTTTTGAGTCTCTCAGTTTTCAATTCATTAATCAAAGCTCCGTGTAATGACTCAAGTACTCCCCATGACACATCGCACAGCAGACATTCTACTGCCATGAAAGAATCTAACCAAGGACCCCACGAATGCAAACACAACAACAATGAATTTTAAAAAGTCAAATTCCAAAGACACACTGTCCTGAACCTCAGAAAGATAGATGGACACCAATACAGCCTGCTTGTTGACCAAGTCATTTAATTGTATTACTTTGAATACAGAAAACTAGTCAAGTTTCATAGTTGGGTTTTTTTTGTTGTTGTTGTTTTTTTGTATAGTTCAGCCCTCTAGAATCTAGTTCTAAATAATGTTAGTGTCATCTTCTCATAAATTCCTCCACAAAGCAGGCGTATTTTGCTAATTTGCTTACTATTTCTCCCTTTCTGTTGTATTTCAACCCTTTGGCTAGCCTCCACTCCCTTCCTATAAGGCTCTTCTCCCACATCACTTTCTTACCAAAGTTTACTCATTTCACCTGGTAAAACTGACAGTTTTCATGTGAAACTTATTCTGACATCTTTTGCATTCTAGCCTCTCTCCCCGTAAGAATTAGCCCACAGTCCTTGGTGACTAGTTGGCTATAATGGTTATTCATCCCAATTTTAATCACAGCCGCAGGCAGGGTGGGTTTCCTTATTCAGTCCTAAATTCTTCAAGAGTAGAGACTCCCTTTGGTTTTACAATTACAAGGTTGACTCTGCAAAGACAGCAGTATTTGTCCTTAAAAATGGAGGTGTTTTCAGTTCTGTCTCTCTCACACACATATACACACACAGAAACAGCCAATAACATTTCTGTGATATTGCCTTTGAAAGATAGATACCCCCATTAAATTGCTTTTGAAAGAAAGGCACAAAGTGAGTTAGGTATGCTGAACAGGTGTATATCAAAGGCAGACATCCCCCTGCTGCCATTAACTACATGAAAGCTTTTGGGAGTTATTCCTTTGCTCATTTTAGTGGTTTGTATAATGAGATCAGAAGACAGAAACTCTGGAAACTCTTGGATCTATTTGTAGCTGCTAGACACAGAGAGACACTCTGCAGAGGAATGATGATTCTATTTGAAAACACCGAACATCCAGATGCCTGAAGTGGCCCAATAATCACCCCTGTCTTGTCTGAGTGTCATCCGTTGCCTTGCCTTATGCAGTGGACTTTTCTTTTTTTTTCTTTTTCAGCCTCATGCCCATGAAAAAGCCTTCTCAGTGTGTTCATCTGGCTCACTGGGAAATATACAGTCTTGAGAGCAGAAAAATACACTTATACCTGGTAAGAAATAATGTAGGAAACCAAACTAATCACACACACATACACACAAACCCATCTACAGATGATGTAAACAGACAGCAGCAAGGGAATCTGGCCAACTTGCTGCGTACATCTTACACATTCTGGAGTGTCTCCGGAATGCTAACTTGATTTCCTACTTTAATGCTTTCGTTTGCCTACTTTCTTTGCCTTTATTTTGGCATTCCAAATAAATGCTATTGGACTTAGAACCAGACGCCAGGACTGACTTCATTCCTGGTGCCTTCTATAAACAGAGTTTCATGTTACCCCCAGGTGCGTCCCCTTTCCATTTGTATGGACAACTAATATAGCATTAGATCTGAAGCCTGTATCTGGATAATCCCCTTTTTGAATGAAACCGAATCATGAAGGAGGATGAAAGAAAATAGCTGTAACCAGACTGTTCATATTTCAATACTTTGGGATTGGGAGGAGTGCACAAACAAGAGAGAAACAGTTTCAAAAGGCAGCAATGGGTTCTAATTCAGGGGGCGGGCAGGGAGGTCATTTACTTTCTCAGTCCAAGAACCAATGAGGAGACTGAATTCACAGAAATGCTAGATTGGATTTTCGAAGTGGTAAAATCTATATGGGTCATCTTTGGCTTTTGTAAATCTTGATTTTTAAACATAATTTAGAATCAAAAATTGTATTTCTCATGTGTTCAAATTTGCATCACTAACTGAATTCCCTTGCATTGCTTGTTGCTTATTGTTCAATGTGTTTCCTGAGTAAGAATGTAAAAGTCACATTAAGTTCCTGCCTCTGGGTCAAATCAGGGTCTTACAACCTTGGCAGCTCACTGGCTACCAAAAACCGCAGCCCAGGAAAGTAAAAGATCCTAGAGATCTTGCATACAAAGGTCTTCTTGGCATCAGTCAAGAGCTGTGTATCATTACTCCTTCAATGCACTGCCACATTGTCACCTTCCAGGTGTCTACATTTCCCCATGATCAGTAAATTCTAGATTTATGCCTGCTTTGTGGTCATAATTATCACTAAGATTTACACGTTAAATTGTCCCCTTTCTGACAATACATTCTATGGTCACTTTATCCATCATCACATATTAGAGCCCCTAAAACTATACTTTGCAGAGTGTAGACCACAGATTAAGCACAGCTACACAGTCCGAGGAGGGTGGCTGGAAAGCAAATCCCTAAGTAACAGCATCAGAGATGCTGACTTGATCAGGTCTGCTTGGTACCCACGAATCTGTACACAGTCAACTAACATTTATGGTACATTTCACCAGATGCTCTTCTCAGTGCTGAAAACCAGTAGTAAACAGGACAAATTCATATGCACTTTCAATGGCTCTGATAACTAAAAGTGGATTTTTAAAAACATTTAAAGCAAAAACAAAAACAAAAAAGCCCCCAAAGCCCCAAAACAACAAAAACCACAGTATGTGACAGTTGAAAATACTATTAGAGATTGTTATCCTGGCTCTCTCACATTTCATGTGAAGAAAACGTCGAAATACGATACTAACAACAATATGAACTACTATCTATGGAGCGACTCCATTGTTCTAAGCACCGTCCTAAGGTTTGTATGTTCACCATTGCCTCTGCCCTCACAGCAATCCAATGAGGAAGATACCACCACTACCCTCATTTTGTAGGTGGGGAAACTGAACCCAGACATACCAGGAAATCGTTCAAGGTCACAGAGACAACGCAAGAGTGGAGACTCATTTTACCCAAGCAGTCTGATAGCAGAGCCCACGCTCTTAACCAGTATGCGCAATTTCACTTTTCTCTTTCGCCTTCATCCCTCATCCCTACGTTAGGGTAAGAATCCAGGGCTCTTGGCTCCCAGAACGATTCTCTTTCCTGTCTATCATGTTTCCTCAAGTGAAACAGCATCAAAGTTATCGCCATGTCTTATGTCACAGAACTTCTCACTTCAAGTCAAAGAATAAATTCTAACACCTCTGGCAACAACAGTTAACCAATTTATTTAAATCCATCTCTTAATTCACTGATACCCCGAGGTACCTGCTTTGAGAAATATACACTGACTTTTATGGTGGATTCGAAAAACATTAACCTGTTTTATGGGTATAGTTATACACATAAATTAAAAAAAGCAAAAAGAAGATATACAGCCAGCAAATGTTGGTGACGGTTTTAAATGTTATGTGTCTCCCTCAGGACAACAGAAATCTGTCCAAAATCCATACTAAAGTAGCAGCTGAACAACTCCAGTTGGATTAGAGGTGATTTTTAGTTTCAGGTTTATTGTATCTTTAGATTTGTTACCTTCCTGTTGGCAGCATTTCTGCATTAAGAGACGATTCATCTTGCCAAACATATACTCAGGGTTTAAATGAGGCAACTGAGAAGTAACTGAAAGTTAGCTATATGGGATGATGGAAGGGCCAACAATTTTTAGGGAGCACTTGTTGTGTATGTCAGACACTAAGTTTGTCATTTCGTTTTGTTTTTCTTTGCTTTTACAGAGGGCAAATAGCCACTCATTCATTCTTCATGCAAATGTATCATTAGCCATTATTGCTAGTTTCCAATATGAGAAAACTGAAGGTCACTCTCCAAAGACACAAAAATCATAAATGTTTTAGGATTTGAACTCAGGGTTTCAATAATTCCATACAGCGCACCCAATTCTCTATTAACTCTTCATCCTTTAATAAGCTTCTAACTGAAGACTGAGGCATCCCTTTATCTGCTTAATTTTTCAAAATTGCCATATAGAAAGTAGAAAACAGTGACACAGCAAAGGTATACAGACTGAGGAAACTGAGCATCTCTGAAAATACAGCCCTGGGGTCTCAGAACATGGGGGCTACTTTAGGATGCTGACAGAATGTTTTAACACCAGTGCAGATAGACTTTAGAATTTCCTTTTGTTATTTCTATATTGTCCAAATGATACTCATCTAGAAATGTTAACACATATTGGTTGTTTTCCCTGTATTTAAGGAAAGCCTGTTTTTCCCTCAATTTGAATCTAAGTTTTGTATCTTACTGTCTGTGTAACTTCATATAAGATATTTAATTCTGAGCTTAGTTTTCTCATTTGTAAAATGGAAAACAATACAACTTCATAGAGAGTTGCGGAAATGAAGTGAAATATTTTATATAACATGCTCAGCAGTGTCAGGCAAATAAATGTTCAATAAAAGTGAACTAGAATTTTTAAAAAATTATAAAATACATATATTTATTCAAAATCACATATGTATGTGTAGAGAAATAATTCCACATTGCTAGTAAGTACATTAAACTACTCATTAATGACAGTAAAAAATACTAATAAATCTGCTGACCTCCAGTTGATTTACATTATACATTTGAAAATAGTTTTAGATAAACTTATTCCTTATTTGTGTTAGTACTATCAATATGTGGAAGTCGTTCAGTGACGTTACTGGATGGTGGGTCTGAAAGAATGTATCCAAGTATTAAAGGCTACCTTCTCTTTAACTGAGAGGCTATGGGAGGCATGAAGGCACACAGCCTAGAGAGCAAGAGAATTTTAGGGAGCGGCCCTGGAGCACCCAGTGGGATCACAGACAACCATCCAATCAAGAGCGGAAGAACAACAGATGAAAGGAAAAGGGGGCTGACCACCAGCTCAACAATATTTTCTCCCACTGAGTTAATTCATGAATTAAACATGCAAAACATACCCACAATTTATACGGATCTTTATACACAAAAGTGTTCCAAGGCACCACTTCAATATAAGCGAACATTACTGAAATAAATAGAAAGTATGACAGTCTTACATTGTATAATTTGTCTCAACCTATGTCAGATTCTGGGCAACTCTTTTACCATCTCCATCACGTAGATGTTAAATCTTGGTATCACAGAGGGAGTAAGTGAGGGAGCATGAGTAACCTAACCATCACTTAATGTGTCTACTCACTCACTCACTCACTCACTCACTGGGTAATGAATTCCAGCTTCTTACCCAGGGCTTAGGACAAACAGATCCATAAGCCCTCGTTCTCTAGAGAGTGGCAGTCTATGATGTCTAATGTAACTGAAATAATCAAAAACGTACATCAGGCTATAACTTACCTGGCACATGTATTGTCTCATCTCAATTCCTCTGATACTCAAAGAAATAGGTTTTATTATTATCCTATTTTATAAAGGAAGAAACTAGAGAGCATTGTAATCAAGTGACCATGCTTGTTAATGCCTTCAATTCTGTACTGACATTTTGTTACATGGCACAGAGGACGGATTTTAAATTCATACATACTTGGCCTGATTATTTTCCATCATTCTGTTCTCTCTGCATCAGAGTTTCTCAGCCTCAACTTACTGAAATTCTGGACCAGATATTTCTTTGTCCTGGCGGGTGGTTCTGTGCAACAAAGGACGTTGAGCAGTCTCTATGGCCTCAACCCAGGAGATGGGGTTAGCATCACTATCCACCCCGAGTCGTGACAACCAAAAATGCCTCCAGAGGCTGACAATGTTCCCAGGGGGACAAATTCAGTCCCAGTTGGGAATCACTGGTCTATGTTACTCAGACACTATAATTCCCATCTGTCATCAAGGATATATTGATAAAAGCAGTTGTTTTCCCATTAGATCTATTTATTAGGACTGTGCATTATTACCCTTTCTCAATACAATTATAGTCAAGGCCAGAGACTGCCTTATTTTTCATCTGCTTCTGAAGTCCTGAGACAGTCTACCTTCTGTAAATGAAGCATATACAAATAACTCTCAGTGAGGACAAAAAAGGAGTAAGGAAACCTAAGGTCAAATTGTGACTCTCCTGCTCTGACTGAAATATTGACCCCCCACATTAGCCAGCTCAGGCTGCCATCACAAAATACCATAGACTAGGTAGTTTAAAAACAGGTATTTATTTTATCACAATTCTGGGGGCTGGAAATCCAAACTCAGGGTGTTATCAGGTTTAGTGTCTCTTGAGGCTTCCCTCCTTGGCTTGCAGACGGCCACCTTCTCACTGTGCCCTCGCACAGCCTTTCATCTGGGAGCCCGCATCCCCAGTGTCCTTTCTGTGTGTGCAAATTCCCCCTTCTTGTAAGAATCCCAGTAAGATGGGTTTAGAAATCCCTAATTCTCAGTCATACCAACTCATTTCATCTTAATTACCTCTTCAAAGATCCTATTTCCAAATACAGTTTTCATATTCTTAAGAATTAGGGGCTAAGGGCCTCAACAAGTTAAATCTGGAGGGGACACAATTCGGTCCATAACAACTTTCTTTACTCAAAAATTCAGTCCTCCAGCTGTAAAATAAGTGTGCTGCTACACTGTGACCTATAAAGTAGGTCAGCATTTTCCAAACTTTAGTCATTGGCAAACTGTCATCATGATTTGGACCATTTCCACAGATTATCTTTACTATTATTTGTTGATAATTTAAAATTGCATTGCTATGTAAATTGTAAGTATTTTTTTACAGGAAACTTTCATCATTGCAATAAATTTTAAAAATGGAAAACTGCCATATTTACTTTCCTTAAACATAAGATTACAAAATTTTTTAAGTGACAAGTATACACCTTTAGCATGCTCTAGTGCTAGGCTCTGAGCCCAAGGTCCACTCCATTTGGTTATAATGGCAAGCACTGAAGGTGTATTAAAGACACATTAGCAACATACTGATTCATTCCCCTTGATGTATCCAGTGGGGAATGGAAGAAGGCTGAGGTAAGAATAACTTTCTCACTACAAGATTCAAGGTGAATTACTGCCTTGCCAGGATGCCATCTAAAACCACCCTGCATTCCACTAAAATGCACTCTGATTTATGCCCCTGTTTCACATGCCCTACTCGGGCAAACCCTGTACTAGTCAATTTCTAATTCCATTTCAAAGATCCCTACCAATCTTTTAGGATGTGTAAGTGTCAAATACTAAAAGAAGTAGAAAGTAAAGTTAATAGTGAAAGTTGTGGGGTTAACTGTAAGTCAAATGGATTGAGTAGAGCCACTGAATAATGTCTTTATAATTGACATGTGAGTGCTGTACAGTTCAGCCCTAATGCGATTGTCTTAAAAAGTTCAAAGACAAGAGACTACTTTTCCCTTTTCGGTACACATATCAAAGAGTTTTGTAATAATTCATGTGATGATGGACTGAGATTGTTCTATGATTGATAAACTCAAGGGATATAATGTATCATTTTTGAAGTAGGTGTTAAGGTGATTGGTTTAATAATGATACAAGGTGTCAAAGATTAAAAATATCAGGGGAAGTGTCTATATAATATGCAAATGTCTGCTAAGTGCAAGCATTTTTAACTAGATAAAGACAGAAAGCACATGCACCAAGAAGACTTGAACAGCACTCTGTCTGGAACCCTTCTATCTCACAAAGACACTTGGAATACTTTCAAGTTCATTGCTAGAGTGAGTTTATGAATCTCACAGAGCACCCTTCTCTGAGTTCAGGGAAGTGTATACCACAACACCAAGTCAAAAATCACGTGAAAAAGTAGTGAGTGGCAAGATAGAATGTTTTCATATAGCAGGAGCTATTCTTAACTAACGAAAAAAAGAGATTGCCTAAGTGGATTAATCCTGTATTACCCACTTCTTTAGATCAAGTTTGGAGTGGTTATTTATAATAGCTAGAATCAGAGAGCTAGGAGAGTCGGATACATCTCATGAGATACATGGCCTCACACGTGGGACAGCCACATTTGTGGAAGACCGTTCTCTACTCATGAATCTTCGGAGGCCCACGGGCCTAACAGATGACATGCCACCTGCTACCTCGCCTCCTGATGCCTCATCTACAACTCTGGCTTCTCCTAATACACCATCTAGTTTGAACACAAGGACCTTCTTATCATAAAAGCATTCTTCCAGAAAATATGTACATGAACATGTACAATCTGAATCTTGCTGATTCTATTTTCAAAGGATGAATAACTTGAGTTTAAGAACATGATTCTTGTAGCACAAGCTGTACCAGGTACTGAGGTATGTCACACTTGCCTGCCCAGGATGCATGACAGTTAAAGAACAGCCACTTGCTTTTAAGAAATACCATTTCCAAGAGGCGTCCCCCACATCACAAACATCCCATCTCAAGAATGGTCATGACTTCTGTCCACCCAAGCCTTGTAAGCAGTGTCTGAAATCGTCATAGTCCCTCCATTGGAGAAAAGGCCCCAGAATGCTCAAAGCTAACCACACTACCCTTTGAGAACAGGGGATCTACAAACTCCCTTTGTGTCCTTTTCTAATGGGGGAGATACAATTCAAGCACTACCTCTGTTCCTGAGTTTGCCTTTAATTAAGCACATGAAGACAGAATCAGCTCCTTGCCTTCCATCAGTTCATTGAATTCCTGGTCCATGGAGAATAAATAGGAGCTCGACGCCTCACTCAGAAAAGCTATTAACTATATGGATGCCCCTGAAGTCAAAGCTCCACGGCACTTTTCGTTGTTTGTCATTAGCCCGACCCATTCTCATGCCTGTAGTGTATAGTAAGCACCCTCACATGCCGATTTCCGTCACTCACTGGGGCCCTTGAATCAAAGGCTGGTGAATTCCCAGGTCCTTTAGCAGGACCACACACCCAGGAGTGAAATTTCAGCGCAGATCCTCCAAGTGCTGCCCCCAGAATCAGACACAAACTATCCAACTAGAATCAACAGTGAAGACAGAGGGGCCAGTCTGGAGAGCTGGTCCAATGCACATAATACCATTCCATATGAAAAGAGGGCGAGCCTGTCCTGCGTTCCACTATAATCTACCTTACTGAAGTCAAATTATTCTCCACAGTATAAATCCATCCACCTGGATTTTGTAGGAAACCACATCACATGTTAACTTGTTCCATCTCTCAGGGAGAAATAAAATTTCAGATGCTTAGATTTTCAATTCTGGGAATTTGTCAATTGAGACTACGAAAATTCCTAAGGGTTCACGATTTATTAGACGGACAATAAATCTATAAAATTCATTCTTTTTTACAACTTGGGTAAACCCAAGAATGTCTCCCCCCGCCCTCCGATCAGAAAACTATACAAGCTCTCCTACTGCTGTTTCAGCAATGGGTAACAGAACTAACACCGGTTTACTGAAACACTAACTTAAGTGGAATGACAAAGAGCCCTGAATTATTTATCTGATCAATTCAGAACAAGATACTCCAAACAGGACTACCTCAACCAAGCAAACTTACACTTCTAGCTTGCTGGCTAGCTTTGGGCTATTTGCTACACTTTGTGATCTTTTATTTTCTCTTCTATAAAACAAAGAATTATAGATTATTTATAAATTACACTAAGTGATGGAATTCTATACTTCACCTAATGGAGGAGAAAAGAAAACTTGGGACAATCATCCTGGAATCAGAGAAAATAAAAGATGGCTAACATATAACTTAACGTACATTATTCTAACACTGTAAATTACATGAAAAGGATGTAAAGTACAAAGATAAAGGACGAGGCCAAATATCAATGTTTGTAGTCGGTATGATAATTTTTTTGGAAGGTGCAGCTGAAACAACTGGAAACCAATTATATTAAAAACTGAAACTCAGAGAGTTTAGGTAACATGCATAAAGATAAAGCATGTTTCCTATATATTCATAAGAGCCAGTGAGACATCATAACAAGAATTTCATCTATATAAGTAAACGTAGTTTAAAAATAACAAGAAATATGTAGAGCACATTTAAAGTACATATTAAATTTGTTCAGAGGCCCTAAAAAGATTTTAATAAATTGAGAGACACACTATATTCCTTGCTAGATTCAGGAGTAATTAATACCAATAAAATTTTGATTCTTCACAAACTGATAAATGGATTTAATATAATTCTAATTATAATCACAGTGGGGTTAATGGGATTTAGAAGCAACTTTAATAAATAGTCTACATTTCATGCAGGATAAGAAACAAACAGAATACTTGATTTTTTTTAAAAAAAGTCTGATATTGGTAAAGTGAAGCGTTGCCATGCCAGATATTAAAATATACCATATTAATAGTTTATATTGTTCATCATTCTCTGTAAGGCTGGTCCTCTTTAAAGAGCTCTGTGTATGCTAGCTCTCGTTTTGTTGTTTTGTTTTTAGCACAAACTCTGAAAGGTATGTTCAGTTTCTAAGTGAAGAGCCAAAGGCAAAAAGAGAAATAAGTAACGTATCATAATATACACATCAGGTAGGTGGCTCACAGACAGCAAGAACCTACACCACCTGACATCAGAATCAGCGCCACTAACGAGCGTGCTACACTGAGAACGAGAAATCAACTCAGGCAGTGAGATCGACGAACAGACAGACACTGTTTAAAAAGGACGGGAGTCAGAACACAATACGTTAAAAATCACATACCTGTCAGTGAGGGACACCAGTAAACTGGAACTTCAGATCTCCAAGTTCCCAAGGAGTCATAACCGCTCATCCTAATTCTCTACACCCTGGCATTTGTTTTCAGTGCTTTGCCACATTAAGCATCACTGATTTCATCTTAAAATTGGCAAAATTACTTTCATGTTTTTAGTTTCCCTCAAATAGGTTCTATCTAGGACTTAAAATTTTGAAGAAAAAAAAAACAAAAGACCAAGACTGTAGCCTTTTGATTTCTACATATTGTGATTTTAAGAACAGGTTATTAGATAATTTGATTATGTTTATGTCATGTGTATATATGCATGCACACACATGTATACTGCAAAGAGGTAAACTTATTTGAAATGACTGGTAAAATTAAAATGGAAATTTGTACGTCTCTGGTATGCAAATGAGAGTGTAAAGGGGGCATTTTATATTTATAAAAACTGTAGCTTCTATTTAATGTGATTTTGCCACATCAGGCAATTTGCTAAGAACCCTACACATATAATCTCACTCCAACTTCTCACTAAATTTCCCTGATATGAGCAGTGTCATTAGCCCTACGTTACGCATAAGGAGACTGGTAAGCAGACAGGTCACATACCCCATTCACAGTGGTTTTGATACAGAATTGAAAACAAAGCTTCAGAAACAGAATTTGAACTTTTCTATAGTTTTAAAACCTATGCTTTTTTTTTGAAGTATAGTTGACTTCTAATATTAGTTTTAGGTGTAGAACATAGTGATTTGAGATTTTTATAGATTATACTCTATATAAGGTTATTATAAAATATTGGCTATATTCCTTGTGCTGAATATTATATCCTTGTAACTTATTTTATACCAGTAGTTTGAGCCTCTTAATCCCTGTCACCTATCTTGTCCCTCCTGTAACCGCTTCTCCCCTCTGGAAGCCTCGGTTTTATTCTCTGGATCTGTGGGTCTGTTTCCGTCTTGTTATATTTGTTCATTTGCTTTATTTTTCAGATTGCTCATCTAAGTAAGAACATACATTATTTGTCTTTCTCTGCCTGACATTTCACCAAGCATAATACAGTGTCCCTGAAACTAGATAATATAAAAATGGAAGACAAGCAACCATATGAGTGTCCACAGATGTGTGAAGGTGGTAGAGGGTGGGTTTTGACACGTGCTGGTGGTGTCACAGAGGCATGACAGACACTGGGTGCGGAGAAGTTCTTGCAGGAAGTCAATTTTCCAGCACAAGTGATCAATAAATGTGGCGTTTCCTATAGGCTGGGGCTCTGAGACATCTGTTCTTTGCTCTTAAGGGCTTCATCACCTCATCTGAGACTGAAGAAACAGAACAAGGCAACAGCAGCAAAACCAACACTTACAAGTGTGCTGTTTAGGAGATGGTCACACGTCTAAGGGAAGGACTCCAGCAGAAACTGTGCTCATGTGTGCGGAAAAACCAGTCACACATCAGATTAGCACCTGCCTCCTGCAAAGAAACATCATAGACCAAGGCAGATACTACACATGTATGAACTTCCCTGCCCCCCCAAAAAGAGAAAGAAAAAAAAGAAGAAAAGAAAGAGGTCTTTCAATTTTAATGGAATATGGTGATGTGTCCTGAGTTGCTCTCTGTAGGAGGAGAAGAATTTAGAGTTTCCCAGCAGAAATCTGTTTCTTCATTCATTGAGTTTACTGAGTGACAACTGAGAGTGAAGAACTGTTGCAGGTGCTTGGATTCATCAGTGAAAAGCAAAGACAATCATCATTATCCTCTTTTGGCTTAAATTTTACCAGGAATGTGGGTGAAGACAGGAAAACAATACACATAATAAAGAAATGAATACACTGTATACACTGTGTGCTCCTTAGAAGGAAGCCATGCTATGGGGGAAAAAAAGAAGAAAGCAGAACAGAGCAACAAAAGAGATGGGTGGGTGAGGGACAGAGCAAGGAAAAGTAGGGCCAGTAATCGAGGTGAGTGGAGAAATTAGAGGAGAAAAGATGACAATTGAGTAGACAAATTAACTGATAACTAGTGCCATGTGTTTCCTACAGATTTCTAAAATCAGAAATACTACCTAGTATGCTAGTACTAAAATATTATTAGGATAAGATTTTACTTTAATTTTTATTTCTGGGTTTTGAAGATATGATTTTGATTATCTTCTTCTCCAGAAAAATTTTTATAATACCATCAACCCTTGAGCAATGCAAAAGTTTTATCTGTGTTTGCTCTGTGGCTGATGTCTCCTTTGCTGTGATTGCTTCTTTTGCTGTTTCAGTGTGGAAATTATGGAAAGGCTGTGAGTTCTATCTCTGGATCAATCCCCAGATGGCCATAAAGGAGAGACTCGAGACACAAAGCCAATAATAAGAATTCAGTCAAGTTAGGAAAAAAGAGACCTTCCTAACCAGGAGAATTAAGACTACTGGGAACACACAGACATCTGAGGGAGGGTATCAGAGGTTCTGGGAGAAGATCTGGAAGCACTTCATGTTGGTATTTTTTAGGGAAATCTGACCTCAGTGTCTCTACTACTAAGGTATGGAGAGAACAAATGACATCCACATCATAACCTATCTACTTACCAGCTGAGCCAAAACTAAAACTCAGCATCATCTATACCAAGACTGATTTGCTTTCCACTTCTCCTCTTTGAGCTTTTATTGACCCCTCCCTGGTCACTGTGCAGATACAATCCTGACCTGGTCTCTGTCTTCAAGGTACACAGTCATGCGGCATAATATAAAATTCCTCAGCAAAATGACTCTGAGCAGGCAAGAGAAAATAATACACTAAACGCCAGAACTGTAAGCAAAAAGGATAAATGGGCATCTTGACCAAAATATGCTTACCACTTTGCAATCTGAGTGTAATCTTTAGTGAGTAATTTATATTAAATATAATAAAAGTGTGTCAGGAAGTTTATGACCAAACGTAACACAAATCATGAGTGAGGGCTGCTGCGAGGAAGGAAGAATTATGTCTGCCATCCATATAAGACAGGGAAAGGCGACACGACTCTTTCAGAGCCTGTGAAAGTTTCAAACTAGGACTAAAAATTTCTTGCTCAAGTACCTGCATTTTCCCAGTGGCTGCATATGTTTGCCTGACAAAACCCATGGTTGGGCGATGGGTCCCAAGGTGTTAACATTAAATTCCCACTCACACAGTACGTTCTTCAGCTCCTGCCACTGAGCTGACAGCACTGCAGAATGCTTTCCCATAAACAAATTCCACCCTATAGCCTGTTTTCCCCTTTAGTTTCTGAAGAGAATTGTAATGGCAAGCTAAGACTCTTAAACAGAACAAAGGAGGAGAGAAAAGTCTCCAATTAAACAGAACCCCTAGACAACACGAAATTGTTCTTTATAACGTGTTGCTCCCCTGAGAGTAAACTACAAACGTCCCTTTCTCTTCTACTAATTGTTGGAAACTTTGTATAAACGTCCTTTCATTCCACAATAATGACAGCAGGAGGAAAATGCTCTTGTCTGATCTTAATAGGTCTGCCTCCTCTCTAAGCACAGAAGTTCTGGATTTAGGCAGACCTGAGTGTACATCTCAGATCAAGCTATGTGACATTGAGCGCTTTAAGGAAAATTAGTGGAGCAAAGTTTAATCATCTATAGAATAGGGGTTAATATTTATATCTGACATATAGGCTGTTTGTTCATTTTGATCAATATTTTTCATGTAATACATTTACATATCCGGCCTTTAAAAACTCTTTAAAAACACTATTATAAATATGTTATCCTTTAAAACTACTGGGTATTCATTTAAAACAGGTAAGAATGGCATCACAGTGAACATAAAATAAATTTGATACGTATGGTATCATCCATGTCAAGTCCATGCACATGAAGAATTTGGCTTTGTTACTAAGTAGCAGAACAGTAAGGGAATATGTATTATTAATATGAGTATTTACTACTAGGCATTGTTGAGTCTACTACATGCTAGACACACAGATATTTTAATATGAATCTTATAGCAAACCATCAAATGTCTTATTATATAAAGAAAATTGAGATATAGATATATTCAGTGCCTTTTCTAAAGTCACAATTGGTAGATAAAAAAGGTATGATAACTTAAACTCTAGTCTTAATGAACATAATGAACTTAATGAAAGGACATTATTCTTTGAATTGATTATGATGATGTCACATCATTAACTTAGGAGCAGGATACGTACTATCTAGGGAATACAGTTAGGAGAGATTATGATAAGTATTGCTGAGAAGCTTTTAAGGTTGACGTAACATGAGGGACTGAATAACAAAATAAGTGAAAAACTATGTTAATGAAAAGTTATGTTGGTGAACAGCATTACTTGAAATATTATAAAGGTGCCAATTCATTCTCAAATAAATTTATACATATTTGGAAGTCTAATGAAATTTCAGTTGCATTTTTTGGGAAAATTTATGTAGGGAAAATTCATGGAAGCTCAAGACAGTCATGAAAATTTTGAGCCAACGTGGAAAGTTTGGTCTATCAGATTTAAAATATTCTTCAAAGGTATTATTTAAAATATTCTCCAAAGGTATTATTTAAAATATTCTCCAAAGGTATTATTTAAAAATAGTAACTTGGGCTAAAAAAGACAAAAATGAAATGGAACTCAGAACCCAGAAACAGAACATTCTATGTATGAGAACATAATTTATAATCAATACAGGAAATCAAAATGTATTTAGGGAAGAACTGAATAGTTTGCAGATACATTGAGAGAGCTCTCATTATATGGAAAGAAACATTGTAAATACTTCACAAATGTATGAAAATAAACCTTCAAGGGCTTATGTATTTAAATATGAAATTTAGAATTATAAAGGGAATAGAGGAAATGACAGAATACCACTGCTCAATGGGACAGAGAGGATTTCTTATGTCAGTCTTGGAAATTACAAGCTGTATACAGAAAACCTGCTGGGTTAAACTCCATCAAATTTATGGACTTCTATTCAAAAACTGAAAACACAGAAATAGAAGTCATTGGGACAAGTTATCTGCAAAATTTAAAACTGAGGGTAAATAATAACTTGAATTTTACAAGGTTTTGTTGCAAAACCAGAGAATGACAGGAAATCAAGAACAGTAGGTGCATTAAATCAAGAGAAAAGTCACAGAAGGACGCAGGTGTCTGACAAGGATATGACAATTGGTACAATCAACAAAATACAAATTTATAGAACAAACGGAGATCACTGCATTGTCATCTGTGGTAGAGTAGGAAGCTGGATAATGCTTGAGAAAGTGAGGGAATAGAAAGCCTCTGGGTGCTGTGTGGGCTGTAAACCAACAAAGCCATTTCAAGGTCATTAGTATGTGTATTCCCTAGAGTGAAAAAAAAAATCAGACCCGTAGGTGTGTCATCCCTGCAATATGCTGCCACAAATGATCATTGAGATGCTTCCGGGAGGATATTACAAGGGAGCTGTTTCTACAAGTGACAGAAGGCAGGATTTCAACTTGGGTGTCTCTCAGTACGAGGAGACAAGTTCTCGTACTACACATAAACAGTCGAAGGTGTTTGTGATGCCTTCTCTTTCATCACTCACATTCTTATCTCAGGCATGTCTGTGATAGGAGTTGGAGGCAAACAAGATTGCTATCACTAGTAGCATCCATGTATACCTGTGGCTTGTGCATCTGATTAAATACTAATCAGTAATTATTTGGAAGCTTTGTGTGTATTTACATATATTGGATTTGAACACAAAATTTATCCATTTTATCTACATACAGACACATATATAGATTGAAAATCCAGTTTTAAATGGAAAAAAATCCTTAAAGAAATAATACGTGAGTTATAGAAAAAACACACACAACATATGTGTGTGTATATGTGTGTATATATATATACATATATGCACACACATACACCCACATTTATCATGTATAGACAAAAATCCCCACCATATTACTAGCTTCACATGTATCTAAATAGATTACAGAGAACGTAAAAGCATGGGTCATAAATGCACATATGATCCGTCTCAGTTGTCTAAGACGGTCTGAGACAGGCCAACAGCAATAAGCACACCTAGCTCTCAGGAAAAAAAAAAAGAAAAATTATTCATGACATGTGTTAAAGACAATAACAAAGACTTTATTCAAGGAGGGGCTACTACAATGAAGTTTTCAGTGGGGAAAAGAGATGAGCTTAATTCTGGATACCATAAGGGAAAATGGGGACTTGAAGCCGAGGGCAGGAGTTGTAGGGTTGGGGGTAGGGAGTTGGGTAGCAGACGGAAAATTACTAAGAGGTAGGGAGATTCTTTGCTCCAACAGGACTTTTTCTGAGACCAGGCCAGGATGGTAATGTGGTCAGACAAAAAGTAGGGGAGCTTTGCTCAACTTTCTCTGCAGGACTCTTGCTAAACTAGAATAACTGGGCTACAGACTGAACCCCAGCTTTAGGGTCCAGGCAGAAAGAGGGCTCAGTTTTACCAGCTGAATAATGACAAGAGTTGCTCTAGCTAATTGCTAAGCTCTTCTGGATGGTACTTCTTTTTTGAGTGGGGGTGGTATTGACAATCTACTCACTCAAAATGTAGTTAATAGTAAATTAATCCCCTTACAGAAACAAGATGTTGGAGAAGGATTCAATATGACATTCATTTTTCAGTGAGAGATATGTAGTGGAGTTGAGGAACCTTGCTAGGATTCAGAATTGGAAAAGGATTCAGTATTGTGTCGCCACGGGTAAAACAAGAGCTGCTTAGAAAATAATAATGCTAAATAAACATATATACACATATAAACAAATGCATACATACATACTTGTCTCTACCACCCAAGTGCCTAGAATACCACATGCCTTGCTCGTTTCAGAAGCCAATTTCTTTGTCTCTGTCCCATTTACACATAGAATCCACATACTGTTGACTAAGAATTTCACAACATATTGAAAAGAACTGGTGAGACAACATCTGTTTCTCTTCATAGATTCACTCTTCCCAGTTACACAACTTATCACCTTGTTTTCCAAATATGCCTGAGAGGCAAGAGATCGTGAA
Organism: Camelus dromedarius; assembly: GCF_036321535.1. Classification (NCBI taxonomy): domain Eukaryota; kingdom Metazoa; phylum Chordata; class Mammalia; order Artiodactyla; family Camelidae; genus Camelus; species Camelus dromedarius. The sequence continues at coordinate 39,949,851 of NC_087444.1, forward strand.
ATATTGTAAGAAAATCAAAATATGCCCACAGAAGAGAGAAGGAATGTATAATGCATAACCACAGGAGGAGTCAGACACTGAAAATATAAAGAATTAAAAGGAGTTTGGACTTGGATGCCTAACACTATTAAGTGTGACTTTTTTCCTTCTAGAAAACAAATGTGTCATCTGGGCCACACACACACACACAATATATATTGCTTTCCATAATTTCAGTATGCAAACTTAATTCCTTAGCATTGCAGGTCTGCATAACCAGACCCCGTCTTTCAAAACTAAAGTCTACAAATACAACACAGTGAGAAGAAAAAATAGCATAACTATTCTGTGTACTATCCTTAAATAAATCAGCTGGTATTCAAATACACTCCTTAAAACTGTGTGACTTTCGGTATGTTATGTAACTCTCTATCTCTCTGCATCAATGCACAGATTGCCCGTTTGTAAAATGGGGAAATTAAGTCTTTAATTGCATAGAAGGGAAGTAAAGAGGCAGTTTGAATGATCTCATCGTGTGACTGACTTGCCTTAGTTCACGTCCCTTGCTTTTGTTGGGCTAGCCTGAAGACTGCTGGGATTGTGAACTCCTCCTTTCTCCTGCTTTTCTGCGGCTTGACACAGATGTCTCGGGACACTGATGTGCTTGACACTCCCCCAAAGCTCTCTCCAGTGAGCTGTTTCAAAGTATGAACTTCAGAGGGTGACATGTCTTATAAAGGGTTAGTAAAGCCTTTTGCACACTCTGCAATTCACTTACTGTTTGTTGAACTGATATGTTTACCACCATCTCCAGCACTCCTGTGTCTTATTCCAGTACTTGTTCCAAATATACGATAGAAAGAATAGAGTTTCACATAACCCACTGGAAATATCAACATCCTCATTTAAAAATTAGTATGAGGATTAATTGTAGGAGAATATAAAGACGCACTCAGAACAGCCCTGATTCACACTAGGACAACAAAAATTAGGGCTTAATGAATACTTAAGCTATACTGAATTATATCCAGTTTCCAAAGATCACACTCTCACGCACACATGCATATTCATACATATGATTTTTGTCACCACATAAAATTCAGTATTCGAAATCTCCTTCTCCATTCTGTTCCATTTTAATCAAGTCTATTTGTAAGGAAAAAACACCCATACAAATTTCTTTAAATAATAAATGTTTGATCAAAGGGTCAAAAGTACAAAATCATATACTGGGGCATCCTTCTCTTCCACTTTCTTACACACACACACACACACACACACACACACACACACTTCTTGTTACTGGACAGGTGTTTGCTCAATTCTCCTCTCTATAGATGATTTTTTGAATTTTAGTTTACCTACTACCCCCATACCTTACACCTTGCATGTAGATTTGAATTCCCCTGGATCTGAGGCTAGCCCATCATCTGCCAGTCTCATCAACCTAGATTCTCACAGCCATCTGTGTCTCTGGGCATGCCCATGTATGTGTGTGTGAGTATATGTATGTATGTGTGTGTAGTATGTATTTAATGGATTCTTTGGAAACTAAGAATATTTTCAGATAAAAATTCTACAGCAAAATTGGAGAGATTATGAGCCATCAACATTTTAAACATCTTCAATTATCATTTCCATGCAAATTCCATAAAGTGTATAATTTAAATGTACAGTTGGATGGATTTTGACAAACATGTGCAGTCCTGAAGTAAGCACCATAATCAAGACGTAGAACACTTTCATTTTTCCAAAAAGTTCCCTACTATCCCCTCTTTACCCCTAATCCCACCATAGTCCTTACTCCTAGAGGCCCCTGCTCCGTGATACTTGGTAACTCTGGTCTTCAGGTTTAGCTATACTACTAGACAAACAGTGGTAGCTCATTGTGGTTTTAACTTGCAATTCCCTAACTGCTACTGATTTTGAGCATTTTCATGTGCTTATTTGCTTTGTTAACACATTCTTTGGCTAGGTATCATTCAAGTCTTCTACCCATTATTAACAGGTGGGTTTCCTTCTATGAGTCAACATTTTAAATCATACCTATCTGACCATAGTAATGGAACAAAATATTTGAACAAAATCAAAAAAAGACACATTAGTTATATCACTTCCTTAACTTTCCTACACTTGGCTTTAAATATTCAGTTAGACTTTCTTTTAGAGTTTAAGTTTCATGTTTCATTGAACACTGTTCCAGATGTTCATAGGGTGCCTTAATGTAGGGTTTGGGAGTGGCAGGTAATACATTTTAGTTGTTTCAAACCAACAATTTTGTTGTAGTTTATTATGCAACAATTGAATACAAATTCAGGCAAGGCAGGCTTTTTTCAGTTTTATAGGCTTTAGTCTTGTTGCAACTACTCAGCTCTGATAATACTGCAGAATCAGCCACAAACAATACATAAGTATGTATGGCTATATTCCAATGCAATTTTATTTACAAATATCACTGTAAATTCATTTAGCTCATGGGCCACAGTTTTCAAACTCCTAATCTAGAAAATCTAGGGAGCTGTAGATATTAAGGAGTTTATGCTTCACCCCAACAAAAATAGGAAACTACTGGATGGCTTGAGCACGGAAATGAATTGTTGGATTTACATTTTGAAGATCACTCCACCTGATACTGTAAGAATCTATACCAGAATGGAGTAAATCAAAGTGAAAACTGCAGAATAATTTGTGGGTTATCGCGGTTGAAAGATTTTGCTAGAAGGATGATGGTTAGAAGGGTGACAGGATGGAAAGAGGTCAATCTGTATGTGTGTGTCTGTGAGTGTGCAGGTGTGTGTGTGTGCACACATGCATAAACCCTTCATTAGGATAGAAGCTGTACATTTTTAGACATTTTCCTTTGTGTAAATAGATTCTGCCACATTTATAATTCTAAAGAAAGTAGCTGGGCTTTATCCGTGACAATGGCACTGGAGTGATTAAATGATGATTTCCTGTACACAGCGGATTTACATGAGTTACAGGGAAGAGAACAGCTCTGCTGACCGGGTGATTTAATGTTCTCTTCCTAACGACTTGCAAAACATTATGAGACGATGAGAATGATATCACCAGAGGCATTTTGAAACTGCCTGAAACTGATCACCGCTAGACAATAGCTCCCTTTCTGCCTTCCCTCTTCTCAGACAGTGCTGTTTGAAACACTCTTTCTGAAAGCCCTTTTATCGGAATGCTTTCATATGCACTGAATGGTCTCTTATGTAACACAGCACCCAGCTCAGTGACAGACGCACAGTAGGCATTAAGTAAACGTTAGTGAACTTAGTCTCTTTTGGCTGAAATAAAATCATTCTTATACTAAGTGTGGGTTTAAAAAAATAAAGTCCAGAATTACAGTAAGTACCAAGTTGTGTAGAGCCCAGCATTCCTTTTCTTAACAAGGGAATTCTAAGGAATGTAATGCATTCCTCCACGCATCGCTCATGTTTCTACAGATGCTGCTGGTGACACCGTCCATGCTTAAACATTCATTACCTATTATCAGAGTTGTGTTTATTATACGCAATCAAAGGGTGAGGTAACACCTCCCTCAAGGACAAAGGTTTACTTGATTTCTGCTTGCTATAAAATGGCAGGTTTCTTAAGCTCAGAGTTCCTCTCCTGCAGTACAACCCTGTGTGCACAGGCATATATCTAGACCCTCTGCATGAGATCTGCAGGGCAAGCAGGACAGATACAAACATGTGGATATTCATGTGACATACCGTGCCATGAGTGATCACGTCCTTTGTCTCTGACCAAGGAGCTCCATGTCTTCTGCCAGCATCTATGGAAAAAAGTATCAGGTTTAACTGATTAAATTTTAAGTAGGGAGTAATCAAATCCTAGTCTTGAGAAAAATGCATCAAGTTTTATATTTTGCATAAATACTCCATATTGAGTACTTCTATTTATATATATAGAAAGAAACCATTTATAATTTATAATTTTATATGTACAGACATGCACACACATATAAATACATATGTCTGTTTAGCTTTCTTCATTTCTTATTAAATTTCATTATCATGAAATTTTACAATATTATGATAATGACATGTCCCCAAATATTTATAAAATAACATCACTGTTACTGATAAAAATATTAACAGCTTTATGGTTTACAAAACAGTTTTTAAAAGTTTGCTTTTGGTCCTCAAAGCTTAAGGCATATATAGGGAGTATATAATTATTCCAAATATAAATGAAAACCTATAATTTAGAAGAGGCTTCTATAATTTTCTCAAATAACTGTAATGTTTAAAATCTATACGTTAAAAAGGACACTATGAACTCATCTACCAAACAGAAACAGACTTGCAGATTTAGTAAACAATCTTATGATTACCGGGGAAAGGGGGTGGAAGGGGATAAATTTGGGAGTTTGAGATTTACAAATGTTAGCCACTATATATAAAAATAAGATTTTAAAAAATCTATATGTATAGAGTATTTAGAATACTCTGTCACACCATATACAAAAATAAACTCCAAATGGCTTAAAGACTTAAACATAAGACCCAATAAACCTCTTAGAAAACAGAGGCAAAACATTATCTGACATAAATCTTAGTAATGTTCTCCTAGGGCAGTCTACCCAGGCAATAGAAGTAAAAGCAAAAATAAACAAATGGGACCTAATTAAACTTAAAGGCATTTGTGCAGCAAAGGAAACCATATGCAAAACAAAAAGACAACCTACGGAATGGGAGAAAATATTTGCAAAAGATGACACTGACAAGGACTTAATTACCAGAATATATAACAGCTCATGCAACTTAATAAAAAAAAAACAAACAACCCAATCCAAAAATGGGCAGAAGACCTAAACAAGCAATTCTCCAGTGAAGACACAAATGGCCAATAGGCACATGAAGAAATGCTCAATATCACTAATTATCCAGAGAAATGGAAATCAAAACTACAATGAGGTATCACCTCACAGAAGTCAGAATGGCCATCATTCAAAAGTTCACAAATGATAAATGCTGGAGACGCTGTGGAGAAAAGGGAACCCTTTGGTGCAGCCACTATAGAAAACAGTATGGAGATTCCTCAAGAGACTAAAATTAGACTTACCATATGATCCAACAATCCCTCTCCTAGGCATATACCCAGAGAATACTCTAGTTCAAAAAGATACAAACACCCCAATGTTCACAGCAGCACTATATACAATAGCCAAGACATGGAAACAGCCTAAATGTCCATTGATAGATGACTAGATAAAAAAAATCGTAGTACATTTATACAATAAAATACTACTCAGCCATAAAAAATGATAAAATATTGCTATTTGCAGCAATATGGATGGGCCTAGAGATTGTCATTCTAAGTAAGCCAGGAAAAGAAAGAAAAATACCATATGATATCACTTACATGTGCAATCTTAAAAAAAAAAAAGACAAATGAACTTATTTACTAAACAGAAACAGACTCACAGACATAGAAAGCAAACTTATGGTCACAGGGGAGAGGGGTGGGAAAGGATAAAATGGGAGTTTAAGATTTGCAGATACTAATATATACATAAAATAGATAAACAAGTTCATACCATATAGCACAGGGAACTATTCAGTATCTTGTAATAACTCAGTGAAAAAGAATATGAAAAGAAATACATTGTACGTTCACGTATAGCTAAAGCATTATGCTGTACACCAGAAATTGACACATTGTAAACTGACTGCATAGCAATAAAAATATATACAGAAAAAAACCTGTATGTGTAAGTTGAAATTATCCATTCCATCCACATTGTTCAAATCATTCAAAATATAGTACAATGAAAAATAATTATTTCAAGATGATTTTTTATTCAGTCATTCATTCATTTCTCCAAATTTATTGTATGACTTACACAGTGTATATTGTGTCTGTGTGTGTTTGTAAGAAAGAAGATAAGAAGTTGCACACAGTACACAGCATACACAGGTTTGATGAGGACAATTGGTTAAAATACCTGGTTCCCTTTTACAGGGTTACTATATTATTTTCTGTTTATTAGACTCAACCATGTTTACTGAAATAGTTTTGGGAATTCTAACTACATTGTCAGCGTTTGAGTTGAGGATAGAAAACAGAATAGGGTGGAATGAGAAATGAACTTGGCTGAGAATCATGAACTCATACAAAGACCCGGGTATTAGAATCTCAGACTGATACAAGCTACAAATTCTTCTGTTTCCTTGTGAGAGAAAAATCATAACATTCACTTAAAGTATATATATTCAAAAATATGCAAAAATTCCTGTATAAATCATTAAGCTCTGAGTACCATGTTTCAAGTTAATGAGTAAAGTCTGTACGATCTTTGTATTGTGAAGGCCTTAGACTTCCTTCTTGATACGCAGATTGTAATTCTCAATTGTCAAAGAGACAACTGAAGGAATAAACTGGTGAGACACTCTCGGTCAGAGGTGAACATGCGCTCGTCTTTCAGCTCTCGGTGCCCAGCACAGTGTCTCGACCAAGAGAAGGTACAGGCACACACGGAATATAAAAACAGGAAAGAGAGAGGAGTAAGATGAAGAGGTCAAGGAGACTCTTCCTAAAGGTAACAGATGAAGCACGCATGAGTCTCAGCCAACCCTTTGATGGATTCCGCTCAGACAAGCAAAAGACAACACAGCCAGAAAGTAACTGTCACAGAATTACAATAAATTCTGTAATTATAAGGTGGAACTCAGAAGCAGAAAGCAGGCAAATGTGCTGGGGTAGGGAGGGAAAATTACACTAAAAATAAAGAGGGACTAAAAAGGAATTAAGAAAATGAAAATAGGGGAAAAAATGAAGAAAGGCAAACAGGAAGGTTGGGAAGGAGAGAGAGAGAAAAAAAAAGAAAGGAGAAGGAATGAAAGAAGGAAGGAAGGGTCTAACTTATTAATTCTAGCCTCACTTTCTTCCTATATGATTAGTAAATCAACTAGAGATTCTGTTTGAACCTTTCAGCAGGAAAGGAGGGGAGAAAATGGCTGTTTTTTTTTATACACTTGACTTAACCACGCATGCCATTTAACTGGCAGCCTCTGCACTGTCCCCTGACAGCACCTGGAGAGAGTGCCTGTAGAACACCAAAAAGGGTGGGGGGGAAATATGACATGTGACACCAGGGCAAGATCTGATCCTCAACAAATGAAACCTGTCAGCCATCTCCTCAAAGGCTGCCACCGTTCATATCCCTGCTTGGCTGCGCCAGCTTCTTACAGAGACTTACTGTATTATTCAGCTGGTTTGATTTCCCTTTTTATGACAGCCCTCCCCTGGGGACCATCCATCTCTTTACAATCTTGGAGAATGACTCTAAATGAGTGGTATTTCCATGTAATTTATAACTCTCTACTATAAACACAAATATGAGTTGCATCTTAGTATTTGAAGGAATGCTAATGGCCAGTCTTGGGTCACTATTCTTTTGGATGAAATTAGTACCCAAATACTTAAGGAATTTAGATGGGCAAATTGAGTGGTGATGAAAGGAAGAAAAACAAATAAACAAAAACAAGCAAACATAAACACCCAGAATTAAAAAAATAAATAAATAAAAAGGAAAGATTAAGTTTCAGTTTTTTCTGGTCATTAGTGGTTTTGTATTCATAAACTTCACCGGGCGCTTCTTTGGAATGTGTAAAATATTCTTTAATTCAGAGTTATTAACAAAGTTGTAGAAAACTGTACCGTTTTAAAAACACTAGAAACTTTAAAAAGTTCCTAATTCCTTTGGAATACTCAAATTGTTAAGATTTCAATTCTCCCCCAATTTATTTATATATTCACAACCGTTCCAATTCAAAAGGAAAAAGAAAAAAAAACCCAAAAAACTAGCAGGCTTTTTGTTTGCACAAGTTGACATGATAATTCTCAGCTTCATATAGAAATGCAAACACTCTAAGAATAGTCAAGACAATCTTGAACATCGACAAATTCAAAGGCTTCCAGTACCTGATGTTAAGCCCTTTACTAAGGGTTCAGAAATTCGGAGAGGCCAGCGGCAGAGGTGAGCCCCGCCCTGCGCTCCGGCCTGCTCCTCCCGGCTCAGGCCTCGGGGGTAACCAGGCTCTGGGGGTAACCGGGCTCCGCAGGTCCGGCGCCTGCCCTCCCCCCGGAGCCCAAGACTCCTACTCCCGGCCTCAACCTCTTCCCACATCGCTCTAAGCACAGACCAGGTCGCCGGCGCTTCTCTGCAAAAAAGTACCGTCCTTGCATAGGAGCACACGACTAAGTTTACTTGATTTGCAACAAAGTCACTAGCTGGATACAGTCTGGAAAGCAAAGTTGGTTTTTTTTTTTTTTAAATCGCTGTTGCGTATGTAACTAAGCATGGGATTTCTGGGTCATAAAATATGCTTAACTTTACAATAAACCACCAGTTTGACCACCTAATTCTCCCCCCCCCCCCCCCATTATTGCCAACATTTGGTACTGTCCGCCTAACTCCGACCGCCTTGCTGATAGGTAGCCGGTGCTACCACTTTGCAGTTTTCGTAAGCTTTCTCTTAATAAGGCTGATCACCCTTCCTGGGCTCATTAGCTCCACTTGGGTGAAATGCTTTCACGTTTCTTGCTCAATTTTCAATTGAGTCCTTCATCTTTTCCTTAGGAAGTTGTTCAGAGTAACTTTATATATTCTGAATATAAAATATGTACTGTGACCATCTTCCCTCGTTCTATCGGATTGTTTGGTCACTCTGACAACAGAAAAAAAGTGGACAGGGTTAGCGTGAAAAACGCCAGGATGACTGAGAATAGTCCTCAGAGCCAAAAATAAAAAAAAAGAAAAAAAAAAAAGAAACAAAACCTGAATTAATAAAAACAAACAGCTACCTGACTGTCTCTTTGCAGAAGGACCTGCTTGCAGTTTTGTTGCCGGAGCTGCTCCATGTCCTTGCTGAAAACCCATTGACCCCCACCTGCACCGGGAGTGTCCTTGCTCACAACCCTCCAACCCTTACCTTCAGCAGGAGTTAACACAAATCTCTAAGTTAAAGGGTCCAGGAAGAAGAAAGGAAGCTACAAACAAAACCCAGATGGTACTAGCTGGGACCAAGATGGCGACGACTCACCTCCAACAGACCCTGAGTAAGTCTCATTATACACTGATCTTACTACATTAGGATATTAAATAACACACCTACCAGTGGCCATGACCAGACACTGAGGACCAAAAAAGGATAGAAAAGGGGTGGCACGCCACTCCCTCAAAAAAGCCCTGCCGCTTCCCCGTAGACTAATGCATGTGCCTCCATTATTAGCCTTACTCCTCCTTCCCTTTGTTTTTACTCTTTAAAATTACAACCTTCTTTCCATGGGGGCCAGAAGTTGATCTGTGAAGTTAGCTCTGCTTCTTCATTCTTTGGCTACTGAATAAAGCTTGTGAGTATCTCAGGTTGGGTTTCCTTATTCAGCAGCTTGAATGGAAAAAGAACCTTCTCTGGCTGAGGCAGAGAGCCTTGGCTCGGCTAGGGACTGAGCGGAGCCCGGATGGCTTAATTCAGTGACAGCGTAACATTTGGAAGGTGCCAAACCAAACCCAAATAACTGTGGCAGCAACCCACCAACCAATCAGGACCGAACGGCTTTCTCACCTTGTTAGTGGTTTTTATCTTTATAGTCTCTGCCGTTTGCCCCAGTCGTGGGACTCACTTTGCAGTGTATCTGGCCTGCCTCTCCCTGGTTTGCAAACCTATTAAAGCCCTGCTGTTACTTTGCTGAAGTAAAGTTGTCTGTCAGTGTTTTTCTTTCACTTGACAACTCTGTTAATGGATACCTGAAATACACCGACGTTCTCAATTTTAAAATAATCTGATGTAGATACTTTTATTCTTTCATGTTTCATACTTTTACTGCCCTGCTGAGAAAATCCTTATCCTCTCCAAAGAAATAATGCTTTCTTATGTGTCCTCTGGAAACTTCATTATTCTCCCTTCCATATTTAGTTCTACAATAGTTCTGGGATTAAATATTTGTTTATAATAAGCAAAGGAACTTACATGCGAGACTCGTCCTGGGCTGCTGTGAGAGGAGAGGATCCCGGCACTCACCGGGCCAGAACCTTAGATGTTTACAAAGAGGCTTTAAGTAGTTTCAGTCAGGTATTCAGTACAGGTGTTCACGGTAACACATTACTGTCTCCAGGCTATTTCCTTGAATGGAAACAGCTGTGGGAACAGTGGGCAGAACTACATTCTAAGGGCTGGGCGTAAGGAGCCTCTGATTGCCTGTGCTCAGATAGGTCCACCAGAGGTCATGTCCTGTCAATGACCTCCTCCAACAGTGGCCAGGACCACAATATAATTTTTCTTTCTCCTTTGATTGTCCAATTGACTCAGCACCTTTTTTTGAAAAGGTTTTCCTCCCTTGCATTTCAGTGTTATTTTTAGAGAATGCAAAAAGAGGCCAGGAGAGACGGTATTGACTTTATCTAGATAGTGCATAGATAGATATATGACTTTAAAGTCCAGGAACCAAATGTTAGTGCAACTTACTGCATGTAAGTTATACTTCACCACAAAAATAATTGTGTATGTATATTGATTTTCATGAAATACTGGCAAAGATGCTTTAAATTAATGATGTTACATGTCTTTCAACTCTTTTGGGTTAGATAAGGTTAAACAAGGTGCTTCTAAATGGATGAAAAACAAGTTAACGACAATTTGCTAAGGTTAGTAAAACCTTTTTGATGCACTTTCGAGATTGAGGAAACTAATGACTCCATTGACTAGAAAATAAACTTGTTTGCAAGTCAGTTTTTAATACTTTTTTCCAAAATTAGAAGTGTATATGTCAGGGCCCCAGCCAAAGTTCACAACAGCTTGCACCTGGTAAGAGGTAAATGTACGCATGCGCTGGTAGCGTGAGTAGGCATTATGAACAATACGCATGCGCCGGTTATGTAAGCCTTATGAGCAAAGAAATGAACAATGCACATGGCTGGGCAGAAGAGACATAAGCAGGACAAACGCTCCACGCGGGCACGCGTCACCTTGTTGAACTAGAACAAAGTGCTGAGCACCGCTGCCACTGCGGCCCGCTGTGCACGCCACCCGCTTGTATTGCAATAAAATGCTATTTCACTGCATGTGGCTCCTCGTGCATTTTTCCAGTTGGACAGCTCACCTCGAATCCCTCTCCAGCACCCGTCAGCGGACAGTATCTAATAGGGGTATCTACTGACAGATAATTTAAATTTTTTTGATGATAGATTATGAAATTTTTTGAATTGCAGATTTAAAAGGGGCTTGCGGAATTGAGTGATTTTATATGGCAAAACTCCTTTTATTCCACTCTACTTATCTGTTTACATGAGCACTCAGCATTTATCTCTGCTTTAAATAAAAGGGTATAGCTGGTGTTGGTCTCTGTCCCGTTCTACTGAGAAGAAATATTCTTCTGTGAATAAATGGTTTATTTGATAAACAGTTCCTTTCACTTTAAGAATCCAATTCAGCAAAAATATTTTAAGTGATTAAAATTGAGAAAAAATGTATACTAATATTAATTGCAATACAATATTAATCCAATTACATTTAAATATTTAGAATCTTTTGGCTGTAGGATGCTATAATATAAAATTTTATTTTATATGTATAATTTATAAATATTTTGCAAAAACATTTTTTATTATAAAGTATGATGTGATAAAAATAAAAATATTTATTTTATCATAAAATTGCATGATGTAGTGAAAAAACACTTTCCAAGATAAACAATTAGAATAAGCTTTAAAATAGTGAAAAGAAATAAAAGTTCAAGTAGAAAAACAATAGAACTTCTGTTAAAGAAAAGCTTTCATGTAAATTTATGAAATGATCGATGAGGGTGTGATATTGTGATTTGTAATAATATATATTTGGTCTTCATCCCTATTTCTGGCACAGATGCCTGAACATTTGGAATTTAATGAAAGTGGCTTTTGTTATGTTAATGAGGTGCCTTTCCACCTCACACCTAAGGAAGGGGGCTGGTTGCCAGGGGAACAAACTGTGATTAGAGGGTTGAAAATTTCAGTTCACCTCCTGACCTCCAGGGAAGCCAGAAGGGCTGGAAGTTGAATCGGTTGCCAGTGGCCAATCATTTAATCAGTCAAGCATATGTAATATGTTACCATAAAAACCCCAAAACACTGGGTTCAGAGAGCTTCCCTGTCGGTGAATACATGGACATTCAGGGAGAGTGGTGCCTTCAGAGAGCAAGGAACCTCCTCACCCTTTCCCCATAGCTGGTCGTGGGCCTCTCTTCCATTTGGCTGTTCCTGAGTTACATCCTTTTATAATAAACCGGTAATCTAGTAAGTAAAATGCTTCTCTGGGTTCTGTGAGCTGCTCAAGCAAATTAATCAAGTCTGAGGAGGGGGCCATGGGAACCTGTGATTTATAGCCAGTGGGTTAGAAGCACAGACGACTGACTACCTGGGCTTCCCACTGGCATCTGAAGTGTGCAGGGGCAGGTCGAGTGAGGGCAGTCTTGTGGGACTGAGCCCTTTACCTGTCAGATCTGACCCTGTCTCCAGGCAGATAGTGTCACAACTGAGTTGAATTATAGGACACCCAGGTGGTATACTAGAATTGCTTGTTGGTGGTGAAACCCCCCTCCACACGTTGGAATTGGGTCCAGGAACCCAAAAGAGTGGTTATCAACTTGCTGTAAGGTTTTTGTTTCACTGAATATACTTTTAAGATTAATCTATGAAGGGGGAGGGTGTATCTCAGTGGTAGAGTGCATGCCTGGCATGTATGAGGTCCTGGGTTCAATCCCCAGTATCTCTATTAAGTAAATAAGTAAATATAATTACCTCCACCCACAAAAAAAATGATTTAAAAAATTAATCTACATGCCTTCTTTTTAAAAATTTCAGGATTTAAAATATGCCATGAATTACAACATTTAAAACTGTCTACACTTAAAGTTAAATGTTTGTTATCAATTTGACTATTCACAAGAGGTTGAGGTTTTCAAAATTCATTTGGAAATGCATGAACAAAAAAAAATTTGTAGTGCACTGTCTAAGAACGTAAGAGCAGCTATGTACGAATTGTCAGTATGTGGACTGTGGACGAGCATAGAATCCCTGCTGTCAAACACTGTCCTTCCAGGGTTACTCTGCCACTTTCAGGATGAAATTCACATAGGAACATAACATGCGCGATATGACTGCACTGGCTTCTGCAGCCTCATTTCCTGAGTGATTTTTTTCACAGTCATGTAGATTGATCCACAAAAATAAGACGTTTGGTACCTCTCTGAAAGCACCCTGCACATTTCCCAAAGGACTTATTTCTGCCTCCACTCCTAATGGAGAGACAAACAACTCTTACTCCTCAGAACTCAGCTCAGTATCATCTCCAACTCTGGAAATATCCCTGGGTGATCACATAAAGATTTGTACTTTTGTCAGGATTAGGACCCTTACTGAGTTAAATGTTTGTTTTCACCAAAGTCCGTTAATGAATTCCTTAAGAGCAGGAGTTGTTTTTATTTTTGTTTTTGTTCTTTGCTTTTAAACTTTTAGCTTTAAAACATGATCTGTTATATAGTGCATAAATGATTGTAGAATGAATGAGTTTAAAAATAAATGTTAAATCTACTTTTCTTTTTCAGTAGAGGCGAGTGGATTCATTTTCATTTCAAATAATTGAGGAAGATATACCTGGATTACCTGAAATTCTTAACTTTATAATATCCGAAAGGTAAGTCTCTGTTTTATTTTTAAAATATTGAAGTTATTTAAGAAATACTGCGTAAATGGAATATCTGAGAGACATACTGTTAATTATAGAATTAACATGATAATTCTGTAGTTATTACTCTTTTATTTTCTTAGTAAATATATCTTCCTGAAATGAGTATATTTCTAAGTATTCTGAGATGGCTTCTGCAAACCTGCTGACTCTATTAATATTTTTCAGTAGTGTTCTGATTATCAGAAATCACAACATTATGCTGTATTAAATATCCTGTCTAGTTGGAAAATCTGTACTGGAACGATTCAGTTTGCTAATGATGATTAAAAGTATTGAGATAGTAAACAGTAAACCACAGCAACCTTAAAAACAAAATAATACTACAAACCAAAAAAAGGCAATTCTCCCTTTATTTCTATGTTTGAGAACTGACTGGCTGACAGAATGGCTGATTGATTGGCAAAAGGCATGGATATCTGGCTGCCAAACTGAAGTGAGACTCTCATTGACTTGCTCAATCACTCCCTGGCGCAAAGGTTTACTGGCTGGTTGACCAGCTGCCTGGCAGTCTGACTAGTTAACTTGCTGGCTGACTGGTTGACTTGCTAGTTTCATGGATGGACAGCTGACTAGCTAAGTGTCTGATGTCCAATTACACAGCTTCCTGATGCACTGGCTCAGAGGCTGGTTGGCTGATGGTCTGACTGACAGTTTGCCCAACTAAATTAATAACCACTGCATAAGAATGCACATATTCTGGAGGGTTTTTCAGCTGCAAACTCATACTCACTCAGACGGCAAGGTTATGCAGAAATCCTGACCATGTTTGTGATGTCTGGGACTGCATAAAATTCACAGTTCCATTTCAGAAGACTTATTACACCTGAGCAACTCCAACTTCTGATGTTTAATATTCCACAACCAGAGACCATTAGGGAAGAGTTAGGAGCTCTGTCTACAGAGAGTTTGATGTACTAAGGTAAAAATAAAAATAACCCCTGGAGTGTTTGCTGCAACCTGGAGGATCCCAGGCTTGGTTGATGAGGATGCAAATGGAGGTACAAATGATTATTAGTTAGTGGTTTCCCAGGAATCAGTCGTTTATTTTTCTTGTCCCATGTTAGGAAGATGGGTAATAAATTTTCCTCTGATGACAGAGGTGGTATAGTCAGACCTCACTGTATCTCTCAGGTAGTGAATCTCATTAAAAAAAAAAAAGATATTAAAGGCAATCATCTTTCCATTGGGGAACTTCTCCCTATCGTGTGTTCTGATAAGACTATACCATTGTGCCTTGACCACCTGCCACCTGATGATTGTGACCATCCAGACCCTCTTTCCAAAGAGTTAGAACATGGATTTAACAAGATAGGTTATATTATGTTCTTGATGAGTAATTTCCCAGCTCTGAGGACCAGTTTGGCATCAAGTTTCTGGAGGCTCTCTTCCCTGTCGTGGGTGCTTGCCTAATAGAAAATTAAGCCAATAAAAAGAAATAAGAGCTGAAGAAAGAGAGAGAGAAGGAGAGACAGAGAAAATGAAAAGATGGGAGAGAGGAGAATTCCCAGTGGGTCAATTGCAAATGTTCTTTTTGTGCATACTGAAATCTGTCACACCAATAATGTGATTTAATGTGTGAGAAATTTCTCTTATCTGGAGCTAATTTTTGAATTTTGTCACTTGTAATCAGAAGAATTCTGAGTAATACAGAACCCGAGCTTCATTAAAGTAACATTGATGCACTGATTCATTGTTTTAACTATTTTATTAAACACCTACAAGGTGCAGGTAATACAATAGCGTAGACATTATTTTAATGGGAGGCTATCCAAAGAAAAGATAAGTATCACTATCACTAAAATGTAAAAATTCCAAAAAATTTAAGAAAAAAATAATCACTGTCACAAAATAGATATCGTTAGCAGACCCTATCAAAAATAGATGTGATACACTTAAGGGCCTTGACAAGTGTGCATTGGTAACAAAGAACTCTGTGATAAAAATATTTTCCGTAAAACTGTTCCTCTTTAATTTTTGACTATGCAGATGAAGCCATTCATTGGCAATTAATTCAATGAATGAATACTAATACCTTTGTTTCTTCCCTGAATAAATTAAAATATCTAAAGATTAATCAACATAATGAAAAAATCACTGATTTTGCACGTACACTTCTATTCTCTGCAATTTTCTCTCAAAATATGTCTCTCCACATGTATCCCAGGTTATTATATGATCCTTCATCAGTATTTCTGAATCACTTAGTAAACTCTGTTTCAGAACATATCACCATAATGGTGATTAATACAATTCACCATAATAATTGCTGTGTATATGTTTCTGCGTGTGTCTCACAAACCGTGATATCCTATAGGATAAAAGAATTTATTTTACATCTTGTATTTCTCAAAGATTTGTCCAGTATTCAATTTATATCAGGTGGTCAATAAATGCTGATTTTATAATTGAGTAAATAAGATATATTGGTTCAAATACCAGACATTGAGCCCCACTCCTTCAGTAACCTCCTTTTTTCAGGATTATAGACAAAAGCAAATTTAGCCAATGGTAAATATCTATGTCGTTCATAACGGACATGGTTTTTTCTCAATCTCTTATTTTCCTTGAATTTGTTAAGAATTAAAAATCTCCCTGGGAAAAGTTTAAAAGTTTGTGTCTTTCTATTAGTGTGGGCAGCTAGCATTCCATATTTAATTAGGTATCAAAAGATCTTTTAGTGTCCTCAAATTATTTTAACTCATGGACAATGTTGAAAATCATATGTTGTGCATGACTCATGTAGAATCATATGTAGACTCAGCTACTGTAGTGAATCCAGAACAAATAAGCAGCGCTAATTGTAACAAATTTATAACCAAGTCATTGTTTTATAGCATGAAGATCGAATTGAGCCAAGTTTTTCACTATCTATATTTCAGTTTTCCTATGTAGTGAATGAGGATGTACTAAATGCCATTTCAGGTCCTCACATCTATGACCTTAATGATGCCTAAAACCGGTACGGTTCTCTGTGAAGCTCCTCACTGTTCACCACCCCCTCCCCCTTAGGACAGGGCATGTCCCTTCCCAGTATCCTGTTTGGTTTTCTACCTCTCCATCTGCACAAAGCCTCCTCCAGGATACTGCCCATCCCAGAGAAGTCAGCACACTGGGGACTGGCCCTCAGCTCCACAGTCCCCTCCCAAAGTGATGGACTCCTTGGTGGACAGTGGGCGTGTAAGGGGCCAGATCTTCACAGAGCTGCTGGCAATGGGGTTGTTTTCCTGTGGCCATGCTCAATAGCCTGTAGCAATAACAAACTAATGCCTATTCAGTCAGATACAGCGTTCTTACAGAAAAACTGTGTTCCTGCACTTTCACAGACAAATCTACGACCGAAAAACAGAAATCAACTTTTTTTCCCAAACAAAAAAATATGAATGATTACAATAGGAAAGGGAAAATTTAAATAGCTACATATCATTAACAAATTAATTGTTCTTCCAAAAATACCTACAAATTTCTCTGTCACAGCAAGATATTTCCTTCATGTTGAATATTAGTTTGCAAATTCTTTATGGAGTCTCATATGCAAAGAATTTCTAAGCTCTCCATCCACCCACTCCAGCAGTAAACCTAGTTCTTCCTTTTGGTTTCCTTCTGTTTTATCTCTTGTATCATACCTTAATAGAGCTGAATAGTTCTCCCCAGCCTAAGCCAGCATGATGTAGTAGTTGAGAGCATGGGCCCTGGCCTTGATGCCTGGATCTGACTCAAACATATTACACAGTCTCCCTGGGACTCAGTCTTTCCATTTGTAAAATGGGGATAAGTAAAATCCCATTGAGTTTGTGGTGGGGATAAAGTGGGTATGTATGTAGGTATGTAAATATACAGCACTTAGAACAATTCCTGGTGCCTTTTGACTGCTGCATAACTGTTTGCTGTGTAATCACAATTATAATAATCCCTATTTTAGTGTAAGTAGTCAGAAACTGGAGCTAGATGAATAGGGACTATAATTCAGGGAAGTAGAAATAAAAGAAAAGAATAATAAAGCGGAGAAGAAGGGAGGGCTAAGATCAAGGGAAGGCCTCTGAGAGGCTGCATTTAAGTTAGGGAAAGAGAATGTTTGAAAATCAAAACTACAGTGGGGTATCACCTCACACCAGTAAGAATGGCCATCATTAAAACTTTCAGAAACGATAAATGCTGGGGAAGGTGTGGAGAGAAGGGAACCCTTTTACACTGTTGGTAGAAATATAATTTGGTACAATCACTATGAAAAACAATATGGAGCTTCTTTAAGAACCTGAGAGTAAACTTACCCTATGATCCAGCAGTCCCACTCCTGGGCATATATCTGGAGGGAACTCTAACAAGATACAAGCACCCCATAGTTCATAGCAGCACTATTTACAATAGCCAAGACACAGAAGCAATCTAAATGTCCATCCACATTGAGGTAGTGATTGGATAAAGAAGTTGTGGTATATGTACAAACATAATACCACTCAGCCGTAAAAAAAAAATGAAATAATGCCATTTGCAGCAACATGGATGGACCTAGAGATTTTCATACTAAGTGAAGTGAGTCAGAGAAAGACAAATATCATATGATATCACTTATATGTGGAACCTGAAAAATAATACAAATGAACGTATTTACAAAACAGAAACAGACACGCAGACACAGAAAACAAACTAATGGCTAGTGGGGGGAGGAAGGGAAGGGATAAATTGGGAATTTGGGATTTGCAGATACTAACTACTATATATAAAACAGATAAACAACAAGTTTATACTGTATAGCACAGGGAACTATATTCAATACCTTGCAGTAACTTGTGGTTAAAAAGAATATGAAAATGAATATATGTACGTTCTTATATGACTAAAGTATTATGCTATACACCAGAAATTGACACAACATTGTAAACTGACTATACTTCAGTAAACATGATTAATAATTAATAAATAAATTTGAGGGGGGTATAGCTCAGTGTGTGTGCTCAGCATGTGTGAGGTCCTGGGTTCAATCCCCAGTACCTCCGTTTAAAAAAAATGAAAAATAAACAAATAAAACTAATTACCATCCCCCCCAAAAGAAAATATGTCTAAGAATTTGAGTATGTCTGTGGCATCACAGGAAAGATAAAAACTTTAAAGGAAAAAACTGACTATATTTCAGTATAGAATCCTGATGTATTTCTGATACAAATTACTACAAAAAAAAAAAGAATGTTTGATCTGGCTTTATCTCTCACTTTTCATAAGTTAAGCCCATGTGGCACAACTCCCCTGTACCTCTGAGTTGTGTTTATTTGGACATCAAGGGAGTTACATCCCCAGCATCAATAATGCTGTCCTGGGACGAGGAGGAAACAGGTGTGCTTCCCGGACAAAAAAGGACAAAAGTATGTTACTCATACAAAAGATGTAGCAAATTAATAAGTAGAATATCCTTTCCCTTGAAATACAATAAAATCCTAAACGGAGTTTAGCCACCATTTGTGGAATGTGTTTTAATTTCCAGGCAAGACATTTTAAAACATGCTTCCACTTAATATCCCAGTAACCTCATAAAAGATATATTAGAATTCCCATATTTAGATGAAGAAAACAACCGTATGACCGGATAAATAAATTTATGAAAGTCTGCAGTTATTCACGGAGATGGAGTTTTAAGACTAGGTTTGCCTAACTCTGAACCTTGTTCTTTAATGAAACATCACATGACCTCCCGATAATAAAGCACTCACTGTTATTTTAAGAAAAGTAAATTCGAGAGAAAGGAGTAGACCCATGTAAAAACACCATTTAAATTTTCAGTTAGATATATTTATGAGGAGGCTTGAATGAGGACTAAAGAATAAGGTCTCTTCCCCTTGTCTTAAATGATTGTTTCCCAGGGCTTCCTTCTAACGGCGTGAGTCATTTCTGTCTGAGTGGTTCTTGGTGGAAGGAATGAAAGAGCTTCACGATGACCCAGTTCAAGAGTTACTGCACGAATCAGCAAGCACGCACCATTCCGTTGTCTGGTCATGGAGCCCTGGCTGCAAGGAGCTTTGGCTACAGGTAAGTCCACAAATGCATCAACATAGGGAGAACCTTCTAAAAGTCAAGACCTGATTCCAGTATAAGATGACGGGGTGTGTGTGGTGACACAGGACAGACTGGAGTCCTCTGTGGTAGAAATTTGTCACTTCAGGTATGGCTTCTCTTTGCTCTGATATAAAGGTGACAAGAGAATGCTACAAAGCAGATAGGAGGGAGAAGTCCACGTGATATGAGGAAGAGTATGCAGATACTCAAGGGGCAAGAAACGCCTCAGCTCAGGTCTCTAGACCAGTGAAATAAAGCAGGTTGTTAACTCAGCATCAGGATTAAGTGGGCAGTTCCGCAAGATCTCTTGTGTTAGGCATAGACCACAGATTTAATAATTTCCATAATGCAAATTTATCTGTATTTCAGGTAGCTTCTTTATTTTCATCAGTAAAGTGTGGATAACAGAACTTGACATATCCCATTCTGGGGGATGAATTCAGTTAGGTCTGGCATGAGAAGAATTGACCCCAAAATGCATATATTAGCTAAACTTTGATCAGGACACATGATGCTCCAGGCATTGTGCTAAATGTTGTATATCAATCACCATAGTAAAAAAATCACAAGTCCCTAAAGTAGGTTCATTTGTCATTCTCATTTAACTATTGAAGAAGAAATGCCTGGTAGGTAATATATACCCATAAAATCCAGATCAGGGCTAAATGAGTCTCATTCCAGAGTGAGTAATTTTTTTTAACAAAATGGTAACTAACATCCATTGATGGCCTTCTGTATATTATGTCTTCTACTTAAGACGCCTCCACTACTTTACTAATTCTTGTACATTTGAATCATCATCCTCTGTTTACAGGGTAACAAACTTATACTCATGAGGAATGACTAAACATTTTGATATCATATAGTCAGGAAGTGGCAAAAACTATTAAAAAATTTTTTTTCAAAGCCTATGACCTTTACACTATGTCACAGTAAATAACAAAGTATTTGATACCTCCCAGATATTTGGTAAAACATGTTTGTGCTACTTTCTTCTATCCCAGATTTGGATTTTTAAACGGGGAAAAAAAAGTTTTTTTCATCTCTTGTTTATATCAATGTATGCAATGCCTCGCATAGTGTGCATAGGCAACATTAATTAAATGAGTAAGCATGTGATAGACTTCGGGGAAGGGGCATAAGTCAATGATGCAGAAGGTTTAATTTACTATGGAGACTCATGCACCTGCTTCAGGAAGAGTCCCTACTTCTTCTATACTGCTAAGTTTCAAAGGGTGAATGTCCTAGAATCCATGGCAAACGCCTGTGAAAGCTCAAATGACTTGTTACCCAGTTCAAGTGAGAGTTCTATTTCATACATAGAATTTGTTGTTTCTTTTATTATGTGTATTGCTGTGTGGTGATTAAAAGTGTTGCTGAATTTTTATGAAACGTTCTAAGAGTTTTGAAGCCATGGAGATATACCCTGAGTTCGATTTATGTTTTCGTTTGCCAGTAGCTTGTGATTCTTTTAACACCCTTGTCTGGAGAACTGTTGTTTGTTTTTTTTGTTTGCTGTTAGAATATTTTGAAATTAAATTTGTGTTATTTTACAATGTCTTTTAATCAAGCTTTTTAACATTAAAATATGCATGTAAGTTTTTTAAAGAAAACTTAAAATCTGGGTACACAAGCTTGATTTTCTTTCTTAGGAAATATTATTTATGCCTAGTAAGGGTTCAGACAGCGCTGGCAGAGGCTGGTGGCTAAGAGGATGTGTCTTGGCATGACTTTGCCTGGGTTCGCGTTTGCCATTGTGTATTGGGCAAGTTATTTACTCACTTTCTGTCTCAGCTTCCTTCTCTGTGAAATGAATTCGACTGTATCATCAAACCCAAAGAGTAAATTTGCTGCTACATTCAAAGCATTTTAAAAAGTGCCTTTTTTAGAGAGAGTGCTCAATAAACATAGCTGTTTTATTACTCCCATTAGAAATAACCAACACTCTCAAGGATTTTTTTGGCCCCAACTAATCCATTGTATATGTTTTCCACACTTGCTTAGATCCAGTAGGCATTTAAATTTATAAGCCCTGCAGTAGGCTTGCGTGTTTTGTTTTATTTCATTGTATTGGATTTGAGATGCATGAGGCTGGATTAATCACATCCTCAGCCTACAGTGTACTAAAGGCATCATGCCATCATCAAAGCACATCGTCTCATTTATTTTTCCCCTTCAAATCCAATCACTCTTCCCTTACATATCTCTAGTAAAACAAAAAATTAAAAAAAATACCTACTCTCGGTAAATTTTAAAATGTTTCATTTTAAAATATTGTAAAACTTACAGAAGAGTTGAAAATACTACAGAGAGTTCCTATATATGCTTCGCCCAGTTTCTCCTTTTGTGAAAAATCTTAAATAACCATATGACAACTATCAAAATTAAATCAATAACATTGGAATGACACTGTTAAGTAACTACAGACTTTGTTCAGATTTTATCAGTGTTTCCATTAATATCCTTTTTCTGTTCTAACATCCAGTCCAGGAGTCTTGGTTCCCTCTGTTGAAGAATGTTTTTTTTTTAGAACATCAAATCTCTTGTAACCCAATTTGGGTCTTTTTGGGAAAAAAAATTCTTGCTGTCTTTTGACAATGATTTTATGTTGTATTTTTGTTTTTGATGATTAGATATGCTTGTTTTCTTTCTTTTTCTCCTTTAAAAATTGTTTTTGGAATTTTTTTACAAAAAATTTTACCCAGAAAAATCTAAGTCTTTTTTTCTAGCCAACAAACCTATGCATAAGTGGTGGTTGATGGGCAAGGAGGGTTATAAAGCTTGTGGTCGGATAGTTCAAGTTGCAATCCCAGCTTTGCCTCTACCTAGCTTTAGGCTTTTAGGCAAGTTATATATCACTAGTCCTCATTTTACTATCATGTTGCCATAGGGAATGTAATGCGTACTTGAAAGAGCCCTTGTAAGCAGTCCACGAGGTGGGGTGTGGTAAGCACAGGAAGCACTAGTCACTCAACACCCCTCAGTTCAAGTGTCTTTCTCCCTTTTTAGGATGGCTTCATCTCTTCTGGATTTTTTTTTTCTAAGTACTTACAGTTATTCGTCCTAGTCACACACCAGTGAACTAATACTGTGTGAGAAGGCATTCACCATGCTGGGAGTGAGAGGGATATGGAAACAATTATTTTATACTCCCCAAATAGCTCGTTGATTAAAACGTGAACGTCATTAGCTTAAAAGTATTTAACCCACATAGCTTTATCTGTATCATCCAGCATTGAGTTTTTTGTTGTTGTCTATTTATTTGTTTGCTTGCATTCCTTAAATAATTCCATAATTTCTCAAAGTATATCAGGATTTGGGGGATAACCCACATTAAACTTCATATTCCAGGGCGTCACTTCCTATCTGCTCAGTCTGAACTTCCAGCAATTGTTCCTTTTATTGTGTGTTTTTAGAGAAGCATTTTAAGGAGAGAGAATGAAATAGTTCATTACCAGTTTAGTTGGGATTTTCTTTCCTCTTGATTCCAATTAGAAAGTAGCCCATTCTGGAAATGGGAAAGGAAACAGGAGGATACAAATAGAGAAAAAGTGCCAGTGTGTTTGACACTGATACATGTCAACTCTGGAAAGCACTGAAAACCACACACAATGAAACCACACACAAAGGAGACCCTCCTTTGGCTGGCTGCTGAAATCAAAGTCAATCAAAATTGCCTGTGAGGAATATCCACCACTTGCTGAAGGATACACAGTGCCCTTGTCAAGAGAAGTGGCAGGTTAATATTTTAATATAAAGTGATCACAATGTAAATATTTTTTACATGTTTTTAAAACACATGGCATAAATGATAGAAAGTTGGATTTATTTAGTGACACAATTAATACACCAATATGGAAAAGTATTCAGCAATTAAAAGCAATAATTTATTGGTACACATAACAACTTGGACAAATTTCAAGGATATTATACTAAGTGAAAACAACCAGTCTCAAACCTGTGTGTGTATGTGTATTGTAAACTTATCTAACATTTAAAAAATTATAGAGCTGGTGTGATGGTTACTTTTATGTGTCAACTTGACAGGGCCAAGATGTGCCCAAGTTAAACTTGATTTCTGGGTGTATCTGTGAAGATGTTTCCAGATGAAATTAGCATTTGAATCAGTGGAATCAGTAAAGTAGATCACTCTACCCAGTGTGGTTCAGAATCATCCAATCTGTTGAGGTCCTGAATAGAACAAAAAGGAGAAGGAAGGAGGTATTTGCCCCTTTTGCTTCCTACCTGTGTGCTAGAGCTAGGATGTTGATCTTCTCCTGGCCTTGGACTAGAATTTACATCTTTGGCTTCCCTGGTTCTCATGCCTTTGGACTCAGACTGGAATTACATCACCAGCTTTTCTGGGTCTTCAGCTTGCAGATGGCAGCTCATAGGAGTTAATCATGATCACCTGAGCCAATTCCTCATTCCTCTTTTCTCTTTCTCCCTTCCTTCTTTCCTTCCTTCCTTCCTTCCTTCCTTCCTTCCTTCCTTCCTTCCTTCCTTCCTTCCTTTTCTTCCATCCTACCTTCCTTTCTTCCTATCTACCTACCTACCTACATACATACCTACTTACCTACCAATCTCCTATTAGATCTCTTTCTCTAGAGAATCCTAATACAAATGGGGACAGATCAGAGGATGTCAGAGATAAGGCAAGGGAAGAGAGTATGATTATAAAGTGTTAGCATGGGGTTCTTCAAGGTGAGAAAATAGTTTGGTTTCTTGATTAGGGTGGTGGTTGTAAAATCTATAAATGTGATTAAACATCATGGAGCTATGGAGAAAGGATGCAAAAAGTTAGTTTATTCACAAACTGGTAAAACCTGAGTAAGATCTGCAGTTAGTTGTTTAGTGTCAACATTGTTAGTGTCCGGTTTCAATAATATACTATAGTTATCTAAGATGTTAGCACTAGGGAAATTGGAGTCAGTTACCCAGAATATCTTTATAGTGTTATTTTCAACTTCTTATGAGTTTACAATTATTTCAAAACCAAAAGTTAGAACATATGGGTCAGGCAGTGTCATAATTGCTGGAGATTCAAGCGGTAGAATAAACTAGATGGATTCCTGTTCCTTATGGACCTTACATTCCAGCAGAGTTAAATAATAAACAAGAGAACAAATTAATACATAATACCGTATTGAGCAATACTTGATTGTATGGAGCAAAAACAACGCAAGGAGATAGATTCATGGATGAGCTCAGGAAACGCAACTCTGCAAAGGTGACATTTGAGACCTGAAATATTCATTTTTGGAAGGAGAAAATAATGTTTCCAGTTAATTCCTTTATTGATATAAAACTAATTTAGCATTCTTATAAGCCAGGTCTGAGAATATGATTAAAAATAGGCTGGCATTTAGGATGTAATTAGTAAGCTAAGACCACTGAGAAATACCTTTCTATAAGCTAAAACTAGCTTTATTTTATTTTGGAGAAAAAGTGTGTGGGATGGAAGAGAAATGGTTTTGTGGGTTGTGCTTTGAAGATGAGAGTGCCTAGTGATCATAACAAATATAAAAACTATTTCAATCAGGCATTACAATAAAATTATTATATTGCCACTTCTGAAATTAGTCATTTGGCACATTCCAGATAGAAAACTCCTCACCTGATCTGATCTTCACAATTACCCTGAAAAATGTGTGCCACTTTACTAGAAGCTACCCTTGATGATAGATAGGGAAACTGAAGATCACAGAAGTAAAAATAAAATGCCCAGACACGCAGAGTACTGTATGGCAGAGACAGAATTAAATCCAGTATTGTTGGGCTCCAAGGTATGTTTATAACCAGTGCTTCCCAGAAGAGATGGGAAGAGGGGCAATCTAAAAGGAGACACCTGCATTCGTGAAGTCAGATGGTAGACCAGATGACACACATAGCATCTCCAGCTCATCCGAGCTATACAGAATCTTGTGTCTACAAAATACAGCATCAAAGTAATGGTACTGCAGTAAGCAATTTATATTAGCTACATAGCTGCTTTAATGCTTCTCAAAACCCTGAGAAATAGATACCTAGTATCATTTTAATGATACTAGAATGAGGAATGAAAGAAATATACTTGGTCAAAGTTGTATCACTGGCATAAAAAAGCAAAATTCAACTGAGTAAATTTTAATGATCTCCTTTGTTTTATTCAGTGATTCTAGAATCGGGCAGCATCCTATCTACAGAAAGGAGCTCCAAAGAGCTGTGCAAAATAAAAGACTTTTATAGGCAGAAGGGAGCAGGAACAAGGAAGTTACACGAGGCAAAAAAAGAAAGCCAGTTGTTATGGCAAAGTTACTTTCCTTCAGGGGCTGGCAGGGATCTCTTCAGGCAGATTACCTAGCTAACGCTGATCAGGCCATTCCTGATTGGTTTTAGATTCCATTTCTGGGAGAGTTGAAGCTGTAAGTAAGTCTCTGTTTGGTGACATGGGGTTTAGCATAAGTGATTCCCTTTTGGACCTGTTGCCCTGTTTTTAACACTGGCAAAGGAAAGAGCTGGAAATTACCATAATAAGCTTGAGTCCTCTGACCTAGTCCAACCGTATGAGAATTTGCTGCTTGATCCTAGTGTCCCTTTCTTCTAAATCTCATCAACAATCTGGATTCTTTTTCAACACATTGCTCCTGGGAATCTCTACTTATGGATTAGAGTTGCTATAAGGGGTAAGAATGATTTACTCTGTCATGTACAGATTGAACACAATAGTCAACATTCCATGATTCTTTATTATGTAAAGTGAATTACGACACCTTAAAGGAAATCTTAAATTTCTTAAAGGAAATCTTTTCTTTCCTCTGACTAGCATGTAGCTAAATTGTGGGACTGCACCAAAGCAGAAATCATGAACAACGCATGAGACTTTGTCCTTTCTGTGCCCCTGAGGAGCATTAGAATTTAATATAAAGGCTTTTAGTTAATTCTGCAGAAAGGAAAATTAAGAAGAACTCATTTTGGAAGATAATTTGACAGAGAAAATCATAAGCCATGCCGTTAGGCCAAAGTGGATTTTTTTTCTTCTCTGTTTTGCATAACCTTGGCCAAATAATTTAACCATACTAAGACTCAATTTCCACATATGAAATATTGCTAGAATAATACCATCATATTGCATTTTTGCAGAGGCTAAGTAATATATCGCATATAAAGCCCCAAGCACGGTGTTTGTGTGTAGAATGGACCAATCGAGCATTTGTTCTCTTTCAATTTCCTTTTATGTGCTGACGTGACTGAAACAGAGCATGTGATTTTCCTAGGACATGTAACCGTGTTAGAATTTTAGAATCAGAGAGTGTCAAGGTAGAAACGGTCTTTTGATTATGCAATACCGTCTTCCCCTTGATGGCTGGGGCCAGGAATTATTAATCTCTTTGTAGCCTTTAATGCCTGCCTTAAAGTAATGGCTTATCTACTTGAACAGATGAATATCTATTCAAATCCTTAATACTTAGACTAAAAGCAAAAGGCACAGTATATCAAACACAAAATAAATAATTTGATTTCTAGAGTGTCATGACCTAGATTATGTTGACTTCAAGAGTGCTACATTTGTTCCTCTTTACGAAGTGTCCTTTTTAATAAAACATTGACTTGAAGTAAGTTTCTGAATTTTCCTTAAGGATCAGGTAGACTAACTTCAAAAGAAACTACATTTGTTCTTAAGGGTTTGCATTACCATTTGGATGAGGAAAACCTTACCTATTTTATACCGTCAATTGTTATCTAAATTAATTCTAAAAAAAAAAAGGAATTCAGAAGCGTGAGGTAAGAACAGTACTTTCAGCGTCTAAAATTCTGTTTTACTTTTTAATGTAGCATAGGTTTGGTAGTAAGTAACTATGTTGGAACTTTTCAAAAGAAATTTGCAAGTGCACGAGGGCTGTGTGTCAGGACAGCTTGCTACTTACGTGGCCTGGAAGAATGGTTCCCTTGTATTCCCGTAACGTGAGCTACCTGGTGAGGAGTATGTTGAGTGTGTTAGAATGCAGCTTCCAGAACTTTAACCCTTGCAAATCTGATAGATCTAAGCTTGGGCCTTCAAACCTCCATCCTAACAGCTTACTAGATGATGCTCATAGATAGCACTGCGTTCCTATAGCAGCAGCTGCTACTACTACTGCTGCTGCTATAGGAACGCTACTACTACTACTACAATTAGAAGATTAGCTTGGATGAGGAAGTAAAACCAAAGATTCAGTGTTTCCTCTTAGTTCCTATAGCTTTGCTGCTTAACATCGTTAACCAAAACCAGCGCAAAATTAGCAGGAAGTGATGTGTGTTCAGGCGGTGAGCCCCATCACCTGGAATCTCCTTCAGAGTGGTCCGCGTCCTCTGCTCTTGACAGAGTGGCACCTGGAGCAGGAGAGGACTGCTGGGGTGTTGCATGCTGACTCTTACTGTGCAGCACTTCTCCCAGGAATAGAAGGAAGCCGCCGAGCTGTGAGGGAGTAGCTGGAGTTTACCACGCCGCCCTATTCACAGGGGTTATGCAGCAGTTTCTCAACAGCCTACTTTCACCCTCACACCTTCTCCTTCATTTACGGTTGTCACCGGACAACCAGATGACCTTCAAAGTACATAAAGTGCATCATATCAACCTCAGGTTAAACTCAGCAGAGCCTCATTGATTAGCTTCACATTTCAAATCTTTCCTGCAGCTTCTCTTGATTCTTCCAAAATTAGCACCTGCCTCTCTTCCCTTTGCTGATGAATTATGTGTTGATCTTCTTTTTGTTTCTGGATTATATTGAGATTTTCTGACTTTGGAGGTTAATGTCTCCAGTTCCTTTTCCTTTTTTATCATTTTAAAAATATGGTTCCATAATCTAGTTTCTCAGGCCCAAAGTCAACTTTCTTTAGAGGACTTCCCTGGCAATCAAATTGATATTTTTTATTATCAACCTGTATTTTCCCTCAAGGCATCTTTTACAAGCCATGGTTTTCTTTCTCTGCTTATACTTTTGTTTGTTTGTTTGTTTCTTAGCTGTGTTTCCTTTTAGAATCTAAGTTTCATGATAGCAAAAACTGGCTTATTTGGTGAACACTGTTACCCTCAGTGTTTAGCCTAACATCTGACATATCGTAAGTGCTCAATAAATGCTATGATGCAAATGAAGAGATGGCATAGTTGCATTGTCTTCTTAGACAAAGAAGAAATTAATTTAACAGGATCAGTAAAGAGCATGAAGGACCTGGAACTGAAAAAAGAGTAGTTTTGTTGTTACAGAAAACACTGTCAAAGTAAATTCAAGATATATTAATTATCAACAATTTAGAAAATGAAGATAAGTTAAAAAGTAAAACCATCTGTTACTTTATAACCTAAAAACCCAATGAAAATCATTTTAATAGATTTATTTTTTAAGTTTTTCAGTTCTTCTACATGAGAGTTATCACGTCATTAAAAAATATATTGTTATCCATATACAATGTGTATGTGTATGTGAGAGAGCAAGAATTTTAAACTATATTTAATCATTTGAGTTGTTTCTAATATCTTCTATTGAAAAATGTATTGCAATGGAGGTCTTTGTTTATGATTCATGACGTCCTTCCCTGATTATTTTTCTGCCACTTCCTGAGTGATTTCCCTGACATTATCATTCTAACACATGTAACGTTTTTTAATTTCTTTAAAAAATTCTCAGAACTTTTTCTTATTTCCTATTTCTTTATCTAGCATTATCTTCATGCTTCCTGGTTGAAATGTATGTTTTACTTTCTCTAAAAATATTATGCATTGCTAGTGGTGTGAGATTTTGATTTTCTTCTCAAAAACTTCATTTCCTCTAACTTCTCTCCTTTGTCTTCTTTGTCTTGAGCTCCATCTTTATAGTGGAGACCCTCCTCAAATGTCTAAATATCTGGTGATACTCGAATTATGGTTCATATTGAAAAAGCACTGAATGCGTTCTAGTTTGCTCTGGTTCAGTGATGGCTGGTGTTTGTCGACTGGTACAATTCACTGGGTGGTGAAGGAAGAAAACTGAAAGCTTTTTCCCTAGAAGCATTCAATTAAAAAAAAAAAAAGCCCTCTAATCTCCAAAATGGATTTGATAAATCTGCTCTCTGGAAACCTGGGAGCTAAATGGCAGGGGGAGATTCTGGGTAAGAGGAATCTCACATTTCAGTGGGTAGAAATGCACTGAAGCACTTCCTGTCTTTATGATTATGCCTCTCCCAATTCTGCTTTCTGTCTATTGTCTTTGAAGCAAGACCAACATGGGGAGGAATAGTGGAAGTAGGAATCTAACTGTGGCTTGTTTATCCTTCACCCATCACGTATCCCTGCCTCTAATTACCGAGGCTCCATGGGATAATTCTGGGTGAATTCACTTTTTAAAAATAATACTTCACCTTTTACTTCCGATTCTCTACCCTCTGTTAAGAAAATTAACATTGAAATAGCTGCTATAAATCTTCCAAACGTGTGTTGACTGTTCTCATGTGCAAATGTTTTCTTTTCCACTGTTTTCGTACTTGGGTGTTTTAATTTTAAAAGCAGAAATGAGTCGTCTAGTATCATTCTAGTAGATGTCTGGGTGATGAAAGCGTGAATTCAGTAAAATATGTTAAGCCTCTTTTTTATTCTATGATAATAATTCATTTGTATATGCATTAATGCACTGCAGGCTTGTGTTCTAAGTTAAATAAGAATGTATTATTTGAGACAAATTTCATGTTGCATCTATAATTTCCAAATATTGAATTGCAGTCAAATAAAGGGTCATTTCTGTTCAGAGATTTATAGTTTAGCAGATGCCCCAACTATTATATCTCTCTGGTTCCCACTCTGTATTAATTAAAAGTCTCATTTCTTCTGTCCTTGGCCATAGACCACTGATCTGAACAATTACTCCAGGCAGTATCTGCTGCTAGCACCAGCTCAGGTGAATAATAAAAGAGAAATATACTGCAGTTAATTTTGAATCCTGTCAATGCCTTCATATGAGAAAAATATAATATTTTTCTATATTAATTGTCGATCACAGAAAATTTAAAAACTTTTTTCAAAATCATATTTGTGCTGTACCATATGCTAACATGTTTATATGTTTTTAATGTGACCATCACAATGCTTTAAAGACATTCGCACTACAACTGATTATTGGAGCCACTTAATAGATGAACTAATTGAGGTTTAGAAAAGTTAAGAACTTGATTAAATACACATGTAACAGTGTTAATACGTGTTTAACCTGAGCCAGTCGTAGTAGTAATTGCTTTTCAGTTGTTAGCACATTTACTCTCCGTAAAATTCCATAGCCATAAGTAGTATTATACCTATTTAAGCAAATGAGAAAACTATAATTAGAAAAGTGATAATAAGCAAAACAAAACATATCCAACACCATGAAACTTAGTGGTAGAACTGGGGTTTAAGATGGGAAGAGTCTGATTCCAAAACATATGCTTTCCCCATCACATAGCTTGTTAACATATACAGGTCAGCTCACTGTATAGATGTCTTTAAAAATGTCAATTAATATAAGTTTTGAATTTAAAGAAGTGATTGGAAACCTATACACTGTCTTAGATCACCTCAAGTCTTGGATCTCTTCTCTCATTTGGTGATAAATCCAGTATCAAATTTAAGTCAAGAACACAGACTTTTGAAGAGGCAACTAACTGTGTAGGATTTCATCTGGCAGAAGACACTTCATTAAGAGTCTTTTTTTCCAGCTGTGGTTCACACATTTAATATCATTCCAGAACATTCATTCAGTGTTGATGCCATTCACAACTGTGCAAACGACATTATCATATTGTCAGGCAAATTGAAGCAATTATTTCATGCATCTTAAGTAATATGCACATTGACATATATTTGCCTTTTGATAGCAAAGAGTGATCTGTTAGCTGAAAAGCAAGTCTATTGTAGAAATCCTTCTTAGGTATTTATTTCATTTCCAGGCAATTGACAACTTTGGCAATAAACAGTGATATTCTTTCACTTAAGGTGAGTTTTAGGATTAGAGAGCTGAGTTAGCACTGGCAGCTTGGCATATATTAGCATATGAAAACACTCAGCATTTTGTCTCTGGGGGAAAGAGGTAATTAATCATTGGCAAACAAATTGTAATTCTTATTATGTATAATAGTGAAGAAATAATATCTCAGCTTCACACAGGTTGGGTTTCAATGTAGGGTGAGAAGCTAAGAACTGCACGGGGGGAAACCCTGTAAGAGTGTCTCAACATAAAGGACACTGTATGATGCATTCCTCAGACACAGAAGAGCAAAACAAACCATGGAGGAATAAATAATCATAATTAACAACTTGAGTAAGATTCTTTTGTACTACTGAGAAGAATGAGCCAGTAACAGCCATTTATTTTCAATTCGTGTTTTTAAAAAAATACAATCTAGTTCAAGGACAAAGCCAGGAATCGTCAACTTCCGGCACGTAAAACCCAGGAGGTCATGTAGCTCGGTTTTAGATATCGCAAGTCCAGCTGCTGCCACTGTTCCTCGCCCATGTCTGCTTGCTGGTATGGTATGCATGTGAATGTAGGCATTCTCTCCACCGGCCCTTTGAGAAGACTCAGTATTGTCTCAGCACCCATTCATTGTTTGTACAAGTATTCACTGATCCGTGAACTTTGCTCAAACGTTGACCATCGGGATGGAATCAGATGATAAACAAATACAATTCTATGCATTTGTTTTGCAAAGGCAGCTCTAATCCAGCCAGGTTTATTCACTTTTTTAAACTTTGATTTTTAGAATGTATTAAAACATATCCATAGGTCTCAAAAGGAAACGTGGGTCCTGGGCACTGTGCCTGCTGTGCTTCATGGGTACGTTGTCCCTATTAAGAGGTATCCTAGAGCCGGTTCAGACCTCCCGTCTCTATACAGGTAGAGAACACATAAGCAATGTCAGATTATTAGCTCCTTACTTTTCATAGAAGTTTACTCTGATAGTGGATCTTAGCATCAATTGTAGCTTGTATCTAAAACGTCCCACTGCAATTTTTAATACCTTGTCTGTAAAATTGTAATGGATACGATTTGTTTGGACATCTTCAGTATTGTCAAATGAGTCCACAAATTTTGTTATTTAAGAATAAAAAGAAATCTTTTTGTTAGCAGCAGACTATGTTTGGTTTTTGGTAATTGATATTTCTGGCCAGAAGCTGGATATAATTTAGAATTCATATTTAGACTTTGATATTCCTTTACAAATAATTTATATGCACTATTAACTTTTACTTGAGAGGTCCTCTCAAACTGGTTCACATAACACCTCCACCTTTTTAAAAATTACTATCTCATATATGATATCCTCTCAGTAACGTTCAACCTTACACACTTCTGGAAAAAAATATCTTCAGTAGGGCTGTGCTCCACTCATTTGAATGGTATCTTTTTAAAATAAAGGTATGAATAAATTCATATGGGCTATTGATATGAGCTAAATATCTGGTCGGTAGTAGTATATTGGCTAAAACTCTCTTCACACAGGTCTCTTTTGACCAAAATGGTGAGCAACTTTACAGTCAAATTATAGCATTATATCATGGGAGTTATGTTTCTACCCATGTGTAAACCACTGCATAGCCATGTTTTAAAATGATGTGATCATTTACATGCTTTGAAAAATAAAGCTTAGCTTGTTTTTGAAAACAGTTGTAAGAAATAGCCCAGCCAGGAGACTGTTACAGAATATGAAATGCTGAAACCTGCTGTGAAATTTTAAAAGTAAGTCTATTCCATAGTGAGTAGGCACTGATTTGGAAGGAGGAATTCTTACTCTCCTATAGATTCAGAAAATAAAGGAAAAGGAAAAGAAAACAGATATTCCACTTTTTATTTACCCATTCACCTACTGAAGGACGTCTGAGCTGCCTCCAAGTTAAGGCACTTACGAATAAAACTACTATAAACATCTATTTGCAGGTATTTATGTGGGTGTAAGTTTTCAGCACTTTTGGGTAAATACATGAATGATGGATTGTACGGTATGGGTAGGTTTCATTTTGTTAGAAATCACCAGGCTGTTTTCCAAAGCAGCTGTACCATTTTATGTTCCCACCAGCAGTGTATGAAAAGTCCTGTTGCTCCAAAACATCTCCAGGACTTGGTGTTTTAGTGTTTTGGATTTTGGCCATTCTAATAGGTGTCTTACTGTCTTAATTTTCATTTCCCTGCTGACATATGATGTGGAGTTCTTTTCATACATTTTCCATCTGTATATCTTCTCTGGTGAAGTGTAACACTGTTAAGGTCTTTGGCCCATTTTTAAAGTCAGGTTTTTGTTTTCTTATTGTTGAGTTTTAAGAGTTCTTTGTATATTTGGGTGACAGTTCTTTATCGTCTGTCTCTTGAAAGTATTGTCTCCCAGTTCGTGGCATGTCTTCTAATTCTCTTGACATTATCTTTCACGGAACAGACACTCATTTTTAATTCTAATGAAGTCTAGCTTATACATTATTTCCTTTGTACATGGTACCATTGGTGTTTTATAAAAAAATGTATCACTATACCCAAGGTCATCTAGGTTTTCTCCTATGTTATCACCTAAGAATTTTGTAGTTTTTGCATTCTACATTTAGATCTGTGATCCATTTTGAGTTTATTTTTGTGAAGGGTGTAAAGTCTGTGTCTCAATTTTTTTTTTTTTTGCATGTTTGTATCAGTTTTTTTAGCACCATTTTTGAAAAGATAATATTTGCTCCATTGTATTGCCTTTGCTTCTTTGTCAATGATCAACTGACTATATTTATGGGAAGCTATTTCTGGGTGCTCTCTTTTATTTCATTCATCTATTTGTGTATTATTTTGCCAATACCACACTGTCTTGTTTACTGTAGCTTTATAGTAACTCTTGAGTTCAGATAGTGTCAGTCTTCCAACTTTGTTCTCCTTCAACATTGTGTTGACTATTTTATTTTATTTTTTACATTTTTTATTAAGTAATATTTATTTTACAATGTTGTGTTGTGTTGACTATTTTAGGTCTTTTGCCTCTACATATAAAGTTTAGAATTAGTTTATTGGTATCCATAAAATAACCTGCTATGATTTTGATTGATATTTCATTCAATTTTTATCAGTGATACAGGTTTTTCATTGATTCACTTTTACATTGAAATTCTGTTGTAATTCCTAGTTTGCAGAGTGTAATTGTGAATGGATGTTCTTATTGACTGGTATACCTAGTAATGGGCCATATTTTCCTCCTAATTTCTATGCCTGATAATTTTTGTTTGCTATCAAATACTGGAAATTTTATGTTATTGGCTACAGGATTTTGTTATATTCCCTTAATGAGTATTGGCTTTTGTTCTGGCACACAGTCAACTAACTTTAGATTAATTTGAGCCCTTCAAGTCTTGCTTTAGGCTTTGTTATGGCAGTTCCAGAGAGCCTTTATTCTGGGATGTTTTAGCCCCACTACTATGGCAATACCATTCTGAAGAATCTAACAAATGCCTCATTTCCTAGGAGGTCATTCCACTCTGGCTGCTAGGATCACCAACTAATCACCAACTATTGCCAAACTTGTGTGAGTTGTGATGATATATGGTCTTTTTGCTTTCTAGTGGTTTTTTCTTTGGCCTTGGAGAGTTTTATCTTACCTATGTATGGAGATTAGTATCCACCCAAAGTTTCAAATATTAGGAGCTCTTTGCCTATGCAATTTCTTCATTTCTGGTACTGTCACCAGAAAATTCTAGTTGCTCAGCCTCCCCAGGCTCTAATCTCTGTATCCTGCCCAGTAAGCTCATCAGACATTGCGTGCATTCTCCCTCTCTCTGTGGCCTGAAAATTGTTTCTTTGTCATAAGCTGAGAAATCATAAAGCTTACCTAAATTTTATTCGTTTGCTTAGGCTTGCGGTGTTTCTATTACTTCTGTCTAATGTCCGAATGTTTGTATTCAGTAGATTTTGCTCAGGTATCTAGCTGCTTATGGCAACAGGGCAAACCTGTAGCAGGAAATTTTTCTTGGGTATGGGTAGGTGTGTCTTTTCTATCTAAGTCTACATTAGTAAAGAAAAAGAAATCATAGTTAACAATTACATAGTTGAAAATGTGATCGTTTACTTCATTTCTCTCGCTTCACTTTGCATTCTACTTTGTCAAAAGCTGCTTTGTTTTTCATTTAAATTTTCACCTGTGAATGGCTTAAAAATGTCTTACACAGTATATTCTCAATATACATTGATTGAATGGTTGAAGAATAAATAATGAGTGATTATACCATCTTCCATAGGAATGGGGAAATCAGTTGGATATATTGCTCACAATATGGATGTATCAGCTCTCCTGATGGGGAGCTATTTTTTATTTCCCTGGAGTATGAAATTTATTGGCCTATTGAGGTGGATATGAATGCTGAAGTGTGAGTATGTAAGACTGCTGCTTAATTTGCTTCCTTTCCTTAAAGAAATGCCCATTAAACACAGGAAAAGTATTTGACTAATCTTTCCTAGTTTGGCCATTTCCCAGGCATCTGCTGTCATCTCATAGTGGAATACTTCCATCTGATGACTTGAGTTTATCTGATGACTTGAATTCTAATCTTAGCATCACCCTTGAAATTATAACTGAAATTATAACTAAACGTATAACTTTGGACAGGAGAGGAAACTTCAACTCCTTTGGTCTAACTTTACATTCATATAAAATAAAGTAGTTGGGCTAACTTAAGTCTCTGCTCACTCTTGAGATCTTGTTCAAAGCTATTTAAGACAATATTTCTCTTCTCACTGATTCATTCTCATTAGATGCACTTGCCAGAGATGGTTGCCTGATATTGTTTTTTCATATCCTGCCCTAGTGAGAACATAAAAAGAGAAATGACTCAAAGAGAGGAAGTAACACAAATATCAATAATATAAGAAGCAATATAATTTTATTGCATTTGATATGACTTTTCACAGCTAAGTTAAAGCTAGCAGAAAATTCTTTATCTGGTCATTAGTTCAGTGTTCCATAGAATAAAGTACTCCTAGAGCTATAAAATTGGGCTGTATCATTTGATTTGAGAGAACTGAATATGAACTTACTAGCATCTATTACTCAATACAAGTTTAACATCTTCTTTTATGGAGTGAATAATTAAGAATAAGAAAATTACATTGAATGTTCTATTTGTCTCATTTCATATGTTACTTCTAAAATTTATCCCTTAAATTGTTTCCAGGATTGTCTTTGTATTTTGAGAGGAGTTAACTGTTAGTAGCACTGTAAGTTTATAGTGTGAAATAGCAATGAGACAAGGGGCATTTGTATAATCTACTTGTGTTATAATTAGCACTCTGATGATTTATACATCACATTTTATTAAAAGACAAGACAAAATTATTGTGGAACTATAATTCTAGATGTTTGCATTTCATAATTGTTAAGATAAAATACTGCCATTTCTAACACTATTGGGATATTGTTGGCGAAAGAATTTCTGAGATATCTTTATCCTTCTTACCATTATTGTTATAAAAGGGGAAATAACCTGGTTAAACACTGTGATTTTGTTTAAAAAATGTTCAAACTAACCATTCATTTATTCATCCAACAAATGATAAGCATCAAGCACTATCCAGGTGCTGGAAATACACTAGCAAGCAAGCTAGAGACAGTATCAACCCTTAACAGAACATGTCCTCTCCTGGGGAAAGTCAGTAGACAAATAACATATAAATAAAAATACAAAATTGGCAGCTTTGTGACTTTGAAGAGAATTATCAGGGTCATACAAAGTGATGTATGTGGGCTGAAAGATAGAGCTAGTGAGTGAAGGAAACAATCATCCACAGATCATCCACAGATCTCAAAGGCTGCTTGTCTCCCAGTGATGCAGCTTCTCCACATTTTCCCAGTATACACGTCTTCCCACTACACATCTCCATCTGGGTATACTGCAGAAACCTCAGATGCATCAATGTCCACAATCACATCCATCATGTAATGCCTAAACTTTCTAACTTAGCCATTTTCCTACTTTAATGATTTACTCCTACTAATGTACCACCAAGATATCTATTAAACATATTTCCTTTCTCCAGCTCCACTGGGAATACCCCAGTAATGCATTTACTTTTGGGTGTTTAATGGATATCAAGCTCTATGCCATATACTTTACAAGTCATACAATCTTTGCTTCATGATACTTACTGGTACATCCCCAACCTTTGGACTCCGAGCTTGCTTTTGAAATCACTATTCTTTTCCAATCTCCTTTCTGAACTGATTGATATCCCTGAAATGTCAATCTATCATGCACGTTACTGGTGGATCACAAATTCTCCCTCTGACACAAAATTCTTCCAGATTCTCTAGTATGTACATCAGCAGTACAGAAACCTGGCTGATAATAGTGATCACTGGGTACTTGGGAAAAAAAGTGTACGTGTGTGTATATATATATATATATATATATATATATGTTTTACATATGCATATACACATACATATATATTTATACAGATATATATGTATGTGTGTGTGTGTGTGTGTGTGTGTCTGTGTGTCTGTGTGTCTGTGTGTATGTTTGGCCTCACCCTGCTTCTGCAGAATTGTAAACTTAAAGAGTGACTACTGGGAATCTGTGTTTTGCAAAATGCTGCAGGAGATTCTGATGATGAGCCAACATTGGTGAGCTGTGGTTTCCAGATTGCCTGAGCTTCTTACTATCTGTGTGGTGTCTACCCAAAATGCTACCGTAAGCTTCACCCTTTACCTCTGAACATATGTTCCAGTGTCGTTGAGCAGTATCCCTCAAAAACATTATCTTCTCTTCTGACTTCACAATACTTCTTAAAAATTACATTTGCCTGGAACAACACCCATTTTTTTC
Organism: Camelus dromedarius; assembly: GCF_036321535.1. NCBI lineage: Eukaryota > Metazoa > Chordata > Mammalia > Artiodactyla > Camelidae > Camelus > Camelus dromedarius. Next base: position 39,988,422 of record NC_087444.1, read on the forward strand.
AAGTAGTAGGTTCCTTCTCTAACTGTCAGTCAAAATATATGTGTACTCCTAATGGAGAGATCTCTCTCTTCCTCCTTTTCTGATTTCAAAGTTTCTTCTATTCTGTCCTATGTGAAAGGATTTGATTTGACAATTATTACCAGGCCTCGGATAACCACTGGGGCAGGTACTGCAAGGAAGATTACATAAGAGAAAGGAGTTATTGACTCTGATGTCTACTCTAAAATCTGTCATTCATATGCTCGTGATAGTAATGACTAAACTGGAGCCAATATTTTCCACATTTAGGTTAATAAATTCAGGAAAACATGCACACTCTGAAAACAAGATGAAAATTGCAGCAGACTTACAAATAAAATACAGTTAACTCCATCAAGTCAAACATGGAGGAGGATGAGGGCTCAGAAGGAGGCTTGCATGATATCTTATGTCTCATGCATGATATGATTACCTGCATTGAGAAGCAGTACAGTACAGTTGTACAGACCAATACAAAACTAGCAGGATGAAGTGAGTCTAGGGGAGGACAGGTGGGAAGTACAGAAGATGAAAAAAGTAACTTGAAGGATAAAACAAGTAGGCCCATAAGTGTAAATTCCTGATTATACACTAGGTGATTTCAGTTCTCATTAATATTAATCACTACAGTTGGTGAGAGAGCAATTGTATTCTCACCTTCAAGACAAGAAAGCTGAGATTCCAAGAGATTTTTAGTAATTAACCCCTGTTTGTGTCATAACTTTCTGGCAGAGCCAGTGTTGAAGCCTGTATTTAAATCATGGTCATAATTTTCCTACTCAAAACTCTCAAGTGAAAATTAAGTCCTTGAGCATGAGTCAGACAACAAGCAATGAGCAAATTAAATAAGTAACATTACAGTATATTAGAATGTCATATAGCACAAATTATAGGTGTATCACCATTTCGGAAGTTCAAAATATGTTCTGTTTCTGAAGAGAAAGCATCATGGTACAGAGAAACATATTTGGAGGCAGAAAAACTTGAGTTGGAATTCTGGCTCTGTCCTAATTAGCTGTTTAAGATAATCTATAATCTCTGAGCCTCTGTATGTATACACACACACACACGTGTGTGTGTGTATGTGTGTGTGCGCGTGTATGTATATGTGTTTGTGTATGCATATGTCTATATATATGAAGTGTAATAATAGCTATTTCATAAATTAGTCCTAAATCTTAGAGGAAACAGAACATGCTCACAGTCATGATTATCTCTAGATAAGAACTTAAGAAATGTATTTTTATTTTATTTTTTCCTGCCAGTCATACTTGTTACCTGGTTAGAACAAGTCACACCATATGTGGACATGAGCAGAAAATATGTGGTGTTTAGATCGTCTTCAAGATTGACTGGATAGTGGAATTGTTCTATTTTTGTAAAGGTTGTTTATTCTGAGATCACTGTGGAGATAGGAAGATCCATCTCAGGGTAAGCAGGGATCCTAGCCCAAACCTCTCGGATTATCTAAGGCATTTCCTGTGGAAGTAGCTGTAGTTGCTTCCATTCTGATTGGCAGGGAAGAAAGATGTTCTAGCTTGGAGAATCCCCCACTTCTGCTCCCTGCTCCCTCTTCTAATGTCTTGTCAAGTGCTGGTCTTTTCCACAGCAGTTCTCAGAAATTACCCCAGATGAAGGTGTGATAAGTGAAGAATAGTTTTCTACTGTGGAAAACATTTTACCCACAATTTATTGGAATCCCATTCAATGCATTCTTAAAAACAAACAAACAAGCAAAACCACAAAGAATATCAGACTTTGAGTCGGAAAAAGTGGGTTCTAGTCCCATTGCTACCACTTGGTTTCATATCTGCATAGATTTTCTTTGAAACGCTTATCTTGTTCCCTAATTTCTTCCTAGTGTTTAGAAATCAAGAAGGAATAAAACTGAATCTTTCCTCTAAGAAATCCAACTTGTTCATTTTCAGAAAAATTTATTTAAGAAAAAGAAATCAATAACTCAGCCACTTTCTGAGGGTTCTGTTTTGGCCCTTCCGTTCTTTGTCTCCATGGCATGCTGTGATATTATCTGTCTCGCTGCAAGACACTGAATAAGAGAACTGTCAGTATGACATGTGCTGAAAAGGACGAGTTTATCCCTAAACCAGGGCTCCTCCTTGGTCCATTCAAAAACATTTTGCTTTCCCCCAGTGACTTTCTGTTACAATTTCTTTTGTTTGTTCAGATACATAGAAAAGAGCTAGGGAAAAAATGGGGGCAGTAGAATAAGGTGACAATCAAAACATGGGTATAAGTTCACTGGATAAATAAAGGACTGATATTCTTACAGTTGGAAAGCCTACACTTGTTAAGTTTCAGTCCTTGTACCTGGACCTTGACCTCTGGGATTCAGAAACTGGCTTTATTTATTAATTTATTTTTAATCATGTGAAGTTTTGCTTGATATAATAGTCCTAATATCCAAAAGTTCTGGGTTAGATAGAGTTGTGCTCATTTAGAATGTTCCCTTCTATTTAAATGTGCAAAAATCCAACATTTTGAGTCCATGCTTCTGCTTCTTAAAGCATGAAGCAGAAAGATAAAAAACCCTTAATCAGACAAATGCAGTTGTTGTTCTAGAAAATGTGATTGCCATACTTTTTTTTTTTTTATGCAACTTACCCAAAGATGTTCGAATGCAGGACCAGGGTCTGATTTCCTTTAGTATTCCTCATGGAGCCCATTACTTACCACTCCCCTAAATATGTGTAGTCTGAATTGAACATGAATTTGAAAATAAGCATATGATAAAATCTTTAAAGAATGAATTATTAAATTAGGAACAATAGATAGCAGAATTATTTTTCCCTTATTCTGAACTATTTTTTCAAGACAAAGGAATATGACATGGAGCCTTTTGAAAACAGTGGCAAAATCGAGTAAATGCTGACTTTCATATAATTTTCTTGAGTGTCCAACAGAGTCTTTGTGCAGCAGAATGATTTTCTTGGAAAGCCAGTTTTGTTTTCTAGATTAGCATTATACCTGGCAGTCTTCATATAGTCCATGTCAGAGCTGCTTAAAATATGACCCAAAGATCACCCACAAGAGCATTATTACCTGGGAAATTAATTAAGCATATAGAGTACTAGACTGTAAATAAGATTCTTGGAGAGACAATGTCTGGTTCTTAGAGACAAGCATGAGAAGCCTGTTCTACCATCTAGTTCAATATCCTATAAAATCATAAGTAATGTGAGGTCAGCAGTGGATCGGCAATAGGTTTGTTAACTGTGTTCTGTCCATAGATAAGTCTTTACTATTGACAGTAAAGTGATGGTGGCCTGGTTGACTTAGTTTGCTTTCTTGGAATCCATGTGGACTTCTGGTCTGAGACATGTTTAAATACCACGCAAACATGCACCAACAATGCTCATCTTCAGTGCTGGATGGTGGGCACATCAGAGTTAGGTTGATTTACAGATTTGCCACAATTAGCTGCACAAATTACTTTAGCTCTCTGAGTCTCATTTTCCTTAACTGTGTGGATATATTGAATGATTCTCACATTTTGAAGAGCACTGACCACAATATCTGATACCACAGATATGCACAGAAAGTAGTTTATACCATCAGACAGATGCCTTAGTACTAGGCTGCCAAAATCCTGAGAAGCCTGCATTCTATATAAATTGGCTCACACCTCCTTTCCAACCAAAAGACATAATATTGTATGTCAATCAGGAGTCAATCACAAGGTGTGGGAGATGTCGGGACTAGAATGATGTCTTTACCCAGAGGTCACGTTGAAGAACACTTCTGCATAAAATAGCAATAAACAGGGTATGTGACCAACTGAATTTTGGAGAATTGCCCATTTTATTCGTTTCTTATAAAATGATAGTGAGAATACAAAGCAAGATAAGATTTTAATTTTTATTTAAAAAATGTAGTTGATCAAAGAATATTTTGGGTTTCGATTTTAAAACATTTCAAAGACTTAGCATTCTAAAGAATACACTTTTGTTAATGTTAGTTTCAAAGTCCACAGAGGATATCTGCCCAATTTCCCCCAGCTAATCTCAGGCCCTTCCTTAAAAACTAATTAAAACAGTTATTTGAGCCATTTCTGAAAGCCGAGTAATAAAGAGATCACTTCGTGTCATGATCTTGGCCTCAATTTCTAGTGATAAAACCTCAAGAGAGAAACATCTGCCTTAAGATGAGCTCATCACATCTCATGGCACCTGGTTATTGTTGAAATCACTACCGATAACATAGTTTTGTTTTTTTCTGAACTCCTGCAAGAATGTGAAAGTATCCAAACCACAACCTGCACTCTTAAGTCTGTGTTAATTGTTCCTTGCTTGACACAGAAGGTCTGAAGCGGCGGCACCTAGGGAAGAAGGCATTATGAGAACAGTCAGATTAGATTTGTGAAGACAATTAAGCTCAATTCTTTATGGCTGTGTCTTACTCTTAGCTTTGCAATATTTCTTGCCATTGAATCATTTGGATTCCTGGTAGCATTGCTGAGGGAAAAAAGAGAGCTATTTATTAAACAAACAAACAAGAACAAAGTAATAAATCTAGTTCTGTTCATACTATGTGAATTAAATTGAGGGACTATAAAAGTTTGCGTTTTCGTGTTAGGAGTTTTACAGAGAGTATCTTTAGCATTTCCTTTCCTGAAAATATGTCTGTGCAGAGTGCTGTCAGATTTTAATTGTCCCCAGAGGACAGGTTACAGGTAATTAAATCAACTCTCTCCAGCAAAGAATACTTTAAAACACTTTTGAGAGCCCTCTAGTTTTTACATGACCTTTGAGAAAACCACTTTGCAATTGACATAGTTTGTGTTTTTGTTAGAGGTTTATCTTTGGCAGAGATGAATTAGCATCTGCTTCTATAAAGCCTGAGTTCAGATAAACTCAGATACACTTAGCCATGTGCTTGTCTTCTCACATTGGGTCCTTCTTGAATTGGGAGCTCATTTTATCCTATCTCAAGTTTCATCAGTGGAGCTATATGAATAAAGGTGCATCCTTTTTCTTCACAGTCTTCAAGAATGACTTGCACCCAGTATAGAAACCAGGTAGAATAAATCTTTTTCTCAAAATGCAGCTGCTGCCCTTATGCTTGTAAGAAACACAGGGATGATGGTGATGCTACTCCAGAAGCTTCAGCAGTTGCAGCTACAGGAGATTCTTGGAAAGGGCTTGGGAAACATGCGGGCTGACTCTCTGACCAAACTTCTTCTGCTGTATCCCTTCCTAAAGCACTGATTCTCTAGTTGTCCCCAAGAGGGGAAGTCTTGGTATGGTAAGTTCTAAAGTGTAGAGCACTTTCTTGCCAGTAAATACTGTCCCATATAGGACTCTTTTTTTATTAATTAAGTAAAATATTAGGGAAATGGGTAGACCATTGGATTTGAAGTTGAAATAACCTACTTTATCTTTCCCACCGTGTTTCTGTGAAAGTATGTGATTCTTCTTAGAGGCCAATTATCTTTTCTATGAAAAGAGGGCACTTTTAATTTAAATTCTGGGGAGAGGGTATGGCTTAGTTGCAGAGTGTGTGCTTAGCATGCACAGGGTCTTGGGTTCAATCCCCAGTGCTTCCATTGAAAATAACTAAAAACCTAATCACCCCACCAACCCCAAAAATAAATTTTGGTAAAATGTGTTAAAATCCTTCTGTTCCATTAAATAAAGACTATTTAAATATGATTTTTTTTCTTGAAAATTCATAGGCATTCACTTAGTCATATATATTTGTGAAGTTTGTTTGATGGGCCAGAAAAGATAAATGATACTATTCTTACCCTAAGGAAGCTCACTGTGGGAATATAATTCTATAATTGGACACTACTTTCAGAGCACTAGACTTTCCTTCAAAGCATTCCATGTACTTTAAAGGTTTTTTGTTGTTGTTGTTGTTGTTTTTGTTTTTTGTTTTTGTGGGCCGGCATCTCTCATGATGCTGCCTGTAATCTTTACATTTATGGGTTCTTTTTAAGTACAAAGGACTACATGCTGATGGATAGTAATTAAGAAAATGGAAAATGTCATTAAAAAGATAATAATTCCATGATCCCACTATTAAGAAGAAATGAGCTATTGAACATAGAAAATTCTGTACTGCCATTCAATGCTGTGTTGAATATGTGTATATAATAAATATGTGTTTGGATAGTAAGACCTATTAGGGTCTTATTTTGTAGCTATATCTGTATCTATATGTGTTCTGATATTTTTATATGTTATTTTATTATAATTTTAAACATATTTTAATAGCAGCATTTTATTGTTTGCAGAGTACTTGACCATACAAATGAAGCATGGTTTATTTAATTCCATTTTGTATACTTCTTTAACTGTTTAGTGTATCACATGCACTAAATGAACGTATTTCTTCCTAAAATGTTTGTAAAATAATCTTCATAGTATATATAGACATTTACATGGCAAATCCTAAAATATTTTTTGTTTTTTTAATCAGTCTTTAGGTTATTATTTTCTTTCTCTTACTATCTTTTTAATGTAAAAGTTCCCATATTTTATGTTTCAGAAGCTTCTCTTCATCTTATTTTATCTATTAAACCATTTGGACAAGGAAAAGTTGATCCAAGCCATGTTGCCAGTAGATAGGTCTTGGATTCCCCCGTTTCATCCTCATTACTATTTGCCAAGATACAGCCAGGATACTAATCTCTTACATTAGGTTCACAAGACTTCTTTGCATAGTCCAAGACGGCAGCATATTTCAGTGGAAATCAGCATATTTCTGCTGTCACAGTTGTGATTGTGTATGATTCTGGAGTGACTCCTTGAGGATGTGGAGGCAAATATATTGATGGATAATTTATAAGTTGTCCAAAATTTGCCTTTTGATAGAAGCGGCACAGGGTAGAATAGAATGGGACCTAATCATGAGATAATACAGAATTTCTGGTGTGCTCTCCTTCCGTGGCTTTGTCTTTCTCTGCTCTTCCTACAATCACTTGAACGTCATCAAATTCAATGTGTCACCTCTTGTCCACTTGCATCCTGCTCATTGCCATCATGTGGTAGTAAATTTTCATTTCTAATCAGATGTACTGAGATGAGAAGCAAAGATGGAGGTGTTACACAAGCAGTAGGTCATGAAATGCTTCAGGAGGCTTCAGAAATCAGCTTGCCCAAGGTAGTGATACGACACCTTCTTTTTTATTCCCAACCTCTCACCCAAAAATAGTCCATATCTGAGAAAGTATCAGACATGGGGAAGGGGGTGTATACCCTCCAAAGTTCTGTAAATTTTAACTATCCCCCCCCCGCTTTTTTCTGCATAGTGCAACATTCTAGCTCTGATCTGTTTCATACCTTAGTTGGTAGAAATTCATCCTGAGATTCTCAAGGAGATGAATTGTTAACCAATAGTCCTACTTTGGTCCACGTGAGCAAAATGACATGCCCACAGTAATAGAGAAGCAAGTATCATGCTTGTGCAAACCCATTTCTTGTTCCCTAACTCATCTTATAAATCCCTTTCAAGCTAACACCTAGAATGATGGGTTTTTTTTTGTTTGTTTGTTTGTTTGTTTTTAACATGCTGTCCTTGACAGAGCCATCCGTGAAGCTTTCCATTGTAATGGATACTTTTCATTTTGCTGGGAGGGAAGGGTAAAAGGTAGCTAAGGAGAGACACAGTTCCCACATGTTCCTTGGATCTAGTCTTTGACCAGATGAAAACATTCAATAACCTTCATCTTAAGCATCCCTGATCACTGCCCCCACTGTAACCTGGTTACAGTGCAAGTCCGTGATATGTCACTCTTCTAGCTTGGATGTCAAGCACATGTCTTTCATTGGAGTCAACCAATAGGGATCCATACTTCCACACCCTTTAAATTCTCATGTGCATTACACAACAAAGAGTAACAACATTAATGCAAGTTTTATTTTGAGAACAATAATCGAGGCAAAAGAATAGTGGCAGCAAAACAGTCACTATTTATTGATTCCAACTGTGTGTGAGGTATTCTAGTGAATACATTAAATACAATTTTATCTGCTCTCCACATCAACGCCATATGATAGGGACAGTCGTGCTCCATTTTAAAATAAGGAAACTAATCCTAGAGAGGCAGTGTATTATCCAAACTCAGCAGCAGATTTGTCATTCAAATCCAAGTCTCTTGAATTCTAGAATGATTTTCTTCTCATATTGCAGGAGTGTGGGTGTGTCTGTGTTCGTCTTTAGTTCATAATTCTATAATGTCCTATTGGTTTCTTCCTATGTACCCCAGTAGATGGGCATAGTACCAATATCGAATATATCTACATATTGCTGATAAACATTATTGTATAGTAACTTTGCATTTCTTCTAAAGAGAAAAAAATTAATCAAGTGTATGATGTAGGATAGTCACTTTCTTTTTTTTGTGACTAAAAGATAATCAATTGCATCTTTCCTACAGAGATGATTTCCTATCAGCAAGCTCCTTAAGCCCCAGCTGACAGTATTAATTATTCCCACATTTCCTTTCAGTGTTTCAATCTGAGAAGTCCAAAGTCATGAGGCTCTGAGATAATAAAACAATATTTATTGTATCTTCAATTGCGCTTCATTTCTCCCATTGTATAGTGGAAATTATCATATTACTTCCTGCTAAACTATTTTGTTGACAAAATCCTCCAACAGCAATAATTGTCTAGGCATTTATACATGAGATTTAGTTCAGGTATTAAAGGAAGACTTATTGTATATCCTTTTATTGGAAGTTTGTCAAGAATAGGCTCATTCATAGGCAATTTCCTATTCTCCATCCAGTCTATTTCCAAAATGGAAAAGCAGAATCCTGATTCAGTGATTAAAATTTCCTTTGCTTAAAATCCATATTATATTTGAATGGGACTTAGTTTACATGTAATATTGAATTCAAATTTGAGCAGCTGCATCTTTTTTTTTTTTTTTTTTGGAGAAATAATTTGGAGTGCTTTCATGGCTCAAAATTTAATGATATATCAAATTTGCTCAGATAAGAGCTCAAAATCAGAGTTTTATGCAGAAAAAATGATAGAAACTCTCATTAAAGTTGAAAGTAGAAAAGTCAGGTGAGCAGTTAAAGACAAATTTCCCCCCATTTTTTTCTTTCTTTTTTAAAAAAGTCCTCAAATTTTTTGAACCATTATTTTTTCAAAGGGAAAAAAAAAAGTAAAAATCATTCTATTTACTCCCTTAGTTGTAGATGATAAAAAATGAATTAACAGTTATTCACCAGAAATAATTCCAAATGCTTTAAAATGCTTATACTTTTGGGGAGAGATGTATGTTCTGTGCAGTATGAACGAAGTCAGATAACCTATTATAATCAATAACACCACAATGAGACTTATAACGCCTAAATCTATCTCCCTCTCCCTAGCACTTACAAATAAAGCATCCCCATTTTTATACAATACTGGTAACTTAAAGAAGCCAGGTTAATGAAGAATTATGCTGCCACCACTATTTGGGATAACAGTTGTCTTCTTATCAGTCATTCCTGTAACTTACCTTTCTAGAATGTTACTCTTCTATAACTATAAACTCCTGATTCTGGAGCTGAACTCCCAGATTCTGTGGTAGGAGATCTCATCTTGCAATTCCATTTACCTACTGGGCATCACAAATTTATGGGTTGTGAAATATCCTGCCACATCTTGAAATAGCCATAAATAAATATCTTGAAATATCCATAAATAAAAATCACAAATTTTCCCTCATTTTACCTGATTACTCCCTTTTTCTTTATATTTTTCTCTCTCTCATTACCTACTCTTTTCTTTTTCTTTTTTGATTAGATGTTGTCTCCCTCCTGTGTCTCTGCTTCTGCTGTCTTCTCACTTTATAAACTGGAAGTCTGCAGTTCACCATTAACTCCACCCTCTCCATAACCCTACCGGTAACTTCATGCAATAAGCGATCATGTCCTGTCCATTCTAACGATGCCAAACATCCATCAAAACTTGGCTCAACTTTCAGAACCACAGAAACTACGTTAGACAACAGTTCTCCCTGTCAAGGACTGTTGCCATGCATCCTGACTGCCTGTCCTCCTTTCGATGTTGACCCGTGCAGTTTGGTTGGTCCTCATTTTCTCGTAAAAAATGCTCATCCTGGAATGGAAATAAAAGCCCTCCTGCTTTAATCAGTGTAGTGCCCTCTTCTCCTTGGGCTCATCCCTTGCCTGTAAAATTCAGATGCCTGCATTATCTCTGATCAGTTGTCTTCCAGAAGTTCCTGAGTACGGGATATTGGGACATTTTGACTCTCAAAGTTGTGCACGTTTAGTGAACATGACAGTAACTTTCTCCCTGACAGTTCTGGCCCCCAGATTGCCAGCCCTTGATTTACCTATGCCAGCACTTTCTAACCCTCATCTCATATAACCAACCATCTTCTAAGTCAACAGGTGCTTAAACAAGCCTCTGAAGCTATTGATTATGACTTGACCTTTAACTATATGCTTATAATTTCTCTTTAAAACTATTTAGTTTTTATATTGTGGTCTATTCTTACCTTCCCTGGTTATGATCCTGAATCAATTTTCCAATATTTACTTCACTATAGTTCTTCAAATTAGACAAAATATATATGTGTATATATGTGTGTGTGTATCATTTGTATTTACAAATGATAAATTCTGAACAGGGTGTGGAGAAAAGGGAACGCTCCTGCACTGTGGTGGGAATGTAATTGGGTACAGCCATTATGAAAAACAGTACGGGGATTCCTCAAAAAACTAAAAACAAACTTACCATATGGTCCAGCAATCCCACTTCTGGGCATATATCTGAAGAAAACTCTAATTCAAAAAGATACATGCACCCCAATATTCAGAGCAGCACTATTTAAAATAGCTAAGACATGGGAGCAACCTAAATGATTAGATAAAGAAGCTGTGGGGTGTTTGTGTGTGTGTGTGTGTGTGTGTGTGTGTAGACTACTACTCAGCCATAAAAAAAAGGATAAAATAATGCCATTTGTAGGAACATGGGTGGACCCGGAGATTGTCATTCAAAGTGAAGTAAACCAGAAAAAGAAAGAAAAATGCCATATGATATCACTTATATGTGGAATCTAAAAAAAATGACACAAATGAACTTACTTACAAAACAGAAACAGACTCACAGACATAGAAAACAAACTTATGGTTACCAGGGAGAGAGAGGAGGGAGGTGGAGGGATAAATGGAAAGTTCAGGATTTACAGGTATTAACTACTATATATAAAATAGATAAACAGCAAGGTCCTACTGTATAGCACAGAGAACTATATTCAATACCTTGTAATAGCCCATAATGAAAAAGACTATGAAAAGGAATATATGTATGTGTGTGTGTGTCTGTGTGTGTGTGTGTGTATGAATCACTATGCTATACACCAGAAATTAACACAACATTGTAAACCGACTATACTTCAATTAAAAATATATATATATATACCTGCTTGAACAAAAGCATATAAAAATATAAGACACCAAAGAAAATAATACTTAAAAGAAAAAATTGATATGAAAAATATCTTTTGACTACCTCCTTGAAACTCTCATATAAAATAATCCTCTTACCTCTGCAAACCTATCATATAGAATAATTCTCTCTGTCTCTTTCAATCTCTTTCTCATTCTTTCCCTCTCCCTTTTAGTTAGTGCATTTTGTATCCATTACTGTCAAGAATTGTTCAAATGCCATCTCTAAGGAAATGACTTTCCATCTTTGGTTCAGTAATCAAACTTTGGAACTCTAATCAGGAATACAGAGCATCCCTTCCCAGATGCTGAAAATAGTGCTTTCTTCTCTCACCTCTTAAACGTTCTCCCTCTTATGCCATTTGTAATGGTCCATTGGACTTTGTTGGTGCAGGAAATTTTCAGTTTCAGTGAAGATGGAGTATGCACACCTCGCTCACCTTGCTTACTGATTATTAGTAAAAGTCATCAGAAAAACAAGAAAAAAAGGAGCTACCAGAGGACTATGTGCAGTAAATAAGAACAGGCAGATGAATAGAGACATAAAAACAAAAATGGCCATCTGATGATAAGTGATCTGGTTATGTTTTTGCCCTTTTTGTTGTTGTTATGTTTTTCTCTGTGTTTCTGTTGTTATGTTACTTTTTTCTTTTCCTCCTTTATCTCCTTGATTAGACTGTCATAGCTCCAAGAGTTACAAACGAATATAGACAGAAAAAAGAAAAAGCACTTCTCAACAAAGGACTGAGATGGTGGTCTGGACAGTAGCAGTATGAAGCTCTTTTGATTTTTCCAACACCATGCTAGACAAACCCTAGTGAAAAATGGACTCCTTATGGTGGAGGCAACAGAGGCAGCCAGGAGGGGAGCTGGCAGTGGCAGCAGGGACAGCACCACATTCTTTCCTCTTACTGTTTTGCATCAGCGTTGACCCAGTCATGGGACATGTCCAGTAGAATGGGGACATTAAATCCTCTGGTTTTTAACCAGAGCAGCAGGAAGAGGGCCACTGGGAATTCAAGAGTATGGAGAAGATTACAGAGAAGAGGGCAGGAGAGGTACTTTGAATATGTTTGAGGTCTTGAGCTCTTCCTTGAACTCATGTATGGAACTGATCAGAATCAACAACACAAAAATTTTAAAGACTGAACAAATGTGTGGGTCATGACCAAGCCCCAGAGCGAACCTTGGATGTTTCACTACTGAAACGTTGGGCAGCAGAGACTTTCAAAATTAAACTGTCACTGGAATCACAGTTCAAGGAAGTAAGTCAGGACTTGTGGTCTGAATCAGATCAGTTTGATTGATTGCTTAAAAAAAAAAAGTTTTTAAGAGATTTTTACAGGACCCAAGGTCTCCTAATAGCTTTAAAGCATCTATCATAATCATGGACCATGGATACAGTCTTCAAACGAATGGAAATATAGAACTGTTGTCAGGGAAGTAGAATCTTTAAAAATGGAAATGTTAGAACTGAAAAACACAATAATGTAAAATTTTTTAATCCCCCAAAGAACTCAGGAAAAGGGTCAGTGGAATTGCAAGTAGGTTAGTAGAAATCGTAGTCTAAACAGCAGAGAAAGAAAGATTGAAACCAAATGAACAGAACCTGTGTGACAATATTAATAGGTCTAACATTTGTGTCATTGCAGGCTCAATAGGAAGACGTAAGAGATAGGTCCTAATGAAATATTTGAACTGACAATGGCTGAAAACTTCCCCAACTAGGTAAAGCCCATAAACTCATAGATCCCAGAAACTCGGCAAACTCCAAGCAGGATTTACTTAAAGTAAACCATGCCCAGACACATTATAATCAAACTCCTGAAAACCAAAGATAAAGGAAAACTATTGAAAGCAGACAGAGAAAAACAACCCATTGTACGTAGAAGAAAGTGTTTCAAATGGCCCCAGATTTCTAATCAGAATCAGTGGTGGCAACAAGAGAGTAAAACAGCGTTTCTTAAAATTTCTGAGAGGAAAGAGAATTGTCAACTTAGAATTCTCTAACTCAGCAAAGCTGCCTTTCAGGAATGAAAGTAAAATATATTCTCAGATGAAAGAAAATTAAGATAATTTTTCATCTGTAGACATGCTTCAAATGGATGCAAAGAAGCTTATTCAGATGGAAAAAACACTATAAAAAAGGAAATCTGAAACCTTAGGGTTGAATTAAGAGCAACAAAAATGGCAAATATCTGGATAAATGTAATAGATTACATTTTGCCTCTAAGAATTTGCAAAATATGTGACTATTGAAAGTTAAAATTATTACATTTGCCTGATTTTTTCCAAAGTATGTAGATATAATGCATATGACAATGACCACATAAATTGGGGATCCCCATGGGATATTTTACTTAGACTTGCAAAGAACCAGCTTTTTATATTCTTGCATGGTTCAAAAACTGTGTTCTTGGATAGAAAGACTCTATATAGTTGAGATGCCAATTCTTCCCAAACTGGTCTTTAGAGTTAATGCAATCTCCATCAAAATCTCAGGATGTATTTTATAAATATAAACAAGCTGATTCCAAAACTTATTTAGAAGGAGACATGAAATAGAAGAGCAAAATGATTTTGAAAAAGAACAACAAAGTTCAATAAAAGACTCAGACTTCTTATTTTAAGGCTCACAATAAAGCTTCATTAATCAAGGCCATGTGGTGTTGGTGAAAGGGTAGACACATGGAACAATGGAACAGAATAAAGAGTGCAGAAATGGAAACAAATATAGTCAATTAGTTTTTGAAAAAGTTGCAAATGCAATTCAACAGAGAAAGCATAGTCTTTTCAGCAAATATTGCTGGAATAATTGGATATCCATAAGCAAATAAAAGAACTTTGATCTAAACTTTATATAAAATTAAGTGGATCATAAACTTATTTAAATGTAAAACATAACCCTATTAAAACATTTAAAAAGAAAACATAGGAAAAGTCCTTGTGACCTTGAGTTAAGCAAAGTGTTCTCATTTATGACAACAAAATAGTGATTAATAAAAATGATAAATTGAACTTTATCAAAATAAAAAACCTTTGATCTATTAAAGGTTCTGTTACAGACATCAAAAGGCAAGCTGGAGACTTCAAAGAGTTTCAAATCAGATATCTAATGAAAAACTTTACCCAGAATGCATAAAGAACTCTCCAATCTTGACAAGGAGAAAACAAACAAACCATTTAAACAGGCAAAATATATGATACTTCACTGAAGAAGATACATTAACAGCAACCATACACATGAAAAAATACGAATTAGTCATTAAGGAAGTACAAAAAAAGCTGGAATGATATACTAATACATACCTATTAGAATAGCTAAAATAAAGTTTACAAAGATAACAATATGACAAGGCTCAGTGCTGCCGAGGATATGGTGGAGTTGGAACTCTCATCCACTGGTGGTAAGAATGCAAAATGTAACAGCCACACTGGAAGATAGCCTGGTGGTTAAAGTAACCATACACCTACTGCAGGACCCAGCAATCTCACTTCCAGGCATTTACCCTAGAGGGATGCCTATTTCATACAAAAATCTGTGCATGGATAGTATAGCAGCATTATCCATAATCACCCAAATCTGGGAACAACCTAAATTTTCTTTAACATTTGAATAAATAAATAAATTGTGGTATAAAGGAGTGCTACCCAGCAGTTAAAAAGGAACAGAGTACTGATAAACACAACATGCCTGAATCTCAATGGCATTATGTTAAGTAAAAGAAACCAGTTCAGATGTTACATATTATATGATTCTAAATATGTTACATTCTGGGAAAGACAAAATTGCAGGGATGGAGCATAGATTTCTGATTGGCTGGAATTAGGGGTTGTGGGAGTGTTTGACTACGTGGAGCAGCACAAGAGAAATTTTGGAAGTTGTGGAATTAACCTGTATCCTGTTTGTGGTGATGCCTCCACAAATTTATACATACATTAAAATTGATTCAGTTATATGTGAAAAAAGTGATTTTTACCATGTGTAAATTTAAATATATATTCATTTATATTTCCAGAAACACCATATATAAATGTGTATATGTGTGTACACACAAACACACGCAGAACAATCTTAAAAAATAGCAGTGCAACTTGTTGTCATCACTTCCCCAGTTCATTTATTTATTAATTCATTCATCTACACCTCCATTCAACGAATATTTCCTCAGCCCCAAATATATCACAAATAGAATGACTTTAAACCTCCTCCTTTCTCCATTCCCTTTGTTCTTCCTCAAGGATAAGAGGTTTGAAAGACAGGAACCCCACCTATAAAAGAAGAGGAGTTTTGCTTAAATTTGAGGCTATTGTCTATCAGTGAATTGAAGGAGAAAAAACGAAGGTACAATTGGTTATTTTCTTCCTCTCTCTGTCTCTCCCTCCCCCTCCTTCTGTCCCTGTCTCTCTCTGTCTCTCTGTCTCTGTCTCTCTCTCTCATCTCTTTTCTCCCCTGGTTATTGATCGGGTCTAGAGGTTTCCTGTCTTCAAGAAGACCTGCATACTAAACACAGGACACTATAGCTCTGTGCTGTGAAGACAAATATTTTTTCTGTGTTTAAAAAAAAAAAAAATCTTTTCTTCTCATTTGTGTCAGTCATTTCTAAAATCAGTAGGGTAAGATACTGAAGTTGGGATTGGGAGCTGGAATTTTTTTCTAAAACTATTTACTAGAATAAAGTACTAACTTCTGTAGATAATGCCCTTTAAAGTGAATAAGACACATTCTGCTCCTATTCCCTATACACATATTATCCTACAGTGTTCTTCAGGGTGCAAGGTAGAATAATTGAGGTGCCAAATAAAATGAAAAATTCTTAGTCTTCTAGATGAGTATCATTTCTTCCTATTTATGAATATTTATATTTCCCCCAAATTGAGTGTGGTACCAGAAACAATATATTCCTAGATACAAATTGCCTTCATAATTAAGGTTTGAATTTATTAGTAAGAGAATCATGATGTAACAGAATCTTAAATTCAATAAATAATTTATTCTGTTCTCAAAGTAGAGTCCAGAAGCAGGTAGTCAAAAACTGTTCGGGGAACCTGCTCCATGAATTTCTTAATGGAATCAGGATTTTTCTGGCTTTTTTTTTCTTCTCTTCCCAGATGCCATTTCCAACATGACTTCATAGCTCAAGATGGCTGATCCAAATCTCGCCATCATGTTCACAGTCCCACCCAGAATTAAGAGGAAAATCATAATAAGGGGCCAAGGTGAGTAGTAACAATCCTTTGCTAAATTTACAAAAATCTGCTTTGAACATTTTTGCTTGAATCTCCCTCATTGGAAATGTATTATCATCTAGATGAAAATGAGTCTTTGTTTTTGGCTCTGGTCCATGTAAAAACACTGGTTATACTGCAGTGGAACAGTGGAGACCAAATGGTGGGATGACTGATTCTCCCAGATTTGTCATATAGAATTGTCCATGGTTTCTCTTTCAAGTTCAGCCATCTTTTCGGAGGTCATAGGATTGCTGTTCTTGGCTGATTATCTGGATGACCATCATATATCTTGACACTGTAGATATAATTGTTTGAAACAGATGATATTCATTGAGAACCAATTATTTTGTTGGGAAAGGGAATTTTCTACAAATGAAACAGAAATACTCATGAATTTTCATTTTGCCTTCTACCTTTTATGCACACACATATACAAACACACACATATCTTGCAGCTGTTCATGGGAGTTTGTACCGATGATATAATGTGATATAATACTAAAACATCCTTAAAGGTGTGGAATCATAGTGGTATCTTTTCTGGTTCTGAGATTAGAAGGAATATTGTATTTTGGGAAGATTAGACAGTCCACTTCATATATTTATCAAGAGGAACATCTACATTTATTTTCAACCTAAATTCACAGTTCAGAAGATGAGAACATGTAGAGTCAGTGATACAGCTCAACAAAGTCGGCTGAAAAGGTCAAATTCCAAAAGTTGTTCATATTTTGTGAGCACCATTTAGACTGAGAAAGCCTCGGGTATTAATAATGTCAGTTTCCCCAAGTATAGTGCATGTTTATTTAAGTGGCGGTAATGAAGTATTTTCCAGGAAAAGCTTTATGTGAAAACTGACATTGTGTCTGGAATAATTGGCTTAAAATAAGAGCTCTAAATGTATTGGGTTCTATTTCCTGGCTGAATTACAGAGTGATTAGGTAAGAGGACTTGTCTTCTACTTCTCTGAACCCTGAATTTTCCATTGAAGATAATAAATACTCAGTCATTCATGAATCCATTCTACAAGTATTCACTGAGCACACTTACGTGTTAGGAAGTATGCTAGACATTTTGAATGATTTTTCTTCAAGAGGATAGTAAAAATTCATGAATAATAAGAGTCGTAATACTGAAGTTTTAGTTTTGACTAGGTCATGTCTTAGCTCTGGGGTCTCACATTGCAGGCTCCACTTTTATGTTAATCTGTCCTGCTTACCACAGTAGAAGGGTAACCCAGAAGGATATATTAGATTCATTTAAATACTAAGATTCTATTGTCAGAGTAGCATTTATTAAATAATTGAATTGCTCTATATTTCTTGGGCCAATATTTTAATTTGTACATTTTGTTTGTAGATTAGGCAAATCTCACTTAGGGTAGTGTTTCCAAGAGGTCATTGTCCTTTCAGAAGCATATGTTTGTTTAACTCACAAAATACATTTTTATCACAAAGAATCAGAGCACTTGCATCTTCCCTTCATAATTTCAAGCTGATGCAGTGTTTGAGATTAACGCCCTCCCAACGCTTCTGCTAGCATGTCTTAGGATGGCCAAATATTTGATACAAAAAAAGAAGAGTTTCCTCCTGAGGCTATGTTGTTTATTTATACTTTCATTCATTTGTGTAGGAAGCAGTAATACACTCACAGTGGATCTAAACCTCTCGTCATCACTAGGGCTCTGCTGGTGATCATTTCAATGTACTTTGACGTTGTGCAAGGTGGTCGGCTAGTAAATTATGTAGGCATCTATATTTTCTCATTTTCGTTGGACGGTTAATTTATGTTGACTACAAATGTAAATCTTTCACAGATGTAACTACTTTTGGTCCAAGGTTGTATGGAATATTTACTACCCCAGTAAAGCCCTGTTTGTCTTTCCTTCTGGCATGGGAGCTGAGCAAGAAGGTTAATAGCCATGCTGGCCAGTCAGCATGCAGTTTGGTCTCTACCATAAGGTTCGTCAAGCAGGAAGGCCGTCCTAGCATATTGCTGTCCCAGGAGACAGGAGAATCATGTCAACAGAGTGTGTCAAGGAAGACAGAAGTGTTTCTAAAGGCTACTTGGAGGGGAGTGCTCTCAAAATGTGAACAATTCTCTACTATCTTCATGAGGTCAGACTGTAGTATGAGACATGTTCTAGTTGAAAAAATAGATACCAGATGCTAGAGAAAGATAATAGTGAAAGGAAAATGAATGCAACAACGCAAATTGATCATGGCGGTCCAAGGCGTATCTTGATATGCCAAAAGCCATAATAAAAGATTCCAAGCATCAGAACTCAGAAAGTGATTTTAGGAGGAAAATGCATACCAACAGCCAACTCAAGTGTCCTTTGGACACCCAGGAGCCAACCAGGCATCATTCATGTCTCTCAGAGATCTGCACAAACAGGGAAGTTACAGAATGACCGGAAAGTGGGACAAAAGAATCTTCAACCCATAATAAGAAGCAGTTGCCATGGGAACTGTTACTCCAAATATTTTATGATTAAATATAGGGTCCCTGACATAGAAAGGGACTAAGAATGTCTGATACCTTTTTCACTGCCTTCCCAGGCCTTATTTCAGGAAATCTTCACCCCTGCTGCCCTGCATTCATGTAGCCCAGGGGGACACTGGAGGCTTTATTAAAATAGAATTTCAACCCTACATCCTCAGTAAATTGGACTGGAATTAGGACCATAATCCTAGCTGGAGCAGTCAGAAGTTTTTCATCAGTAATTTGGCAATCGAAACTGGGTAAGGTTATTTTCTCTTTTTAAGTGGTTGGACGTTTAGCATGTAAACTAGGAACTATGCATGGCCATAAATTATATATTAGGAAACAAAGAGAAAAAGAATGTCAGTCTGACCAGGAAAGAACAAAGCAGGCAGTTGGGAAGCAGGGAGGGACAATGGAGATGGCTCCTGCGTGGTATCAGAACCTCTGATTCTGGTTTACTTTGTGACACCAAAGTCTGGATTCCGTGGAACCTTACGGATTCTTATAATAAAGCTTACATGATTTGTTAACTTCAGAAAAATCTATTAGGTGCAGAAAATGAGTCTTACCTAATATACGAGAGGGAGAGACCAAGGAGGACTAAGATGGATCTCAGTTCACCACTTTTGCTGTCTAGAGTTAAAGCTGGGCTTGCCATATCACCCAGGAGATAACAGGCTACATCTAGGATCTAAATCCGGTTTCATCAGAAAGAACACCGATTCAAGGCATATTTGTCCATGGACCACCTAATTCTGGATCTGGGGCTTAATTTAAAGACTTAAGTGTCTAAAAACTATTACGTCTTCAGAACTAAGAAGATAAAACTCTCAGTAAAGTCAGCAAAGCAATGAGGGAGGGAAGCTTATAAAACCACCTATCAAAAAGAAATAGTATGCCATGTATATATATGCCATTTCCTAATTGTTCTGCATATGAAGGGAGAGAGAACTAACACTTGGTGAGCTTATAGAACTTGTTGAGTTCATATAACTTACCAGACAAAGGACTCCTTCATTTAATTATCAGGTTATCCATTATCATCCTACTTGTACAGATGAGGAAACCAAGGCTCAAGGCAGGGAGGCATCTTCCTGTGGTCAGAAAATTCAAGGTTTGGTACACCTCTGTGACTACAGATCCTATAGATAACCCTTCCCCTACACTTTGCCATTTACCATGCACCAGCTGCTGTTGACTGTCTTCTGTATGTTGGCAGTGGAGTGTTTCATATCTATTTTTGTAACTGTCCTAAGGCCAAGTAGGTATGTGTTGACTATGACAGAGCCAGATTTTAGATTCCAAAGTAGTATGAGCTCTAAAGCCTACCACTTTAGTCTACTTTTATTTTTTTAAAAAATAAGCACGTTTCTGTATTTGGCTCTTTCCTAGTTGCTCAAGGGAGAAAACCTATTTTCAAGTAGCTTAACGTGTATTTAGGGAAATCACCTACTGGAGAACTAACAACAATGCAATTAGGATACTTAGAATCGGGCGCTGGAGAGTTCACTGTGGAATATGAATGCAGTGGGATAAAAGAGTTCTTAGTAAGATCAGACTCCTTGAAGAGACTTTTCTTGTTGACCTTAAATGAGATGGGGGATTTGGATATTTTACGAATTTTTATTGGTAGCTTACTTTTGCAGGTATTCACGAGTGGAGGTTCTGGGCAGGTATCCATTTGCTAGGGCTTCTGTACCAATGTACCACAAACCTGGGTGGCTTCAACGATAGAAATTTATTTCTTCACAGTTCTGGAGGCCAGATAGCCAAGATCCGAGTGTTGATGAGTTTCGTTCTTTCTGAGGGCTGTACCTTTTGCCTAGCTTCTGGAGGTTTGCTGGCAGTCTTCAGCCTAGAAGCATCACTCCAATCTCTGCCTTCATGAGCACATGGTGTTTTCCCCATATGTTTGTCTCCATGCATCTTATCCTTTTTATAAGGATGCCAGTTGTATCGGGTTAGGGCCCACCCTAATGACCTCACTTAATGTAACTAATTACATCGGCAATGACCTTATTTCCAAATAAGGTCACATTCTGAGGTACTTGGGATTAGTATTTCAATATATACATTTCTGAGGGGGACGTAATTCAATCCACAAAGGGGTGTTTTGTACGTGGGTAGTCTAACCCCAGCTTTGCTTGCAACTGGTTGCACATTTACGTTGCTCTTTGGGCTTACAGGTGCTGACTAGGGAGAAGCTACACCTTGTCAGCCACATCCCTTCCCTTCTCTGACAATCCCCCATCTTCCAGCTGTCTTCTGTTTAATCTCTTCTTCCTTGCTTCCAAGTCTCTGCCATCTCTTACCACAATGTCTCTGTAGTGAGATAGCTTTTGCTGGTCCATTTGTACTCGGGAAGGAGATTTTGCTGACTACATCACTTCCATCTGTTCTGGATGATTAAATTTCTCTTATATCCTGGCCAGGCCATAAATCCAGCATTATTTTCAGGCAATTGCAAAATTGTTCTGTTCACATCTTTTGTCAAGGAATAAACCAATCAGTAAATTTTACTGGGAAGAGAGTCTGTCTCATAAATTTCTTTTACAAACATCATAAACAGTCATGCAAGGAAAGAATCAACTTTAATTCATTATTTTTATTCTATGTCATTCTTTTTCTTTTCTTTTTAAGGTATTTAAAGCTGTATTCTGGCAGACTTTCATGTTCAATATAGGAGTGTTAGATTTGCTGACTCAGCTTATAGCCTATGAATGCCTTTATTGTTTCTTTCCTTTACAAATATCATTAAGTATGACACATTTAGACTCATTTATATTTCCCAAGGGCTAGAAGGCCCAAACCACTTGCCATGCACATGAAACATAACAGGCATTAGAACTTGATACTGAGAGGGAGGTTCAGGAAACTCATTTTGGTTGAGGAGACAAAGTAAAGCCCCCTTTACCATCACATTCTCCCCAAATCTGTTTATCTTCCCCAACACCTAGCTTCTAGATTTGTCTAACGTTTGAGGCTCTAGACAGTTCTTTGTGATCTAGAGGAAAAGGGCATTTATTTATGTTTGGGTCTTTGATCATAGCACTGACATAAAGTCATGTCCCCTCTCCATTGGTCTTTATAGCTCATCTCCAACCAGCCCCTCCACAAACACTTCACACTGGTTTAGTGTTCATCCAAATGTTGCACAGACTCTATAAAGACAATTGTATGCATTTAGGATTATAAAAAGAAAGATATTAAAAAGCAAAGGTTATTCAGAAATAATAGAAAATTCTCTTCACAACCATATGTGATAATTAAGAACACATTAGTTCAGTAGCTCTATTATTGCCTAAGTGGAGCAAACGTATTTCATTTTTATAACTCCATGGGGATTTTAATGGGCATTTTATCTGGTAGGTTTCAATTTCTAGGAGGGAAATGTCTTTAATCTTCTCTACTGTGTAACAAATGATGTCTCAATTTACTTTGGTCATTTGAGAAGGAAAAATAATTTACCTCAAACTCCATGTTTAGCTTTTTAGTATATATTCAAAGTTAAATCTATGATTATATTAAAAATGCCTTCACATTGCCATTGTGGATATACATTATTATTTGGGTTGGGTTGTGGCTGAGAACAGAGAAGAAATTTTCCATTTACTCAGAAATGGCCTCTTTGAGTTACTGAATCTGTTAGAGACTTTTCCTTTTGCCCTGTGCTTGGAGTCAAAATCGAATTGAGTTTTGAAAGAAAGCATTGAGGTGGCCAAGTGTCAGAACCCACAGACTTTATATCACTGGTATTATTGGCAACATGTATGAATTTTAAAATATGTATTTTTAACATTGCAAACTACTGATGAAAGTGTAAGGAAAACCTTTTATTTTTTTATACCAACTATAATGCACTTTAAACTGAGGAAATCCTATAATATAAAATGATATCATTTGTTGTAGGAAAACAACAGCAACAAACAAACAAACAAACAAAGAGTAGTGGGTAGGGATCAGAAGTCTTGGTTTTCATTCACATCCTTGTTACAGATGAGAGAAGCTAAGTTCTCAGAAACCAAGCAAAAGTTCTGAGGCCATAAAGGAAGTTCATTACAGAACGATTACACCAAATTGAGGTTTCTAAGTCCAAGTCAGTTACTTACCCAATATGGCCTTGGATGCATTTAGTCATTTTTTCTAAAACACTAGTTCATTTAATGGGACAAAAATGAATAACTTGCCAGGCCAAGGGAGCCACTCGAATTGGAGAGATTCATGCAATGCGATGAGATTATAAATTCCAAGTCTATGCAGGGTGAATGAGGAAACTGAAGGCTGGAGAGGTGACTCGGCCACAGTCTCTCAGGAAGATAATGACGGAGGCAGAGACAGAAACAAGTTCTGCTCTCCGACCTCCTGCTCCTCGTCGGAGGCCTGATGGCATCCCGTCTGCAAGAAAAACAAATGATACTATATTTTTAAGTAAAGAGATTTTGATCCACAAAATTCATAATTGTCTGTAATCTGGTCTCTATTTTGCTTTGCTTGTGTTTATTTTTATTTATTTTTTTGTTCCTGCCATTAACTTGTTTTATGCTTATTTTAAATTTATTTTAAACTTTGAAACAAACAGCGGACAGGGGGTAAGATGAGTAAATTAATACTTCATAAGTGCCTTTTGTGTGATAGAAATTATGCTGTCTATTTTCATGTGTCTTTTCTGTTCATTCCTCATAGTAACACTGAATTTAGTTGCCTTATTCTCAATTAATAAAAGCAATTATTGAAGCTATGACCTATATAGGCCAAATTCAGAGCAGTTGGAATTCAAAAGAAAGTACGTAGTCTGGTGACTGAAAAGTAATTTTAGAAAAACTAAGGGTCTTTACTTATGTTTTTAGGCATTTGGGAAATCTCCCTTTATATATTTATCCTGTAGACACCTTAATAAATGCACCATAATTCTATGGTTTGATTCTATTTAAACTTTAGAACAAGTTTTGAAGATTTTCTTAGATTATTAAACTGTGACCCAAAAGAAATATTAAAATAATCAATTTCAAATACAATTTCACAAACAACAAATTTACCCAAGAAAAAAAAACTTTAAATATTTAAACTTGACATATACCTTGTTACTGGTAATGGAATATTATGTGAGGTTTTACCCACTCCATAGCTCAAGTTCACTTTAGCAGATGTTGTATAAGCCTGTTAGAGACATAATCATCCTAATTATTTCATTTTTCAGGAAGGCTCCAGATGCCTGACTGTAACCATACTCATGTTCTCAAAAGATGTATCTTATTATTGTAGAAACATAGATAATAAGTTAAAGGAACTGATCTTCGATACCACATTACATGTAGTAACTGCACATGTTGATCATGCTTGACAAAGGAATTGTGAGTAATGAATTCATTCAGGGTTTCCACAAAGTTTATGAGTGTGTGGTGTGCCCCACCCCACAATACACAGTAGTGGCAGAGGATGAATGACGCATGAACCCATCCTCCAGGGAACTTGCAAACTAGACAAATTTTGAAGAGGTGATTTATAACACATGGAGATAAGAGCAATATAAAACTGTATAATGCTGGGGGAGGAAACAGTAATTGCAGTAGACTGATCACAGCCATGCATTTTAACACTTACTGAGCTAGTAATATATGTCAACGTTTTAAATGTTTTCTGCGGCTTAACTCATTCATTCCAAACTGAATTCCTGGGGTAAATAGTTTACCTAAATAACCATTCTTAATCCACAAGTATTTACCACACAAAAATTAACCTCATTTTACACATGAAGACAGAAAGGTTTAGAGGAATTTATTTGTCAGAGGTCACACAGTAGATCACACAGTGACATTGGGTAATATGAAGGGAGTTTAATAAAGGAGTTATCTATAAAGGATAGGTAAATTTAGGAGAACAACAAGGGCTAGTGCTGAACCACAGAGTTACCTGGAGTAAGGAGTATGCAGTCTTGCCACTCACTTGTATATAGGATCAGGGGAGTTAAAGGAACCTGGAGAGAGAGCTGGATGGAGAGATCTATATGGTAAAAGCTGTTGCCTTTGGTAGGGGTTCATTGCCAAACACAGCTCCCAGGAGGAAAGGAGCTAGGGGAATAAATGTCCCAACATCTCTCTTCTCTGGCTTACAATCTATTATTGGTCGTACCTCCACTGCCTTGAACCACCTGATGGGCCAGAGGTCAAGGGATAATTATGTAGTCCTAAGAAAGGTAGAGAGATTAGTTGGGAGTAAATGTGAGTAAATCTAGCAGAGTGGAGTAGAGCACACATTCGGAGGAAAGTAAGGTGTTTGGTTGACTGAGGTTGCAGCTAAGCTGCAAGACATGGGGCTGATAAAGAACTCTACCCTTCGTCACTTTTACAGTCCCTCACAGCACCTTCCTACTCATATTTTTAGCAAACTGTTTTTTTTTTTTTCCAAAGTTAGGAACATGAAAGTTGTATGGGACAAATATAATGAAATGTGAGTAAAGAAAGTTGACTTAGGGGAATATTGGGAAATTTTCATCAGATAACCAGTGGCATTCCCACCACTTCCATTTATTCATGTGTGTGTGTGTGTGTGTGTGTGTGTGCGCGAGCACACATGCACTCTGGGTCTGGCATTGCCCTAGACGCTAAAGGGAACAAAAGGCTATTTCTTTCTTTAAAGAGTTGTGAGAGTAGATAAAACGGAAATGGAAGTCAATTATTACAATACCTCATGAGACATGTATATAACACACACGATGCTAGGGGAAGAAGAGGAGCACTTAATATTTTATAAATGTCATTCTACAGAATCCTCACTACCATCCTATAAAGGTGCTGTTTTTATCAACATTTTACAAATGAGTTCAGTTAAGTAATTTACCACAAAAAAGTGCCACAATCATATCTGACTCCAAAGTCCATGTTCATATTCCTGTTATAGGAAAACTTCTCTTTGTGTCAGGCAACAATTTGGCAAGAGCCAGAAGGTAAGTAGATGATGGTTGTGATAAGAGACAATGTCATGGGTTTTGAACAGTTCATAATATTTTCCCAATGACGGTAGTTGACTGTGTTCCAACTCTGCAAGTCAGTTATTGGTATTCTGTGTAAAAAAAAGTCATAATGTCCAATATAATTCAAGTTTCACTAAATGTATATGTGCATGTACTCCATCCTGCTCATACAGTTTCATAGACCACTGCCTTTCTGCTGTGCTCAGCTCCTCATATTAGAAGTTGTTTATGTCCCTGGCACATTGTATATTATCCATGATGACCATATGAATGTGTATAATCCTCTTCTGGCTCTGTACACTTTCATCTTTCATTTTGTATCGCCACTTTTCCTAAACAAAATAGTGAATGTAACTCTTAGGGATAATTTTTCTGTCATCAAATATGAATGAGTATTCCATAGCTAAGTATTATGAGGAATATTAAACCCACATTATGAAGTAGAGTAAATAGACCTTGGAAAATTATCAGTCTTTTGTTTGTCTCTCTACTCGATGATGAGGTCATATTCATGTTAATAAGGCTTTGAAATCTTTTAAAATAGAACAATAGGGAGCTGCTATCATGTAGTTAAGACAGACCCGGAGAGGACACACTTGCCTTAATGCTACTTGACTTTTGTTTTAATCTTACAAAGGATAAGTAGCTTTAGGAGAAAGAAATGCAGGAGAAAAATATTAGACATTGGGAGAAATAAAGTACATTTAGCACCAAAGTGTCAGACAATACTGTTGTCATAAAATTACAGATTGGAAATGATTACAAATAAAACAAATGTACCTACCACTTGTTGTTTTCTTCTGCATTTCCTAAATAATTAATCCAGTTCCCTTTCCCCGTGCCAAGTGGAATAGATGGTTTCAAAAAGAATATGAAGTTTTTTTCCTTGGAATATGCATCTCCTTTTAAGATGGGATTTCTTAGCATATCTCCTAGCAATGCTCATGTTTTCAAATTTGAGAATTCCTTAAGGTCATAGTATTTTGACTGCTTTTTTCCTATCTTCTATTATCAATTTTTCAAAGCATTTAGTATGAATTTCTTCACCAGATGTTACTGATTTTTTTAGAAGTATTACCATTTGATGTCAGATTCAGTACTTCCCCTGATTGGCTTTTTTTTCATTGGTTTGATGTCTTATTTTAAACGTGATTTTTTATTCTTTATTAGAATTTGAACTTTGTGCTTCTGATTTTATTCCCTGATAATGGGAATAAGAAGGCCTGAATCACTCCACACTGTTGGTAATTAATCCCACCTATTTTCAACACCAAGTTCCATATAGGATATCCATCATCTTGGTGATTTCAATTATGCTTCTCTAATTTGCTACCATTAATTAAAGTCCTTCCAGTAGTGATGACTTATTGACTTCTGAGGTCAATGGAACAGCATAATATGGATAGAAATATGGATGAACACGATCATAGAAAGCTTTGTAGAAAAGTGTGGTTGGGAAGAAGTGAAAACAAGAAAGAAAAAAAATCAATCAAGAAGCACTTACTGCTCCACTGCCATTTGTGAGTTATTCTATAGATATGGCCAAGCTTGATCAAACTGTTAGAATTTAATTCATATTCTAAATGAGCAAATTAATGACTTTTCTAACTAATGGTTTCCTTTCATACGAGCACTTAAGTTTTGGAGAGGGGATGGAAAATAGACTACTTCCCTGGGAAGGGGTCAAAATTCTGAAGTAATACATTATATTATTATGTTATTAATTACTACATTAATGTAGAAAAAATCTAAAATGCAGTGTTTTAAAGTTAATTACAACAACAACAAAAATAAACAACTAAGCCTGTGTTGCACACACATGTTTATTGTGAGGTCCCTATAATAGCTAGATTTTCTTCACTCTCCACTTCACTCTACACACAATTCTACTGGAAATTCAGAATAATTCTAACTCACAGGTCAATGCCCTCAAATAATTATTTTTCACTTGGAAGTCAAGGCCTGAACAAAAGCCAAGTGAATTAAAAATAATGTGACTGACACCAAATGTCACAGAGTTCAAAAGAGCAAGATCATTGTGAAATGACAGGGTCGTAGAAAAATTCCTGGGAGTTCTAGTGATGTGCCGAGTTTAAAAACAGCTCAAACAGTGACACCAGATATGTATTGAGCATTAGTTTATGTGCTGGACAATATTGATTATACAGGTTTTATAGATGAGGATATTGAGTCAGAGAGACAAAACAATGAACTCACATAGAATGAGATAAGAGTATTTTATTTGGGGAAAACAAGGAAGGAAGTAGCAGGCAGATGGTGTTCTTAGTGTGCACCATTTTTTCATAGTTACTCTCCACCATCTAGATAAAAGACTTGAAGTTGGGAGTCATGGAATCTAAGTTGGGAGACGCACAGATGAAGACTTTGCTAGACAGGCAAGGGATTAGACAGGCAAAATCAAGGGATTTTGATCTGGAATTAATACTTTAGAACAATTAATATAACCATGAGTTGGAAGAGTCTGAGTGGTGGGTGAATGATTCTTTAGAGAGCTGATTCTGGTAAGTATCTAGTTTTAAATGGCAGCATTGAGGACTGAGAGGAAGTCATCATCATAGCAGTCAGGAAGACTTGGAAGAATCATACTCATTGGAAATGCAAACAGAGGAATAAAAATATATGCAAGACAATGACTTTGAGACCAGAGTGAGGAGAAGAACCTTGGCTTAACATCTACTATGAGCCAACACCTGTAATTATTAAGTTGTAACTTCTCTAACCTTCTCACAAAGACTCTACGAAAATGTTAGTATTGCCAACGAATAAATCAAACAGTATGGCTCAGAGAATACCCTGCACACGTTTGTATGGCTCAGGGGGAGAATTGGATTTTCTTGAGCTCAACCATCTCTTACTCTAATGTTCTTTCCAGTTCTCCAGGCATCCCTCCTGAGGCACTGCAAGGTATTAGATTAATTAAAATCTTAAGAATGTGCCCAAACTGGTGTGAAGAAGGCAATAAAATGGGGTTTCTGAAGTACCTTCAGATAAACAGAATTCTCTGTAACTTACATTTTATCACATCAGACTTAATTACAGTATAATATGTTATCATTGATTGAGTAATCTTCATTTTGTACTTTTGCCCTTAGTCTGTCTTGTTCTTATTTCTATAATACTATTTGAGTAGTTTCCAGATTGAACCGAAAAGCATTCTATGTAGAAAGTTATGGCTAGAACATTCATCTTAACAATTCTTCTCCTTATGGAAATGCAGATATTCTCTTGTGCAGCAAACTAATTAAAGTCCCTTCCCCGCACAATATACAAATGGCACATAAATATTTAACGGCCTGGTTTAGCATTTTTATTAGATTCTATGATACATCAAAGTATACACTGTTTAAAAGCTCTGAATCTAAATGATATAGTGCTTTCAAAAACCCCATCATGCATGATGTATTTTACCAATAAAATTTAAAGAAAACATTTAGGCTGTACTGAGAATAAACTATGATTCTTTACTTATTCTATGACTTGAACTTGAGCACTCACCAATAACTCATTATGCTTTTATTAGTAGTAAGTAGTACTGGATGAGCCAAATAGGATATACAATTACCCAAGGATTATCCTATATAATGTGACCAGTCCTGCCTTTAAAGAATTCCCTGTAGGTAAGCCTAGGAAAGTGTTCAATAGTTTTGAGATTATCTCTTCAAAAGCTCCATCTCCTGATTTCAACTTAACCCATTGGCCTTCCCATCGTCCATTTTCCCCTAGTCTCCAGATGTCCCTACATCTAATTCTGTCCCCTTGAGGTTTAAGGTTTTCAGGTTTGCTTTCAGGATTTCCAAATATCCTGGGTTCACCATCCTTCTGGTCCTACCCTTTCAGACAAACCATATTTAGGAACACTAGTCCTATGAGCAGTCTTCAAACTGCCCACGTGATTGAAACCTTTGGCAAGCCGTTTATCTGTGGCCCTAGGTATCATTTGTGTGCAGTGTTAACAGTGAGGTTGAACCGAAATAAGTCAATGAGGTACTCCTATCAATTTCACCTTCAGCCTTCTTGTAGCTCAACCTGGGATCTGACCTCCAAACCTAATGAATCAATATTCTCAAGACTATTTGCATTTGAGAATTTTGACACTCTACAATACCCTAATAACAGGAGAAAAACTGGTAAAGTGTGGGAAGTGCAATTAATGATCCCCGGAGTAGAATTTTCCAAGAAGAGGAAAAATAAATACCTAGGCCTGACATTAACTATGCAAATGTCACTGTACTAATTATATTTGTGTTCCAGGTTGAAAAAGTTGTCAGAGTAGAGGCCTGAGGGGAAGTTTCTTCAGATGTGTTAAGTGTTACGTAAGGACAAGTTATGGGATTTTTGAGAACTTAAAACTTAGAGCATGAGTGGAATTCAGGGAGACTGATTTTGTGATGCTGTGAGAACTGTTGTTGTCTTTTCACTTAGAAGAATTTCTAAAAATATAATAAACCCACCAAACAGCCCTTATTTGCTGCTCCATAAAAGTGTTCGTGTTCAGGATACTGGAGGATGCCTGAAGCAGAGAATGATGTGAATATGTGGTTACAAAGCTTTTCCCCCAAACCTAAAGCATTGTGGTTCCTCACTTTAAAAATGGTTTGAGTTGGTCCAATCTAGGGTTGTAACCCCCTAGCTGAAGCGTCAGAAAGTTTTTTTTTTTTTTCAATTATACTTAACGAGATGCGGGACCCAAATGCAGCGTATTATTTCCCATTTCCTTGCCTTTCCTAGTGGTGCTCCTTTCACCTACTGTATCTTACTCTTCTTTGCTTAGTTAGCTTTTCTTTCTTCAGTGCAGATTCAAGACAGTAGCGTTTGTTGGCACTTACAGAGTATTTAGGGGCTTAGCGCACAGCTCAAGGCACAGTCGTTTCTCAATAACAACTGTGCCTTCTGCTTTTGTCATTTTTATCGCTGTCTCTTCCTCACTGAGAAACCTTTCCTGATCTCACCCTCCCTACTTCTAGTTTGAAGTCTCGAATATTATGTCAAGCTGTTGATTCTTTCTGCTCTTGTTGCTATTGTTATTATAACTAGATATTTCTTATTAATAATAGAAAATCACAGATTAGGCAAGTGGGAATATATATATATATATAATTTTAAAATATGTGATTTACAGAATATCATGTTTCTTTGTAGATCCAGCCTTATTTTCATATTGGCTTAATTATGGCATTAGATGATCATAAACTTTTATGCCTAAATGTAGGTCTGTTGGTGAACATCTCTTGGGGACATTACTTACAATATACTACAGTTGATACAAATAAAAGTCTGGGGAAAACAATATCACCCCTAAAATGTGCAACAGTGTAGCATTGCCTGTGATGCATCCTAGAAACTGGGTAGCTATCAAACTCACTTAATTTCATATAAGTACCTTAAGACCCAATAATTTATGCAATAGAACCCATTTTGCAGAGTTACTTAGTTGAATGAAATCTGGTCTTTCTTTACTCAACATTGACCAGACTCTTTGTTTTATGATGAGAAGACATTGAGCACAAAATGCCCCACTCTGCTGTCGGTATCCCAATCTGTGGTCATGTCTCACTTTACCTACATAATTAAAATACTGTCCACCTGTATGAAACTTTCCCAGAGGCTTCATTGTGGATATTATGGTTAGAAAGCCAAGAGGCAACTCCTTTATCTTTGACATGCTCTTCCATCACACATGTCATGAAGCCAAAGAAAAGAGGGAAAAGGAAAGAGAGAGAGAAATCAGAATTCTGTTTCCTAGTTGGCTTGATTTATTTTTGCTGTCTATCTCTGTGTCTTTCTGTTTCCTCTGTTGTTCTATGGTGCGGCTTTTTCATCACTTTAAAGTCATAAGATTGAAGAAAGTAATGCAAGCTTTGCACATTCAAAACTTTGATTGAATGTCTTACGCAATTTCATGGGAATAACAGTTCCCTCAAAGAACTATGAGCCCATGGGTCCAAGATTAAGTATTCTCATTCTATGAATTTTATAGTCTGGCTGAAGAGATTGTGTGGATACCAAGCCATCAGACATGTTCATCACCCCTATGCTCAATATGGGATTCCCATGGTTTTTGATTCATGTAGCTCATGCTTGTATATATGTGACATACTTGGTATCACATTGGTATAACAATGGCATAAACTTGAGTGCCTGGAAGTAGGTCAGCCCGGTGCGTACCTCCTGGTGGTACTATTTACATATACAACTGTGCATGCAAACTCAAGTTCCTAGAGCACAGTGTGATCCCTAAAGTTGTGTAATAATGCAGCAATACAGGAAGTACAGTTATTCCAGGAAAATTCACCCCAGGCCACATTTGTCTGGATGTCAAAGAAAAAAACCTTCCATGCTGAACTGCAGTCTAATAAAGTTTGTACTCTCAGTTATGAAAAGATTTTTATTGCACAAATTCCAGCAAAATGTTAAGTGGAGGTGACTTAAAATATAAACATTATATCTGTATAATTAAACCCTTTGGGTAATTGTTAAAGTTCAGAGCTTATATTCTAAAACTAAGTACTTGCTTCTATATCATATTCAACCTCCAATGACGTTTGTTCATTTGAAAAATTCCTTTGAAACCAGAGAAAAGAGAACAAGATTTTTCATAACGATAACAGCTAATGTTTAAATCCTTTTGCAAACACCATAAGCATAAATATAACAAGTATAGTGTTAAAACATGTCAATCATATTTCATTCACCATGATCTCCAAATATACCATTGGAAATAATTTCACGTAAGGTTCTATTTTCAAACTTGAACAGTTTAACATATGATTTGAACTAACTCTCCTAATACTAAAATTAAAATGTCTACACATTTGAAGAGGAAAAAAAAAAAACTTCTTTAAAGTGATATTTTCTTAAACTCACAATGAATAACTTACTCGCTAAATCGTGGCACGTTGTTTCTAATTTATCAAAAGACAAAATTAAACCACTAACAAATGAGATTCATTCTGCCAAAGGAAAGAAATATTGCTGAAAGTAAGAATTGATGTCATTACAGAATGTCTAAGTGCCATCAAAAGACCTTAAAGCACACATACTACTTGGGTGTTCATGATAATTAGAACATATCACAAATCTTTAAGCACCCAGAAAGTCAACGTTATTTCACAGTCATGTTGTAATGGAAGGAGGACATACATCCATGTTTCACTTTAAGAGTGAAAATTGATTATTTCCTGTTCTTAACTCAAAACACCCATATCACCAGGACTTTGTGATTACATTATTACCAAAAAAACCCTTTTGTAAATTATTGTAGTCTTTCAATCCTTCTAATTATTATTTAGCATAATATGCTTTTATGGCTTCATAGTCAGGTAGCTCATAGCACCAAACCTCATCTCTGCCATTTTCCATGTTACTTTAAGTCTCTGAAACTCAGCTTTCTCATATGCAAAATGAGATTAACTATACCTATTGCTTAAGATTGCTTTGAGGATAGACTGAAGTAGTGCATTTTATAAAACACTTACCACTGATTTTTCAGTTTAAGATGACGGTGTGAGGACATTTTTAGCTTTCTCTCCTTTATAATGCATCCAGTCAAGAACAATAATAACACTATATCAGAATATACAACAGCAAGAGCAAAACAGATTGGAAAGGAATGCTCTGTCGTCAATGAACTGGAGAAGGGGAAATTCATGGCTATCAGCCATAAATAAAAATGGTCCTTGCAACACAGGAATTTGAGCTATAAGAAAGATGAAGGGAGCTTGAGAGTTGACTTAGAATTCCTCAGATCAGACACAAGATGGAAATTTCCATGAGGTAAATGTGAAGACCTAGAACTGTTTACAAAAATTAAATATAGTGAAATAGATACCATTGCATGAAAAAAAATCAGTACTGCAGTATGGCACCAGAGGCAGCATCAGCCACCAAGATTTTCTGCCACCCAACCCCCTATGAAATGAGAAGGCAGATTGTGAGTTGAAGAGAGAATAGGAGTAGAGATCATGCCACTGCCACAAGCAGTGAAGACCCACTTACATGATACCCAAAGCAGAGATGTCCTTTCGTGACAGAAGACAGAATAAAATAGGTTACAGAGTTTTTGGGGATTTTTTTACGTCAAGTGAATGATTGCCTCTTACGCTTTTTTCAGCAAATAGGTAGTAACTAGCTTATCCATTCAAAATGGAGCTGCATAGAACCTTGGACAGATTGTTTTTCCTCTGTTTGTTGTTACCAATGTGCTTATGTGCTTCTGTGTGTGTACTTGTGTGTGCATGTATTCTTACACATACATGTTTCATTTTCTCAATGCATGATTGGCAGAAGTGATTGTTTGCTAATGTAGTACGGCTGCTCCAGATATGGATCAGAACATTAAAAGGAAATCAACCAGGAGAATGCAGATGTCAAGTGATGAACACCAGAATCTCTCAGAAAAGTGGGGCAGAATAAAATTTTATCATTTAATAATATAGGGCAGTTAAACAGTACAAATACGATGCAATGGGAAGGGGAAAACTGCATGGAATGTAAAAAAAAAAAAAATTCTTTCCTTACTTTGAAGTCTGTTCTGTTTGAAATGAATATAGCTACTTCTGCCTTTTTCTGATTACTGTTGGCATGGTATGATTTTCTCCACCCATACTTTTAATCTGTACATGTCTTTATTTTTAAAGTGGGCTTCTTGACAATACATAGTGGGATCGTGCTTCTTAATACATCTGACAACTTCTTTTAATTTGTGCATTTACACCATTGGCATTCAAAGTGACTATTTATATAGCTGAAGTAATATTTACATAATTGTTCCCGGTTTCTATTTGTTGGCCTTATTCTTTGTTCCTATTTTTGTCTTCCACTCGTTTTCTGCCTTTTGTGGTTTTAATTGAGCATTTTATATGACTCCATTTTACATCCTTTCTTCAAATACCAGTTACACTTCCTTTTTATACTTTTCTATTGTTTACCCTAGAGTTTGCAATATACATTTACAACTAATTACAGCTAGTCCAAGTCCACTTTCAAATAATATGATACCACTGGACAGGTAGTGTGTCTTATAATAACAAAATAATCCTACTTCTTTCCTCCCTTCTCCTGTATCATTGCTACCATTCATAAGGTATATACATGTGCACACATACTTAATACTTTGCTGCTATTATTTTTAAACAGACTGTTAAATTAAGAATAAGAAAAATAAATGATTTTATTTCCCTTCACTTATTCTTTCTTCAATTTTCCTTTGTTTGTGTAGATCTGAGCCTCTAACAATTTTCCTTCTCGCTGAAGAACTTCTAACATTTCTGTGGAGGCAAGTCTACTGGCAACAAACTCCCTCAATTTTTCTTTGCCTGAGAAAGTCTTTTATGTTTCCTCCATTTTGAAGGATAAATTTGTAGGACACAAAATTCTAGCTGGTTAGGATTTTTTCTCTCTCAACAATTTTTTTTTGAAGTATAATCAATTTACGATATTGTGTTAATTTCTAGTGTACACCATAGTGATTCACATATATATATATTCCTTTTCATATTCTTTTTCATTATACTCCATTACAATATATTAAATACAGTGTCCTGGTCTCTCAACATTTCATATATTCACTTTACTTTCTTTTTCTTTTTTGAGTCGTTTCTGAGAAGTCAGTTATAATTCTCACCTTTGAGCCTCTCTAGATTAGGTGTTTTCCCCTCTGTGTCTTCTTTCAAGATTTTTTCTCTGTATTTGATTTTCTGAAGTTTGAATATGAAACACCTATGCGTACTTTTGTTTGTTTCTTTTGTTTTTAGCATTTATCCTACCTGGTGTCCTCTGAATTTCCAGGGTATTTGATTTTGTGTCGGATATTAATTTGGGGAAGTTCTTTGTCATCATTGCTTGAAATATTGCTTCTATTCCTTTCTCATTTTCTTCTCCTCCTGGTATTCCCATTGTGCATATGTTACAACTTGTGTAGTTGTCCCACAGTTCTTGGATATTCTGTTGTGTTTGTATTTGTTTTTAGTCTTTTTTCATTTTTAGAAGTTTCTGTGGTCATATCCTCAGGCTCAGAGATCCTCTCATCTGCTGTGTCCAGTCTATGAATAAGCTCATCAAAGACATTCTTCATTTCTCTTGTAGTGTATTTGATCTCTAGCATTTTATTTTGATTCTTTCTTGGAATTTCTATTTCTCTGCTTACATTATCCATCTGCTCTTGATTGTTGTCTGCCTTTTCCATTAGATTCTTTAGCATATTAATCACAGGGTGTTTTTGCTTGACTGGTTTGGTCATTCCAACATCCCTGCTATATCTGACCTATATCTGACTCTGGTTTTGATGTTTGTTCAGCCTCTGCAAACTGTGCTCATTGTCTTTTAGTATGCCTTACACTTTTTTTGTTGAAATCCAGACATGATGTACCCGGCAGTTTCCTGTGGAACTTTCTGCTTGTGGGTTTCTGCTCTGGAACATTGTGATTCTCTGAATCCTCCCGTCTGTCTCTCTAATTTTGGTTACAGCATGGTTCTCTGTAACTTACTTTGCTGACAGATCTAAGAAGTGTTTTTGATTTTTCCAATTAGTTCATCTTTTTACTTGTTGTTAGGATGGAATGGCAAATTTTGAGTTCCTTACATGGTAGCTATGCAGTTTTTATTTTTATTTGATCACTATTCCTATGACTTTAATCCATTTTGTTATTTAAAACGTCCAACTTTTGGCTTTGTTAATTTTCGATATCATTTGTTGTCTATGTATTTCAATTCTTGTCATTAATTTTCTTTATTTTATTTACTTTAGATTTAGTTTGCTCATTTTTATAGCTTCATAAAGTAGAAAGATCATTCATTTTAAGCAGTTTTTTCTTTTCTACTGTGAGCATTTAAAGCTCTAAATTTCCCTCTAAGCACTAACTGCTTAGTTGCATTCCACACATGGAAAATACATTCTGTTTTCATTATCATTCTGTTCAAAATAGTCCCTGATTTTTCTTACTATTCCTTCTTCGTACAATGATTTATTTATAAGGATGTTCTTCACTTTCCAAATATTTTCTGTTTATTTTTTAATTATAGATTTCTAATTTAATTCATTTTGTCAAAGCATACTCTGTAAGATTACAATATATTAAAATTTACTGAGACTTACCATATGGCCTGACATAAGGATTATTTAGTTATCACTCCATTGCATTTAAAATGAATATAAATTCTGCATTACTTGGGTGAAATTTTGGTTAGATAAACATGGTTGATATTGTTCATCTTTATTGATTTTTTTGTCTAGTTTTCCAATCAATTACTGAGAAAGGGATGTTAACATCTCCACATCTGACTATAGATTTATGTATTGAACCATTGAGTTCTGTCAGCTTTTCTTCATGTGTGTTAAGCTCTGTTATTCTGCATCTACACCTTTTTGCCTGTCATGTCTTCCTGGTGAATTGACCCGTTTATCATTAAGAAACAGTCTCCATTATCTCTGTGTGAACACCTCATCTTGAAGTCTATTTTCCCTGAAATTAATACAGTTTCCCCTGGTTTCTAATGCTTACTGTTTGAAATGTACCCAATTTCCCGTTCTATTATGTTAAAGCTTTCTATCCTTATATATAAAGTGTGAATCATGTAGACAGCATATTGTTACGTAGTTGAGCCTAGATTTAAAAAAATACAATCTGATAATCTCTGCCTTTTAGATGGACTATTTAATGTATTTTTTAAATTTGTGTGTGTATTTCCTAGTTTTCCCTTTTATTTCCTCTACTGGCTATTTAGCTCTACCTTGTTTAATTGTTTTTATAGTGGTTGCTCTGGGGGTTGCAATAGGTATCGTTTACCACATTAAAAATGTTTTATATTGTATCACTTCGCATAAAATGAAAGTCGTATTTTTTATATAATTCTACTCATTCTCTTCCATATGCTGAACATATTTTTATGTGTTTATTTGCCATATTCATGTTTTCTGTGGTGAAAGTGTCTAGCTAGTCATTAGCCCGTTTTCTGAGTGTTTTTGTTTTATTTTTCATTTGTTTTCTCACTATTGAGTGTAGTGTTCTTTATGTAGCCTGGAAACAAGTCTTTTGTTGGAACTATGATTTAAAAATACTTTCTCCCAGTCAGCAGCCTATTTCTTCATCTTAACAAAGTCTTTCAGATAGCAAAGGCTTTTAATTATTACAGAGTTCAGTTTGCCCTTTTTTTTTTTCTTTTATGGATCATCCATTTGTGTTATAATTTAAGAAGTCTTAGCCTAGGCCAAGGTTAGTAATATTTTCTCTTGTAATCTGTCCTGAAAGCTTTATAGTTAAAATTTTACATTTATATTTATGATTTGTTCTGAGTCAATGTATGTATAAAGTATAAGGCTTAGATCAAAGTTAATTTATGGATATTAATATTCAATTTTTCTGACCTCATTTGTTGAAAAGACACTATCTCCTAAAATTTATCTTCATCTCGGACTTCATCATTTTGACTATGATGTGTCTAAATCTTGTTTTCCTTGTTTTTATCCTTTTTAGTGTTTTCTGAGTTTTTCAATTTTAAAATTTTTATTTTTATTTAAATTTTAAAAATTGGGATCCCTTATTTCTTCTAATATTTTTATCTTGCCACTCACTCTTTCCTCTCCTTCTATGAATTCAATTACAAATATTTTAAATGACTTAATATTCCCCCACATGTCTAGAAAGTTCTGTTCATTTAGCTTTATTTTTCCCTCTGATTTCTTCATACTGAATAATTTATATTATTATATCTTCAAATTAACTGACACAATCTTACAGCCTATCTATGTTGCCTTTAAACCTATGCAGTATTTTTTTTTTCTTTTTCAGGTAGTGTATATTTTTAGTCCAAGAAATTCTATTTTGTGTGTGTGTATCTGTGGTTTATGTTTCTCTGTTGATATTTCTCACTAACTCATTCAAGAATGCTTTTCTCTAGTATTGAAACATGTTTATGTCAGCTGTTTTAAAAGTCTTTTCAGCAAATTCCAACATCTAGATCATCTTTGTGTCATTATTCTCTTGATTAAGGAGAACATTTTGCTACTTCTTCACATGCACAGTAACTTTAATTGCATTGTGGAAATGGCAGATGGAATGTTTTAGAGGATCTGGAGTCTGTCACCTTCCTTCAGACACTATTGACTTTTTGTTCTTCGGGGCAGTTGCTGTGCCTGGACTCAAAACCCCAAAATCCGCCTTTCCTGCAGCGAGCAGCAGTTGACGTCTCTGGTCAGTTCTTTCATGGTTTCCTTTATTTTCTACTGGCTCTTCAGTGCAGTTCGGGTGTTATGCAAGGGCCTAAGCGATATTTATATTCAAATTTTGGCATCCCAAATCTATGGACTCCAACCTTCTAAGATACCCACCTCCTAACTTTCCAATTACTCTGAAAGCTCCAGACTTTATTCTTAGTCCTCAGTCCAGTAGTACTGTGATTTTTCTGTTGTGGTTTTAGGCATCCAGAACAATGTCAATATCCCTTAGGTAAAAAAGCATACAAGTGGAATTATCAGCTCGCATATTTGCTCTTTTCCAAATATGACATCCCTCCTACCTTTTTTTCTTTTTTTTTTTTTCTCATTTTCCAGTACCTTCAAATAATTCTTTCTCTGTGTGTATGTGTGTGTGTATAAGTATGTAAGTTTAAGTTTGGTTCAGCATTTATAAATATTATGTGAAATATGAATAGACTGCTACAAGACATGCTGACATTTCTTGAAGCAGAATTCCAAGGACTCTGGATTGTAATGTAAGGAAAATGGGAAACATTTGGAGGGTTTTAAGTAGGAGTGTGATGTTATTGAATTTAACCTTTACAAACTGCACAGTGTGTGCTAATGTGTGAAGAGTTTTCTCTTTTTGTTTTTTGTTTTGTAATATTAGATAGAGAGGGTCAGTTTCAGATACCCAGGCAAGAGACTGTGGTGACTTGGATATATCTTAGAGTTGGAGTCATGGATGAAAGAGGGGCTACATTACTAGCTGAGTGACTTTGGGCGTGCTGTTTTATTAATCAACTGCAAAGTGGTAATGATACTAAAGCCACAAGTTATTTTGTGGCAATTAAAGAACTAATGTATG
Organism: Camelus dromedarius; assembly: GCF_036321535.1. NCBI lineage: Eukaryota > Metazoa > Chordata > Mammalia > Artiodactyla > Camelidae > Camelus > Camelus dromedarius. Next base: position 40,028,626 of record NC_087444.1, read on the forward strand.
TTTTTTGTGGCAATTAAAGAAATAATGTATGTATCATCTTAGACATTGCTAGACACACATAATACTCTATAGTATTTACATTTGCAGCAACACAGATAGACCTGGAGATTATCATACTAAGTTAAGTAAGCCAGAAAGAGAAAGACAAATACCATACCACTTATACGTGGAATCTAGAAAAAATGATATAAATGAACTTATTTACAAAACAGAAACAGACTCATAGACATAAAAAGTAGACTTATGGTTACCAACGGGAAAGGGGCAGGGAGGGATAAATTAGGAATTTGAAATTTGCTGATACAAACTACTATATATAAAATAGATAAACAACAAGGTCCTACTGTGTAGCACAGGGAACTATGTTCAAATCTTGTAATAACATATAATGAAAAAGAATATATATATATATATACACATATATATATGTAAAACTGAATCACTATGCTCTACACCAGAAACTAACACAACATTGTAAATCAACAATACTTCAATAACAAAATAAAATAAAAACAACTCTATAGCATTTAATAATTTGCTATATATGTATTATATGTCAGATACTAAACTTTGAATAATTTGCTATATATGTATTATATGTCAGATACTAAAGTAAACAGCAGAATTACTGCTGTTCATGGGTCTAATCATGAAGGTACACATTAATCAAATATCAAGTAGATACATGAAAATTCTAATGAAATAATTGATACTGAGTTGTTTATAATGACATAAGAATGTATAATAAGGTGACTTGATCTAGCAGTAGGAATAACGTGTAAAATATATAATTGATTATAGTTTACCTATAATGATATAAGAGTGTTCAACTGGCTGACCTCCAATTCATGTTAATGTTAATAAGACGAGTATGTATCTCTGAAAGTGAGATGTGAGATGAGATCTAACTAAATAAAAATAGAAGTTTATTGAGAGGAATAGTGTAGGTAAGATTGCTTTATAAAGAGGAAACAGTATGTGACAAAGCCCCCAAGCAGAAAAGAGCCTAGAACAGGTATGGAAATGGGAAAAAAAAAAACCCAAAAAACAAAAAACATTGTGGTCGCAGCAGAGTTTGAAGATGATTATGCTGCACATGGTGCTGAAAATATTCAAGAGTCAGCCTAAACAAGAACCTTGCATGCCATGGAATGGTTTTGGTGTTTATCTTTAGAGCATGAAGAACTCTTTATGAGTTTTGGGCAAAAAGCTCAGGCAGGCTTCAAAGTGAGGAACAGATTGGAGAAAGACAAAATTGGATAAATCCAGTCTCAGGAAGTATACAGTGATGACAGATGATGAGGATGTAATGACAGTGGTGCTGGTTCTGATGCTGGTGCTGGAGTTGCCGTTTGTGGTCATGTTTCCTTATGAGAGATTTAGAAAGAAGGAGAAATGGTAGGGAGAAGATTGCCTAATTTATTTTGTGGGGGGACATCATTTCTATATGTCTTATATTCTATGGCAGAAAAAAAAATGGCAAGAAACAAGATAAAATTAGTCTATTTCATACTTCATTAGCACCAATAGTAGAAGTAGAAGGGTCTTCTTAAGCATTTACTGATCCTTGAAGGTAAGCAGGAGTTGCTGGGAGCTAATTACTAGCGTTTCAGTGGTATTTGAAATGTCTCAACTTAAATACTTAAAAGGGAGTTGGAATCCTATTTTACCTTTACATAATGTTATCTCAGCAATGGCTTTGTCATAACATAAAGCATATTGGATACATTTTTTCTCTTCAGTCAGATTGAAGTTCTGTGTATCAGTAAAAAGACAGAACAACTGTACAGAGATAGCCATCATACCAGTCCCCAGATGCATCCGGAAAACTATTAAGAACCAAAGAGGAGACTAATGAAGAGATCTCCTGTGGTTACAGAAATTACATGACTTTGGTCTTTTCCTCCAGATATTTCCTTTGTACTTTCTTCTGCAAGTCTTGGAAAAAGCGTATTTATGAAACTGCCTCTATTTCTCTAATGTGCTTTATCTCTGGGAGATCAAGAATAGAATGGTCCAAGGAAACATGTAATTAATTTTCTTTATCGTTCCTTTATACGTGTGAAAATGAATAAAGGATTTGACTAGCCCTCTAACCCCTTTTATCTTCACACTCACACAAACACATACATTACACTCATAAATAAGGTGATGTCAAGATTTTGTGAAAACAACGATTTCCACAGTAAGTATGTTTCTGGATATCTCTCAAATGTTTCATTTGTCACACCCATTTTACTTCTCTAGGGCCACTTATTTGGGAAGTTGACTGATGCTTCCGGACCCATGTCAATTCAGTCCAAATGGAAAAAGAGGCTTGTCCTCTAGAAGAATAGATAGCACAACTAGGGTAATCACCTTTTCAGACAGCAACACCTTGTCTCTGTAGAAAAGTATTGAATAGTTCTAACTAGATAGAAATCCACTAATGCTACCCCATTAAAAATGTCACAAGAACTGATGTGACCCAGAGAAAACCCAATGAACAGAGCTGGATGTTTAGACTCACATTCTTAATCCCTGCGAGTTCTCTGGGGGAAATCAATAATCAAAATGGGTACCTTAGGGATCAAGAAACAATCTGCTTTTACCCTGGTAGATTCAACTACTGAATATGTGAACTGTGTGTGTGCACATTTTGGATTTTGATCATTGATAAACCATCCACACACATAGCTTACTGTAAACACAGACAGTGGCCCACTAGCTACACAAGGTCTACTATAAAAGAAAAGAAAAAGTTAAAGCTCACATGAGCTGCCTGCTTCTGACTTCAGAATATAAACTGGTCCTGATGCCTCAATAATTATAGTGATTTTTTTTTCTTTTTGAAAAAGTTAGAATAGATACTTTTTAGCTATTTAAGAGCATGATGAGAACTATGAGTACTTTATTCTTAAATGAGAGATATATTAGGTGTGTGTCTGGTGTCGTGCATGATCTGATTCTCCCTTGATCACATGTTACCAAAGTCATCTAAGAGGCAAAGAGGGCTTCTTCTGAAGGTGATTTTAAGATGGCCCTGTTCAGGGATGCTGATGACTGAAAATGAGATGATTGTGAGTACCATCAGCATTAATGGCCCCCAAGAAAGAGAACTGGCTTACCAAGCACTTTTGACTGTGCCAGTTAAAGTATTTGGAATATCTTTCGTTTTAGTGTAGATAAAGAATGTCTGGCTTTTATTCATAACCATAGTTAGTTTAAATTAAAAAGGAAAGACATAACCACATGGTGGTAAGTTGGTAAGACTTCAAACATGTTTGGTCACTTAGCCTCCTAGGTAATGCTCTTCAGTAAATAACAAGCGTTAAAGATTAAGCAGAGGAAGTGGTTAGAAAGGACACTCCAGAAAAATCAGGCCTTAAAATGAAGGCAGGAAGAGCTTTATAGGGAGGAGCTGTCATAGATGAGAAGACCTGCTTTGTTGGAATATGAGTGATAGGTCACTGGTCAGGATATGGTGTCTAAGGTAGCAATGAGGTCATACATGTAGAAAGGTAGATCAAAACATTTTTTTTAAAGTACCCCTGAAATGGTTTTGTCCTTTAGCACATCCCTATAAAGCTTGCTGGGGAGACTCTCTTTCAAAGTTCACAAGGAAAAGGGAATGGACTTGCTGGCTGATAGTTTTGACTTTAAATTCTAACCCTTCCACTTCTGAGTTGTGCGATGGGATACGTTACTTAGCTTCCACGAACTTCGGTACCACTAATACAAAAGGCAGATAATATTGTCTCCTGAAGAGGCATCATAGCTTGTGGCTAAGAGCACATACTCTGGTCGTAAACTTTCTGGGTTCAAATTACGGTCCCACCACTTATACAATCTATATTCTTGGTAAAGGGTTTTAAATTTGGTGCTTTTCCCTCATCTCTAGATTGGGTTATCCTATAGCGCTGTTCTGAGTATTGAATGCGTAATTTCTTAAAATAGCGCCTTGAAAGAAGTGGTTAAAAACCGTTCATTATTAGCATTTGTGTTATTGTCATTACATCAAGGGTGGTTTGAAAAATGAAATGATACAGGTTTGTAATGTGTCAAGCGTAGTATGTAGGACATAATAATGATGCAACAATGGTATTTTATCTCCTGTTTTCCTGCCAGAAGATGTCAAGGTAGACTCGTCCATGTGTCAGTCCCTGCAGGAACTCTTATTGGCCTCCTACTATTTTTCTGACAGTCATGCTCCCCATAGGAAATCTTCTTACCAAACAGTCATAACTAGCTTTCCCCTAAGTGCCAAGAATGAACTTTCTCACCCCTTAATTAATCAGACTATTCAAGGCCTATTCAGTGGGGTTTAAAACTCACTTTCTATATGGGACCATTCTTAGCAGAAAGCCATTGACAGAATGATCCATGTTAAGCCACTGACCTCAACAAGGGACTCATCTTACCTGACACTGTTAAATATGTTTTATAAACACGTTTATGGAAACCACGTACATTCTCTGCCTTATCCTTTTATTTATATTAAACTGTGCTCTTCTTTCCCCACGTGAAAAACACATACAGCCTTCTTTTCAGTAATGTACTTTTTTTTTTAATGTGGGAAAGATTTCCAAACGTCACCTGAGTTCTATCCATGTAGAGATGAGTAAACAGCAGCTCCAACAGGTTAACTTGCTTAACAGCTACTGACAAGATGCTAATCTACAGAAATCACCTTAGTTTTTCTTCTTTTAAATGTGTTATTTTATATTTGGTATTAAATATTTTTAAAAAAGACAACAGTGTGCCTGAAATAGCAAGCCACTTTTACAGTCTTCTAAAATTAATATATTTCTTAATCTTGTTTAAAATCTAAAAATGCTGCGGCAGCCTCATAAGCAATGACTATTTTTTAAATAAATGGCACTGGGATATAAGGAATTGTCTCAGTTGACACATTCCCTTGCCATCTGCTCCTAAGAAGCCATATAGGCTTCAAATTTGGTAAATGGTCCATCATCCCAGTAGCTTAGGGACATCAATAAAGAATTCTGTACATAACAGATTATCTGTCAGAAAAGTCCATGTGTTAACTATTTTTCTCTATCACATTTTCAGTGCTAATTAAATATTTAGACTAATTTGAGGTTGAGAATTTTTTTATGTAATTTGTGAAAAATATATTATAATATTAACTTAGGGATTTCACAACATTCCATTGCTCACTGTCTGAAGATGAAGTCTGTGTTTCTAAAGTATATGATCCTTAAAAGTAACTGAAATGTATTTATGGCATATCATTCATGTGAGCCATTTTGTACACCTTTCCCCCCATTTTTTTTCAGCATCTGCCAAAAGTTAATGGAAGCTGCAAATAACAGGTAAAGAAAAAAATGAAAGACTTTAGAGGAGGGTGATGATTTTCCTCTTGAAAGCAGTTTAGTTGTACCCCTAAATAGTGTAAAAAATAGACCCATATTCCTTGCATAGGACTTTGCCATAGGTTTGAATTTCCTGTGACTCTCCTGAATGTTCTGGATCAGACCCCAGTAATGCTGCATGAAGATGAAGTAGAGAGAATTCAAAGCGCTGAGAGAAAAAAATGAATCAGGAATTAACTTGCTATGTGACCTTGGAAAAGTTACTATCCCTTTTGGAGAGTTAATTTTATCCTCAGTAGAAAAAGCAGTTTGGATAGATTAGCAGTTCTTAACGTTAGTTTATCAGCAACCCTCCCAATCAAAGCCATTCATATGCTCGCCACGGCGTACTACTCTTGAGGGCTAAAATTCTGGTGCTGAAGAAACCTTTTCTGCTTTTCCATCAGATAAGGGGCCATTGTGGAATTCGAAAGAATGAAAATAACAACAATGTGCTTTAATTATCTGCTCTAATTAATGTGAAATTATATCATGCAGAATGACATTAAATACAACACCCTATAAACTGATTATGACCAACTAATAATCTATCACAACAGGCTTTTGAGAACTGCTGGGCTGAGTAATTCCACAGGTAGTTCTTTTGTTGTTAATAACCCTCTCTCTCTCTCTGTCTCTCACACACACACATATACACACACATTCTGACTTTTGCATACTTAACATTAGTTAAAACACTATTAGTTGCTTCAGAGCTCTGATTAATTAAGTTACCTAGAGTGTGACTGACCATTGCCTAGCTTCATTATCTCTTTAGATGTCAGTTTTGAATAGATACTTGCATCTTAATGAAGCAGATTTTCCAAGAGAACAGCAGGATACAGTCCAACAGTGATCAAAAATACTGTCTACCTTAGTAGGACTGGTTACTGATGGAAGGAAACATAATGGAAAAAGAGATGTTTCAGATCTCACCAGCGTGGGAAGCACCGTATTGGTCTGTCAACAAGAAATGAGGATCTAGTTTGGTGAAGTTACCCAGATCCCTAAGGAAAAAATAAGGAAGTAAAAGGCATGGGACTTAGTTCTAAAAGGGACTTATAATGAGTCTGTAGTCAAGATATTGTAAGAGAAGTACCATGCAAAGGCACCAGTGACAAAGGAGAATGTTTTACTGAGCTTCTAAAGATCGGGCTCAATCTACTTAAATCTCTGCTAAACAGGTTCGTAAGGGGAGCAGAGCTAAACTTCCTGATGGGGTAAGGGGCTTCTTATTAAGTGTTTCTTCTCCCTTCTACCACAATGGATGTGCCTTATTCCCCACACTCCTTAGTTCTGTTCTCTGTTTTCCAAAGAGAGAGCAAGCTAGCGAGTAAAATGAATGATCAGTAGATATTACTGAAGAAATGTATTATCCTCTCCTCATGTTTATACATACATAATTGTGTTTAAAATAATTTATATTCACTCATTGCCCAAACAAAAAAAATGATCATGAAAATAATTTTATAAAATACAGAAGATGAATATATGTATATTCATGTATGACTGACAAATTGTGCTGTACACCAGAAATTGACACAGCATTAGCATTGTAAACCGACTACAACTCAATAAAAAATAATGATAATAAAATAAAAATAAAAACAAACCAAAACAAAAATACAGAAGGGTTAAATGTAGAAAAATGAAAAAAACCAAAAAACAAAAAACAACCCAAATCATCCCAAGAAGATGACTGATTTGATGTGTTCTCATCTAGCTAGTATTCAGACATGCTTTCACAGTTGTGAACATTTGGTATATAAAATTTTATTTCCTAGTTTCTCTCTAAAATTATATTAAGCATTTTCATATTGGTTTATATAATTCATAAATATTATGATTGGATTATATTCCATTCAGTTACTGTTTCATCATTTGTTTAACTATTAGCTTATTAGATATTTTATTTTCTAACCTTTCACTTTAAAAAATAAACATGTTTGTGCACTGAAGAGTTTACTTTTTCTGTTTAATATGTTTTCCTTATTATGTTTAAAATCAAAGGCATTAAATCAACAGGTTTCCATGTTCTTTAGAAATAATCTGATTTGTAGTATTTTTTACCGAGAAAAGTACAAAATCTTTCTGAATTTAAGCCCCAGTTTATTCCCAGAAAATTTGGATAAATCTTAAATGACATTTTAAGCCATAAACTGTTTTCAAATAAAAATGATATATGCTGATTAACTTGAAAAATTAAACAATAGAGTAAGATTTTTAAAAAAGGAACATGAAAACAAATTTCACAACTTTCAACATCCAGAAAGAACCATAGTAAATATTGATGAGACTGTAGCAAAATATTTTTAGATATTTTTAGATGTAGGAGAATGGATAGATGGATTGATAGATGTATTCTATGTATGCCTATGTATTTAAAGTGGTTTTGTTAGGTATACCATTTCATTTAAAATACTTTTATTTGCTTTTAGCCAAATAAGACAAAAAAGAAAAGGACATACTATGAAGCATGTTCCCATTATGTCATGCAATCATTTTATAAAGATTGTAAATTGAAACAAAAAATAACACAAGCAAAAATATTGCAGAATAAGTTAATATAGTTATTAACTTTATTATCGTGAGGTCCTGCTATTAAAAGCAAGGAATTTAGCTTATACTACAATTCCTCTCACTGTCTTTCCTGTTGATCAATATCTTAAGTTTGTTTCAAGTAGTTTGTAGGTGTACCTAGAAGCTTATCTTTCTTCCTTACCTTAAAACATAAGCTGACCTCTTCTGAAGAGAAGATTAAGTATTAATAAGAGTAATATAGCATATTTTTGAGTCCCCTCTTTTTAAAAACCACTCTCCTTTCATTCTGTACTGTGGGACTCGACTTCCATTTAAAAAATACAGTATTCTTTTTTCATGGCCCACCTCCATCCCTAGATCTCATATACTTCATCGGAATATTGTTAAATGGATATTTCAAGATGTTAAACTTACTTTAGAGAAATCTGTGTCTGAACAAGGTCTCAAAATCTCTGCTTCTCAGTTGTCATCAATCCCATCCTCTCTTCAATCTTCATATTTCTTTGTTATAAATTGTACATAGGGGCATTTGTTAAAAATATATATGTATGTATGTATGTTTTACAGCAGTAGTTTATATGTTTCTCAGGTGATAGGTCTATTTATTTATATTTTGTAACTCAGTTTCAAGGGAGAAGAAAATTTCAGGGTATTTTAAATGCAGTGGAACAGGTATACAACTGTGTCTGTGAAGCAAATATTTTGGGAAAAATGTGTCTATGCTTAAATGTCTATACTTTTAAAAATGAGTATGTGTATATACAAAGATTCTCTTTGTATATAGAATTTTCACTGCATATATTTTTTTTCTCAAGTTGTTGGGAGCCCTGTTTAATTCCTCAAATTTTTTTTTTATATTTTCTATTTACTTGAGCCAATTTTCAACAAAAACCCACCAAGCTTCTTTCAAAGAAAGTAGATATCAGTAGTAACACTGGAAAATGATATATTATTTTCACCTTGAAGTGCCTGCCTCATACAGGGTAGATAACTTCCAGCATTATAAATAACCTATAGACAGGAGAGTGTTTGGAAAGTTTATGAGAATTCTTTTCATCAAAAGAAAATCAGGCTTAAAAGAGAAAAAAGTAAAATACCGTTAACACCAAACCATTCAGAGAGGAACTCTACCAGGAAAATACAGAGTCTCAGAGTTCACTTTGAAAAGGTAGCAAACACTATTTCTAAATGGATTTTTAAAATCCATTCTCTGGTTTAGTGTTTTCATTACTTTGCATAATTAAAAGGTTTCCTCGTGTGTAGATTTTCAATTTCATTACTTGTGGGCTTAATAGACAGGTTTGGAAAGGAAATATATGGTTCATAGTGTTTTGGAATGATCTATCGCAGACAGTTTTATAGAAAACAGATACCTCCAGTGTAATATGCAATTCTGATTATCTTAGAGTCATGTGATATACACAACCAAGCGCATTGCAAATTTTAAGGTACCTTTTTTTCTCTTCTAATTCCATTTAGCCCACCGTTGTAATCTGTTTTTTGTTGGTGTTTTAATTTTGTTTGTGTGCCCTCTAACAATGTACTTAATATCTCAAAGTACTTTGCCATAAGGTCTAAGAAAGACATCCTTTCATTACTGCAAATGAATTACTTTTCATAAATCTCATTCCCCACATATTTCATTAGGTCTCTCTTCAGATCAGAGCTATCTGTCTCTCTCTCTCTCACACACACACGCACGCGCACACACACACACACATACACATGAAAAAGAGATAGCCCCCTGGGTCTATCAGAAAAGAATATCCTATAAATATAAAATAATAATGTATACATTGGACTGCCTTGGCTGTGGGTGGACGCAAATGATTGGCTGACTGGTACACAGTACAACAAACTAGTTACGTTAAGTGGATGACACTAGACAAAAAAAGGAATGCATTCTGTGTGATTCTATGTGGGTAAAAATCCAGGAAATGTAATCTATAATGACAAAAAGTAATTATACATGGGCATGAAGAAGCTTTTGGGAGTGATAGATGTATTTATTACCTTGATTGTGATGATGATCTCATGGGTGTCTGCATATGGTAAAGTTATCAAATTATACTTTTAAAATTTATACATTTTAATGTATATTATTTATGCCTCAGTGAAGTTGTGAAAATAATCATCTGCTTATTACTGTAAAGACAAACTCTAGAGAGGAATCAGGATTAGTGGAATGGCTCTGAAACCCTAATTTCACACCTAATTAGTTGTATAATTCACCTGATATTTATATATAGTTATATACTTCACATTTAACTAGCCGTATAACCCTGGGCAAGTCACTCAACTATCTGCACTATGGTTCCTTAAGATTTAAAATATATTATCCTATAGAGGGCTTTATTTTGCAGGTGAAGAAAGTGGAGCTTAGGAGGGAGGTAATAGCTGATATTATTTTTACCCTATTGAATAATATTTTAAACTATTAAATGTCATTAACTAATAGGTAGAATTGTGTCAAAAATTAAGTAAGAATCACAGTGTATGGTATTTCCAGATTTTATACATCCTCTCCAACACTTGTTACAGTGAGTTTTTTCCATCTTAGCCATTCTATTTGGTATGTGAGAGTGTCACATTATAGTTTTAATTTGTGTTTCTCTAATGACTAATGATGTTAAGTTTTTTTCATGGGCTTATTTGTCATCATACCTCATCTCGCTTACCATCATCATACAACATACTTCATTGACCCTAGGAAAGGGAAAGGTCTTTTTCATTTATTTGGCTATTCAAGTTGTTGAACATGTAATACGGCACTGATTTTATAATCTGCTTTCAACCTTTTTTTTTTTTTTACCCCCGGTGAAGCTTTTCCTTTGGGTCAGTTTTGTCTTCCAACATGTTTCTGCAGTATGTAGCAGCAATTTCCCTTAACTTCCTTCTATTACTTCTTCTACTTATCTTCCCAAAGTAGTTTGTCCCCATAAATAAGCTTTCTGAGAGGGTGAACTGTCTGGCAGTTGGTTCTTAATGTTAGATCCCATGAAATCTATTCAATTTGCATTGGGCTTTTCAGATTCTTTGTGTAGTCAAGTGTGCTCAGTCAGACTTTGCACATGAAATAAATGTGCATGTCTGGATGTTTCACCATCTGATTCTTTTTTGGTGACTCAGTATGGTATTTGAGTGTTTGTCTTCTGTTGGTTGTGAGGGGCATCAGCCTTTCCTTTGCGCTTGCTTTAACTCTTGAGCAATATAACATTGATTTAATGTGAGCAGTGTAACAGAGTTAATAGTTCAAAGGTCGGTACCTTGTTTTGGTTTCTTTCTTTGTTTCTGTAAAGGAAGAAAGGTTGTGTTTTTTGTTTGAAATAAAACATAACCCCCTCTCTGCATAACCTCTTCCCTACTTCTGCTGGGCACTGGGACTGGTCTGGTCTCTGGTCTCTGGTAGGAGAGCAGGTTGGCCTGGGCCACCAGAGGAGAGCAGGGAACTCTTTGTGTGGGAGCTTCCTCAGAGCCACAGAGGAAGGGCATTCAGAATGGAGACTGGCTTTGTCAGGCTGAAAATAAAATTTAAAACTTCTACACACATGCTCGTTATTCAAATGGGGACCAAAAGGCACAACCTCCAAGATGGAACCAACTCTGGCAGTTGGACTCAGAGTCCTGGTGTTGCCCCAGGCTCCCCAGTTCCCTGAGTTCTGGGATCGGGGACAGAGCAGGAAACAGTATCTCTCAGGACAGGAGTCTGGGGAAGAGAAGAAAGGGGAAAGTCAGTATTCTCCTTCCCCAAGTGGTTAAAAAAATTACAAAAAAACTTGCTTAAAAAAACACCCAAAGCTTAAAACTTTGGTAAAATTTATGTTCAAATAGTTCACCAATTTTTATCTGGGTTTTTAATTTTCTTATTACTGAGTTTTGAGAGTTACTTATATTTTTTGAACAAAAGTTCTGTATTATTTAAATGTTTGCAAATAATTTCTCACATATTATGGCTTATCTTTTTGTTCTCACTAACAGTGCTTCAAATAGTCCTTAATAGTATTTCGAAAACTGAGCTGAAGTTTTAAATTTTGAATAATCCAGATTATCAAGTTGCTCATGTGTATGGTACTTTTCTTGTTGCATCTTGTATCACCAAAATTCCACAATATTTTCTCTATTGGTTTATTTTATTACTTACATAGTTTTAAGTTTCACCTATATGTCTAAATGACTCATTTTGAATTTTTGTATATGATTTAAGTTATGAATCAAAGTTCTTTTTTTTTTTTTTTTGCATGTGGATATCCAGAAAAATTTATTGAAAAAACTGAAATGTATTCACACCTTGTCAGAAGTCAGTTGATCATATTAGTGTGGATCTATTTCTGGACTCTATTATTTTTAATTGATCCATTCGTCTGTTTTTAATGCTAACACCATTTTGTCTTGATTACTGTTACTTTATAATGTACTTTGAAATTAGTTGGGGTTACTCACTCAACTTTTGTTCTTTTTCAAATTTGTTCCAACATTCTACTATCTTTACATTTACATGTGAATATTAGTTCAACTTGTTACTTCGCAACAACAGCAATAAAAATACCTGATGACATTTTGATTGTGGTTGTACTGAATTTATAGATCAATCTGGGGAAATCAATCTCTTACTACTGTTAAGTCTCCTGACTTAATAGTAATGTAATCTCACAATGTAAGTTTTCCTAAATATTTTTGGTAATTTCTTTTGCTCTGAAATCTACTCTGTCGGATATTATTATAGCTCCTCAAGCCTTCCTTTGATTAGTGTTATCATGGAATATATTTTTTTTATTATTTTACTTTAACTTATTTCTGTTCTTGTATTTAAAGTTATTTTCTTTTAGGCAGCATATAGTTGGGACTTCCTTTTTTTTAATCCAATTAGACTACCTTTTTCTTTTAATTGAGGTTTTTAAACTATTTACATATAAGTGATTATTGATACAATTAGGGTTAAATTCATCAACTTGCTGTTTGTTTTCTATTTGTCCAATATATTTTTCATTCTTTCTCTTTTTATGCCTTTGTGGATTAATTTAGATGTTTATGAGTGACTTATTTATTTTGTTGGCTTACTAGCTATAATTCTTATCCTGTTATTTCCATTAGCAGAATACATGTTAAATTTATCAGAGCCTCCTGTTTTGAGTTTATTTTTGTGTATGGTGTAAGGGAGTGTTCTTGCTTCACTGATTTACATGCTGCTGTCCAGTTCTCCCAACACCATTTGCTGAAGAGATTGTATTTATTCCATTGTATATTCTTGCCTCCTTTGTTGAAGATTAGTTGACCAAAAGTTTGTGGGTTCATTCCTGGGCTCTCTATTCTGTTCCATTGGTCAATCTTCCAGTGATATTATACTACTCCATTTAAAGTATTAAATTTTTAAATAATATACTTCCATTATTTTCTTTCTGGCCTTTGTGCTATTGTTGTCACATATTTTACTTCTACAAATACATGGTTACTAGTTTTTATATTTTACTGTATTTTTATTATTAGCACTACAGTATTATTATTTTGTTTAAACTATCAATTATCTTTTAAAAAGTTTTAAGTAATAATAATATTCTATATATTTACCAAAGTCTTTTATTTCTTGTGCTCTTTATTCCTTTCTATCCATACTTCCATGTTGTATAATTTTCCTATTGCCTGGAGATCTTAGAAAAATTATTGCAATGCAGAATTTCAATTTGTGTATATCTGAAAAAGTCTGTATTTCACCTTTGTTTTTGAAAGAAATTTCTATTGGTATAGAATTCTAGGTTGACAGTTTCTTTCATTATTTTTCATGTTTTAAAACTGTTTCTCCTTTTTCTTCTTACTTGCATTATTTCCAAAGAGCAATTTGCTGTCATCCTTATCTCTGTAAGTAACATGTCTTTTTTCTCTAGTTGCATTTAAAAGTTTCTCATTAACCCTGGTCTTGAGCAATCTGATTACATCACACACTATAAGTAGTTTTCTCCATGTTTCTTTGTTGAGCTTCTTGTGTCTATGTGTTTATAGTTTTCATCAAATTGGAAAATTTTCAGCGAGTAGTCATTTTCATTTTGCCTGTCTTCACTCTCTCTCTCTCTTTTCATCAAACATCTATGACACATATATTGGTCCACTTGCAATTTATTTTACTTATCACTGGTGCTCTGTTCATTTTTAGGGTCCTTTTTTCCCTTTGGGTAAGTTATTCTATTGTGTCTTCAAGTTTTTTAATTTCTTTTTTGGATATATCTAGTCTGCTATAATTCTCACTTGATGTATTTTTTTTTAAATCTCAGATACTGTCTTTCTTATCTCTAAGATTCACTTTGGATCACTTTTATATTTTCCTGAACATCCACTGAAACTCTTGAATTAATTAGAAAAAATGTACATATGTGTCTATTTCTTATCACTCAATTCAAGGGGACTGAGATGTTTTCATATCAGAAATAAATATCTGATATTCATTACCAGAAAAAGTGAAGATGAGAAGAATTCATAAGCCAAACTCTATATAGTTGAATGTAGAAAATTATTCATCTTTGATTGTAATTGACTCAGTCTACATGTTTCTAATTAGTGAACTTCATATCAAAGGAATAACCAGGAATGTGAAGTCAGAACTTTCCCTAGAGAAGAAAATAAGCAGTTACCAATTAAACCCATACTGTATCTGGGTAGACAAACATTGAAATAATTTTGTGGTTTGTCTAAACACTGAAACCTAAGTGAAGTAATTAGCATTTTCTGATATTTTTCTGACTAAACTTCTGGTTTCCAGAACAATGATAGAGTAAATTTCTGTTTGTTTCCGTCACCAAATTTCTTCTCATTTGTTACAACAAAACCACACAGAACTAATACATAGGTGACTATAGGCAGACAAAGTAGAATATAAAATGAGAAGGCTATATCCATATTAGAGGATATTCAATGTGAATAATAAAGCATATGTTGTGTGTATGAGGCAGGGCAGGAAAGTATGTGTAAGAGAAAGGGGACAGTCATATAGCTATGGAAATAGAAAAGAACCAGATTGTGCTGAGTATTTGCTTCTAGGAACTGCTGCAACAAATTGCCACAAACTGGGTGGCTTAAGATAACACAAATTTCTTATGTCACAGTTGTGGGGGCTAGAAATATGAAATGAAGGTGTCAAGAGAAAGTTGCAGGTTAGGATCGTTCCTTGCCTCTTCCTAGCTTCAGGTGGTTCTGCCTGCAGTCGGTGCTTCTGAGCTTGTAGCTTTATCACCCCAGTTTTTGCCTCTGTTTTCACATAACCATCTTCCCTCTGTGTGTGTCTGTGTCTCTGTGCCTCCAAATCTTTCTCTTCTTAGAACGATAGCAATCATTGGATTTAGCGCTCATCCTGACCCAGTTTGACTTCATCCCAACTTGGTTGCAAGTGCAAAGACCCTATTTCCAAATAAGGTCACATTCATTGGTACCAGGGTTTAGGACGTTATCATCTCTTTTTCATAACATCGTTCAATTCAGATCAGAAAGTGTAAAACGATCCTGAGAAACTGAGACTTCATACCAAGGGTAATGGGAAAATTCCCAAGAATTTCACTCAGGGGAGAGATATTATCAAATAAACATTTAACAATGATAATCCTGGCAGTTATAGATCAAATGGCTTGGGCTGAAAAATAATTGAGACAGGGATATCACTTAGCAGGCTGTTGAAATAATCCAGTAAAAGAATACTGGAGCCTTAAACTGGTTAAATTGTCATGGATTTTGAGATAATTGGATAGATCTCCCAAAATTTAGGGGCTAGACTCCACGTAACTGGAATTTCTTCAAATATAGGATGAAGATAAGGGTAAACCAGCTAAATCTATGGCTTAGGAAATGATGAGGATGTTGAGATGAGTTTAACGATAGGCAGCAGTTCTGGAGTAGATAATGAGTTTTTGTGACCCCCCCCCCCCCATTTGTGAGATGCCTAGATGAGGAAACATATTAAGCAGCTGTATTTGCAGTAAATTTGGAAGTGATACATTTATTTGGGAATAGTCAGCATATAGAAAGAAACTGAAGCCCTTGGAAAGGAAAATATAGCCATAGGTAGAAAGAGGATTGAGATGGTGAAACAGTCAGAACATAAGGAACCTCAGTATTCAAGTTCTCCACTTTGCAATTAAGGATAGAGGTTCATAGGGTCAGGAAGTTCCGGGTTACATCGAGATAGAGTGCAATAGATGTCTTCACCAAAAGCAAGGTTTATGGGGCACATATATAAATAGTGAAGTTGAACTGATAAGCACAGCTGAGGATTCTTAAAGAAGACAGAGGTCTAGGAGCTGTCTCTGATTCTGGGGTGTTGCCAAGCTTTGTTTCCCATAATATGTTCCTCTTGTTTATACTGTGCCAGGAATCTGAATTCAGAGAAAATAAAGGAATCAGAAGCAAATGAGACCACTGGCTCAGGGTGAGGAGGAGCAAAGGTGGTTGAGAACCGCCTGAACTATTCCTTAGAACAAATTAATAGCATTTGATGTATTGCAGTGAGGGATCTGCTAGGGTACCATGTGTCACCAGGTAGCTCAGTATGAATGATTAACAGTGGAATTGGAGGCATACCCATTTTGACCTTGCTCATCTTCAACACTCAGTCTTTGCAATGAAGAGACTTCATTTAAATAAAGAAAAATTATTTTTTACCGCAGGCAGCTTTTAAGCCTCTTTGCCTTGTGTCCGGCAACTGGACAAGTTAATGAGAAAACCCTGGGTGTTTCTTTGATACAGGCAGGGGATTCAAATTCCTAAAGTCCCAGCCCACACAATGTGGCCCCAGCCCCACCTCCTACCACCAGAGCAACTCATGCCTGTCCCTCTTCCTTTCCCTCTCAAGCCATTTCTGACCTGCCTGCTCATCCCAGAGACCTCACTGATGTAATGAGTAAACCTTTACATACCTTCTTGGTGCATTTATGGCATCATCAGTGTCTCAGAATGGAATTTTGAGTGAGGGGTCCATTTGCCAAGTGACCCTAGCTGTTTCTTTAGATACAGGCTGCTTGCTTTATGTGGAACACCTAATATTAAACAGTCAGAGACCCCTTTTTGAAAAGCTGAATTTTTTGAGTTAACTCTCCAAAGACTTAGCAGTGACTATGCAAGAGCTAGGTTACATTTCTATAATTCTTTCTGGCAACAAATCAACATAAGCCTCAGGATGGCATTTATTTTCTAGAGTCTTAGCTACTGCATCATGCCTGAGCAAGGAGACTTAGATTCTTTGATGGAGCTCTATTATAATATATGCAGTGGAAAATCCCTTTCTTGTCACATTTATGTAGTTGATGTCAACATGGGGATATTTTGCCATGTCCTATTAACCATGAGAAAGTAAATCCATTGCAAAGGTAGGGACTTATTGCTACATCAATTTGAATGGCCTCAATATCTGCCAAGGTGCTCATTTTTTAGATTAGTGTAGGGTCCCACAAAGGCTTTTATGGATGTGTACAAAGGCAAATGGCATCCCAAGAAACATGGTTCCATGATCCCGTTAATGTATGTGACTTTCCAGGCTTAAATTGTGCCATGTTTATTTTCCCCTTCACTTGTCCACGATTTCTCCCATTTAATTTAGATTGTTCAATTATCATTAATTCCAGGCAATCTATTGTTTAATTGGATGGATTTCAATTGCAAATTAAGACCGCTGATTTCAACCAAGAAAGCTAATTTAAACCTGACAACAGGTTTGTTCAAAAAAAAAAAAATTGGGAAAATAGTATGAGAGAGTAGAGCTTAACACAGACATTTGTTTGTGTATTAAGGTGTCACTTGTTGGTTTAATTAGAGCAAAACTGTAGTTTTCTACTAACTTTCTAAATTGAAGAAATAATGAGCACCACAACTCCTCAATGGGGGGAATATGGTCATAAAAGGCTTACCTACCTACTTAACAGTTCCAGAACAATTTCTTCTTACTTACCCAAAGAGTCTTTGTCATTTCACAAGCTCCATCGTATAATCATTCTAAGTAAAAAATAAAGGTTAGGAAGAAGTTCTATTATTAAATAGAGGGCACTATGTACAGTATAAGAGATAAAAAATGAAGAAGCTACTCTCAGTAGTGCTACAAAAGGCTCCATGAATATTGAGTCAGGAAAGAGGAAGGGCCACACGAAGTTTAGTGAGGTTGGGGTGAGCCTGTGTCACCAGCTTCTGGCACAGCGTCTCTGTTTAGGAACTAGGGAGAAAACTCTTCTATTTGAAAAATGTATAATATTATACATGATCCTTTTTGCTTGATGGATAAACGTATTTAAAAACAAACATGTTAAACTAATTACCCTGGAAGCTTCCTAGGAAGAAGATGGCAGTAGAAAAAGTAAATAAATCAAGAAATAATGGACTTTATTTCAAAAATGACACTGACTAAACCTTAGTGAGGCTTTTTTTTTTTTTTAACACTTTTGCTATTTGCTTCTACAGTGTTTAGAACATGTGCTTATGCAGAGCAGAGTAAGGGAGATTGTTCATGAAGATTCAGAATTCGTAAAGCACCAACCACATGGTAGTGAGTATGAAGAATACACAGAAAAAGAATCTCGAGGTTTGAGCTTGTTCGAAAGCTGGAGTAGTGGGTTGTGAGGATTTATGGAGATAAATCTCTGGATTCCAAGTTAGTAACGCACAGGTTGTTTCCACTCTCACACAATGGTGACAGCCGGGGTCCATGCTGTGGCTTCTGGGAGGATTATTTATAATGTAGTAAACATAATGAAGAGTCTCCAATACAGGAATGATGGCAAAATGAGTTATCATTTTATTCCAAGTAAACATTGTTGTTATAACCTGGTAAATGGACACAAAGGATAGTAAGTTGTCATTATTTATATTATAACCAAATAGCAATTGTAAACATCAAGGACATAGATTACTTAAGGATGAATGGCATTGCAAATATATCTCTGGTTTTGCCCACTCTGGGTACCAGAGTCTTGATTACATTACTTAGAAAGGATGAGTCTCCACTGTCAGTTATCAGTTTATTGCAATTCCTGGATAAGATGTTATAAGGACAAACACTGATTGATTGAAATTGACAACCCTACGCTAAAAAGTGAAAATTACAAATACTTTATTTATAATGAACATTTCAAACTATTTAGGAAAAGGTAGAAATAATATTCTCTGTGGTTCTGATATAAAATTCAAATTCCTTCATAAAAATAATTGATGAAAATTAATTAAAATGGATGACTAAGTGAAAAGTTTTCATTTTTCTTGTGTGTTGAAGATTCTGTTCGTTATTCACTCTCACTAAAACTCCTCCCGATGCATGAATAATACACAATACATTTTGAATTGGGACATCTCCCTTTTTGCTTCAGAGTTGTTTTTATTGTATGCAGGAAACATTTGAGGTTGGCTTATGAACCTGCTCAATATGTACCTCAAGTGTTCCTATGATATTAGAAAGTTTAGAAATGTCAATCCTATATCTCAGAGGTTTCCCTTCTTCAAAATACTGTGCAGCATCCTACTTTTCCAGAAAAATTTCTTTCTGATTTTTGAGTGCTGCCTCTGTGTTTTCTAATCAGAGCCATCTCTGACCTATAACATCATCATTCTCCTACTGGGGGATGGGGTGATTCCTGTTGCTCTCTTATATAAGGCTATACCTCCTACCATCAGAGTAGAGGAGGGATCCCGCAATATGCATTAACTTGAAACCATGGGTACCTTTCTGTACAGCACTGTTAAAGATCCTTCTACAGGACTTTTTTTTTTCTTCCAGTTTAGCCATTTCACATATGCTTTCATATAGACTGCACCTATCATAATGCTGAGGTTGTCCAAAACGGCACTTAATAAAATCACAACCCTAAAGCTGAGTCCATAGTGCCTTAAGAGTATGCAAATGCACAGTGAGCATAAAAATACGAGTTTTCCCTATTACTCAGCCACACCAGAATGGAGACATCAAAGCACCATATTTTACATAAAAGCTGGCTTTAGATTGATAACCGGGTGTGAACCAAAAAGTCACACCCTGAGATTAACTCACTCATTCAACAGAACACTTGTTCTGCTGTTTGGTAGCTGTGCAACGGTGGAACACCATTTTGGATTTCATCTACAGTGGATCACAGGAGCCCCTAACTTCTCGCGTTCTCATAAGGTAGATAAAGCTTTTAAATACTTAGCACTGTAACTGGCACACTGAAAAGCGTGGAATGATGAGTAAAGTTAGGTTCATAAAATGAGGCTATTATTGCTATAATTTTCTGGAAAAGTGTCCTTGTAGAAAGAACAGTACTCTTACTTTAATTGTGTGAAAACCTACCCTGCTATAAGAGAATTGCTAACAAGACTGCAAAGAATTTTTGTCAAGGATGGTTCTCAAACACCACCAGCCTGTTGCTTTAGAAATAAACAAAAAGACAACCCAAAAAAGTCCTTTTATTTTTTTAAAAAAAAAAAAGCTCTAACTTTTGAGTGAGTCAGCTTGAAGCAATTTTGTCCAGTGGGTTAGAACAGAATCTGTGGGGAGCCCAGGAGAGAGGGCAGAGCTCCCACAGCCGTGCTGATAATGAATCGTTAAGCCTTTCGGTCGGACAACTGTGCGAACATGCATTGCTTCCTGAGGACCAAGTCTCAGGCCCTCTGAGTGTGCTGAAGGCTTTGCCACTCGGGGAGAAATTAAATGGTCACAGGGGGATAAAGGCAGAGCTAGACACTTAAGACTTTGCAAAAATAACTGGAGAGGTGAGAAACGGCTATCAGTCCCCCATGAACAGTGAGACTGTGGACCTGGCCTGTTCTCTTCACAGACTTGGTGAGATGGCACTAATAGAAAGCAGACCACACCGAGACATGGAATCCGATTCCTCTCCTGTTCTCCCTCCTGATTCGGGCGAAGCAGGAGAAACTGCTGCGTGAGGTGAAAACACAGTCCACTGGAGGAAAAGAACCGAATTTGTTCTTTTCAACATGTAGAAAGAAAGGAAATGAAATCAAGTTTGAGCAAACTATGAACAGAGGAAGAACACTGCTGAGACGTGGGATGAGGCCCTTCATAATATCTTTTAAAGAGTAACAGGGCAGAACGTCCAAACTTACCAGTGGGCAGCGGCGAACTCAGAGTGTCATGCCTCGCCAGCAGAGCACGAACACTAAAGGCAATTTCAGTCTCACCTTTCCTCATTATATGATCCCCATCAAGACCATGGTATTGAATAATACCATGTTCCCAGCGGGCACTGAATGGGGCAAAACAAGGAGGTGGCAGAGACAGCAAAGGCGGTGCCATAGTTTCTGCCCTAAGAGCTTGTGTCAGAGAGGTTTCTAAAGGGTGATGCTTGGTTGTTTCTCGGGGAGAGTACGAGTTTTCCTGGCTACAATGAATTCCTTCAAGAATCTGTTCAGAGAGGCTCATACAGGCTTCCCTGATCACCCTATTCAAAACATCCTTGTAATTTTCGATCTTTAATTCCTCTTTCATTGCTACACACACACACACACACACACACACACACACACACACAATATTTTATCTGTCTTCCCAACTAAAACATTAATTCCGAAGGATGAAAACTTTAAAAAAAATTTTATACCATGTTTAAAGGTAACACTCCATTTATAGTTATTATTACAAAATATTGGCTATATTCCCCGTTTTGTACAGTATATCCTCGTAGCCTGTCTTACACCCAATAGTTTGTACCTCCCACTCCCCACCCCTGTATTACCCCAACCCTGTGCCTATCAAAATGTTTGGCTTATAGTAGGCTCAAATAATAATAATAATTAATAATAATAATATGTGTACATAGTTCTAATAGTACTAGTCAAACACGTAACAGAACACTGTCCCTTTAGACAGGAGTGGAATGGAGTTTTTCTAAGTATACATAATGTTATGAACTAAATCTTAGAGAGATAAAAAAGCAACAGTACCCATGGGTATTGGCAAGTGATACCACATGTTCTGAACACAGTTTCTGGAGGAAGACATCAAGAGAGAAACCCTGATTTCAAGCTAGGTTTGTTCTCTTCAACATTGACAATTTTGAAGTTGTTGTCCTGTGAAAATTGATAATTCTCTTTAATATAAGCAACAAAAAAAAATCAAAAGGATTTTTATGATCTTATATGACATGAAAATCTTTGCCAATTTAGCCTATTCCAGTCTGCCAAATGACAAAACCAATGCAAGATCCATGACATAAGTGGACAATGAAACCTGTGTTTGCATTCTTTGGGGCAGGAGAAATATCTTATGAATGATCGTATCTTCAGCTTCAAGAACAATACATGATGCATCTTAGATGCTAAAAAATACTTGGGAGTAAGAATCGTTAGAAAAGTGGGTAAGAAAAGGAAGAAGAGATCCATTAAATAGTGAGTTTCATTCAAACAAATAAAGGGACAGAGTCCAAAAGAAAATCTTTATAGGTGCTGAGATTAGTAAGGGCTACAACTTACAACTTATTTTGAGCTACTTCAGAAACAATCAAGGAGATGCAAGCCAGTGAATAGTTTAAAAGGGAAGCCTCTGATTTCAAATCGCATAGGATCAAATATCACTGAAACATCTGATAACTGTTACCTCAGCAATTAGCCGAAACTCTCCAAGACGTCGTTTCCTTATCTGTAAATAATTATAACAAACAGCGTAAAGCACTTTTGTGAGACTTGCATGAGAGTATGATTGCAACATACTTTGCTCAGATCTGGAACAGAACAATGGTTACATAGCTGATGCTGTTATACGGATATTATTATTCAAAAAGAACAACTCAGCGGGGAGAAAAAGTTTCCCAAAACAAGGGAGTGAGATTCAAAGCAGAAAGACAGAAAATAATAGTAATTCTACCCCTTCTGCCAAAAGCTAGGCATCAGAGAAAAGTCCTCACCTAGCTAGCTGCAGATTCCAAGAAGGGATATAGCCTGTCCGATCCTTGCAGGATGTAACGGTGCATGCAATGAGCATGGATTTTGGAATCAGAAAGTTCTGGGCTTGGAACCTACCTTGGAATCAAGACAAAGTCCTCATTTCCTCATCTTGAAAATTCAGGGGTCTTATCAGAAGTCAGTACAAAACAATAGATAAAGCACACCCTATCCATCCTAGGTGCAGTTTCAACTGCAGATGTTTTTGACGTGTGCCTTCGCAGTCTGCAAAATGACATACAGAAATGGGATTTATGTTGAGTCATTGCAGTGCAGGCCCAGTGCCTTGAGGATTTGGCATAGCAGTATATTCAGCTAAATAGCAGTTTGGCTGAATTTGATTAACTGTATGTTCAAATTTGAATGTATTTACTGCCTCTCCCATAAAGTGTTCTGTCCAATCCACAAATTTACATGCAAAAGTAGGAAGATTTGCAACAGTCAGTTCTATAAGTCTGAACCCTCTAAAGTAAGATAATTCTGTGATAATTTTTAAACTGATTCAGAGGGGAGCATTTTTAACCCAAGCTTGCATTATTTTTAGTCACATATTTTTAAAAATTCTATGTGGCTAGAGTAGTACTTCTCTTAATTTGTTATATTCCTAAAACTCACAAAATGACATCAAAGATCTAGTGCAAAAAGCTTCCCTAAATAAATTTGCATAAAAGTTCAACTTGGTGAAAGACGCTGCCACACATCATTATTCACAGCAACCTACGTTAAGTCAGGTTCCATAGAAGCAGAGCCTGTTTTTTGTTTGTTTGTTTGTTTTAGGGAATTTTCTCAGGAGAAACTTTAAGGAGGTGAAAGAAGCAGAATAAACAGGGAAGAAATTAAACAAAGATGTAGGTTTAGCTAAAGTCTGGCCACTGTGAAGAAGCCAGTGTCCCCCTCAGGAGCTCTGAGACATGTATAGCACCACAGAGCTCTCTCACTCTGGGTGTCCCGTATCAGGGTTAGTAATTGGATGCAGTCTACTCATCCATTGCCACCTGGGCTGGGGAATGTTGATCATTTGTGGCAGTTCTCCAGAGAAAAGTACAATCATGAGCTGAGAGGAAACGCCATGAACAGAAACAAGAGCTGGGTGCACTGGGCTGGGAAAGGGGATCTAGGCAGGACTCTCACAGCCTCTCCTGTAATTCATCCCCTTGCGTTTCTCAGATCCACTTGCTTATCATACTCAATTCCCTCTATTCAATCATAGCTTCTCCACGATTGAGTAGTTACAATTTCTGGGTGAACTTACAGTCTTTGATGCTACTGTCGGTCCTGCTGTCAGCAGCCACCGTTCTATCTTCTTGTGAAACTCAGAACCACTTACATCTACCATGTGGTAATTACTTTCCTTGCTTTGGAGTCTGTTGCCTTGAAGAGTCTTAAAGAGACCAGGTTGCCATCGTAGCTTTAAGTTTGGTGGGATTCTAAAGACAGAGAACCAGGACTTCTAGACCCACAGAAACTGGTGTTGTCAGGACAAGGAGAAGAAATTACTGAACTGGCTCCCTGGAAGGGATAGTGAGCAGAGTCTTTTCTACTTCCATTTCTTAGTTACAGGGCCTGTGTATTGTAGCAGTCAGGCACCTAGTACCAGGTAATGGCCATTGGTGTAAGTTGCATATTACACTGTGACTATGCACCCTTCTTCACAGGGTATCCTTTTCAATATGGTGCCTCAGCTGTATCTTCTGAAGGTCATTTCATTACTCTATTAAGCCAGAACTTCTGGATTATATGTATGGTAGGAAAGAACACAAAGAGAAGTTCATGGCAAGCCTTAGTAGGTAAGTTACATGGAATATACTTGTGTTAGTCTGATCCAGCTGCTGTAACAAAACACTATAGACTAGGTGGCTTAAACAACATTCTCTCTGTCTGGAGGCTAGAAGTCTAAGATCATGATCACAGCAGGGTTGGTTTCTGGTGAAGCCTCTCTTCCTGGCTTGTAGATGGCTCCTTTTTGGCTGTGTCTTCACAAGGCCTTTTTTTCTGTATCCACAGAGAGAGAAATCTGATGTTTTCTCCTCTTCTTATGGGGACAGTGGTGCTATTGGATTAGAGTTCCACTCTTATGACCTCATTTAACCTTAATTACCCCCTTAAAGGCCCTATATCCAATACAATCACATTAGGGCTTTGGGCTTGAACCTAAGAATTTTGGGAAAACACCATTCAGTTTACTACAACACCTAGTTTAGAGTAAGGCCTTGCCATTTGCAGCAGATACTATTGAAAAGCATCTCCAAGTAGAGAGCAAGAATCTTACCAGGTGACAGTAAGAGACCATGCAGTCAGAAATCCCTCTCTTGAGCTGGGTGCTGTCAGAACCACAAAATCACATTAGTAGGCTGAGTAGAAATTCATCATAAGACGAAAGTGGTAAATCTGCTGCTGGGTTTAAATATCTCCAGAGGATTCAAGTAAGCTGTAAAAAATGGTTGCCTAGTCCTTCATGTCACCCACCCGGGTCTCACCTGACACCTTCACCTAAATCGCACCTGTGGCCTTGTAGAGTGTTACCTTGTACTAGCTGAAAGGGTAAGACAAATCATGAGCTTAATTCACAGTTGGCTTGGCTGGGCATGGGGTGTGACCTCAAAATTGACTGATATGTACTATAGCCCCACTGGCGGTGGTTGGGGTTCTGGACACAGTGATGAGAAGAAATCTTCCTAATGGGCAGAGCTCTGGAGGGATCATAGAGTCTATTTCCATAGCCATTTTCAATGTGAATTAGTTTTTCCTATTTTTCAGTCAGGGAGCAAAATCTCTGTATAATTTGCTCATTAACTTTTTCCCACATACTCATCAAGTCTACAGAAGAGACTGGGAAGAAAGCATTTTAGTAAACTCTCTGATCCTTTTTATTTTATGGTTTGCTAAACATTTTATGATTAATTTGGAGTTTAGTTTTCTGAGACTACCAATTAAAGAACCACATGCTTTAATCCTTAAATCACTGATTCTCCTAAGCTAATGTTTTCTGATATTGGAAAGAAGGCACACTCCCCCTACCGCAATTTTTTTAGACAAAATTCTTTCTAGAATAAAGCTGCCTATAGAAAACTTACGTTTCTTGTTGGTTCTTTAATAAGGTCATGACCCTTGTGCAGCTATTGGATGGGTCTCAATGTCAGTAAACAAACATATGCCATCAGTTAGAACCTCTTTCAAACCTTACTTGAATAAATAATGGGTAAAAGGTTAGGTTCTCCAGATGAATGTGATAGAGCACGGTGCTGTGGTTAACTGAGTTTATAACTATGGAGAGATATATCTGGTTGGCTAGAAACGCTAATAAATAGGAGCATAATTATCTCATAAAACCTATAAAACTCAAAATGAGTTGATCTTAATATTGCTGTCCCTCCATAGCCAGTAAGAGAATCTCCATTTTACCAGAGGAATACAGAATAAGGCCATCTGGATTATTGGAGAAAAGAGCATTCAAGTGACTTAGATTAACCCGAGCCTTATTTTCTGAGGGAATAGCTCCAGCCATCCAGCTAGAAAGGATGTCAATTTAGAACTCAGTTTGATGTAGAGGGAAAGAGAAGATTAAGATAATTAATTGGCATCTGACCATGTTTAAAGAGTGGGAAGGTTTGGGATGGTAAACAATCTCAGCAAATTGCATTATAATTATGAGAAGAAAATAGGGTTTATCTCATTGCCTGCAGGGAGCAAGAAATAGTCAGTGTAACTTTATTATTTATGAGGTACTCAGAGTCTGAAAAATATTATTGCTGTTGTCATCAGTTGAGAAAAAAGTGATATATTAAAAAAGACTATAGATCCAATTTGTTATACTAGATACCTATAATGGATGTAAAATTGTACATTTGTTTCCTTAAAAAAAATTAAAAGCCAGAAAGAGAAAGAAAAATACCATATGAGATCGCTCATATGTGGAATCTAAAAAACAAAAACAAAAACAAACAAACAAACAAAAACAAAGCATAAATAAAGGACAGAAATAGATTCACAGACAGAGAATACAGACTTGTGGTTACCAGGGGGGCAGAGGGTGGGAAGGGATAGACTGGGATTTCAAAATTGTAGAATAGACTACACTGTATAGCACAGGGAAATATACACAAAATGTTACGATAACTCACAGAGAAAAGAATGTGACAATGAGTGTGTATATGTCCATGAATAACTGAAAAATTATGCTGAACACTGGAATTTGACACAACATTGTAAAATGATTATAAATCAATAAAAAATGTTAAAAAAAAAATGAAAGATCTGTGACAGTTTGCAACAATAGCCACACATTTTACTTTCTACATCCAAGCTCCTTTACAGTGTGGGCTTGCGATTTCTCCTATCAAGAATGAGTGTCTCTACCATTTGAATCTGGGATGTTTATGTCTTGATTTGTTCAAAATAATATGGCAGAGTTTGGGATTTTCTTGGTGTTAGGTCCCCTGTCCTCCTTGCTTGGCTCTACGTTAAAGCTTTCTCTGCTCAAAAAAAACAAAACCCCAAAAAATCCCAAAGAAAACAATATGGCAAAGTTGATGTCACACTTGTTGACCTCATGAAGCTTTGCAAACTTCTGCTTGCTCTCTTGTATCTCCAATGTGCCAACTGAGTGAGTCCTTGGCTAGATTTTCTGGAGGATGAGAGACTGAGGCATAGTCTAGTTTTCACTTTTGAATGGGTGAGAGCTCTCAGCCAAATCAGAAAACCTGGTTAGAGGCAATCCCCAGATAACCATTTAGATATTGTAGAGCACTGAGACCCACCGATCATAATTCACACTGCCTTAGACCAAAGAACTGCCTGGTTGACCTGCAGACTGTGAGCTGATAAATAGTTACCATAGTAAGCCACTAAGTTGTTTGGTGGTTTTTTATGTCATAATAACTACTAATCAGACATCTAACATGAGAAATTACGAAGTTTGGCCCAAAATTGCGACAAAGAGAATAAAATATTTTAATTATAGTAAAAAAAAAAAAACTACTAGCAGGCACTTGTAATTGTATCAATGGAATAGATCAAGAAGATTTTTAAAATACCTTAATATTTGGTCTCAATCATCGAGGCCCCAGACTAAGTTCTTACCCCAATACTCCAGTCCCTTATATTCCAGGAGCCTCTGTCATCAAAATATGTTATTCCCCAGCAAAAGGTCCATCAGTATTTCAGGATACTGAAGCTAAAAATGTATGCAAATTGACTTTTTTAATGTAGAAGCCTGCTAGAGCCTACTCCTAAACCAAATAGGAAACTTGAAGTGTGAAGGGTTGTCTGATAGGTAGAGGTGGAAGAATAAAATATCAGAATGTCCATGTCATATCAAACATATTTGAAAGAGAAAATGGAAATTATAACTGACTTGAAAACACCACGGTACAAATATGAGTTTTTCTACTGTTGCTTTAAATCCTCCATGGTTTGCTCTAAGCATAAATGATGAAGGCTAAAATCCTTAACAGGAATAAAAGACTTGCACTGCATGGTCTTTTGTATATAACTCCAGCCCTATCTCCTGTCATTCACTTCCAAGTACCCACAGCACTTCAGTCACACTAATTTGCTGACAGTTCGTTAGGCTTCTCTGTTCCATCTTCCACACAGCCTCTGATTTCATTTCACCACCTGTGCAAAATGCACATACCTATATGTCAGTCTAGGAAGCTCCTGTATTTCTTTTTCAATGTATATCCTAGGTCACCTAACTTGTGGGCATCTCCCTAATCTTTCAAAGAAGTGAGATGTTGCTTCTTCTGTACGTCCCTGGTATTTTGCATGTATTGCAGGTGTAGCATTTGCCACACTGTATGACAGGAATTGCTTCAAATATCTTGTTACCCAGCTAAACTGAAGAAAACCCTGTACCCTATCATTTCCATAACACCATCATGTAATATAGGACCAGAAATACACCACAGCACAATCTCTTTGTATAGAATGTACTCTCCAAAATACATCTACTTGGCTTCATGTCAATATTCACTAAATATGAGAATCAAATGCATTAGCATTTATGATTTTTTAATTGCATGTATAAAAAATGAATGAGTAGGTGAACATTTGATAAGATCATGTTAAATTAAGTTATTTAATTAATGCTGCTTCAAGACATGTAGCAACTATAAATAACATTTAACAGACCCAGGCATGTGAAATAATAATAATAATAATAATAATAATAATAATAATAATAATAATAATAATAATAATAATAATAATAATAAATAATTAATAATATTATATTATTATTATTATTATTATTATAGTAATAAAGAAAAGGAAGAGGGAGAGGAAAAGGATCAGCAACATAAAAAGAAGTATTCTTTGTTCATAAAGTCTTCATTTTAATGGAAATAAAAACTTCTTAATCTAAGTCATTTTAAAATGATTCTTTAAAATTTTTCAAAATACGCTACCTGAAAAAACAACAACAAACAACTATGAGCACATTCTGCTTCTGAACATCTGGAAGTGTCAGGGTCTGTCTGGACTTACCCTCTGATGTTGCTACTATATAACTGAACAAACTATAAGAAATGACTCTTTTCTGGTACTAGATAAGACTCACCAGAGCACTGTAATGCATGAGGCAAGGGAAACAAATGAGGCAAGCTCTAATCACCCCGAGTTTTATGCCTGGAGGCAATTTCCAGACTGCAGTGGAATGAGGAACTCAAGCAAAAGCAGGTAGTGTTCAGAGAGAAATATAAGCACAAAGGTCCTTTTAAAAGTCAAGTAAGAGAGAGAGAGAGGCAATAAAGGAAGCAGAGAACGCGATGTAATGTGCTTTGAAGATAGAGAAGGTGGTTATGAGCAAAAGGCAAGTTGAAAAGGCAAGGAAGTGGATTTTCCCCTAGAATCTCAAGAAGGAACACAAGTCTACTGACACGTTAACTTTGGACCATAGACTCATTTCACATTTCTGACTTCCAGAAAGATAAAATAATAAATTGGTATGGTTTTCAGCTGCTAAGTTTTTGGTAACTTGTTACAGCAGCTATTGTAAACAAATACCATCACAGATGCAAAAAATAAATTTTTACCAAGCAGAATAAAAAGAAAAGAAAAAGAAAACCAGAACCAGACAGATCATATTCCAATTGCTAATAGCGTGCTTTAAAACAAGAACAAATGAACAAAAAGAAAGGACAACAGCAAACATCCTTAAGAATGGTTGGGGAAAAAAGGGCATATTATGTAAAGGGGGAGAAATAGAAAAATGCCAGTATATTTCTTTTTCATAAGTTAAAAGGCCAGAATACAGTGAAACAACAGCTTTAAGGTACTGAAGAAAAATTGTAAAGTAAATGCTCAATGTAGAATTCTACAAGAAGGGAGGATACCAAAAAAAAAAAAAATTCAGACAAATCAAAGCTGAATTTGTCACTTCAAAAATTACATTAAGTGAAGTGTGAAATGCAGTCTCAAAGGAAGATAGAAAATGCTACGTGAAGATGTGATGCTACACAGGAATGAAGAATAATGGAAATAAATATGTGAATATAAAATTTTTCTTAATTTTGAAACTTCTTAAAATTAAAAATTTCTTAAAACCATTAAAAGTAAAATCAACAACGTTGTAACTTATAACATGCATATGTATGTAATATGCATATATATACATGTTACATATATTTGCACCTATATAAACATTATATGCACATATGTAACATGTATATAAACATATATATACATACATATATACATTTATTTGTGTATATATTTATATAAAATGTATAACAGTAATATCACAGAGGATAGGAGAGGAGAATACAAGTATCCTTCTAACAGTAACATGAGTGCTAAGATATTATTTACAGGTAAAATGAGACAGGTTAAAGACATGTATTGTAAATGCTAGAGTAATGAAGAGAAGTTCCTTATACCACTAGTGGGGGTAAAATGGAATACCAAACCCACACAATTAAATGAAAGAAAAAAAAGCAAAAATAAGAAAAATGAGTTAAAAAAAAAGAAAAAAGGGAACAAATTAGATAAATAGAAAAAATAGCAAGATGGTTCTTAAATCAGATTGTATTGATTATCACATGAAATATAAACAGTCTAAACACTCCAATAAACAATGAGAGGAATCAAGGCTGTTAGAAGAGTGAGAGGCAATATGTGCAAAATGAACCTGCATCATACTTTGAAGTCAGGTATAAGGAAGTGCTCAAACGATAATGAGTTATGTCAAAAGGACCAGAGGAGCCAATCTGAGCTCCAAACGGACAAACAGGGACAATCTGAGCAGCAAAATGAATGATAATGTCATTGGACTCTCATCCAAAACAAAAAGTGTCAGTAGGGCCATACTGTAATAAATGCATGATTGAATAAATAAGTAATAAATATATACATATATAAATAAATGTGAATACGTATTTCTTATAGAAAATTCCAATAAATAAATAGAGAAGAAATAAGAGTAGCATAAAAATCACTGTTAGACTATGGTGGTAATCATTGCTGTAGGCAAGAGCCACTGATGAATGCTAAAAGTAGTGGGAGAAATTTTAAGTAGAAGCAAGAGATTTGCATAGTTTCAAAGTATTTCCCTTGAAATATTTGTTATTCACCATGCTAGTTTAGACATATGTTCAAAAATTATTTGATAGTTCTCTCTGGAGGAAGTGAAGATTAGTTCTCTTCCCCTTGAATAGGGACTGGACTTACGTGACTAACTTCTCATGAACAGATTGTGGAAACGGAGACACAGTAACTTCACCAAAAGAAACGTAGCAGGAGACCCCCCCCCCTCAACTGAGTGATCAAGATTAATATAACTTGTAGTAAAACACGTCAGTACTGCGCACCCCCTGATATGTGCAATAGCAAGGGCACGTTACTTTTCCAGTATTCTTTCCCCAAATCTATAACCTTAGTTTGGTGTTGAGTGAAGATCTGAGAAACTCAAATTGAAGGGCATTCTAAAATGCTACAACGACTAGTACTCTTTAAAGTGTCAACAGCATGAAAGGCGAGGAAAGACTGACACAAACTGGTGGAGATGAAGGAGACACAATGACTGTCATGTGGAATCCTAGATTGGATCTTCAGCCAGAAAAAAAAAAGTTAATGATGGGAAAAATTGGTGAAATTTAAATTGATAGATACTGTATATGTAAGAATGCAAGATTGTTGGGGTGGAGAGTTAAAGAGGTAGTTCAGATGGAAAAGGTAAGAGTACTAACAGTAAATATAGGAGCCCATTGTTCAAAAAGGAAGATAATTGAAATGGAGTTTTTGGAGGTCATGCAGCTAACGGCACAGCTATCTCCCATTTTTTGAAAGTTCACTTTATGCCATTTTGCTGTTACAAAAGACCTACATGAGTACCAGCTTCCACTAACTGAAAGAAATTTGGAAGGATTTTCACCTTTATGAAACAAGATGAAAAGAGCAGATAGTGCTCAGCATTTGTTTTGTGGTGAGCAGTTACAGCGGCAGCACGCGCCCTGAGCAGTGAGAGCGGGAACCACACTCAGCACGAAGCTGCCATAGCTTTGATCTGGACTAGTACCGTCTATGCTGTAACTCCATTTATCTGGCGCACTCTTCAGCATGATGTGTCTGTCCTAAGGTAATTGCTTCTTTGCTTTATGCCATTTCAACTTAATTTCTTAGGAACACTCTGGTTTCAAAGAGTGGGGGAAACCTGTGTGTAATATTAAAGGTATGATGGATAAAGTATGGAAAGTCGAGGAAACATTAGGGACATAAGAAGCTGAAGGAACTCTAGGGTGAAGGGATTGAACGGATCTTCCGTGGAGATGATAATGCCACCCAAAATATGGTAAGAAGAGTGGTGAAGAGGAAAACAGGGATCCATGCTAGAGAGGGTGTGGAGGAAATGGGGCCCTTCTACACTGCTGGTGGGGATGTAATTTGGTGCAGCCACTATGGAGGACAGTATGGAGATTCCTTAAAAAACTAAAAACAGAGTTACTATATGATCCAGCAATCCCACTCCTGGACATACTTCCTAAGGAAACTAATTTGACAAGGTACCTGCATCTCAATGTTCATACACCACTATTTACAATAGCCAAGACGTGGCAGCAACCTAAATGTCCATTGACAGATGAATAGATAAAGATGTGGTTATATATATATATATTAGACTATTACTCAGCCATAAAATAGAATGAAATACTGCCATTTGCAGCAACAAGGATAGACCTGGAGATTGTCATACTAAGTGAAGTGAGCGAGACAGAGAAAGACATATATCATATGATATCACTTATATGTGTAATCTAAAACTATGAGACAGATGAACTTATTTACAAAACAGAAACAGACTTACAGACATAGAAAACAAATTTATGGTTACCAGGGGGGAAAAGGAGGGTGGAGGGATAAATTGGGAATTCGGGGTTTGCAGATACTAACTATTATATATAAAATAGATAAATAGCAAGACCTTACTGTGTAGAACAGGGAACTATATTTAACACCCTGCGATAGCCTATAATGAAAAAGAATATGAAAAGGAATATATATGTATACATACATATATATATATATACACACATACATACATATATAAATGTATAACTGAATCACTATGCTGCACACCAGAAATTAACACAGCATTGTAAACTGACTATGCTTCAATTTAAAAAAATTTTTTAAAGGAAAGAAAAACAGAGATCCAGATGCTCAGATAAATAAATGAATGGAGAGGATGAATAAAGAGGAGGATCATCAGAGGTTAGCAATAAAGACTATATAAAATAGTGTGTGATTCAGAGAAGCTGTGTTTTGTTTTGTTTAGGTAGGAGGAAGGAGGGATTTCTGGAAATGTCCGTGTGGAGACAGAAGCATAGATGCCACAAAATGCAAACCCTTTGGTACTGGATACAAACACCACTTGAGAAATTAGGGGTGAAGCAATGCCTCTAGGAGATAGCCAGATGTCAGTTGGAGCGGGGACATCAAGGCAACTTTTTGATTTTGAGAACATGGGGGACTTTGTTGACAACACGTTGTGACATCCAGAGGGACACGCGAAGATTTTAGGTGTAGGGAAACAGGTTAGGCTGAAACAATGTAGGAGGTGTACAGACCTGGAAGGGGCTGGGAAGCTCGCAGTGACTGGAGCTAACAGAGACGTACAACAATATGGGATTGATTTTAGAGAATGTAAAAGGGGACCCAAAGAGGGTGGTGCCATTCTCTAGCCTCTTTCTTGATAGGAGTTTCAGGAAGTCAGTCCCTTGGGTCTGGTAGAATATAGCTTCATGCTAAGCGGTATGAAAGAGAGATCTAGTGTCTCCCTTAAGCTGTGCTATTGACCGAGTCCATGCTGGAAGGGAAGACATCTTGACAAGGGCATACAGTACTTAAGAAGCCAGGATTGATATTCCTGCTTGGAATATTCTCTACCTGTTTTGTGGATTCATCTTCCAAGTCAATTCAGCCATCAGGAAGCATTCAGGATGTACAAAGTCACCTAGGTAATAAGTATAAAAATTCTGCTCTTATGCCTCCTAGAAGGGAGTTATTTTTAACAAGATAGGGCTGCTGGGATGAACTGAAAGATCAAATTTCTTTTTAATGCATTTAGAGTGTCAGAATTGCTTTGTGAATTTTAGGAGTTGTGTACTTGGAATATAACTTATAAAAATTTTAGATTATTGGAGTCAAATGGTACCCTGGAGATATCTTATTTAAGCCTTTCATTTTTCAGATGAAGAGAGGGAAATGACTTCTCCAAGACAAGCTAGCTAGACTTAAATAAGTAGACAAATAAGATTGCTAGACCTAGAATTTCTTTCATCTTTTTCTAAGGACACTGACAAGGAATGAATTTTGAAGAGAAAAAGTTATAGAATGTAAATAGTTCAGAAAAGATCTAGGAAAGAACTGTGAGAAATAAAAACTCAAATACAGCTCTTTTAATACCTAAGGCTTCCAGTTTGAGACAAGCTGTCTCATGCAAAGTCAGTCTTCAGTAGAATTGAGGTAAATGTGAATTATTGAAGGAAGATAAAACAGATGCGGTATGTGAAATGCACAGGACGTGAAGACAGAGGCTTGAATGACAGATTTGGAAGTCAGAATATTCTTTCCTCCCTTACACACCCTCACTTTATTTTTGCCGTTTCTTTTCATGTAAATCACACCTTCCCACACGTCCTGCAGCTATCCTACTGCCTATCAGGGGAATACTTCCCTTAATCTCTGTGAGCCTCAGTTTCCACATCTGTCCATGGGACAGGAATTGCACATGGCTTCTCTCCCCTTTCAAGCTTTGTTCTGAAGCTCAGTGAGAAGGCTTGTCCAAATGAGGAACATGGGGTCCTTTAATAAGGATGCTAGGATTTGGTTGAAGAAGTTGCCTCTCAAGTAGGCCAGTAATCTTGAGATCCACAGCTTCATTTAATTTAAAATCCTGTCTTAAATGAGATTGTACTAGCAGTAAATCACTCTAAACTTTATTTTATTTGAAAATATGTGGTATGATTCATTTGAATATCTACCGTAATAAAAGCAACAACAGCAATAAAAACCCTTTGAGTCCATTTAGCATACTTAAACTCACTATTCTGATTTGATCTTCAATGAATATGAGTTCATAATATTAGGTATAGATAAGAAAAAAATGTCTATTTTAATAGGCAAAACCACTTCATCATGATCACAAACTTATCTGAACACTTATAATTCAAGGTTTTATTTAGATTTTAATTTGGGTTTTCACTCTTAACAGTGTTTTCTGTTTTTTGGGTTTTTTTGACCCCCCCCCCACACACTACAAAATCAGTAACTGTGTACTCAATCACCTCTGTGTACTTGATATGTTTGATTTTGATCAATGCATTTGTGTAAACATAATAAATCATAATTCTAAAAATTTTGGAGAAATAAATACTAATATTGTTTGTTAGATAAAAGTATTTGATCAGAATACATTTTGAAACACTACACAGACACAGAATGATTTTTCAGTGTTTCCTCATAAGCAAAGTTATTAAATTCCCTAAAGAGGCCATAATTTTTCCATATTAATTCTCAAAATACTAACTTTAAGAATGGAAAGATTATGCTAATAATGATTAAAGATGCAGTTTAAATTGGGATAAATGTTTCAAGACAATAAAACTAAAAAAGATTCTAAACAGCCCTGAATTGCACAAATGTCTGGGGAAATCTATGAATTAAGTATAGATCATCATCTCATAGTAACCTTTGATAGTTCTCATTAAAACGGCAGCAGTAGAATCTGTTAGAGGCCTCCAGAGAGATATTATGTGTAAATGCAGAAATTAAAAAATGAATATTGAATGATCCTACTGAGAAATTAAGGCGATTCAATTGTGTTAATGGTGCTAGAGTATCAGATCTATGTTTTTCATCTGTTCCTCTAAAAAGAAAATGAAAGTCTACATCTAATTTACAGATTTAATAAAGCATAATTCAAGTAACACCTATTTTGCATAGTAATTACCATTAGGGCTTTTATAAAATATTATATATAGTGTGTGGTATCTATATTTATATTATATACGTGTGTATACATGTATATGCATGCATATATTTACACATACATATATATACACATATATAATGGTCACATCTTTGGGCACTACAAACGTAAGTTTACAGTGGCAATGACATTCAATTCAGTGTTTCTCTTTTAGAATAACCTGGGTAATAGATGATTTATCATTTCAGGTCATGGCTCTGTATAACATCAGAAAAAAATATGACACTATATTTTTTTAAAACAGCCTGTGTAATATCAGAATAAATATGACACTATTTAAAAAAAAAGATTCCTAAAGTAAGGAGAAGGAAATCTATTTTTGTCACAAATATGCATTTACAGTTTCAGAGAAGATTAAATATAAGAAGGCATTATAGATATTATCCAGTTCCATTTAATTTTTTTTTTCTTGAAGTGAGAATGACAATGAAACAGAGAGGTTAAGTGCTTTTTGTGCAAAATAACAGAGCTAGCTAATGGGAGATCTCAAGCTAGAGCCCAAACTAGCCCAGATTACACTCCACAAAGCCACATGCCTACACTTTGCTTTGAAGGTAGCTCAGTAATCACTTTTCATCTCAGAGAAGCAAAGATTAGTCTTGAATTGAGGAGAATAGTTTATTGTGATATTCCTTTGGTTTTCCTTATGAATTTGTTCCTGAACAGATGACATCAGGCATTGGAATAAATATTGGGGATAGAGATATGAAAAAAAAATGTTTCTTCATCTCAGGAGAGACAAAAACATTAACCAATGGTTTAAATGTGTAGTTTTGCCAGGTCGAGGGCACTGAACAAGTACAGGAGTGTGGGTTTCATTGGGACTAGGAGACGTCAGTGAAGAAAGTCTCACTTAAAGAGATGATGCTTGAACTCTAAAGTCAGTAGGCACTATCCAGACCACAGGAGAAACAGAAACTCCAGATAGAGGGATACACAGGGACATTTTTGTAGAGATCACCCTATGTTTGAAAGATTTCACCCTAAACATAAAGCTCTTCTTGGGGTCCTGCCTTTATTTTAAGCTCAGTTGTTTCAATTACTAGGTTTAAATGATTGTGCAAGTAAGTGGAGATGAGTCTGCTCCTACCTGCAGTTATTCATGAAGAGACATGGTTCTGACACTGGCCGTGATGTTGTCTCTTGGATCAAACATTCTGGGTTAAATTTCAGCCGTGAGATGCCTTTGGGGCTTTCTAGTTCTTGGCAACATTATAAACGTGGGCAGAAAGAAGGGATAGAACACCTTTAATACTGCCAGGCATTTATTATGTGAATAAAAGCAGCTCACGTTTTAGGACCAAATTATTCCTATCATAGAGAAGTCTCTTTATGAATTCATTATGTGAATTTCAGCTTTCAGAGCAAGTTTTAGGAAAATGAAATGTTTATTTTTCTTTCTGTGTAGAGGCATTTGGATTGTCATGAGCCATCTCTTCCTTTGTTGCATTTTTGATGATGCTTAGTTTTGGGTATGCAATTTTAGATCCAAAGTATGTGTAATCATATTGATGAGTAATGGTAAAAACATCAGTCAGGCTTCAGGACAAAAGCAATCCATGAGATGAAATAGAAAGCTAAAGCTTTGTATGTCAGCACCTCTCTCTGCCTTTCCTCCACCTCAGCACCCAAAGCCTGCACCTCCCCATCCACACACATTCTCATCTTGAGCTGTTCTGCATGTGCACTAACTTATTTAGGCTACCTGCCTAAGTCAGAGCCAATGGGTAGTCAGATGCTCAGCATATCAAAAGTCCCTTTCATAAAATACCAGCAGAGCTAAGGATTTGTCTTTTCTTTTATTCAGTTATGCAAATGCATTTCCTGTAGTGTTAGTCACTGGCATAGATAAAAGGCATTTTTGTGATGTTATGGGACTATTTCCCCATTCAAATACCTCCAAGGGGAAGCTCCATCTTTCTTGGTCCTCTTCTTCCTACCTTCCTATATCTGTTACTTACCTATGGATTCTCTGTGTCCCCAGAGTATGAAACCCTCATAAGACACTCAATCCCAGGGGTTGGGAAGCTTTGTCTACAAAAGGCCAGATAGCAAATATTGTAGTCTTTGTGGGTCATATGATCTCTGTCTCAACTACTGAATTCTGCCATTGAAATGTGTAACACATGAACATGTGGGTTTGTGTTCTAATAAAGCTTTGTTTGTAAAACACAGGGGGCATGCCAGATTTATCTGATGGGTCAGTTTGCCAATTCTAGCTCTTATCCAAGCTTTGTGGGGCTAGATTTTGGAGTTGTTTTCACTTGCTTTGATCCGTAACAAATTACTAGAACAAGTTCAGTTCCGTCTAGTATCTTTATGGTTTGGGCTACTTATGGCTGTTTCCCTGGTCTGATCTTCTCACAGACCTCCAACTAGCCTGGTACCAGCACTGAATCTATTGCATTTCTGTTCAAACTCATTCTTAATTATGACTGAAGGTGGACATCAGCTCTATATTATTTGCCCCTCATTATAGGGACTTAATAGACCATCTTTTTCCACTCAAGTCTTAGTTACTGCACTCCTCCTCCAGACTCCACTTTCAATGCAAGCATGAAAGGCACTCCACTTGTGATATGTACTCTGATCTAATCTGTTAGAACTGCTTTCAACTGCATATAAAGGAATACAGTGGCTTTAGCTCTAAAGACTTCTAATTAACTTATTTAGCAAGAAATCTGGAGGTTGGTGGTTCCAGGTTTGTTCTATTAGCTTGTATATATACCCAAGTATCCCATGCCATTTTTCATGTCTCTGAGGGTTACCTCATGGGCAAAGATAGTTATTACGACTCTAAGGATCCTCATATCACCATACAAGGTAGACGTAAGGACTCTATAGTTTATTTCAGGGAAGAGAAGTCCTCTAATTCTAATTATACTAAATTCTCATTATCCGGAAGGGGTTACATGCTTACCCTTAGAGCAACCATCAGCAGTTAGGGAATGAAATTATAGGTGCTCATTCAGATCAATTAGGATTCATTCCCTAGTGCTAGGAAAGAGTCTTGTGTTTCCTGAGAGTAAAAGCACTTCCCTGACTGCCTGGCCAAAATATATGTGGTTGTTAGCAGGTAAAAGGGTGTGGGGATAGCTTGATAAAAAAAAAAAATGGTATTAGTCATATCATTCTTTGTAAGCAACAGGAGCACTGAGTCCAAAGGAAAGGATGAGAACATCTATTTCTAACATTCACTTTCAGCATGACCTTGGATGTACTGCTTAACCCCTCTCTCTGCTTGAACTCTCTCCTGTGAAAAATGAGCTTGAAAAAGTAGCATCTTAGATTTCATGGAAATAGGAGGCACTGGAATATATCACTCAGCCCAAGTACTCAACTCTGCATAGACCGGGTATAAATTGTAAAAAAGTTTGATTAAAGAGTGTACTCAAATGACACTTCTGTTGTAGCGGAAAGCTCAACAGAGGATGCTGTGTCTCGTCTGCAACCCACTGATTTTTTAAATTACCTATTTATTAAAGTTCTTCCAAAAACACTCTGCATAATGTAACTATTGTTCTACCTTTTCCTATTTTTGAAACAAATCAGCAGCAAAGAGACATATTTCATTTACTTCCGAAGAAGGTTAGTTGTTTCAGAGATACAAGACTGCGTGACCTTTCAGGTGTTCTGTGTCGAGATGATCTAATCGTGACAAAACTGCCTTTGTTCAAGTATTTCTCATGAAAAGGACTCAGAGGACCT
Source organism: Camelus dromedarius (assembly GCF_036321535.1). Lineage (NCBI taxonomy): Eukaryota > Metazoa > Chordata > Mammalia > Artiodactyla > Camelidae > Camelus > Camelus dromedarius. Next base: position 40,068,604 of record NC_087444.1, read on the forward strand.
TGGGAAATTCATGAGGGTAGGAGAGTTGGAAACAGAAACAGGGGTGTTAGATTTAAGGATCAATAGTTTCACAAGTCCCCAACTCTTTTCACTGTAGTCTTTTCAGTAGGGCAGCAGTGTACAAAAGATGAATTCTGCTCACTCCCCTTAACTCTGTAACATCGAATTAAATGAACCACTCCAACAACAATATAGAGTTGATGGCACTCCAGTACCAATGACCACTTCTATGATTAGAGTAGCTGGCTGCAAGAAAGTCCTACTTTCAGAGGACGCATTCAAGATTTCATTGACATTGGGCTTAAATGAAGCCACAGTAATCACTTCTGATCTTTGAATCAGTGGGTGCAAATGATGAGGTGCTGTTAGGATCATCTTGGCACATTTTCTGAACTAGTGTGCTAGCATATGCTGCAGGAGTCTGTCAGGTTGTTAAACAGGCAGTGAATTTCTCCCTAATAAAGCCATTCACATTTGCGTCACCTCAAAGGAACAGAAGCAGATTCTTCTCATCTTTGCAGACATTCCCTAACCACGGACCGAATGACCACTCATCCCAAACCATGTGCTAGGAAATGGAGAAGGCACATAGCAATGTAATCTTTGCCCTCGGTTAGCTTATTATCTGTTTTCTGTATTCCAAACAAATAATTCTAGTGTGATGAGGAAGACTTATCAAAGGAGATTTGATAAAGGCTGATTCTTGATGGATAAAGAAACATTCCTTATTTAGAGAATTGGAAAAGACTTACAGGACAGAAGAAACATCATATCTTGCAATAGACTTGAAATTATAATAGGTATTTGGGGCCCATGGAAAGCAGTTTGCTTGGTTTGATACACTGAGATAGTTACACAGAGAGTCAGGAGAAGTGATGGGAGACTTAACTTGGATCATATTATTGAAAATATGAGATTTTTCCTTAAGACAGTAGAAAATTAAATAGCCCTTTAACTATCTTTTATCATTGTTAGGGAATACTTCTCATTTATCTTCCTAGCCATATCCACAAGGAACATATAGTTAATGAAATAATTAGTGTAGGAAAAAAAAGCATTCACTAAATGACAATATATTCCAGTTACTAGACAGCCTAGATCAGTTCTTTTGAAAAACATAGCTCTAAATGCAATATACACAAGATTCTTAGAGGTTAAGTCAAGTCTTCATATGGCTAACTACAGAACATATAGAGGAGTAAAGGGTTAGAAAGAATAAAGATAAAATAACTTAAAAAAATTTTTGCCCTTTTTAGTTTTAAGTAGAACACTTCCGTTTTTTATTGTGTATGCATTAGCTCCATAAAATCATTATTGGAAGGGAGGTATAAATACAAAATTAATACTTATATGCATAACAGCTCCTTGTATCTGGATTGCATTATACTGATTTCACAACCATTATCTTCATAAACCTTACAGCAGCCCAGTGGGGTAGATAAAACAAATTTCATGCTTCCCAATGGTCAGGGCCATACAGTTAGTTCAAAATAAGGACCCAAGTTATTCTTATTGCTTTCATTGAAATTTTTATGAGACAGTAGCTTTGAAATTACATACAATTTGTTAGCTCTTAGAGTAGGAGGGGAACAAAAAGGCATTTCATATGCCTTAGGAACCAGAAAAATATAAAAATGTTAAATTTCAGCTTTGTCAAGATAGTCTAACAGACTCGGAGAAGGAAGGAAAGGGACGGTGGGTTTTAGGAAGCTCTTGATTCTGGGACAGGTGCTGTAGGCCTAGTGGGCTATTTCTATTCTTTGATTAATGTCTCAGGGGATGACAATCAAAGCCTCCCAAGGCCCTGGGAATGTATGTAGTTAAACACGTTGGGTGGTATGCTGTTCCGCTGTCCTGGACTTCTCTGTATTTGATTTCCTCCAGCTCTGAGCAGAGACTATTAGTTAGAATGGGACAAAATAACGACTAGGAAAAATTGAAAGAAAAGTACAAAAAGAGATGGAGTAAAACAGGAAGAAATTGAAAATAGGGTGGCAGGGAGGGGGTCACGAGAGGACCCAGAGAATGAAGAAAAAAATATAGCATATGACAGTTCAATAGCCCTACCACCATCCAAAAAAGATGGACAACAGACAGTACTTAGGCCTCCGTTTCCCTTGGCTGGCTCATGATGGGCATTGCTAACTGATCACGCCAAGCTTACCTACTGAGCTGCAGAACTCTTCTCAATTAACATTCAATTCGTTTTTTTGAATTCAATTTGCATATAAAGTCTGCAGCTATTGTTATTTTGTTCTGCTGAAACTCAAACTCAGCGGTGATTTGAACTCACATCTGCAGTGTTCCAGAGACGGCTGTCATACCATTAGGCCGTGATGAACTGGTAATGCCTGTTCATTTGGAGACACGGATCTTGGAGACACAACCACTAAAAAAGCAAAAATTCAGAAATCGCCTTCACAATACTCATCCGTGCACCTCTAAATATACATCTTTGCACTGTAAAACATGCAGACATACCCCCACACAGGCAAACAACTATACACAGCATTCATGAAACATCCTTTATGGCACTGTAATTGCAAGTCTAATATTCCAATCTGCAGAGAAATAGAAGTGAGGCAAAATAACGCAGTCTTGGGGACATTGTCAGAAAGGAGGTCCCAACTTCCTTTCATCCATTTCTGATGAACTGTGCCTCCTTCAAATACAGGGAGAGAGGGAGGTTTTTCAGTTCCATCCATTTAACAGAACGTGAAGCCCCACGTTGTTAATCGAAAGAGTTTTCTTTCTCTCTATTTTTTTTAACGCTTATTTTTTTTGGGTGGGGGGGAATAATTAAGTTTTATTTGTTTATTTATTTTTAATGGAGATACTGGGGATTGAACCAGGACCTTGTGCTTGCTGGGCAAGCACTTTACCACCTAGCTATACCCTCTCCTCTCCTCCGGAGTTCTCTTTCCCTTGAAGGTTTTCTTTCTTCCCTCTGCACTTAATACTTCTACTTATATTTTAACACCCTCCTCAGATGCCCTTTGTCTATGGAGGTTCCTCAGAGACCTCACAGCAGGTGTGTCAGGCTCTGCTCCGTGTTCCCACCATGCCATTCTGTTCTCCCAAATATAAGACACACACATTGCTGTTGTCTACTGCTTATGCATCTTTCAAAAGACACTGAGTTTCTCATATGTATACATACATGTATTCCTTTTCGTATTCTTTTTCATTATAGGTTACTACAAGATATTGAATATAATTCCCTATGCTATACAGAATAAACTTATTGTTTATCTATTTTATATATAGTAGTTAGTATCTGCAAATCTTGAACTCCCAATTTATACCTTCCCACACACTTTCCCCCTCCAGTAACCCTAAGTTTGTTTACCACGTCTGTGAGTTTGTTTCTGTTCTGTAAATAAGTTCGTTTGTGCCCAAAAAACTGATACCACATTGTAAACTGACTATACTTCAATTAAAAAACAAGACAAAATAAAACAAAACAAAAAGACATTGCGTTTCTTCAACACACACTCAAGAAATGTCTGCAAGTTTACTCTGTCTGGGCCAAAGTTTGGGGGGAAAAAATGGAAACAAAATATGATCAGTTGTCAGATTCAAAGCATGTAGGCAGGGTTACAAGTGGGTATTACTTTGAACTTCCAGACTCTAGTACCTGTGAAGACTACTTGGCATAAATTCCCTCATTGTATCCTTGACCTTGGCTCTCATATTTCAACACTAGGAAGCTTGGATAAGCCCTCATCCAAAGCCTCAACAACCCCTGAAAGAGAGGGCTTGAATGGAAGCGGAGGGGGAGGTTACACTCGAGATTTTGAATTTTAGTAACTTTGGAAATCATTTATTTTGCTTCTCGCCATGGTACAAATGAGAAAACTGAGAATAATGTAGTTAAATTACTTTTATAATAGGAGTAATATCTGAGACATTATATCCCAATTCATTACTACAATTGTCTTAATTCCTTATCTTGGATCTCTGCCAAAGCTCTACCACCCCAACCCTCCTTTGTATTATTCAGCACCAATGCAAAATTTTAAATGGTGCTCAATAACTCCTGGTTCCTCTAATTTACTTTTGACCACAAGGGAAAATGTAAGCCCTGTTTTCCTCATATTATGTCACATACCACCTGTACCTGGTGGAGGATTAATGTCTTTAGTCCAAAATAAGACCAAAGTTAAAGCTTAGTCTGTACAGCTCAACATATTACAGAACTTGAATGTAAAAAAAAAAAAAAAAAAAGAGAGAGAGAGAGAGAGATTTTCTAAGGAAGAGTTACCTGGTGCAAACTACAGTGTTATTAGTGTAAACCTACCTAGGGCGGAAAAAAAAGAGTGCATCATGAGGTTGGGGCAATGACTTTGACTTTGTACTTTCCTTCAAAAGATGTAATATATAATTTCTGACAGTGCTGTTTTTTCTTTAGGCTAATGATTCTGCTTTGTAATTTTTACAAAGCACTAAGCTACTACCTTTCTCTAAGAAAAGGCTCTTTTATCTTTATCTCAATAGAAGATGTTTCCTGGCTTTCCCCAAGCCACTGTGACTCCTAATATGGCATTGTTCTTCAATCAGTCCCACAGGCACCCATGGCAGAGGCAGAATAATCTAGTCTGAAAGGACCCAAAGGCATTTTCTTGTTCTCTAAGGTAGGGGAGGAAAACCTCACAATAACCCTAACGACATAGCATTTGCAATGCAATTTTAGGAAAAAAGTTTATTGAATAATAACCATTTATTCATTCCCTTAAATTTATTTTAATGGAATCCTACTACGTTCTATATGTTTTATGTTAATTTATTAATATGGTTATGACCTAAAATTGATTTTCTATCCACAAGTTAGACATGAGAGGACTAAAGCCATGTGAGTTTTAAGAAGTCCACAGTTGCAGAGTTGTATCTGTTATTATTATAACAGAATAATAAACCACCCTAAAATATAGAGTATTAAAATAATAATAATCCATTAAGCTTAAATTCTGTGCATCAACAATTTAGGATGTATTCAAGAATACGGTTTCCCAGTCTTGGCTGTTACCTCATACACTGGTGCTCAGCTCTGGGTTGATTAGGCAAAGCTGCGTAGTGGTTGACTGGCTGGGGACTGGAGCCCCCCAGCTCTGCTTCAGGACTCTCATCTTCCAGCAAAGTGACTTGGCCTTGTTCCTGTGGTGGAGGCAAGGCTCCAAAAGTAAGTCAGTTTCTTCCTGAATGAGAGCAAGCAGAGTATGCAGACTTTTTCAGGCTCAGTCTCCAAAGTGTTAATTCAAGGCCAGCCAAGAGTCAGAGTGAGTGAAAACCAGAAACCTTCAGGGAAAAGGATGTTGACATAGGGATACTGTTATCTGGCCCATCAATGCAATCAAATCAGTATGATCTGACCTTGGGCCCAAATTATTCATATCTCTTCGACACACAAAATACATTTTATCCCTCCACAAAACCCTGAATGTCTCATGTAATTACCATACCAGGCTGCAAGTATAAGATCTTGTCATATACATCAGGGCTGGATGTAGTTCTCTGGAGGTGGCTCCTTTTGATTCAGGGACCTATGAATTAATAAAAAGGTGGGTTATCTTCCTTGTACAACCCCAACATACAATGGTCCTTCAGGGACAGGATAACCGCAATGCACAGTCCCACTCTTTTTTTTTTTTTTTAATTGATGTATAGTCCATTACAATGTGCCTATTTCTGGTGTACAGCACAACATCCCAGGCATGCCTGTATATACGTATATTTGTTCTCATATTCTTTTTCATTAAAGGTTATTACAAGATATTGAATATAGCTCTCTGTGCTATACAGATGAAATTTGTTTGTTATCTGTTTTTATATACAGTGGTTATCATTTGCAAATCCTGTTTATGGTTGATGTTGATGCTAAAAGGCACACGAGGGGTAGGCAGAGACCTAAGACTAAATGTTCTCAAGAAAGGCCATGGTGGGAAGGTCATGGGCTTGGCCTCCAGGGCCCTGCTCCTCTCCTTACTGTGTCTTTGTTGCTGTTTGCACGATCAATTTGCCTTTCAGAAAAAAAAAAACCATATGAAGAATAAAGGAAAAAATGGTTCTGAGGGTTGCACAGTCCCATTCTTTAAGTGAGAGGGAGGAATGGGAGACACATGGCACCCCTAATCCATGCCATTTCTGAGGACTTACTGGTACAACACTGCCCATCACCACTCACCACCCCAAGCAACTTCCAAACACACACATGAAGAATGGGGACTCTTCTCTGGGCTCTTTTCCCTAGGACTGCATCTCTGGTATATTATTCAGTATGGCTCTTGGCTCCACTCTTTTGGTCCTTGATGCTGCCCTCTGAGATGGCTTACCTTTTTCATCACCCTCTTTGGATCCTTCTGAAGAAGTAATTTGCAGTGACAATTGAACAGGTTTCTAACTTCCCATACAAATTTGGAATCCCAGAGGATTTCAGGATGTTTCAGTCATCTTGATACCTTTTTAATCTAAACAAGATTCTTTTTTTCCTATGCAACTGTTAAAATTTTGTAATTCTTCTCTATTAATCTCATTCAACTCAGTTTGCCAAAATGATAGTCACTAAAGATTTCAAAACATGCCACAAATATTTAAGCATCTCAGATCAACAACACCCTGAAGATTCCTCGATGATCTTCTTTTCTAGCCAAGAGGGTCTAGTAGGTACCAACTTCATTCTTTCAGAGATCTTTAATTTTCTTTCTGATACATCCTTAATTTTGTCTATATCCCAAACCTGTATTTTTCTTTGAGAATCTTTTGCTAGCTGATGAAACTGAAGATGAGCTCCTGTTTTATTTCTAACCCAGTAAATCCTGGCACCTCTACATTCTTTTTGAATGTTACTTGAACATTTTTGTCAGTTTCTTCATTGTTAGCTATTGAAGCATAACAAACTATGCCAAAACCCAGTGGCTTAAAAAATTAGTCATTTATTATTGCTCTCAAGCCTAAGGGTCAGTGGAGTGGTTCTTCTTTTCTCATCAGAGCACACTCATGTGTTTATGGTCAACTATAGGATGTTATTATGATATGCATTTTCTTATCCATTTGGTAAGTCTGTAGACTGATCTAAGGTGATGTTGGCTTCTGTACCTGAGACCTTCTCCATGTGCTCTCTTATCTTGCATTAGAATAGCCTCACTACCAGCAGCATTCCAAGAAAAAGAGTAATGTACTCAAGTCCTCAGGCATCTCATCGCTTCCACTGCATCGTATTAGGCAAAGAAAGATTTGATTGATGATCAAAACTCTGTCAATGAGGGAGGGGGCGGGGAACTACAAAATCACAAGTAAACAGGGTTAAAAATAGAACTCCATATAATCCAGCAATTCCTCCCTTGGATATATAACCAAAGAAAATGAAAATATTAAGTTGAAAAAAATATGTGCACTCCAATGTTCATAGTGGCATTATTTATAATAGCCAAGATATGGAAAACAACCTACTTGTTCATCAACAGATGAATGGACAAAGAAGAAGGTGTGAGATATATATGTGTGGGTGTGTGTGTATATATATATACATACATACAATGAAATACTACTCAGCCATAAAAAGAATGAAATTATGCCATTTGCAACAATATGCATGGATTTGGAGGGCATTATGCTAAGTGAAGTAAGTCAGACAGAGAACAACAAATACTGTATGATATCACTTACATGTGTAATCTAAACACTAAAACAAAACAGTGAATATAATGAAAAGGAAACAGACTCACAGATAAAGAGAACAAACTAGTGGTTACCAATGAGAGGGAAGGGGGGAGAAACAAGATAGGGTAGGGGACTGAGGTACAAACTACTATGTATAAAACAAATAAGCTACAGGGATATATCGTACAGCACAGGGAATATAGCTAATATTTTATAATAACTATAAATGGAATATAACTTTTAAAAATTGTGAATCATTATGTTGTCCACCTGAAACATACAATATTGTAAATTAACTAAAAATCAATAAAAAGGGAGAAAAAAGAAAAAAACAAACAAAAAACAAGTAAACAGGGAGATTATGAATCAGGAACAACTGTGCAAAAAATCCCCCATAAGAGTTTAAAATTAAATAGATAATGTCCATATACTATATCCTTATCTTAAAAATTCAGTACCAGGACTCTCTGCATCACTGAGCATTACTATAGTTGAATGCTTAGAAATGTGAGTCTTGATGTTTGGATTTGGGCTAGATTCCAACCTCCAGGAAGACCAGTGGGATCAATTCCTTAATTTCTCTGTTCTTCAGTTTCCTCTTCTGTAAAATAGAATGCTTATTGTCTTAACTTGTTGAATTTGTATAAGAATTAAAAGAGTTAAGTCATGTAAAGTGTTTAGCACTGGAGCTAGTATATCATGAGGTATTATAGTAAAACATTATACTTTTTATTTATAAATGTTTTGTGATGATTGATTTTATAGAGACCGACATTTTTACCGAATTTTACTGGCATTTACAAGTATTTAATATTTTCTGAATTGAGGCAAAAGAATAAAAGTAATTTCTTGAGTTAGATGAAGAACTAGAGAGTTGTAGGGAGGGAGAGGGTATAGCTCAGTGGTAGAGTGCATGCCTAGCATTCTGGAAGTCCTGGATTCAATCCCCAGTGCTGCCATTAAAAATAAATAATAAACAAACAAACAAACAAACAAACAAATAAAACTAATTAACCCCCAATTTAAAAAAAAAAGCATAGCAAAAATACCTAGAGATTTGTGAGTTTACACTCTTGTGAAATAGAAACATTTCCTATACCTTTATCATGGTATAGACTCAAAACATTTCAAAAGGATAGAAAATTTTTATGGAAGCATGTAAGGTGCTGTAATTTAAGAAAATTATTGAGATGTACTTTGGTTCCATGCAGGTATTTTCTGGAGGGAAATAATGTATGGACAGGATACATTGATACATATGTGACACATACATATGTCACAGTCTACAGCTTCATAGAAATTTAATTATAATACAGTCATCACAATTTGCTTATGGGAAAAGTGAGTGATTAATCCATGTAAAACACAGTTTCTTTATGTAAAACAAGAGTAATAATAAATCTTATCTACTCATAGAATTACGAGGATTAACTGTCATTACAGATACACACACACAATTACAGTGGTTACCTCAGTTCCTGGTACTTAATAAATACATCTTCCTTTGGCTGTCATCATCTCCATTTACATCCTAATGTGACATCCAATGTGACAGACAAAAAATGGACTTGGTCTTAAAAGTTTTAGAATACATAAATCAGAAAGGTTGATAGCATTGGATTAGCAAACGGCTAGAATGTTACGGTATATGAGAGATGGTCACTGTCATGTCTGTGATGGCCTAATGGAATGGTATGTGCTGGGAAAGGCTACAAATGTCATGAGCGTACAAATCATCTTGAATGTTGAGTGGATAACGGCATCTCGTGAAACTGTGCATGCAAATAGAGTTGCAGTGAAGAATACACTGACGTTTGTTCTACTGCCTGTTTCTTTTGAAGAATCTCATCTTGGCCTCAGAGAGGGGCCCGTGAGAAGTTTCCTTATCAAGAGCTCTGGCTAGGTTTCTGAAAGTGAGAGAATCTGAGATGGGATGTGGAAGCTGCAAGCTCAAGACGCAGCTTTGTTTAGTGAGTCAAGGTTTGTGAACTAAAAGTAAACAGTGTGTCAATACTGGTTCTCCCACTATGTTCTTTCCCAAGTTGTTAAATCTCTCTGAACCTCCAGAGCCTCATCAGGGAAACGAGGACAATAATAGGACTTTTCTGTCACTTTCACTGTGTGTGTGTGTGTGCGTGTGCGTGTGTGCATGCACAGACACTTAACTCATTGCCTGGCATGCAATGTTCAATAAATGTCTACATAAAAATCATGACTATAACTCCAGATAGGTTGGGGTTTTAGCACTTGGAGCTCTCAAAATCCTTGCTCCAAAAATCTTTAGTTATGTCACTAGTCTCTGCAGGTGTTCCACTCAGCCCCTAAACCCTTGTTCTGATGACTCACTATGGTGTACTTCTTGATTTCTCTAGATGACTCTGATGCACAGATTCTCACACAGAATATGTGCTTGGTTTTCCAACCCAATACAGTACAGCCAAGAATCTAGCTTCCAATATGGTAGGACATCTGGCCAAACCTCAGTCTCCGCATCTTTAAGATGTGGATAAACTATTATCCACCTGTAAGATGGGAATACGCTCTATCTACTTGGATGATGTTATGGACTGAATTGTGCCCACCTGGAATTCACATGATGGAGTCCTAAACCTCCACTTTGACTGTATTGGAAATAGGGCCTTCAAGTAGTAATTAAGGTTAAATAAAGTCATAAAGGTAGGGCAGTAATCCAGTCTAATTGGTGTCCTTATCAGAAGAGGAAGGGTCACCAGAGAGACATGTGCACAGAGGAGAGGCCACCTGAAGATACAGCAAAAAGACCGCCACCCGCAAGCTAAGGAGGAAGGCCTCAGGAGAAACCAAACCTGCCGACAGGTCCGGCAGGTTGGACTTACAGCTTCAAGAACTGTGAGAAAGTAGATTTTCATTGTTTAAGCCAACCAGTCTGTGGAATTTTATTATGGCTGCCCTGGCAGACTGATGCAGATGAGCATAAGAATCAAAGAGGTAACCCATACATAACACTGTGTCTGAAACAAAACAGTCTGTCACTGTCATGCATAGGAATTTTACATTTGCCAATAGTGAGAAACAGCCAACCAGAAACCTAAAGTTCCACACAGAGATTCTGTAGAAAAAGCAGACAAGTTACAAAGGAAGGCTGAAAAGATCCAAGAATTATATTCAAAGAGAGATGTTCAAATAGGTCAAAGATGAGGACCTAGGATAATAGCTGAGAACCTCAGGAATCTTGTGTATTCAAGTGTGAAAACTGGACAAGGGCGCAGAGTGCTCCATGGCCTTGCCAACGTATATACAGAATAAGTAGTTAGGTGCCTTTTCACCGTTTCAACGTAAAATAAGTATTTCACCACCCCTGCTTCTTTATCTTATTTTATCATGCACTGGGGATGAAAAATTACTTCCTTTAGGGTATGTATGAAGACTGTGAGTGTTTATAATCTTGGAGGTGTTCCCAAATCTCCCCAGGTGAAAGCTCTGCTCTCACCTTGTGGCACCTATGAACGCAGCCTCCAGCTCCAAGATGATCCTATGTGATAGCGGTAGAGATTGAGATTAGAGCAAGAATCCTGGGCATAGCTGGTAAGAACAGTCACCCTTCATTAGTGCTGGCTAGAATCACGACACATTTAGTGGGCCAGAACAGCAGACTGCAAACATAACGTGAGAAATGGAGCTGACCTCCCTGGGAAGGGAAATGGAGTCGGGGTCCCACTGTAGGTGAAGAAGCCAGACTTGCACTTCACATCCAGGGGGCACTAGGGAGGCTATGAGTAGCCATTTCCTAGGTACTATTTTAAAGCTTCTGTTACCATTATTTCTGCCACCCATTATTACCACCCATTCCTCCCAAATTTTAGGAGCTCTAGGGAGATAATGCAGTGTAGTGAAAAGATGCACTTTGGAAAGATGTGTTCATCTCTCAGATCTTTTACCAACCGAATTCAACTTAGGGTAATTTAAACTACCTGATCTCAATTTTCTCATCTTCGATTTCCCCATGATGTTACTCAGAATTAAATGAAATTTTAATTTAGTTTGTTTCCCAAGATTTAATCATTTAAGAGTAAACTATTTTTAATAGCTATGATATTCAGATTGTTTTACATTTTATTTAACCAACTTTGGAGGGTTCAGATTAATGACCTGGAATCTTTGTTTTATAAGACAGTTGTTGGCATATGTCAAAAATCATGGTATGGGCAGGATCTCCTCTCCATGTCTCTTCTCTCGGACATCTGTTTATATCCTTTCCTCCAATCTACAATCAAAACCACTTTCCAGAAGGAGTCTTCTATACCACAACAGAAACCATCACGACATGCATTTTAATGCGGCATGGTTGCACCCTCCAAAATTAATGTCTGACACCAGCAATAACTGAGGTGTCAATTCCTGTTAACAATCTATGCCTTGGCAAATTTTTGTCAATCCATTAATAATGTGTGTAATTGATAGCAACAGAGAGAGGCCACTGCTATTAATTCACTGCTGATTACAGATGATTATTAAGAATGATGGTAGTGGGTATTTTTCTTCTTGTCAATCAAACTTAGCATTTCAAAATTCCTTGTAGTAGATAAGGGAAAGAACACAATATAAAGTTCTGGAAATTGACTCATATTTAAATTAAAGTCTTTATGGAGTATTTCCTTTATATTAGCTGCTGGGCAATGCACTTTGCTTGCATTATCTTCCTTAACCTTTACAATCAAAAATCTGAGACACGTTTCACTCTTCTGCATTTCAGGACATCCATGGATCAAAGGGTAAATAATATACGATTCAAGAAGTGATCTCAAAGGCCTTTGAGAAGCATAGGGCTAAATTTTAATTTATTGCCCAGGGTCTCATAGATATACTAGAAGTAGGGCATTGCTTACCCAACAGGACTCCACTTACAACCTCTGCAACTTTTTCCTTGCTGGCATATTTTCACACACTCAAGGTAAAAAATAAAAGATACTCAACATTCTCAGTCTCCCTTGAAGTTAGGTATATTCACATTAACATATTAAAAGGCTTTTTAGAAATTCTGCTCTAGGGAAAACTTACTAATGTAGTTTAACCCAAGTATTTCCAAACTTAATAGACCAAGAAACACCATTGTCATATAATACCCATAGACAAGGCATGAAGCAGAGATTCTATACTTCACACTTTGGAAAATAGTGATCTCACTCCATGAGATGACAAAGAGTAAAATCACATTGACATGCAAATAAGCATCTAGTTACAAATAAGTAAAATATCCAACGTTGTCACTGTGATTAAATTTTTCAAAGCATGAGCTTCAGAATGTTTTTGTAATGATAAAATTCTATTGTTTGAAGAATCTTCAGAGCCCGGAATTGCTTTCCAGACCAAATTTTCATCTGTTGCGGAGAATGGCTAAGAGAATGGGATTTGACAGTCAGAGAGGCTTAGATTCAAATCTCGATGGTAACACTTACTAGATGGCTTTAGGAAAGTTACAGCACTTTCTGAGCCTGTTTTATTTATTTCTCTTCTGTTTTTCTTTTTTTCTTTTTAATCTGGAAATAAGCACTTTAGTAGTCCCAATTTATTAAATTGCTGAGAAGATCAAAGGAAGATAAAACAATCCTTTGTACATACCAAGCTTCCAACAAGAGTGAGCTCAAATTACAATCCATCCATCATCACCATCAGTGAGACCAAGAAATAACAGAACCATGAAGACCAAGGAGAAGAGTCTGGACACAGTGAAATAGGGAATTGAGAGCCTTGTTATTTCTTGAGTAAGGTTTTGCCGTGAGGAGAAAAAGGTGCCACATTTTATAAAGATGAAACGAGGTAGTTTATTAGGAAAAATAAAGAAGACAAGGAGATGAGTAAAGATTTCACTGGGGAAATGGAGGCAGGCCAGGCAGAAGCAAGAGCTTGGATTGCCTTTTTAATAGTTTAAAACTGGAAAGGAAAGGTTGAAACTGACATATTGCAGCCCTGTTTTCTTCTTTGATGAAAAAAAAATTTTTTAAGATTCTGGGATGCAAAGATAGACTGTCACATTCATTCAGACATACATATTTTATTCTTTTATAAAAAGCAATCCCACTGATATGCTTCTAAAAGCAGATATGCCTTATAGTGACTGTTGTGAAACTGCCAGGCTGTCATGGCCTCTGGTAGTTCCATTTGCATGCTAATGAAACCAGAGGCCAGATGCCACTAATTACAACCCAGCCACTCTGTCCAACACCCCACAACCAACTACTAGTGAATGGACCTCGTCATTCCATTATGCAAATGACACTTAGGAAGAACAGAAATAAATTCTGAACAGTGGCAACCAGAGCCATATATTGGCAGGAGGTAAATTAATAAATATATTCAAGAAATGGAAATTAAAAATTATTATTCAACACTATATTAATCATGATTGAATAAATATGGAACAGCACAACTCTTTTTTTTTTCTCCCAGTGTCTTGGGTAACAGAGTAAAACTTCCAGTAACTTGCTAAAGTATATATAGCAAACTGTATTTCCAGAAAGCATCAATTAGTTTGCTGAAGTGAGGGTTAAATTTTCTTAATACACTCAAGATGTTTTTCTTCTTAATGGAAACAAAACCAGACAAAACAAAACAAGATGCCTGAAGGGTTATCAAGTTGTTATATAAAACTGCATGTCTGTTTCAAAATAACTGGTTAATAACGAGATAAAATACATCAATATATTTGTTTCTGGTGGTTGATATTGAACTTCTCAGGCAAGTTTTTGTTTGCTTGTTTAGTTTGTTTTACAGAATAAATATGAATGGGGGGGTAATCTGTAGAATTGAAAGAAGATGGGTTTGGAGGTAAAAATATATGATTAGATTACAGATAAACTACTTGTTATTTGAGGAAGTCATTTCAATTTTTCAAGCTTTAATTCCCTCCACTGTCAAATCACAAATCTACACTTAGACCCATTGTGCTAATCAAATGAGATAATGTGATTGCAGCACCTAACCATGAGCTTGCAATGTAATAAGTGTTCAAGAAATAGTACCTACTATTTTCCATTACACATTCACATCTCTTTCTAGACTCTCCTCCTAGACAAGCTGTGTGTCATTTAAAACATACTTGTGTCTCTGTTTCTTCATTGTCAAATAAAGGCTTTGGACTAGGTGATGTCTAAGTGCCCCTTTTGCTCTGAATTTGAGAACTACAATGGAGTTGGGAGGAAGTCAAGAAGTACTTGAAATCAAGACCATTCAAACTACATGTTTTCTGGGCTGGTTTGAAAGCAGCTTACCTGGAAGTGTGCTGAACACAGCAGCCAAATGTTAAGGCTGGGAAATCAGCCTCCCCAAAGATTGCCTTAGAGGGATATGTGAGCAGAGATCAGTTCTCCCTAAGGCAATGTCACTATCATGGCATCATTCTGTATGAAAATCACAATGAGAGTTTAAAATCTATTTCCTGCATCTCTATTAGCAGTCTGTGCCTCTCACGGAACATTTCACAAGCTCCCAATTGATTGGACTCCTCGATTTCTGACCATATAGTCCATATTTTTTGAGCAGTTTCTGATTGTTTGCATTCTAATCCATAATTAAGGTAATTTGTAACATGTTCAACCAGCTGTGATGAATATATTATGCCTTCTGGCATTCAACTTTTACATTAATTCACAAAAGAAGGTTTTATCAGACCAGGTATTGTGATTATATTCGCAGAAATCCTCTGGCTCTCTAGCCTACCTTGGCTCTAAAAGGGTCCCTGAGAATTCTTGTTTGGAGAGGTTCCTTTAAGACAAATGGCTCTACTAATAGAAAGCTGAATGGAATTCCCCAGTCCCTCACAAGATTGGCAGATGGCATTTAGCCTTTGTTGGTTTAGGTGAGTCATGTGTTCAACCCCAAGCCTTAAACCAGTTGTCCCAATCAACCTTCACAAGAACTGTGGCCCTTGTAGGCATTCAGCAAGTGCAGACCAGATAAACAACTCGGTGAAGTGTGAAGGTTATCTATTCTCAGAGAGTGGGATTAGGACACCATAATGGTGACTAATTCTCCAACACCATATGGTTCATAAAGAAGAGAGACAGGATCCAAATCCAGGTCTTTTTGATTCCAATCTCTATGTCCATCTAAGGTGTTACAACAACTCTGCCATCCCTGAGCCATTTCTGCTCCTTATTCTTCACTTTAAAGCAGCTCCTTGACATTGCAGTGGTAGGCGAGGAAGTTTGAGTGTCTTTCAGTGCTTCTCCAGCTCAGGGGGAACTTGCTTGAGGAATCACTCAACACAGGGAAAGTTAAAAGGAACAATTCTTGCAGAATAGCAGCTAGGATGGACAGTAAGTGGTGTTTCACAGGGAGTATTTGTTAGAGTCTGATAAAGGAGGCTTTTTAGATGTAGGCTTACTGCGGAAATTAGTATTTCCACCTCCAAAGGGAGCTAAATCAAAAGGTTCCAGTTTACTACACCTGGACAAAATGATGGACACACAGAGATGGAGGAGAAGAGGACTAGCTAAAGATGACAGCAGGCTCAGAATGATGGCAGACAGAACACTGGAAAGGCACCAGAGAGAGAGATAGGAGACATTTCCTTAGAAGTAAGTGATTGGCAGCATTTTTCAGAGCATATTAATGTAAGATGAAGTATCCTTAAACAATTGATGAAAAATAGGTTCTTGAAGTGAACTACAGAGAAATGTTTAAAAGAATACAGATTTTGGAATTATAGAGGTTTTGGTATGAATACTAACTTCATTTTCAGAAGCAGTATGAATTTGATCAATTTAATCTCTCTGAGTGTTTCTTTGCATGCAAAATGGAAATGATAATATCTAACTGACAGGATTGTTTTGAAGGTTAAATGAGATATTGCATGTCAGATTTTTTTTGCCATGTGCCTAATATATGAATATTATATAATAAATATTTGCTGTTATTTGTATTCTACTAACAGCCTGAGCAAACGCTAGGAATTTTTGGCAAATAACAGCTTTGGAAAAAATATTATATTCACACAGAAGATGACTAACTGGAAGAAGGTAAAAAGTAAACCAAAGAAGATGACCACAACAGAAAAGTGGGTTTTGTTTCTGTTTTTTGTTTTTTGTTTCCTTGTAATCCTGAGTAAATCTGTGTTTACTAACTCAAGGTGGGTGAGAGACCCATTAGGCATAGCAAATCAGTAGATTTTTGGATGAAGGGTCAAGTAAAAATCTTAGTGGTGTCCGAGAAGGCTTTACAGAGAAAACTTAAATAGGCATAAATATAACTCTGGAAATGAGGTACAAATATGGACAAAGACTTTTCTCTGTAAACAGGAAGACCTGATGTGCATCTAAGTCCACCTCTGTAGTTCAGCAGCTGTGCAACCTACTACAAACTAGTTAAGATGGCTGAGAGTATTAAATAAAATAAAGTTAATAAAATCCTTAGCATAGACATTGGTGCACAGAAAATGTTGGACATGTATTAGCTAATTTGCTTATTATGATGATTAAGGTGGAACTGCACCAAATTGTTGCAGTCTGTGGCCTTGCTTCTTTCAATTTCCACTTTATGAATGGGCTATGGGTCCCACCGGGAATTTCCAAATACTTTTTGGAATCTGCTTATATTTCATGGGTGCCAAGAGCCCACCTCTCTGGAAACTTCTCATGGCCTCTGTGCTGGCTTAACAATTCCACTATAAATTGGAAGTTAGTCCTTTGTGACCATGGAATTATCTTTCGAGACAGCTGATTTCAGAGGCAAAAACAAACACATATTTAATGAATCAATCAGTTCTGTGCTTTCAAGACTACACCTGAGGGAGAGGAGGATGCTTCAGTTCCAGCAGCCTTATCAAGGGTAATGTTGTCCACTTAATGGAAATGTAATTGCTCCTCATTCCTCTTTTCTCATTAAGTCAATCCACAAATTTATAAGAAAAGATTTCTCTTGCTGAGCTGAGAGGCCACTAAAGCCCAGACTCATTGTTTACTCCTGAGTGCTGTCTGTATCCCTCACATTAGAAAATTATGTGCAAAAACTCCCAGGAAGCCATTGGTTTTTAGGGCACAGAAACGAGAGAAACAAAATCTAATCCTGTACCTTCAGCCTTCACAGAAGAGAGCTCACAGAGCAGCTATCTGGCTAGAAATGTTAATAACTACTTTCTCTTCTTTTACCAGCTCTGTGTTTTACATACATTAGCCAATTTAATCTTCACTGCTAACAATGCATTAATTATTATCTCCATTTTACGGATAAGGGAATTGAATCTCAGAGAGGTTAATTTACTGTTTCAAGGCAGCACAGGTGGTAAATGGCTATGCCTACTTACAAGCCTACATTGTCAGGTTACATTCTTGAATGAGACTGGACTGTCAGGAATAGGAATACCTATATTATAGAAAAGAGGTTGGCAAACATTTTCCGTAAAGGGCTGGATGGCAAATATTTTAGGCTTTGTATGCCATACGGTATCTGCTACAACTACCTGACTCTGATATTATAGGGGAAAAGCAGCTGTAGACAATACAGACATGAATGGGCTTGGCCTTGTTCCAACAAAACTTTATTTACAAAATCAGATAGTGGGCAATTTGACTTGTAGACCATAGTTTGCTCACCTCTATGATAGATAATTAAGGTGTTTTTCAGGTACCTGGAATTCTGGTTAGGGATTTATCACTACTCTATCACTTAGATAAGTCTTTTTTTTTTTTTTTTGGAGGCCTTATTTCATCGTCTTTGAAATAAATTAAATCACTTAATGTTTCCTAAAATGTGAACCACGGAACAGTGACCCTGATATGTACTTTTCGTGTTGGAAAGTGATCTTTTCTATTCAGTGTCAAATCTCCTAGAGCCTAGAAGAGTAGATTGTATGAGAAAAGTGCTCAGATATTGATCGAATTAAGGCATAAAATAAGAGAAATATTAGTATATGTCCTAGATTTCAGAACGTACAGCCTGATACGAAGTAGCTGCCCTGTCACGGACAGTCACTGACCTCCGGGATCCTCATCTGTATCTCTAAATGGACATTTCGGAAGAGAAAGGATCACTATTAGTAATTACACCAGGACAACATGCTTTAACAGGGACTGCCCCAGCCAAGTTTAGCCAAGGAGTCAGCTAATGTCTAAGTGTGCTGTAGTTTAATCTCTGCATCGTCTCCAAATGCCCTTTTTAAAACATTTCTTTATTTTTAACGGAGGGACTGGGGATTGCACTCTGGACTTTGTGCATGCTAAGCACACACCCTACCACTGAGCTATACCTACCTCTCCACCAAATGCCCTTTTAAACATCCCAGAAGCTCTCCAGCCTTTACATAACCAGATATTATCTTCAGAAGGAGCACCAGAAAGTAGAGGAAAAATGAAAATGTTAGCATTTACCCCTAAGAAAGTGAGTTACTTGAAAACCACATTTTAAAATCAGAAGTGACTAGAGCACTTTCAATTAGCAAGTTAAAATCTCCTCCTCTTCCATACCCAACAACACAGCAGGATGGAGGCACAAAAAAAGCAGAAGAGGTTGTTACAAAATGGGATGCATTTACTTTGCTTATCTGAGTAGTAATGTGCAAATTTCTACCCCTCTACCATTCCTCCTGGTCCTAATATTTTATCATCTCTGTGTGTGACAGAGCCCTATGGCCGACGAATTACAACGCAAATGAGGACCAAATTCCTATCTGGCATCTGAACAGGAACTCAGTCGGAGGCACTTATGTCCTATGTGTACTTAATCTGTTGTCCTTAAATGAATATGCCTGGATGTGCATTTCCATTACAAAAGCAGCAGACCTACCCTCCTTTCAATATTACAAGGCCAGTACCTGCAAAGATGAACAAAGGATATTTAAAGACACAGGGTCTGAAAGCTTCTAAAAGCCACATGGTGAGATATTAAACACAACTTCAGAGAATTCTACTTCAAAGGCAAGATCATGTCTGAAGCATTTTTTTAATACCATTATAACTGTGAAAACAAAGAGAAACAAAACTCCTTGGAGAAGTTTTTGCTGAAAACCCAAGCCACAGACCCTTAGCAAATGTTCCCACAGTAATCAATGAGCCCCTAAAAAGTGCTTTAAGGACTGGGGCAGGGGAGGGACATAGACCATTTGCTCTGATTCAGTGATTTTTATGACGGCATTAAGTGAAGATGGGCAAGTAACTATGTCAAGCAGGACAAAGCCCCTACAACACAGTTCTGTGATGCAAAAGTCTGGGTAAACTTATGAAAGAGAGAACCCTTCCATTCGAGTCAAATCAAATGGGGGTCTTTTTAAGGGGGACTGTCTTCTTTTTCATTTACAATAATTTCTTAAAGATCAGAAAATGATTCAAACACGTCTGAGTTATTATATTACGTAGAAGACAGATTTTTGAGAAAAATAATTAATGGGAAAATTTTTGATAATTTTACCTTCAAAGATACTAGGCATCTTGGAGCAAAGTTTGCATATTCTTCAAATACAAGACAACAACCCCATTTTAAACCTTTACCCACCACTTTTCTATAACTTAGGCAGAAATGTTCAGAAAAGTGATTGACACATTTGGAAGTTATGTATTTGAAATTTGTTATAAGGAAATGAAAGTTATTTTTGAAGTAATTTTCCTGCCCCTTTCATTCAATAGTAATCAATCTCTGCCACTACCTCTGTTAATTTGGTCACTTATTTTTTGATAACTGGTCCCCAATACTATTTGATGGAACAGGCTGGACTTTTTATTGCCCGAACCTGCTTGATGCAAACTTATGGTTGGCTTCAATGTTCAGAAATATAGCCAATGATTAGATAGCACAAGGAGATGACAGTTTTAGGTAACGAGGAACCTTCTGATCCTTAGCATTTATGGACTCCACACTCTGTGCTGCAAGGAGTAACTTGGATGTGAACACCAAGCTGTCCATTCATTCAAGCTTATTTTTTTTTAACATTTTTTATTGATTTATAATCATTTTACAATGTTGTGTCAAATTCCAGTGTTCAGCACCATTTTTCAGTTATTCATGGACATATACACACTCATTGTCACATTTTTTTCTCTGTGAGTTATCATAACATTTTGTGTATATTTCCCTGTGCTATACAGTGTAGTGTATTCTACAATTTTGAAATCCCAGTCTATCCCTTCCCACCCTCCACCCCCCTGGTAACCACAAGTCTGTATTCTCTGTCTGTGAGTCTATTTCTGTCCTTTATTTACGCTTTGTTTTTGTTTGTTTGTTTGTTTTTGTTTTTGTTTTTTTAGATTCCACATATGAGCGATCTCATATGGTATTTTTCTTTCTCTTTCTGGCTTACTTCACTTAGAATGACATTCTCCAGGAGCATCCATGTTGCTGCAAATGGCATTATGTTGTTGGTTTTTATGGCTGAGTAGTATTCCATTGTATAAATATACCACCTCTTCTTTATCCAGTCACCTGTTGATGGACATTTAGGCTGTTTCCATGTTTTGGCTATTGTAAATAGTGCTGCTATGAACATTGGGGTGCAGGTGTCATCCTGAAGTAGATTTCCTTCTGGATACAAGCCCAGGAGCGGGATTCCTGGGTCATATGGTAAGTCTATTCCTAGTTTTTTGAGGAATCTCCACACTGTTTTCCATAGTGGCTGCACCAAACTGCATTCCCACCAGCAGTGTAGGAGGGTTCCCCTTTCTCCACAGCCTCTCCAGCATTTGTCATTTGTGGATTTTTGAATGACGGCCATTCTGACTGGTGTGAGGTGATACCTCATTGTAGTTTTGATTTGCATTCGTTCAAGCTTATTAATGGACTAATAATGTTCAAGCACTGTGTTATGTGAAAATATGATGAACCATCCCTCCCATTTGGATCTTACAGTCCAGTAGGGGAGACATCTATTAATCCACTTCTCAGAATGTTGTAGAGGATAGAGTGTATTTCTCCTTAGGATGAAGGGTTTAACATTTTCTTTCTTAATGTAGTAAATAAACATTACTGAGAAATAAAATGCCTCATAAGAATGATTCTAATCCTACTAATCAATATATATCAATTATTTAGAAAAAGGAAAAAAATACATGGTTTCTTTATATTACTTTGAATGTGCCAAGTGGATTTTTGGAGCCATATTACTATTGGCTTTTTCTAGTGACCAACTGAATGAGTAAGGTATCTTATCTTCTATTATCTGAGAAAATAGAATTAGTTGCTCCCAAGAGCTGATGTTTAGAGATTCATTTCTTTAGTTTAGTTCTTATATCAAATCCACTTTCATAACATAGATACTTGTCATATATACATGGGCAAGTTTTCAAACAGAGCATAAAAATCAATATGTATATTTCTAAAGTAGTCACTTAACTACAGTTATTTTAGTCATTTTTCTATATACACTAAACCATTCTTTTCTATGTACAATAGCTTTGAGGGCTGTGATACACTTTGCCTCTTACTATGTTTATTTTTCCCAGCCTCTGTTACAGCTTTCACAAAATGAGCTGCTAGCTCAGAGAGTCATGGTAAGGTATGCATGAGATTATTACACATGCAATATTCTTAGAAGCACAGTAAGACACTCATGGTAAAAATATTGGTAATGTGGATTCTGTGTTGTTCTTCCCATTAAAAAAAAAAGTGAACTAAGGCTTTAGTTTACAGAAAATGGTCAGAGTAGTATTACATTGTTTTTGCAATAATGAACATGTTTGCGTGTTTAATAAAATTACTCTGATTTGGTATTCCAAAGTTTTCCAGCTATCCATATCAAATTTGATCAATTTAAAGGGATATTATGTAAATATCCTTTTCAAATTTATGCAGAATGAAAGTATCATTTAAGCTACAAAATATTTCCATGAGCTTGTCATGATTCTATTAGTCGATCTTATTTGCTATCAATTATTTTAATCAATGAATGCTGCATGACAAGAATCTATTGAAAATAGGTACTATATCTCTTACTTAAATTAAAATTTGGCTAATTAGTAAAAATAAAAACGGAGGGCCTAGATTGATTTTGTTCACAGAATTTTAGAAGGCAAGTCCTTTTGTAAAAAAAAAAAAAAGTTACATCTTTGTTTCATTCTGTTACTCAAGGTAAAGCTGTGTCCCAAAGATTTGTGGACGTTTGGAATGTTTTGTTGATCCCTTCTCCTGCAACCACTTTTCCTGCCACATTCACAGATAACTCTCTAAATATTTCCAGTTTGAGAGGAGGAAATAACTCTCCAAGAACTGATTTCAATTACACGTTGGTGGGCAGTAACTGTTATGAGTACCAATCAGAAATATGTGTCAAAAATGCCACCTTCTGTCTTAGTAAAAGCTGACTTAGCAGAAAGAGATGAAATTTAGGGCAAGTCAGGATTCTTGTTTCATTGTCCTATTTTTGGTAAGAGATGGAATTTAGGACACCTCAGAGTTCTCTCTTCTGCCCTATTTTATTGCATCTATGTTTATTCATATTCAGCAAAAGGAATCCCAATTTTAGCCTTTGGCTTCTTCATTTCAAAAAAGTATTTTCCCAGTTTTTTTTTTAATTTTAAAATTAATATATCTGGCTGGAGAAAAATAGGGAAATTACATAAACTAGAACAAAATTTTAAAATGGCTCAGTGCTCCATTGGCAGAGGAGTAAACTCTGTTTTTGATAAAATCTTGTAATGTTCCTCTGTGATATGCTTGGTTCTTATGTTCATTTGATTTGTTGTGATCATAATACAGGTTTGCTTTTTATCATTTATTTTTATATTACAAACATTTTTTATTGTAACTTTCCAGGTAGTATATATTGGATAATGTCTAATCTATTGTGATTAGACTCATATTTACTTCATTTTTCTTCATTCGTTTTAAGATCTTGTGTATTACACTGATGTGTTATTTTTATCTTTCACATTCTCATGTTTCTACTAATTCATCAGGATAAACTTCCAGGAATAAAATCATTACATCAAAGTTTAAGAATAGTTCTAGGCTATTAATACATGACATATTAAGATACATATATTGGTAAGGAATTGAGAGAGTAGGAAAAAAATAAAATAAGAATGATGCTATATGTACGTATTCTAATCCTGTATCTTTGACTAATTTCACTCTTATGCTCATTCTCTAGATAGCATTTTCTCAAAATAAGATATAAGATGTATGTAAATTTCCAATCTTGTGAAAATTCAGATTTTGATTTTTGAGGTCTAGGGTGGGGCCTGAGAATCTGCATTTCTAACAAGCTCCTGGAGTATAAATGAAGTAAAACATTTGCTGCTATAATTCCTACTGGAACTATGGTGAAAATGATTCTGCCATAGGATGTGAATACAGAATTTATCATTGTCTTCCTTTATTTAAGCACAGTTTTAGTCATCTTACCACCCTGTCAATGTTATTAAAACTATCATTTTTTTTTTTTATACCATCACTGTAAAAGATTTTCTCTGGAATTAACAGCCACTAGATTTACATTTAGATGTTCTTGAATGAAGGTGTTGTGTACAGATGTATATTACTTTATTAGGGTTCAATTCAGGAAAGGAATCAGATTTTTAAAATCTACATGAATTCACATTTATTTAAAACTGGACAGTATATCATATATTAAATTTTATAATAAATTTTTTAAGCTTAAAAATGATACAATGCTATTATGAACTCTGAAATTGACTTTCAAATCATGCAGATCATGGATTTTATACAGTAATCAGTTAATTGATTTTTAAAAAATTTTCATTTGATTCTGTTCCATGATCTAGACACTTTGTCAGGGCATAAGCGTTGGACCAAGTTCTCACAGTACCCTCTCTCACTTCTCTCTTCTGCCTCCCTCTTCCACTTGAAAGACCTGTGTTGATTACTTTGGGCACAAGCAGGTAATCCAACATAATCTCCCTGTTTTAAGGTTATCAGATTAGTAAACAATTCTGTCTGTTACCTTAATGTCTCTTTGCCCTGTAACCTAACTCTGCAGTTTCTAGGAATTAACACTGGACATATTTGGGAAGCCATTATTCTGCCTTCCACAGTCATAATTCATTATCCTTTAAATGAACTGCTAACACATTTTAAGGATATGTATTTCTAGGATTATAAAGCATATTTTTCTATAATTTTATTTTCTTGCAATGTATTTGTCAGGTTTTAATTTCAGAGTTATGCTCACTTCACAAAACAATTTGGTGGTATTCTACCCCTGTGTTTTTTAAAACTATTTTTTCTAAGTTTGGCATTATTTCTTCCTTAAATGTTTGATATACTTTTCCCATAAAAACCATTCTGGACTGGATTTTTCGTTTGTGTGCATCTCTTGAATAATTCAAAAATTTTATTCTATAGAGGGGTATGAAAATACTGTCTTTTTTTGAATCACTTTTGGTAACTTTTGCTTTTTAAGGAATTTTCCCATTTTATCCAAGCTGTTCAATTATTGTATAAAATATTTATAATATTTTCTTATTATTTTTTTACCCTCCGCAGGATCTGTAATGATATCAACTCTTTAAAACCTGTTATTGGTAACAGGCTCTCTCTCTTTCTTTCTGTTTTTAATCAGTCTTGATAGGGGTTTATTAATTTTATTAAGCTTTGTATGTGGATTGCTGCTTTTTTTCTATTGTCACTTCTCTGTTTCATTAATTGGTGTTCTTATATTTACTAATTTAATTTGCCTTTTATTATATAAACACTGAAGGCTCTAAATATCCCTATAAGCTCTGATTTAGCTCCATCCCACAAATACTGAAATGTTTTCATTGTCATCATTTTGAAATATTTTCTGATTTCCCTTGTATTTCTTGTTTGACCTTTGGAATATCTAGAAACGTGTTGCTTAATTTTGAAATAAATGAGAGCATTTATAGATATTTATTTTAATCTAATGCAATTAATTTTGTCAGAAAAAGAACACTTAGAATTTATTGAGAATTCTTCATGTCCTACTGACAGGTGGTGAATATTTCAGACTTGAAAATAAAGTGTATTCTACATTTGTTGAATGTAATTTTCCATATATATCAATTACTTAGAGAAAGAAAAGACCATTTACCCCAATATCTTCCAAACTTATTTTTAGCATGAAATCATTTGAGCTCCAGTGAACTTCCCTCAATATAACTGTTTCCTGGGAGTTACTTTGAGAAGCACTGTCCTAGTCAGAAGAGAAATCCTCCCTTTTCTGGAATTCTCATCCTAGTCACTGGATTGTTCAATTTTGGGAATTTCTTCAAATGGTGAGATAGAAACAGGACACTTGTGCAGCACACAGTTCAATGAATCCATCTATATACGTAAGATCTGCTTCCCTTTTGACATTCCTGGTAATTTCAAGATTATAGCTAACGAGAATGACTAAAAATAAAACATCATATAATCAAAGCATATGTAAAGATGAAATGATAAAATTATAAAAATATACATGGATAGTTTTATTTATCAATATATATTATTTAACACAGTTCTTAACACATGTAACTACTTTTAGCTCTGATAACTTGGCATTAGCCACCTTCATTGTTCACAGTTAAATGCCATAAGAAAAATAAAAGTAAAAACAATGCAAATTTAGGTGAAATTAATAAATAGCAGTTTTAACTACAGAGAATCTTTAGAGAATTACAAACAAATAAAATAGTTAATTAATTTTGACACAGCTATCCTTTATCGCCACCCTTTTCTGTTTTAAGTTAGCACTACAGACAAAAATAATAATTATATATTAAATATCCTTTTCTAATTTTTTTTTAATTGAAGTACAGTCAGTTACAATGTGTCAGTTTCTGGTGTACAGCACAATGTCCTAGTCTTGCATATACATACATATATTCGTTTTCATATGTTAAATATCCTTTTATTGTATGACGTGTTACCTGGTAGTACTGAAAGTCTAATAAATAAAACTGTAGAACACAGTCTTTTCCTTCTTCAAATAAACATCACTTGCATTTGTTGGGGGAAAAAAATGTTCACTCCAAATAAGTGTTCTGTATTTCTTCAAGGACTCAAAGGCTTAAGTTTGCACAAAGAATTTGTGTAAATTTTTTCCTAGAATCTATTTTTTCCTATTCTTCCCTTTGACAATGGAAAATTGCCTGTATCAATCTTGTTTTCTTTGCTATTTTTTATTTTAATAAAATGTTAACTATAGCCTACACACAAAAATAAACCCTGCAAATCTTAAGTGAACAGCCAGATGAACAGCTGCTTCATAAAAGTTAGACCCCTCCGTAAGTAGCGCCCCACTCAGGAAACCTGTTCCCAGGACCCCCCAGAGCCCCCTTTCCTTTCTCTCTTCAGTTACTACCCACAGTCCCAAAGGTAACCTGACTTCTGTACCATAGATTATTGTTGAACATTACAAAAATGAAAGGAGAATAAACATACTTTTGAAACCATGCCTAAGTAGCAGTTAAATTTCTTAAACCTGTAACCTGCCTTCACTAATCAAGGTTGTTTTAATTGTTGCCGGAAAAAAACTTGCCTGCGGCAGGCAGCCTAAACAGAAGGGGTGCCAGAGCTGTTTTCCCAGAACTGGGAGTCAGCTGCGTCTGGTGCAAGGAGCCGGTTTAGACTGCATAGGACCGCCTACCCTCCCACTGGGCATGCGCGTGCGTCCTCCGGGTGCCCTTTGTACTCAGAGGCCGAAACCCCGCCTCAGGTCGTGGTTTGCGCCTCCATTTTTGAACCTGCCGAGGCCGTGTGCATGCGCGGAGTGACGGTGACCATTCCTTTTCCTTACTTCCAGTCGTCTTCACACCTCCCTCGCCTCAGACCGCTCTGCTGCTTTATTCCACAGATATGCCGAGCCCCTGCCTCCGGAAAAGAGGATTTGAGGTTTGTTCTCTCATCTCTCCTCGTCATCTCCTTGTTTGGCTGCCTTGTGACTAAGCTCTCTCTTCGCGTCTTCTGGGCGCCCGCGGTTTGGCTTTCCGTGCTTCCTGCAGCCAAATGAACCCGATTTCAACACTGTGTGTCTGCTTTCCCTTGTTCAGTACTGTATTTGTGCGGTTGTGGTTCATTTTTCATTGTGGTGTAGTATTTCTTTGTGTAAGACTTCCTATTGATTAGTTGGCTACTAACAGAATTTCTCTCATCCTGTCAGCAAGTAAGTAGAATCCAAGAGTTGTAAGAAACAAATAATAGACTAAACTCAGAAGATTAGGTCAAAGTCGAGTGTCCACAATTTTGGCAGGATTATGTGTTAAAAAAAAACACCAACTCTCTTCCTAGCTCCTTGTTCATCGTTCCTATCTCAGAAAGACTGAGAATGATAATCTAGCAAGGTAAGTCACAAATGGAGAACACTTTCAATGATTACTAATACCCATGTTTAGTAACCATTATAATAGTTATTATTTTTAGCTAGAGCAAGTTTAATGACTGGAGAGGAGGGCTTTTTGTCTCCAGTTTTGCCCTGCCTCTTTAAAAAAGCAAATGGAAACAAATGAGTGGTTTCAGTAATTTTCAGAAGAGTTAAGTAATTCTCTTCCGTCATTTGTTAATACAAGACTAAGTTCACCAAACCATAGGAATAGATCTTTTTAGTTAAGCTTCTTACTAAATATAAATCTTGTAAAGTTTGTATGCCAATATGAATTCTCTATTCATTAGTAATATACTGAGTTCCTACTATGTGAGGCCTCTGCTGACACCTATTAGGCACTCAGAATGCATCCAGATTTAATAAAAAAAATGAAACTAATTCGTATCTGATATGGCAGACTAAAGATCTTAAAATAAAACAGGGTAGCAGTCTTGAAGACAGAGGTTTTGGTGGTAACAGTGAAATCCCTCTGTTCTCTATTCTACTCACTGTAAAACTCAGATAATGCTAACTTTTGTACAGAAAGGATGCAATGGTATTTTTATTTTAGGAAGCAAGCAGTCCTTGATGCTTGGGAGAAAATGAAAAATTGATTGAAGCAAGGGCCAGGTTCAAATCTATTTAGTTGTAATTCATCTGATTTTCCATAACAGATGCCAGTGCCAGACAAGAGTCTTGATGAACACCCCAGCTGTGGATTCAGCCTTCTCTTAGACACTGAGGGAAGGTAAGAAACTTGAAAGAGGCGTGTTAGTAGAGATAATCTGATGGTTCACTGTCATCATCCAAAAAGGATACAACTGATAGTAAGACAGGGTAGAGTTGGCTTCCTTGTTTCATCTGAGCCACTTCTTGTGTGAGTTTTATAGCTGTAGACATTTTTTATTGTTACTATCATGACTCTCATTTTGCCTTCTTCAATATGTGTATTAATGGCATGATAGACTTTGTTAATATACTTTTTGTTTTTTGTGTGTAGTGAGGATAGCCCGAATGCGTGGAGCTAGAGGAAGCTCCTAAGGGCTGAAGAATGTAGTGTTCAATCCGAGGCAGGACATACTGCTGTGAGCCTGTTGCTGTTTGCCTGTAGGATATATAAAAGAATTATACCCATTGAAACATCAGGTCAGCTTCAGACCTCCCTCTGCCTCTCCCGTGGGATGAGGAATAAATCCCACTTGATCATGGTGTATAACCCTTTTAATGGACTGCTGGGTTTGTTTTGCTAATATTTCGTTGAGAATTTCTGCATCCAAGTTTATCAGGGATATTGTTCTGAAGTTTTCATTGTAGTGTCTTTGGCTTTGGTATCAGGGTAATTCCTTCCTCAAAAATGAGTTTGGAAGTGTTCCCTCTTCTCTTTTTTTGGAAGATCTTAGGAAGGGTTGATATCATATCTTTTAATGTTTGATAGAATTCATCTGAAAACATATCGTCCAGGGACTTTTTTTGTTGGGAGATTTTTGTTACTGATTCAATATTCTTATTTGTTATTGGTCTGTTCAGGTTTTCTGTTTCTTCTTGAGTCAGTCTTGGTAAGTTGTGTGTTTCTAGGAATTTATCCACTTCTAAATAGTACAATTTGTTGTTTGATATGATTATTCATAATAATCCTTTATGATCTTTTAATTTCTGTGACATCATTTATGTCTTGTCTATAATTTCTAATTTTATTTGTCTTCTGTCTTTTTCCTTAGTTATCCTAAGGGTTTGTAGACTTTTATCTTTTCAGTCAACTCTCAGTTTTGCCAACTTTTTCTACTGCTTTTCTATTCTCTATTTCATTTGTTTCTGCTCTAATCTTTGTTTCCTTCAACTTACTTTGGACTTAATATATTTTTCTAGTCCTTGGAGCTGTAACATTGGATTGTCTATGTGAACTCTTTATTCTTTTTTAACATAGTCATTTGTAATTGTAAACTTCACTCTTGGTATTGCTTTTGCTGTATCCCATAAGTTTTGGTATATTGTGTTTCTGTTTACTTTTGTCTCAAGATGTTTTCTGATTTCCCCTTTTGATTTCTTCTTTGACCAAGAGTTGTGCAAGACTGTGTTGTTTAATTTTTCATTATTTATGTGCTTTCCCAATTTCATTTTGTTATAGATGAGATAATTTGTTAAAGTTCTTAGGTGGCTTTCCTCAGTAAACATTAGCTGTATTAATGACAATGATGACAATATTGTTGTCACAGCTCCTGTATGCCATAGAGTTAATTGTTAATGTACATACCTCAGTCTGAAAAATTCGAAGGCCTCAAATGATTTCTCCAGTCACATAAGCTGAAGGATCAGGCCACTGCCTCCCTAAGATGGAGCCCGGGACCTAGAGGAGGTTATTAGGACTAGGGTGAAAAGCTGTGGTGATTTATTTTCTGGTAATTTGATTGGGCCACAGGGTGTCCACATAAACACTTCTGAGTATGTCTGTGAGGATGTTTCTAGATGAGATTAGCATCTTAATTGATGGATTCAGTAAAGTAGACTGGCTTCCCCAGTGTGGGTGGGCATTCAATTCATTGAGGTCCTGAACAGAACAAAAAGCAGAAGAAGGGAGGATTTTTTTTTTTTTTTAACCTTCCTGCCTGCTACAACTGGGACAGTGGTCTTCTCCTGCCCTTGGACTGGGATTTATACCATTGGGCCCCCTGGTTCTTGAGTCTTCCTACACAGACTAGTATTTAATGAACATCTTTGGAACATATATATAATTCTCAGTGATGGCAGACACACGCCTCTCCTTCTGTGCAATAGTGAAGGAGTAACCATTGCTATTTTAAGTTCTAGTTAGGGTGAAAGGGTGCAAGGCCAGACATAGGCTTTGACTGCCCCATTTCTGCTCTCCAGAAGTTTGAAAACATTAACCTTAGGGAAAGCTTTGGCCATCAGACACCTGATAGTTATTCAGAAGGTTAGACTATAAAAACTCTAGGATTCCTTTCAAACCCTAAAGGACGGCCAATTCCCCTAAAAAATCCTTGTTATAGGATGCTTGGTTATTAAACATGCCTCACTGCTCAACTTGGGTGGATGAGAGTGGAAAAGCCAGTATGATATGAAATGAATCCATACATCACTACTTAGCCACTGGAGCTTTGAATAGACTCAGACTCCCTGGTAAGTGTGAGTTAAATACTCCTGTATAGCTGGCTCCCATCTTCTTCTCACGTTGATAATCCCAGCGACACGGATCATGTTTATTTCCCTAATTATTCTAGTCCCTCCTTCCCAGCCACCAATCAATAAATAGATCAGGGACCTGGAGATAGTGCCTTTTCCTTTCAACTCCTGCTAATTTCCCTCTGATAATTGACTTCTTAAGGAAGCATGGGAAACAGAATTTAAAAAAGAAAAAAATCGGCTTACTTCCTAGTGATTTCACAATGCAGAGGGTCCCACTTGGTTTAGAACACGCTTGGCATCCCTATCAGACGACCTGATCTGAGACTTGTAGCAAAGCCTAAAACATGATCGGGTGCACCTGTTTTCTTCCCAGAGTGGAGAATTTGACACAGAGCCGGACTGATCTATGGAAGGGCTGGTGTGGGGAGGAGGGGGCTGCACATGTGCAGTACTCCCTCACGCTCCACAGAAATGGTTGTGTCTCCTGGAATTATCTGACGAAGGGGAAATTGGTGACATTTAATGTTTATAAATAATGTAAGCATCTCGTTTCAGGTTGGCAGCATTGTTGCTGGCTGTCAGAACCGTTTCAGTATCACCAATCTAATCTCAGGACTTTGTTTCTATCCTTTTTTTTTTTTTTTTTTTTTGTAGGGGAAGGGTAATATGAAAGCAATACCATCGAGTGAAGCTTTTGTTGGGAAAATCCAGTAGGAGATATAAAATACAGGGGCTTGGAAAAGCTAGACTCTCAGGAGGCCTCTGCTTATTATTGGCATGGTAATGAGTCCAGTGGTGCCTAGCTTGAGCTATTAGATCTATAAAAAGGATAGTTGTCACTCTTATAAAGAACGAACGGGGACAGAAATGCATAATAATGTTATCACTTGTTTGTAGACATTGAATGATTATATCTCAAACAGAATACAGGTGGCAGAGATTGTTTGAAAAAAAAAAAGCCTCCTGGGATTAAAATGACAAAGACACACCTCCAGTAGCATTCCACATTAGCACAAAATAGAATAAACATACCATTATCTTCATTTTTCTTATTCATTAGTGTTTTAAAATTGGAAACCTACTTTCTCTGTTTAAATAGAAGCTTATTCAAATTGAATGTAAATAGAGATCAACTTTTTTAAGTCCAGCTTCTGCCCTGCATCTCCTATAATATTCATAAATGCAAAGGAGGGTGAATAGTATGATAATGAAATGTAAGCATTTTTCAGAGCCACAGACCATAAGATATTGAGAGTCTTTTTATTCTTATTTAAAAGTTGCTGAAAGGAATCAGCTCACCTAATGTGCTAATTTACTAGTTCTAAAAGTGTTTTGAAACTGATACTCAGATTCTAGGAACAGCTATCAAATGAATTAATCTTAAAGTACCTAGTTCGTCAGATCCATTGGTAATCTTAAAAATGGGTTTTGAAATGTAGAAGTTCACTACCAGTGTCGCTGGAGGCTTTGTAAATGTGGACCATTCTTGACCTAACAGAAGCTGATGAAGATAATTCCCGGGTGAAAGTATCACCTTGTCCTCAAGAAAAAGGTGTTTGTTATAAACTCAGACTTTCGGTGCAACTTGGAAAAGGGAACCTGGAAATTTAGAGTCCCAAAATAGCTCTTAAAAAAAAAAAAAAAAAAGAATAAGGCCTCCACTATGGATATTCCTATTAGCAAGTCAAAATTTCTAGATTAATTTTGGATTAACTAATACCTTTCCTCTCAGGGCAAGTCGTTCATTGCAAATGCCATTGCTGATTGGTTGATAGAGCAGATAGAAGGAGAAAAATACTTCTTTACAAAGGAGATGAGGCAAAAGTCACAAACACTGATTAGAAAAGGGAAATGTACTGTCTCCCCCAAAAGGGCAAATAGCCCACCTGCTGAAGACAAAGCTCAAGTGAGGAACATAAAGTCATGCTCAGATTCCAGGCATCTTAGGAATTCTGTCTCCCAGAAATGGTGTGCCGTGGTCCAAGATTCACAGACGAAGTAGACTGTGAGTCCATTTTTCGTGGAGGTAGTGGTTCCTGTTGTACAGGAGGGATGGAGGTGGGTGTGTGCTGGCAAGAATACAGGATAGGGAGGGAGCAAGTCATCCTACATGACCTTTGTTATTCTAGGCAGCTTAGATAATACTGACTACTCCCTAACTCGTAGTGTGCCAAGTGGAAAATTAAGCTAGTCTTCAAAATGTCAGAATCTCCACATTGTTTCCAAAGAGGTCAGGACATCCTGGAGAGTATTTCACTGTACAAATAAATGAGATCAGATTTTCACTTAGTTTTGAGAAAGCATCGAGGGGTTTGGTGCTGAGGTAATCAGTCAC
Organism: Camelus dromedarius; assembly: GCF_036321535.1. Classification (NCBI taxonomy): domain Eukaryota; kingdom Metazoa; phylum Chordata; class Mammalia; order Artiodactyla; family Camelidae; genus Camelus; species Camelus dromedarius. Next base: position 40,101,960 of record NC_087444.1, read on the forward strand.
AGCAGACTGCTGTTTGGAGCCCCTTGGGGACAGAGGAGACTCAGAGGGCCTCCATGTCTGCTCCTTCCTGCTCAGCCTCACCCTGCACATGCAGTTCCACATTTTTTGGTTTTAATGACTAGTCATGTGTATAAGTTGCCAACTAGATTACTGTTCTGTGGCTGGAAACAAAACAGTATTTTAAGTTTACCAAACTAAATGATGTCAGAGTGCATCACTTGGGCTCCTATTCTGGATTGCAGATTTTGTGAGGCCCCAGACATTGTGAGTGTTACTTGAACAATACCTTTCTTCCAGAGAAACAGAATCAATAGGAGATAGATAGATAGACTGATAGATAGGCAGGCAGACAGACAGATAGATATAGAGGAAATTTATTATAGAAATTGGCTCACACAGTTATGGAGGCTGAGAAGTCTGCTGTCTGCATCTGCAACCTGGAGAACCAGGAAAGCCAGTAGCATAATTCAGTCCAAGTTCAAAGACCTGAGAACCTAGGGAGCCAGTGGTGTAAGTCCCAGAGTCCAAAGGCCTGAGAACTGGGATCCCCGGTGTCTGAGGGCGGGAAAAGATGGCCATCCTAAAAGAGAGGTAGAATTTGCCCTTCCTTTGCCTTTATGTTGTATTCAGCCTCCAAAGGATTGGATGACGCCCACCCATATTGGTGAAGGTGGATTTCTTTACTCAGTCTCCTGAATCTAATGCTAAATCTCTTACAGAAACACCCTCGGAAATAATGTTTTACCAGCTACCTAAGTGTCCCTTAGGCCAGTCAAGTTGACACATAAAATTAACCACCACAATACCTCTATAACGTGAGAAGGAAGGGAAGGTGAGAGGGAGAGGGGGAAAGGGGAAAAAGGAGACTCCTTCTCTTTCTTTGCCCATCCCACACACCTTGAACTTTTCTGTACATGGAAAAAAAGTACTAAACCCCTCAGTACTGAGAGTACTACTACTGATTTCAACCCAAGATGGAGTTCATCTCCTTCCTGTGTTCCATTTTTTATTTTTTTCCTTTTTCTTCTCTTTCTTTTACTCTCTATATTTTGCCTTGAGTCTTTCTTCACTTTTCCCTTCCAGACGCATAATAATGAATTTCACTTGTTAGGCAATTCTTTATAAACTTTGGGATTATGTTTGAGTTTACTTTTTTCATTCCTTTTTAAATTTTTTTTAAAATTTTATTAAAAAATTTTTTTACTGAAATACAGTCCATGTACAGTGTGTCAATTTCTGGTATATAGCAAAATGTTTCAGTTATACATACATATATTCGTTTTCATATTCTTTTTTATTGAGTTTATTATTTATTCCTTTTATGAAACTACTAGAAAAAGATGTAGTCGTTAATTCTGGGTACAAATGCCACTTTCAACCGTGGCGCTCTGTTACCTGGTTCAAATTTTTCTAAGACTGTTTCCTCATGTGTAGTCAAATATTTGCATTGGTTTCTCTGATGGGAAATCTCTTCTAGATACTTACATGATTCTGTTTTTGGTATGCAGGATTCAGCTCAAATGTCATCTCCCTGGATACCCAGTTTAAAGTAGTCTATCCCTAACAGATGCCCTGATCTGTTTTGTTCATTGCATTTGCCTTTGTCTGAAATTATCTTGTTGATCATTTATGTATTTATCATATGTCTTCCTCCATTAATACAGCAGCCATGTAAAAACAGGAACTTTATATAACTGGTTTGTCACATTAGATATTTATTGCTATATAACACATTACCTTAAAATTAGGTGTCTAAAACATCATTTATTTTAAGAGAGTTTCTGTGGGTCAGAAATCCAGGCACAGTTTTACTGGGTCCTCTGCTTTAGGGTATTTCGCAAAGATGAAATCAAATATCTCATCTGAAGGCTCAGCTGGGAATGGATTTTCTAAGCTCACCCAAGTGGCTGTAGGTAGGATTGATTCCCTTGTGGATTGTTGGACTGAGGGTATCAATTCCTCACCAGCTATTGATCAGAGACTTCTTTCAGTTCCTTGCCACGGGAGCCACCTCACAGATCAGTTCATAACATGGGGGCTTATTTCATTAGCACAAGCATGAAGAAAAGCTAGAGAGTTCTAGCAAATGGGAAGTCAATCTTGTTAATGTAATCACAGGAGAGATGGCTCATTACTTTGTCATATTCTATTTGACTGAAGACATTTGCTAGGTCCAGGAAACATAAGGGCAAGAAGGGGTTATGTAAATTGAGCCAGGAGGCGGGCATTGCTGGGAGCCCCATCAGAAGGTACTCATCATACCCTCAGGGTGGGAGAAAAGAGCCTGAATCGGAATTTATACTCACAAAATGTTAGCCAGGTAGGAAGGCCAACAATTCCTAGAGGAAAAAAAAAAAAAAAAAAAAAAAAAGCAAATGCCTGTGAAGCCTAAATCTAATATTCCCAGTGAGCTGGTTTGAGGACCAAATATCTGTCAAAACATCCTGCGTCCTTTCATGTTGACATTGAGCAAGTTCTATCTTCCTGTTTGTCAGACATGTTTGTTATTCACACATCTACACTGAGGCAATAAGGTGGCAGCTTCACTATGATTAATTCATCAGAGGGGTAGCCATTTCTTTAAAGCATAACACTCATTCAACAATTGTGTGCGAGGTTTTTGTATTCCAGAAAAGGTACTATGCTGTTACCCAAACAATGTATGATTTAAGTTCTCTACTAGGCATCCAAAGCAGTTGTAAAGATAAAGACAATGTAGTAAGTTAATTGAGTCACACGCCTAAACTATACAAAACCAAGATTCTCAAAATTTTGGTCAAAGTTAACTTTTTTTTTCATATTTGACTATGGACATACAAAATAGTAACACTTAGGAAAAATGGGTGATCGAAAAGCTTTATACTATTTCTGCACCATTTTTGGAAGTTAGAGATCATTTTAATATGAAAAGTTAAAAAAGTAACTTTTTTTTTTTTTTTTTTTTTGGTAGTCTCCTTATAGAAGAAAATGTAAGGACTCCGGCCCGGCACAGGAGACCCACTGTATAAGGCACTGCAGAACTTTATGGTCCATCCTCACACAGTTCCTGCAACTTGAGGTTGCCAGAATGTGCCGTATAGTTGGCTGTTTGCATCTACAGACTCAGGACCTGCAGATAAAGAGGGCCGTCTGCAGTATGCTCTTTTATGAAAGGGACTTGAGGATCCCCAGATTTTAGTACCCGTGGGTCCTGGGACCAATCCTCGGTTGGATACCGAGCGATGACAGTGTATCCTTTATGCCAGACTTTTCTTTCTGTCCAGAACTTCCTCCCCGTCACTATAGTGGAGCAAACTCCTACTCATCTTTCAGGCCACAGGTCATTTTCCTCCTGGCCCAGAAAATTCTTCCTGAACACTCCAGGCAGAATTAAGCATTTACTCCTGGACCTCCCTTACCATTTGCCCTTCTTTTCACTTAAAGCAAATCTCTCTGGTGTCTTTGTAATCATGCTTAACCCCAAAAGTATGTGATTCTGATCAAAGCAGATCATGCTCTGATCCTCTACACCTCCCTTCCCTGCCCAGACACACAATCCCTGAGGCATGTAAGATGGCTTATAAATGTCCTAATGTGTGGGCTTCAAGGTACCAATCACTCAAATGAAGTTTTAACTTAGTAGGGGTGTTTATTTTTCACTATATATCTACACTTTATATGCAGCTTTAACTCACCCAGTGACCAAGTGAGATAGGTGCCACAGTACCTCCATGGTACAAACGAAATCATGTTCACAAGGAGTGAAGTACGGATTTGAACCTGGGTTCTCTGATAAAGGACCATCACCAGTCTGTGAAATCACCTTTAATACAACCTCCAATTATTCTGGTTCTACCATTTTAAGAGCCACACAATAGTCATCTATCATATAGTCCCCTGGGTACATTTCCTTTAGAAAGAGATTAATCTGTCATTTCTGTTTTTCTTCAGCTGATCACATATTTTCCAAAATAATATATCTATTTAGAATTCTTCCAAAACAAAACAGAAAAAGGTCTCTGGCATAAAGCATTCGTTCCTTTTCTTCATGTTCATAGAAACAGTTGTTTGGTGGTTCTTTTTCTTCATCAGATCTGCCTATTATTTTTTTTTCCTAAGCTCTTAGCATCAGAGGGTAACCTTAAACGAATGACATTTTCAAGTGCTTTATATTCTAGGCCTCAGGATCAGATGTTGCCATTTTCAGAGACAGCTGTAGCTCCACTCACAAAAGGCCAAGTATCTTATAAAAGAAGAAGTCGTTGTAGAGTAAGCTGTTCAAAGCCATATGCCCGACTCTTCCCAGGTGCAGTAGGAACAGGCCCTATTCAGGTGCCGCCCTGGGTTGGGGGCTGCTCACTTGCTCGTCCTACTCAAGGAATCATTTCCGTTCGGTTCATTTACTGAGCATTTCCTGTGTGTCAGATACTGCACTGAGAACTTGGCTTACAAACATAATGTAACAGCTTCCCCTTTGTCCCTTAGGACATGTACAATTCTATGGAAGAGTTTAAATTTCACCCAATTTTTTAAATTCCAAAAACCTCTCTTTGTGCTCTGATTGCCCAGGAGTTCTTGTTATGTTTTGTTGACTTTTCTGTGTTTTCCCTTAGCTCTGCTTCTGTGGGAGCACCTGTTCTAGTTGCTCAGCTTGATCATCACATCTCTGCTTAAACACAGGGTTCTGCACCATTTGTTGATCCTGTTCTGTGTCCCGCAGTGGTATCTGGAGCAGGCTGTGAGGTTTATTTCCAGTACTCCATGTGTGCATAACACACACACACACACACACACACACACACACACACACACAGAGTCAGTTCTAGCTTTGTAAACCTGAGATGATGCATTGTACTATTTGCCCAAGAAAGATGTTTAGTTGTTGTTTTCAGGACATGACTTTTGTTTTTTGGCTGAAGGAGATGTTGGAGAGATGTTTTAGAAACACAGAAACAGAACAGATATGTGTTTTCTTTAATCTTATATTCGTCCACAATATTAAGTCACTGCTTTATGTCCTACGTACTTGAACATCAAATAATGTTGCAATGGCCAGCAGCCAATCAGACATGGTATTACTACTGTTTGTACTAGCAAAGGAACCACAAAACAAAAGAACAGCTAAGGGCCATACTGAGTGGCAGGCTTCCAGGTCTGGAGCAATCATATTAATCAAGTCAAAGATAACAGTTGAATCCTGATGGGCTTGTCACCATCAGAGATCTATATCTCAGGTCCATTTTGTTGTATACATGGTGAGCATGTGTGGCATGGCATTCGCAGTTGTGCAGCAATACAAGTGGAGGGGATGTGTCCACAGCCACATGGTTTATGTGAAAGAAGTAGGTCAAATCCTAATATGGTCCACATTCTCATGGTCATTTTAGATAGGAATTAGTCAAGGAAAGCTATATTGCCAAAAATAAATCTTTTCTGGGAGCAGGGATGGATATAACTTATGTCCTATGATGATCTCACACATGAATTTCTAAATACTTATTGAAAAAAGGACTACATGTGGGGTACAATGTGAATAAACATACAGTCACTACAAGTACAATTTCTGCTGTATCATGGAGCTAGTGGCATAGGGCAGGAGACAGGTGATAGCAAGGAAACAAGAACACCTACAGATTACGAAAACCGCTGTGACTGAAAGACACAAGACTAACATAGAATTTCTAGGAGACTTGGTTTAGATGGAGTGATCTGTGATGGTTTCACTTGGGAAACAATATTTAAACTGACATGTGAATGGTGAGATTGAGCTGGACAGGATATAAAATCATCCCAAGCATAGAATATAGTATGTGCAAAGGTCCTGTAGTGAAAAAAAGATTGTGGCTTGTCCTTGAAACTGGAAGGAGGCCAGCTTAGTGTTTAGCAACCAAGTCAGTGGATGGTGAGATCAGAGAGCCTAAAGAGAGACTGTTCCTTAGAGACTTTATGTAAGGAGTTGAGCTACATGTAAAGTAGGTGGGAAAGTTTTGAATAATCTTCAAGTATTTATAGATACAACAAAACTTTGGACAATAGTATACTATTGCCAAGTGTACACCATGGATTAGGGGCAAGATGGCAAGAACAACAAGGAGACTGTCACGGGTTGGGTTCCCTAGAAAGCAGACTGTAGGACAGAGGCTACCATGTAGGAAGGTAAGAGGGAATGCTCTTAGGATCAAAATCTATGGAGGGGAAGGAAAGGATATGGAATTATACAAAAGTAGACTTTGTGCTACAGTGTGATTTCAGTGGAAGCTTCAGGCAATCAAGGTGGAATATCTAATCTCAGATGATCCTTCAGTGTTACCCCAAGTTGGAGCACTCCACTCCTACTGGATCAGTCATTGAATATAAGCTATTTTAGGAAAGAATATAAACTCTGGAGAGGGACCTCTCGTCAATAGAGGTAAATTCACAAAAGGGGATATAACCCAAGGACTGTCTACCAACCAACGGTACTCTCAGAAGCTGGGATAATGATTTCTTCTGTTCCAAAGGGAGAACTAAGAGATTCACTGTGATCTACTCTTACATCACTTGGATCCACTTCTGAGAGAATCTGGTTCTGGGAAGAACGCATTCAGGATTCTGATGGACCTCTCTGCTTGGGGAAGTTTAGAAAAGGTTTTCTAGGTGAACATCTATCCCGCTGTATCTCATCTAAAGAGCACAACTGATGCCTGTCCTCCATCTATTTTATATTTCTCTTACCCTCAGTTATTACTCTGCAGGTCCCAATGGCTGACCCCTACTGTCGTGACCTAGACCCTCATTCTTGAGGGGTCTGTGCTCCTTCTCTGACTGGCTTTGCCACACTTGTCTACTTACCATCGTAATTCTTCTGTCAAGGGAGGGCTCAGAGCTAGTGGGTAGCCTGGGTGTAAAGACATTACTCTTTTCTCACTGTGTCACAGCAGCCCTGCTTCCTCTTGATGATCAGGGTCAATTATTCCTGCTGGTTCCTTGACAGAAGGATCCAGAAGTGTCCAGATAGCTTATAGTCCATGGGGACTCTTGCTGTGTGTTTTGGCAGAAGCATTCTCATTTTGAGAACAAGAACATCTAAAACTACTGAGCCCAGGGCTGTGGAGATGAGAGGCACACATTCCCCAAGTAGGTCACTGGAAGTGTTGATAAATGGGGACACTCCTGATTTTACCTCAATTCCCGGACTTGTGCATTCTTGCTTTTTCTTTCTTTCTTTCTTTTTTAAGTATCAGAGAGTGTTGATGTTTCCAGTTAAAACTTTTAATCTAGAATATTTTTTAAAATATATTTTTACTGAAGTATAGTCAGTTTACAATGTTGTGTCAAATTTCTGGTATACAGCACGATATTTCAGTCATAGGAACATATATATATATATTTGGTTTCATACTCTTTTTCACCATAAGTTACTATAAGACAGTGATTATAATTCCCTGTGCTATACAGTATAAACTTGTTGTTTATCAGATTTTGTGAGAATCCTCCTATATTTTGAAATGAGAGACACTCTGCTAGAGTTCAGTAGGTGTTCTGTGTGATTCAGTGGGTTTGTAGATGTAATTCTTGGTGTATTTGTGGGAGAAGGTGAGCTGTAAGCCTCTCTACTCTGCCATCGTGGCTCAACTCCCATTCTTGCTTTTGAGGAAGGGGACATGCACACAAATGTCTGAAGGCCATTGATTTAAAGTATACTCTGAAACCTGGAAAATCTTATAGAAATTTTACCCCTGAGCTCGGCCCTTTTGCTGAATATTTTATAGACCATTTTATCACTTTATCAGGTCAGCAACTTCAGCCTCTGTGTTTGAGAAAAACCAATGGATCTAATGGTTGTATGCCCACTCTTACCTCCTTTACTGTAAAGTGGATCCTTGGTTTGACTGGATGATGTATGGGATCAGTGGATCAGATACTCTTTGTGGCCATCTGTTAGTGGTATTGGCTGAGGCCCTTAAAGCTGGAAGGTAAACCCTTGCCTAAAACCTGTGCCAAAATGAACTGTTGCCAATTTCAACACATAAGGGAGGCCTCTGGTCTTGCATGTGAAGAGCTTAGAAGATGCCACTCCATCCTAACAAGTAGAAAGCTGAGCAGACTGAAAAATGAACAACTCTTCTTGGATCCATAAGGGAGAAGACAACACAGGGAAAACCTCAGGCTCCAAGATTGGAGAGACAGGAAAGTACAGGGAGTCCCAGCTGCTGCAGGAACCACAGCCTGGTAGGGAGACCTGAATGATGATGGATGAATTGCTGGAGGCTCAGGCAAGTATTCAGAGACAAAAGCTCCAAGGGGACCCACTCACTGGGGAAGCCCCACAGTACTGTGAGATATTCATCCAGGAACTCGAACAGATTCCCCTTGTAAATATCAGAGAGAAATCCCCTCAGGCTTCTGGCAGCGAGAAGAATCCCTTGGGGCTTTCTGGGGAAAAGGAACCATTTTGAAATACGCCAGAGCTGTTATCAAGGCCTGCCCTGAGGGGCACTAGTTAGCCAGAGCCTAACTGGCCTGGGAGTAGGGAAACAAACGCCCAACTCCAGCCCACTCTGGCCATCCTTCCTTCCTCAGGGGGAGAAAAACACCTTTTAAAACACTTGTGAAGTTCACAGCCCGGAGGGATAATCTCACTAAAAGACTAAGACCTAATCATCAGAATACAGAACACTTCCCTCCCTCCACCCCTCACCACATTGTTACCAAAGGCTATTTACAGTGATTCCTTTTACCTGGTACGTAAAAGTTACTCAAAATTTAATTATTGCTAATTACTTTTCAAATATATACCGAGAATGTATACATACATTCAGAAGCACCACTCTTCCTCCCTTGCCCACTACAACCTTGGAAGATTCTGTTCAATTATTTTAAGCCCAGTATAAAGTTATCATTACACATTTTAAGAACTGGCATGAAAAATATACCTATGATACTACAGTCATGGAAATTGGGAACTATACAGAAACCCAATCTAATATTCCATAGATTGATAGGCAGGTAACAAGGTATTTCTATAATGCTAGATATGAGGAGGAAATAGCAGATGGAGTTGGGAAATGGATTCAAGCCATACTGAGAAGTCTGAATTTTATCCTGTAGGTGACAGGAGCCATTGAAAGAAAAGTAATTTGATTTTTACTTCAGAATAATGTAGGGTGGGATGAGAGAGTGGAAGATACTGTAAATGAGAGATGCTTAATCTTTGGACCACTGCTCTGACTCTGGGAATTATTCTTCCTTGATAAGCAAGGCAACTGACAAAAAATGTTCAAAGCACTGAAAGGTATCAGCCACGTTTAGACTCCGTTATGGTACTTAGAAAGCTGAAGGTGAGCTGGCAGCTAATGTGTGTAGGGAGGAGGGTGGTGGGACCGCTCCACTTAACAGGGACTTAGTGATCATTAAGAGGAGATGTGGACAGAGCACACCTGCAAAGCTAATTGCACACTTTGGGAACTTCAGGGGGATGATTTTAGCTGCACTTTTCCCCACTTCAAAGTTGTTGTCTGCTAAATGGACACCGTTTAAGCCATCACATCCCATAGAGGCGTGGGGCTTGGCTCATGAAAATTGAGCAGGCTAATGTAGAAAATAACTGCAAATTAATAAATAAATCCTGATATTATGTAGATTGATACGCTTATTTCAGACACTTGAGAAAATGCAAGAATTTTTCAGGGATGTGGGAGCATGATTTTAAAGGACTGTTTCAGCTGCTTGATTTAATGATCTATTTTTTTGAGATTAAAAGAAGAACAACTTTAGAGGCCCATTTCCCTTTCAAGAGAAGGATTAAATAATCTTAAAGTAGTTTGATGTGCAGTTTATGTTTGCATTTTTTATCTAATCAGCCAAACAAATATAATTAATTCAGACAGTTGTCTCTATGGTTCTGGTGCCTGGTAGGAATTTTATCATTACAAATACAGATATGTTCCTAAAATAATGAGAATGTCATTATTCACTTAATGTGGCCAGAGAGAAACCTGAAATACCGTTTATTATGGAAGTGACTTCTGTAAGCTGTGCAGAGAGCATTAACCGCTTTGCCTGAGCAGGACTTAAGTCTAGCTGTGACTTCGTCTAGTATCAGTATGTCACCCGTTGGTGACATACTTGCAGGTTGGGGGTATGTTGTAATGAAATAGGCACTGGACTAGGAGTTTTCCCTAACTGGGATTTTATTCGGCTTCTGCCTCTGTGTCCCTTAGGTGGTTCCTTAACACCTCTAGCTCCTCAGTGGTTATAGGGACAGTCACTGTTTCTGCCCTAGCCACCTCAGAGGGCTATTGTAAGAGTCAGGTGAACCATGCAAAACAATGTAAAGTGACTGCAGTTAATTACATGTGAGCTTATGCATGTGTGTGCTTCATCTGTGATTTCTCACTTTGGACTTCTTCCAATATTCATAAACTGATTTTCTGCTGCTTTCAGTGTAGAGATTAGAGATACCTTTTTGCATTACTTTCATTATGCTTCTGATCTGTACCCAGTTTCCCTCTTGAGGACTCTTTTCTGGATGCCTTTCTGCTGCTCCCTTTTTTCCTCCGTGTATTTGGATTTTGATTGCTTCTAGGAACATACTCTTTACTTAATGGTACAATCAAATCTTCCCTGATACTACAATCGCTTGCCTGTGACCATAAGCCACCACAAATCACTTCCCCTTCTTCCTTCAGGGTCAAATGATCATCTATTCTAATTGTCACTACTTTCTCATTTCTAGACACTCACCAATCTAGAATCTGACCTCATGACTCTGTTGAAATTGTTCCATGTCTTGATAGTCTGAAGCCTATTTGTCTCATCACAACTGATCTGTCTACTGAATTTAATACAGAAGACCAGTTCTTACCTCTAGAAAAGCAACAGATTAAAAAAAATATTTGTAGTAAACACTACTGAAGACACTACTTTTAAAAAAATGCAATATATAATTCAGGATGCTAGGTGGAATTAAAAATTAATAGTCATTGTCCCTTTATCATTTAAAGTTCAGAACATAATGTTACTGAGGAGTTTTTGTTATATTTTTATTTTGTTTCTTTTTTGTTGTCATATTTCAATTGAAACACCTAAGAGACTTCAGAACAACTCTTTTAATGTACAAAATTAAAGACAGACATTTCTAAAACATTTTTTTGTGTTTAAATGGAATATTGGGAGGAGAGATCTATATAACTTATGACTGTAAAATAAGGTATTATTTATTAATAAGGCACCTGAAAAAGTACTGAGAGATAGTGTAATGTAACTCTTAATAAATTATACTTTAGAATCAAAGAGACCTCTTTGATTACTCATTTTTCTGCTTTTAGCTCTGAAATTTTGAGTGAGTTGCAAACCTTTCTAAGCTTCATTTTTGTTTCTATATTCAATGGAAATAATAATAATTATACTTATCATGCATTACTGTGAAAATTAAATCAGAGTATGCTTATAGAGTTTTTAGTACCACTCAGTAGTAATAGTAATAAAAATTCTAATAATAATTAAATTATGCATTTAATAGTATGTAGTAAACATTCAAGCCCAAACAAGCTTCCTCAAGTCAAGAGTAAGGTGGACTGTATCAAAGATGATCTGGTCAGAATGGACACTTCTCTCTTAAGCAGAGTGTTTTAAATATTTCACTTGTTTTCAGAAAAAAAATATGTGCTGTCAGGTATTTTTAACAAATAAAATACGATCTTTCTATTTCACATAAATATGCATATTGCTGTTTGGTATTCTCATGTCTAAGTGTAGGTTCAGTCTTTCCTGAAAAACGAAATCACTTTGTCTGTCATATGTAACACTGACAAGAGTATTTCCTCAGAAATTCAAATAATGATGTTTTGATACATCTTATTTTTGTCTGGTTCTGCGACAAGAAATACAATTTAAGGGGAGGTATGCTCAGAATGGCAAAACAGCAAAGAATCAGATGAGGGCACACAAAAAAGCAAAGAGACAACCTAGAAGACTATTTTAGAAGACCCCTTAATAGTTGAAGAGGCCCATGGCACCTTCTGGTAGTCATAGTGATGAAAAGTCGAGGACAGATTACAAAGGTGAATGAGGTAAACTTGAAATTGTTTGTTTGGTTGGTTGGTTTGTGGTTGGAACAAGGTGAAGATTTTGGTGTCAGTGACTAGGTGAATGATGGTTCTATGCAACACAGGCAACCTAGAGGAGACATAAATTTGGGGGAAAGATTACAAGTAAATCCTTGATCAGATTATTTTAAAGTTCGTATGATTTATCCTGGTTGAGCACTACGGAGTAATTGTTTCAGTGGATCTATAGTTAAGGAGAAAGATCTGAGCTAGAAAAAAAAAATGAGCTTGAAGTTTAGTAGACTGTATAATCACATGCAAGCTGTGTATTCATGCTTAGGTTTAGGGCTTTGCCTTAGTTTACAATTTGTTCTAATGAAAATGATCAACTCTCAGTCTATCCATTAAATTAGACTTTAAGCTTCATGAAGTAGGTGGTAGAACTTCTTAAAATATTTTACCAAAATATCCCTAACAGCAAAAGAGACTGGATTAGTGCTTGGAGGAGTCTGGAAGAGTAATCTAAATTGGCCCACCGAAAATAGAAATTTATATATCTTTTTATCTTAAAATTATGTAAAACCTTCATTGTCCATCATAACACAAAAAAGTAATTTAAATTAGTGTTAAAATTATTTAAGCCTACAGCTATTTTCAGTTAAAATTAATATGTCAGAAATAGATATCATTTTTAAAAAATTTGAACACAGGTAAGAAAAAAAATTGAGTAGTACTAGTTCATAAAATGGGCTAGAGACTTGCTGATTTCATTTTATGACATATGGGTGTTTTGAAAATGAAACAAAATACATACACCAAATACTTACCCACTAGTGTAATCTTATTCTGGTGAAATGTGATGACTTTGTTTCTACATAAACCCTTCCAGAATTTGTCTGCCTAATTTCAATAATAGTGTTCTTAAAATTTTAAATTTTGATTTATAATTTTTTTCATATAACAATGCATAGTAACTTTTTTCTTGCTGTCAAGTCATTATATTGATTTGTGGTTATATACTATTTCAGTCCTTTGCCTTATATTGGACATTTGTCTTTTGTTTTTGATATCCATGAGCAAATGTGGGACATAGAAATCATTATGGAATTGCCAGGCTAAATGTAACTGAGATATTTATGAGTCTGATATGTTTTGAAATACACTGATCTCTCTCCAGTGAAGCCCTAAACGGGGGTTTCTGAATCATGATAGTAACACAAATATATAGGATATGGGAGAATTTTTGCAATATTCATGGTATTAAGAGACAGGAAAGATTCTACTGTCCCAGAGAAGCAGCAGTCACACAGATTATGTGGGTGTGCTAGAGCAATCACTACTAGACATGCCATAAAAACAGTATTCCAGCAAGATGAACTGCCACTCATGGGGACCACCCACATGCCCTTTGAAATGGCTTGGTCAAGATGTGTCTTTCCTTGTATATTTGGAAGTGATATATATTAACCAAGCAACTATGTCTGGAAAGTGCCTTTCTACCAGCTATGCATATAGTTTATATGATATTGAAGCATATTATGTTAAAGCTCAGGTGTGAATATAGAAGGAACAAAACAAAAAAGCCCATGATGTACTGCGTGTCAACTCTATGCCAGTGAGTCTTATATACAGAAACTTATTATGGAGGAAATTATCATTTTGCAATTAGAATGATGATGCCTTACTCAAGGTCACAGAGTGAGTATTAGGAGAACGAAAATTGGAAAACAGATCCAAGAATAAAACCTATGCTTTGCCAAGTGCATCTATAAAAATGGGAGTCTTGATGGAATCAAATTAAAAGAACACTCTACTCATATGAATATTTGTGATATCTTTACTGAAGCTTTTAAAGTTTACTGGAATGTATGAAGGGCTAATTAGTGCAAAGTGAAAGTGCATTCAGTTAAGAAAGTAAGCTTGATCCCATTATCATGTCAAGTGGGTTAAACTTGAAGTACTCTCCTGAGAGGCAAGCTCACTATCTCATTAGTGCTTTGGTATATGCATATGTTTACTTGTGGGGAGCCTAGAGGCAGATCTGGAAGAGGTGGTGTATAATTAGACTCGTATTACCCAAATTGCTGTTTCTGGGACGCCCTTTTTGATGAGCTTTTTTCATGTCTGCTTCTGTATTTTATCATCTGAGCATTCAGGCAAACTAAGCCTACTTTGATATTTTGTTCAAAGAATGGATTATGAAGTGCAGTGTTTTCACTTCTTCTAGAACACAGACTCCTCAAGAAATGCATAAATATTCACTAGGCAAGATGACAAGTTAGTATGGATTACTGCCTCCCTTCCTCACTTCCCACGACAACACTATGGTAGATATTATGCTGAAGCAAGAAGTTTGCATAGTCCACAATTTTGTGCAGAATTTAAGAAATAAATTAAGGATTCAAAGAGCAGTTTGCTCTCAGTATATGTATAGTAGAGAGTTGTCTAGAGGACAGGAGTGCAAGATGTGTTCCAGTATGACTGAGCAAGAAAACAGTAGATTCACATAATACATTATTAGCATATTAGCTATTAATACCAGGGCAGTTATGGAACCCAGCTGAGAAAGAGAGTTGCTAACTATATGTGAAGGCAAATGTTTTACCTGTTGGACCCTTCAGATCTCCAAATATGTAGAAAATTAACTGAGAAAAATATCTGACAAAAGAGATTCTTGAAACCTACCGATGCTGGAAGGTTTTCTTGGAGTAGTGATCCTTGGTGAGAAGGAAAAACAAATGTGAACTGGTTGATCTTTGGGCTAAGCTCCTGCATCAAATTTTTAAAAAAGGAGTTATACACTTTATAGCAAGATAAAGAATAACTCCAAGGAAATATAAGCAGCTAAGGAAAGTGGAGAAGCATAAGAAGATCATCCAAAATACAAAAATACTGCCTAAGAATTTATAGTACAGTGAATACAAAAGGTTAATATAGACCCAATTATAAAAATTAAAAACATAAAAGAAGAATCAAATATATGAAGAGATAAACCATGTTCATAGATGGCTTAATATAAGTTTTAAATTCATCCAAAGGAAACTATAAGTTAAATGCAATTCCAATAAAAAGTGCTATCACAAATTTTGAGAAAACTTAGATTCCATGATTCTAAATTTTATGTGGAAGAAAACACATTCATAAATGGGTAAGGGAACTTAAAGAAGAGTATTTTAGGGGAATTTACAGTGCTGGATATTCTCCATTTACCACTCCAGATTGACGCTCCTCTCTTTTCCATTTCTTCATGTCTTGGGATGCTGAGCTCTGTGGAACACATCAACCAAGCTTCCTGGCTGTCTGGCTTCTTGAGAAGCCCTGGTACTCATGCTATTTTTCTACCTAAGGCTAAATAAAGCATTACACATGCTTTATAGCTCTTGCTAACAAATGGACCTAAGTGAACCCTCCAAATGGTCTCATATTAGGTTTGTATACCTATATTATAGCGTTTGTTTCATCTTGTTATGGTTTTCTGTTTTCTCTGCTACAATGTTCTACTTAAAGATAGTGTTATATTTAATTAGTTAGTATCCCAGAACACATTAATCAATTAATAGTTGTTCTAAACCTGAAAGAATATGAACTATTTACTCAACTGCAGCACATAGTTTATATTCAGACTTATCATATCCCCAGGTTTATAGGTTTAAGTCTAAACAAAGTTTATTATGTAGGCATGAAAGCTACAGTTGAGGAGAAAAGCTGTTTTTTTTTCCCTCATGTAATAGCCAAACAATGAAATGTAAGAACATTCTATTTCAAAAATAAATGAAAACATTACTACCTATAGTTACTGTTTAACAGACACAATCCAATCTCAACACGATTTTTGAAATCCTAAAGAAAATAATGCAACTGTCCAGAAAGCAGTCAACTATTTTTTAATACTTTGATATTTAATAAAGATAGTTTTATCTCTGCAAGTATGGTTTGATAACCAATGTTATATTCTTAGAGAAGTAAAAAAATGCACTCTAAACAATGTACTAGGATTTAATTTGAATATAGAACATCCTCCCTATAAAAAAAAGAAAATGGGTACAGAATTTTTTAAATACTGTTTTATTTCACTTGAATCTCCTTAATTAAGTACTTAGATAATATATAAATGGAAATGTAGAAACTAAGATATCTATTTTGCAAAATTTCTTTAGTCAAAGATTATTGACAAGTCACAGAATATATTTTTAAAAAAATCAAAAAATAAAAGTTCAAAATACTTAAAGATTATTTAAATAGTACTCCAGATATAAGATCTGAATCTTAAAAATTCGAAGTACCATAATATATTGTGCTTTAATATCATAGTGAAGTGTCATGTATATAAGTGGAATATTGTCAAGTATAATGTTTATGATTTATGCATTTATTTATGCATATTATAATAATTTATTTGAAAATAAATTATTTACTTTACCAGACATAGTCCATTTGCTGATTAAACTTCTTGGGAGGTTTTCTTAATACTAAGAATTACCTGCAGAGAGTATTTCAGATGATGAAATCTGACAAAAACATATTTAATTGGGGCCATATGGAGAGTACAATAGAAGTAGAATCCAAGTACAGTCTAAGTACAGTTTCATATTTCTGTTAAATTTCTTAATAAAATAACACAAGCTCAACTTAAGGAAGATACTCAATATATAGAAGATTAAATTGCATCATATTTGATGCCTTGTACATTGATTAATTCCATGTAAGGTCTATTAGGAATAAACGTGTCTGATTTAAGACAAAATCGAAGGCATGAGAGCACTAGACTTGTTTTTAATAGTGCAGTGTAGGTGGAGATAGCAAAATACTGATGCTCTTTACAAAATATATCAAAAGAGATGGAAGCAAATCACTCAATAGGGAAGAAGAGGTAAATATACATTAATGTCTTGTTCTTATTACTCTTTATCTACCCTTCTTCTGAACGTGCATGAGGTACCATAAGTAGCTCTGAGCAATTAAAAGCTGACTTCTCATATGTTTCCTTGCCATCCATGAAAATGTCCCATTTGGCATTCACAGACCATTATAATTTTATCCCACAATACATTTCAAACCTTATCCTTACTACTTTCCAAGTAGCCTTGATTAAATGTCATGTTTTCCTGTACTCTTTTTTTTAATCCAGACTTAACTGCAAGGTAAATCAAGGAAGATCTGCACACAGTGATCAGAACCCATAGACTATACAATGCCAAGAATGAACTCTAATGTCAGCTACGTGCTTTAGGTAGTAATGATGGTGTGTTCTCGGTATAGGTTCTAAGTACTTTCACTGTAAACATCTTTGCCATAGACATCTTTGCTGCAGAAATTTTTGCTTCAGATGTTTTCACCTCATGACAAACTGGCTGAAGGGCAATTTTGCCATAAAAGAAAAATAACTGGTTGACAGTTTGGTTTCATTTCTCCATTGACACAATACTCCCGTTTTTATATTATGTAAAGCATAACCTTCATAATGATCTACAGAGTGATGAGTAGACATGGTGGTTTGAAAATAGTGGATAATAACAACTATGTATATTGACATGATAGAAAATATGGTGATGAAACTTAAGTATAAAGCCAGATTGTTTACTGTAAAATATCAGTTTACAAATCCTTCAATGAGCACAGTTACTCCTCTGACCTATCAGAACCAAAAGTTTACCAAGCTATTGTAAATGTAAAAAAGGAGGATAGCAATTCCCAACAGTCTTAAGAGCATCAATTATTGATTCTTTAGCTAATATAGATATAATAGCTTATTTTCTAATACTGTCTTTACCAAGTTTTTAAATCAGTATGACAAATTGGATGTAAAAGGATGAAGCTACTCACATCCCCTCAAAAAGAAATGGTTATGTGATTCCTGATGAGTGTCCTTTCTTTAAAATGGTGCAAATATTTTGCTGTTTGATAGTGGGGAACATGATGTGAACAGAATTTTGGTATTTGCACAGAAACTGGTTTAGATGATTTGGTGAAATATAAGGACTGGGTATGTGATGGAACATTCATGGGTGGTCCAGATGTGCACTACTGGTTATATATGTAGTCATATATTACATATGTTACATATGTTACATATGTTATATATGTAGTCATATATTACATATGTTACATATATTACATATGTTACATATGTTGATAAGAAATAGCAGCACCCCTTGTCTGTTTACTTCCAGAGAAATATGAAGAGACTCGTAGCAGATTTTTTTATATTGGAAAAATGTAGGTCCAACATTTGATCCTAAATCTTTAATGATCAACTTTGAGAAATAAAGTATCATTGCTTTTTCTACATATACCCAAATACAACTATAACTGGCTATTTGTTTTATATGGCAAAAAAACATTTACCACAAAATCACCACTAGAGAACAGTTACACTATGAAACAAAAGTTGAATTTAGCATGAAAATTAAGTGCATTTCTTCCAGTTAGCGACTTTATTGATGATGATGATTTGCCCCCAAGACTTGGTTTCTTATTTTGAAGCACCCTGCATTGGAGGAGAAAGTGGCTGAGGGTCTTGAAGGCACAGAGTTGAACCTGCATATCCCATAGGACTTTGGAATGTCTATCCGTGGACATGGGACAAGACTCCAAGAATAAACAACAGTGTAGAAGACTTTCACCATGCGATACAAAGCTCAGTTACCAGTAAACGTCCAAGTAATTGGAAATTGATGCCTCTCTTAATGAAGGAAGATGTTTTACCAAAAAAAAAAAAAAAAAAAAAAAAAAGGCGTGATGCCAAATGAGGAGACAAAGCAACCAGCAAAACAAAATATATAATACTATGAACAAACGACTTGGAAGACAAGTGCTTACGTACAACTCGCAAAATAAAGTCAGTTATTCATGCAGTATTGCCATGAATCTACACACGTTCTAAATGTATTCAAACATCTCGTAATTTGCAATACAGTCTTTTAAATTTTATATTCATTTATCATGTTTCACTATGTTCTTTTAATGCCCCTCTTTTATTTTTCATTGTTTTATCTTTTATGGCAAAATTGCCTTAAAGCCAGTTAGTTATGGTGAAAATGTAAAATCTTTTAAATTTTGTTATTCATTTTTCATGTTTCCTTATGTCCTTTTTAATGTCCCTTTTTAATTTTTCATTATTTTATCTTTTATGGCAAAATTGCCTTATGACCAGTTAGTTAAGCAGTGAAAATGTTTGAGGCAAAAGTGCGTGGGCAAAGATGCCTATGACAAAGATGCTTATAGGAAAATAACTGGACACAGTTAATACAGGTTCATGGACTTGTACAAATGTACCACTTTGGTGTAGGGTGCTGATAGTGGGAGAGGTGATGTATGAGAAGGATTACAGTTTGTATGGGAACTCTGTGCTTTCTGTTCAGTTTTGCTGTGAACCTAAAACTGCCCTGAAAAATAAAGTCTATTAAAAAAAAGAGACTCTTTTTCAACCAACCATTTAAGCATGACTTATGATTAGATAGATAAATCCTGTGACATTCTATAGGTAGCAACTTTGTAAATATAGATATACAAAATGTGTGTATATATAAAATATGTGAATATATATGTATATTAACACACAGAGGTATAATTTTACCCTAATCTATATATTTACCTAACACATTAGAATATCTTCTCAGGAGGGACTTATATTTGTGTAGGAATATTGTCAGATAAGTCATCTGGGAGGTGAATGTCAGCCCAGGGAACCTAGAGCTGTAGGGACTGAGATCTGGCAAATGATAGCTACGCTGGTCTGCATTAGAAATACATGATGTCAGGTGAGGGTATGGGGAAGACAAGAAGGTACACAGGGAGGAGGAACAAGAAAAGGAAAGGGATGAGCAGTGAAACAGGAAGCTAGAGTCCAAGTTGCAGAAGGAGACAGGTAACTTGTGGAATGGGAATATGTCACATCAGTTTCTAAATTGTTTAATCTGTAAATCCCCACACCTTCTCCAAAGCCTTGTGAAAACAGGGTGCTTTCAAAGATTATGCCATTTGGGGCATTAATGGGGCATTTATGAGGAGGGCAGTGGGTAAATTACTAAATAATTAATTCAGAGAAGATGACAGCTCTGGGTCACAGGTGGTCATGAGTCATTCTCAGAAATCTTGAGGCGAATACTGGAATTACGAGTTTGCGAAAAGGGAATTCAAGGAATCTCATCCAGATGTTAAAGGCAGAGATGTGCTTGTCACCATTTAGGGTACACATCATCGTCTGAGGGACAAGGGTCAATGTGCTAATGTTACTTGTGGGAAGGTTCTCAGCCTCAGTTCCAACTCAGCTACTTGGTATCTTAAATCACCTCTTTGCTCTGTGCCAAGTCTTATGCCAGATACATGGAGCATCTGATAAATCAACACATTGAAAAATTATATATTGAAATTATAATTTGAGTGGTATTCCATGTCTTTTATCATGGAAATTTGAGACAGCTGGATTTTGTTAAAACTACAAGTGACTGTGAAACTGTCACATCAGAATTGAAAACCAGTACCTGAAATGCACATCACCACAAAAGTTCTAACCCATTTGGATATTATTATAAATTTTTAAAAGTTAATCACTCTGTTTGCAGATACTAGATTGGGATACTGTTGTGTTAAAGAAATATAATAGAGATGTAAGAAAATGAAACAGACATAGATGATAGTGAGTGAAGTGAGTTGTACTTAAAAAAAAGTTCTTAGTAAGAGACACTTATTTATCCTGTCTATATTCCAAATGAGATTCAAAGGTAATGTCAGAGATGGAAGTGATTTGTGTATGAGTGGCTGTGTGTGTGTATGTATGTGTTTGTGTGTATCGGGTGGTGTTCCCCTTGAATCCACACTGTTGTTGATTCTGGTATTGTGTTGTCCTGGTAATCCCAGCAGTTGCACTATATTTTATTCATGTTGGCTGAAACAGTGCATTGTGTAAATGTATACTGTTTGCTCTGATTACTTAGTATCTGTTAGATGGGCTTCTTACATAGTTTTTACTCAATAGGCACCAGCGTTGGAAATTGGTATTCAAATAGTATCCGTCCCGTCTAGACATCTATCCGTGTATGTATCATAGCAAGGAAGGCAAGTGCTCAGGTTATATTTGGTCGTGGGGATAAATCGTCATGGCGCACAGGAAAAGTGGAGTTGTGTGTGATGTCTGTTTACTCTGGGAACAGTACTAAGACTAAAGCGAGAGCAGACCTCATAGACAGACAGTTCAGTAGCTCAACACCATTCCCAACACTAGACTTCAGGGACCCATCTTCCATTCAGGCACTTGATGTGCAGTACTTTTCAACAGAGAGAATTTTACTTGGGTGATTTAATACCTTCCAATAGAAGATGACTTTGGACCATTTCAAACCAAAATACCTCAAGTGTATCATATTCTTCCTAATCCAATTAGATATGTCTAGGAGATAAGAAGTGATTGGAAATGGATAGGCAAATCAGAAACAAAAACAACATTCCTGCCTGCTCTAAAGAGACTCCTCAGAGTCAAATCTTTAGAAATTAATTGTGAAAAGATTAGGTACTTAGAATTTTATAGATTCCTCTCCAGGACAAAGTATTGATACATGTGATCAATTTTTTGACTAAGACATTATGGAAACAATATATAAATGATTGCATCCACATTATGGAATGAGATATATTATAACATGCAGTTAATCTAATATAATTGTACATAAAAAAAATTGGTTTTCACTTCACAAAGTAGCCGGGTAAATACTTTGTAAGATACAGTTCAATGAACTACTTCCATTCTAGTCTGGTCTGAGGTCCCTTTTTTTTTTTCCTTTGACTCATCAATGAACCCCTGCTTCTCAGTTTTATGCCCTGCAGTTCCATCTGATTCCACACTAGTCAAACTGAGATACTTTCTGCAAATTATAATCCTTATTCTTAGTTTGGTTTTATTAATTGTCTCAAAATTCATGGTTTAGTTTTCTTTTCTGCTTTTTCTAATTAGTTGTAATTTTGAGGAAACTGATTTCTTCCAAGAGGAAATAAATCCCTATTCCTGATTACTTTTCAACTCAGAAATGGCTTTTCTGTCTTTCTGTGAGGACGCAGCCGCTTTGTCTCTGTACATAATCTTAATGTCTATGTGATATAAATATGAACTATTTTAGTCTTTTGTATTCTGTCACCATTGGAAGTTAATTTTGATCTTCTAGCTTTGGCAAGAATAGTAACTTTCTGAGACATGAGCTGAAAACAGATTCTGTTCCTGGGTAGCAAAGTGTATAACCTTATAATTATATTATCTAATGAACAGAAAAGCTCAGAGACTAAGGTTTTAACAAGAAAATCCATTATTACTTGTTGGCCACCATAGCTATTTTCTACATTCAAAGGGTGGACCAAATATGAATAGTATAACTATAGTCATAAAGATGCGTGTGTGAAATCACAAATGCCATTGTTTATTTCTTGAACTCAGTCAGGTTTCTGGCCCTGAGTTACAGTTTGCTGAATGAGAGAGAAATGAGCCTAATATATTTGAGGCAAACTTTGTGTGTTTTTTTTTTCCTTCATCCACTTCAATGGATGTCAATTCAGATCCACAGCTGAGTCTCAATCAAACTCAAAACTCCACCCAAAATATTCCTTCTTCCCACTACTGTCTATTTCAATTCTAAGTTCTAGGGAATTTGGAAGGTCGGACAGTCTTGATTATAGTTTATCTGCTTAAATCTTTAGCTTTCCAGTCCTGTAGCACCTTTGCCTGGAAAAGTACCTTTCACACTGTAGGTGTCTAATAAATACGTGTTCCGTACACAGGTGGATAAATGGCCTGATGCTCTCACCTGTGACATCTCCATCCTTAAAAATTGTGTATGTCATTGTGTGCATGTTGGCTTGGGAGCAATTGTAGGCTTCTCTTTATATTGCTAGATTGATTTTGATGGTGAAATTCTGTTGCTTCTTGGCAGTCTGAGATTTCAAAAATAGTTTTGGGATGATTTTTGACTCTGTGATTCCAAATCTCATTATTTTAATTGGAAACCAAAGCTATTTGACTCTGACCAGGAATTTTGACATTTGTGCAGGTCTCAAGAGAGCAAAGATCCTTTCAGTCCCATTCTGCTTGCACTCCTACACTCCGCACAGGGAATTCTTAGTCAGAAATGTCCATAACTACTCCCAGAATAAGTATGTCCTGAGAGAGACCGTACCAGAGACATATAGTGCCCTCTCCGCATTCCAGATACTTACTATCTACATATCACTTTCACCTCTCTGACGTTAAATACTTCATTTATTTGTTTTATACGTTCCTTTTCTGCATCTCTTCCGTAAGTAAAACTTTCTATGGCCGTAGGGACATGTCTGGGATGTTTATTTCAGGTCCTGCTGCCTTCCAGCTCTCTTACAGACACAAAAGATCCTCACTGATCTTTGTTGAATGAATGAATGGCTAGACCTTTTACTGTGCTCTATGTAATAGGAGTTAAGAGTTGATATCCACTTTTAGCAATCCTTGAATCTTATAAACTTTAGAAAATTATGTTTAAAAATATAAAAATGAGAGAGAAAAATGAAAGAACTTATTAAATACCTATCAGAAGGACAAAAATCCACACTTAGAACACCAAATGCTAGTGAGTATGTGGAGCAGCGGGAACTCTCATTCATTGCTGATGGGATTACAAAATGGTAGTCATTCTGGAAGACACAGGCAGTTTCTTAAAAAACACTAAAATACTCTATGATCCAGCAGTGATGCTCTCTGGTATTTACTTGAATTAGTAAATGTCCTCCAGAGAAACAGAATGAATAGGATACATACGTAAACAGAATGAATACATTACACAAACACGAACACGAACACACACACACACACACACACACACACATTTATTATGAGGAATTGGCAGTTGTTTCACATGATTATGGAGGCTGCAGAATCCCATACTCTGCTCCCTGCAAGCTGGAGACCCAAGAAAGCCAGGGTTATAATTCAGCTCAAATCCAAAGGCCTGAGAACTAGGAGAGCTGATGATGTAAATCCCAGGGTGAGAAAAGATGATATCAGCGAGGCAAGAAAAGAAGAAAATAAGGGACAAACCCCTCCCTCCTTCATCTTTTGTTGTAACCAGATCCTCAATGGATTGGAAGTTAACCAACCACTCTGGGAAGGGCACTCTACTTTGCTCAGCCTACTATTCAGATGCTGATCTCATCTAGAAGCCCTCAGATACAGCCGGTTGGGGGGAAAAACATGTGATCTGGGCCCACTCAACTTGATGCACACAATTAACCATCCTGTTACCTAAAAGAGTGGAAAACTTATGTCCACACAAAAACCTGCACGTGGATGTTTATAGTACCTCTATTCGTAACTCCCCAAACTTGGAACCAGGAAGAGACATATTACTGACTTACTAACTTAATTCATATAGTATCATCACTTTTAGTGAGCTTTTCATAGGAATTGCCCATTTATTTTAGAAGAAGATGAAGACCATAATAATGTAAGTATTGACTCATTTTCTCTCTGAGTGCTTGAAGCATAACATATTGTCCTGTGAACTAAAAGAAGTTATAATGATTATGAAATGCAGGCTACAGTCCATGACTCTAAATAGCTTAGAAACTTTTCTGCATTTTTTATTCCAAGTGATTACTCATATGTTATAAAACTGAAAATGCATGTGCAAAAAGGATCTAAATTTTAATGCTAATACACCTACCTAACTGAGCTGACAATTTGTTTTGTGCTGCTGGAAAGTTTGGGTTATACTGTTTGTGAGAGCTGATATTTATTTAAACTCTTATCACCGTTTTGACAATTAAACTCACACTGTAAGTATAAGTAAAATGTATCTCCCAGGGGAAAAGGAAACTAGCTTTGATTAGCCACATTGAATTCCTTTTGCCAAACTAGGCACGTTCTTTTGATAATTGGTTGTTGCCTTTTTTAGGAAGTGGGATCAACTTAAAAACATGGTATATTAAATTTTTTTAAAAATTGCATTTATACTTTCTATTTGATTATTTTGTCTGTATGTTCATTCATGTAAGATCCTGCATGTAAAGCGAGATTTACTAAAATAATAATAATAAATAATAAAATTAACAAATGCCATGTAGCTTTAGTAAAATACTTTCGTTTACTGAGAAAATGAAAAGTCACATTGATTGCTTTATAATCTTTGTGTATTTTGTGTTGCATTATTCAGTTTCTTTACCTTAAGAACCCAGAACTTGTAAGCCTCCAGTCAC
This sequence comes from Camelus dromedarius, assembly GCF_036321535.1. Taxonomy (NCBI): domain Eukaryota; kingdom Metazoa; phylum Chordata; class Mammalia; order Artiodactyla; family Camelidae; genus Camelus; species Camelus dromedarius. The sequence continues at coordinate 40,127,177 of NC_087444.1, forward strand.
CACTGACATGCTGGGACTTAAGATGCAACAATGTGAGTCAGAAGAGATTCAGTATAGGATAAACATCATATTATTTTTAAGGCACATTTTCATAGTAGGGAATATTGATTGTAGTACACAATTTTCAAGTTGCATATAATGTGCCATTTTAAAAGATGGAGATCTTGGGAGCAGAGATATGTCGAGGTTTCATTGATTTAGGGTAAGTGAGTACAGAGAAAATGCCAGCTGTTTCTAAAGCTTTTTTTTTTTTTAAAGAACCAAGGTAATCATGAATTTGTATATAAGGAAAGATTAGGATGGACTCCCTGGATATCCAGTGAACCTCCTAGACACCCAGTCGGGGTGGATTTGGGCTGCAGTTACCAAGGTACCATTTCTTACCCACGGGAATTGAAGGGAAAGACGATGTCCAGCTAGGACATCAGATGAATCATTTCCTAAACTGTCCTTCTGAGTTCCATTGAGGACTTAAGCTATGTGAACAATCAGTAATAAACACTTTTTACCTGGAAACCTAGGATCCTTCAGGAACAAAGAGACACAACATGATCACCCACCTAAAAAGAGTTTGAGGAGCAGTTGTTGTCAGGACAACAGGTGAGCACAGTAGCAGAGGGGGCTGGTGGGTCAGGGCAGCCCTCCCACCCTTGCCTTTAACTTCGTTCCCACCACCACCACCCGGAGAACTTGGGCCTGTGCTTTGGAGAATGTAGATGATTCATAGGAAAAGAATGTTTTCTAGTCTTAGTTCTCGTCTTGTGTTCCCAAACGGATACTAAGGCCCTTAATACCTACTGTGTTCTATCTAGCCTTGTTGGTAAATACCTAATACACATTTATGTCATTAAATATGCAGGACAACCGCATGAAGCTAGAACACTGTGGTTTCCCTCACTTTCCTAATGAGGAACTGCTGTCAGTGGAGTTAATTGCCACACATCTTAGAGAGGATAATAGTGGTGAGGCAGGTCTGCGTGGTTCTGCTGCTCGTGGTCTTGACCTCCTTCTGTGTCGAGATTGCGTGTGTCTGGGGCCCAGACTGCACCCAGCACAGTGGTCTGTATACAGTAGTGGCTCAGTTAATCTCTGTTGCTCTAACAGAAAACAAATAATACGTTTTCATTCATTCACCAAAAATGTACTCAAACACTGAATGAGACACTGTCTTAGGCAGAGTTTGTTCGTTTGTTTGTTTTTCTAACAGCATTGTTTTAGCCCTGTGGGACCAAGTTCAGCAGTTTGTGAATACTGTAAGTCTAGAGGTGGAAAGATGGTAAACAAAAGCAGGAAATGACTGCTACAAGAGTTTTTCATAATGTTCAACATGGTCATGTGGGGAGGTACATAACTGCTTGGGGAGTGAGGTGGAGGCAGAAATGTTCCTGATAACAGGCGACGATGAAATGGATCCTGAAAAATAAAGGAAGATTAATAGGAGATGATGGGGGTGGGTAGCCTAGGTGGCAGTGGGCTTGGTTGAGGAAATTGCAGTTAGGGAGTCAGAAAGGTGTGCTTGAGCATAGCGCATTTGGAGAAATCGAGTAATTGCACTGACTATTTAAAGTGTCTTTTAAAATCTTACCTGGTACAGATGTACTATTAGGATTCTGGAATTTCTGAAAAGGAGAAAAATGCTTTATGAATGCAATAATCACCTGGATGTAAGGAAAGGAAACACTGGAGAGGTGCTTAAAAAGCCTGAGAAAGCTGCTCCAGATCTGGTGACAGACGGTTCTGAATATGCAGGAGGCCTGACATTCTTCCTCTTTGTCCTGGGTTGGCAATTTAAAACTGTACTTTTTTGAGGTAGGATTGTCTCAAAGGAGGAGGCATGGGGCTCTTTGATGAGTCAACATGAAATGTGTCTTAATTTCAGGGAACCACATGGAAAGTTATTGGAAAGGTGAGCATTATATTTTAAAATAATTGCTCTGAAGTGCTCAATTACATGTTTCTTAGTAACAGCATCTGTTAGTAGGAAAATAAAGATCAGGTTTCCAGTCTCTCTAATGTACCCTTAAGTGATGAATAAACAGATTAAGGCATTTTATAAAATACATCTTGCATTTGGTGGTGACATTTTGCTGCATAGGATTAATCCAACAAGGCAGAAACAAAGAAATGAGCTTTCCAATTTTTACTGTTTTTACACCATTTCTATAGTTCTACAGGTGTTTGTTAGAAAGAACCGTGGAGTCAGTGGGATTGGATGCTTGGATGAGTTATTCAGTATCTCCTGTTTTCACAATTATGAAACAAGAGTAATAAAAATGTCTCTCTCACATGAATTTGAGGGGATTAAATGAGTTAATATATGAAAGCACTTATCTCAAAGCCTTACATACAGTAGTGGTTTAACAAATGCTCTCGTTTTCTTCCTTCTGTCTGTCATTGATCTGTTTTCAAGGTAAGTAAACTATAACTGCTGCCATCAATGTAAATGACTCAGCCAAGCCCAGTAGGCACTCAGTGTGTTTGATGCCTCATGAAATCAATTGTAGGTTTTTTCATTTGTTTCCATTTTCTTCTTTTTGTCAGTAGGGCTCAAATTTTTGGAAGGAAATCTTTGCCTAATTGGCCCCTGGGAAGTTCTGGTGCTGGTGTTTTGATTATGCCCATCTTAGTACGGGGAAAGTTTTATGACAGAAACAAACCCCCAGTGCAGCAGGCATCGTAGGAGTCCATCTAGTATTAATCAGTAGAAGAGAATTCACTAGTGACCTCTAAAAGGAAGAGAAAGGAGGAATGAAGGGCCCCGGGGGAGTTGTACGTGTTCTGACTACTCTGAAAATGAGCACATTCCCAAGTGACCCGACAGAGACATCAGTCTTTCAGCTAGATATATTTCTATTTTATTTCTGAATGGGTAACAAATATATCGTCATGGCTCAAAATTCACAAAGCACAAAAGGTTATAGAGGAAAAAAATTGCCTCCTGTCTTTCTACTCCAGATAACCCGTTTCCATACCTGGAGGCAATCACCATTAATGATTCCTTGAGTATCCTTCAGAGAAAATTAAATACCTACAAGCAAACATACTTTTCCTTCCTTTTTTTTTTTCCATCTCACAAATGGTAGTATAGGCACACTATTCTGCTTGTTGAGTTCTTTTCCGAAAAACACAGCTCGGGAATCAGTTTATATGGATCCAGAAATCACTCTGAGATTTGCAACTGAGGAAGGGTGTAGAGTCTATGTCACCTCACACATCATGCCATCTCTTGCTTCCTATTTCAGCAGAATGACACATCCGAAGCCTCCTAGGGTTTGTCTTCACGTTGCCATAAACATACATTTATTCATTAGATTATGTAACTCATCTTGAGAAAAAAGGAGGAATTCCTGGAGAAGGTGATTCTTGAGCTATGACTTTACTTTTATGCTTAAATACCTTTTTTTTTTTTCAGTGGAAGTGCCTTCTAAAGAAAGAATGCAAAAAGTAAGACTTCAGAGGCAAAATAGAGTGTTTGGGTTTTGGTTAATTTCATGTATTTTTTAATGAGATTCAGGGAGAGAAAGCATTGAGAAAAATAGAGATTAGAGTAACTGGGCTGCTGGGGATCTTAAACAAACCACAAGGAGTGAGAGGCTGCCTTGACTTGAGCACTACTGGATGGAAGTACAGTAGTTCACCTTCTGATAGTTGATGTGGAAAAAAAAAATTAAAGATCAGTTATCAACTTGAAAGAACAACAACTACTCACCATAAGTTCTGGAAGGTAGTTACCTCAAGACAGCCTGGAATCAAGGAGTCACAAGTCATCTGAAGCCAGCTGTTTCCCTTTTTTACCTTTTTAAAAAATTCAATTTATTTAAACTAAAAAACCAGCAACAACAAAAGTAGTTCATTTCCCACCCCTATTCCTCGGCCTGTGGCAACTACTAATCTGTTCTCTGTATGTATGACCTCTAAAAAATAGGTAGGTAGATAGATTAGATAGATAAGAGATTTGGACTGCCCATGTAAGAGATGTCATTTGGTATTGTCTTTCTCTGTCTGACTTATTTCACCTCACGTCTTAACCCCCAGCTCCATCCGTATTGTTGCAAATGGCAAGGTCTTTGTTTCTTTTATGGTCAAATAATATACTGTTGTATATTATATATACATATTATATACATACATATATGCATCCTCTTATTTCTTTATTCATCTTTTGATGGATGCTTAGGTTGTTTCTGTAAATTGGCAGTTGTAAGTAATGGTGCAGTGAACATGAGGGTACATGTACCTTTTTGAGTTAGCATTTTCATTTTCTTTGAATAATTACCCAGAAGTAGTATTTCTGGATCATATCGCAGTTCTGTTTGTAATTTTTTAAGGAAATTGCATATTGCCTTCCATAGCGGATGTACCAATTTACAAGCCCACCAACAGTGCACAAAGGTTCCCTTTTCTCCACATCTTCACCAACTCTTATTCCTCGTCTTTTTGTTAATGGCCATTATAACAGGTGTGAGATGATAACCCGTCGTGGTTCTGATTTCCTTGATGATTAATGATGTAACGCATCTTTTTGTGTACCTTTTGACCATCTGTATGTCTTGTTTGGAAAAATGTGTATTCAGATATTCTGCTCATTTTTTAAATGAGATTTTTGTCTTGCTTTGCTTTGGTTTTGAGTTGTATAAATTCTTTATATATTTTGGATATTATCCCCTTATCAGATATATGATTTGCCAATATTTTCATCCTTTCAGGAGGTTGCCATTTTGTTTTGTTGATGGCTTTCTTTGCTGTACAGAAACTTTTTAGTTTGATGTAGTCTCACCTATTTTATTTTTGCTTTTGTTACTTGTGGTGTCAGACTTTTAAAAAATTACCATCAAGGTCTATGTCAAGGACCTTCTTACTGCCTGTGTTTTCTTCTAGGAGTTTTATGTCTTCAGGTCTTGCATTAAAATCTTTAATTCAGTTTGAGTTAATTTTTGTATATGGCATAGGATAGTTGTCCAGTTTCATTCTTTTCCATCTGACCATCCAATTTTCCCAGTGTCATTTATTGAAGAGTCTGTCTTCTCCCTGTTGTATATTCTTGGCTTCTTTGTCACAAATTACATGGCTGTGTATGTGTGGGTCTATAACTGCTCTTTCTGGTCTCTGTCTCCCTCTGTTCTTTTGATCTATGCATTTATTTTCCTGTCAATTCCATACTGTCTTAATTACTGTAGCTTTGTAATATGGCTTGAAATCAGGGACCAAGATGCCTCCAAATTTGTTCTTTTTTCCTGAAGATTGATTTGGGTATTTGGGGTCTTTTATGATTTCATACAAATTTTAGGATTGTTCTATTTCTGTGAAAAATGCCATTGGAATTTTGCTAGAGATTGCAATGAATGGATCTGGGTAGATGGATTTGGGTAGTAAGGGCATTTAAACATTAATTCTTCTAATTCATGAGCATGGAATATCTGTCCACTTATTTGCATTGTCTTTCATCTTCAGTTCCTGTCATTAATGTCTTATAGTTTTCAGCACTCTTTTTTTTCCCTCTCCAGTCTCCATTTTTCTTCTGTGCCTGACACTCTGAAGTTTCATTGTGTCCTGTTGTGATCAGGCCTTCAGACAGCATGTAACTTGACAACTGACAGACCAAGACTGAACACAACCATATATTGAACTCAAGTGTCAGGAGAGCTTCTCTCACTCAGCAGTGATAGAAAAGTCCCAGAGAAAAATCTGATTGCTCTGTCCTGATCACTTGCTTGTGTTTATCTAACCCTCCTGGGCTGAGATATGAAATGCAGTGACTAGCCCATTCCAGGTTATGTGTCGGGAGACTGTGTTAATTACTAGAAAGGTAAAAGGAATAACTTTAGACAAAGACATTAGTCCTTAATGAGGTAAATATAAAAACTCCTGCCTAACGATAACCATAGGAGGTATTTTTATCCTAGCAAATTTTGGGAACTATCTCAGTATATGTACACCTGTAACACAAAGTGATCATGTAATTACTAAATAGAGTAATGGTCAATCTGGGAAATTAACACATTTGAATTCAGCTCGTCTAGCTCTGAAGCAGGCCTCTTCTGTCTCCCTTGTTCCTGGCTCTTTGAATATCGCTATTGACCACCTAGATTGGTGGTCAATAGCGATATTGGATAGTTGGATATTTTATTTTCTTTGTTTTCTCCTTAATCTCCATATTGGATCAATAGTCATTTCCTGTTGACTCTAGTTTGGAAGTATTTTCTGGCTTGTGAAATTCTGACACATGCTACAACATGGATCATCCTTGAAGACATTCTGTTAAATGAAATAAACCAGACATAAAAGGATAAATACTATATGATTCCTCTTATATGAGGTTCCTCAAGTAGTCAAAGAGACAGAAGGTAGAAGGATGGTAACCAGGGGCCGAGGGAGGCAGGGATGGGGAATTAGTGTTTAATGGATAAAGAGTTTCAGTTTGGGAAGATGAAAAATTTCTGAAGATAGATGGAAGTGATGGTTGTATAACAGTTTGAATGTCTCAGTGCCACTGAACTGAATACCTCAACATGATTAAAATGGTAAATTTTATGTATATTTTACTGTAATAAAATCTCTGGCTCTATCTCCCTATTATGTGTCTCCAGTAAACTCCTCTTGGTCCAAATCACCATCATCTCTCACTTGTACAATTAAAATGGGTTTCTAAGTGGACACTCTATCTCCAGTCTTTCCCACTTCTTGCCCACTGTCAAACATTGCAGACCAGCAATTCTCCAAAAATATAAATATAATTTTGCCATTCCCTTATACAAATTCTTCAGGGCCCACAGGTAACTCTAACATCCTTTTTATGGTTCGCAAGGCTCTTTAGGCTCTCCCCTGACCCACAAAGACTGATACATTAAATCTTTCCAAAGTGAAATCTAATTTCCTGGATATGCTCCTTATTATGATTTTGCCCCTAGGCTGTTTGTTGCACTGTAATTTCCTCTTCTGGGATGGCTTCTAGAAGTGTATGTCCCTACTTTGAGGATAGGAGCTATGTCCGACTTATTTTTCAATTGTGTTCCCATCCCAAGGCATAGGGGGCTGGTCCATGGCAACAGGTTACGTAAAAGATAAATAGATAGATACATACACATATACATACATGCATATGTACATATTTGGAAAATGTTTTAGATTTATTTTTTAAATAGATATGAAAATGGGTAAATGCACTTAAGAAAAGACATTCATTATGAGCCAAAAAAGGATCATTTAGTCAGAGCCTAAGGAAGATACTGGGAAAGGACTGTGGAAGGGAGGAATAGGACATTTGGAGTTTCCTTACGGTCTTAGGGTATTACTCAGACCTGTTGTTAGAAATGCTCCTGTTATTCAACAGACATTTATTCTGTGCCACTAGAATATTAATTACATCAAAGGAGTAATCTTTTCTTTTACGTGCTGCTGCATCTTTATTGTTTAGGTAAGTGCCAGGCACTTCTCAATACGTTCAATAAATCTGCTGGATAATAAGTGTGCACTGTGGAAAAGAGCAAGTACAGGGTATTCTGGGAGGACACAAAGATGAATCTCAGTTTCTGTCCTCAATGTGCTTTTGATCTAATGGAAGAGTTTACAGTAAGGATGATATTTTCTATTTTAGATTTGCATTGTGTATCACTTGATAGAGCAAAAAGTAATAAATATGTAAAAAAAAAAAAAAGTTCATGTATTGTTCCAATACAACATGTTTTTGTTTCCCACTGTCAGGAACAAATCGTCAATATATTGAGGTAAAGAAATATGATGGCTAGAGTAAGTGGTGAGCCTTGGGGAAGATAGCATTCTTCTTCACAGAATATGGACAATCACAGACTCAGGAAATTAACTGAGAAGGGCTATTTTAATTTTTTCTTTTCTTAAAGACTGAAGCCTGAATAAGCCACAAATTGCTTACAAAGAACTTCAAAGTAAAATGTAGGCCTGGCAGCTAGATTTTGCTGGTTGCTTCAAGTGCTATCACTGTTCACTCTTCCCCATGGCTGGTATGCATGTTTCAGCTCATTTCTTACCACTATAAAAAATTCATTAGACACTCTATGTAATTCCCTGTCTTCCCTGAAGATTGGAAGTCACAGGCATGCCCATGCCTCATGGTTCCAGCTATTTGTGAATGTTGATTTTAATTGCCAGGGATATGGCTCAGCAAATTATTAGAAGCATATTAATTAGCTGTTTTTCATTAGGCAGTATTGCAAGAAAGATTAGCAACAAAATGTTAACTAGTGGAAGATCTGATTTATTGCATAGCTTAGAAAACAAAACCAAACAGAATTTGGTACAAGTTCATAATCTCGGTTGCATTAATTAATTCTGTTATTCACTAATGAACTCTAATATTAATAAATTAACTTATGCAGAACGAATATTGGATCATGAAATGATATTTCTATGTTTGACTTTTTGCCTTGTCCCTAGAATTTAGAATGGGAATAAACATTAGCTTTCATCTTGTCCAATCTGCTCACTGAAGAATGGCATGGCTAAAAGCCCAGAGATGAAATGGAAAGTAATTTGCCCAAGGTTCCATTTCTAAATATTTGGGGGGGAAAAACAAAGAAAAACAACTTTGAATTCAGGTTACATGGTATAACTGGGTTTCTTTGCTCCCTGTATCTCTCCCTTCTTCTCTCTCTCTTTCTTTCTTTCTTCCTTCCTCCCTCCTCCCTCCCTCTCTTCCTCCTTGCATTGGAACAAAATAGAGGAATACAGATGTTCAAAATACGTGAAAAATCCCAGATTTTTTTCCTTAAAATGTGTTTCCCAAGACCAAGTGCATCAGAATGGCCTAAGATGCATGTTAAAGTGAAGATAGCTGGTACCCATAAAAGACTTATAGAATTGGAATACCCATGGTTGGCACTCTAGAAATTACATGCTTATTAAGCTTCCAAGATGATATTTAGTCCATGGTGAGACCCATAGTTCTAAATAAATGTCTTCACTTTTTTTATATCGTCTTCCAGGTCATATGAATCCTCTTGGCTCCGTGAAAGCTTGGACTTCCTCTGTATTGTTCTCTGCTGTATTCTAAGCACTTAAGTCTAGTATTACAATACCCAGCACCAGATAAATAAGAAATACTTGTAAAAATGAATGACTGTATGCCTAAACAAATGAATAAGGAATGCTAATGTAACCAAGGTAGAATTTTCCACAGGTTAAGAATGTTGATTATTATACAAATATGGAATGAACATATTTCAAAGATTTTATTCAGCTCATTAATTAATGAAGGGATCAGTAAACTGACAAAGATGGTTCTCACAGAATTTAAGGAAAAAGTTAATCTAGGCCTCCAGCAAAAACATTTAAGAAAAATAAAAGTATACTAGAATAAATTTGCTAAGTTAGGCACAAAACTACTTCTTGTGCTTTGGGTAAAGCATTATTATATTTGGGTTGTCTTTTCTACTGCACAGGTATCTCTAAGTTAACATGTAACTTTATAGTACTTGAGATCTAATCAAATAACAAATAGAAAAGTCAAATAAAGGTACATTTTCCAAGGAAATCAAACAATCCTTTGTCTGAGCCTGTTAAACCATACCTACTATGACCCTGAAAGAACATTAAGCCCACCTTTTATTTCCAAGTTTTCCATTTTTTTTTTAACATCACATTTTTAGGCCATCTACAAAGAAGCATCATAGATAAATGGCCGATATGTAATATATGGAAAAAGAATGAATTATTATGAAGTGAAATCCCCAAAAAGGAATAATTATAATCTTAGATCAAAACTAGGGAGAAAACCAAAATTGGGGGTGGTGGGGATGAGATGGACTTAAGGGAGAGGATAGAATATCATTTTAATTTTCGTGGTGTTGTTTCAACGTTATAAAGGGATAAAGAGAATATGGCTTGATAATCTGGAAAGACGTTCCCAGCCCTGTATTAAACATCATTCCATCAGGCACTCAAGGAGTAAAAGGGCATGAAAGTGGCAACACGGCCCTTGAGTCAATAGAACAAATGTTAAAATCTCGCCCTGTGTGTGCCTCTAGCTGTGTGTCCACTGATGAGTTGTTTTATCTGTGCCAGTTTACTTCTCAGGAGAATAGCGGAAATGATAGTACATACCGATTTTAGTGTGAGGAATGAATGAGACAGGGTGTATGAAAGGTCCAGTTCAAAATAAAGTCACTGTCAGTTTTGTCTCACAACACCATCATTATTCGCAAAAGCAGTTGAGAAGCTGAAGGAGAGGCAGGGTGATTGAACAGTTGCAGGGCCTCAGCACAGAGTCCAGGAAGCTGTTCCTCCAACCAGATGGTAGAGCGAAGAGGCCAGATTCATAGCACACCACGAGGAGGCCGCGGGTTGGCCAAGTACTGAGCAGCTGGTATGCTGATGACGTGGCAAGAGTACCACAGACAGCCACCAGGGAGAAGGTTCCTAGTTGTGGACAGGAGCCCCCAGGCCTAGGCTACAGTGATGTTTGTAGTAAGTAGTAAACTACACACAAGTCTGAATCAAGGAGGGGCCAAGAGGCCATCTCGAAAAATAAAGTGAACTACTTGCGGAGGGAAAAACATATATTGGAAAAGTTTGAGATTCAGCAGTCTGTCAGCTGAAGGCAAGTTACAGAATCGTTGCTTGATATGGCTTTTTCCCCCCCAGTGATTGCTTCTTAGGTTTCTTTCTCTACCCAGTTTTGTACCTATTTCTTTTCCAAGGTGATGCCCTAAGAAACATCTGTTGTACATAATAATGATATTTTGATATTTATGATCTGTTTGCATAGTGATCAGCCATGAAACGAAGGACCTTACCTCCTGCCAATATTTTACCCCATTAGCACTGAATATTTCACTGTTTGCCTTTTCTAAGATTGTAAGATAGAGTGAAAGCTTTCCCTTTCTTGATTAAGACATTAACCCCAGGGCACACCACAGCACTCACGTATGTTAGGACCTCCGTGAGCATCCATAGGTTGTACTTATATATTGACAAGTAAATCTTGAAAATGAGGAACACGGCTTAAGCATGTCTTAAATCCTCTTGGCTTCACCTCTCTCTTATGACAGCTGCTGCTCGAGTGGGCATTGCCATAGTCTGCAAAAGAGTTCATGCAAATGCCCCCTGCTTCCTGAACCATCTTGATTGTCTCTCTACTGTGTAATGTCACAGGGCCTTCCTTGCTACTTTTATTTGTGCTAATAAACCAGAAGTGTGGAGGAGTTAAAGCAGCATCACTTCCATCAATGGGGAAAAGGAGCTCCTGTACCCCACCCACCCAAAAAAAGGAATTTCATTTGCTCCTCAGGAAGTTCACTGGGTTGTCTTTCCTTCCAGCTGCGTTTAACTCTTGGTCTGTGGGACCGCACTCACCAGCAAGGTGTTCTCACAAAAGTCTCTGTCCCAGGTTCTGTGGCCAGAGGAAGCCCAACTAACTGTGAGGCATTGCTGACCTAAGCGTGAATTGCAGTCATTTTCCTCAGTGGAAATTCCAATCCATACTCTTATAGGTTTCCTTTGTAATGGGTATTCCTGCTACTGTTAGAGCAGCATAACTCTTATGTGAATCTAGAAAGAGAGCCATGGCTGAATTACAAAAAAGTGCCTACTCGCTTACCTGAAGAAATAATAGGCAAGTTATTCGTATAAGTTCAGGGACTGGAGGAAAAGGAATGAGAGGAGGAAAAAAATCAACCTGCTAAAAATTATCTAGTGTTTTATCCAGTTTAAATTTTATTTATACATTCAGCACTCACAGCCATATTTCAATGAAGACGCTGAAGTCTACACATTATAGACGAGGAAACTGAGATTTCATATGGTAGCTCCCCTACAGACACACAGCTACAGAAAGGCAGAATAGCAGTATGAATATGGGTAAATGGCTACAAAGAGAGAAAAAGAGAGAGTGAGAAGGAGGAATGGGAGAAAGGAAGGAGAGAGAGAGAAACTTTAATGCTATCAGAAGGGAACTGTAATTTATAAAAAATAAATGGAAGGAAACGAAAATATAATCCTCTCTCTTGAAATAAACTCCTTCTAAGGATTTGGTTTTGTTCAAGTTGCTCAGTTATTTCAGCTGCAGTATTTTAAAATGGGGATGACAAGTTCAAAAGTACAGACACCCAGCATTTGTTTTACTGAGTAATACTAGAGAGGACTGCTCATTTGATATATGTTCTTATTGTTGAAACATAAAAGCTGACTACTGCCTGATTCTGAAGACTATACATTTATAAAAGTATAATGTCTTTGATCAAATGCATCCTGCTCAGATGACTGCTGGGCCATCTCTCCGGGTAGTGCAAGTCTTTGGTTTGCCTTCTCTGCTCGTAACATTGACTAAGGTCACTGTAAGCTTAAACTCATGTTTGGGTAGCTCTTTGATCTGCATCCTTAAAAATATTATCGATATCTTGTAATGATTAAACAAGCTAGTTTTAAACACCAAATTCTTGTATATCATAAAAACAATTCCTTAGCTTGTAAAAAGTGTTAGAATGTAATAGCACTTTAATATACATTACCTCATTCAGTATCACAAGAACACTGGAGTGGGTTCCTTTAATCAGTGGTTCTGTACTGGGGGCAATTTTGCTCACTCTTCCTTCTCCCCAGGGGACATTTGGCAATACTTGGAGACAGTTTGAGTTATCACAGTTTCTTGCAATATACAGAACAGCTTCTACCCACCCTTTTCTGGCCCCAAATTCCAATAGTGTCCAAAGTTGAGAAATCCTGCTTGATTCCAGCTTTAAAGATGGCTAAACCAAGTACCAGAGAACCTAAGTTAATCCCCTAAAGTCACACAGCTGGTCGTTGTGTTCTTTTGCAGTCTTAAGACTGGAAGCCAAATATTTCCACCTATTTATATGCTACTTATATTGCAGTGATGATCCCATTTTATATTGGTGCTTGTGTATCCAGTCATGTAATAAGAAATGTATATTAAAGGAAAGTTTCTTCTTTGATTTGCAGAGGCCAGCAGGGTTTTTCAAGGAGCTGTGAGGGGGCTGTGCTCACAGGTTGCCTTTCACTCATGGATCTGTCCCAGGACTGAGGTACAGTGATCGCCAGGTGACAGTGAGGCAGGGGAAGAAAGTTTAGTTACCAAATTAAAACTGAGTTATGTGAGGGGAGAAAAGGAGAATAGGACAATTGCCCAGGGAGGTAGCAGAGATGATTCATGAGGACAGTTATGTGGATGAAGAAAGGACAGCCTGCAGCAATTCTTTGATTCAAGTTCAAGTGCCCTGTGGGTTTTAAGTGATGCCTGCGGGTGCTGTTTTGGGTGTGTGAAGAATAGCTTCAGTGATTCTCATCTCAGGTGAGTTTAAGACTCAAAATGAATCTATTTTAAAAGCGGGACACTCTGACCCATTGTCAGAAAATGTGATTCCTTAGCTATGGGTTGGGGCCGGGAATACTGCGCTTTAGAACACTTGTCTTATTGATTCTGATTCTGAGGGTCAGAATAAGTCAAACACTGAAGACAGTCAAACCTGAAACACACAGAGGATATACCTTGATGCCCTCTCTGTCTCCTGGTGACTTCTAGCCCAGAGTTCTGAAAGATCAGTGAGTCACTGTTTAGTTTCCTAACCTGAATAATCTGAAACTCCTTTTATGGACACTGCAGAAGACACTCAGGTGTATTTTTATAATGTTTTGTAATTTTTGGTTAGTTGAAACCATGTTTGCTCCTTTTCCATCAGGAAGCAAAGACTTAAAGTCATTTCTAGGTAAATGTCAGTTTGGGGTTTTAGTTGTATGTGTTGTTTTGTCCTCTTACACATCTCAGTAGGATACATATTGTGGGTTTGGGATGGGAAGTGATCATGGCCCAGGACAAGTTGTCTAGCCCTTAGTAACCATCTCTCCATGCGGGCACTCACTGACATCATCATCTTTGGTCCTTAGCTGTTGCCACATCGTCATGCTGGCAACCACTGCTGCTCCCTTGTGGATCCTCTGGTCTGGCTGTCACACTTTGCCAGCTCTGCAGACTCCAGTGTCCACTTAATCTCCTAGTCACAGGCTTAGCCCTGGGCATTCAGCTCTCCCTCATCCTTAAATTACATCTTGACAAATTATCCTCTTACACACTTTTGAAATCCATTCACTTTTGCTACCTGATTTCAAATCCTTATTGTTCACTTGGATCTTTCTAGGAGATTTCTAATTACTCCTTTGCCTCCAGACTGAATCACCACATCCAAAATGCAAAACTTGGAGGTACAACATTTATAGAATAGAATCCTGAAATCCAAGCATTGTGGCAGAGCCAGCAAATCTTTCATCTCTTTGACCCCTCCTGTATCCTACCTCAGAGTCTCCGTGTTGGATCACTGACTGACCCCATCTATTCCAGTCTCCTTCCTGGATCCATGGATCAGCCCATGCTCTTTCCTCTGCCTTGGATGTCCTTCCTAACTTTATTTACCTGGACAAACTAAGCGCACAATGTAAACCCAGAACTCACCTTCAATGTGAAGTAGTATCCTCCTCCTTTCTCTAAATTCCACTAGAAAAATTTGATTGGCTTTCTCATGACACTTAACATTTTGAATGGAAAATTCAAGTCCACCTATAAAAGATGGTCAGTTACACAACTGTATCATACTCATTTTTTTCTTTTACTCTCAGTCTCAAGCAAGATGCCTGGAAGGTATATAATAGTCACTCCATACTTACATACTGGTTTTGTAGAAGTTCAGAACAGGGGTGTTGAACTGTGCAGCACTGAGCATGCTTTGATTCTCTGATTTGGTGTTAGTCTGTGGCTTTGTGAGTTCAGACAGCTGACATGATACTAGATTGCTCCCATTTTTTCAGTGTGACAGAAAATACACTTTACCAAGGAGATCCAGAAGAGAGAAGCCTATGTTCATATTTGTTCTGCCTTCAGTGTTCCTGTTCTCCTGCATAGGGTGGCTTCCTTCCTCTAGTCCCCCCAAAGAGCAGTAATTCCCTATTTACACTCATGTTCTCCATGGGTTATTGAATGCTCTTTTACACTTACTAACTTAGCTCAGTTTTCTCCCTCTTTCTTCCCTTCTGTTACACAACAAAATCACCAATAATCACCAATATCCCACTTCTGCAGTGACTGAATTACAGCCCTTCCCTTCTTGGCACAGCCATTCCTTTTCCAAGGATCCATAAATGTTTAAAAAAATGTTAAAATTGCTGAAAGGCTCTCTCCTATACCTCACTCCCAGAAAAGTGGTGAATTCGTCTGGGCTTTCACTGTGGTTACAGTGACCCCAGTGATTTGAAGTGCCTTTCCAGCCTTTTAGTTCAGAAAGAAAAAATCTTCCCTGTGTCCATTCCAGAGCCCTTTGTACAGGGCTCTGTTAACCCTAAAAGAGAAGATGACAGAATGGTTAGAGATATAACATATTTGACCCAGCAGTAGCTGTCAAATTCAAAGAAGCAGCTTCAAACTCTGCCGGGGCTTCTCCCACCTTTTTTTTCTTACGGCGGGAGTAGATTGAAGCCAGTTGACTAGGGTATTTAGCTGTTAACTAAAATTTCGTGGGATGCAAGCCCACCAATCTAGAAAGGGCTTAGCTTAATTAAAGTGGTTGATTTGCATTCAATTGATGTAGGATAGAGTCTTGCAGTCCTTAGTGGGCAGGGATTAAGTATATTGTACTTGCTTAGAGCTGGAATGTTGCTCAACTATATCAGACAATGTAAGAATGCATCCTAAAACTTTAACATGTTCTTTCTCTGACATACTTGCTTAAAACACTTGAGTAATCGTGTGAAAAATATCCTCAGTGGTTTCCTAAAGTGTTGCCTGCTGGAGAAATCAGAAGCCAGTTTCACTGTGCCCATCCTGTGTTCCTTACATGCCAGTTGCTGTTCCCCAGCTCTAAGTCCCTACCAAGTCTCTCTTCGTTCTGTCATCTTGGTCCATTCCAACCCATGTGTCAGAAACATCAATTCTGTATCCAGGGTTTTTAAAACATGGTTTACATTAACTACTTAAATTAAAAATTGAACTGTGTTCCATGCCTCTACCTAGGAGGAACTGATTTTCTAATAAGTGATCACTGTAAAGAGTATTCACTGTAAATTTTTGATTAAATTTTCTAATTCCTCCAGTAAGAAGAAAACCCCAAACAGGCAAGGTCGATTCAACTTGTTAATGAACATAAGCACTAATGGAAAGGAACAATAAGTGACATGGGCTATGACATATTTGTTTTTAAATAAATGATTGAGAATTAATATTTGGTAACAAAATAAAAAAGCTGGGTGAGGACACAGGATTTCTGGATTTTTTATCTGAACTGTTGATTGAAAAAGGGTTGTGACCCTGGCTAAATGACTAATTCCATTGAGTCTCAATTTACTTGTACATAAAATTTGCATCAGGAGGTTTATCAAGGCTTGAGAAATTGCTTTTTCTAGTATAATCTTCATGACTTCCCCCTATATTTTACTGTATGCTTGGAATGCCTACTTTCTTTTATCCATTTCCCATTTAGAAAAATCTGTCTCTTTGTTGAAGACTTAGTCAATCATCAACCCTTCATGAAAGCTTTTCTGGTCTACATGCTATTAATACACTTTTTTTCTGCTTCCTGTGGGTACCCATAACACATTGTATTCTTCTCTCATAGCACTTACTTTGTTGTGCTGTGGTGATCTGTTTACCTGGAGCTTTATCACACTAGAGTGTGCCCCGGATCCACTTTTTTATCTCTTTACATCTGTACCCTAGTGCTCAAGGTAATGAGTGCACAGTACATGCTCTGTATTTGATTCTCTTTAGCTTGAATACATTCATTCACTATAAAGTATCCCAGCCTTACCTCTTCCTGCACTGACCAGTTCTGAGCAGTCTTCTACCAGCTTGATTTGAGTGCAACCCAAAGTACTTCACCAGGAAGCCACTTCATACACCTCTAACTTTCACCTTGGCGCTTCTCTGAATGCCTTTTGTGGGATACTTGTGGGATGCATTAGACACTCATACATGAGCAAGCTGCAAATGCAGGGGAATTGATGACCCTGGGTCCACGTTTAACCATGCCAATGGATACATCTTCCATCCTTTAGTCCTCTAAATGCATAGCTCTGAGATAGAATTCATGTAAGTCTTCTCAGAATGTTGTGGCAAGTTTGAAAGCACTAGTCACCTACTAAAGTGGCCATTCAATATTGCATTGTTCTTTTTCTCTTTCCCTGTTTCTCTCCAGTCCCTCCTTTCTGCTTTCTAGGATTATTTTCCAAATAAGGTACTTGTACTCAGACACTTTTAAGGCTCTTCTTTTTAATGAAACTGAAATAAACCAAAGTTTACAAAACTAATGTCAACAATAACATTGAAATGCTCAAAGAAGAGTGAAACTATGTAATATTACCAAAAATTTGTCCAAGAAAAGTTAAAATGAATAATACTAAAGATCCATGTTGCGAATTTTAAAGTTTCCCTAGATGTAGTAGATTATACTTTTCCAAAATTGACCAAAAATTATTTTCATTCTTACATGCCTTTCCAGAATCTTGTCACTCCGCCACTAAGAGTTGGGGGTCATTGTATTCTCTTGAATTTTGTTGGACCCTTTCAGCTGCCTTGATTAATAGAATATACAGGAAGTGATGCTGTGACAATGTCGAAGTTAGATTGGAAGAGATGAGGCACTTTCCATCTGTCTCTCTGTTGGGACACATCCCTTTAGAGCTCTGAACCTCACATAAGAAATCTAGCCACCCTCAGGCTACCAGGCTGGAGAGATTCTATACAGAAACCACACAGAGAAAGAGCTGCTGGAGGAGCCCAAGTTGTTTCAGGTTCCAGTTGCTGAAGTCTCCCAGGGTAGGTTCCAGACAGGTCAGTTAAGTTGCTTTTGAAAGGACTCCAGCCCCAGCCACATTTTAAACACAAACTCATCAAAGACTTGGAGCTGAAACCTTGCAGTTGACTCACTTCTATATCCTGAATCACAGAAACAGTGAGAATAAATGATTGTTGTTTTAAACTAGTAAGTTCAGAGTGATTTAAAAATACAAAATAGATGACTTGAACACTAGGTAATCTTTTTTTTTAACTTTAAAACTTCCTACTATGTGGTCTTAACTCTCATAAATACAATAGGTTGATAAAAATAATAGTAAATATTTGTTAATAATCTCAAATTGGGGCAGGAGAGTGTTTCATACTAAATATTTTCATGTCCTGCCAAAACAGCTATTTCGGTGGACATATATCAGACCACAGAATTATTTTATGTCATACAGAAAAATAAAACGAAATACAATGAAGATAAACCCAACTAATCCTACTTTCCTGGTTGCTCAATTTTCAAATCGTGCAATTGAGATTTTATAAAAGCAGCTACAATTACGTGTAACCTGGTAACTTGTTGCTACTGCTGCCACCTTTAATTGCGTTTGGAAACATTCACGTTCTTTATAAGAAAAAAATCAGTTGGAAATCTAAACTAAAATATACTGAAGCACACCAGTAATTTTGTACTCCTCAAGGATGGTGAGAAGGCTGAAGTACATTGAAATAAAAATGCCACAGATTCTTTGCTGGACCTTTCAACAAAAGTTTGTATATTTCTCTACCCTTTGAATTTTGACTAGGACTTGATCTGCAAACCTAACATTAGTAAACATGATTTAGGGAGAAGTCGGAAATTGCTCTGCATTGGAACTTACCCACTTAATGCTGCAAACCCTTCAAAGACCATACGAAGAAATTTCTAGTTAGCCTCCTGCTGGATGATGATCGCATGGTGAAAGGCACTGTCCATCTCAGGCACCCCAGCAGTCCCACCAAAGCCCCATATATTTAAGCACAGCCATCCCAGATCCACCAGCCCCAGATGTGCCTGCCCAGATGAGAAAAACCACCCAGCCAATTCACAGAATTTTGAACCAATAATTAATGTTTATCGTGTCATTCCATTATGTGTGGGGTGGTTTGTTATGTAAAAATCTGATGGATACAAATAGCAAGTGTTTTTAGTATATGACTCACTTGAAAATATATGTTTCCCGTTCACCTTGCCAACTCTCCTGTCCTGAAGTGTAAGATTGCCAGGGAAAGTCTGTTTCCTTTTCGATGTTCATTCCTGGAAATCACTTTCATGCTGTAATTACAGGCATGATGGCAGTGCTTGATTCTCAAGTGAGCCAAGCTGCTGAACCTAAATTCACTTGACCAGCTGGGTCAGTGAAAATAAATGGTTTTCTTTGACCAGACTTGGCTTGGCTCCCTTAATAGTATCATTTTATATCCCTGGTTCAAGGACACAATTTTGCTGGGCAGGGGCACATTACTGATAAACATGCCACAAAGAAATAGTTGGCTTGTACAGCAGATGCAATTTTTTTTTTTCCACACAAGAGATTCCCAAAAGTTTTCTTCTTATGGGTTGGCCTGAAGGTCAGACCCCATTAAAGGTTAAAATAACGGTTTGGCTAAGTTTGAGTAGGAAGGAAACTGCTTAAAGTCCGCTTTTCAGAAGCTGCACATTTGGGGCAGGATGCCTTATTCGTAGTCACTGTGATCACTTGTGTTCCGAGACTGAAATTGCTTTCCCCCATTCTTAAATTGCTGCAAAGGAAGGGAGCCATATGTTTCATTCTGACTGGTGTGCTAGGGAAAACACTTCATTTTTTATGTATTTTCAGGTTCAATCAATAGGTCTACGGAATAATGTCAAAAATTCATACACCTTCAAAGTTTTCAGGTGTCACATTTTATCAAACACCCCATAATGGATAACCTGCAAGCATTGCCTTCACAATAACTATTACGTAGCTCACAGGCATGACATAGTTAACATCACACTTCAGGCTGAATAATCTGACAACTTTTCATTTAAAAATAATAAAGGGCTCACAAGGTGTATTTTCCTACACATGGTTTATTTCATAGCACTTCCGTACTTCCAGTTTGTATTATTCTCTCTCTGACATTTTGTGTGTCATATGGTGAGTTTCCTCAGGGAAAGTAAATCAGATTTCTGCCTGGAGCGCAAAATGACTAATAATAATCATCACCGAAAGGAGTCTGTTGTGTTTGGGACCAAAAGTGCTATCCGGTTGTTATGGCAACCCGAATTTGAAAAGGGATGCCTGGTTGTGAGGGGCAGGCACCAGCATCCCGAAACCAATTCTTCATCCAAGCTTATCCCAACAGAATAATTTCCAGTCATTCCTAAAATGGATGCAGAGTGACGGATTGTCAGCTCATATGAACTAATCTCACTCAGTAAAGGGACCACCTTTTCATCATAGAAGGTGACATTTTCCCATTTCACAGGCTAATGTTGACAGAGAGAGAGAGAGAGAGAGGCTAAGTGCTTGGCCCTCATTGAGACCATGTATCAGCACTGCTAATTGATACTGCAGACTGTGGATGAATCTACTATGGTGTAACTTCCTCTTTAAAATGTGTTCTTATCTCTCTCTGTCCTTCAAGTGCAAATCATGACTCTTATCTGGACATTTGTCCATCATAAACATATCAAACCTGGTATGACATTACTTCAGTTAACCTCACCAAGATATTTCAACCTTTGATTTACATATTAGCTACTCCACTAGACCAAGAAATCTACAAGCACAGGTTCTGATCTATCTACTTTTCTCCAGAGCATGTCATATACCTCATAATTATTTTTATTTAATGAATTGAGTTGTGTATGCATCTTCTGTGACAGTGCCATTAATACACTTGATATTCAAGGTGCAGATGCACTATGGGTTTTTTTTTTGTAGTTTAAGGAGATTACAATACAATTCAGAAAGTTTACCATCAACAATAACTTGGACTTTGTGCTTAGGAGGCGCCAAATTTGAAACAAAACTTGTATGTACATATATGTTACCTTGGTTAAGCTAATTAACCCCTCTGAAATGCAATTTTCTTGTATGGAAAATGAGAACTTAAAACATCTCTCTGGGTGTTGTTTGAAGAAGATATGAAATAGTGTCAGTATTACACAATAATATTGGTTTAATTCCCTGAGGATAAATCCTCAACTTACATTTTGACTCATTGTGGCAAAGATCAGACCATTTCTCCTTGAGTGCATGATGTTTCATCCTTATCTATTGAGGCTAACCAATTTTTAATGGATTGTGAAATGACTGGCTCATGTAATTGACATCCAAAGAAATACTAAACACACAACAAATCTACTGAAGATACATGTTAGCTCCTTTTCTTTCCGTTGAGGAGAGGCTACCCGTTCCTGGGCTAGCCAAGGAAAAGGCCCTAGTCTAGAACATGTCTTTGATATGCAAACTAACCAGTGCAGAGTGCTACCTCTTCTATTTGGTCCATACACGCAGGAGGCAGTATTCTTCCTGCCTTAGTCATTTCAGGGCTAGGTACCAGGCAGGTAGGGACCACCTCTCTAGCTAAAAGCCTGCAGAGTATTCAAACTTAGCCAATCCTAACTGTTTACATTGCCTTTCCCACAGAAGCCCCAGTAAAGGCTTTGGTCTAAATCTTTTTCCTGACTCCTGTTTCCTACTTCCTAATCACCTAGGTATCTTTGCCATGTGGCGCTGCATGGTGTGGTGTGTGCCTCTTGTCTCTGGGACCTATGCATAAACTTGTTTTTCCCTGACTCTCTTGTCTTGTGGCCACACCTGAATGACCATCTCATAAAGGAATACAGAGCATTCCCCCTTTCAGAGCACTTCACTGTCTTCATATCATCTGTAAGATTAACTCCACAGCTCAAGATTCATACCTACTTACCTTTACCATGGCATCTTCCACACTCTGCTTGAATTCATTATTATATTTCTGCCTCCAAACTTTAGTCCCTCTGCCTTGAATACAACTTCTCACTCTGCCTGAAAAAAGTTATTCGTCTTTTAGACTCAATTCATTTGCCATTTCTTTGGAGATTTCATCCTGTTTCTTACCTCTATCCTACCTACCTTTAGAATCCCTCCCTCCCCCACAAGCTGCACCTGTACTAAATTCTAGTACATAATAATTAATGTAGCACAATATTTTGATATCTAAATCTCTTAGTATACAATAAGCTCCTTCAGGACAGAAACACCAGAGTTAGCAGAGGGCTTCATACGATGTAGAAAATACTGAATACATTTTAAGTTATGCTATATTCCATTATTTTTATAATAGTGAAACTGTAGATTATATAAAATTTGCAAATCATAGTAAAAATCTCACCAATAAAATACTTCATCTCACAATTATTTTACCTGTAACATACTGTCTTCAGTCATTATGTACTTTACAATTTTACATAATTATAAATTTTGCATGCATACTATTTAGCTTATGGTTTTCCATTTTAATATTATAATTTAAACATGTCCCATGGTTTGTACATAGTACATACTTCACTATTTGCTTTAATGCTTCTTATCCTACCTGATAAAAGTAACATAATTCATACTTTTATTTTAGACAGGATATTTAGTGGATACTTCTTTTCCCAAACTTATTTTCTTCTTTGGATGATTTCCTTAGGAGAAGTTCCAATAAGCAATATTACTAGTCTAATGGAGCTGTGTATTTTCATATGGTGTAACATTCATTGCCAATTTTTCCTAAAGAAATTAAACCAATTTGCACATATACCAACTACAAACATGGGTTTCTTTCTCCCCATCCATGCTCACATTGGCTGCCATGACTACTTTTTCCTAACAGGATAACTCTAAAAATCCTATTAATTTCACTAAGTAGTAATATGTTTCATTCCCTTCAAATCCACAAGCATGGGCTGAGAACCTACAGTATCGCAAGGCATTTTGTGCTAATCATTGAGAAGGTGGAGAAGAATGAAACATGACTCCTGCCCTGTAGAAATTCTGATTCCAGCCTTTAAGACATAGCTCCAAACAAAATACTGATCCGGTACAAAGATGCACTGAGGGAGGCAGACAATACTAGGAGAGTAAACAGAAAAGTTCCACAAAGACATGCCTGCAGGTGTTGGATCACTTACTGCAATCTCCTTTATTTAAATTGTTCATTCGGGCCTTTCATGTATTCCTGTAGAAAATCTTAATGTTTTAGGGCATTGCACCTCCCCTATCCCTCCTCCTTTCTGCCTCATCCACTGTTGTGTGTGGATTATAGGCAAACCATGCTGCTTTGCCCTCACTACCTCTAAACTCAGTAACTCACCTGGCAGCTCTCCGACCCCTCCCACTCAAGGATCTCAAGGTGGCTACCCTTTCTCAACAGCCCCCTGTCCCCTCTACCCTCACCAGAAGGCATCTCATGCCTTAGGCAAAAGAAATGCATTATTCCTCTCCGAGTGTTTGTTTTCTTTTCTATATTGTCAAATTTTAGAAACAATTTCCTGAAATTTGGGGTGCGATAAATCATAAGATTAGCTGCCACTTATTAATCATTTATTATCCATCCCACTGTGTGCAATGTAGTCAGTCATGATAGTATACACACAGGGGCAATGCAGGGGACACAGATGTTTTCTTCTAAGTCATTCACTGTTATTCTGAGCAGATTATTAGGTTGGCTGGACCACACAGTAGGACAGTAGGAATATGAACCCTAGCACAAGGTGGTCCTGGACCCAATTTCACCCTCCAAAATTTTTTTTTTTTTAGTTAAATACAATGTCTGCCTCCCTTTTAAAATTATTCAGTGCATTCAAAGCAACCCAAGTTGTTTCAGAATGCATAGAGCCCAATTGCCCAAAAGGGAAACATTAATCACCAGGATCCTTATGTTCAGCTATGATTTCTCCACCAGTTTAAACACTTAGCAACAAAACCCTAGCAATTCAGGCGTTTCAGTAAGGTATCATTCCTAGTAACCCAGGCTGCGGAGGGAAAAGGAATCAGCGTGTTCTAACAAGCCCTGAAGAACCACACGTTTTTCCAGTGTAACCCCCACGCTGTTTCTTTTGGCTCAAGCAAGCTCTAATAATACCTCCCCACTTCTTAATGCTGGCTCAGGGGCCGCCACACACGGTTCTTCAGGCAGGACAACTGCCAGTGCCTTCAAGACACAACTGCCCCCACCCCATTTGAAAACATATTGCCGACTCCCCACACCTGCAGTGGCTTGCAGGAGTGGAGAATTATTCACTCACAGCTGCATCTTGAAATTAAAGTCCGTTTCATTTACTTGACCCTGGAGCCTTGTCCAAACAAGCTCACTTGAGCTTTACCCAGATGGTGGCCGTTTACTTCTGCTTCATTCATTACTATTCCCTGAAATTGTGGCCCTGAGCCAGCTGGCACACTGACATAGCTTTTTAATGGGAAGGTGGCACATCTTCATCGCCTATTTTGGTAAATACAAAAAGTGGCCATAAAAACTGCAACACTATCCGTATTGCTTCCCACTCCCCCTACATGAGCCTGCCTTGTACATCTCTGCTTATTTAATTAATCATCTGAGCTAGCTTGCATCATTTCAAGCCCAGTTGTGTTAATAGGGGAAAAGTGGCATATCTGTGGACAATAACAAAAATGACATGCAGATCTGGATGTTACATTAATTGGCTAGTGGTATAATAGAGGTGCATTTCAAACCACCCCCCACACACTGGCCCATAGAAACACACATTTGCATTATACTGATTAATCTGTAGGTCAGTGGTGTTTTGACTTCTCTAGGATGGACTCAGTTGGTCAGTACTACTTCAGGCTGCAGGTTAGCTTTAAAGTCTTGCTCCAAGTGGATTTATTCTTAGGCCAGGTTGAAGGGGCAGTGTTGGTGAGTCACTAGTGCGGCCACTGCCAAGAGAAACTGTGTAAGCACCTTTGTGACCTTTGCATGTGACATGTCCGTGGGTTAAAGCAGGTCATTTTCCTGTGCTTGAAATTAATGAGCCAGGGCAGTAAACCCTGACTACTGTAGAAGGAAAAGGGGAGTAAATATCTGTGGAACAATAACCCCAATCTTCATAGTTTTATACAAATTAAAAGCCATAGAGTAATATTAGAAAATATTGTTATCTTCATAATACTGTGTTATTAGTACTTTTATTATAGAAGATTACAGACTTTTATTTCATTAGATTGAAAAATAATCTACCCTGCCTGCAGTAGAATAGCACTCAGCCATATTTTGAGTTCCCCTCGTTCTGAATATCTAGAAGGACACTGGAAAGTAGTCAAGTGATGAAACCATAATCAGAGCTAGCTTGCATCATTTCAAGCCCAAATCACTTGAAAGCCAGTGTGTGATTTTTTTTTTTTTTACATCTAAAATAGTATGTATCCTCTCCTGATTGATCCCAGTGACCATTAGGGGTAAAGCTTTAATAATGTCTTGTACCCCACATGCTCCTCTAGATCCTTGACACACTCTCATCAAGGGGTGGAGCCTACTTCTCCTTCCCTTGTATTTGGGCAGGCTTGTGACTCATTTGTAACAGTAGAATGTGCACATATGACCCTGTTTGACTTTTGAGTCTGTGCACTGGTCGCTGGAATACTTAATTTTGGAGTCTGTGGCTGCACTGCAAGCAGGCTGACTGCCTTGAGGCCTCCATGCTGTGAGGAAGCTGAAACTAAAGATGCCTAAGAAAAGAAAGGTGCTCTGTCAGGTCTAGCTGCTCTGGCTTCTTGCTGTTTCAGCTCCAGCCACAATTTGACTTCAACTGTATGAGAAAGTTGAGCCAAAATCTTCCAGTCAAGCAGTCAAACTCTTCCCAAATTCTTACCTACAGAAACCTTGAGAAATAATATAATTGATATTATGTTAAGCTTCTAACTTAGTTACTACACCACTATTATAACCTTCAGAGAGATTTGCAAGTATTTCTGGCAAAATTATGTTACTTTATTCAATCTGGGATGAAATTTTAAAATAATTTTTATGAGCTATGTCAGCATTCATTCCCTTTGATCTACTATTGTCTTTTCTAAGATTCTAGCTTGTGTTTTATTTGTGATATGTATATTTAATTTACTTTAAAATCATGAACAACTTTAAAATATAAGAGAGGATGAGTTAAGAAGAAAAGTATATCTTCTGAAAAATCCGTTGTATAAATTCTAATGATTGGATTGAATACTATGCAGCTACATGGGAAAATGCAAGAGAGGCATTGCATTAGTTGGAAACATATGGTCTAAGATTGTGCATTTTAGCTGCAACTACAGGAAAGTCATTATAGGAACATGAGGGAAGTGCAAACAGAATTGACTATATAATTGAGTTAATATACTACCATTTAAGACTTAAAAATATTATTTAAACTTTCTGTTATTTTATGGTAGCATATAATAGCTGCTTCAACATACAAAATATAATAAAAAAATAAAAACAAATACAAAATATTTGGCCTGCACTTCTCATGCCCGCTTATTAAAGCATGAAGATTTTACTTATTAGAAATGGAGTCAGACTAAAGTCTGGACCAGAATGTTTCTGTCACCTTCTAGTTGCATCTTAATCTTGCTTTTTCTTTTTGTAAAATGGGGATAAAAACACTGAAAGGTACAGATCAGTTGACATCAGGAAAATAAAGTGTTTTATTTATTTTGTAATGGTTATACTGTTTGAAAACACAACAGATTACTAAGGATTATTTGTGTTAAGATGATTTTTTACTTTTGCTTACATTTGAAGTTAATTTCTAGCTGAGGATACATTTCTTTCACCGAAAAGGCTTCTTTCCCAAAACCTTAGAGTTAAATTTTTCTCCTGCAAAAATATGCCAATTTTGATACCATGATACAAAGTAGTGTAAAGAGTGACAGACGGAAACTCTCAGAATGGAGCAACTTGGGTGTCACCCAGCCAGTTCCTATCTGCCGCGCGTGCCAACAGCAAAACCATCTATTCTAGCTTCCTGTAACTGTGCAAATCCCAGAGCCGCTTAAAATGTGCTCCCCGAGGATGTAAGTGCTTATCAAGGCATAATGACTTAAGAGAGGTGATCACCATCTAATCTGCTTCCAGAGCCTCACTGTCATGATTTGACATGCAGTCTCTGCAAGAGGGAAAACATAAAGAAGATTATTTGTCCTGTTTTGCAAATGAAACATCTGAATGTTAGAAAAGATATTTGACTTTTATGCCCCTCTTAAGGACCAAAGGTGTAGCTGCTAGTCAGTGTCCATTTGCCTTCACTCCAAGAATTCCACCTGACAGAATTTGTCCTTGGAAGAAATATTATATTTTCATATTCTTAACTTGAGTAGTGAACACTTCAACCCTGTATCCTTACTTTGGATAGTGATAGTCTCTCTCTCTCTCCAGCCTTGTATCTTAGATCTAGGCTGTTGTTTCCCACTCTGAATATTTCTGTTTGTAAAAGTGGAGGAGGACTTCTGTTTCCATGTCAGGGGTATCCATGTGTACCAGAGCCGCACTTCTTTTGCACAACTAGAAAATGCAAACTGTGTAAACATCATACACCCAAAAAAATCCATACTTTTAAGGCATCAAAAAGCTGTGAAAGCTCTAAGGATTACATAAACAAAGACTCCAGTCAATGCAGGGACTTCTGTGAGTCTGTGGTTATCAGCTAGTGCCCTTCTGACTCTGAGGACGTGTACCTACTCCCTTTTTTCCCCGGGCCCTGTCTGCTGGGGGAGGAGAAACTAGAGAAACCAGCAGTTCTTCTAACATTGCGGAGGACTGGATTACACATGTGAAAATGAAGGGCTTGAAGCACGTGGTCAGCGTTCCCCAGGGTACATTCCCTGGGTTCTGGGATAGCGTGGAGGGCACGGGAGCTAACCTGAAGCATATAAAAGGCAGAGTGAAACCTTGAGCAGTCTTCCATTGCTTAGGAAAGAAAGACCCATCCTAGGAGAGGACCTGCTCTCAAGCACACTACCAGTCTCCACCTCAGGATGTTTGCTGGATATTGAAACTATGTGAAGCATGAGACCAGAGAGCTGGGCTGGCAAACTCTGAACATTAATCTTGTAACCTGCTACCTTGCTGAATTCTTCAATCAGCTCTAGTAGTTTTTGTGTGGACCTTTTAGGGTTTTCTATATATAGTAACATGTTGTCAGCATATAGTGACACTTTTACGTCTTCTTTTCCAATTTGGATCCCTTTTATTTCTCTCTCTTACCTGATTGCTGTGGCTAGGACTTCCAAGACTATGTTGAATAGGAGTGGTGATAGTCGGCATCCTTATCTTGTCCCAGAATTTAGTGGGCTGGGAAACTCTGAAAGGCAGAGCTGAAACTTTCACCATTTTTAAGGGCTAAGGGAGATAAAATATACAGGCAGTCAATTTTATCCTGAGGACCATTACAAGGATAGGCTGAGTCCTACTGAAACTTGAAGCAGGTCGTAAAACCCCCATGTGAGAGGTGCCCTCCCTATACCGCGAGGAAATGAGCATCCTTATCCCTTAAATCAAAGGGGCAGGGAGAGGAATCAGAATACACTGGCCCTGCTGAGTTTCCCCCAGTTCACTTATTGCAC
The DNA here is from genome assembly GCF_036321535.1 of Camelus dromedarius. Taxonomy (NCBI): domain Eukaryota; kingdom Metazoa; phylum Chordata; class Mammalia; order Artiodactyla; family Camelidae; genus Camelus; species Camelus dromedarius. The sequence goes on from NC_087444.1 coordinate 40,155,527, forward strand.
TTACCTCGTACACTTTGTCCTACCATAACTTTCCATCACTTTCCACTCTTCATCAAACCTGCCATAAAGATACATCGGTTAAACCATTTCTTTTGGGTCTTCATTTCCTTGTGAAGGCTCCCATGTCATGTACAATTTATAGTAGATAAATTGGTATGCTTGTCTCTTGTTAACCTCTCTTTTGTTATAGGGATTCTGGTAGAGAACTTAGAAGGGTAGAGGAAAAAGATGTTTTACCTCCTCTACAACAGAAAATAGTATCTCACTTTTTTTTTTTTCAGTCTTTCCAGGGCAATTAAAAACATTTTTTTTAAGACATCATAAAGAAGACTTTATTAAAGGAGGGGTAGGGGAAATTATCAAGATAGATACAGAAACCACAGAATGGAATATAGTTGATTTATAATATTATTCTAGTTTCAGGTGTACAGCAAAGTGATTCAGGTATATATATAGATAAATAGATAAATAGAGATATAGATATAGATATAAAAAGATTATTTTCCATTATAGGTTATTACAAGGTAGATATTGACTATAGTTCCCTGTGTATACTGTAAATCCTTGTCACTTATCTATTTTATGTGTGGTAGTTTGTATCTGTTAATCTTAGACTCTTAGTTTATCCCCACCCTCCACTTTACCTTTCTTTGATTGTAAGTTTGTTTTCCATGTCTGTGAGTCTGTTTTGTATATACGTTCACTTGTATTATTTTTTTATATTCTACATATAAGTGATATCATTTAATATTTGGCTTTCTGTGTCTGACTAATTTCACTTAGTATGATACTCTCTAAATCCATCCACATTGCTGCAAATGGCAATATTTAAATCTTATTTTTATGGCTGAGTGTCTCACTTTTTGTTTTTTTTTTATCGCCTTGAACAACTTCAACTCAAGTTACACTTGAAACGCTACTTCCTTCAATGAGTCTTTTCAGACACCCCCATCCTGTGTCAAGTAATTCAGTTCTGTGTTCCTTTAGTCTCTTAAACTTCCTCAATTATTGCAGGCACTTTTTATGTTATACTTCATTGCATATTTTAGTTTGTAATACAGTGTGGACTCATTTTTTTGGGATCGTATAAGGTTGAAACAGAACAATATAAAATCTTAACAGAGATACACTGTAGTCAACAAAATTTGAAATAATACAAATTAAGTTATTTTATTTATAATTAGTATTTCAAGGCTATAATTCCAAACTAACTAAATGGTTTTAAACTGTTTATGCTGTTGCCACATTGTGGCACTGCTTAAGGTGGTAACTTGATGAATGTGCCATCTTTTGTTCAGTAGTGCTTGAATTTTGCTCTAAACTTCTTACAGTGATTTTGATCCCTCTTCAACTCTTAATTTTATTATCCATAACCTTTTATTCTATATATAATAAGTTTTCACTAAATGGAGGAACCATTGCCAGTGTTGAAAAATGGGTTTAAATAATAATATGTTAAGAAAGGAAGTTAGACATAGGAAAATACTATGAAATACCAAACAAATGATATAGTGTACCACACTATTACTATTAATTAAGGAGATAATTATTATTAATTAAGGAAAATAGACATCAGAAATCATTAATCCTCATTCAAGAGAATGAAAAGAACACTAACACAAAAATAGATTATTGTCACTACAAAATTACTTCTTTAATCGAACAAGGTTTGGATTGTATTTATGACTTCATGAACGTATCCCTTGCATAAAATCTTTGTAATTAGAATTAGTTAAGTGCTTATATTTTATAATAGGTTGTCATGTTTGATGGCGATAATCACCCATATTTATTTCTCCATTAAACGGCAGGTACCTTTAATGGCATATGGCATATACTACGCTTTCCCCAATAGTTTTGAATAAATAAGTAAAATTGAACTTTTATTTCTGATTATGAATTGGCCAGGCTTATTTCACATTTACACAATCGCTGTGTTCCTCTGTCTCCACACACACTTTTTTCTCCCTATTGACAATTTAATGATTCTGGTTGTTTTGTTTTCCTTTTATATATATATTTATATCCTAAGGGTATTAACTTTCAATTTGTTATGAATATCTTTTCATGGGTGTCATTGTTAGGGGAGGCTCTCTTCTGTTTGTGATTTTATCAGTAACAGATGGCAGAACCAGGGTCCTTGTTTCTGCCAACCAACAGCTCTCCATATCCCTCTGGGACATCCAAACTCAAAAATAAAAATAAGCACAGGTCATAGGTAGGGCCTTGAGAATGGAAAACAAAAAACTCCAGGCACCTACTATGTTTAGTCATTTAAACACAGTTTATCTAATAACACTATCACAACAAATCTTTGTATTTTAACTCCATTTCACCAATGAAAAAACTGAGGCTCAGAAAGTTTATTTTTCAAGGTCAAAGAGTTAATAAGTAACATAGGAACTATTCAGATTCAAATCTGTCTGAATCTCTGCTATTCAGTAATAACTTTGAAAGAACTTTTTATTAAGAGAAGCACAATTCATATTTAAAGATTAAAAATAAATTAGCTCCTATGGGTCCCACTGAGTAGCTTCAAAATTATTAGAATAAAATGGTTTAGAGAAAGTCCTTTGGCTACATCCCAGTTATCCTTAATGAAAGCCCCATACTGGACTCCCAAAGAGCTCTTGCTAAGTCTTTTAATGTATATGCCTGTGTTATCTGGAGAAGACCCATGCGGAGCTGACCGCCATGTGCCTGGTATCTAGGCATCAACAACCCTGCGATATGTCTAATCAGTAAATGAACATTTTTGTTCATTTTCACATGGAAAAGCATGCTGAACTTCAGATGAAACTTCTTGAAAAGAGTGGGTCATCATAGAGGGATCTTCATAATTTTAAATAAATACATCATTTATTTATTACTGGGAAATATATTGAAGGAATTCAGTATACATTGCAATCAGGATTTATTTAAAAGCCAACCCTTGCAAGGTATTTTATTTGGCTTTCTATTATACATGGAAAATGAAATAAAGCCCTGCTTTGTTTTACACACGTAGCTCTTCTTTGTCATTTTCCAACAACCACTCAACTGTAAATAATGGAAATTATTACATGATGATTTCACCAAACTGCCTGTCAAAGGCTGTAATTGTTGTTATAATTTAGATTTTAAGTATATGTTGTTCTGTGACTGCAGATACCAATTCATTTCAACATCTGGAACCTTAGGCTCATTTACATACAGTTGCCATTCTGAATGAAGATTCAGGAGGTCTGGGCAACCTCTGCTTCCCATGTGTCTAAAAAAGAGCAGTGGAAGGAAGAAAGAGGGCAGAACAAAAGTTTTCTTGAGCACCTGTTTTCTTTTGCCAAGCAATATACTTGTTGCTTTTCAGAATATCTTACTCTTAACATGAATAGTATGAGGCAAAATTAGGATTATCCATGTTCAAGTGTAAAAATGGGCAAACATATCTGCAAACCACAGTCTGGGCTTCAACACCAGACTTTTGGGCTAGAAGTTTCTAAACACATTAACTCATCACAACCACCTTCAGTCACTCATAAGACTAGAAATAAATACTAAATGGGAAGAAATACTTCCATTTCACAGTATTGAGAACCTCTCATTTAGGAATTTTGAAAGTGAAATAAGCATCTCCATGTCATGTTAAGTCCTGCTCATTTATCTCACTTAAAGTCACATTTGAAAATTGCCATGACCTGAAACCACTTCACCTCTAAAACTACTAATTCAAATCTATATTTTCTAGTCACAACTTTCTTCAAGTTTATATTTTCTACTGCTTTGCTATTCGGAGTGTAGCAGCATATCAGATCTTACCCAGAGTTCATGAATCAGAATCTGCATTTTAACAATATCCTGAGGTAATTTGTATGCACATTAAATTTGAGAAGCACTGTTTAGTATTTCTATTATGACCATCTTTAAACTCACTGAGACCTTCATGAGACTTTAATTTCATGGATGATTCAATATCTATTTTCTCTCATTCCTGCAACTTGTCTGTCTCTTTTTTGCATTCAGCTTTAAGTTTAGGCTCTATTGTTATCACAAAAAACAAACAAACAAAAAAACCAAACAAAACAACAGCAGCAAACTTGGCTCAACAATACACCTAGTAAATCAGAATATCTGTAGGTAAGACTTAGGCACTAGCACTAAAAAAACAAATTAAAAAACTCACCAGATAATTCTAATGTATATACACCTTTGAGAACCAAAACTCATCTTCCTCACTCATTTCTGACTGTGCAATCACATCTATTGGGCAGATCTCTAATCTTGTATCAATGCAACCAGCCTTCTTCTCTACCTAATGTCAACGTATTAACAAAGCCGAGCCAATAGATAAGATGGCAGGTAACTTTATTATAAACTTTTTACTTTACATCCTAAATTTTCTTTAACATGTATGATTTTACAATCCAAAAAAGAATACAGAAGTAAATTAACACTGGTTATCGTAGGCTGTAGATTTATGAATGATTTTGTCTTTAATGTTTTTCTCTGTCTCCCACAGTGAATGGGTATTACAGTATCATAAGGAAAATAAGCCTTTAAAAATCATAATTTGGAAGATTTAGGAATGGTATTTGCAGACACTCATGTTAATCTTAAGGAATACATAATTACATATTTGGTGACCTTAATCATTTTTTTAAAAAATCCTAGACAAATAGAAATTAAGAAATGAGAGGAAATGCTTTAAATGCTAAATAATTATATTAAGGAGTTACAGGTAATATTTAATCTTGTTAAGCTGTGGAACAAGTTACCACAAACTCAGAAGTTTTTTAAAATACCACCCATTAGTGATCTCACAGTTTTTGTGAGTACAAAACCCCAGCATAGCTTATCTTGGGTCTCTGGCTCAGGGTCTCACAAGGCTGCAGTCAGGTTGAGCTTGGTTGGTGGGGCACATTATCTTTCTGAAGTTTGGGGTCATCTCCGAAGCAGAATTCGGTTTGTTGTAGGTCTCAGGTCCTCATTTCCTCTCTGTCTGTGACCCAGAACCACTCTCAGCTCCTAGAAGCCACACTAAATTCCTTACCACATGACCCTTTCTCAGGACCCCTCACAGAATGGCCCCTTTTCACAGTCAGCAAGAGAATCTTTGCAGGCAAGCTCTGTGAATCTCTTCAGAAAGTCCTTCTTACAATGGCTTTCACTTGATTAAGTCAGGCCCATACAGGAGAATGCCTTTCGATTAACTCAAATCAACTGATTTAGAGACCTAAATAAATATAGATCCCTTCACTTTGACATATAAATTAACCTAATCATAAGACTGATACCCCATCATATCCACAGATCCTTCCCACACTCAAGGGGTGTGGTGTGTGTACCCTAGGAAACAGGAATCTTGGGGGCCATCCGAAAATTCTGCCTACCACAGTAACTTCTGGTATTTTCCACATTTCCACCATTAATTCTATAAAATGTAAAAGAAGTAGATTTAATTTTTTAAAGGCCATTTACAAATATGAAACTTCTGATGGTATGTGTGTGTGTGTGCAAGCGTGTGTATACATGTATAGAGAGAGAGAGAGAGAAGGAATTTTATTTTTCTATTGCAATTGAATACCTAGATAAAGCATATAATCAATATTATTTAAAAATGTAGGCAAAGCCACAGGTCATTTTTCTAAAATGCTTTATGCATGTTTGTATGAATGTATGTATTTCGCATGAGTTTATTTGAAGTACCAGTGCAAGTTCTGCCGCAGTGTCCATGAAGGTGCCACGTGTACTTTCAGTGCCAGAGCAGCAGCCCCAGAGGAGCTATTACCATCTCTTTGCAAGTAGTGGAGCTGTTACAGTGTCAATGAAGTGTCGCATACACTTCCATAGACATAGTAGCAGCCCCATGGGAGTCATTACTGTGTCAAAGCGGGTGCCCGAGCCATTACGGTATCAATGCAAACACTATTTTAATGTCAGTGGAGTGGCCCCACACAAGTTCTGCTGCTATCATTAAACAAACAAACAAACAAAAAAAGGAAATAAAACACAAAAAACAGGTTGTTATCTGATAAAGAATTTAAAGTAAATCCTCCGAAGTGCTAAGCCAGGCTCACTAGTGACTCTAGTATGTATTTAACCATTCTATACTCAGTCCTCTTAGAATATGGTAAGCGCAGCAGCTTCCAGGCACTTGCAAAGCTCAAGAGGCAGTCCTAGGACTTAAAAATGTCACACTCGGACCAAGTAACCCAACTGATATCATCACATGCCATGAGGAAAGTGTATGACTGTGCTTTCATACTGACACACTGCTAATCTGTGTGGTGTAAGGCTTAAAATTAAGATTCAACATATGATGCTGCTTTGATCTCTAGCCAAACAACCGTCCTTATGAGGGGACCAGGCACGATGCCTGCTCATCCCAGACTAGTGGGCTTCAGTTCCCTGCCAACCTGTGGAATTATTCAAACAAGCCATTTATATCCTCTCTTAAGAACCAGCATTCACCTCATCCTCTTGCAGCTACAGAGCTGCCTCCCACAGCCTCTGGTTGTGCACTCTGTTCCTGAGTGCAGCCTCCACACAGCCATGTGTGGTGCAGTGCCCTCGTCCCCTGGACTCTGAGTGTATGTGACTACTAAACTGCTGTTGATCTCATCTGTCCAGTGTCAGGTGCCAAGTGCTCAGCGATCCCCGTCACTCTGGGGCGGGAATCTCTCCCTTAACAGTGGATTGACAGGAGGGGACAAGAGCAGTCTGTTAATGTGGTTTCTTGCTTATTCCCACCACCATTTCCTTTTTACTTTCTTCTTGATTCTCAGCCAATTTCATTCTAGATCTTTGCTAAATCCTTGGAGTTTTTAAGAGATCCTTGATAATCAACCCTATGATCTTAGTATTTTCCTTCCTAATAATGGCTCAACATATGGAATGGAGTATATTACCAGCTATGACAATTTTTGTTTGTTTAATTATAAAAGTTACTTCTAAAGATGTGCCATGATTTCCCATGCATGCATGCATCATAGAATCCTGCTCTCAGTTACCTTTGTCCCTCTCCGTCTGTGCTCCTGGCCGTGAGCACATGTTTTAGCCCAACAAGGAGACAAGGTTATGCTGTGAGGGGCAGTCAGTGTGTGCAAGGAATGTCTGTGGCTCCTGTGCTGCACTATGCAGAATGTGGGAGGCAGTGCATTCAAATACAGCTGGACACCTCTATCACTGCGGGGGCAGAAAGAGAGAGGAGACATCCTGTGTGAAAGTGGGCAGAAAACTGAGGAATTAGGAAACCCAGTGAAGGGACATTGTTTTGCAGTCTTGCAAGGCAGATTTAGCATGTTCTGGAAAGTAACCTGAAGGGAAGTAAACTTTTCTCTAGACTCAAAGTGTATTGATAATCATTCCTCTTTAGAATAGTCAAGAATAATGCCGCAAGTGTTGCCGAAGAGCATAATGGTTTGGGGTTGTTGGATGGGGTGTGAGGAACTGAAGAACTCCTTGGTTTATGTTTGACAAAAGATCGTAAGTGCTGAGCCTGACATTCCTCTAGGTGATTGAGAATTTCTATTTATTTCAAGGATTCATGTTGGTGCTAACTCAGAGATAGATATATATATATATATACACATATGTAGATAGATAGATAGATATAAAGTTTGCAGAACAGGTCACCAGTTTACAAAGTCCTCTGTATATTAATTGAGAAATATTAAAGGAAACCCTTTAATTTTTCTTTAGCAACATTTAGCCTTTGAATCTTTGAGTGTAATGACATTTCTTGCCTGACTTAATTTAGGGCCTTAATTAATTGTTGTATCAGGCCTCTAATTGCTAAAGTACTTAGTGTGCTATGCATCAAACATTAACAAATTGTTGACTAACCAGCTGGGTTGCACCTGCAATTATGCATTTGCAGCTACAACTCATTGCCAAAATTTCACCCATGGAGAAGCCAGCATTTGGTTCTCTGCCTGTAATGATGAAGGGGTTTGGTGGCTAATGGGTCACAATGTCACAAAAACTATGCTTCCATTTGTAGGATGTTAACTTTTCTCATATTCAAATTTCTGTTTAGTTACTTGATAAATACTAATATATTGTGGTTGTTTGCTAAACATCAATATATTGATATTAGAATACAGTATTCTTTCTGGGCACAGGTATCCTCAATGTGTTGCCAGATTCAAATGGTCAGAGCACATCTTTCCTGTCTCGTGCTTTTAGAAATCCTGCAGATGAAATAAAACAGCAGGACAGAGATGTTAAAATCTTCAAACTTGCTGAAAAGTGCCTAGCAGTAGTATCGCAACTCTCAAACCGCTGAAACCACGTAAAGAAGAAATTGACAAGTGGGGCGAAAATGTCACGTAGAGGCCATTTTTAGAACATTTAAGGCCTACCAGGAACTTAACATTGGGGACATATTGAGGTTTACACAGCTTTTATTATAAATTACTCTTTACTCAGGTTAACAAAGAGAAAAGTACATTTAACAGAATATTTTCTGCACTTCAACATTCTCAGCATTTTTGCTTGCCGTTGGCAGGTAATTTTTTCCAAAACTGACCATTTCTTCTGTTAGATTGAAGAAAAAGAAAAAATGGAAGTATATATAAAAATATTTTAAAATTATACACACACGTGCACATGCACACATGTACACAGACTAAATTATGTAGATTTTCATTTAAAAGAAGAATAGAATACATCAGCAAAAGTATCCATAAACCACGATCTCTGAAGCTTTTATTTCAATTTGTAGCTGAATACTTGATATTTGAAAATTATCTCCTGTTCTTATTGTTTGTCTTCATTTTTCTGAGTATTGCTTCAGTAGAAAAAAATGGATTTTATTTTGGTGACTGAAAATTTACCAAACATGTTCTTACTGCCTGTAATTCTAATCAAGTAGGAAAATATACAAATCACCTAATTACTAGTCAAAATTAGGGTATCAGGAGGGATTTGTCTACCAGCAGCATTAAATGTGTAACTATGTATTCATAGAAATCTAGAGGAAGAATTAGACCAATATCCATATGAATTTACTCACATGTACTGATTTTGAAATGAGGGCAATGATATTAAAAAAAAACTGACATAGTAAGAAAAAAAATAAATATCATTGCACATTTACTGCATTTCAGGTACTGTGCTAAGCAATTTACCTAAATTTTTTTTCATTTGATTAACCTATCAACCCTATGAAGGAGACTCCATAACCCCTACTTAATATAGGAAGAACTGAGGCTCAGTAACATTTATATAGTAAGTCCAAGGCTATGTGTCAGAACTGGGGATTTGACAGATTGACACAAAAGTCAGTCTCAGTCAGTGAACAATTCAGATTCCATAACTGTATGGTAACCAAGTTCATTGAGTTTTACATTCATTAATTCATTTGTTTTGTATGTTGTAACTAGATGCAGATTTATAGAAATATATGTAAATGGACATAATGATTCTTAACCTATCTACATTTTAGAGCTGTTGTAAATATTAAGTGAAGAAAAAATATATATATTAGTGTGTTTTGTATACTTATGTCCATATCTATATCTAATCTATGTCTATATAAGTATATTTTTATCTATTTGTAGTTCCCCATTTTGCAGATTCAAAAAGAATGAGTAACTCCCCTAGATTAAAAGCTAGTAAGTGACATACTTGGGATCAAACACAGATAAAAGAGTAGGTCTTGGCAATTACACATAAAGGTGAAAATTTCATGGCTACCTTACTCTGTAATATGGGAGCAGTTATCTAAATTTGATAATGCTCAGTGTCTTCAGCTTGCAGAGGGGAGGTAATTTATTCATTCAACAGACATTTATTGAGCGTCAGCTATGTTATATGACCATGTCCTAGGTGCATGAGATACTTTATTGATCAAAATTCAGAGAAATACCATCCCTTGTGGAGTTGACACAAAAGTGGGAGAAACAAGAAATAAATAACAAGCCCAATAGAGGAGCAAATCAATTATTCTGATAGACAGTGATAGGTGACATGGGGAAAGAAATCACACTAATTCAACACATTGTGAGAGTGAAATTAGATTAATTATTAAGTGTACCTAGAATAGGGTTAAACACACAGAAATTATCCACTCCACGTGGTGAGATTGTTTTTTTCCTACTCAGTATACCCAATATATCTTTCCATTTACCACACTTGTTCCCTAATGGCAATGTATGAGGTGAATACTCGTTAGAAACACTCAGCTCTGTCATGACTGCAAATTCTTAACTCCTCAAGAACTGCTATTTTTTTCCTTCTTAAAGCTGTAGTTGTAAGAAATTGAGTCAGGCACCTCAACTTTAATTCTTCAGATATGAATAGAAAAGAAGGCATAAGAACAGGATTCTAACAAGAAATCCCTACCAAAGCCTCTTTTGTACCAAAAACCAAAACATTGAGAGAGGCAAAGATCAACACAAGTAAATTCATAATTGCTCTAATGTGGGATAATATACCATATGTCCTTTTATAATTGGGCACAACAGGACATCACCTAAATGACTTTCCTAAAGCACTTGATTGGGTCTGGGTACAGAACTGAAAGCCATATGATGCAATTCAACCCTCACATGAACTTCCGGGTTTTTATTGTGTTCTGTCACATTATTTTACTATCACTTTTTATTTGACAATGCAAGCTGGTTTTGCAGGAACAATCAAGACCTCCCTGAGAATGTTGTGAAGAGAGGTGACTTCTGTTTGCTTGACAGAAAGCTGTGAGATCTCCTTCAGCCAGGCTGCTGGCTTTGGGTTCAGAAGGTCCACAGTACCTAGACAGTGATGTGCAAACAGCTGTGCAGCCAATGAACCTTAAATGCAATGCAAAAGTCCCCTGTAAAAAAGCAAGTCAAAACAAATGCTATTGCAGGTCCTGGCTCAGAGACCCATTTGCACTCTAGGTTATGGAGGCTCCTCAAGACCCATTGGGGTTCAGTCTAGCTTGATCATGACCTCACCCATCTGTGCATTCATTCAGCAAACATTAGCTGATTATTTGTTCTGTGTCAAGCACAGAGCTAGGGTCAGAGAATATACAGAGTTGTAATACACCTCTCCAGAGCTCCATGTGCTTAAAGTATGGTGGGAAGCACAGATGTGTTACGAGGTAACTAAACGTGGTGAAATGCTGGTAAAACAATGAGGGGGAGTGCTACTGAAACACACACACAGAAGAACTATTGACTGCTGGGGTCTGAATAGAATTAACATGTTTCATACCAGGGATAATGACAGATCATGTGACAACACTAAATAGACATTTACTGGGAAGAAATTAATTAGACTCAATAATTGTATTCTGTCTTTGGTAAAGTACTTAGTTGCTGAAAAGTTATCTAGAACCTAAAGTATAATTTGTGGCTGGAGATGGTTGTAGATGCTTGCCTGGTAGGTTTGGCAAGATTATGAATGCAGTGAAGAGCTCAAATACTTTGTAAGCAGAGGGAAAACTTGATGAAGGCCAAAGTTCTCTAGGTAAGGTATAGACAAATTGTTGTTGACGAAATGTCTACCTTGTGGGCAACAAAAACTTCAGCAAGTCATCACTTACTGAACATAGTGTCCACATTTCCTCACTGAAGCAGAAACATGTATTTATAGTCAATATATAGAAATTTAGGGTGGCTAGTCTTTATGGATATTGAAAATTTAGCACCACTAGCTAATAAGAAAAGAGATGAAAGAAACATGTTGGGCAGGGATTGTCAAGACAATTTGTCTGAAGGATTATGGGGTTGAAATACCACCAGTCCCCATTATGTACCCAGTTGTGTGGGAGTGATGGTGTCAGGTTTGGAGCAAAAGTAAAAAAAAAAAAAAAGGCTTGAGTGGAGAGATAGGGTTAAGATTTTGAGGAGAGAGTATAGAAAAGAACTAGACTACGTATAATAAAGTTTCTCCAGCCCCAAGGGGATTATCTACTCTTAGGCTTGGGAGATTTAGTCCATTAAAAGGGAAAGTCACTCATCATTAGCATTTCTCAGACACCCCGTTCTGCTACTGATGCCTTCATTAGGACTGTTCCTTTCCCACCTGTAACTAAAAAACACAATACACATCTTTGAATGTCCTGATGGAAGTTCAAAGGGAGCCTTCCGTAACAAGTTGACCTTCTATGCTCTTTCTTTTTCTGGAGTTTCATCATTTCCCTCATCTTACCCATTCCAAATCTAAGAAGAGAAAAGCTTGCATTTAGAAATAAAAAGGTCTTCAATGTCTGTGTCCGACTTAGGAGCAACCCAAGCTATAAAATATTTTCAGAGTAGGCATGATTTACCTGGTATCTCCAGTTGATACTCAGGCTAGTGTTGATCTAAGCCAGAGTCTGGTCACAGTAAGATAAGAATGCAAACCAGGAGGAAGGAGAGTGAGGAATCCCTGAACAGAAGAAGAGAACAAATCAGAGCCATTAAGGAGAGCTCACAGTTATTGAAATCACAATGTAAGTTAGAAAATAGTCCTTGTAGAGTCCTATGTGGAATCTAAAAGAGAAAGAACAGCAGTAGATTGCTTTCTTGAAAAGTGAGGACTGATGCCAACTAGAAGGGTAGTTTTAGAGAAACAAATCATAGTGTTAGGAAATTGTTAGATTGGAATCTGAGACCTCCCTCTCCAATAAAGTGAAGATAACATTTGTACAAATGTCCAGAGAGGACAAGAGGACCTCCTGAGAATTTCTTACTTGTTTCTTACCTCTAAGCACCTCTCTTCATCCCATTTCTCAAAAATAAAAATGATGTGGTATCTAGATGACTGTCTGGCCCCATGCTTTGACTTTCTATGAGCGAAACAGAGTCTGAACATTTTCATGGCCTCTGCCTGTTTAAGAGGACATAGTTTGGAAGAAATGCTGCACCACCTAGTGTGAGACCCAAATGTGGCATTTATCTCTGCCAACGTCTAACAGATCAGCCAACTCCAAAATCACTGTTGTGTTATTATACTCAATAGCATCATCTTGCAGTAAGTACAGATGTTTTCTTTGTCATACTCCTATGGAATTAACAAGCAGTAAGAAAAAGTCCTGATTTTAGTTCAACAAATAACTCATGCTCGGGACAGGGTAAGGCATTATATAGATACATGGAACAATTTTTCCTCTCTAATTCTCTTAACAACCATCCAAGATAAGAGCGATTCTCTCCCTTTTATAGAATAATAAGTTTAAACTTTCATAGATGAAGCATTTTGCACAGTGGTAACCAACTAGCAGTAATGGGGTGAGAATGACAATATGTCTATGAGACCAGAGTTGAGTTACTTTCCATAGTGTCCTTCAGTGTGTTCAGTAGGAGTGAAAAAAATTCTGAATCTCATTCAAGATCTCTGTGCTATTTCAACTTCATGACCTGATTTTCAGCTCGCTACAAAGGAGGTATGGGGCAGACATCTAGCACAGCTATTCCACTAGCACTGATGCAGCTTTTGTTAGAGTGATTTTACCTATAAAATTCTGTCTTTCATCTTTGGATGCCCAAGCACTGAAGGAATTTGATTTATGTAGGAAAATGTAAGAAGTTCAAAGGACAGTTATTTTTATCCAAGTAAAGTTTTTCTTAAAAAGTTAATTTGATTAGAAGTGTACTTATTTCCAGAGAACTTCAGTCCAAATTCACAGTAAGGTATCTTCAACTTTTTGGCATGGCCATTATCACCATCCTGTCATCTTGATGTTTATCAGCATCATAGTTTACCATCATACCTGTATGCAGAATATTGAGGTAGTACATTCTCAAGTTGCTCATTGGAATCACCTAGTGAACTCCAAAAATCCAGGTTCTACAGCCCTACCTCAGGCATAACAAACCAGAATCTCTGAAAACAAGAGCCTGGAAATGTAGATTTTAATGCTTACAGGAGAACCTGATGGCATTGAGAATTTAGAGAACACATTCACATGCATTATATTACCTGATCTCTCCAATAGCCCTTTGTGGGAAATAGCATGGTAATGATTTTAGAAGGTTGAGTGAATTTTCCAAGGGAAATCACTTGAGTAACCCTTCAGATCACTTACCCACAAGCATAATACTCTTTCTTTTGTCAATGCAGTGACTTATAAAAAGGTCACATGATGGAGAACCATGGTGCTGGGTAAGATTTATCTAAAGGCATAGTAAGTGTCGACTGGTTGTGCTTCCTGAAAGGCTATGTTGAGAAGAGTTGGGGAGCTGCCTTTGGGCTGAGATGCATTGTGATGTTTTGTCTGACATAGCCGTGGAAGCGCTGCATGATGACTCCTGTGTTTAGTGTTTACTACCTGTAATGGGCACCTTTTACATTCCCAGTTTCTTCCACTTTGTTCAGTCTCTTCTTAGTTCTGCTTCTTTCTTTATGTAATCATAGTTCAGTCTTTCAAGCTGATTCTTCACCATATGCTTGATTTTCTTAAGCTGGTGATCAAACCAAATATTGGTTTACTCCATATCCACAACTGGTACCTTTACCGATACTGAAGAGAATCAGACCAACATGTAGTAGAACTCCACTAGAAATTTATGGTATTGGTCTTAAAGAGAAAAACAGTCTTCCTTTCTTGTACAAACAAATCAAATGGGAAAACTTCTCTTAATTTTTGTATAGAAATGTGGAAATTATTCATTCTCGATATTTCCTTTTTCCCCTTATACTGGAAGTGTGATAGTCCTTCAGAATACACATTCCTTCAAAACATTCCATTACTGAACCAAGTTCAACATGATCTTTCATATTTTTTACTGAGAATCCAGAAGTGAATATCATCATGGAGGAATGTGCGCACACATGCAAATAAAAACATGCAGACATATAAACACATATCTAAATAATAATAGCATTGTTATCCTAGCTCTGTCTATACCTTTGTGAGACAGCAAGTATCATGTGGGACATAAATGTTTCAGGTAGCTAGATACCTTTTCAAATAGAGGATCTGAGCCTAACTCTAGCAGTTTGTCTTCATGAAAATCATCATAAATATGTACATATACACACATGCATATGTATCACAATAATCCTATGGGGTGAATATATTATCTACATGTTCTACATGAAAAAAATATGCAAGGGAGATCAATATGTTCAAGGTTATGTATCTAGCAAGTATAGATATGGCTGGAATTCAGATCCAAGCTTTTCATTCCCATAGTATATGCTTTTCTCACTGTACAACCATATGGACTTACAAAAGATGTATTTAAAGTCAAGAAGAAATCATAAAAGGCAAAGGACTCCTTTGTAAGGTGATTTTGCAAATGAGTAAGGTGTTAACCCTCACTTTTTCAGCATCTCTAGCAGCCCAGCCCACTTGGCATATGTTGATGTCCTCGGGGAAGTGATCAGATTTTCTGAGCATCCCACCATAAGCATGTGCTAGTTTGTATATGGAAAAGCAATTATCAAAAAAAGATAACTAAAGAAGGAAGAAGTGTAAAACTGAGGACAATGTCTATAGTGGGAACTAATTGATCAGAGTACAAAACAATATTTGAGTTGAGCTATTTTTAGGACACTTCATTAATTATTCAGTTTATTTTGCATGCTAGGTGTGTCACGTATATAATCTCATTAATACCATTCATAATTTCAACAAAGAAGGAAAGGAGAAGTAAGGGAAGGGGAGAAAGAAGGAGGGGAAGAAGCAAGACAACCCCTATATTATGATACCTTGAGGCAGAAAAACAAAGACACCCCAAATTTGGTTTCAAATAGATGTCTTAAGAAAACTTACAAGATTCACCCACCTTCCTTTGGCTTTGTAGAAGAATATAGAGCAACCTCTGTTAGGTGACCTCAGAAAGACACCAGCATTCCAGGTAACTATAATTGGTCTGCACTTAAAAGCAGCAGTAAAGAGTAAACACATGAGAAACAAACTATACTGCTGAGTGACCTTGGAGAGGACTGCCTTCAGCACCAGGATGGGGACAGCTACATCATTATCAGGGACTCAGATCACCAGGCTGCTGGAATAATCAGATTTTGGAGGACATTTTCACAGGGGACAACTCTTGGGTGCCAATCTCTCATGCACACGTTATGGCACCAGGTGCTTTTGATTTTATGAGAACAGGTGAGATCTACCTTGAGGTATATCAGTATTCCAGTTGGAGGTATTAAAATTCTTGACAAGGCAAAGCCATGGATTAAAGAGCTCTGCCACTTAGAAGCCTCATCACAGCTGAGAATCCATGACGAACCCTCCTTTAATCTGAGACATTAAGTGACAGTGCTCTCATCAGTTTGACTGTAAAGTCATTAATTTTATGTTTTAAATGGAGGGGGAAAAAGACAGATTTTCTTAGCTTTTGAGATGTCAAGTGAATTTCACAGAACCCTGAAAGAGAAAGTTCATGGTTTTTTTTTCCCTTTTAAGATTCAAGCTATGAGAAGGATGACTGACTGGCATTGTTCAATGACTGTAACAATGATAGGAACTCACTCTTCTTTGTGTCATGGTCTTAAAGTAATCAAGAAATTTGTAAAAACAAGTTCCTGCTGTAGTAAAAGTCAAAAAGTAACCATCAATAATACTGTGGACAAAAAAGTATAGTTCATACAAATGGAACACAGTCAGGCTGATAAAATCCCATACAAATCCAACTTTAGCCAAATCTGAATGCCTTAACAACAACAACAACAGCAACAACAGCAACAACAACAACAAGAATAGTAATATCTATAAGGGATCATTTTGTTAAGATCCTCTGCTAAATTTTTTGTATGCTTTAGCTTTTTTAATTCTTACAGCCCTCTTCAGGTAGGTGCTATAGTCATACCTATTGCTTAAATGATGCAATTGGAGCTTAGAGATTAAGTAATTTTCCTATAATCACATAGTTAATAAAAGGGAAGCCTGAGAATAGAGCCAAGCTTCATTTGGCAGATCCCAGACACTGTTTTTTTTAAGGCATTAGTTGTTTTTTAAATTATTTAAAAGTAAATGGGGTGCTTCCCAAGTATAGGTAAATAATTAATGCTTACTATTAGTAAGCATTTAATTAATAATAGCTCTTGTCATTTTTATAGTTTGCTTTATTTTGATATATCACATCTGGGTCATTAAAACACAATGATACAGGAATACATTTAGTTAGGAATATCTGAGTCAAACCGAGACTAAATCATAATCTACTTCTTCTGCATCTTCCAGATGACTTTAATATCTGGTTAATCTTTTGGGTTCTTGAATTATCTTAAAGCCCTTAGAGTTCAGATTTTCATCAGTTGTTTATTAAAGTATTATTTAATAACTTTTTTGTGAAGACATATATATATTTTCCTAAAACACAACGTTAAATCTTTTATCTCTAGCGTCTTTGGTCATCTGGAATACGACAGTAGCTTTACAACATGGTTTCCTTTCTTTATAACAAATAAAATTGTATTTTAAATAGCTGGTGTTTGAGAATTCCTAAGGTGTGCTTAATCTGGTCCTTCCTTTGGCTCAAGAGTTTGAAATTCAAATTCAGAAATCGAAGGAGCAGCTAGAAACCATTTCAGAATTTGTTGTTGTTAATATACTAGTTACATTTTTCAAAATGAGTATAGTCATCCCATTTACAGATTACAAATCAGATAATCCTGATTCCAAAATTTCTGCTATAGCCATTCTGTACTTAAAAAAAGCATAAGTAGGAGCCAGAGATTACGTGTTGGTTTTCAATAACTGATTCAAACAGTACTTTAGTAGCCGAAGAAAGGGAGGAAAGGGGTTTTCTCCAAGAGATTTTTAAATCCCACACTACCACTTTACATCTTTCAGGTAATTTGGGGACGAGGCTATAGATAATAGTAAATGTTCACCATCTTAGAAATGTTTCATATTCCCTAAACACTAGGGAAACACAGTAATTGCTGAATAGAATGAGAAGTATGTTTGCAATTTAGGAGAACAGGAAAACTACAGTAGAGAAGACACGTAAAATAGTACAAGAAAACCTTCACAGGGCTACGTACCAGCATCAAAAATCAAATGCAAACAAGCAAGCTCACCTCCCTGGGGTCATCCACATATGGCTTCGGTCAGCAGGCTTTGCTGGGAATTCCCTGTTCTGATGGAGAAGGCAGTGAGCAATTGCCTCTGCACACACACACTTTTAGATGGTCATCCAGGGCCCAGATGTCAAAAAGGGCCCTATCAGGGGGGAAGTCCGTTGTTTGCTTTCCTGTAACTTCTGCCTCCTGCGAGTGAAAAGGAAAACATTCTCTTTTTGTGCCAGGTATAGAGGGATTTCACAAAGTAAATGAGGTTGTAACATAAGTATCACCATCTTCTTTTTCTAAAAATCTAAAGCAATTGTCAGTGAGGAAAAGTCAGCCAGACATATCCTAAAGCTAATTAAAATTATGTCAGGAGATAAACTAATTAGGGCACCAGTGTACAGAGGTATGTTATTGTGTCATTCTAGAAAAAAAAAAGGGAGGGGAAAAAGAAAGCATTGAAATTCTCCCAAAAATGTTAAATGAAATAGAGAATTTCTTACAATACTGGAAAAGCAAATTAATTACTGCTTCACTCAACACTGACGGCATAATAGAAATAAGAACCTCTAGAGGTGTGTTTAAAGATAAAAAATAATTTGTTTTTCAACTAGCAATTGTTTGCCTCCTCCTGATGTCCTTATTACTTTGCCAAAGTGACTCCTTATTTTCTCTGAGCACCTGAAGGAAGTCACATAAAGTCCCAAGGATATGTAAGAGGGGAAAGTCCCACCAAAGGAAGTGAAATCTTAACAGTGAGTATACCTTTAAAGGTCTGTGTCTGGAAAACTGAGATGAATTTGCATGAGGTGCTGACAAGCTTCACTGTGAGGGGAGCAACCATAAGAAACATTACAGCTCTTCAGTTTCTGAAATCCATTTTTATAGATGAGCTACTGGTCATGTCTGCAGATTTCTCAAGCTGCATCCCCATAAAACAACAAAATTGGGCACTGTCAGCAGCAAAGAAGCATTTTGAATACATCAGTCAGAAAACAAGCACATTTGAAAAACAGACTTAAGAAAAGGTCAAACAGGAGGTTCTGGAAACCCACTAAAAGCTCTCACATGAATGCCTGAATCTATCTATTTTGAAACTGATATACTGCTGACTACCACAAACTTGCATTTTACATGATTCATGCCCATTTCATCTCCCATAGCAAAACTTAATTAAATATTTCTACATCTGGCTTCTTGATATGCTTTTGAAACTTTCAAAATAATTCCCTGAAGCCTTGTGAACTCCTGAAAAAATATATTTATGAGTACAGAGATCTCTGCTAGAAGTCACCATGGTTAATTACAGTAAAACAATCTTTGTGATTGGTATCATGTATAAAGTTAATTGTCTCATTAACCTTAGCCATTATAATCTAGTCCCATTATAAATGAGAATCAAAAGAAGGGCTAGGAATGAAGTATAAATAATGACATCGAAATAGTGTATATTCCTTTGCTGTGATCTTTAAGGTTTAAATGTCCATCTCTTGGCAGGTTAATAACTACTAAGTGTTGTAATGTCATGATGATAGGTTGATAGAAAACGGACATCTTAGGCTATCTTAGCACATTTCAGATTCACTATCTTTCTCTTCACCATCTCTACCTGTAGGCAACGGAAAATTAAATAATTACTTGATAGGAAAGAAACAAGTCCCTTCAATATTCAATTCAATAGATCTCTTAAGTTAGGTAATAAGAACACGTGCACACTTCTGGTACTTCCCATGTGACATCAAGGAAGAATTTAAGGACATTCCAGCTTGGTGGCTGAAACACATGATAAAGTGACAGGCTTTGACTAGCATTTAGGAGGTAGCAGTAAGTAGGAGTAAAGGTTCATTCATTGTTCCACCAGAAGCTGAAAATCTGAACACTAAGGGCTTAAGGATGATTTAAAAACCCAAATGATTTACCAGATATTGAAGTCGTCTGGAAGAAGTTCATTATGATTTAGTCGTTGTTTGACTCAGCTATTGATAACTAAATGTATCATTGTGTTTCAATGAGCCAGATGTGATATATCAAAACAATGAACTATAAACATGACAAGAGTTAATATTAATTGAATGCTTACTATATTAGTAAGCATAAATTGAGTACATATACTTGGGAAGCACATCCCATTTACTTTTAAACTTTGTAGTATCCTGTCTGTAACTAATGGTTCTCACTTTACAGAAGACACTGAGACTGAAGTGCGCAATGTGGCCAGGTATCCTCTCATGTAGGCAGACACACTGGCCATCTGTATCACCCTGACTGCCTGAGAAAGGAAAAGAGATTATAATACAACACCCATGTGTAAAATCTTTAGCCCCACAAACTAGAAATATGTGACCTGACACGCTAGTAAACATGGGCAATTAATGCACTGGTCTCTGCCCAATAAAATACGTACACAGATGCCTTAGGGGATGAGTAAGCACGCGTGTACAGAGAGGATTTAGGATGTGTGATAAGAAGCAGGAAATCCAGAGAGATCCCTTTTTCTGTGGACAGACTAGGCCGTTGGATGTTAGTTTTGTTTAGGTTTCAGTTTGTTTTTAATAAATGTGAATCTTTGGTCATAGGACCTACCTAAAGAGAATAGTACGAAAGAACTCAATGTGAGAAGCTTCTCTGAATAAACAAAATCTTATGGTACAGTTCTCCTAAAAGGCAATTCTGTGCAGTTTACTCAGCAGTGTGAAAAAATAATTTTGAAAGCCTTATGGAAAATAAACTATAATCATTTCATAGTTAAAACAATTTGTTTTCTATGCGATTTCTCAGTAACCAAACTCTCTACTGTTTTCCTAGAAAAGCAAAGCGATTTGTATAAGGAATCTGGGCTGGTTAGAGATTTTTAGAGAAAAGGTAACTCGATAAAAAGCTTGAGTAGCAAAATGGAGCCTCCAGGGATGAGTTGGGGGAGGGAAGATGGGGTGAGGAGATTGGGATCTGAAGGGCTGTTTTTTCTTTTCTTAGAAAGCTCGTCCCAGTTGAGACGTAGGAAGAGGGAGTATAGAAACATTTAGAATAAAGGTACTTAGTGAGTGAACGAGGGCCCAGTTGCTGTGGAGACTGACTTTAAAGTATGGCAGCTCCTCTTTGGGTTATAAGGGAAGTGGGTGGGTGAAACTCTGCTGCTGTTCCCTTGTTGTCTTCTAATCTTCTCTTCTCCTTTTCTTGGGTCTTGGCCAACCTTGACCCCTATTCACTTCTGTCACACTCACTACTGACTCTCTTTGTATCTGCTAGTTTTTCTTTCTTACTACCTCTAATTATTAGGTTATGAAATCCTCCACATATCCTGGTTGAACTTGTGAGTGCTGAACACTTAAAGACTTCATTTAGAAAATAAATCTGTGAAGAAAAAAATTCGTTGCCTAAAGGGCAAATCCACAGCTCATCAGATATGCTAAAAGAGGGTGCCCAAGAGTGAATCCTTTCTGAAGGATTCTCAAACACTTTCAGGGCCCAAGACCATGGTCTTGCAGAACAGGAATCATTTTCCAGGGAATTCAGTATCAATACTTTCCAGGCATGGATGTTTGGCTGGGAGTTCTTTGAAACTTTCTGTTTAAAATTTCAGCTGACTAAAAACAATCTTAGAATTCTGTAATTTTGTTTCTTCTTCTCCTTCTCCTTCTTCCTCTTCCTCTTCCTCTTCCTCTGTCAGGGGCTTCTGGTTGCAACTTAAGGAAACCTACTGAAAACAGCTTGTAATAAAAAGGTAGTATTGGACAATGCAAAACTTAATTCCTTAGGTATCTATTAACAAATGAACAAAAGGGAAGTAAAACATAGCTCCTAGAAGCTTAAACTTGAATGTAAAATTCAAAATTAAAGCACTTTCTCAGTTCTCATTTCTAAAGATGGCATAGTTTATTTTTTCTTTGTGTGTGTTTGTGTGGGTGTGTGTGGGTATGTGAGCTCATTTTCTGTATGTGTATATCTGCTCCCTGAATGAAAGTTTAATCTGCTGATGGTTTTTTTCTCCAACACTATGTTGGCAAGCATGTGTCTTTGGGTTTCCATGGCCCTGACTCTTATCCCATCCTAAGAGATAACACAGCTCAGAGATAACACTGCCTAGAAGCAGATCTCTACTTCTCTTATTTTCATTATTAAGTGAAATTAATGAACTCACTAGCAGACAATTAGTCTTGGGGGACAGGTGCCTATCCCTGAGCTAATCATTGTTTGCCAATCAAGTTATAAAAACAATTATAGTGTAGGCCTACCATTTTAGCAATTTCTATGGGCTTGGTATATCTCGGAAAAGCTGGTGACAAATGGGTGAAACAGGCATTCATTTATGTATCTATGATGTATTCTAGTATATTCTTGCATAGCAAAATGTTCAGGTGAGTTGGCTCTTTGATATTATATTTGTCAAAATAGCATTAAAGTACTAAATGACAAACTTAAACATTACTCAAATTACTAAATCAGTATTAAGCTTAGGAAATGATTTTAATAAATGATAATAATCAGTGATTCTTTACGGTGTATAACTAATTCATGTACAGTACTGCTCAGTTAACATATCGCTTTCTGTATTTTATGGTTTGATGAAAGCATACGTAGGAAAACACCCAATGTGGTGATTTTTATAAAGTATATTTAATAGTTCATATATACTAGAATCCAATCATTTAGTAGATTTCAAAGCTTATTGATTTTAATTTGGAAAATATCATGAGTAATACTTAAAGTTTTATATAGTGTCTGCAATATTTAGTCAAAAATAGTTAATGGCAAATACACAATTGTCTTTCCAAAGTAATTAAATGCATGTACATACAACACACACGCACAGTGTTACTATGACACATACCACAAATTTTCTATTGCATTAAATGAGAATATGTGGTATTTTATACCCAAACTCTATTAAAAATTCTTAATCTGAAATTCATTTGAGCCTACCCTTCTAAGTAATCAACGTGATAATTATTTCAGGAATCCAGCTTTTTTTTTTTTGTAATTATCTTTAGAAAGATTGACACTTAAAATAAATGGATAGTATCAGCTATATAAATGCTTACAGTATATTATTATACTTTAAAATTTTATTCATAGCAGTTTTGTACAACCCAGTTGCTTATAATTTGCTGTAATTGCTCCTCAAATAGAGCATTAAGTTTTATGGCTTCATATTTTCCTTGACTAAAAGGCTTTATTACCATAACAATGCACAGAAAATGGAAATATTGATACCCATAACCTCTAAGTAATGTTTGCTTATTATTTAATGTAGAGATATGCAGCTTAATTCTAAATGAATCAGAAAGTGCCAAGGCATTGCTTTTTTTCTTCCCCCTAACATATTATTTCTGCAGTAATAGTCTTAGGACTCTTAAAGAATAGAAACATTCTGTTTTATTATCCATTTTTGTGTATAACAAGGTAGAGATGTCTGTTAATATCTGAAATAAAAAGAACGGTGTTCTAATTTAAACTTTGATTTTTTTATTTTTCCACAGACTGATGCCCTTTGTGGGAGCATAGAAATTTATAGCCAAACCTCGATCTATTAGGATCAAGACATAAAAGAAAAAAAAAAGATTTTTAGTGCAGGGGGAAATAACCTTTTACAATATTAATAAAGGCTTTCTATACTTACTATATTTCTTTGACCTATAATGTCAGAAATATAGATCACACCCTTAAATCATACCCTTCGCTCTTCAGACCAAATTTGCACCATTCGGCTTTGTCACAAATGTGTCCAGATTTTTACAACATCTGGCACATTTATAGCAATTAGTTCTGGGCAGGCTGTAGTGCTGCCGGTCTCAATTGCACAGTCCAAGAACATACACAAATTATGATTAGTAATGATTTATTCAATGATGAAGTAATTTATCTTAGTCATTTAAAGCCTAAAACTGTTTAAGAGTTGACAGTTGTGATTTGTGCTATGATTTTCTTTGATATCATCAAGTTCTTGCTAAATGTTAAACCAAATGGATACAAAAAATGAAAAGCAATTGAAATAAATACTATGCCATAGTAAAATGTTCTTTATCCCCATGGGAAAGAATGACGGAATTGTACCAATTAGACCAATATTTTTCAAAATAGAAGAATAAAGTACAGTGTTTGGGGCACTCTGAGAAATCTTGTAAATTTTAATTAATTCAGTTTTTATCACCAATTGGCTAAAAGCCTTCCGTCATTTATAAAGGGTGTCATATACGAAAACCTCATAAAATATTTGAATTACGATTAATAATGGTGATTTTTTTTGGAAGAGCTGAGTTGATTCATGGTTTTTCACTATCCTCTCTATATTGGAATTTCCTTCTCCTTCTTCTCTGCCTGTCTACATTCTATTCATGCTCCAAGTTCTGCAAGGTACCTTTCTTAGTAACTGACTTGTCCTGATCACAGACTTTGAAATTGATTCCATTTATCTTGGTCTTGCTATTACTGTTTCACTTATTGATGGTACTGCAGCATTATTAGTTGAATGTCCATATCCTGTGCATTCTGTATTTCTCACAGTGCTGAGTATAGTACCAGGCATGTAGTAGGTACTTAAAAAATTCTTGCTGCTCTGTTCTGGAGGAGACATGAGTGCTGGCACTTCTTCAGAAGAGTAAGTCTTTTCTTATGACACACAGCAGTGAAAAATTGACAGTATGATCTTGACCTTAGAAAACTATGCAGATGTCCAACAAAAATCTGTGCTCTTCTTCCTTCCTACACGTAGGTAGGGACATGAGACTAATTATCACCAATAGAAGGAGGTGTACTTTCTGAATTCTCTTTCCACTTGCAGAGAACCCATCATTGAATGCTAAGTCCTGGGAGATGACTGAACTACTAGATAACCGGGGGGATGAATCATAATTTATGCAATGGAAGAGAACCACTCACTGATTAGTAACACTCACTTTGACTTTAATTAAGTGAGGAGCCATCTTCCGTTGTGTTAAGCTACTGAAATCCTGTAGTTTCTCCTCTGTTTGAGGAGTTGTTATTAATGTGACTAAATAGGGATCATTTTGCTTATTTCCATCTTTAAATCAGATTACTTTTATTATTAATATAATCCTAAATCGGCTTTTGTTATTTTTCCATGATTAAGATTTTCGTTTTATGTATTACTTTGTTGTGGTAAGACAAAACAAATCCTACTAGAATTATCTTCCATGTGTTAGTAGAAAGACATTTTTCATTTTAGGACATTTCTTGCTATGTGGTTATTTTGATAATCAACCTGATCTTAATGCAACGGTGTGGATCTCTTGTACTTTGGACAAAGTCCAAGCTGCTATCAGATGATTAGACATCATCTTCATTTCTCTGATACTGGCTGAGGGACTCTCACTGCATCTATTCAGTTCTCAGGGATAAACTGTTGATTCATAACCTTTCTTTCTGTTTTTTCCCCCAGCTTTTTTTGAGGTATGTTTGACAAATAACAGTTATATATACAGTTGACCCTTGTACAACACAGCGTTTGGGGTTGCCAACCCTCTGTGCAGTCGAAAATGCAAGTGTAACTTCACAGTTTGCCCTCCATATCTGTGGTCCTCGGCACCTATTGTTCCTTCGTATCAGAGTTTCCACAGCTGGGGATTCAACTACCAGAGGATAGTATAGTACTGCAATATGCATTTATTGAAAAATATCCACGTATAAGTGGACCAGTGTAGTTCAAACCGGTTTTATTCACAGACCAACTGTATATTTATTTGTATATATACATGTATATATAAATATGTTATACACACGTTATTTTTATATATTATATATACATACATGCATATATATTAATGTGTACAACATGATTTGATGTACATATATAGTGAACTTATTACCATAATCAAGCAAATTAATACATTCATCACCTCACATAGTTCCCATTGTTTGTGTGTGGTGAGAACACTTTAGATATAGTCTGTTAGCACATTTCAAATATACAATACAGTGTGATTAAATATACTGCCATACATTATATTCCAAAACTTACTCATCTTAAAACTGAAAGTTCGTACCCTTTGAAAAACATCTCCCTATTTCCTCTACTTGTAGCACCTGTAAACCACTATTATATTCTGCTTCTCTGAGTTTGACTCTTTTTGTTTCCATATATTAATGGTATCATACAGTATTTGTCTGTCTTTGCCTGGCTTATTCACTTAGCATAATGTCCCCCAGGCTCATTCATGTTACCACAACTAGCAGGATTTTCTTTTTTTTTTTAAGGCTGAATAATACTCCATTGTGCCACATGTCCCACATTTTCTTTCTCCACTTATCCATTGATGGATATACTTAGGTTGTTTCCATATCTTGGCTATTGTGAGTAATGCTGCAGTGAACCTAAGTGTGCATATCTCTCTCAAGATACTGATTTTATGGAGATGTAATGAACAGTGTGATGACTACAGTTAACACTGCCATATGGTATATCTGAAAGTTGCTAAGAGCATAAATCCTAAAAGTTTTCATCACAAGGGAAAAATTTAAAAATATTTTGGGTATCTATACGAGATAATGGATGTTAACTAAACTTCCTGTGGGAATCATTTCACAATATATGTAAGTCAAGTCCTTATGCTGTACACCTTAAACTTATACAGTGCTGTCTGCCAGTAATATCTCAATAAAACTGAAAGAAAAATTTAATAAAAAATAAAAATTTTAAATGTTGAAAAAAAATACTGATTTTAATTCCTTTGGATATATACCCCTAAGTGGGATTGCTTGATCGTATGATATTTCTCGAGGAAACTCCATACTGCTTTCCATAATGGCTGTACCAATTTCCCTTCCAACCAACAATGCACAAGGATCTCCCTTTTTCCACACCCTTGCCAAGACTTGTTATCTGTTGTCTTTTTGACAATAGTCATCCTAACAGATATTAAGTGGTATCTCATTGTGGTATTGATTTACCTTTCCCTCATGATTAGTGATGCTGAACATCTTTTCACATACCTATAGGCCTTTTGTATGCTTCCTTAGAAAAATGTCTATTCAGGTCTTTGGTCCATTTAAAAATGTCTTTATTTTTTAGACCAATTTTAGGTTCACAGCAAAAGTGAGGGGAAGGTGCAGTATTTCCCATGTGCCTCCTGCTCCCATTGTCTTACATAGCCTTCTCCATTATTAACATCCTCCAGTGGAGTGGTACATTTGTTGCAGTTGATGAACCTACATTAACACATAATCATTCCATAATTTACATGATGGTTCACTTTTTGATTTGCATAATCTATAAGCCTGACAAATGTGTAGCAACATGTATTCATCATTATGGTATCACACACTATTTTCATTGTTCTGCCTATTTATACCCTATGTCCAAATCTGGAAGACATTAATTTTTCTACTGTCTCTGTAGTTTTGCCTTTCACATAATGTCACATGGTTGGAATCATACAGTGTGTAGCATTGTCTTATTGGCTTCCATCACTTAGTAACCTGCATGTAAGTTCCCCCCATGGGTTTTCATCACTTGATAACTAGTTTCTCTTTAGTACTGAGTAATATTCCATTGTCTGAATGTCCCACAGTTTATCCATTCACTTTCAGAGGGCATTTTAGTTGCTTTTAAGTTTTGGCAGTTAACAAAGCAGCTATAAACAACTGTGTGCAGGTTTTTGTGAGGGTATTGTTTTTGCATATGTATTTCCAATTTTTCCAGCACTATTTATTGAAGAGACTTCAATAATTTTAATAATAACTTAATAAATGTTTCCTTATTATGTATTTTTGATATTCTTGTAAAAGATTAGTTGACCATACATGCATGGGTTTACTTCTTGGGTCTCTATTCTGTTCCATTGGTCAAAATACTGTTTTTATGCCAGTACTATACTATTTTGATTACTGTAGCTCTGTCATGTAGTTTAAAAACAAGAAGGGTGATGCCTCCAGCTTTTGTCTTCCTTCTCAAGATTGTTTCGACTATTTTGGACCTTTTGTGGCTTCATAGAAAATTTAGGATTTTTTAAAATTTCTGTACAAAATGCCATTTTGACAGATTGTATTGAATCTATAGATTACTTTGAATAGTATGAAATGTTATTCCTATATATGAACACATGATATCTGTCCATTTATTTGTGTCTTCTTCAACTTCCTTTATCAACATCTTTTAGTTTTCAGTGTATGGATCTTTTACCTCTTTGGTTATATTAGTTCTTAGTATTTTTTTTTAATGCAATTGCAAATGGGATTATTGTTTAAGTTTTTTTCAGGAAAATTTGTTGTTAGTGTATAGAAGTACAAAAATTTTTTGTAAGTTGATTTTGTATCCTGCAACTTTAATTAATTTGTTTATTTGTTCTAACAGTTTTTTTGCTGGAGTCTTTAACATTTTTTGTATATAAGATCATGTCATGTACATACAGAAATAATTTTACTTCTTCCTTTCCTGTAACTGATGCCTTATATTTCTTTTTCTTGCCTATTTGTTCTGGCTAGGACTTCCTAAATTATATTCAGTAGAAGTGGTGAGTGGGGGCACCATTGTTTGTTTCTGATCTAGAGGAAAATCTTTCATTTTCACTGCTGAGTGTGATGTTATGTGTGGGTTTATTATATATGACCTTAATTATGTTTACATACTTTCCTTCTATACCTAATTTGCTGATAGTTTTTATCATAAAAGCATGTTGAAGTTTATAATATTTTTGTCTCTATTGACATAATTATATCATTTTCATCTTTTGTTAATGTAGTAAATTACAGTATTTGATTTGTGAATGTTGAATCATCCTTACATCCCAGGAATAAATCTCACTTGGCAATAATGTAAGACCCACTTAATGTGCTGTTATATTTATTTACAAACATTTGTTGGGAGTTTTTGCATCTGTGTTCATCAGGGATATTGATATATAATTTTTGTTTCTTGTAGTGCCTTTATCTGGCTTTGGCATGAGGATAAAAATGGCTTTGTAAAATCAGTTTGGAAGTGTTCCCTCCTCTTCAAATTTTTGGAGGGGTTTGAGAAGGATTGGCATTAATTCTTCTTTAAATGTTTGGCAGAATTTACCCATGAAGCCATCTGGTCCTGGACTTTTCTTTGTTGGGAGATTTTTGATTACTGCTTCAATCTCTATATAAGTCTGTTCTGATTTTCTCTTTCATCATGATTCAGTCTTGGTAGGTTGTATGTTTCTAGGAATTTATCCATTTTTTTCTTGGTTATCCATTTTTTTGGTATATCATTGTTCACAGTAGTCTGTTCTGATGTTTTGTATTTTTGTGTTATCAGTTGTAATAGCTCCTCTTTTATTTACAGTTTTATTTATTTGATTCCTCTCTCTCTTATTCTTGGCTTATGTAGCTAAAGATACTTTAATTTTGTTTATCTTTTCAAAAAGCTAACTCTTATTTTCATTGCTCTTTCTATCCTTATTTCACTTATTTTTGCCATATTTGTTACTATTTCCTTCCTTGTGCTAGCTTTGGGTTTAGTTTGTTCTTTTTCTGTTTTCTTGAGATGTAAAGCTTGTTGGTTATTTGAGTTCTTTTTTTAGTGTAGGCATTTATAATGATAAACTTTTCTCTTAGAGCCGTATTTGCTGCATCCCATAAATTTTGGTATTTGTGGTTACATTTCCATTTGTCTCAAGCTACTTTTGTATTTCCCTTTTGATTTCTTCTTTGACTCATTGGTTCTCTGAGAGTATATTGTTTAGTTTCTACATGTTTGTAAATTTTCCAGGGTTCTTCCTGTTACTGATTTCTAGTTTTATGGCCAGTGTGGTCAGAAAATATACTTATAGGATTTCAGTCTTCTTTAATTTGTTAAGGCTTGTTCTGTGGCCTAGCATATGCTGTATTCTGGAGAATATTCCAGGTGTACTGGTGAAGAATGTGTATTCTGCTATTATTGGCAGAATGTGTATTATTTGGATGAAATTTTCTGTAAAATTCTGATACATAATTAGTTGTATTATTCAAGTTTGCAGTGTGTTTATTGATTTTCATTACAGATTATCCATTATTGTCTATTTTTATTAATAGTATTGCTGTGTATTAGTCCCTTCTATGCTGTTAATATTTGCTTTATATGTTTAGGTGCTCCAATTTTGGGGGCACATATAGGTATAATTGTTATGTCCTCTTGATGAATTTACTTCTTTATCATTATGTACTGACCTTCTTTGTCACTTGTGGTAGATTTTTGACTGGAAATCTACTTTGTCTTAGTATAGCCACCCTGCTCTCTTTTGGTTACCATTTGCATGGTTTATCTTTTACTATCCCTTCACTTTCAGCATATGTATACCCTTAAAACTAAAATGAGTCTCTTATAAGCAGTATATTGTTGTATTTTTAAATCCATTCAGCCGCTATGTGTCTTTTAATTGGATAATTTAATTTAATTTAATTTAACTATGGTATGCCATTTTGTTAATTATTTTCTCACTGTTTTGTAGCTCTTTGATCATTTTTCACTTTCTTGAAGTCTTTCTTATGATTTGTTGGGGTTTTTTGTTGTTATTGCATTATGATTTGATTCCTTTCTCATTATTTTGTGTTTCTAATACAGACTTTTTTCTTTTTGAGTACCATGAGACTTACATAAAACATTTGATCATTATAATAGACTATTTAAGCTGATAATAATTTAACTTCAATTGCATACAAAAATTCTACCCTTTTACTTCTCCCCATCCCTCATTTTATGCTATTGATGTCACAATTTACACATTTTTATATTGTGTATTCATTAACAACTTATTGCAACTATAATTGTTTTTAATATTCTTTTAACTTTTGTACTAGATTTAATAGTCTAGAGTGTCTTGAATTTGACTATATACTTATTTTTATCTGTGAGTTTTATACTTTCATATGTTTTCATGTTACTTGGCATCCATTCATTTCAACTTCAAGAACTTCTTTAGTATTTCTTATGAGGCAACTCTAGTGATAATGAACTTCCTCAGCTTTTGTTTTTCTGGAAATGGCTGTTTCTCTCTTTCGTTTATGAAGGGCAGCTTGCCAGGTATAGTATTTTGTATTGGCAGGTTTTGTTTTGTTTTGTTTTTTTGTACTTTGGAAAAAAAAAAGTTTCCACAAAGGCACTTTTGTCTGTAGAAGGCTGCCAAATTATGGTTTCTGTGGTGGAATGTGAGTTGGAGACACCCTATTTCTCCATCTTCCTAATGTCACTCATTTGCATTATTTTTATATTCAGAAAAAAAAAAAACCCCAGACTTTCGACCAGGTAAGAACTAGTAATAGAGTAATCAAATGTATTGGAATTTTAAAATTTTTTTTCATCAATTTGCATTCCTATTTACTCTATTAAAAAATATTGTAATAGATTCTGGAGTGATGTAAAAAGTAATCAAGACGTAATTTTCCCCTTCCTTTGAGAAGCACACACTGAAGTAAAAGGAAATGACTTGACATTCTGTGGGCATCTATCCCTGGGGTTAGTTTTCCAGTGCTACTACTTAATAACTTTATGACTTTGGTTAATATTTCCTTGTGGTCTCAATTGTCTCATCTTGAAAATGGGGAAAATAAGAGTCCCTACCTCAAAATATTGATGTTATAATTGTGTATAATTTTGAAGCTTGAAATAGTGCTGAGTACATTGGGTACAGGATGGCTCTATGAGTTCTGTGCTAATATTTTTTTTTAGATAAGAAAGTTAAAAGTCATTTCAATTGAATAATATAATGAATAATGAATCTGTTAGTAGGTGGAAATTCTGGATTCAAACTCAGCTCTTTCTGATGCTAAAGAACTTTAAAAAATATTCCACTAACATTGTTTATTGAATACACTATCAAATACAGTTAAGGCAATGCACTCTTAAATGATCCAAATAATTTAACTAATACTCATTTTTGATATTATTTATCTGGATAACTCTTGTCTTTATTTTATCCTGCTTACACGAATGTGAATATAAACTACTCTTGTAATGATGGAGAGAAATAGTCACTTCTCTCTCTGAAAGCACTGATATTTTTTGAAAAAAAATCATCATTAGACTGTTCTGTCTGCAGAAGAATAAGTGTATTTTTTTCCTTGTTTGGTATTTTGTTTTTGAGCTTCATCTTTGTTGCACCAACAGAGGAAAATTCATAGATGAATTAATTCCCTGATGGTAACTAAACGCAATATAAGTGGAGGGATTTTTTTCAGTCTGAGTTATTTTAATAATCACATGGGCCAAACATGATTGGCATGTTCATCTTTCTGACAATTACATAAAGATGACAAGTAATTGAGTCATCATAGACTTCAGCTGCTCAGAACTTCCCTTCTCCCCTTCTGACCCAAACATAAGTCAGTAGTCCTTTTCTTTTGTCCTTTATTTTAGATTATACTCTCAGTCATTTTTAGAAACTAGAAACAGGGTATAATTTTCTCTTTTTCCCTCTAGTTTGTCAATTTTAATCCATAATAGTTCTCAGATCTCTCTCTCTCACATACGCACACACACGTATATGGCATGCCTCAATTCAAAGCCTTATTAGTTGTAGCCAATACTGTGGTTACTGCCTTCTCTACTGAGCTGTGTCACAAACCCATCCTCTATAACTCGGGTATTCCAAAATAAAAAATGTGATCACAAAAATCTCTTGCTAATAACAAATTACTCCCATGACCTCCCCCTAATTAGGTTACTAATTTGTATATATTAGGTAGGACCTGTGTTTTAACTAACTTTGATACTTCATTGCCCACAATAGTGCACAGAATAATGCTGGTACTTAGTAGCACCTGTGAATACAAAGGCTCCTCCAAGTGAAGTCTGCATGTCTGTTTTTTCATAAGTTGACTTTAGTTCTAAGCCCATGCTGCCTGTCAATGAATTTACCACCTCCCCAGTATAATTTAACTACTCTTGTCTACAAGATCTGACATTGGCTTCTATCACCCAGAAGAACTTGACTGTTTCTAAGGTTATATTGCTGCCAGTGTTTTTCTGTTTATCCCTTTTTATGGTTCACTTGGCTTTTGACAAACTACATTGCTTTCTAATCTAACATCATCTACTACTTACTGTGTTTTGTCCTCAACTTGTCTTAAGCTATTTCTAGAGTTCCTGGTTTCTGATTCTTCTCTCATTTCTGACCTGTGGAATGTCTACGTCTCTAGCTTTACTTCTTAGACTGTCTCAATCCTTGGTTGCTCTAATGGTCCTCTCCTTACTTGCTATCCTCTGATGCCATCTCTAGATTTTGAAATGATGGTGTATGGCTTGTGAAGAAACCACACATTTGATGTCACCTGGCACTGTATTATAGTAGTAGTACCAGCTAACTCTTGAGAGTGCCAGGAAAAGTTTTAAAACTTGCCAGCAACCAGTTGCAATTCCCGAAGTTGCCAGTACTAAGAATGTTTAGAACAACAGTTGAATATGAGATATTCAAGGCAGGCATACTGATTGAAATTGGAACAATGAAAATTGGAGTCACTGAATTGCAGATTACTACTGAGGCTGGGGAAGCTCAAGGACATTAGCCTACTGAAAAGAAAATCAAACATATTCCAGAGCTCTATTTGAAAGAAGGCATTGATGGCCAAGTTCAAGGTCATAGGTATGAGAAGGTAAGAATTCCTTGAGTTAACTTAGTATAGAAGAATCAGGGATTTTGTGACACACAGGGAGAAGCTGAAAAACGATGTACTTTCCCCTTTTTGCCTTTCACAGGAGACTGTAAGTGATTACCAAGCACTGAAAGAGAATTCCTATTCAGGAAGATAAGCAGACTAGGAGCCAGAAAGTTCAGTATGTTAGTTGGAACTGTCAGAAAATTTCAATCAGTAGGAGCCACAGATATCCCCAGAGGAGCATCCTCCTCTTCAGGAATATTTTTCTTCTACTTTCTTTTTAACTTCATATTCCATATATTTTGCAGATCACCACCATTTATAGCGTGTTAAAGCTAACTCCAGCCATTTTTGCTGCCTATGTTTTATCTCTCAGATACATAGGCAATGAAGAAAAGAAGATGTTGTATCGTGACAACATGCAGCCTGGCATGTTTCTGCCATTTGAAGGGCCATTTTCTCTTTATGTGAGGTTCCCTAGGGAGTATTTCTTTTCCCAGGAAGGAAATCTTATGCACGTCTTTGGATAATCAGTTTCAAGAGAAGCACAGTGGTCCAAACATACTCTTTCATGATTGTTCAAAGTTCTTAGTCCTAGTTGAAAAGACCTTTCTTCCTGGTTTTGTACAGCACTGAATATACTGTCAATAATCATAAAAATTTCTGCAACTTCCTTCAACTTCTGTTCTTCTTCCATGCATTACATGTCAACATAGTCAGTGAATGAGATAAGTTAGACATATTACATCAAGAGACTAAATCTCTAGGGTTGATGATATCCTTAGGGCAAGGTGCTCAATATCCTTCTTGACAGGTGCCTTTCTTAAATTAGACTTTTCGTGTGTGTCACATTGTCCGTAGCCACTCAAGAGCAGAGGCAGTGGGATCGAATTGATTTTTAGACTGCTATCAAATATAAATAACAATTAACTCTCATGTCAGCTTCTAACAGACAAGCACAATTGCAGAATGTCCGCACTTCAAGAAAGAATAAAGACATCCTCTTTTGGGCTGAGTGATGTAAGAAAGCCACATGTCAGGATCAGAAGGATATTTCTGTAACCTCACTGAAATCCTCCACCATTATATGAGACAGAACTCTCATTCTAATTGCACGTTAGAGTCTGTTTATGACAGAGAGTTCTTCTTGGGATTTAAACTCCTGAGCAAGGCTTGAAAGGCACTTCCTGACCCACAGCTACCTTTGTTGCCTCATCTCCAGCTTGGGCTCCAGATATCGTATGTTCGAGAAAACAGAATAATTGTTTTCTAATATGACTACATGATTTTGCAGTTCTCACCTATAAGTCTTTCCTTATACTTTTCTTTTGAGTTGCTCTGGTCTTTATTTCACAATGAACTATTCTATCATTAGATTTAGGTTCAGATACAAGGGGGGAAAAAGGCCTAAACAAGGTTAAATCTTATTAGCTTATTTCAAAAGAAGGTTAGGTTAAAAAAATGACCAGAGAAGATAGAGTCTAGAACTGGTAAGATGGATTTCCAAGACCTAGGTTTCTTCTTATCTGTGGTCATGCCATCCTCAATATATGCCTTCACGCCCTAAGGTTCAGTGTAGCTGCTTAACTCTAGCTACCAGAATTGAAAACAGGAAAGAAATGTGCACTCACTTTGAAGGCACTTTCTAGAATTTATGCATTCTACTGAGATTTCATTTTGTCATAATTTACACTACTACATGTAAGGTGTAACAAAAATATAATCTTAATTTTGGGTGTCCATGTGACCAGCTAACATGGTGGTTGTATTCTTGAGAAAATAACAGAGAAGGGATTGAATTGAAGACCTATTAGTAGATTCTGCCCCAACCAGTCAGTGAACTTTTATCAGCTTCTCCTGGGCCCTGGAACAAAATAAATTAATCTTCTACCCAGGTTCAAATAGAAATTTGTTAAAACATTATTTTGTCATGATAAGGATTGATGTTCTGTCAAATCATAATTATTCATGAAAAGAGAAGAAGGTTGAACTGTAAAGGAGATGAAGATTTTTCAGATATCTGATTTTGCTTTAGAAATATTCTCTATTTTCCTCTCTCTCCCCACCACATATACAAATACTATGAAGTTCAGTTTATTCCGCTAAAAAAAATAAAAATAAAATCAATAGTGGTTACTTTCCTGTGTCCTTCATGGTATTTTAGAGAGTTTTATAAGGAGTTCATATATGAGAAAGTGCTTATCTAATTTGTAGGGTACATTATCTTTCTTAAATGATGGACAGACAGGTAAGGGATTGACACTAGCATCATTCAGCATTATGATTTCCTTAGTATCTGAATGCAAAAAGTGATTCAAGTTCTCTTAATTCACCTGTAGATCAAGAAGTCTGGTATCATGTAATTTTAAGTTCTCCGTGTTTATACAGCAAGTACTTTTTGAGCATCTGTTATGTTCTACATGCTAATTTAGGCCCTTGGCTATGAAAGATAATAAGACATAGAAGTATTTAACTCATGGAGCTTATAAGTGAAAGGAGAATACATATTCAAATAATGATGTAATGATGTGGAATAATTACACATTGAAGGGAAAGTATTACATAAATGTGTAAAAATGGAAGAACTGTAAAATTGTAAATTTAAAAAGAATGTAAAATTGTAGGGATACATAGGAAAGGATGGCTTTCAGAGGCTGTGATGTTTAAATATAAATCTGAAGGCTAAGAAGGCAGTAACTGTGCAAAGAGGAACATTCATAGGAGATCAGAGAACAAGAGCAAATTCCAGGAACAGAAAACAGCATTTGTTAAGACCTTGAAATGAGAAGGGTCATGGGGCATTTGAGGATATTGGCATAATCACTTAACTGTTCTGGGCCTTGGTTTCATAGTTTATAAAGTAGAAATAATAATGATTACTAATTTCTTCAAAGAGAATAAAGTATAAGACATGATTTGTAAACAGTGAAGTACTACACAAACAATAAATATTCTGTTCACCTAATATAAGTACTAAGCTCTAGGTGTTTCATGCTTACTATATTGTTTTCAGCCCCCCTACTTTGCCCCTTAAAAGCAGAGTTAGTACTTTACTTTGACAATGCTGAATGGTTTCACTTCTCTGTATTTAATAAGAAGGAAACAAATAAATGTTTAAGTTTTGGCGAAAAATAATAGAAGCTACCAATTTCAGAAATATGCATGGATGCCCCATTATTGGTGACATCTGTGAAGACCGATTTCCTAGGCTTTAAATCATCCAGATGCTCTTGTTTTTCAAAAATGTTGGTGGAAGGAGGAGAGGCCCAGGGAATGTATCTCCAAACATTACATCATGATCAAACACATAGCTTTTGTATTCTCAGCTAGTTTTGTGACTTTCGTGTTTGATGAAGCAAAATCAGATATTGCTAAGACTTCTGCCTAAGAACCACATTTCACTGAAATCCATTTAGTATGATAGACTTCAAGCCTCTGTGAGGAATGCATTTGGCCACCACTGCATATTAAATGTATTCATAGATCATACCAAGACAATGTGTTATGCACCTAAGGACCTTTAGCACTCTTACTATAATTAACTCTTCTAAATTTAACAGAAATCAGACAGACAGACAACTCCAATGTGCTACAACGTTCAATTCGAAATAAAGCTCAGTCTTTCTAAACACTTTTAAAATGTGGCATGTTATTCAG
Source organism: Camelus dromedarius (assembly GCF_036321535.1). Taxonomy (NCBI): domain Eukaryota; kingdom Metazoa; phylum Chordata; class Mammalia; order Artiodactyla; family Camelidae; genus Camelus; species Camelus dromedarius. Next base: position 40,192,649 of record NC_087444.1, read on the forward strand.
AATCAAAACTTATAGTGAGTGTCTGTAAAGTTTCTGTGGCTTTCCCCCAGTTTGTATGATTTAAATATTCCTAACGAGCCATATGACTGATCAGGTAAAAACACTGTCATCTCCATATTGCGGTTAAGGAGACATATCTTGAGAAATATTTAATTGTGTAATCATATAGCTTACAAGCTTCTAAGTCTGTCTTACTCAACATCCAGTGTTTGTTCTCTTACAATGAATTATTCCTCCCTTTAAACTATTTCGTCATGCCTCCAGCCCCACATAAATTCTACAGTGAGGTATATAAAGATTGTTGAGAAGGTGTAATAAGCTTGACTACTTTTTATACAACTGTCTTCATTAAAGCTATGACTCCTTAGGTCAATATAGAGAAGAGAGAAACTTTTTTTTTTTTTATTGAAGTATAGTCAGTTACAATGTGTCAATTTCTGCTATACAGAATAATGTCCCAGTCATGCATATATACACATATATTTGTTTTCATATTCTTTTCCATTAAAGGTTATTACAAGATACTGAATATAGTTCCCTGTGCTATACACAAGAAATTTGTTTTTTATCTATTTTTATACCTAGTGGTTAACAATTGCAGATCTCAGACTCCCAAATTTATCCCTTCCCACTCTTTTTCCCCTGGTAATCGTAACATGAATTTTTTAAATTGACATTCTGATACTTGAAATATATCTCCATTCTGAATCTCAGAATAGAGGTTTTATATCCTATCTTCACTCTCCTCCTAATTCAAGCTCCATCCATAAACCATAATAATTTTCAAACTATGATTAACAATGAGAGCCTTGAATAGTAGAGCCAGAAGAGAATGTTTTTGACGTCTGTTTTGGGGAATTACTATTCAAATATGCACTTTCTCAGCAATTCTCGGCATCTAAGGACGCACCATCAGCAATTAAGTGATCCAAATATCAGACAGCTCTAGCCATTTCAATCTTCCAGGGACTTGCTTTAATTCTCTGCCTACTCTCTGTAGTACATAACACTGTACATCAAATGTTTAAAATAAAATGGATTTTATGGGTCAGATGGGAGAAGTTATCCTTCCTATTAATGCAGGCTATAGCAAAAGTAAACACAAAAGATCTAAGAGATCTGATAACAGTTCCTACAATCAATGGTTTACATAGTTCAAGATATACCCCGAAAAGTATGCCTGGAATTTTCTGTTTCCAACTAATATGGCACTGCCATGTGGCAGTTGCAGTAACACGGTCTACAATTTCAGTATCTCTCTGCTTGGAATTTTGTCTTCAATTTAGAAACGTGAACAGTTAGGTTTATTTTTACATTATTCCTCTATGTAGACAATCTATTGATACAGTATTTTTTCCTTCAAAGTCATATAATACAAATTTACATATAATGCAGTCGTATTCTAGCTGCATTCCTCAATGTGGAATAAATGGTATTATAGATGGGGCTACCATATACATCGCCAAATAGTTGAGATCCCTGAATTTTCCCCATGCCAGTTATTGTGGCAGCTCAAACCCTTTCCATGCACATTTTCAAACACTGGATCAGGGGTAGTACAATTGAGAGCCACTGCATCAAAATTTGAGGAAGACACCACAGTGTTCTTAGAATGGAATCAAAAGAATCTGAAGACAGGGATTATATTAACTAGGAAAAGCTCATATTCCCCCACCCCCAGGAGAAATGAGTCTCATTGTCCATGTCCCTGTTTAATGAGTAGCAGCAGAGAGAAGGGATAGATGTGAAGGGCTGCTGCCTCTCATTAATTGTTTGAGTCTTTGGACTTCATGTGGTTGACTCCAATTCTTGAAAGCATTATGAGCGTAGAATTTTATGACCCAAAATGTTTTCTATCAAATTAGATATGTTTTAATTATCCTTAAATGACAGAAGCTGTGTTCATTGTCAATTTTCTCTGTGCATAAGGAAAAGTAGGTAGGGGAAGTTGAGGCAAAAGCCAGTGTGTAAAATAGAAAGCCTATAGAACAGAGTTTATACTAATGCACTAATACTGAAAGCATATAGAAGCTTGAGGAATTAACAGAAAGGTCATGAGGTGTGGCAGGTCCACGAAATTGGGAAACAGATATTAAGTGCCCAAACTGGGAAACTAAAAAGGGGTGTGCAGTAGTTAATGTAATTGAATCATCACAGATGGGTAGGCATAGAAAGAGGTGACCAGGATAAAGGTGATTAGAATATTGGCAGCAAAAATATGAGCAGTGTACTGTGTACTGTGTACTGTTGTGTATGAGCTGAAATGATGTGAGTGAGGAAGGACCAGCCAAGTAATTGGGGGCTGGCTTTGGGGAGAGTAAATCAAAGACTGTATCAGGTAAGAGCTGGAACGAAACAAAATTAAGAGGAATGGAGATTTTGAGCAAATGCCTAAGCTAGGACTGGGTTTGAATCTCAGAGGTAGGGCCTTTAATTTGTACCTGTTCTACTCAGAGTGTGCTGAGTACCAGCGGCATCCCCAATCTCCAGGGTTTTGTTTGAAGGACAGGCCCTAGTCCACAGCTGCTGAATCAGAATCCACACTTTAACAAGATCCCCAGGTGGTTCATATACACGTTTAAATTTAAGAAACAATGAACTAAACTGGCTGTAATCCAATTGGACAGCCATATTACTCCATCAAGCGTTTCTTCACTTGCTTAATCATAACCACCTCATTATTCAAACAAAACCCAGGAATCACTCTTCTGCCTCTTTTCCTCTCTTTTACAACTATGCAATCAATAAATTCTATCTAACCTTCCTCTGTCATCCTAGTCTTGGCTCTGCTGTCATTACCCTAATTTGGACCTTGATTATTTCATAACTACACTCTTGCCAGAGTTTCACAGCTGGTCTTCCTGCTTCCCAAGTCCCCTCAGACTGATTGCTCTAAGGCACAGATTACATCCTGCTCACATCTGTACAGAAACTTACATGGTTCTCTATTAAATTAAGAAGAGATTGAAAACTTCCCAATGCAGTAGATATGAATCTTCATAAACCTGCCTGGTCTCTCCACACTCGTCTCTGTATTGTCGTTGCTGTAGTCATGCCTGACATCTCAGCTCCCTCAGTGTCTTTCTTTTTCACAATGAAAGGTCTTTGCACAATGCTAGTATTTCCACCTCCTTGGCCTTCTGGCTTAAACTGGATTGCTCTTAAGCAGACCCTCAGATATACAGGTAAGACCTTCGGATGCAGACGGCTTATTTTAGAAGTGATCCCAGTAAACAGATATAAAGGAAATGATAAAATGAGACAAGCAATAGGAAAGAAAAAAGAAACAAATCAAAAACAGTGGATAGTGTATTGATGAGCTGGTTAGCTCTATTTATCTCATCAAGATAGACATACAGACAGTTAGTCATTGACTTACATCCCTCGTTCTTGGAAGGCATTAACTTCCTTACTTTTGGCTTTCTTTTAGGCATAGCGAAGAAGCTTCCTGCAACTATAAGAAAGTAAAGTAGAGCGATGAGATGCTGTGTTGGATGGATGATGTGGAGAATGGGCAACAGTGCCTGGACTCTGCACCTTAGCTCTGTTGAGACCAGGTGGCCTGAGATACTGCTGTGAAGAGTATTGCAAAGATCTGCTGCAGGCTCCCAAAACACTGAAGAATTCTGCTGTCCTGTGTCCTGAGTAAGTATCCTTGCTTAAAACTACAGTGCTGTAGTGACGGATTGTAGTACACTCACTGATTCTATCCTCCTTCCCCAGTACAATGCATTAGAGACTTAAGACAGAGAATGACGTGGTATTGTGTTGCAGTTTGTAATCAGATCATAACCTGGAAGAAACACGATATAATTTTAACTTCACAAAAGGAAATTGTTATGAGTTGAATTGTATATCCCAAAAGATATATTGAAGTCCTAACTCCAGTAACTCAAAATGTCCTTATTTGGAAATAGTCATTGCAAATATAATCAGTTAAGATGAGATTATACTGGAATCTGGTGGCTCTTTATCCAATATGGTTAGTGTTCTTAAGAGAAGAGGAGAAGACGGAGACACAAAGTGAAGAGAGCCAGGTGAAGACAGGCAGAGACTGAAGTTACAAAGCCACAAGCCAAGGAATGCCTAGGGCACTGGAAGCTAGAAAATGCAAGGATGCATCACCCCTTAGGTGCTTCAGAGGGATCACAGCCCTGCCAACATCTTGATTTTGAACTTCTCATCTCAAATAATAAGTGGGTATTATTTTAAGCCACCCAGTTTATGGTGCCTTATAAAGGAGCTCTAGGAAACTGATACAGAACTTACATAATATGAAGTGTGTGAAGATCATTATTGCTTATTAAATCATAGATTCCATGGAACTGGAAAGGACTTGGTTGAATTCTGGAACACCTGGTCCTGTTGTCAACCTTCTCACTTTATTATACGTGAGGAGTTTGCAGCTTGGAGACAGTAAGCCATTCCCAGAGAACACACAGCTAGTCAGTAGCAGAGCCTGGACTAGACTCAGACTCTTGACTCAGTGCAGTGCAGTTTCTTCTCTGCTGTAGGATTCCCCTGTAGCAATGAGCGAGGCCTGTCATCCCAGATCCAACTTCAATCAGATATGCCTACCTTATACTGGCAGGCTGGTGGAGGTTGATCTAGACACCTGCAGTTTGTAATTGTCACAGAATAAGAATACCCTTTTCCCTACCAAAATGCTAGAGCACAAGGTCTAAGCATAGTTAATGCAGTGGTTACCATGGCACCCATGTAATTTAATTACCACTCTTTTGTGAATCTTTTAAAATGAAATTGTTGAAAGATCAAACAGCACATTCAACATTGTATGGCTATAGAAATGATAAGTAGCTTTTTAACAGAAAATGTTCTGTTCCTGTAGGGAGTTGATTATTTTTTATGAGTTAAAATTTAATTATGGTATTGGATACTTAAGTATGTTTCTTTAATATATTACTATGCTTCAAAAGTTAAATATGTCAGAAACATTTTACCTTTTAATTTACAACTCTGACCAGTCACCTTGCAAAACTCAGCTACAATTTCACCACATTTTATGTATTTCTAATTATAGAAAGCCCATGTACATACAATACTCAAGGAAGTCTTACAGAGAAAATAAAGAAGTCCAGCGAGTTTTGCGGTTTGGTGTTGGAGGTATATGGAAGGATAACAGCATGAGGATCAAACCATTTATACATAAACACTGGTGTACCTATGAAGTGCCAGGTTGCATGCCAGACAGTTAAGATCCAAGCAGAAACAAAATGTGCTCCAGGGATCCATAACATTAGGTATCAGAATCACCTGGGAGCTTGCTAGAAGTCAGAAACACAAACCCCACCTTGGACCCATTGAAGTAGAATCCGTACGTCAACACGATCCCCTCATCATTCTGCATGCGCATTAAAGTGTAAGAAGCCCTAGTGTAAGGAGCTCACAGTCCAATAATGAACAAAAACTCGTACACAACTGCAGATGAGTGTTTTATGGGCTGTGGTGAGGTAGACAATGAGAAGTGTGATTGGAGTTAGGGATGTGGAAAGTGCTTAGAGGGCAGAGGAAATGGAGTTGTGTTTCTGGGGCAGCAATTGATATATAGTCAAATAAGTCATGTTTGTTTGGGGTCTTCAAGATTGCATGGCAGTTTTCCAGGAAGACAGCAACTGAAGGGACATCACTGAATTTAAACAGAGAGAATTGCAATTAAAACGGAGAGAGGCAGTTTTAAAAGAGAAACTGTTCTGGGAACTACAGTTGTTTCAGATGAGCCTGAGGGCAGAGCATAAGGGCACCAGGCAGCAGATCCAGTGCTTTGACAGCAGCTAGGTCATGATTTGCATATCCTAATAAGGCATTTGATACTTAACCCAACCTTTAACTAATAATTATATTTATTTAGACTAATATAATTTAGATGGACTATAATTATCAATAGAGTGATGATAATAAGACCTAGACAGAATTTTCTTTGGCTTGAATACTGGTCATTTCACGTCCTTTTTATTTTTCTCTAAACTGCCTTGAATAGTAAGTATCTGTCGATGCTTATACCACTGCAGTATAGGCTCTATAATCTGTATCCGTCATGCAAAAGCCAGTGACTGATGCAGAGTAAATGCTTAATAAATGTTTGATATATTTAGCTGGAAATGACCTCAGTAGGAGTTGACTACTTCTAAAAGCTTGAATAAATATAAGTTGGGTAACTTTATATATATATATAGACACACACACACATAATTTTGATATAAAAGAAGTTATGTTAGATGCATATTACCATAGAAATAACAGAGAAGTTTATTAACAGTCAGTGGTTTAGTTTTACCATAATTTGGAGCCAGAAAGGTTTGTAAGGAAGGAGCCAGATCATGTCCTGTGTACATACCAAGGACTGGCCAGCGTCAGTTCACAGAGTGCTGGTAATAGTGAGAAGTCCCTAATTTCTGTTAACTTTTCCTATTTCCAGCATGCATACAGAGACCCATGAGCTCTCTTCAAGTGTCTTCAGATGGATCAACCTATCATGTCCTCTCTTGGTGTGATGATGTGATGAATATGAGAGTATATATGGCTTTTGGCAAATCTACTGTAAAAAAGAGCAAAAGCTTGGAGAAACCTTGCAATTTCATGGCACCTACAAATGCTAAATTAGCATCTTCCCAGGTGGAAGTCTCCCCATGAGGTGGATTTCCTTCCCCCACTATTAGCCTTATAAAAGCAACTACAAGTCACAATTGTCTAGGCTGTCCCGTAAGAGTTACGTGTTTAGGAAATTGAGTTCCAGTCCCTGGCAGTGAGTTGGGTCCACTCATCTCGGTGCTGTCCAAGGTTCTGGAAAGAACGTTCACATCTGTTTTTCAAGCAGTTTGATTTCCCCCTTCTAAGTTCAATCAAGAGGACTTTGCCCCCTGATATATCTGGGCTATATGTATGGCCATTTTTGCTAACTAACTACTTACTGCTCTGTCAGGATATAAACGCAGAGCCACTTCCCAGGGTACATTCTGGACCCAGGTAACAAGGGCTTCCCCTTGAGTCATCAGCACTGCCTGTTTTTCCCTGATGAGAGAATACATGAGCCTTAAGAAATGATTATAAAACATTTTACCTTCTGTTTTAGTTTGGATTCCCTCAGAAAGAGACCCTACCAAAAATAAATAAATAAATAAAAAGACCTTAATGTAAGTAGTACATTCAGGAGCAGTTCTAAGAAATGCTGGTAGGAGTGTAGGAAAATGAGACAGAAATGGAGGAAACAAGTTACCACTCTAGGTAACTAGAGCTTAATTCTGTTACAGGCCTCTGCTGGAGAGTGCAGGTTCTTCCTTCAGAGTTTTCCAGTTTAAGGAACAAAAGCTCTACTTGTGTATGACCTCTGTCAGCCGTGGCTCAAAGACTGTTGCTAGGGAGTGATGGTACTCCAGCACTTCCACTCTGTCATGCATATGGTAAAGCAGGTTCCCACAGCTGCTCAGGAAAGAAGTTGCAGGTGCTGGTAGTTGTAAGCTGGCTTTAGAGGCATCATAGAAAAGGGAAGTCTGCAAATACCTCCTCCCAGGAATAAGTCCTTTAAAATGGAAATGAAGGAGGAAGAACTTAATAAAAGTGCTCATCTCTCTAGAGTTTAGTGAACATGCAAAGAGAAGGAAAAAGTGACTTTACAGATGTACTTTAGAGAGAATTCAACTCTCTAGTGGAAGGTTGAGTAGACTCCCTTTAAAATCTTCATATCTAAGTTTGATGAACTAGTAATGATATAAGAGTTCATGTCTGAATATGGGGATATATCCCATTTCCACTATATATAAGCCCTATGACCTTGAGCAATGTGTTTAATGTCTCTGACAGTTTCACATTCAATAAAATAGATTCTTAAAGGCTTGGTACATGGTTAATGGCACGCACACTGGGTTTCACAGAGCCCCAGGGTTTATTTACTGGAAGCATCTCAGAATTCATTGGCGGTGGCAGGAGCAAGACCAATTGATTGCGGCCTCAGGATTCCCTCTTCTTCTATCCAAAGTAACTCTATTTTGACTGTTCTATTGTTAAAATCACAGAATAGATTCAAGAGCAACAACAAAATTTTATGAGGTAACCTTTTTTTCTCCTAAAAAACATTTGAAAATCAATGAAATAGTGCATTAGAAAACTGCTCTATAATCTCTGTGTCATTATAGAAATGCTATTTATAATTCTCTGCATATGAGGGTGGGGTGTCATGCACATTAAAACAACCCATTGTTCAAAATTAATGACAATTTTTAAGTGCAGTAACACTGCGGAGTTATTTGGAGTTTCTGCTTCCTGCGTTTCCCATTCAATCATAAATACTTTTTAAAAATAGGCTCTCTAATGCTCATGTATAACTACCGGGGTTTTAAATGTTAATACAGTAAATGTAAAATGGAAACAGAGGGTTTTCAATTTTATATATATATTTTGATCAAAGCAAGTAATTTTAGCCTTTGAAAGTATATTTTGAAAATTACTTAGAGAATGTTGAATTTGGTGTTATATTTAGAAATTATCTGGTCTTTTCTTTAAATTTTTGATGATAAACACAAACAAATACCCAGACTGGGAAAGTTCATTCATTTATTTTTCCATTTATTCAGCAAAGATCTATTTAATCCTTATAATACTTTACCCACAGTGTTATGTGCACAGAAATAAAATAATTGCCAAATAATTTCACCTTGAGAGTTCAGTCTACAGAGGAAACACAGAAAACTAATGTATTACAAGGCTTCTGAGGAGTTATGAAACAGGACTGGGTTTCTGCGGGGTCATAGCAAAGAACAGCAAGTATGCAGGAGTCCTGGATAAAGTTTTGAGTTGTCTGGGTAGCTAGTGATCTCGTGATAAAAGTGAGGCCCCCCTAACATTCACTGTGGGGAATGATCTCTGGGGAGACTGTAAGGCTCCCTTGTTTAGTCTCAAGGATATTCCTTTCCTAGTTCAGCTTTTTTGAACATTTTTTCTCATGCTAAAGGCTTCTAGGATTCTAGCTCTTAACCTGTCCTCTCTAGGGCTGTTGTCAACACCTACTCTGATCATGGAGTGAGAAGCAGTTTGCATAATTATAACTTTATTTCCTTCTCCAGGGGAACTCCTCTCACACACACACACCCTTTTTCTTTAATGTACATCTTTTTTTTAAACCTTTTTTTTAATTGAAGTATAGTCGGTTTACAATGTTACATCAGTTCCTGGTGTACAGCATAATGTTTTAGTCATACATACATATATTCCTTTCCTATTCTTTTTCATTATAGGTTACTGTAAGATATTGAATATAGTTCCCTGTGCTATACAGTAGAAACTTGTTGTTTATCTGTTTTTATATATAGTGGTAGTACCTGCAAATCCCGATCTCCCAGTTGATCCCTTCCCACTCCTTTCCTAACCATAAGTTTGTCTTCTATGTCTGTGAGTCTGTTTCTGTTTTGTAAATAAGTTCATTTGTGTTTTTTTTCAATATTCCACCTATAAGTGATAGCATATGATATTTTTCTTTCTCTTTCTGGCTTATTCACTTAGAATGACAATTCCAAGTCCATCCATGTTGCTGCAAATGGCAGTATTTTGTTCTTTTTTATGACTGAGTAGTATTCCATTGTATAAGTATACCACAGCTTCTTGATCCAGTCATCTGTTGATGGATATTTAGGTTGTTTTCATGTCTTAGCTATTGTAAATAGTGCTTCTGTGAACATTGGGGTGCATGTATCTTTTCGCATTAAAGCTTCCTCCAGATATATGTCCAGGAGTAAGATTGCTGGATCATATGGTAAGTCTGTTTTTAGTTTTTTTAAGGAATCTCTAAACTGTTTTCCATAACTGCTGCACCAAACTACATTCCTACCAACAGCATAGGAGCATTGCCTTTCTCCACACCCTCTCCAGCATTTATTGTTTGTGGACTTATTAATGATGGGCATTCTGATTGGTGTGAGGTGATACCTCATTGTAGTTTTGATTTGCATTTCCCTGATAATTAGTGATATTGAGCATTTTTTCATGTGCCTGTTGTCCATTTGTATGTCTTCATTGGGGAAATGTTTGTTTAGGTCTTACTGCCTATTTTTGGATTGGGTGGTTTGTTTTTTACATGCTTTTGTTTAAATATTTATTATTAAGAATATACAAACTATATATATACCTAGACTTTAGACTGTGTTCCTAGATTCACTTAGATTATTCCACAAAGCCTGGCATATTTCTAATTCTCAACTGTTAGGTCTAAGGGAAAGTTCATAAAATGCATTCTGTTGCTTTTCAACACTTTCTAGTTCTTATAAGATTCTTCCACTGTCTATTCTTAGCAGACTTTTTAGGTAGGAATCCCTGCACATGTGAATGTCATAAAACATCAGATGGGGTATGTTGTTGAATCCAGTGGTGTGATCAGAATGGGGGTATTCAGCTAATCCTTGATAATTTATATTTGACGGGATCTGGAGTTATGTGAATTTTCATCTCAGTGACCTCTTGTTATTCATGCAACAGAGGTGCTCTTAAACATCTTTCCAGCTATGAGATACGGTTCTAAAAGAATCTACAGGATTATAACTGTGTGTGTGTGTATATATATATATGAGATATTTATAGCTTATCAAGGGTATTTGAGGTACACAAAATAGAAATCTATTCAAATTTGCTTAAGAACAAACTACTTAAGATTTATACCCTTTTTATTATGAAATAGATTATGTCTATTGTCCCTATATTCCAGTTTAAAACACTTGTTTCACTCTCAGTAGTATCCTGCTTTGTATGATAAATTATACGTCACCCTATCAAACAAAGTGGGGTAGAAGATTTAGTATGACTATGAGATATTAAGGTAGCAGTCTCTCATACTCTTTCTTTCTTTCTTTCTTTCTTTCTTTCTTTCTTTCTTTCTTTCTTTCTTTCTTTCTTTCTTTCTTTCTTTCTATTTCTAGCTCCCTCTCTCTCATCTTCTTTACATATAGGCAGAGAGCTTTTCCAAGGAAAAGTGGAGAGTCAATGAACCTGATGGTCATTCAACACACAAAAACTTCTGGAATCTTTATCATGCCCAATATTTTGCAAGACACAAAATGTAACACATAATCTTTACCTGTGTGATACTTAGTTTGGTGGAGGAATCAAAAAAACAAAACAAAACAAAACAAAACAAAACAAAACAAATTAGCTATACTACAGAATGCCAAGTCCCTCAGTAAACACAAGTACAAAGTGACAAGAAACAGAGAAGAGGAGGATTCAAATCAAACTGGAGGAGATAAGGGAACTGAAATTTTACTTGAGCACTGTTAGGCATAATTTCAATTAGGAACATTCTAGGAACACTCCAAAAATAAATATATTGGTGCTATTGGATAAAATACATTTGGAATATTTTATTAATCTAAACATTTAAAAATGCTGAAAACAATGCTAATCACTAGGCATCTGAGCAAAAGTGACAATTGACATTTTCATGGGGAAATTAATGGAGGGTGGAAGATACGACAGTTCAGGTCAATTCAGTGCTGAAATGCTATGGAGTGCCGAACCCACTTCCACTTTCTATTCAAAATACAAATACCCACTTACTGGGCACCTCATGATGCCAGGCACCATACAGGGGACTGAGAATTCAGAGTGGGGCTGGATTGACCTGTTCTCTTACTTCAAGGAACTCCCATTTGATTTACACCTGATGCTCCTATCAAAACACCTCATCATTAAGGAATGATGGTCACCAGTCTTATCTGCCATGTTTAAATAGCTGTAGAAACAGAGATATATTCCAAACTCAATTATTGACTGTCAATTATTTTATTATGTTATCAATACCTCTTTTATTTTCTCTGAGCATGTATGTCACCATCTTTGAATGTTTAGGGGAAACATCTTCAAAGCCAAAGTAGGTAAGTCCATAAAACTAAAACGGCCTTAATGAACAAATCCAGAAGAATGCTGCTGAACCTTTAATAAGTATGTCTTTTTTCTGAATTAAAAAATTGTTTAAAATGTTTAAGAATATGTGAAAATGAATGGAACCAAATTTATAATTGAAATCCAAGAAACGCTCTAGTAAAAGTTGATAGCTCTACATTTTTCTTTAAAGTATACATTCATTTTATTTTAACTTATTGGGTTTTTTTGTTGAAGTATTGTTGATTTACAATGCTGTGTTCATTTCTGGTGTACAGCATAGTGATTTGCTTGTACATTTATATATATTCTTTTTAATTATAGGTTATTACAAAATATTGAACATAGTTCCGTGTGCTATACAATAGGACCTTGCTTATCTATTTTATATACAGTAGTTTGTATCTGCAAATTCCAAACTCATAATTTATCCCTCTGCCCACTTTCCCCTTTGGTAACCATAAGCTTGTTTTTAAAGTATGAATTTGAATTTTGCATTTACAAAGTTTCTTCTGTATAGCACAGGAAACTATGTTCAATATCTTGTAAGAGCCTTTAATGAAAAAGAATATGAAAATGAATATATATATATGTATATGCATGACTGGGACATTGTCCTGTACACCAGAAATTAACACTGTAATTGACTGTACTTCAATAAAAAAATAAATTTTGCATTTACAGTCATTAGTTTCCCTCTCTCTGAGGAGAAAGCTTTCCAGATAGTTGTTAACATGCCTTTAAAAGATCTGGGTAATAGAAAAGAAACTATAAATTCAGCTTTGCACTATACTGCATGATGGACACCAGAAGATCCTCTAAGCTGTCAAGAACTGCCAAATGATAAAAGGAAAAATGATGAAAAGAAATGGAACCTTGTAGCTGACCACCTAAAAGCCAAAATTTCTCCTGGGATTTCTGGATACAAAAGAGAGGTTTCAATACTTCCCAAAGAACACCAGATCACATTAACTTATTCAAATAGGAGGTCAGATCTCAGTGTTTAGGTTTAAAGCTGTCCCATATATGCCTTGATAAGGAGAAAAAAAGTGACAAATCACACCTTTGAATAAATGCATTTTAATCTCTTTCTTCCTTTTGATGTAATAAAAATAGTCTTGTCATGTAGCTACGATTGCATTTAATGGTTGTCATTTACAGAAATGGAAAAATGATATCTGAGTATAATGCCTTCAAATATGGCTAATAGCATTTTTACATACGGAGAAAAATACTTTCATTTTACATGAATAAGACCATTGCTTCATCATGATGATTATTGAAAATTCAGTAGCTCCTCTTATTACAGGGTAATGATAAGAACAGCTCCATCTCTGTCATTTATGTTAAAAAATGGTAATCCAGGCAAATCTATATTCCTAATGTTTGCTGTAACCCCATTAGTTCCCAAATTCTTATCAAAAGTCTTGCCTAATTATTACCACTTTACCTGATACTAACCTCATATTTTAAATAATAAAGATGTATCAATCTTTTATATTTTAAAATGACCTAGTAAATGCTGTTTTTTTCCCCCTGTTAAGCATTTCTTAAGCACATAACTTCTCACTTCTGGGCTAATTTGCTGTAACACTCATTGGTAAGTGGACATTAATTAATGCTAAATTACAGTGGAATTTTTACGGAATTACAGGTGACATCCGCATCAGCACCAAATGAGTTCATCATGATTAAACTTATTACCATTTCTAATTAACCTTGAGTGCCCCTGGATGTTAACTGCACACAAAGCAAGTGTATCTGCAGCCAGCAGCTTCTGTTGAAAACAAACGTTGCACATCACACAACCTTTAAAGCAGTTTAAGAAAGAATGGCATAGGACGCATTTGTACTCATTGCAAAGGGTCAGAAAATGAAAATATCCACAATAATCTGAAGACTTTGAGCAACAAAATTTTTGCTCTTAAAGCAGAAGTCAGAAAGGAGCCTTCCACAGATTGAATTTGCTTTGAGTGCCTTGGGCAGTCATATGGAGATTTATTTTATTTCCTGTAATCAAATTAAGACCTGTTCCTTACCTACCCCTTCCCTCACTCCTAATAGCAAAGTTTTCTCTAATGAATGTTCCTAGACTACAAGCCTTACGCCTAGAATCTTTTTATAACCTCCCCTGTGACCTGGGGACCAAGGGCACAGAGCAGAACTGATCTGATGTGCATCCCTGTTTGAGATTGAGCTACTGGAGTGGATTCCAGTATGCAGCAGGAAGTGAAACAGGGCAGTCACAGATAGTTCCTCATCCTGGAAGTACCTTTTCCAAACCATGGAAATGTGTTGCCCATCCTGCCTGTTGCAGGGAACGTAACTGACAGTCCCAGCTGCTCTCCCACTGGATCCACCATGACGTTTGCTCCAAAGCCAGCCAGAGGCTCAGTCTGACAGTGATTCTAGGGCAGGATCATTCCAGCAAAATGTGGGACTTCTCCAGAGGGCACCTTCTACCTGAAGACTCACAATGTTTTAGCCAAAACTTTGATGGAATTGCACTGCAGTTGAAACTATTTCTACACCATCCTCCTTCCTCTCCTTTCTCTTTCACAGAGATCAGAACTTCATCCCAAAGACTCTCACTGCTTTTTCCAGCATATTAGTTCTCATCTTGGCAACTGCTTCTCGAAAGACCCAAGCTAATCCACCTAATCATTAGTAAACAGGACCCAGAGAACATCTTAAATGCTGATAAATAAGTGCAAGAATGTCTGTTTCCAGAGTGAGTAGCTAGGGGAAAAGAAGGCAAAAGTTCCTCAAAAAGTACTTAGTGGTTTCAAAGAAAATATAGCCAGGCAAATAACAATTTGATGATGAAACTATTAAACTATTAAACTGCTTCTACACTATATTGCTCAGCGTAACATGGGACTTGTCCATATCAAAACTCAGTTCTTAATAAGATGTCAGCTTCAGTATTAGGAGAAAATATTTTACTTTCTTCACCATATCACAGTTATATATCCATATGCCAATCAAAAAACAGCATATTTTACACATTTTTTGGGTGTATCCAATATTATTAAAACTCAGTGGCTCCATAAATTGAATGATACCTATATTAGAAGAATACACATTTTTATTAAAATTTAAAGACAGTTAACTCATATGTTGAATAAAAAGGTTTTATTGCTGTCCTAAACCTTTGCATATTACAGTTTTCAACAGCTCACAGGCAAGAAGAAGTGCTATCTAGAAAGCTCCCTTTTCTTGGGTGATATTTCCTCGAGGGGTATGTCAAAATCTTGAATTCAGGTGACTCTATCCTCCACTAACTCTTCTTGCAAACTGTTTAATATCAGATCTTTTTTTTTTTCATAAACTCCAATGCATTGGATACTAGAAACCATCCCTTATTTCATGAAGCTGGCTTCTCCACTAGGATCCAACCTTGAAATGGCTTTGGTCTCAGACGTTCCATTTTGGGATACTCACACTGACACATTCACCTGGCACAGATTATTACTCCTTTCTGACTTAACACCCTATTTAATATAGATTTTATTTAGCTAATGCCATCTGCTCTGCTCTCCAGAAATAATATTTATGTATAATATATCCTACCACACTAATTAGCAAAGAAAAAAATAACGGAATGCCCTAATTCTAATGTAAAAGAGAAAGTTATTATAAAATAATTTTTAATATGGAGATGAATGAGCATAACTATAGTGAAACAGACTAAAGTTTCAGAATACTTACCTCAAACTTACCGCAGAAATATTGTCAGTGCATCAGCTACAAAGCCAGACTGATACAGTTGTGTTGTTGACTGAAACAGGACAAAGCAGTACTGCTATAAAAAAAAAGTTAATTTTCTGAAATAGTGAAATAACTCTTGCTAAACTTAAATACCAAACAAAGTAAATGTTTTCTCAATGTACAGAATAGTTTTTCTCCAGAATTTAGTGCATATTAAACTACATTACATTATAGATTCAAGTGATTATAAATTATATATATATATATATACATATATATATATACACACACACACACACACCCATATATATATACACATAAATAAATTATATTTTTTCCTCAAAGAAATAGGCTGTGTTGAATATGGGAAATTTTTTTAAGGGAGAGGGGTGCCCCACAATTTAAATGAGTGGAGGGTCATGATCGATGTGCGATGAAAAATGTCTTCATATATTTCTGAACAGCCATTCCAGAATATGATCCTTCTCTTGTTAGGAATGTTTATCCTAGTTTACATTTAGCCCCGGTTTCTAAATCCCAAGTCAAATCCTTGCCCTTCTTTGAGAAAACATGGGCCAACTAAGTGGGAAACATATTTTGCATAGATAGATGGCTTATTCTTGGTTGATTTTTTTGGTACCACTTTAAATAGTACAAAATCAAACCAAGTCTAAAGGAAACCAATACAGAATTATACAGACCATATAGATTTCTAGCTTGACTAATGTTATGTATACACATGTCATCAACTCAGCTTATAGTAAAGTCTCTTCTCTTCTTGTTTTTTACTTCCTCTTACTTCACTTCTCTCCTTCGGGGTGGGAGCCTAGAGAAATTCTTCCTGGTTTCCTGCATTAATCTTATCCTGGCAGAATCTCCAAATAGGTATTGCAACAAATCATGATACTGTACCTGTTGCAAAAAATACAAGTGAAACTCTCATCTAAAACACTTCATGTAGAGAGTGGCCAGTGGTTCCTCTCTCTTGGATGTTGTCTTTCCTCTCATAATTGTTGATGTGCACTTATTTTGATGTCATTCCTTTTACTGGATTATCATCAATTTCACACTACAGGTCAGGAGGCCACAAGAAACCTTCAGCCACAGTCTCATTTTGTAATGGAGTCTTTACCTCTTCAGACTGCTGAAATAGGATAAAAGGATTTACTTTTCATCCTACGACAAATTAAATTTTAATTGCCTGTTAACACATAAATGTCAAAAGCAAATCTTGAAGGCAGGGTTGCAGTCCTTTCATATATCATGTTTTAGACCTATTTGCATGCAAATTAATTATTTTCTTTATTTTAAATATGTGTTTTCACAGAATATGTTAATGATTTATTCTAAAACATTATATGGTGATACAAAATGTGAGTGTGCGTATGTATTTATGCAGCAGAAATAACTAACTTTTTATTTTAAGTTATAAAACTTCTTTTGTATATGTATGGAGTCTAACAGCAGATAATTATCTCAGGTGAATGTGATTCTTTTAAGCTGAAGAGGAAACTCATACACTATGCATTAGTCAGATCTCAAAATTATTTTGGCCTTGAGTTACTGCCCTGCCCAAACACCAGTATGTTTCTAATACACGTTATCTCCCTTGCAGTCCCTATTAAGTGTCCTTATTTTGGAAATGACAAGATGATTTTGTAGAGAACAAGTTGTTCTGCTAGGTTCTGTTTGGAAAGACATGAAAGTGAAAAGTAAGGGATATACTCTTTAAACCTTAGCGATGCTGATGTGAACATAATTATTCAGTTTCATTCAATTATCATTCAAATATGGCATGTAATTGTGAAACTTATGGAACTATAAAAGTGGAAATTTATAATGATGCAGGCTTAATTTCATTAATTTAATGCATAAAGCACATATTACACAGAGACAGACGTCAAATTAAAAACTCTCAGACTCTAATTAGCTTTAGAAATCTCTTATGTCTAATTGATATGGCTGTCATAATTAATTTAAATAGTGATTCCAACCTGGTTATGATGCAGCAAAATACCTCATTCATTAATAATCTTTAAGGGAAATAGCATAAGATATGGACATTATCTATCTATCTATATCTATCTATATATCTAGATAGAAGGAAATGTAGATATAGACATAAATAGATATTGATATCCTTCTATTCATTATAGCCAATGAATTGCCTTAGAAATACAGTTTGAAAAGCTTGATTACTATGAGTAAATTATCATTGTCATATTAAAAAGTCCTGTGATTAGCCCAACTTTTTAAAATTCATAGCATATTCAGAACATTTATTTTAATCACTAGTTCTGAATCACTTCTACCAAAATTATGCAAGTGAAATATTTGACTGATTGGAGAATTTTTTGTAGAATTCTAGCTTTAACAGATATTTTAACCAAAAGGATAGATGGTAGATAATAGATATAGACAGAAATAAAATGTTGGTAAAAAATTAACAGGTTGATGAAGGAAAAATATTAATCTAGGCATAGGTTGTGATGATTAGTTAGTGTGAGGAATAATTAGAAATAAACTGCACATTTTAATTTTAAAACATTGCAGCACTTATTCCATCAGCGGGCCATCTGGATATGTTCAGTGTTTAGGAAATTGCCCTTTTGGGTGCACAGTGACTACCTGTCCACGAGTGTGCTTATCCATATCTAGAAAGTGGCCTCAAATTGAATGAATCTTGATTAAAAGTGTATGTGTACATTGTGTCTGTGTTACACACTAGGTAAAAGTGTTCATTTAGATTCAAAATGACCACTAAAAAATTGGCAACAGACATCTTATCATCTCACTAATAAAGAAATTTAGGAGATAAATGTTACAGTCTCACCATGTAGCTTTCTTTGGAGTATGACTATATCACATGGAAGAAATGGAAACCTTTACATGAAAGAGAACACCGTCTAATTGAGAGACTTTGCAAAAACATAGATTAGTTATTTTTCAAAAATGGTAAAAATACATAAGAACTCACCAGCATTTCATTTCTTCCTTTGGGATCTGACCTGAGTCTTCAGGAAAGAGTGGGAGGAATCCACATCCACTGGACTGAGGCAGTAAGTTTAGTTAGTGTCAGTCTTTAGCTAAATTGTTGTGGAAACATTCCACACATCCCACCTCAAGCACTGATTGCTTCCTTCGTCACTGCAGACATCCAGATTATTCACAGCCCTCTTTTCAAACTGGTCCACAGGCATGATGAGTGCCCAAACCGGACTATAAATCACATTTTGTCAAAAGGGTTTTGGAGTGAGACAACTTCTCTATTTTTATAAGTTCTCAGAATGAAACGAAGTCATTTTCTAATAGTTTTGAGTACTGTTTTTTGTTGTTGTTGCTGTTGTTCTGTGTATATAAGTTAGATTTCCATCATTATTTTCCACTGAAGGAATATATTTTCTATCTGAATACATACAGACCAAATTCCACAGAGTAATTCTGAGCTTTAGAAGCAGGTTTTGAAGATACTTCACTACATGTGTGTGGTAGACTAAAAAACTGGCCTCCCAAAGATATGTTTGCTTCCTAATCTTTGGAACCTGTGAATATCACCTAATATGGCAATAGAGTGAATATTAGCTTATACGGGAAAAAAATGTGGTTAAGAATCTTGGGAGGTGAAGCTTATCCTGGATAATCTGGGTGGACCTACAGGCAGTCACATATATCCTTATAAGGGAGGGACAGAGAGTTCTTATGCAGACACACGCAGTTGATATGAAGATGAAGGTAAAGTTTGGAATGATATGGCCACAAGCTAAGGAATGCCTCCAGCCACTAGAAGCTGAAAGATGGAAGGAATAGATTCTTCTCTTGATCCTCTGAAGGGAGCGCTCTGCAGATACCCGAATTCAGTCACTTCTCCGTGACTGAGATAATGCATTCTTTTATTTTAAGCTGCTACATGTGCGGTAATTTGTTGGAGCCACAAGAAAGTAATACAATGTGATAAAATATGAACTTGCAGGTCAGTTTTACTCCTTAACATCATGTGACCTTGAGTAATTAATTTTTTATTGTTTTGGTTTCCATATCTGTAAAATCAATGTAAAATACTTCCCACCTCATGAAGTTGTTGTGAAGATTTCAAAAAACAAAGTACCACATTGAGGAAGATAAACATAGTGACTAGTATAAAATATTGATGACCGTTAGATGTAAGCTGTCATTATTTTTATTAAGAAATTTAAGCAGTGATACTGGAAACTGCTTACAGTTTATTCTCCATCAGTACCATAGCAGAGTAAACCACTGATCAGTGATTCAAATGTAATCCTTTGCAGAGATTTACTTAGCTATTTAAACTGGCCGTTGCCTGGGATAATTTGCTCGATTCAGTGTTTTTTTTGTTTGTTTGTTAGTTTTTTTGGAGGTTTTTATTTTGGTCAGCTGAAGGATATGCCTGTACTGATATTTCTCTCAAAAGACCTCCTAAGCTGAAGAGAGACAGTGTGCAAGATATTACTATTCCAATACACAGAGGAGAACTTCCTTCTAAGCTGTCCAACTATAGGAGGGGAGTTCATTTCAAGAAAAAATATCATGTATTTTGGGCAGTGACCCCCAAATATTGAAAATACTGTAGTTGTCATTGTAGAAGATATTATGCCAGCTGTACTAAAAAATACAAAAAAACCCAAACCTTTTCATCTATGCTACTATGCATCCAGTTTTCTCTCTCTCTCTCTCACACACACACACACACACACACACACACACACACACACACACACACAAATACACACAAATGCACAGGCATACCCTACTCTCCCAGGGCTTGAAAAATGGACCAATTAAGGAAAGTAAACATGTACCTTGAAAGCAGGACAGTGAATTTTCTCCTTGTGAAATTGGTATGCATGAAGTGACTTCCCAAAGAAATTGCATTCTGTGTATACTAAGAAAAATAACTCATGAAAATTTTGAGAGACTAGACTTGTATCCAGAAGATCTAAGTAAAATTATGGTTTTTCCACTGAGGTTTGGCTCACCAAATCCCATTCCAGTCACATTTTCCCCTGCCTGTATTCACTGTAGAAGTTGGAAAAGCTACATACTCACTGTGGCCCACTGGTATAATTTTATAAACATTGGTGTTAATTTCCTGCACTGACACGGCTGTCTTTTCTTGTTGTCTGTTCCGAATGTGGATGTTATCTGGGATTGGGCGGCCATCTTGTAAATAGTAACTTGAAAATATGAGGGAAAATTGCAGGCACACACATGCGTGCACACACACACAAATATTTCAGCAGAATCCCTGGCTTATGTTATGAGCTACTGAATCATCACCTTCAGCCAGCTGGAATATTCAGCCCTCTGGAATATTCAGCCTTGTATATTAGTTTTACTATTATTGCCTGTGAATACATTCCCAACCAATATGTCATAGGTAGGAGGGACTTGAGGAAATGCCCATAATTTACAAAGCACCCTTTCAAACTGTATGCAGATACAAAAGGGATGCTTCCAACTGCAAGGATCTTACGGTGGGTTACAATCATTCCTATATAAACCCAGTACAGTTTGACGATTACTCTATTGGTAGTTTCAAGGCACAAGGCCAGTGTACAGGAATGAGGAGATCAAAAATTAAGGAACTCAAAGAAGACCTCATATATAAGGCAGTGTTCCTGTTGATTCTTGAGGAGTGAGCCCAGGTATATAAGCAGAGCTCAGCTGCTCCTGATGTAGGAAACTAAGTACAAACACAAGAATGGCCTGTTCTGTTAATTATATACTGAAGTATCTCTTAACTATGGAGCTCTTGAGAGGGCAAAAAAAGTTACAACTGTTAAGCTGGATAGCTTGGTTAAGTGCCAAATCAAGAAAGAGTGTGAACAATAGGCAAAATTGTCGACAATTTATCAAACTTTACTACAAAGCTACAATCATCAAAGCAGTGTAGTACTGGCACAAAAAGACACATTTCTCAATGGAAAAGAATAGAGAGGCCAGAACTGAACCCACACTTACATGGGGCAATTAATCCATGACAAAGGAGGCAAGAGTGTACAATGGGAAAAAGACAGCTTCTTCAATAAGTGGTATTGGCGCAACTGGACAGCTACATGCAGAAGAATAAAACTGGATTATTCTTCCACACTCTGTAAAAATATAAATTCAAAATGTATTAAAGACTTAAATGTAAGAACTGAAACCATAAAACTTCCAGAAGAAAACACAGGCAGTACACTCTTTGACACTGATGTTAGTATTTTTTTTTTTTTTGGATATGTCTCCTTAGCCAAGGAAAACAAAAGCAGAAATAAACAAACAGAACTGTCAAACTAAAAAAGCTTTTTCACAGTGATGGAAACTGTCAACAAAATGAGAAGGCCACCTGCTGAATGGGAGAAGATTTTTGAAAATGATACATAGGGTTAATATTCAAAATATACAAAGAGCACATATAACTCAACATCAAAAAAAAAAAAAAACACCTGATTGAAAAATGGGCAGAGGACCTGAATAGACATTCTTTCAAGAAGACATATGTCTGATACGCACACGAAAATAGACTCAACAACACTAATCATCAGGGAAATGCAAGTCAAAACCATGATAACACCTCACACTGGTCAGAAAGTCTGTTATGAAAAAGACAACAAATAACAAGTGTTGATGAGGATGTAGAGAAAAGAGAACCCCATGTGCTGTTGGTGGGAATGTAAATTGGTGCAGCCACTATGAAAAACAGCAAGAAGATTCTTCAAAACTTAAAAATAGAACTACTGTATGATCCAGCAATTCCATACCTGAGTATTTAGCCAAAGAAAATAAAAACACTGATTAGAAAAGATACATGTACCCCTATGTTCATTGCAGTATTATTTACAATAGCCAAGATATGGAAGCAACCTCAGTGTCCATCAGTAGATGAATGGATAAAGTAGATGTGGTATATGTACAGTGGAATACTACTCAATAAAGAATGAAACCTTGCCATTTACAACAGTATAGATGGACCTAGAGGATATTATACTAAGTAAAGTAAGTCTGACAGAGAAAAACAAATACCGTATGATACTACTTATATGTGGAGTCTAAAAAACAAACGAACAAACAAAACCAAACTAAGTCATAGATACAGAGAACAAACAGATAGTTGCTAAAGGGAAAGGAGGCTTGGGGAGAAAACAAATAGATGAGGGAGACTTAGAAGTACAAACTTCCAGTTGCAAAACAAATCTTCCAGTTGCAAAACAAATCTTCCAGTTGCAAAACAAATCAGGGGATGAAATGTGCAGCATGCAGAATATAGTCAATAACTATGTAATATCTTTGTATGGTGACAGATGGTAACTATATTTATCATGGTGATTTTGAAATGTATGGAAATATCAAAACACTGTGTTCTGTAACAGGAACTAACACAGTGTTGTAGGTTAACTATACTTCAAAACAAATGAAAAAACTCATAGACAAAGAGATCAGATTTGTGGTAACCAGAGGTGAGAGGTGGGGCAAGGGGGAATTGGATGAAGGTAGTCAAAAGGTACAAAGTTACAAGATCAAAAGGTACTAGGGATGTAATGCACAACATGATAAATATAATTAACACTTGTATATTATATGTGAAAGAGAGTAAATCCTAAGAGTTCTCATCACAAGGAAAAAAATATTTTTCTGTTTCTTTAAATTTGTGTCTGTGAGATGGTAGATGTTCAGTAAACTTATTGTGATAATCGCTTCATGATGTATGTAAGTCAAATTATTATGCTGTAACCTTAAACGTTTACAGTGCTGAATGTCAATTGTATGTCAATGAAGCTGGAAGGAAAAAAGTAAGAGTAGGAGCAGGTAAGCAAAATCGTTGAGAAATTATCCTGTGAGCCATGAGCAGCCACTGAAAATTTCAAAGTAGCAAGTCAAATACTCATGTTTTATTGTTTTGAACAAAGGTGTCACGAACTCAGCCAAAAGAATACTATAGAGGTTTAGAGAAGTCAAGCAGCAAGAGTTTCAGTGGAGTATCCCAGTTTTACTAATTACAGTGAATACTCAGATTTTAATTTCCTGGGTTGGTATCCTGTCTCTGTCATTTATGACTTGCATAACAAAATAAATAACCTCTCTTTGCTTCAGCTATTCATGTGTGAAGTTATAGTAATAATTACATCTCATACAATTGTTATGAGGGTAAAATGAATCTGTACTGGTAAAACATTTATAACAGTATTTGACCAAAAAAAAGCATTATACAAGCTTAATAAATTATTAGGAAATCAAGTATGAAAATAAGAGTAGGAGTCAAAAACGATTTCAGGTTTGCTTATAGAGAACCTACTGGCTTTCCTCTGGATCCTTTAGCAATTAAATTTTCTCATTAAAGAATAAAATTTCACTTTTCTGTTTTGAAAATTACTAGATCTAGTGCACAACAGAAAATGATTTTAAAAGTTCTCAATTTTCTAGTATATGAAATTTTCATGGCAATTCTGTGAATCTTCAAGCAATGCTAAACTTTCTTAGCATATACAAATTTCACAAAGCTGGGTACACACACAAACACACAGAGGAAAACAAAAGGAAACAATCATTTTCACATTTTTTTTTCGTATTCAGAAGATGAAACTTTTATTTTCTGGAAAGTTTGCAGTAACCAAGAAAATTAAGTTTAACAAAAAGAAGTAGTAGGAAAAATAATAGAGTGCATATATATGTGTGTGTGTGTGTGTGTGTGTGTGTGTGTGTGTGCTTTTGTGTCCTTTTACTCCTGCCATTTGATCCTACCAACTAAAATGTTTAGTGTTATTTTTTTCAAGGAATTAGCAACTACATACAAATTTCCGTCTTGCAAGTGGCCTTCCAATGGTGAATTTGATAATTGTATGAAAATGAAGAGTTTTAATAAGCTGTGGCAACATAATAAACTGTCATAGAGGACTAATTATCACTTAAGGAACTTACAATAGCTGTCATCTTTTCATACTGAGAATACGAACCCTAAACAACCATAGAAAAAAGAAAAACAATCAATTTCTGCAGAAGCATGCAAAAGAGCTATTTTCTGCCTTGCTAGAAGTAATAAAAGAAATAAATGTGAATAGTCATTCATCATGCAGATGGAACCATTTGTTAGATTTGTATTTTATGGAACTAAAAGACACTCAAAATTCTCTTTATTACAATTTAGAAAAAGATTTTTTCCCTTATTTTTAATAGAATTCTTGACAAAGTGAGTTGTATTACTTCCTAAAACATCTTCCTGGTCATTTAGGTTCCCTTGGCAACATTCTGATTCCTGTAACTCATTGAAAATGTATTTCTTATAACATCACTAGCTTCTGTTTATTGGATAATGTGTCATTGAGAAATGTCAGACTGTTTGTAAATATGTGATAAGATTATATAATTATAAGGCATAGTCAGAAAAGTGACAAGTTAAATCTACCTACCAAAGATGCAGAACAATATTCCTGAATACTTAGGTTTCACCAGAATAGTTAGAAGTAAAAAATATCTTTACTCATCTCAAATATTCTCAAATTAAACATAACACCTTTCAGATGTTAGAGATTTATTTCTGTGAGAATTCCCCACAAGTTGGCCAGCCCAGATCCTGGGTCCCAGCCCTGCTCTAGGTTTGTTCTTTTCTCAAGAAGCCCATAAATAAGAATTCTACTTCCAATTATGATATTAAAGAACTGTAAGGTCATTAGCCCCTCAGTAACGCAACGAAAAATTCAGAAAATAGAAAAAAAAATCTAATGGACAAAGAACATTGATAAACTGATTTCCAGAGAGATGTGATGACAGGTCTGGTTGTTGACAGCTGGAGATCTGTCAAACTGGAGACTTGATAACAACTGTAAGGGGACAGGGAAGTTATTGTTGCTGAAGGGGTTGGTGGAAGAGAATGGAGTTTAAAAGGCTTTACACTTGGAATCAACAATAATTCATTCAGCATAGCTGCTGTCTTCCAACCCCCTTTCCCAATGTTACAGGATAGTGAAGGCATGCTTGCCCATTTATTCAGTGGTTGACATCAGAACTTCTTTTAAGACAAAATGGAAAGATTAAACTCAGATTTAATACCTTCCTAGCTCAAAAATAATAAAAAATAAATGATAAATTTAAAGTGGGTAGCCCCAGGCAGCAACAGTGCTGAAATCTGAGAGCTGGGCTCACCAGAGTTTATCTCAACTTATGAAACCTGTACAGCTCCACACCTGGTGGCCATTAAATGTTCTCATTTTAGTCTCCAAACGTAGAAAACAAGTGAAACAAAAAAAGAACTTCATTGAGAATTTTATACCCAACAAAAATGTCTTTTAAATATTGAGGTGAAATATATTTTCAGATTCAAAAAAAAATAAAATGTTAGCTATAATACTATAAATGTAATAATTTCATTTAGAAATAATGAAATGGAGCTGAGGTCAGAGTCAAAACAATTTCAAATCTATAATTTCTGAAAGTCAGCTTTCAAGAGAAACGGTCAGGAGTCAAGGCTATTAGAGACTGGTTAGCATAGGGCATAAGATGAACTTTTCTAAAGAGTTGTGAGGGTTAAAATAGTGTAAGTAAATCACATAGCATGTCATGGGATGTGACATGTGGTATCTAATGGATGATTTTTAGTTGTACTTTTAGTTATCTTTTTCTTTTCCTTCTTCCCCCTTTTTTCATACCCTTATATTGTTACCTCCCATCCAATACTGTTCAGTTTTCCTTCTTTTCCTTTTATTTATCTCTTTCCCTGTTCCTCTTCTTCAACTTTAAAAACCCTCTATTCATTCTCTCATTTCTATCTACCATTTTTCTCCTCTGATTCTCCAGCTCTCCTCTCTCTTCTCCTTCTTTCTTACCATTTCTGTTTATACTGAAGATATACATTAGTCCAGATAAGATCCATCTCATTTTTTTTTCAATCAAGTCAGTATCTGGAGAGTAGAGTCAGAAATTGTAAAGAACCACATGTCTACAAGTTAAGTTAGACTTCCCTTAAAAGAATATATACTTGCGTGAGAACTGTCTCATATCGCTGGACAGATAAAATTAAATTTATGTAACTGAAATATAAACATTTATGCAATAGTTTTTCTAAATCAGTCTATAAATGGCTTATCTAAGGATTATACAAGAAACTTATTAAAAACGTACTTTCTCAAAACCCCTCTCAGACTTATAAGTGAAAATTGGGATTTTTTTTTTCTCTCTCCCTCTCCAGAGATACTTTGTGCCATTTGGCAGCCGTAGATATCAGACCTATTACATTACCAAAGATTCTGGTAGCATAGACAGCATCCTAAATGTCTGGATATACTTGTCAGAAACTCTGACATGTTAGAAGGAAACTAGTGACAAAATTAAGGCAAGTAGATAAAATTTTTAAAAATGAAAATTTTAGGGAAAATTGAAATTTCCCCTAAACATAAGAAATTTCTGAAGACAGTTTATAATAACTTTCAATGTGTATTGTGCCAAGATTAACTATTTTTGTGATTACTGTGGTTACATAATAACATTAGAGGAAGCTTGGAGAAGGATCTAGGGAGTCTTTGACTCCTTTCACAATTTTTTCTGTAAAGTAAAAATTATTTAGGTTAAAATATAATTAGCTTGTTATCTAACTGTTAGACATATATTTGAGACATACATTATGTCATATGAAACATGGATAATAAGGTCTAAGAAAAATATCTAGCCACTGTTTGAAAAAACAACTGATTTGTTAGATACACTGGAAATCTGTGGTGATACCACTCACCACAAAGGACCTACAAATCAATGCAATGAAAGCATTGTAGGTTTACACTGTCTTTTTATTGAGTACAGCCTGAGGGAGAAGAATAGAAGCATATGAGTTAATGTCTCCAACACTGCAGTCAGAATTGACTTAACATCCTGACTTCTCTAGCTATTAGTCATGTGATTTAGACATGACTTTTGTTGTTTTGCATTAATTTTTTTATTGATATAATTGACATATTGATTTCAAAAGCATGTAACATAATTTAATAATTGCATTTACTGAAAAATGATCACCATAAGTCTAGTTTACATCCATTACCAGACATAGTTACCTTTTTTTTCTTATAATAAGAACTTTTACAATTTACTGTGTTAGTAACTTTCAAATATATGATATAGTACGAATTAACTATGGTCACCATGTTATACATTACATTCCCATGACTTACCTATTTTTTAGCTGGAAGTTTTTACTTTTTAACCTCCTTCATCTATTTTTGCCCACTGCCCCCACCCCTTGCCTCTGGAAACCACCAATCTGTTCTCTATCTATGTGCTCATTTTTTGTTTGTTGTCTAGATTCCATATGTAAGTGAGATCATACAGTGCTTGTCTTTTGCTGTCTAATTTATTTTGTTTAGCATAATTCCCTCAATGTCAATCCATGTACTTGCAAATGGCAGGATTTCCTTCTTTTTATGGCTGAGTAATATTCCACTGCATATATATGCCATACATTCTTTATCCCTTTGTCTATTAATGGACACTTAGGTTGTTTCTATATCTTGACTTTTGTAAATAACACTGCATTGAATATAAGTGTGTGTATCTCTTTTTCAGTTGCTTTTTATTTTCTTCAAATAAATACCCAGATATGGAAATGCTAGACCCTATAGTAGTTTTGTTTTATTTTATTTTATTTTACTTTTTGAGGGAACTTCATAATATTTTCCACAGTAGCTGCAGCAACCTACATCCCAACATTGGGAATTATATTCACAACAGTGCTTGAGGGTTCTGTTTTCTTCACAAATGCACCAGCACTTGCTATTTCTTATCTTTTTGATAACAGCTATTTTAACAGGTATGGCATGATATCTTACCATGGTTCTGATTTGCATTTACCTGATGATTAGTGATGCTGAACATATTTTCATGCACCTGTTGCACATTGTATGTCTTTTTTTGAAAAATGTCTATTCAAATCCTCTGCTCAATTTTTAATCAGATTTTTAGAGTTTTTGCTATTGAATTCTTTATGTATTTTGCATATTAACCTCTTATCAGAAATATGATTTGCAGATATTTTCTCCCTTTGGGAGGATATCTTTTCATTTTATTGATGTTTTGCTGTACAGAAGCTTTTTATTTTAGTGTAATCCTTTCTCTTCCTTCATCCTTTCCTTTCCTTTCCTTTCCTTTTGTTGCCTTTGCTTTAGGTGTCAAATCCAAAAAAAATCATAGCCAAGACTGATGGCAATTAGCTTAACACCTATATTTTCTTTAGGAGTTTTATGGTTTCAGGTCTTACTTCAACTCTTTGATCCATTTTGAGTTAATTTTTGTGTATGGTATAAAATAGTGGTCCAGTTTCATTCTTTGTGTATGGCTGTTTAGTTTTTCCCAACACCATTTATCAAAAAGATTGTCCTTTTCCCATTGTATATTCTTGGATCATGTGTTGTAAATTTATTCTCCATATATGCATGCATTTATTTCTCACTATTCTATTCTATTGGTCTGTTTGTCTGTTTCTATGTTGGCAACATATAGTTTTGATTACTGTAGCTTTGTAATGTGTCTTAAAATCAGAAAGTGTGATGCCTCAGCTTTGTTCTTCTTTCTCAAAATTGCTTTGGCTATTTGAGGTCTTCTATGGTTCTGTATGAACTTTAGAATTGTTTTCTCTATTTCTGTGAAACATGTCATTGGGATATTGTGATTACATTGTATCTGTAGATCACTTTGGGTAGTATAGGTATTATAGGCATTTTAACAATTATCCTACCAATCCATAAAAACAGGATATCTTTCTATTCATTTGTGTCTTCTTCAGTTTCTTTCATGAATGTTTTATAGTTTTCAGTGTACATATCTTCATCTCCGTAGTTTATTCCTAAGTATTTTTTATCCTGAATTCCCATTTAACCCCTCCCCACTCACTTTCCTCCCTGATACCCATAAATTTATTTTCTATATCTGTGAGTCTCTGTTTTGTAAAGAAGTTCATTTGTGTCATTCTTTTTTATATTCCACATATAAATTATATCACATGGTATTTTTCTTTCTCTTCTCTTTTCTGGCTTCACTAAGTCTGATGAGTATTGTATTATTTTTGATGCTAATTTTAAATGGGATTGTTTTCTTAATGTTTTTGGATAGTTCAGCTTTAATGAATAGAAATACAACAGGTTTTTTTGTTGTTTTGTATCCTGCAAATTTACTCAGTTTGTTTATCAGTTATAACTATTCTTGATGGATTCTTATGGTTTTCTGTATACAAGATTATATCATCTGCAAAAAGACAGTTTTACTTCATTTCCAATTGCTTTTTATTTGTTTTTCTTGTCTAATTTCTCTGGCTAGAACTTTTAGTACTGTGTTGAAAAGAAGTGGCAAGAGTAGGTAGGCACTTTTGCTTTGTGCCTGATCTTCAAGTTTTCACTATTGAGTATATTATATATGGCCTTTATTATGTTTAGGTACATTCCTTCTCTATCTAATTTGTTGACAATTTTTAATCACAAATGATTGTAGAAGTCTGTCAGATGCTTTTTCTGCATGTATTGAGAGGACTGTATGATTTTTATTTTTCATTTTGTTACATTAGGGCATCACAATTATTTATTTACATAATTTGAACTGTCCTTGCATCCCAGGAGTAAATCTTTACTTGATCATAGTGCATAATCCTTTTAATGTGCTATTGAATTCTGTTTGTCAGTATATTGTTGAGGCTTTTCTACATCTATGTTCATTAGATATATTGACCTGCAGTTTTCTTTTTTTGTAGTGTCTTTCTGTATCAAAGTAACTGGTCTCATAAAATGGGTGGGAAAGATTGGTATTAATTCTTTGGTAGAATTAATTGGTAAAGCATTCTTATCCTGGTCTTTTGCTTTTGGGGAAATTTTTCATTATTGATTCAATCTCATTCCTCATTATTGGTCTGTTCAGATTTTCTGTTTCTTCACAATTCAGTCTTAGCAGGTCGTATGTTTCTAGGAATTTATCCATTTTTTCTGGGTTATCCAAATTATTGGTGTATTCTGTTCACAGGAGTCTCTTACAATCCTTTGTATTTGTGTGGTATCAGTTATGATGCCTGTTGTTTCACTTCTGATTTTACTTATTTTAGTTTTCTCTCTTTTTTCTTAGTCTAAGGAAAGGTTTGTCAAATTTGTTTATCTTTTATGTAATATTATTTTTTTTCTGGAAACCACCATTCCTTTGTTTTAAATACACAGATTTCTGATGCATTTTCATGCCAAAAACTGAGAATGGTAATAGTTAAAATTTCTTTTAAGTCTAACTGCATCTATGAGAAGCTTGGTAGTAGGCCTATTATCCAGCACTGACCTTAAATAGATACAAAGGTTTTTTTTTTTTTTTAATTTTCTGAGGTTTTTTTTTTTTTTCCCATCTTTTTCACATTAACAGATGACATGAGGTTTGGATAGAGAATACAGTGGCTAAAACAACCAGATTCAAAAATTCTTGTATTATATTCCTCAATTGAGAAGATACAATTAAGACAACCAGACTTCATGAATTTGGGTCCAGAGTCCAGTGACAATGGCACAAGGTAAGATTATATGAACTTTTAAAAATCTTACCATTATGCATTAAAATTGATCACTTAAACATTTGTTAATACTTTACTGGATCCATAATCTCTGAGTTCTGGTATGGAGTTCTAAGAGGAATCTGGGTTGTGGGGTTATTCCTAAATTTAATAAAAATGTTATGGTTTAAAAATGAATGGTCTGACCCACTAAGCACTTAAATTACCTCAGTATATTGGAAAACAAGTCAAAATGAATTTCTTTTCTTTATGAGAGAAATTCATCAAGTGGAAATATATAAGAACCAGGTAAAATAGCTAAGTATGTAAGTATATAAGAATTCCCTAGACACTTCTGTACGATTTCCCAATAACATACATATGCATCTACATGAACACACATGCACACACAGGTACACATCCATTTCTTTTTCAAATTAAATGAGAGATATTTTGGGTAAAGAATTTTTATTGTATTCTCACTTGCTCTGAAAATTTCTGACCAAACAGAATTGCACTCCCAAAGTTGTATGCCATAGGTATGCAGCATATATCAAAATGCCTGGGATTCTCTCTGGTGGGTGAGTTTGACAGACTTCATTGTTACAGTTGTCATGATATACACAAGAAATACTCTGTGCGGGATCATCGGGGGTCATGGCATTTGTAATCTTCAGAAAAAGCAAGAAGAAAGAAATCTCACGTTTGGAAAATTGTCAGAGAAAGTCAGCATTGAAAGTAATACCTAGGGGAATATAGGACTTTTCGAGAATTTTGAAGACAGTTTGGAAAATGCAATTCAGAAGCAACACTAGCAGGTGCATATATTTACTTTTAACTATAATTTTATTTTATAAGATAGTGTTTACTTGTATTAGATGATACTTTTATGTTTACAGAGAGACATGAAAATTTCACATGGTCATGAGGATAATCAGATGAAGCTTTGGATATATTTATCTATAAAGACCAATCTCTCCTGAACTAATAGGAGCACCCTTTTTTATTTTTCCAATGGAAACAATAAGAAACAAGAAAAAAAGTTTCCAATTCCAAATGATATTCCAAAAAGTGTATTTTGGAGACAGTGAATGGGTATCATTTTTCACCTCAAGCTCTCCTCCACAGAGCTGTCCAAGTTAGTTCCTAACATAACAAATATAATTATGCTACTTTTCTTTGGCTCCCAGCTGTCTATGAGATTAAGTCTAACTTGCTATATGTAGCCACCTGGGTTTTCTCAATGTGACCTAACTTGCCTCCACAGCTCTCTTTGGCATCCTTCCTCCCCATCTCCATTAGAATTTATGACCATGCTGATCCTCTGTTTCTTAAGTACTTTGATTTTGTGTACGTTGTTTCTCTGGAGAACAATGGTTCTCAACTGGGGGCAGTTGTGGCCCCCTATGCAAGAAACATTTAGCAATAGCTGGAGACGTTGATTGTCAGGACTAGGTGGCTACTGTTGGCATCTAGTGGACAGAGGTCAGAGATGCTGCTAAACATATTACAATGAACAGAAGTGCTTCCCTCCTCCTGCCTTTCAACAAAGACTTATTTGTCCAAAATGTCAATAGTGCTGAGATTCAAAAACACTGATGTGGAATGAATATATCCTCCTTCTATACCTGACGAAATTCTCTTCGTCCTTCATCTTTTGTATCAGCTCTAATATTACCTCCTCCATGAAATCTCCTCCCTGAATTTAATTGATTGCATATATGTGCTTCAAAAATTCTTTGCTTTTCTCCACAACCTCTCCAGCAGTTATCATTTTTGGACTTTTTAATGACGGCCTTTCTGACTGGTGTGAGGTGATACCTCATTTTGATTTGATTTGTATTTCTCTGATAATTAGTGAGGTTGAGCATTTTTTCGTGTGCCTATTGGCCATTTGTCTGTCTTCATTTGAGAATTGCTTCTTTAGGTCTTCTGCCCATTTTGGGGTTGGGTTTTTTTGTTTCTTTTGTTATTAAGTTGTATGAGCTATTTATATATATTCTGGAAATTAATCCCTTGTCAGTCTCATCTTTTGCAAATATTTTCTCCCATTCCGTAGTTGGTGGTTTTGTTTTGCTTATGGTTTCCTTTGTGTGCAAAAGCTTGTAAGTTTAATAGATCCCATTTGTTTATTTTGGCTTTTATTTCTGTTGCCTGGGTAGACTGCCCTAGGAGAACATTTTTGAGATGTATGTGAGATAATGTTTTGCCTATGTTTTATTCTAAGAGGTTTGTAGTGTCTTGTCTTATGTTTAAGTCTTTAAGCCAGTTTGAGTTTATTTTTGTGTATAGTGTGAAGGAGTGTTCTAACTTCATTGATTTACATGCAGCTGTCCAGTTTCCCAACACTATTTGCTGAAGAGACTGTCTTTTCTCTATTGTATGTTCTTGCCTCCTTTGTCAGAGATTAATTGACCAAAAGTTTGTGGGTTTATTTCTGGGCTCTATATTGTGTTCCATTGATCCATATGTCTGTTTTATCGCTTGTATCATATGTATATTGTACTGAAATTACTAACACATGCAGCTACCTCCCGTTATAATGAACTGTTTAAGGACAAGACTCAGGCCTTATTCCCATGCTCAGAACCTTTTGGGCACATGGCAGGAACTCAAAAATTATAGGTTATTGACTACATAAATGACACCTTGGGGTAGTAGTGCTTTTCAACATAACAGGTACTCATCCTTTTTCCTGTTACTGCGTAATAATCTTAGATTTTATGATGATTTCCCTCAATTCCAAAATGGGCACATAAAATAACCCGTGTAATGGTTGAATAAATGAGTTATTACATGTAAGTCATTTGAGCAATGCCTGCCATAAAGTAAGCTTTGTGTAAATGTTAGTTTTACTATTTTTAAATATTGTTTATTCCTAACATTTATGGATTTTACTATGGATTTTTATACTGCAAATATAACTATAAAATACAGAGTCAAAAAATCACATTCCTATCTGTAACTGAAATGTGTCTGTCACTCCCCAAATCTTTACATTCAATATTGACCTAACCTTCTCAGGAAGATACCTACTTACAAGTAGAAGCAATGTGTTTTTTTTTGTTTTGTTTTGTTTTTTGTTTTTTTGTGGTTGACCTCAAGTATCCTTTTAGATACATGATAGATCCATTTTTATAAGAAAATATCCAATACAAGTGCTTTATATTCAAGTAACAAACCTTACAATGTTAATATGTATGAATAGTATAGTTTTAGCCTAATGGTAAATATTTCATTTGCCTACCTTTATGGTATTGGGCATTGGATTTGAGGCTATTGAAAAGCCTGGATTTATCTGTCATTGTATAAATATAAATAAGGACTCACATTCACTTTTCTCTCTGGATTCTTTGGTAAATATTGAAAGAAATATAATTTGGGTCTACTCCCACTTCAGCCCAGATGAAACCATTAAAAGTATCTCTTTAGTAGCAAGCAGGGAGCTGCTGGGTGCTATGTAGAAACAGGGTCATGCCCATCATTCTGTCCATAAACATTTAAGGCCACTTGGTTAGGTGTGATTGTAATAATGAGCTCTAGATGGTTAGGTAACATTTCAAGATCTGACATTAGTGTATTGAACTAATGGCTTGTGACATGAGGATAGGGACTCCTTAAATGAGTTCATTTTCAGCAATCATTTCAACATCTCAGAAGCCCCCAACCTTATCAGAATTGCGAATTACTTCGAGTCTAAAAAATATTAGGCAAAAATGTAACAACCACTCTCTAGAGATGACTGCTTCTTCCTGGTTCAGCTATGAGAAAAGAAAATAAAACAGGTGAATCAAGTGAATAAAAGAGATAATCAAATTCAATGTGTCAGTAAACTCTCAAATCTATTCTTATGTTATTATAATTGCATTATCCAGAATGTTTGTGTGAGTAACTGAGCAGAAATTCTCTTGCCTTCAATCTTGTTATCTAACACAAGAAAATAAAACAATGAGAAACAAAGTGAAGAATAAATAGAAAAATAGTGAGATTTCTTCCCAAGGTTGTAGCAGAAAGGATATTAGATAGAAAAATCTGGACTGATAACTCGAAGAGAGTTGTCATGAAGCCCCTTAAAAAAAAAATCAATTCTCTCTCTCTCTCTCTCTCTCTCTCTCTCTCACTCTCTCTCACTCTCTCTCTCTCTCTCTCATTTAAAATTACGTACACACATACACACACACACTGGTTAGACTATTATCCTTTGCTAATCACTCAGTATAGGCACAGGATTCATAGAGGAATAGGAAATAATTTATCTTCTCCAGAAATTCAGGTAAATACAACTGATGGGCATCTGTTGATTTTGTCTTCCAGCGTCACTCTTCTAATAGTTATCACAGCCTGATTTTGCTTTAAGAAACAAACTCTGTTTTTGTATCTACAACAATCCTTGTATTCTATCCCTTAATAAGAGTGCTTGGGAGGTGAAAACATGTAATCTGGTCAGTCCAAAGATGTGCGCTGAAATGATCAAGAAGCCTCCAGAAGCCATTTTACCAAGTCCAAGGTGAAAGTCCATCTGTGAATAATGACGTAGAGAAAATCAAAGATGATACATAGAGAGAAATGTATCTTTGTGAATACATATAATTTGAGCATCTAATGAGACATTTTTATAGGACCTTGTATCATTTTTGAGAATTCCTTTTTTACTATTTTGAGTTAGAGTATTAGCCAGCATCATGCTTGGCTGCAAATAACAAAAGAGTGAGATTTCTGTTTATATTTTCTCAAGCAATAAGAAGTCTGGGGACATGTAGTTCAGAGGTAGTGCTACAGGGACCAGTTTTGACCAATGTCCTATACTCCTCTCTTTCTCACTCAGTGCTCTTAGCATGGACCTCTCAACTTCATGGTCCCAGGATGGCTCCAGCTCATACTCATCTTCCTCCCTCTTCACTACTCTGATGATATTTCAGGCAAGAAGAAGCAGGGAAAGATGAAAGCAAAAGATATGTTCACACTCATCAAATGGACACGCTACACAAAATCTGGGTCCTGTTAGTAAGGAAGTAGATGAGTCATATATTCAGGAAGCAGATGTCATCACTGTCTACCAGAATTGAGTCACCTGTAATTTAAAAAAAAAAAAATGAATTTAGTGTATAAAAATTATTTGCATTAAAGTATAACTTCAAATTAAGTATGTGTTAAAGGATTATGAAAGTATAAAGGAGAGAGAGAATAGAATAGGAGCACATTCTTAGAGGAAATAGCACATGAGCTAAAGGACCTGAAAGTGTTGACCAAGAGGAGTAACAGGAAAGCTATAAACAAAACAAGCATCATGTGGGAAGTTACTGAAACAAGAAAGGACATGACATTCAAAGAATAGCTAGGTATTTGGAGAGGTTGATGCAAAATTTACTTGGGAAGAAATTAGAACAAGTAAATACTTACTTTGACATTATCCTGAAGTGTGAAGGTGGCTGCGGGAATGGAACAGAGGAAGAGAATATGTTCCTGATACTTCATAACTGTGGGTGGCCCCACGAGGACTGCCTCTGACTAGTTGGGAATCCAAAGAGGATAGAGAAAAGAAGGAAAATGGAACCCACTTACGCAGGACAGTGCTTTCTTGGTATAGCTGGTGATTGGTTCCAGGATTCCCTCCTCCTGCCTTCCCGGCAGATACCAAAGTCCGTGGATGCTCAAGTCCCTAACTTGGCACTCTGTACCCATGAGTTCTGCATCCATAGGTTCAACCATCCATGGGGTCAACCAACCGTGGATTGTAAACATGATCTACAGTTGGTTGATCCTGAAGAGGTGGAACCAAAGATACAGGGGCCTGAGTATAATGATAGATTGACCCTGAAAATTTGAAAAACAAAATGGAGAATAGATTTATGAATCAGGAAGAATGTGGTCACTTTAAGTAGCATGCTGCTTCAATAAGGACATTTGGTACCTGATCTCTTGGTGCGAAGGTACAGGGGAACACATTTATACGCATTTACACATGTTCATGTGTGAATAGTTTCTTTTTTTAAAAGTCTGGATCTGCTATATCATATATGTTATCATATAATCTATTATGTGTGCCATCAGCAAACCTTAGCCACATTCAGGATTTCATTCAGCAGAATTTGAGATTGCTCCACAACACACGCAGGGCTCAGTTGATTTACAGATTCTTAGTATAAAATATGTTTTTGTCATTGCTATTCCCAATTAGATAACATGACTTTGCTCACCTAGGAAAATGGATGAGTGCTTCGAGTGTTTGAATTAGGTTGTAATAAATGGAGTTATTAGTGTAATTCCAAGCTTAAGAAGTCTTAGGCGACTCAGTTTAAGTATTGTTCACCATTCCTTTGGAACTCTTCTCCCCCCGTCCAAATATATATTTTGATTGAACTTTACTCAAGAAAGCCCCCTTGTTCTTTCATTCAGAATTTACCTAAACTAGCTTTGACAGAGGAGAAAAATGTCTTACTATTTTTATCTGATTTATCTATTGATAATTTTTATGAAATCATATTTTTAACAAAGTTAATAATAATTTCAAACATTTATATAGTGCTATTAGATGCCAGCTACTCTTCTAAATTCTTTGTGTGTATTATCATGCGATCTCCATAACAATTCTGTGAACAGTGAAGTGTTCTGAAGTGCACGTATTTGACCCCAGATGACCAAAATCCTCAAAGGGTCAAAGTGCGTAAAAATTATTTTCTGTGTCTGCCTTAATTTCATGTCTTCATCTCTGCTGGTATGCAATTTCAATAGTTCAGGGTGAATATATATATATATATATATATATATATTCATATATATGAGATGAGAGAGAGGGGGAGGATATATTCATATATGCAATCTATCTTTCTTCTCCTTTTTTAATTTGGAATTGAGAAATCATCTGGGCAAGGAAAAATCTTGAAAAATCTTATGGTTGGTGTAAGGATTAAATGAGTAAAACACATATATGGCACACAGAATTATGCTAACTCCTAGCAAGCACTGTTAAAGTATTCAGTTAAAGGGTAATGCTTTTTTGTTACAAAGGAATTAACTGAATCATGGATATTCAGTATATGTTTGATTGTGTATATATTATATATATTTATGTGTATATATTTATATAGAGAGTTATGAATAAGCCAAAATAAATTACTGTCATGAAATATGTATCTAGCTTCTAAAACTGAAGTCTTATGCCTTTATGTTATGAAGATCACATGTGAAAATGATATCTATTTAGTAGGAAATTTCTTCTTCCCTGGTGTGGAAAAGCATTCATAGTGTATAATGGTTTATTTTATGTGTCAACTTAGCTGGGCCATGGTGCCTAGTTATTTGATCAAATATTATTCTGGATGTTTTGATGAAGTTTTTCAGATGAGATTATCACTTAAATCAGTGGATTTTGAGCAAAGCCAATTACCCTCCATTATGTGGATGGGCCCATCCAATCAGTTGAAGGCCTGCAGATCAAAGACTGACCTCCCCTGAGCAAGAAGGAATTCTGCCAGCTGACTGCTTTTGGACTCAAACTGCAGCTCTTCTCTGGGACTTCAGCCTGTGAACCTACTCTGTCAGTTTTGGATTTATGAAGCCTCCACGATGATGTGAGCCAATTCCTTGGGAAAAAAAATACAAATGACCTTTGAACAACCCAGGAGTTAGGCGCACAGACCCTTAGTCAGAATCCAAGTCAGAATCCAATCCAACCCTCTGTATCTGCAGTTCTACACTCATGGATTCAACCAAATGTATACAACAAATGTACGTATATATATGCACACGCACACGCACACACGCACTACTTTTTTGGAGAACCGTGGCTAGTACAGACTTCACTACCATCAGGTGAGGTGTTGCTGTAACAAATACCTAAAAATGTGGAATTGGCTTTGGAACTGGGTAATGGGTAGAAAATGAAGGAGTTTTGAGGTGTGTCATAGAAAAATCTTATATTGTCTTGAAGAGACTATTGATAGAAATACGAACATTTAAGGGGATTCAGGTGAAATCTTAGGCAGAAAGTGAAACATGCTATTGGAAACTGGAGGAAAGGCAGTCTTTGTTATCAAATGGCAAAGAACTTGACTGAATTGTATTCTAGCGTTTGTGGAAATTTGAAATTGTAAGTGACTAACTTGGATATTTAGATGAGGTTTCTAAGCAAAATGCTGGAGGTTCAATCTGGTTTCTCCTTGCCCCTTATAGTATAATGTGAGAGGCGAGAAATAAATTGAAAAATTGTTAAGCAGGGAGGAACTAGGACTTGAAGATTTAGAAAATTTTCAGCTTATCCATGTTGCAAAAAAAGAGAAGGTGTGTTATGGAGAGAACACCAAGGGTTTGAATCCCTCCATGAAGAGATTACAGGTGGACTCATGTATTAGTCAGCCATCTCAGCAGAAGCCAGGAACAGAGGTGGGGTGATACCAGCAGAAACACTGACAACTTGGCCAGAAGGGACAGAGACAGGACAGAATGAAGGAAAGCTGTTGGACTTCTAGAATTCTACAAGTCAGAACAATAGAGTGTATGGCTAGGAACTTTCAAGATGCATTATCTTTCAAGGAAAGGGAAGAATCTCCACCAAGATGATTCAGGAATCAGCAGAGCTGCCACTCACACCATGGGCCTGGGGAGCAAGGCTATTTTCTCTTTAGTTTCAGAGGGCAGGGCCCCATATTCAGCTTCAGTGGTCAAGCTCGCGCTGCCCAGGGCCTCAGTGGCAGGGCTGCCATCTCGTGCTGTGGGAATGGGCCTGATGCTCAGGGTCAAGGAGGGGGATGCTGTCACCCCAGTGGGATCAGAAGGTGGAAGACAGAGCTTCAGGCTGAAGACGATTATTCTCAAGCCTTGAACTCAAACGGAATTTGCCTTGCTAGGTTTTGAGCTAATACAAATAGGGTTTGCAACAATCCTCCGTTCACCACCATCATTATGCTTATAGTGGAGGGAATCACCTTTGAGTACACTTACGTGTGTATCATATACTTAGAGAAAGTCACCGAAGCACTCCCAGAACTAACAAACTCAGCAATCAGGGATTTAAAGAGAGTGTAGAAGATACAGCAGGTCTTCCATGGAAATCGATTGATAGTTACTTAAAGACTGCATTTGAGTAACACATTCTGTGATTCAGAATAAAGGTCCTGAAGCAAACCCACTGTAGATGGTGAGAGGCTCGGCAGACACTGACAAGAAGATGAATGAGCTCCCTTCTCTCTTAGAACCATTCCCTTTTCCACACTGGTGAAGGAGTGTTGCCAGTTTCAAAGGGAAAAAGGAACTGGAGATGACTGTCAGAAACCACCGAAGAGCCTTTATGCTCCTTCATAGCAAGAAGTAGGGGAATAAAGTATGCAAGTTTCTTTTTACAAAGTGTGGGCTAATCACTCCCAACTTCCTTTTTAAAACTAGTTTTGCAAAGTTCTGAGTTTAAAAAAAACTACGGTTTTATTTTATTTGCCTTGTTTTATTTCAAATAAATTAATTGTTATGTATATAATTATTTTGTTAATAAAATCAAATTCTGATTTCCAGGATGAAGTATATCATTCAGTATCCTCAGTGAGGGTATCTTTTCTTGAATATGTTTCATGTTACAGAGGCTACTACTGCACGTTCGGTTACTTACAGTATACGCCACTCAACTTTCTTTCATAGCCTTAAGATTCTAGCTTTAAGTATGCTTTTAGCAAGCTCCATTTTGTGAATTCTATATCCTACCACAAATATAAAACAACACACTTCACAAAGGAAGATAGATTAATACTTTGGTAATTCATATTTTCACAAGCACACAAAAATACAACACTTTGCTGTTCAAAGTGCAATCTAACTTTAGAGTAATGAGACTCTTTTAAAAAAATAAAAAATAAGACATTTTTGAAATTAAGAAATAAACTGTAAATCAATTTGCTTGTCATAATGCCAAGCAATACATATCTATTGGCCATGAGTATGCATGGCTCTGTAATAAATTCATAGGTATTTCTGGTACATTTAGAGGTATTTCTTTTTCTTTACTAGTATTTTTGGATTTATGTTGCTGTCACATAAATAATCATGATTGCTTGTATAAGAAAAATAATAGCAGCGTTGTCATTTTTGTTGTACAAAAGCATTTCATTTGCTGATAAAAACATTTTCTAGAATTGTATTTGTCTTATTCAGTTCCAAATAGGAGTATATAGAAATTTCATTATCTGTTTGAAGAACTAGACTAGGTCCAGAATTATTGACCTGCATGTAAAACACTTTCTACTCTACAAGGTGGAAAATTATTTTTGAAATTTCAGTTTGTCAAGATAAGTCTCCTTTATCCATGTGTAATAGTACCAAGGAACTATTTCTAGCTATACATTTGCTTAGAGTACATGTAGCTGTATATAATGAATAGAAATATGCACTTTCAAGCTGAATAACAAAAGAAGAAAAAGAGAAATATTAGGTCACTAGATGGTGCCATAATGTTATTTTTTACTTTTTGTCAAGGATTCTGGAAAGATATTACAATCATTTTTAAGAGGCATCATTTCAAGTACAATTCAGAGCAAAAAGTAAACTTAACTTACTTGTAGCATAGGCATTTTAGAAATATTAGTAAACAAAATAAAAATAATTACAGTAGACAATGCTGAATTAAATTGAATTAAAGTACATCAGTAAGCACTTTGGACAAATTTTCACTATATGCAGATATAATAATTTGATGTGAAGAAATAATATTTTATGCTAGACTTTCAGACTGAGTTTAGGAATTGTTCCTAAAACCGCTTGTAATTACTTATTATATATGTAAGTGCATATAAAGAAAATAGCAGTGTTTCCTAACCTACTCAAAAACGTAAAACTTCCCTTCATTTTTTAAAAAAGCAAATGCATTTTTAATATGAAATGTATTTAAGGATGTCTGTTTAATCAGGGGTTTCTTCCATAGACGGACTTGGGTCCTTTGTCCTTTGTGGTGGTTTTTGTTGTTGTTATTATTAAGCAAAAGTGACAACAAATGGAATTTGCTAACAGGACATTTTCCCACATGGGTGATATTAGAAAGACACTGCAGCTGAAGTGGTAGTTTTTCAAACAAACAAAAATATTTCACCCCACCTGAAACAGATCAAGAATAACATTCTTGTCTTTGGAAATGTCGGAACTTGTTGCCAGGGTTATAGGTAAAAACACTGTGTGGAGAAACAGTTACATAGAAGCCAGAGAGAGAGATTGAGATTGAGAGAGAGAAAGAGAGAGAGAGACTCTCATTTGCATTTCTAAACTTCCCCCTGGCATAATTACTCAGCAGAGAAAAAAGGAGTTTCTCCCTCTCCAATCCTCAACCACCATTCACATGCACAATGTTCAAGAGATCTAACAATTTTAGGTACTTTGGAGATTTAATAGTGGAGGAGAGGAGAAAAACTTAAAAGTCTCAAAGTGCTTCTTTATTTCTCTCATTATTGAAAGCAGTTTAACAGTGTACTTCGAGGTCTTCCTTTTAACAGTTTGCTCTTTTCCACATTATTATTCAGCATGAAAACTGATTTTTCAACCCAGATAGAACAAAAAGGAACCTTTCACGAAAGGTGCAGATTTCAGTGTCAGATGGATTTAGATACAGCTTTGATAATGAAATTCAGTGTTCCCCAAACACCGCTCAGTGATGTTTCTGAGGATAAGCCCATTCCTTCCAGGAAGAACTTGCATAACGTTGCCCAGATCACCACTGGTAACTGCCACAGTGCAAAATTCTGACAGATGTTGGATTGAAAGCGGGGAAGAAACAAGGAGGGCTAAGACTGTTTCTACGGAATATTTCTTCTCCGTTTTTATTAGACAAGGTGACTGCTTCACTCACTTATACTTAAATTATTATTCCACCCCAAACTTGAGAAATTAGTATCTAATAATATATTGGGACCTGGGTTGCACTTACTGCTCTTCACTATATTGTGTGCTAACTCTGTGCCTTTGAGCAGATCATTTAACCACTTCCAAGCCCCCATTCCCTCGTCCATAAAATAAGGTTAATGGTAGCCCTTTTACTCAGTAATAGTGATGTGGGCAGAGGAGACAATGCATGTAAAGCACTTGGCACTGTGCCCAGTACATCATGTTTCACTGATGTCTGTAAAACTCTTTGACATGAAAGAAAGTGCGGGAAGAGTTTATAACTTTGTCATCGCCTCATTTTGGGGATGGGCTTTTTTTGATGTAATTTATGAAAAGGTTGGGCTTGTCTCTGGCTTAGGTGAAGGTGGAGTTAACAGATTATTTGTGGGGCTGCCTGATGCTCTGTTTTACAGAATGTTTCCCAGAGGATGTTAGTTTGTAACAACCTTTTTCTTACTTGCTGGCTGTTAATGATATTTGGTACCACTTTACTTTCATAGGCTGTGTACAGTTAAACACAGAGTTTGACATTTTGACTGTGTGTTGGCTAAAATGGTATGCATAAATGCTGACGGTCCTATTCTAATTCACATGTTTTTATTTGCTGGATGCAGGAGCCAAAAGATATAAATTATTCTGATTTTTTTGCTTTAAATATTGATCTCAGACCAAACCATGGCTTCATTTGGATCAATTTATTAAGCTAGGGTTTCCCCCCAAGACTGAGTGCCTTGCTTTCTTTCATGCTGGCAAAATAAAGTTTTTAATAAAACTTTTAATAAAAACCTTTCTGTGGTCAGAGAAAACAGAAGTAGTTTTAATAACGTAAAATAGGCAAAAACATGAGAGTTTCTCCCCTCCGTCAAATTATTGTAATGGGTTTCATCTTAGATAAATTACTGATGGCTGACCAGTGGGCATCGCATTTGGACTATCATGTTACTTGTCCAGCATATCTTTCTCTCTCTGTTTTGTTTTTTTTTTTTTTCCTTTCCCTCTTTTTACCACCTAAAGCTGTCAATGAAGGTAGTCCCACCTATCCTGGCCAGTGGTGGCTAGTGGATCCAGTTAGTCAGTCAAGTGATTTCCTGAAGAATTCACAGCTTTAAAAGTGTGACTCAAAGACTCGAACCGAGTGGGAAGCGGGTTAGTCATCCTGACAATGGTACCCTGAGGAAATGTCCGTTCGTTCCTACACAAGATGCCTATAGTCTCCCTGTTTCCCAGCCTTCCTGCAGTTGTTTCTTTCCCACTTTATTCCATGAGAACTTCACATCCTTTATGAACCTAAGCCTTCTTGTTGATAAGGTAGAAATAAAATTCTGGGCACACTGACGTATAATAATGGCTCACATGTTAGTTGAATCTCCCCTTCCCCAAATCTAATAAAAAACATTTTATGCCCCTTTCAATCATAACTGGGTTTTTAATTTATAGCTGTCCTATTTCAACATCTAAACACTTTAATCTTACTGTGTTGTCACCGTTGTTCCCTTCATTGTCTCCACTGTTTCTCTTACACCCGTATCCCATGATGAATCATTTAAAAAAATTTTTTTTTTTTTGGAATACAATCAGTTACAGTGTGTCAATTTCTGGTGTACAGCA
Source organism: Camelus dromedarius (assembly GCF_036321535.1). Classification (NCBI taxonomy): domain Eukaryota; kingdom Metazoa; phylum Chordata; class Mammalia; order Artiodactyla; family Camelidae; genus Camelus; species Camelus dromedarius. The sequence continues at coordinate 40,237,188 of NC_087444.1, forward strand.
CAATGTCCCAGTCATGTATACACATACATATGTTTGTTTTCATATTCTTTTTCATTAAAGGTTATTATAAGATATCGAATATGGTTCCCTTTGCTATATAGAAGAAACTTATTTTTTAAAATCTATTTTTATATATAGTGACTAGGTTTGCAAACTCAAACTCTCAAATTTACCCCTTCCCACACCCTTCCCCTGGAAACCATAAGATTGTTTACTATGGCTGTGAATTTGTTTCTGTTTTGTAGATGAGTTCATAGTGTCCTTTTTTTTTTTCTTTTTTCTTTTTTTTAGATTACACATATGAGTGATATCATATAGCATTTTTCTTTCTCTTTCTGGCTTACTTCCCTTAGAATGATGATCTCTAGGTCCATCCATGTTGCTGCAAATGGCATTATTTTATTCTTTTTTATGGCTGTATATATGTATATATATGTGTAAATATACCACAACTTCTTTATCCAGTCATCTGTCGATGAACATTTAGGTTGGTTCCTCGTCTTGGCTATTTGATGAGTCATTTTTAAACGTGGAATTTTCCCTGGTTTCTCTAAGTTGACTTTGAACAACAAGGTTATCAATTCTTGAGAGTGAGAGTGTCATAGTGAGTCTAACAATCATGAAAACTGGGTCAGTTTGGAGGGGAGGCAGAGGTATGGAGAAGCAGCTAGGTGAGGGGAGGATAAATCATGTTTAAACTACATTGGAATTTGCATTGAAATATGTTCTAAAAGGTGACATTCCTGTTTATACAAGGCTCTTTGGAGAAGGATTTAAGGTTACAACATACAGATTAGCCACATTCTCTGTTCTCAGATTTGCACATGCCAATCAATGAGGCATAAAGATATAATTGGTTTATAGACACATTTGTTGGAATGTATTTACCAGACTCTTAAGTACCACATTTACGTTTTGAAACCTAAATCATCAGCAAGTGAATTTCAGCATAAAAAAGGGAGTTCCTCTGAGATATTAATTAGTTTATCTGTATATTGACATTAAAAGTTCCTGCCACTCTGTTCTAAGAAATTCATTTTAAGGCATGCCAAGAAGGAAATAATTAAAAGGCAGTTTGGCAGTAAAATGTTTTTATGGAAAAATCCAGAATCCCCTTTTATAGAAATGATCAGTAGAATTTTAAAAAAGTATAAAGTTATCTATTTATGTTTCTGGGTCTAATGAAAGTTGTAACTGCTCATGGCAAAATGGGCAGAGACTAAAATTTGGCAGTGGGTTGGGACGTTGTTTTCTGGATGCCTCAGTCTTATTCCTGATAAGCCAACTTTCAAATCCTCTGGAAAGGTATACTGAGAAAATAATGCACTGAACATAAGTTCTTCTTGCTGGAAATCTTTGGACTCAAATCCTACCTAGCGTTTGTGCCTTTTATTCCTATTGACAACCAACCCGTATTTTGTAATTAAGAGCAACAAATACAGTTTCCTCCCGTAGCCACAGAAGGTATGGTGACTTATAACCATCTCTTCATATACAGCCTCAGAATGCTTAGCATCACAGCATTCCCAGGGAGCTAGTACTGGTAGATTGATATTGGCACATGAATGAATTTTATCTGCCATCCTTTACTATAGGGCATTAGGCTAGGAAAATAACTCTAGATATGAAATCATTAAATGCAAAGTATTTAAACATTTTATGAAGACTAAAAGAGATACACTTCCCAGGGAAGTAAAAGCATAATAGGAATATAAAATAAACTTGAAATGTAAAAAATCAAAATAACTTGCCTTGATCATAGTAACTATTAGCACAACTTTTTGGATGAGGCTTGCAAAGAATTTCCACTGTTATGATAGCATCTCATTTAAACCTCATAGCTACTCTTTTTTGAAGATATGATCACTATTTCATTTGGAGATCAGAAAAATGAAACACAGAGAGGCTGTGTCTCTTGAGGGCACATAACAAATAATACAAAGTCAAGATTAGACCCCAAACCTTATGATTCTGTATCATATACATTGCATTCTAGGAATAAACCTCAATCATGACGTAAGTACACTATAAAATTGACAGCAGGAAATTCTCTTTATAAAAATTATATGTAGGACCGCTGACAGTCCATGTGTCTCATACTATGAATGAATAAAATGACCACAAGAGGATTATGATATATTAATATTAACAATGATAGAAAAATCTTGAATTATACTTTTTATTTGCCAAGCCCGGTGCCAAACCACTTTAGTGATTTCTGTGATTTCACCCACTGAAAATTAACAACAACCCTGATAGTATGTGCTCTTTTTCCCTCCATTTTATAGATGAGGAAATTGAGCTGTGGATAACTTGCTCAGCTCACACACAGATAGTTAAAGGTAGAGTAGGCACTGTGTCTAGGTTCTGTGTCCTTAACATATTGCTTCTCAAATATTATTTGCATATTTAAATATGTATTTTAAAAGAGCTGATATCAGACTGTTGCCATGCAAATGGTCTTTAATAACTAATAGTAGACATGCTAATGTCTGCTCAGTTAATATTCAAATACAAAAAGTATGTACAAATAGTGAAAGGGTTATTCAGGTATTAAAACATTACATTTATTGTGTGAAATTAAAAAGCAACAAAAACAATTTTTAGGTTATATTTTGGATGAGATTATACAGACTTTTAGAACTTATTAAAGCAATGATGTTTGCAAGTGATTGCAAGAATGCATTTCTTAGAGTACAAGTCAAGCCGTCTTAAATGTAGTGAACCATCAAGTGAACTCTAAGTGGCTGAAAAAATTTTATTTAAATAATGAGAAGACAACACTGCTCATTCTGTTCAACTGTGCATTTGAGATCGTAGAGGTATTTCAATGAATTCTGGCTAAGATTCTTCAAAGAAGTTGGTCAGCAGAAAAATGGACTTTTTATATTGTGTCTTGAGTATGTGAGGGAGAGCAGGGGTGTGTGTGTGTGTGTGTGTGTGTGTGTGTGTGTGTGTGTTGCATGAGAAATTTACTCCTATGCCTTTTGAGAAAACTGACTACAATGTCCAGTAAGATGTAGATAATCTAGTAAATATATCTAGTAAATACAATACAATTTCTAGTAAGATGACTAATACTGAAATAACAGACTAAAGGCAAGTTATCTTGGATCCTTTTTTGAGGTGGTTGGAAAATAGATCATAATGAATCAAAATTGGCACGGAGTCCATGTGGAAAACTGGTACTGTTTTATTAACAATTGGTAACAGCTAATATTTCTTACGTGTTCTCCATGTACTAGGCCTTTTCTCACCATTCTGTGTATATTAATGCTCATGGCAGCCTCATGAGTGGGCCAGTATATCCCCCCATTTTATGGTTGAGTAGAAACCATAGTCATAACCATACTAAGTGGCAGGCCTGAACTCCAAAAGCACACACTCCTGCTTGTGCTCTTAAGATCTAAATTCTACTGCTTTGGTTGGTAAAAATGCTCTTAAGGAAAAAAAAAATAATAGGAATTGACAAGACAGAAAAGAGGTTTAAAGGATAGCAGAACAGGAGCTGTATGTCTGCAATAAAACCTTAGAAAAGAGAAAACATGAGAAAAATGAACAGGGATATGGGAATTATGAGATGAACCAGCTGAGAAGTCAGGGTAAGGGCTATGCTGTTTCAGTCTGCTGGAATGTTGTCATTTCACTTGTGAATTAATTTACTGATTTCTCCAATATTTATAGAGCAACTGTTATACCAAGGTTGGTGAACAAAATATAGTGTCTGCCATCTCGGAACTAAATGCTAGTGGAAAAGAAGTAAAATATACACAGATCCAGAAATCGGTATCAATATGGATATGACCATGGGTAAAGATGCAGTTACACATGTAGATGTAGACAGCTGTACATACATGGGATAACACCAAATATCGGCAAGTGCCTTGAAGAGGGTAAAGCTGTGGCATGGTAGATGTAAGAGGGAGCACGATTCCAAAGGGAAAAGACTGTTTCCATGTGCTTCTCCCAGGTTCAGTGCACTTTTTCTTCTAATGAACCATACCTGTGACTCTCTTTGGAAACCTCTTCTCGGGCTAACAGAACTGCTTTCCTTGCACTCACAGAAAGCAGGACCTGTCTATAAATGTACCTCTCCCACCACCACCTGGAGACTGGTGGTTAGCCTTTGACTGGCAGTATAGGATTATGAAAACCCCAATTCCTTGCCTGCATTGGGAAAAATTCAGAACCTAACTTAACACTCCAGAATTCCCTTGCAGAGTCTTATTTAAGCCACCTCCACTGGGCTTTGCGTTTCTTAGCATTTTTTCTCCTCTCCTGCTTCCCCTACACCCTTCCCAGAGACCTCTGGGAGCACCTCCCTCATAAATCTGTGGTGACTCACTGTCCCAGTTTGGTCTGGGCGGTAGGGTTACCTGGGACAGGAATGTTATCAGCCAGCAGTACTCTTGGTACAAATACTGAGACAGTTGTGGACAAACCAAGATGGTTGGTTACCTGATGTGTTGGCTTCTGAGAAACCTGACCCAAGACATCAGGGAAAGACTCTCTGAAGAGATGGCGTGTACACTGAGAAGGAGCCAGATATTTTTAGAGCTTGGAGATGTGTTTTCTAAGCAAAGAAAATAGTAAGTGCTAATGCCAGAATAGATACTATATTTGGGAAGACGAAAGACCAGTGTGGCTGGAGCAATCTGAGTAGGGACACCTGTGTGACTAGCTGAAGCTACAGCGCTAGGAAGGTTAACAACTGTGGGGACTTGGCAGAAAGGGTAGGAGGAGAAATTTATTATCATATCAAATTATCACATAAGCTGTGGATACTTTCAATATGTAGTTTTTGTAATGTGTCTGTATGCATTGTTCCTAATAAAAGTATAGTTTTGAAAAGGAAAATTCATTTTTAAAAGTATAGTCTTTTGATCTAAATGCAAGTCTGGTTATTTGGAAAATTCTTTCTAGATGAATTTATAGTTTTGATAGCAGGGTTAGCATGAACTCAGCAAGGGCTGCAAGCACAAAGACATACCTGGGCCCTCATGTTTGAATTACAGATGCATGAGAACTCTGGGCAAATTATTGTTTGTAGCTTCTGCAAAGAAACTGACTCCAGGTGTCCAGATGTTTGTTCCTATATTCAGATACGTCTGCATCAACAGCTCACTTGTAGCTTCCACCAGATACACATGCTGGAATTCTCAGGGAATCTGAAGTTTAATAATTTAGGTTAGAATATTGGCTGTGCCATTTCTTTGCTCTTTGCTTTGTTTTTCTTGAGTGACCTATTTTAGGTCACTGACCCCTGCATTTTTCATCTGCCCACAAGGAGATCTGAGTGTTGGTCTGAGGGATAGACTATTGTATGCAAATCACAGAGCATAGTCCTGGTAAGCAGTCACAGATTGATAGCTATGATTTTCATAGAATCTAAGCTTCTCGTTCAAATACTGCCTCTTTTCAGACATAAGGCATTGTAAAATGGGTGGCAGAAGATAAACAGAAGAGCAGTCTGGAGGACAGAAATCTGAAACAGACTGGGTTTCAAGAAGGAAAGTAAAATCATGCCTGAAGGATCCTCTGGGCTTCAGAATATTTTCCCAAGGGCACTCTTCCCAGTATTTGTAAGTTTTGAATAAAAGAGTTTATTTGAGAAAGCCCCTGAGTGGGGAGAAGGAAACAACTTTGCTTTGTTCAGCGAACAAGGTGGAGGATCTAATAGGTCTCTGTTTGTCAAATTTAAGGCTTTTATTACAATTGTAATGCACAAAATGTAGTCCTACACTTCAGGAAAGATTAAGAGTCAAATTATGTTATCAGTGCATTCATGTAGCCTCCATTAACTTGAATAGAAGTGTATTTATGGGAAATTAACCCCTTCTATGCTTACAAAGAATAAACTTTCTACAGTTTTCTAAAAACTGCAATTATTTTATTTCCCTAGTAGTGAATTAGCTTACTGTAAATGATCCTGTGCTAAACAAAACAAAAAAATTCTCTATGTAAAAACATGTAAATACACACATACATTATACAATTATATTGTACCTATATATCTCAAAAAATTAAATACACATCATTGAAGTATGTTAAAATTTGCTTTTCAGATAGTTTGAGCTGATACAAAATCCATTTATAAAATAGGGAATTATAGCATGTAGGAAGATAAATCCATTTTATATAAGAAAATTTGCCGGAATACTAAATTTTAAAAATGGTCACTTGGAAAGTTCAATAACTGCTCTGATTATACATAGAAAACACCAACAGTGTCATTTTCTAACCTCTGTTTCACTGGCAGATTTATTTGGGCATTGATTGCAGGCGTAATTAGATAATTTTACTTTGAAAGTAGAGGTTAGGAAGCTAATTAACTGATTTACTCCATAAAAGAAGGATTTTGTTAGAGGGGAAAAATCATCATATGAAGATGGTAGGAGAAATATTAAAGTCAAATCAACTTTTGGTTTAGTCCTTCTGTTTCCTTTTATATGCCTAACATATGGTTGAATAAATACATAAATGAATGAACAAGCACCTGATAGATGGTGCCTGTCTAAATTCTGAGAGTCAGATATTTAAGTTCAGGGAGATGTGTACTTCATTTCTGTGAGTCTAGGATGGGCAACCCTTCACTGACGACAGAAAGTCAAATTTTCTCCAGAAGGTAATGAACCTGGGATCTCAAAAGATATCCGACAGAATTTTATGTCCTATGGCCTCAAACTGATACCGTGCTCTTTGCTCTTCAAGGGTTAGAGTTCAGGATTGATTTAAATAAAGACAAATTTAGGAAAATTATCCCCACATAAAATTGACAGGATTGAAGATAATGAATATGTAGATACTGACTTCCATTAGCGTTTGTGTGAAAATTACATAAGACCTCTACATGTTATCTGTAGAAATATTTGGTGGACTGGAGAAAAAAATATAATTCAGTGACTCATGTTTTCAGATTTCTGTAAAGAACTTCAAGGCAATATTCTCCATCACTTCCCACACTTTGTCCGTAACAATATGACATTCTGATGCTCCCACATGGACATTCTTAATACTGCCCTTGTGGTGGTCAGTCTCAGTTGTTGGATACTTTAGGGGCTTTCTCTTAGCCCACAGAGTTTTCCATTTCAAATGCTGTCCACAAACAGTCCCAAGGTTTGCCCCTTTCCACCTTGATGAGTCATGAGCACCACCATCTCTCTGTTGTCCTCTAGCCATGGCCTTAGCAATGAGACAAATTCTTTCATTCTCATTACACAGTGGGAAGATTTTTGCCATGCCGCACCCCCGACCACCCCCAGAGGGATCACAAAATCTCATGAGTGAACCTGCTGGATTCCTTTCACTTTTCACATACTCTGTTTTCCCTTCTAACTCTCTCACTCTTTTGTCTCTATCCTGTCTAAAGCCAGTAGTTTCCTTTAAGTTTTTTCCTATTCTGAACAAAGCCCCTCAAACAAATTTTCAACTTCATATTTTGGTACAAATCTGGATAAAGGGGAGGGTTGACATTCTTTTGAATTCAGTGCTCTGGAATTTAGTGTTTTGGTTCTTACTTATCCCCCTATGGGAGTCTAACTTGTAGCACATACTCCACCCTCTTAGTTTACTTTACCTCTCATGTCAACCCTAAAAAGCAAATTTCATTAGGCATGTGACCATTTATTCAGATGTATAATCTGACACTCAAATACAAGGTCAAATATTTTGAGGATGGTGAACTGGTACTAAATCAGCATTCTATCTAAATCTTTACAGATTTGTTTTGTTTCTCTTCTCACCCCCTACTATGCTGACTCTAAGAGAAGCATCATTCTTAGCACAAATGCTTTCAGTATGATAAAGAAAGCGGTACTTAAATTCAGGACTTCAAAAAACAATACAAGTACTGAACGTCAATCTCTGTGGCCATCTGTGTGGACAACCAAATTTCTTGGTAATGAAAGAGTACTGTTCAGTAGACTTCTTGTTGAAAATAGAACTTGAATTGAACATGAAAGAAGGCTTGGAATTTGAACAAAACTCTTGGAGTCTCAGTCATGGATTTGCATCCCAGTTCAAGTACTTTGAACATGATGAAATTGTTTTTTTATTTTCTTAGTTTTGTATTGAAGTACAGTTGCTTTACGATGTTGTGTTGGTTTCTGGTGTACAGCATAGTGATTCAGATTTATATATATATATATAAATATTTCTGATTATTTTCCCATATAAGTTATTACAAGATATTGTAGATAGTTCCCTGTGCTATATACAGTAAGATCTTGTTTGTCTGTTTTATACATAGTAGTGTGTATCTGCTAGTCCTAAACTCCAATTTTACTTCTCCCCCACACTTTCCCCCTTGGTGACCATACGTTTCTTTTCTCTGTGAGTCTGTTTTTGTTTAACATGTAAGTTCATTTGTGTTACTTTTTTAGATTACACATATAAGTGATATCATATGACAGCTGTCTTTCCATGATGAGATTTTTTAACCCTCATAGGCTCTCATTATCTCATCTGTATTCTCTCCTTTGGTTGTAGCCAGTCATGCCAGTGCATTGCCTAACGCACTGTAGGTTTTCAGTAAACATTTGTTGAATAAATAAATATAAGCTGCTATAAATTTATAATACAGTTGACCTCATCGTTGTAGTAAAACTCTTACATATGTTTGTCTATGTACTGTGTTGCATAAGACTACCTCACAGAATATCAATTCTGGGAGATACGTTTAAGGTCACCTGTATCCTTCATTTTTGGAGGAGTGGAAACTCAGGCCAAGACTGGGATTGTCAGTGACTTAAAAATTTGTATGTTAGTGCTAAAAGAGACATGTAAGAAAATGAGGTGGGAAGAAGGGTAAGCAGAAGTCAGTTTACAAAGGCCATTAAGTCTCAAATAAGAAGATTCCCCTGAATAGGCCATTGAAAAACATCAAAAAAGTGTAAGCACAGATACGACAAGTTGCAAGAGAAGGGATATGGAAGACAACGAGCAATCAGATGACCCTGTAAATCAAGGGTTGCCCTTTCACTAATCTAACAGCAATTTCCCCCCACTTTTATCTCTCAGATTTTCCCTTTAAAATAAGCTTTCTACTTAATAGCTTCTTACAAATCACAACTGTGTGTATCCTCATTGGATTAACAGGATGTTACCATTAACAGTAAATGGAGGGCAAAAGTCATCTATAGGGCTCTTATTAAGTAAGAAATTAAAACAGAGCTTGAAATGGTACGAATTTGTGCCGATTCAAAGAGTGCTGAGAAGACAAATCATCTTCTCCTGAAAGCCGTATGCCTTCTTTATTTATCCACCCATTAAAGCCTTTCAATCTTACTATCTGCCTAACCCTCTTTTTGTCTCTGGAAATACGATGGGGACAAAAATCAGATATGCGCCTTCTCGCGTGGAAGAATATAATGAAGGAGAGAAACATGAGTGAAATGGACCCATTAATAAAGGTATAAAAATTGAGATAAGAGGTAGGAATGACAGAACAATGACTCTATAAGTGCACAAGGCAAAAAAGCCCTTTCATTTTGCTTACAAAATGGGAAGTCTTCTTGAAAGTGATGCTGGTGCTTAAGCCTCAGTTACGAGTAACAATTTGGTGAAACAAAAATTCATGTATTTGCTGGTGTGTTTCATGTAGTTTAGAATTACATGTGGAGCATAAGATTTGTTTGTTTTGTTTTGCATTCACAGCAAGCTAATTTTCTTTTTTAATAAGAAAGAACAGAACCTGTTTACCAGGAGGCAACCAAGTTCATGATTAACTTACACAATGATTTAAGACAATTGCCTTGAGATCAATATTCTTGCAACTCCAGGCATATATGTTTAGCAAGAGGCACTCAAGGTTGCTATCTTCTCCAACAACATCCAGTAGTAGCTAAATCTGTTGAAAGAGAAAGCATTTTTTTAAATGTGGGATAGAAACAGAATGAGAAATGTATCACTTCCCAAGATTTCGTTCTGCCTTCTGCAGTGATAATAGAGAATCAGAAGGCAATGTATTCCTTAATAGAAAAAAAAATCTGAACAATATGAGCATCCCGATTGCCTGTATTTACATATATGCATAGCCTCACATTTCAGAGTCATTTGGAAATTTCCTAATCCTCAGTAAAAAGATCAAAATTACTAGTTGCAGAGTTCAGAGAAAAATGTACTTATAAGTACCCTTGCAATCAGTCCTGATAAAAGTCTTTCTTGAAATCAATACTTGAATTACTTTTGGGGCTGAAAACATAGGGCATTGTTAAAAAGGGAGCATTTGAGACCTTAACTCATTAGGCTGGATGATTAGGTGAAGGACGTGTTTTTAGTGGGCAGAAGGATGGGAAGCAAAGGCTTTTGGAAGGCTCTGTGAGACCAATAGGGTTAACCAAAAACATGTTTATTCATACATATTTAAGATAAACATTGTTACGAATTCAGTATATTTATTAAAATGCCTGAATATTAAATCCTAAGAAATCCATAGTCTACATGAAGACAAAAGGACTGATTCTAAGTGGAAGTTATTGCTGTATATTTGTGTTTGAAGGGAAAATTCATATCTTGGAGCACTTGTCCCCAAAATAGAGCCAATCACATAAATGACATCTAAATAAGACACTTATATTTGGTAAGCATAAATTCACACTGAAATACCATTTCCTTAATAACCACTTTAGTTGTTATTCTTGTTTGCCCTAGAAATACTAATGCAGTGATAACAAGAAAGCACACTTATATTTTCCACTAAATTTAGAATTTTAGTAATTGAAACACAGATGCAGTGACTTTGACAGGAAATTAATTTGGTGTTAAGAATCCTGTTAGTGTTAGATACGCATAGTTACTCGACATGGACATATTGCTTATAGCAGTGGTGATGTGCACACACACACACACACACACACAGAGGAATAAAGCTGAAAACCCGAGATACTGTGGGTCGATAAAAGTGAACATATTTTGAGTTACATAAAATACTAACATAATTATAATTTTTATCTATTAGTATAATATCAAATTTTTCTATACATTTTAAATAATTCTAATTTACCTTTGTAGCATACATCAACTAAACAGAGTATATATTTTAACCAATATTACTTTACTGCTTAATTTTTTCTTTCCTATAGCTGAAAGAGAAAGAAGCCATGGATTGAAATCTCAGTTTTTCTTTATCCTACAGATCCTTAAGTGTTGCTCATTTCCTTAATTAACTTCATTCATTCGTTTGTTCCTTCCTTCCCACTTTCTTCCCTTCCTTTAAAAAATACACACATGGAGTGTGTTATAAATCAGGCACTACACCATATATTAGAAAGTCAAAGAAGTGTCTAATGAGGTGGGTTTGTACCATCGCAGAGTTTATAGTCTAGTGATAACATAGGAGTTAACAAATAATCTCGCTGGGGTAATCACTTTCAAGGAAAATAGGCAATGATCCAGTATTGAGACTGGTCATAGTATGTAGTCTGATGGGGTGAGAGTTTTAGGGAGGACCTTCTGAGGCTACCTGAAGAAGTACCTTTGAGCTGAGATCTGAGGAATGCCTAGGGTGAGCAATGCAATGTTAGGGTAAGGGCGTTCTGGACAGTGGAAATACCCTGCACAAGGACCTAAAATGAACAAATACATGGCAAGTTTTGTGATATAAAAATATTAGAGATCCAGAGGAAAAGAAGATGAGACATAAAACTTCAGAAGGTGAGCGCTGTGCAGACAATAGGCCGTGTTAAGTATTTTAGTCTTTAGCTTGAGAAGAGTTTTTAAAGGGCCATATTCATGGGAATGGTGTGGACATAATTGCATTTAGCAAAAAAGATTGTTCTATTTTCTTTGTGGAAAACAGAATACATGATACAGGAATGAATTCTAGGGGTTACAAAGCCATTGTACAGATCAAGGCTAGATGTGATAATAGCTTACATTAGAGTGATAGTAGGAGGTGCAGAGAAGAGGCTGGGTGTTTGAGGTATTTATGAAATAGAAAATCTTTGAGAGTCATTGTTAGATGAGGCAAAGGGAGATAACAAGGATGACTCTTAGTTTTCCAGATTTGCTTACATCCCCGGAGAATTGGACAGGGAAAATACATAAGGTTTGTGATGCCTTTATTATCACTAATGGGTGATGAGAAGATGGCAGATGGATAAAGTTCTAGGATATTAGAGGAGGAATTGGATGTAAAAGATAATACGCCAATCATCATAGAATAATTGAAGCCATAGATAGATTATATGTGCCTGAGAAAAGCACATATAATCAGGATGGTCTCTACAGTGGTGACCAACAACTCCTGAATCTCATTGGCTTAACGTGTAAGTTTACTTTTAGAATTTATTTTTGCTTTTTAAAATGTATTTGTGTGGGTGTGTGTTTTTATTTCAAGTATGTTACACAATACACATGAGCGAGGTGCTCAGCTTCATTTAGTTTCTCAGAGGACAGACCAGTGGAAGCTCTACCATCTTGAAGCTCAGTGACTCTCACATGGAACCAGTATCTCCCCAGAAGATACTTGGCAGTGCCATCCTATATCACTCATTGTCACAACTGCAGAGAATGATACTGGAAGCTAATGGCCAGGGATACTGTTAAACATCCTATAATTCACAGGACAGACCCTGTCACTCACACCATTACCTGGTTCCTAATGTCCACAGTATCAAGCACGGCACAGGAAAAGACTGATGGCTCTTCAGTGCTTCATCCTGATAATACTACATCACTTTTGTCCACAAGCCAGTCGCCATCAGTGGTTGCATGTCCCTTGCCTGAGTGTGAGGAGGAATGGGACATGTGATGAAGTAGATGACATGTTATAAGCACTGCTGGTACTGCCATAGTCTAAAACAGAATCCTGTGTAACTAGATTGTGCCACTGGAGTCACATCTTTAAGTTACTGTATTTGAGTTGTGCGGAGGTGGAGATCGTCATGACGTCTGATCTGGTACTGAGAGAATAAATGTGAATCCACCAATGAGTTCAGACTGAATTCTTTCACTTTGAGGTATTCACTGAAACCCAGCAAAAGGCAGTATATTAACTTTCCAATGTAATTTTCTCAGATATGTGTGAAAATGGAATTCATTAGACTTGAGAATTGAATATTAGGGGTAATTAATGAATTTGGCAGCTCTTTTATTATCCACATTAGCTGGGAAAATTCCAAGTATGTCACCAAATGAGGCAAGTTTTCTAGTTTCCAAGTCATTTCAAGTGAAACGGGTGACGGGGAAACTACATTTTTTTTAAATTCCAGAAGATTACTTAACTTCTAAAATAAAAGAATAAAATAATTTTGGAACACATCATAATGTAATGAAATTCATTATTTGATTGTCTTCTTTTTGTAGTAGGTATTTCCTCAAAATTAAAATCTTAATAATTTCAGTGAAAGACAATTTTTTCAAACAATAGAATGCAGTTGTGAAGAGAATAGTCTTTAGAGCTGCTTGTCTTGAGTTCTTTACAGCTGCATGTCCATTGGCCTTTCTTTATCTTTAAAAATGGCTCCTCTCTTCAAAGGAGAAATTTGAGATGCTTCATTTCATAGCATATCTTGGCATGTTCTTCACATTTAATAAGCACTTGCTGTAGGTTATTGCCATTATTATTAAAATTATTATTTATTTTAATGTCAGGTTAAACTAGTCATTCTTTGGAGGATGATGCAGTGTATCAAGAGTGGTTTCATTTTGGCCTTGGATACGCTGCCAGGAAATTTTTGGTCAAAGAGATTTGCATCCTAGTTTTCATTTGTTTGTTTGTTTCTTTAGTAAGTCTGTATATCAGTCAGTGTCCAGAAAGGAGTAATTCAAATGATGTGATGACTTGAGTAGATGGTTAACTACTAAAAGAGGTTAAAGAAGGCTCTAAGAGGTCCAGAAATTACAAATGCAGGAGGTAGCAAACGTGTCTAGGTTCACAAATATGTGAGGGAAACGTGAACAAGGAAAGAACTAAGAATTTAGTAGATAGCTACCCCACCAACATCCAAGGCTGATATGTAATTCAGGTTGATGAGAGCATGACTGTCAGTCACATGAACACAAGGACAAGGAAATGCCTCAAAGAAGGTGGGCCAGAGCTGGTTTGTAGGAACGTCTCACCAAGCAGCTGAGAAACTTTCTATCACGGCTACTTAAATTTTTCTTGTCTATCTATTGGTTCCTTTGCTAAAAGAAAGTGTATTGGGACCACAGAGGGAAACCTAGTCCACCAGTTCTTCCAATATCTCTCCAGTGCCCAGGACCTAGTTCTGGTATCATTAAGGGCGAGCTGAAAGGTCGTAATGGAAAACGGGCACAGTCAGCAGTGTGCTGGAACTGGCTATGTCAGTTAATGAGAGCTGATTGCCTACGTTGCTCCACATCTGCTGAGATTTTGTAGATTGAAACTGGCTATTGTGGAAGTATCTACAAAACAGAAATCAGCAAACGCTACATTCAGCGCTCCTTGTTGTTGTCGTTGTTCTTGGAGAACCAGTTTCTCCGTACATTGCTGGTCACAGCCCACTTTACAGGGAACGAACATACTCTAAAAGACAGGATCCAATTTTTAGAACATATTGAAATCCATAAATAGAATAATTCATTTTTTAAAAAAATTATCAGCTCTGGAGTCTGGCAGCATAGATTCTGTTCTCTACCCTTTCCTATCTGTGTGACAAGAGATAAAGTCTCTCTAAAGTTTCCTTATCTGCAAAATAAATAATAAGACCTCTCTTTAAGACTGTTCTGCAAATTGAGCAAGATAAACCAGATAAAGAGACAGGCATACAGTAAGCCTTCTCTAAGTGTGAGTGATGATGAGAATTAACACCATATAACATTAAGACAGTTTTTGATCAGTGGGTTTTTTTTAATTGTGCTCAGTGATTTTTTTTTTAATATTAAAACTCAGCTAAATGTATTGTGCATAGACTGACAGAGATACTAATTACAGTCTTCCAAAAATTTGCATTACAATTCATTAAGAAATGTTTAAAATAGTCTAGAAGGCGTATTAGTCATTTGAAAGTTAGGATTCATAGATTAAAAATTCTTTTAAAATATTTGTTACTTAAGCTAATAGCTCAGTTTCTGGAAAACTGTTATACAGGTCTATCAAAAACATAGAGAAAATACTTTATGCCCGAATATTTTTACCATGTTACTCATAATGGTGGAAAAAATCACAGAATAGGAGATTGGTTAAGCAACTTATGGAATGGTAGGAAATATCTGGAATATTATGAAATGCTTTGAATAATGTTTAATAAGTACTGATATTAACATAGGAAATGCAAATAATAATACGAAGAAAGGAAGAGAAAAATTATATACATTATAATCACAACTGTGAGAAAATATGGTTGTTAAATGCTTAAAGAAGTTAACTCTTGAAACAATGGTTATAAATGTATGTTGCAAAATGAAATAAGGGAAATAGTTTTAATTGTATGCTAATAAAACTCTGCTAACACATGATTAAATAGTAGGTAAATAGACCCAGAGGCAAAGGGCAGGGAAAAGAAAGTCTATAGGCAGATATCCATACCATGGCTTGTTCTGTCTTCTTTTTTTTTTTTTTTTTTTTCATTTGTTTGTTTTTTGTTCTCTTTTTTTATCTATCAGTCTATGTATCTATCTATCTCAGAGGTAACACACACATTTCTTCACATGGATTTATTCTGTTTGAATAAATGCCACTGGGAAAGTAGGAAAAATGGGGATAAGATAATCTTAAAGATTGTTTCCTATATATATATGACATTGAGTTTTCACAGAGTAATAAAAGCATATCGAGGGTTCAGAATTTATTAGTCTATTAGTCCCATTCTTGAACCCTAGTCATTTCTAGCGTCCCTTTGTATGATATTCACTCTTTTCCTTTAATATATCTGGTGACACTGAATTCATTACTCATAGAAAGTCTGTCTCATTCTGGATTATTTTTCTTTTTCATGGAGGCTCTTCTGTGTGGAGTAGTTATTCTCCCATCTTCTGCATTCCAGACCAAAACTCCTCAATTCTTTATAGACTCTTTCATTCAGCATAGGGTTTCATATCAATTATGTGCTTTAATAATTCTTCTAAGTTACCCTTCAGGTTGCCAGTGTTTTTTTCACTATCTATCTGTTAGCAAGCATTGAACTCAGAACTCTGGCAGTGAAGTGTAGACATGGTTACCTAGACAGTGTTAGTGAGGAGAAACACTTTCTAGCTCAGTTATTTAAGTTGAGACAGGAAGGGGGCAGGGCACAGCCATTCAAGGAATGATACAGTAATTAACATCAAAATGGTGGAAGAATCAACCCTCAGTAGGCCTCAAGGCTCAGGATGGTGGGAGATTTGACTTCTTGCAGATCTTGAGCATCATATGCCCACTGTAATATATTAACATGGTAAATAACACGCCCACAGGCACCATGGCAGTCCCCAGGCTGGCCACAAAAGGTCAAAGAGTGGGAAACGGCCAACTTCCTGGGAATCCCAGCCCCTTCCCCGGGCTAGTTAGGCTGGTCCTTCTACTTATTAGCATATTAAGCCACCAAGCCCATAAAAACTGGCAACCAGTGCTGGTGCCTCATGGCCACGGCCCTCTGTCTCCCCCTATTAAGACAGCCCACACTCCGTCTGTGGAGTGTGTACCTACTTTTACTTTAATCTGACCACCCAACCCCCCACACCTCATGACCTTTCTCTTGCCTTTCAGTGTATCTTTCTAAATAAATCTACCTTTAATCAACTGTGGCTAGCTCTTGAATTCTTTCCTGTGTGAAGCCAAGAACCCACACTTGCAGGACACGTCCCAGTGGCTCAGCTGAAGCCTGAGATATGGCCCTCCTAACACCCCATTTTTCCTGCATCAAAGTCACATACATGCATGTTCATATCCAACTTCATGTTTCTCGCTGATACTTCAACTTTCATGATATGTGCTAAGGTATGGAAAATGGATACAGGTAGGAATATATATCCAAGAAAAGTTTTCTTGGAACTCAAATAGTGTAGACAGTGTGCTTCCCCAGAACATATTAATAAGCATGCCAATTTTTGAGATGTATGTGAGATAATGTTTTGCCTATGTTTTCTTCTAGGAGGTTTATTGTATCTTGTCTTATGTTTAAGTCTTTGATCCATTTTGAGTTTATTTTTGTGTATGGTGTAAGGGAGTGTTCTAGCTTCATTGATTTACATGTTGCTGTCCAGTTTTCCCAACACCATTTTCTGAAGAGACTGTCTTTATTCAGTTGTAAGTTCTTGCCTACTTTGTCGAAGATTAGTTGATCGAAAGTTTGTGGGTTCATTTCTGGTCTCTCTATTCTGTTCCATTGGTCCATATGTCTGTTTTTGTACCAATACCATGCTGTTTTGATTATTGTAGCTTTGTAGTACTATCTGAAGTCTGGAAGAGTTACTCCTCCAGCCTCTTTCTTTATCTTCAGTAATACTTTGGCAATTCTAGGTCTTTCTGGTTCCATATAAATTTTATTACGATTTGTTCTAGTTCTGTGAAATATGTCCTGGGTAATTTGGTAGGGATTGCATTAAATCTGTAGATTGCCTTGGGCAGTATGACCGTTTTAACAATATTGATTCTTCCAACCCAGGAGCATGGGATATCTTTCCATTTTTTTAAGTCTTCTTTAACTTCCTAAATCAATGTTTTATAGTTCTCCATGTATAAGTCTTTCACCTCCTTGGTTAGACTTATTCCTAGGTATTTTATTATTTGGGTGCTATTTTAAAGAGGATTGTTTCTCTACTTTCTCTTCCTGTTGATTCATTGTTAGTGTAAGGAAATGCAACTGATTTTTGAACATTAATCTTGTAACCTGCTACCTTGCTGAATTCTTTGATTAGTTCTAGTAGTTTTTGTGTGGACCTTTTAGGGTTTTCTATATATAGTATCATGACATCTGCATATAGTTACAATTTTAGCTCTTCTTTTCCAAATTGGATCCCTTTTATTTCTCTCTCTTGCCTGATTGCTGTGGCTAGGACTTCCAAGACTATGTTGAATAGGAGTGGTGGTAGTGGGCAGCCTTGTCTTATCCCAGATTTTAGTGGGAAGCTTTTGAGTTTCTCACCATTGAGTACTATGCTGGCTGTAGGTTTGTCATACATAGCTTTTATTATGCTAGGATATGTCCCCTCTGTACCCACTTTGGTGAGAGTTCTCCTAGGGCAGTCTACCCAAGCAATAGAAATACAAGCAGGAATAAACAAATGGGACCTAATTAAACTTACAAGCTTCTGCACAGCAAAGGAAACCATAAGCAAAATAAAATGACAACCTACAGAATGGGAGAAAATTTTTGCAGAAGATGAAACTGACAAAAGCTTAATCTCCAGAATATATAAGCAGCTCATACAACTTAATAAGAAAAAAAAAAAACAAAAACAAATAACCCAATCCAAAAATGGGCAGAAGACCTAAACAAGCAATTCTCAAAGGAAGAAATACAAATGATCAATAGGCACATGAAAAAATGCTCAGTATCACTAATTATCAGAGAAATGCAAAGCAAAACTACAGTGAGGTATCACTTCACACCAGTCAGAATGGCCACCATTCAAAAGTCAACAAATGACAAATGGTGGAGAGGATGTGGAGAAAAGTGAACTCTCTTACACTGCTGGTGGGAATGCAGTTTGGTGCAGCCACTGTGGAGAACAGTATGGAGATTCCTCAAAAGACTAGGAATAGACTTACCATAGGACCCAGTCATCCTGCTCCTGGGCATATATCCAGAAGGAACCCTACTTCAAAAAGACACCTGCACCCTGATGTTCATAGCAGCACTATTTACAATAGCCAAGACATGGAGACAGCCTAAATGTCCATCAACAGATGACTGGATAAAGAAGTGGTATATTTATACAATGGAATACTACTCAGCCATTAAAAAACAACAACATAATGCCATTTGCAGCAACATGGATGTCCCTAAAGAATGTTATTCTAAGTGAAGTAAGCCAGGTAAAGAAAGAAAAATACCATATGAGATCACTCATGTGGAATCTAAAAGAAAGTGAGAAAGGAAGGAAGGAAGGAAGGAGGAAGAGGGAGTCAAATGAATGTAAATACAGAACAGAAACAGACTCATAGACATAGATTACAAACTTGTGTTTGCCAGGGGGGAGAGGGGTGAGAAGGGACAGACTGGGAGTTTGAAATTTGTAGATACTGACAGACATATGTAGAATAGATAAACAAGATTATACTGTATAGCACAGGAAAATATGTACAAGATCTTGTGGTAGCTCACAGTGAAAAAGAATGCGACAATGAATATATGTATGTTCATGTATAACTGAAAAATTGTGCCCTACTCTGGAAATTGACACAACATTGTAAACTGACTATAACTTAATAAAAAAAAAAAAAATATATATATATATATATATATATATATATATGAAACATGCCAATTGATAAAAAATAATGGGATACAAGTATTGACAACTCAGAATGACCCTCATAAACCTTTAATTTTTTGCTTTTAAGTAATTTGCATTGTTATTTTTGAGTCAATAGGTATTTAGATCTAGAAGATGAGGCTAATGTACTAAGTGTTTGTTTATTTTGGTGTTTAGCATTCATACCTATTGAGTATTGTCTTGTGATTTCATGTTTTTTCTAGCCCAGTTTCAAGTGCAAGGAAAATATCGACATTCAAAAAGCATTGCGTAAATGCAAGATGAATTAATATTGGCTATTTAGGATAAACAGTCACAGAAATAAGGACACAAATTTAATTAGTATATCCTAGTCTCTTTTCAACCTTCACTGACTCTTTATCATGACCTATGCGTAATCTAGCACCTGGCTACTCTTAGAGAATATTTTATTGTAATTTCTCTCTTCTTTAATTGTGATTCAGCCAGACTGGCTTTCCTACATCACACCTTTGGTCACATCATGTACCTTTTTACCTGACTCTCAATGACATCTGCTCAGTGAGCTCTCCATGACCACCCTATATAAATTGCATGAACCATCACTTGGGATTCCCTTTCTCGCTTTGGTATTTGTTTTATAATATTCTTAGTACCTAGTATTTTAGTGCATCCTTAAGTCTTTCTTCCTCACCGGATTAAAACTCCAAGGGGACAAATACTTTTTTTTTATTCCATTGTTTTATCCACAATGCCTGTAACACAATAGGTACTGAATAAATACTGAATGAATGATTGAATGATTGATTGAATGAGTGAATGAATGGACAATGTTAGCACCAACATTTCAGAATTACAAATCTGAGGCCTGCAGTGGTTAAATATTCCCTAAACCTAACAGAACTGCAAAGCAGCAGGTCTAATGTGTAGAGATTGTTAGCTGCTCAAGGTCATGACCTCTGCTTGATGCCCATTTGTACAGTTGGCTTTTAGGGTAGAATCACAAAGTTTTTCAAATTGGAAGAATATTTGAAAATCTCTGTTATGAAAACCAAGATTCAAAGCCCTCCTCCCATTAGTGGCTGGAAAATTTGAAAATCTCTCTGTGATTTCTACACTAGTCCTCACCCAAACCAGGTAATAATCTCAATCTCACCATGCTAAGTAATGATCTGGTACACCTAGAATTGAATATGGTGGCCACAGAAAGAATAGCTTTGTTTTTTCCTGGGTTTCTCTTCTGTTTCACAGATTATTTTATCTCATTCGCAAATATTCAATTCGTACGTGAGTTACATCAAGATTGGTTACCTTGTTTTGTGATTTTTTAATAGTTTAAGGTTATTAATAGCTTCTGATATGTTTAAGTCTAGTGAAAAGTAGATTATTTGCTACTTTATGAATATTGCATTCAAAATACAGGAAAATAATATACCTTAATTATTTAGGAAAGTGTCATTTTCAGTATTATTTCTTATTTTCTAAGTCTCATATGCCTCCAAAGACAAGCTGGAACAACTGAGGTAGAAAAATAACAATAAGAAGAAAAAAATAATGAAACATCATGAATGAGAAAGTCAAATAATATTATCTCTATAGAGTTGGATTATCATTTAGTCATTTATGTATAATATTATAAAAGTATTTGATTATAATATTAGACCAAACTAAAAGTACTGTAAAGTATGCATGTGGGGAGGTGTTGAGAATTATTTTAACTTTTTAGAGAAACGTACATAGAAATTAGACATGATGAGTACATTAGAAATGTTAATATCATCTCCTAAGTGTTGAAGTTTGGAAATTGGGTGACTTTTTATAGGTTTTTCAACTCTTAACAATTTTAAAGAAGGAGCACACATTGCTTTGAAGGTATACAGCCACTTACATACATATGATATATTTAAAATCAAAAAGAGTAACCATGCTACTGACAATTAGCTGAAGATAAAGGAAAGAGGAATCAGTTCTTCCACATCTTACAAAACCTTTTTGCCAGGACCAACTACATAATTTGTAGAGCCCAGCAAAAAAATGAAAATGTGAGGTTTCTTGTTGAAAATATATTGACTATTTCAAGACAGTGACAGCAGAGCATTAAACCAGCCACTACGTGTAAGTCACATGCCCATGACCACGGCTCCCCCTTTCTACTCATATTCATGTTTACATCTTTCCACGGACCTTTTATGAGCTAAAGATTTCTTTATTTTCAAACTTACCACTATAACTCTCTAAGGTTTCAACAACCATTTTGTATCTTTGGTTACTCATCACCTTTCATTTAGAAATAATTTCCAAGTCTTTGGCTTTTAGTAAACTTCTTTGGAAATACCCTTTGCTATTATAATATGATATAGAACTCTGTCTTGTTTTCTTTAGTTTTGTTTTGATGGAAGACATAAAGGAATGTCTGGGTGGATGGCACAACATGCATTTATGGTGTGCCTTCGATGTCCCAGACACTGAGTCCTATGGACCAGCTAGAGAACTATGAATAAAGGATGTTTTCTGCCCTGAAGATTTCTTTATAACCAGGAGGAGACAAAAACCAAAACAGAACATTTCAGTAGCAAGACTTTGTAATTTCCAATGCATAAGGAGGCATGGAAGAAAATAGCGAGTCCAGACAGGAAGAAAGGAGACCATCATACTTTGTTACTGAGTACCTGCTCTTAATTAAAAGCAGCTTTACCTATCAGAAATCTTACAGCGCATCTCCACTTGCAAGAGTTCTGCTTCACGGTTATCCAGGGCCATTCATTTTCCCCACGTACTCAATTACTACCTCTCTCCCTAATCTTTTGGGAACTAGAGTTCTCTGCAATGCAGCCTTAACATGGGGGACAGTGAACAAGTAGGGGCATGTCAGACAGGATAGATCATGACTCGAAGTATTACCCTGTGGATTTTTATATTTTATTGTGCAGTGCTTCTGGCAAAGAGAAATCCGCAGATTGCTTCAAATTATTTAGGAATGGATGTTTTTCTTCATAGTAAACTTGCCAGGCAGTAGGAAGAATACAATTCTTCATAACAGGAGAGTGCAATTAAACATAAAAACTTTGACTGAAGTCAGTGGAAATAAACAAGTTACTTTAAAATGAATGAGATATTAGCAGAACCCAAATATATAGTGAGACAGCCCAAAGAGAATATCTGAATTAGTTTTTCTTTTCTTAGTAAATATTGGGCCTCAATATATCTCTTTGTTCAACTTGTACTGAACTATAAGGATATTTTGTCCTCCACACATTATTGTTATATCTACTTTTTTAATGGAGTAATTGATGCTTTCTTTGTCCTAGATGAATAGGCTTCCCATACTTGGATTTTTAAGCAATTTCTTCTATAGCTGTTAACATGTTTTGATTTATACAGAATTATTATGCTTTTGGCCTATAGAGCTTAAATACGCATGTATTTTTTTATTGTGAACTTACAAACAATATAAAATGACATTTTTGTTCCTTTTAATGTCTTCTCCCCTGATATCTAACTTGTCTGCTAGCAATAATGCAATTTCTTATTTCTTTCTATTTGTATTCATTAATATTTTTGAACATAATTTTAATTCCCCTTTGTTATCAGTTTTGTATTAATCATGTCCCCTTTGGTGATCTGTTATGTTGCTGGACTGCAGTGAACCATGTCTTTTGGTACTCATGTGCTGATGGAATCCCCTCTTTTTGACTCTGGGCTAAGCATAAGACCTGTCTTAACCAATAGGATTAAGTGGAAATGTAAGTTCCATAATTAGAGTTAAGAAATCTTGGCAGCTTCTGGTTTTGCCTCTTGGAGAAAACCAAAATTCCACTTACCCTGAGACTATGATGCTTTTTTTTGTTCTAACGTGTTCTAACATCATTGATTTACACGTGGCTGTCCAACTTTCCCAGCACCACTTGTCAAAGAGGCTGTCTTCTCTCTGTTGTATATTACTGCATCCTCTGTTGAAGATTAATTGACCATAGCTGTGTGGGTTTATTTCTGAGCTGCCTATTCTGATCCACTGATCCACATGTCTGTTTTTCTGTCAATACCATGCTGTTTTGATTACTGTAGCTCTGTAGTATTGTCTGAAGTCTGGGGGTGTTATTCTTCCAGCTTTGTTCTTTTTCTGCCAGAACTGCTCTGGCAGTTCTGGGTCTTTGTGATTTTATATACATTTTGGGATTGTTTGTTTTAGTTCTGTGAAAAATGTCCTGGATAATTTGGTGTCTGATAAAATATAGAATGTGGGCTTCACCCTTAGAGTTTCTAATGTGCTAGATCTGGGATAGACCTCAAGAGTTTACAGTCCTCTGAGACTTAAGTGATATTGATGTTTCAGATCCAGGGACCACACTCAATCAGAAAATAGAAAAAAATAAAAAAGAAGAAGAAAAGCAGTATATATGAATATTATTAAAATATCTAGAAAAAATCAGAGAAGATGAAAATAAACAAAATTTAGAAAGGGGTAACATCTAGCCCCAGATCTAAACAAGTTCAAAAATATCACTTTGAAACAGATAAACTCTTTGATTTCAAATTCTGGAAGAAATACATGATAGTTTTTAGCTTCTTTAAAAAATGTTTATCCAAAATGTCTCCTGAAATTCATCTGGATCATGTTAAATATTGGAAACAAGAGTCTTTTCTTCTCAAAATGAAGATTGACAGTGGGGGCCAATTTTAATTACCATCTAATATTATCCTGGAAATTTTAGCCACTGGAATACATCTTAAGAGAGAAATATGACATAGCTGTTAGAATCTACCATTAAGAAGGCACAATTAATTCCAGGCTTTAAGGGGGTATACATACATATAAAAAAAGAATAGATGAAAAGAAAAATGTTGGCAGTTCCTATCTGTAAGTTTAGTATTACTATTATTTTGCCTATGGCTGTGTATTTTCAAAATTTCAGAAAATGAGCCTGCATTACTTTTCCAATCATATACTGAAAAATATTTTTAAATTGTTTACCAAAATAAAAGTAATAATAATAAAAAGATTAATCAATGTGCACCTGTTGCCAAAGACTGAGTCTTAAATATTAAGGATATTTTATCCTTAAAATGGCCTTTTCAGGGCACCATGAATTGTTTGCTGTCTTCCAGACTGATTTCTTGGAATGCATGTGAATTTCCTTGTAACCTGCAGCAAACTAAATGAATCATCTTAGACAAAAATCTGCTGAAACAATTTACAGGATCCAAACATTCTCCGAAGGAAATTTGAGCACTAACTCTGATTCACTTAGGACCAGGTTATTTAATGTGATCACTGAATTATTGAAGAAACCCTTTCCCTTGGCCTGTCTGTCAGCATTCAGATGTTTAATTGCTGTCAGCAGAACCATAACCGGGAGAGGCCATTGTCATCTGCAGCACAAAATTGAACCACATGCCTCAAAATTTCAAGTTTGAGTATTTTCAAGGGGCCTAGAAATTTCTAGCCCATCTTTCACATTCAGTTAGATATCCAGTCTTGCTGAATAGATTTCATTTCTACTAGAGCTCCCTAATTTATCCCTGGCCCACTCACATGTGCATAAATGTCATTGCCTCCTAACTGCTGCTTTGCCTTCAACCTAACCCACCTTGAGTCCATCCTCTTCACGAGTCAGTATCATTCCTCCTCAAATGCAGATCTGAGCAAACACTGTCGCAGTGGATAAAAGCATAGTTTCTGCCTACGAATCTCTTTGGTAACACACATTTCCTAGTTCAGCATCTGATAATACGGTGTTATACAGAAGTCAAGAGCCAGGCTCCCCTTCTCTTCTCTCTTATTAAATAGCTAGCTAGCTAGGTAGGGAGAGAGAGAGACAGAGACAGAGACAGACATATATACTATAAATTTTTTTAATTTGTAAATACTTTTTCCATTCCTTGATTTTCTCCATGTATAACTATATATTTGGCAAGAATTCCTGGAGGAGATGGCTAGTAGTTTGGGGGACAATTTGTAAGCATATTTTTAAAATAAAGGATTAGAATACCAGGTGGAATTACTTTGATTAGAAAACACAGTCTTGAATTTTTGGCAGTCTTTATATAATGCATATATATGCATACACACAAACACACACACACAACCTGCTTGACTTCCTACAATCCACATGTATTTTCCAGCTACAACTCTGTACTTTTGAACATACTACCTTGTTTTAGAATAGCAGCTTCCCACCTTACATATGAGTATCCTAAGGAGTTTTTTAAACTGTTGATGCCTGAATCCCACCTACAAAGATTTTTATTTAATTGTTTTGGGTTGCGGCTTTGATGTTAGGGATTTATGGCCCCTCTAGGTGATACCATTGTTTCACTAAGGTTGAGAATCACTATTTTAGGATTTGCCTTTTTGAAATACCTGAAAATGAAGTGTATAACTTTCTTGTAGCTATTCGCGTTAGTCTAAACTTCCCTATTCATCAGTCACTAAGAATAAAAGTCGTAATCAAGATGCCTCTAGATCCCAAAGTCAACTCTCATTTGTTGCATAAGATTAAGGTGGTGCCCATAGGCTCTCTCCGCAGTCTTTGCTAGACTGGCGAGCTCAGATTTGCAGTGAAACCAACAAGAATTACGTGGAGAGGAGGGAGGTACTTTGGTGTCCTCAGTCATCTGAGAGGACAAAACTGACAAAACGTATGAAACACCCAACAGGTAAAAGGCACAGTAAATGTCTCTTCCTGTATGACTGGTGTTCCCCTTCAAAAGCAGTGTATTCATTACATTGTATACATTAAATACATGCAGTTTTTTAATATAGTCAATTTATCTCAATTTAACACTTTAAAAAGTATATATGAAGCAGTGTAATAAATGTAAAATGCATCTCTCTTAAGAAGTGCTCTTCTGGGTCTCACAGGATTTCCCTAAAGCAGAAATCAGCAAACACCAGCCTTGGAGCCCAATCTGACACCCCCCTTATTTTAGGATAGCCTGTGAGCTAAGAATGGTTTCTGTGTCTTTCAATTGTTGAAAAAATAGAAGGTTAATTACATGAAGTTCAAATTCCTGTGTTCATAAATAAACTTAGTGGAACAAAGCCATGCTCATTTATTTCCATATTGTCTGTGGCTCCTTAAGTACTACAATGACAGTGTTGAGTATAGTAGTTGTGACAAGGACCATATGGCCCTCAAAGCCTAAAATATTTATGATGTGGTCCTTTACAGAGTAACTGTGGAAACCCTTCAACTAAAAGTGATTGGAAAATAACTAGTTTATACCCTGGAAATCAGTATCTAAAATAATTAGCCCATTCTGCCCTCACTGTGCCAAGAAGAAATCAAGCAATTAAAGGGTAGCAAATGCCACTCTCAATTTGTAAAAAAATAGTTTATAAGCTAATAAGGAAATTTCAAAGAGACAAAAACTCAGCATAGCTTTTCTTTCAAAACAAAACAAAACTAAGCAAACAGAGACATATAAAACCTCAGAGCAATTAGCATCTCTATGCAGATACAAGCAAAAGGGCTTGGGTGTTAAGAGTTTTCTCTCTGCTTGTAAACATAACGCTGCTCAGTAGTAGATGGAAAAACTACCTCGAAAAACAAACTCAGTTGGAATAGTGAAGATAGCTGCCTCGGATAATCATGCTACAAAAGAGAGTAACTTTATAAAGAAAAACCTGTATTTGGTGTCACTAGACAAGATACATACCACTTTATTGTATAGAAACCTAAAGGATTGTCTAAATTAAATCTCGATGTCAATAACTATTTCACAAATTTTTCTCTCAAGTAAATCCCATTTATAAGAGATGTTGTTGAAATGGAGCATTGAAACTTGTGATTCTGAGCCCCCCTCCCCATCAAGCTGATTCTAAATGTCCTTGGATGGTGCTAAGCCATCACTGTTTTACTGATACCCTAGATTCATGTACACAACAAAATTGAAAGAATTGTGGTAGTGGATGGCACATGGCAAATTAATGCTAGAAGACTTAGGGTCAAATGTTAAATCTACCAGTCAGTAGCTTTTTAGCTCTACCCAGTGACCTAACTTCCCCATGTAATCTATATCTTTGCAAAACAGAGTTATTAAGAGTATGTGTCCTGAAAATTAAGTGAACACATGACAATAAAGATTATGGGAAAAGATTCTATGGAGAGTTATAAATGCCAAGTATTTTAAAAATATTTCCTACCTGTGTGTTTGTGGGTATCAGTGATGACAGAGAGGAAGTAATGGGGTTGTATATTCTAGGGAGCCTAGCCTTTCCAAATTATGTCAAGAGGTTCCCTTAATCTCTGATTTATGATTGGATTTGGCTACTAGGAAGCCACAGTAACAGACCAAAGGGAGCAAAGAGAGAGAGAGAGATCTGCGTATTTGTGATTGTTAAATTTTATCTATCAACTTGGCTAGACTATGGTACTCAGTTTGATGAAATTTTAGTCTAGATGTTGCTGTGAAGGCATTTTGTAGATACAAGGAACATCTACAATCAGCTGACTTAAGTAAAGGATTTTAACCTTCATAATGTGGGTGAGCCTCATCTAATCAGTTGAAGACCTTAAGAGCGAAAACTAAGGTTTCTTGGAAAAGAAAGAAGTCTGTTTCAAGACTACTGAAGAAATTTGTGCATGAAATTTCTGCCTGCCAGCCTGCCCCACACATTTTGGACTTGTCAGCCCCCATAATTGCATGAGCCAACTCCTTAAAATAAATCTCTCTATATAGAGAGGATGTATATGTATACTACGGGTTCTGTATTTCTGGAGAATCTTGGCTGATACAATATTAGTTTCACTGGCTCTGGCTTTCTTGCAGGGTCAGTACGGGCGTTGGCATGGCTCCAGTCTGCTCTGTCTCAGCTCCCATTATGTGGCCCTCTCCACCTCTCCACCCTCCCTCTGTATGTGCTGTTTCAGTTACTGCTTCCTCTCCTTGCCTTTTCAGCACTAGTGGTAGTAACAGTGCCCACTTTTTACTAGCCCAGGGATACTGCATGACATCTCTTGGTTTCCCCGTATCTTACGCACACCTTGTTCAACAGTGCCTTGATTTATCTCTTCTCAGATTGCCCTAATTTAAGCATCCTAAGAATTTCCTGCTTGGACCCTAACAGATAGAGCACTTACAGAATTGTCAGAATAAAGTAAGAAGTTCTCTGTAAAGTGCTGGGAACAGTGCCTGTCCTGCATTAAAGTCTTCAGTAAAATACAGGCCATCATTAACCTGATTGCTCCAGTTTAATCTTCATTGCAGTAGCTCCCAAACACTGTTTCTGCACTGATAAGTATTTCTGAACAT
Organism: Camelus dromedarius; assembly: GCF_036321535.1. Lineage (NCBI taxonomy): Eukaryota > Metazoa > Chordata > Mammalia > Artiodactyla > Camelidae > Camelus > Camelus dromedarius. The sequence continues at coordinate 40,265,781 of NC_087444.1, forward strand.
TTTAAAAATCCCTCCTAATCTTTCCTAGGTCCTGCTGAGTCTGTCTCTAGGGAGCTCCAGCAGCATCTTGGCAGTCACTCAAAGGCTGAAGCAGCCTCAAGGTCAAAGATCCTGCTTCTCCAGAAGCCAGGGTCACTTTGCCTGTTCAGGCAGGGGCAGTTCCCTCCAGGCTATGTGAAAAAGAAACATTTTTCCAGAAGCAGTGACAGGGAAAAAAAATATTACAATTTAATTGGGATGGAAATGGAGGTGGTGTGCAATGATCCGCTCCATTTTTGTTCAGGAAACAAAATAAGTTGCACCATTGTGGGGAAGGAGCTCAAATAGTATTTTCAGTTCAAACCCACCCCAAATTTATTCTGCGCTTAAATGGGACACTTCCTGAAAGATATAAATATTTGTAGGGAGAGTATATATGTTCATTCTTCCTCCTCATTCCTGACCCTCTTATAACCGCCACCTGCCTTCCAGGTTCTGGTAACGATTTTCCACCCAGGAGCCTGAGTCATCTTCCTAAACCAAGTATCTGCTCAGGTTTCTCCCAAGATTAACATTTATTGCTTGATTCCCACTGTTTATAGAATAAAATAGAAGTACTGCCAAATACATTTCTAGCCTCCTATTATTAAACTCCACCCCTTAGAGTTCCCTGAACATCTGGGTTTGTTTTATACTCTTGTTTTGTGGCTCCTTTATTATTTCCCTCTCCTTTGACTTGGTGTACATTCCCGGCATCCATCCCTGGTTTAGCCAGCTCCTGCTGTTGGTTGTTTTGTTTTTAAGTTTCAGCTCAATCAGGAGGAAATCTTATCTGTCCTCCAAGTCTAAGTAGATACTTATTTTCTATGTCCCTGCACAGACCTACGTCATTACCTGCCACAGCAGAGAGATCCTCAGTTTACCTTCCTGCACTGTGCTCCCATCTGTTCTGCCTATCACAGCTTTTCGGGCATAGAGTAAGTGCTGGATGAACCTTGGCAAGTGAATGGACAAATGAATGAATGAGCACACAGGTGAGCCAAGATGTGCAGACCCATCTTGGCTTTTGTTAGTATTGTTATTATCATTGCTTTTGCTAAATTTAGTTCTTTTTTTTTTTTCTCCAAAGCTGTTTATAGCTAAATTTTTTTTTTTCTGAGAGCCTTTGCCTCACCTAGTAACTTTCCAAACCCAACCCAAACCCCTCAACTCAAGACTTACTCTACGGCTAGAGTCCCAGAAAGCTCTCATTTTTATATCTTTGTTTATGATCTTTATTCTGTTTCCTTCACCTCAAATTACATCTTTCAAAGTCTGGATCAAATCAACCAATCATGAGCCTTTATTATAGTCTCTAGTCACTATTAATCTCTGTAAACTTTCTTATTTTGATATATGTATCTACTGTTCAAGATAGGGGATATAATCTAATGATGACTAGATTTGAGTGATGGCTCAATCAACTGCGTAACTTTAACCTTGGAAAGTAGTTTATCCTCTCTGAACCTCTGTTTCTTCATTTGAAATGTAGCTGGTTACAACCTACTTATCTCACCTCTGGGCTGTTAGAACTACATACAAATAAATGTGTGAAAGCAACTGTTACAACGTTGGCACATAGGGAGGGAGAGAACATTTATTACACATCTGCAACGTGAAATCAAATGATTCTAGAAGTTCATTTGTCAATCTATCATGACTTAAATTTTCAAATAAGCCCATGTTTCATTTAAAATAAGTAGCTATTTAAAGTGCTTTGCATTTTAAATGAGCTTTACATTAATAATTATTTATACATGTCTTTTCTTTAAAAATGACAATATAGTAATTGTGTTGGCAGCCCTGCGTTTTGGAAGTACTGGTCTCTTTGAAATGCAATCACCATCTGCTTCCTATTCACACTTGATTCCCATTTGCTGCTCGACCTCTTTTACATTGGCACATCCGTTTTCATCTTTGGGTTTATTCACTTTATGAGGCCATTGGCTCTATTAGCAATGTGTCTGACCAGTGGAAAGCACTCACGGCTAAGACAGGCTAAACCAGGAAATAGTTGTTCAGCATCTTCAGGGCCCGTGGTGGGGAGAGGGAAAGGAGGGAAGAGACAGGAGGACCAAAAAAGTCAGAGGACAGGCCCTCAGCCAGATCCACAAAAAAGAGATTTGACCAGTTTGTCTGGAAGCTGATCAAATTGCAAAACCTTTAACCTTGAGCACATTGAGGGCAGAGTTTGATGCAAAATGACAAATTATTTTGCAAGCAAAAGCAACAGCTGATTACAGGTTGTTTGCTGTTATATTTTCCAACCATTTCAACTAATGCAGTGCAAAATGATTGCAGTTTCAGCTGTATTTCTTTAAACTCTTATTTCTGCTTTATTTACAATCTAGGGAATGGGAGCATCAGAAATTAAGCTCCTTTTCAAACTTTCTGTTTACTACGCTAGAATATTTCAATGTGCCCAACAATAAAATCTTGCTTTTGCAATTTTGGTAATAGGTTGAAGGAAGAGGTACTCTTCCTGGAAAAGCAAACAAAGAAAATCTGTTTAAAAATAAATATATCATTCTGTACTTTCTGTCTGCAACAAACTAAAAATAGTGATTTGGTAATTGTTTGGTAAATATAATTCATAAAGAAAGTTTATTGATAATCCTCCAGTAAGTTTTATTTTGCTCTAGCAAACCCTGGAAGACTGCCTGCATTAATCCAGTCAAATGATTTCTAAAACCTAGATGTTTCTTTTGGAAACTTACGTATTCCTGAAATTTCCAAAGTAGCTTTGTTTTTGCATTTCAGAACATCATTGGCATATTATTGTCAGCAGCAGAAACCTTCTCTGAAAAAAGAAATGTAAAACACAAATGTTAAAATAATAATAATAAGAAATAAGATCCTACTGCAATCGGAGCTGTTTTAAATGAAATGGGGGACCTTGGGATGCATCTATCTTGAAGACAACTGAAATTCTATTTTATTTATGTCTGAGAATAGAAAACTCTAACCTAGAAATTCTACATGATTCTACAAAGCTGTTCAGCAATGGAGCAAATTCAGAATGTTTAACCTCTAGTTTAATGCTCTTACACATGTGTTCAGAGGGAAGTTCCTAGGTCAAATTCATCAGATTCACCTAGAATACATGTTAAACATGTGCTAAAGAGTCCTGAGGCCCATCTTAGATTTACTGAATCAAAATCATTTAGAATAAGGCCAGGATTTTGTATTTTATTAACTCCCAGTATTTTTAAAGTACATTAAAATTAAGAAGTCATGCTCGTTTTACTTCAACAGAGTCCCCTTTAGTTATTTGTTTTGCAGAAATCGCCTTAAATTTGCATTCATTCGTTTAGTCATTCATTTCACAATTTTTGTAATGCTTATTGTATGTTGAGTGTTGTACCAGGTGCTGGCCATACAATGTTAAGCAAAACATTTAAGGTCTCTTCCCTCATGGAGCAAAAAGCGAAGATTAATGAAGTTACTCAAACAATTTGAAAGATAACCAATGGAGTTGTTTACAACATTTCTTTCTGATAAAGAAATAATTAGGAGCAGTTTCCAGAATTGAAGCATTTCTTTTAAGGTGGTCTCCTTTCCCTGGGATTTTCCCAGGGTAGTTTGTAGCCTTTTCCGTGGTGGTGCATAAAAATGGCTTTGCATTTATAGTCGTTCCCATTGATTATTTTTTCTTTGTTTCCTTTGCTTTTTTTTTTTTTTCTTTGTAGCCACCAAAAACTTCTGTCTCTTGGTAGCAGCAGCACGACATGAGTTGCCATGGTAACTGCATTTTGGGGAATAACAAAAGTAAATATGCATGTACTATGTCAGCACATCAGTTGCTAATTCCTGGTGGAGGTCTGAAATTGTGTACAGCAGGCTCTTGCTTTGAAAATGGTCCAAATTTTTGTTTTAAAATATATTTTGTTAATTAAATAGTTGTAGTTTATTAATTAGAATCAAGATAGACACTTTTTAACAGCCATTTAAGAAGGATCAGAGAGAGAATTAAAAATGTATCCTTTCAAGACAAAAATGGTTTAATTAATCCAATAGATAGGGTTAATTTAGATATATTGAGTCACATTCTCAAAAGAGGCTTTTGCATTGGTTACTTAAATTCAGGGAGCAAAGAAAAAAATCCAGTAAATATTTGTTAAATAAAAATATCTTCTGTTGAAAAACAGTTAAAGAATATGAGAGCAAAAAGGATCTTGCAAAACCTCCTAGGTCCAAGTAACACAGTGAGTTAGGAACAAAAACCTAGCTTGTACTGATTCCTTCTCATTCTCAGTCTATTATTTCCCCCCAACACGTAGAATGTTACCTTTTAGAAAATAGAGCACAATAGTCAAGGGTCCTGTTCCCTATGAGTCCCTTACCTCATGGCCATGACCACCTGTTTCCTCTAGTATTTCAGCATGCTTCAGATTCTTTCCTCAGGCTTCTTTCTTGACTTCCCCAACCTATCTGTCTGCTTCCAGAGTAAAATATCAGGTTCTCGGAGCATGTGACATAATCCAAGCTGTTGTTTGGCTTTCAGGGTCTTTTCTGGTAGATCTAGCCTTGCTATGTAGGATAATCCCCACTATTTCTGCATATAGCCTCTTACCTCATCACTTGCTGCCCATGATCACCCTAGTTCTTTTCCACATTTCTGTAGATTTGCTTACTGATCCATTTTTTGATGTATACCACTTGGTATGCTAGAAAAACTGTGCATCATTTAGCATACGATATAAAAACAACCCTTTTGTTCTTTCTCCTGAATTAGTCCCTAGTTCCAGCATAGCTTGCTATTTCTGCTTTTCAGATCATGGGGCACTTTGTACACCTCTCTTTTAACTTTGTACCATGTTGCAATTTTGGGTTTACAGCTCCATCTCTCCCTCCTGACTGCTCAAGAACAAGTCCCATGATTGACTCACCTTTATGTATCCAGGGACAGGCCTGGGCCACAGAACAAGTGATGGTGAACGACTGAATGAATAGCCTAACCTTCTGAGGTGTAGAATGATTGTTGTTGACACCTACCAAGCGGGAGATTGTACATAGTAGCAGACAAGGATTCTTTTATTCTGTCCCTTGCTGTATACCTCGAGAGAGTATGCTGATGAGGAGAAAACAAACATTGCTTCACCTCTCTCCTCATCAGAACTGTTTGTTTATAATGGCTCCATCCTCCCAAGGTCAACGTTACTGAAGACCTCCATGAAATAACAAAGGAATGACTGACTTTGCTCCTTGTGTTATTTGCATTACTAGACAGTTGCGTTGGTAAAGACTTTCTCGTACACAGAACTGATCTTCTACTCTACATTTACAGATGCAAATTCTGCTATGTGAAAACAGAGAGTTTAAATTTCCCCTCTTTCACGTGAAGACCTTTAAGTCTGTGTTCACACTAATCATATCTGTTGTACATACTACACTCAGCCCCTCAGCTCTTTATCACCAGTCTTGATACCTAGCTCCTTCACCATCCTGATGGTGCTATCCGTAAGCAGTGCCCTTCGGCAGTATCTCTGATGATCAGTTTAGCTGCAGTGCAAAGTCCCGGGAATATTATGTGTTTTAAATGAAAAGAGGTAGAAAAAGTATGATTATCATCTGTGATGACAGCAATATCATTAAATAATAATTAGCCACTTACTGATTTTTTTCCCTATGAGCCAGAGCCTGTGCTAATGCCTTTGTGTATGTTGTCTCCTTCAAACTTAAAAAAAGTATGAAAGAGATATAATTACCCTAACTTAACGTGCGAAAATTGAACCCAATGTTAAAGTATCTTAGCCAAGGCCATGAAATCCTGAGGTTTCTAACTCTAAGCTATGGATTGTTTTCACAGAAAATAAAAATAATCAATTCCTAGACGTTCTTAACTCTAGTCTGCTCTTTTTTTTTTTTAATTTACCAGAGCAAAGTCAAATACTGTATTACAATAATTAAATTACTGTATAGTTCAATCACATGGATTTGGACGCCCTGTTGGAATCCAGCAAGGGCATGGATATATAGAAATATAAGTAGAACAAATATTATAAATGCCTGGGAGAATGAATTCTGTGTCCTGATACATGCTGAACTAAGAGAAGTTTGGCACAATACAATTTGTATATGCTATTGTCTTCTGTGGCAAAGGCTGCTTCAAAGGCATACTGGAAAGATTATCATTTTGATTGTGCTGCAAAATATGTTCTTCATCTGCAATATACTATGTTGCGATGCAGACTAACCTATGAAACCTAGTCTTGGAAGTCTGATTATTGTTTCTGGTGAAGCAGCTGAAATACAATTTTGCAAACTCTGACTGCTGTGGAATTTTAAAAGTTTTGAATCAACTTTGCCTTCCTGAGGTATTTTCACACCCAGAGGCAGGGAAATGATAGCTCTTAAACACTTATCCTTTGCTCAGACCCAATGACTGCCTTCATCTTGTAAAAATAAGACACAGTTAACATTTTTCTCTCCCGTTGAAAATTTATCATTTTCTTTTGAAACTCCAACTTTTCTCTTGACAGGAGACATGACTGAAGGCAACTCCCCATACCCTCCACAAAAAAGTTAAAATATATGGGAAACAAGATTGAATATTCAGAAAATTTCATGGTAAGGTAAAGCAAGTTAGGGACTTAGGGTTTCTGTCTTCCAGTGGAAACCTTTTAGTGAGGAAGTTGTCAGAGATGGATGAATTAGTGAAAGAAGAAGTAAAAAAAAAGGAAGGTTGCCAAAATAAACAATGTTCTCTGTTTGTCTCACTAAAACTAAGGGCTAGAAAAAATCCACACGTGTACTTGTCCCTTGGTACACTGACAGGTTTGCATTCAACTGCAGCTGATTCACAGGGTTCCCAAGGCTTTCCTCTGTACTTCCCGTAGTATATGTGTGCCTGTGTGTATTCCAGGCTATTCTTTGCAGTAAAGTATGAGTATGTTTTATCATCTGTATTTTACATACAAGAAAATTAAAGATCAGAAAATTAAAGGTCAGAAAAAATTTTTTAACACACTTGAAGTCATCTAATCAACGAATTTGGGAGATTTAAATTTCTAGTTGTCTGATATAACTGCATTCTCCCCCATGTATACTATTTTCATTTTGAATTTTATAGATGTGTATATGTTTTTGTGGTGTGTGTATGTGTGTGCACATGTGTGTGAAGCAAGAGAAATAATTGATCTGTGACTGGCATGTTTTTATACTTTATCCTTTTCAAGAAAACCACATATTAAGGAAGGAGGTGAAAAACTTGTATGTAGAAAACTGTAAGATATTAATGACATATATGATGTTATAAATTGGACAAGACACAAATAAATGGAAAGATACTCCATGCTCATGAATTGGAAGAATCAGTATTGTTAAAATGTCCGTACTACCCAAGGCAATCTGCAGATTCCATGCAATCCCTATCAAATTCCAATGATGTTTTCCAATAAATAGAATAATCCTAAAATTTATATGGGATACACACACACACACACACAAACCAAATAGCTATAAAATGAGAAGCCATTTAAATACTAGTAGGTTAGAAAGATAATAATTTAAAAATAAAACTAGCTATTTCGATTGAATAGAGGTATGTATTCATTATCACATTAGAGCAGATAAGTTGGTACAAGTCCCAAATGGGCTGCTGCCTTACCAAGGCCCACCCAGGGGTCCTTGTCCCAAAGGACCACGGTGGAAAAGCCTCCCAGTGAATGGAGCCTCATACTGTATGCTTAGTTGTTAGCTTTGTGTGAGGGGTACGTAGCCTGAACCAACAGAGGAATATCTGACCCTGTGGATACCAGCTAGCATTTTTCTTCAGCCACACCAGTGTTAGTTGACAGGCCACTGTGGCAAGGTTGAAGGCTGAAGTGGACCAAGCTTCATGAGTTCCTCCCTAACAAATATGACCTGGCTCCTAGGAGCGCTCAGTGTCTAACCTACAATTAGCAGAACCCAAGAACCCAACCCTCTAAATGGGGCCTCTCTTAGGTGGAACCACAGCCACTTGATAGCAGTTTGACTACACAGTGGGAATCATCTGTACTGCTGATGCAAGGATCCTTCACATAAAAGTTTGCGTTTTCTGCTTGCAGTGCCAGTGGAAGCACCATCATCCGAATACTTGCAGAATTCCTGATCTGTTTGCATGCTATTCAGCACAGCGTGTGCTCAGACCAAGCAGCCAATTTTGTGGCAGCAGATGCACAGCAGTAGAGCTGTGACTGTGACCTCTCGTTCTTACCAGACACTTCGTCACATAAAAGTAGATACCCTGGAAGAACAATGGGATTGTCCACTGAAGGCTCAGCTGAAGCACCCATTCAGAGATGAGTCCCTGCAGGATTTAGGTGCTGCACCCTAGTATGTGAGATATTTACTGAGTCAACAGCTCTTACATGGTGTTTTGTCCACAGCAGCTAGAATACATAAATGCAGGAACCAGATTGTGGAATCAGGAACAGCTCTTTTCACCTTTTATTCTATTTAACCTAATTTGGCCAATTCGACCTAATTGGGGTAAATATGAAACTACGCTTTCCCTCCCCATGACTTCAGGCGAACCTCTATTGAAGGTTCATGGTTTGGGCTACAGGAAGGGATCACTTCCACCAGAGGAAATAATCTATTTTACCCTTAATTTGAAGTTAATACCACTACCTCATCACCTTAGAATCCTGGCCCAGCAAGCAAAAAGGAGGTAATTGCCTCTGAGTAGAATGAACCCCAGTCATGTCACTGGATTGTCTTGGTGCTTTTATATTTGGTAACATCAAAGAAAAAAAAATTATAAGAACCACAGTTCAACAAGGGCAAAACAATGAAGGGCTCAGAGTCCTCCTTGGAGATAAAGATTCTGAGTCACGCAGCTCCAGATGAACACCCTAGAGCAGCAGAAATTCTGCAGGAACTATAATAGGGAACTGTGAGAGCTGGAATAGATCAGCGATGAACTTCAGTTACGTCTCTGTACCAACCATGATGGTGGAGTTAGTCAGTTGTTCTACTAAACATCCATAATGAGTCTTTGCAGAGTCTGGCCACTCAGAAGGGTACTTGCCGAGAGACTTAAAAACTGATTTAAGGTTAAAACATTTAAACTTAGGTGTGTCTTTTTAAAAAATAAGCAGTATTTATATACTACTTCCATTTTGCTGCTTTCAGTGGAAACTTCATCATGGATTCCACTCGGTTTTACTAGGCTGGATCATGGCAGTTCCACTGAGGACTTGGCATTTGATATGGTTTCTGGGTATGTGCTGACTTTCAGTAGAGTTTTGGAATGCTGCCCTCTTATGAATTAATCACGTCATTTTTGAAACGGTGACTTTGTTTTGCCTTAGATGGTGCATAAAAATATATGGCTAATGAGTAGTAGGCTTTGGGAAAAAGCTGTTACTCTGGATTCAAGGAGGCTTTTGTGGACACAGTTGCTGGAAGAATTGCATCAGATCCATTTTATTAACGAATATGTGTTGTGGTTCTACCGATTACTTGATGGATGCATGTTCTCTCTCTCTTTACCTTTACAGCACTGTGAGTTGGCCATTATAATTAACATACCCAAAGCCACAAGTTCAATTGCAGAATTGGGATTTGAACTACTCTTTGGACACCAAGGACTACATTTTGTTTTATAATGGCACACTCTATCACTAGACCACTTTCTATTACCAGGGCAGAGTGTAGCTACGAGGCATATTCACGGATGTAGAGAAGGTCGCAGTCATGCCTGAAGGGTATAAAAAAGGCTCGTGAATCAGAAAAATTACATCACATTTCATTTGAATACCTTGCAGGTCGATATTTTATAGAGTATATAAAATGGCAATAAAAGATAATGGAGAAAATAAAGATAATTCATTTTCTCAGAGGCATTGATCATCAGGAAAGGTATTTTTCCTTTCTCTCTTTTGTACCAAATGGGGGATTTGTTCAGTATTCTTAATTTACATAAAATATACAATGCAGTTCGACACTTTAAGTGCTCCTTGCATTTAGTTCATGACTATAAAATCGTTTCCAGAAAGGAGAAAGTTCTCTGTGTGTTTTATTTACATTTTTCCAAGTCCAACTTTGAAGCCATTAAATGAATAATTCATCGGGCTTGATGTTTAACGACTTCGTTCAGGGCTTTTTATTTCAGCTTCTCACTTGGTGCACACATTTGCCACAGACTTGTCAACAGTCACTTGAGGATTCACCCCCTTTCCTCCATAAAACAAAGAGCTGAAGCCCAGAGGAGTTTTCCCTCATTACACACAGGCGTTAGCCATTTCGTGTCATGTTGAACGGACAACTAGTCACGTTTGCCACCTTCCTTTAATATTTACCATGGAAGTCAATTAGGTTTCAGTCACAATGATACTGCGCCTGTAAGCCACACAGAAGCAGCTCAGTGGAGTGGCTAACAGCACATGCAGAAAAGCAAGAATGCTTCAATAATGGATTTAATAGAGAGACAACTGAGAAAATACAGGCATGCTTTAGAAAGGCATGGCTCAGGCTGGCTATAGAAACTTGAACTGGGCACAGCTCTGAGTTGTCCAGTAATGGTCCATTTGGACTGAACTTTGGAGGCCATTCAAATAGATGATACTTGAGGGCTTTTCCCCCTTGATATTTCAGAATGACAGATTTATACTAGACATAGTCACACAAAGTGTAACATAAAATGTTTTAGGTTTGGGTGTAATCACATCAATTAGTAACACCAGAAGATAGCACAGTGTAGTGGTATAAAGCCTGCACCCAGCTCTGTGCTGCACTTTACGTTCAACAGCTGTGTGACCATAGGAAAGTGTATTGACATCTCTGTTTCTTATTTTTCTCATTTAAAATAGAGGCCATAAAGAACAATATGTTGAGTTGCTGTATAAAAATGATGATGCAGCTATGCAAAGTACTTTCTAGATTTCTGGCACATAGGAAGTGCTCAAAATAATAGCTATGAATCTATAACTGTTACTTGTTCCTTTATCAATCATGTTTAAGATAGGAAACAAATAATTTGGGAAATAATTTTGGAAACATTGGAAGCCTGGCTTTTCATTATTTCTAGCAACTATAGAAAATGTGTTCACATGTTGGCCACACTCTATTTCAGAGCCTCCTGTGTAATGGAGTTCTAAGAGCAGGTCATTGCTAGAAATCTAGTAACATCCTAGTTCTATGTAGCTACTGTCTATGGTACTTTTTAAAACAGAAATGTGCAAACTGTGCAGAGACTGTGATCAAGTGGAGTCTAGGGAGAGACCCAGTATCTGAATTTTTACACAAGCCCTAAAGTAATTTTGACCTGGACCCAGAGTTGAGAACACTACATATAGTCAGTAATAATTATGTTATTACAGTAATAGATACTATTTATTGAATATAAAGTACTGAACACTAAAGTATGTTACATATATTATCTTATTGAATCTTTAAATGTTGCTAATCAGCTTATAATCATCACTTTATAATGATGGGGGAAACTGAGGCTCAGAGAGGTTGAATCACTTGCTCAAGGCCCCAGAACAGTGAGACAGACTGAGGGTGTGCAGACCTGGTCTGCCAAGTGCATGCATGCAATGTATTGTGTCCCTTGTTCTAAGCCAGGGTTTTCACTGATACAGAGTTTGTTTTCAAACTCTCCAGCCTTGAACAGTGGGAATTAACACTGTAATCTCGTGCTTGAGCTCTGAAAGGTTCAAATATACATTTTCCCACCCAATTTGTGCCCTTCTCATTTGAGTACCTGACCTGAAAAAAAAAAAAATAAACCCAAGTTGGAGCAAATCTGCAGAGAATCCTATCCACCATGTCTTAGTCCTTAATCTGGAGCTCCTGAGTGAAAGTGATTTTTAAAAGACATTTTAAAAAAGACTTCAAACATGTTCGTCTCTCTTCTGGAAACACAAAACACTTAACATTTTGTTAACTTCTGCCTAATTATTTCCTACATTTCAAGGCTCAGTTCCCTAATTACCTCCTCCAAGTAGTCTTTCCTGGGCTCCCAAAAGAGCAGATGACTCCCATGCTCTCATGTGCCCTGCACACACTTCTGACTTTGTACTGATCACACTGTAACATAATCCTCTATTTCTCTTGAGATTTTTGAGCAGTTGACTCCTACGTATTTGCACATAGAAGTGGAAGGAAGGAAGGAAACAAACCATGGGTTTGTTGACAACATGCTGTTTAAGGGAAAGATCTATAAGTCATAAAGATGGTGGTTTCTAGGCAACTTTGGAAGTGAGGGGTTAGAAGATGGAATATATCATAAATGTGCCCATTAACTTAGGCGTGAACAATGATGGACTTTTTTACCCTTTTGATTGTATCTTTATGTAATTCCTTGGAAACATGTGTGTCCACACATTCCTCACACTTGTGATCAAGTACTAGATGCTTCTACAGCGAGTGCGTAAGTGAATCAGATAAACTCTTCAGAAGCCAACAGTCCCTGCAGAGGAGACTGTCACACCAGCAGCTGAGCAGGGCCTCTGATGGAGTTGAATGGCAATATTGCACACATCATATAGTCCAGTTTAGCAGAATCACAGATGCTCAGTACAGAGGGGAACTGAAAGGGAGGTCCAGAAGTAAGGGGGGACTCCGGTGTGGAAAGGGTGACAAATTTGGAATAAGACCAATTCACAATTAAATCTCAGCTCTGGTTCTTTACAAGCTGTTTGATTTCTAGCCAATCTCCTATTGTAGCCACAGTTTGCTCTGCTGAAAATACAGGCAATAAAACAACTCAGAAAGCTTTTGTGGGGACACTAGATAATACTTGTGAAGAAACAGGCACATAGTATAAAATCAGCAAAAAATATTCTCTGATAGTTAATACATTAAATAATATTATTGAGACAGGATGGAAGGGGGCAGGGCACAGCCATTCATTCAAGGAATGCTACAGCAGTTAACATCAAAATGGTGAAAGATTCAACTCCCAGTAGGCCTTGAAGCTCAAGGTGATGGGAGATTTAACTTCTAGCAGACCTTGAGCTTCATTCTATGCTTATTGTAATATATTAGCATGGTGAATAACATGCCCACGGGTGCCATAACCGCCCCAAGGCTAGCTACAAAAGGTCAAAGAGTGGGAAACGGCCAACTTCCTGGGAATCCCAGCCCCTTCCCCAGGCTACTTAGACTGGTCCTTCCACTTATTAGCACATGAAGCCACCGAGCCCATAAAAACTGGCAACACAGTGCCTAGGAGACTGCCCCTCTCTCTCCCTCTTCGGAGAAGGCTCACATTCTGTCTATGGAGTGTGTACCTACTTTTAATCTGAGCACCCAACCCCCACACCTCGTGGCCTTTCTCTTGCCTTTCAGTGTATCTCTCTGAATAAATCTACCTTTACTCAACTGTGGCTCGCTCTTGAATTCTTTCCTGCGTGAAGCCAAGGACCCACAGTTGGCGGGGCACGTCCCAGGGACTCAAACGAAGCCTGGGACACAGCCCTTCTCACGCCCCACATCTGTTTTCCTGCATCATTATCAGTCAACATGGATGATGTTGTTGAATAACCACTGTCAGCTTCCGATAATTATGTGTGTGTATGTGGAGAGAGAGAGAGAAACAATTGGCCTAGTGTGTTTCTAACCCATCCTGCATTTTTATTTAATAATAACTCCACTTCATTTTCTCTACCTAACTGCTACAAATTTTGAGAGAGAGAGAAATATAGAAAAAGGGGGGAAGGGAGGGAAGGGGACAGAGACAAAGAGAAAGGGAGACCGTGAGTGAGTTATGTGTAAGCTAAATGAGTTGATGGAGAAGACAAGTTGTTGCTAATGGTCTAGACATTTCACTGTTTTGTCAACAAAGCCCTATTGTTGAACACAATGTTTTCTCACTGTGTCAATATCTTTGCCATGTTGTGTTGATATTAATGGAACTGCCAGGAAAGAGATTAAATTAATCAGTTCCCAGAATAACTGCTGTCAGCACTCATTTCCCAGTGGAAGGCATTCAGGCCGGCAGGGAGGGTCTCTCAACACATGTTCAGGCACCTGAGTGATGTGGCAGAAACGTATTTGTGTAAGTCTTGCTGAGATGTTGAGATGGATGTTTCGTCTCCCTGACCAATAAACAGATTATGGTTTGTTCAGCAGCAGTTATTTGGAGGAATATATTGTGTTTCTACTTTGCAGGAAAAGGGCTTTGTAGCACCAGTCCTGCTCCATAGTGGACCAGAGGATAATTACGTGAGTCTAGTGCAAGTATAATGTTTAGTAATACCCTCTGTCTCCACTAAAACAAAACAAAACAGCAGGAGCAAGCACCAAACAAAAAATAAACAAACAGAAAAGGTGCTTGAATTTTCAGTCTGTTTCATACTTTGAAGATTCAGAGAAGGGGGCTTAGTGAGAAGTGTGGTAAGTAAGTGGGGAGCTCCTTTCCCATTTATTCGTACATCCTTCCAAGAGAAACTGAGTCCTGGTTGGGCCATAGGTATTACTGGGTCTTGTTCTCCTCTCGGTGAGAGGGGAGGATAACTGAAAACAAGAGCCTTCCCTGTTTGCATCAGGGCCCAAGCTACTCCTTTTCTTGGCATTCTCCCCTGTTTGGTCTTCTGCTTCTGGTGCAAACCAGAGGCTGCTAATACCCAAAGTTTCAAACGGGGGTTTAGGGAGAACAGGTGTTCTTTAGAACTTAGGCTTTTATAACAAGCCATAGCTCCCAACTCAGTTCACCAGCACTTTGCATGAGGGTTCTGGGCAGAAGCCCAACTGATAATAAATACTCTTTTGATTTCATGTTTTCTTTCTGTGTCTCTTCCCTAAGGAGCTTATGATGAAGAGAGTGGCTGGGCTAAGACAGAGGTAGATACTCCTAAATCATCTGCATTCTATTGAATATCATCCCTAAATTTACCTTACCACACAAAAATTTCGAAAGAACTAGCTCTTTAAACGAAATGATCCCCTCCAATCAGATTTCAGGAGTTGCTTCTTACTTATTAAAACTTATTTTGTCTTAGTGTAAACGTCTTCATAAGTTGAAACCTTCACACAAACCCAAACATATTTCCCAGAAGGAGATGATCTGTTACGTGCAAAGAGATTTATTAATTTTTGAAGGAACACTGAGAACTCAACTTTTATTATTTTTCATTTAAGTCATTAAATATGGGCACATTTTAGTCATCCAGTGACTCGCACCAGAATGTAATGGAGAAATTTTCCTATGCCATCTGTGAAAATAAATGCAAACTCAGGTCCCACAATAAATATATGTATCTTTGAATACAACTGAAATACACCCTATAAAAATAGATAAATGAGAGCAGCAATTGTTTCTGTGGTGACTGCTTCACCAAGGCTGTGTTATTTTTCTGTCTGCTTTCAAATATTCTGAAGTAATAAAAAGTGATTCTCTGAGGCCCCAGATTCCATACGTCCCTGCTATAGCTAAACTCTGCATGGTGATGATACAAGTACATATTATTATACATTGGAATTTATGGTAGGAGGAGAAAAAGAAAGAAGGAGGACTCAATTTAGTGTTGCTAATTGTCTATGGAGCTAAAGGTTGAAATTTGCAGAAAGTAACAGGTACCAGGGACTATACTGCCAAGACACTGGAGGAGGGAAACCTAAAATAAATAATCTTTCAAAGGTAGTGTGGCGCCTTTTCTCTGGGAAATGTCTTATACATGATCCCATTTTAGGAGACTCATTTACTAAAATCATGGAAGAAAATAACCTCTTTGAATTGTGATTTTACAAAGGCAAGAGCCCTTAGGTGGGGAACATGGGATGTCACTGGTGAGGTATGGCTGATAGACACCAGAAGTCATTTCCACCATCATGTTAGGTAACCCTACCTATAGTAACACGACGAAAAGGTGAAAATCAAGACAGTAATTTGAGTAAATATTTATTCCCCATGTGCTTACAAGTGGAGAAGAATGTAGATTTTTTTTATACTTTTAGCATCTCTTCATCCTTTTTCAAAATCAAAAGTTGATCAATACATTTTACTTAAAGTTATGTAAACAAACTTGGGCAAAACTTTGACACTCCTTTATATCTCTATTTTTTACTGAATCCAAACTCGGTAGTAAGAATTAGCATTAGGAATTATCACTCATGAATTTAGCAGGCAATATACCAGATGCTGAATGTGCACTGATGAATGGAGCAATGTCTCTGCCCTCTCCAAGTTGTCAATCTAATGAACAAGTGTCCTAGCAAATACACGTAAGATTACAGTTTAGGTAACTTGCTCAAAAGGCAATATATAGGAGGCAGTAAAGGGAAACATGACAAAAGATGAATGTGGTTAGTTAGGTGCATGGACAGAAAATGATTTCCTGGAGAGATGTCCTTTAGACTGAATGCATGTTGAGCAGGGATTGGGAGATTAATAGGTGCCCAGCCTATGTGAGAACTAGAAGAAAGCCCATGTAGAAAGAATGATATGAGTGAAAATTGACATCATCAGTGTTCACACCTTACAGAACATGAGAATCAGAGTATTAAAAGGGCATTAGTAAATGTAGCTGCACAAGATCAATAGAGAATCTCTATTTTACTATAAATGCAATGGAAAGTACATAAGGGAGTGATGTGATTAAATAGATATTTTAGGAACAAAAGAAGGACTGAAAGAGGGGAAAAAAGGATTGAAGGAGAGGGAGAGGGAGGGAAAGAGGGAAGGAGGCAGTAAGGAAGAAATCACTCTAACTGCTTGGTGAGAAGTTGTTTTAAGGGCATTAGAGTAGAAGCAGGACACAGACAGAATATATTGAAGACTTCCATCTAAGTAAGGAGGCTGGGTTGGACAAGAGAAGGGCTGGTGGAGAAAAGAGAGGAATGAGTGCCTTTGAAATATATTTTGGAGATGAAAATGGATGGATTTACTATTGGATTGGCCATGGATATAAATGGAGTCTTGCACAGAAGAGTGTATTTCTTCAAACACCAGTGATCGAGGCACCCAAACATTTCTGATTTAATTAACATTTATTAAGTCTTTTCTTATGCAAACCATCGACAAAGCAATTTCACTTACTGGTAAAATCAAAACTCTCCCTGTGATGGTTTGCTGTCAGTATATCCGATCTACAAGTGAGAAGGTAGATGTGTCATCTAAGACTTCACAGTTAACAAATGAAAGATGTAGACTGGATTCCAGGTTGACCTACTGGGAACTTCAGTGATTTTTCTCCTATTGAATTTACTCTGGGATCCAGCCAGTCTTTATTCATAAACTTCTCTCTGACCCTTCACTTATTTACCATTTTATTTATTCTTTTCCTTCTGTGTCAAGGAATATCATTCATATTTTTTTTCTCAGTATGTGACAGTGAGCAAGTGTGTTATATCTCTGTCCTGTCTCCTGCAATAGCCTGGTCACCTGACTAAGCCAACAGAAGGTACCAAAAAAAAAAAAAAAAAAAAGGAAATCTATTGACTGAGTACCTGTTAAGAGCCAGATAACACCTGGCCTTTGGTTTACAATATTTCTAATGATCACCATGGAAAAACAGCAAGAGCACAGAAAGATAAGTGGTTGCCTGGGGTGAGGTGTTGGGTGGGAAATTTCAGGGTGTAGCTAGAAAGGGACATAAGGGAACTTTCTGTGGTGATGGAAACGTTCCAAAACTTGATTGTGCTGATGGTGGCAGTTACCAAAATCTTGTCAAACTGTACAAAAAAATTGGGTGGATTTCATGGTTTGTAAATTATACCTAAGTAAAGTAGTGAGAAAAAAAGAAGTTCTCCAGTAGTTAAGATATATCTCCCAGTAACTTTTGTTATGTGGCAAAGCTGAAGACAGGTAAGAAGGTTGTTGAAGAATATACTGTCTAGTCTGGCTGCCCTTAACTCCCCAAATAGAGTAAAAGCAGAGTCAATAGAATTTGAGAATTATACGTAATCAGATTCAAATTGTGAGGGCTAAAGTGATGATGGTTAAAGAGATCCAAGGACAAACATACGGCCATGAGGTAAAGAAGAGAATCAAAATACCTGGGTTCTGCGTCCTGCAATCATGTGTTTGTTTTCGGGGGGTTAAACACTCATCTTCTTTGGCATTCAGAGTCCCTGTTGGCAAAGTGGGTAGCATGAACTTAGATACATTTCCATGTAACTCTAAGCTTTAGGATTGTATATGAATATATCTATACACACATATATGTGTCTATATTTCCAATATCTTCTGAGAATAACTAAAAAAAGATTTCTAGAGTATAAGAAATGTACACTGGGTCTTGAATCACAGAAATGATTAGAATTGATGAGGCTGATAAGGAACATTCCATCCTAGAAATGCTTCTTATAAAGGTATAATTAAAATGTTTTTCTGAATATAGAATTAGAATGTATATTTAAGGTACAGTTCTAAAAACTCACTTCTTGTAATTATCTTTCTATTTGTATGATTTACCACTTAGAAAGCACTTTGCCATTGATCTCATATCATATTTATTACAATCTGAAGAGGTGGTTTTTAGTTTCCCCACTCCACAGATGCACATCATAGAATTTAGGTCACTTGCAAAAAGTCACATGGCTTGACAATGGCAGAAATATGACCTAGAGCTGAGCTTCTTCGTGGCAAATGCAGGGCTCTGTTATTTCCAGCACAGTACTCAACTGGGAGAATCTTGTGACACCCAATTCTCCTTCTGTCTAAGGTGTTCTTAAAATCAGTCTGATACCCATACAGAGGTTAAGTGTTTCTCGTTCCACATAAGTAATTTCATGGAAGGAAATATAAAATATTGGTGCATAACAGGTGTATCCCACACTCTATAGCCAACCTTTTTCCCCTGTAATATGGTCTCATCAGTAAATGCAACACCTGCAATGCTATATTTACATACATAATTTTCTTTTCTTCTTCTCTATGTATCAAATCCATCTACAAAGCCCATCAATATGCCAATTTAAATTATAGACTACTCTAGCCTTTGTTTTGTACAGAAGCATTTCCCTACACATAACTATCAGTCAAAAGTTAAATTAGGGCCCAAATTCATTTTTAAAAGGCACAGCCAGCATGTGATTTTACTGAATGTCTTTTTTATGATGAATCTGGATATACTACGTACGAATGTTTATAAATAAAAATAAGGATGAATTATACAGATATAATACATCAATATGTGAACAAAACTGCAATGAGTATACATACTTTATTGGTATTTGAAGAATTTTTAAAAATTTTATTTCATTTTAATGGAGTTTATTGTTCTCAAAGCGAGAGGCCAAAAATCACTGGTTTTTATATGCAAGATAAACCTATTCAAGTATTTTACAGAAATTTCATAAAAGAAGGCAATTTATTAGCCACAATTTTTGATGAGCAATACTTTCTTAATTCTTTTAATATTGTAATCATGAGAAATGTTATCCCTGAGTACTAAAATATTTGGCGAGTTTGAAATTAAGCATGAAGCAAAGTAAAGAGAAAAACCAAACAAAAGTGATACATTAGGCTTTATTCACAATAGTTATGTTTACAGACCCATGTATACACACACTCACATGCTCATACATTTCTTCTTGCTTGTAGTTTGCTATTTCATGTGACTTCTGTTCTTGTGATTTAAAAAACATGCTAAGAAAAATCTTTCAAACATAGCTCCTTGTCCTTACCTTATTATAACTACACTGTAGTGCAACTGCTTCTTTAAAAAGTTAAAAACAGCACCTAAGAAAAATTGTAGGGCTACTTCTTCAGGATTAAGACCAAGTCTTGTTCATCCTTTTATCACCAACACTATTAGGTTTCCTGACATATAGTTAAAGCCCAATCAATCAGTTTTTGTTGAGTGAAAAAATATATACATAAATGAAACAGAATAATAGCAGGAGGGCGGTTTATGGAGTTGATAAAAAACATATTAGCTTTAAAGTCAAATAGATCTGTATTGTGTATGTAACCCTTATGTAACATGTATAAGGAAATAAGCCACACGACCTTTCTGTTATTTGTAAAATGTGGTTAATCAAAAATGTATAAATAGGTAACAGTGATTCTAGGACTACACTTCTTTTCATGAAGAAATTGCATATTGATATAATGTGCGTATATAAATGTCTACATGTGTCTCTATATACTTTATATATTATATATTATATATTATTTATATGTATAATATACTTATATATAATTTCATGATTCCCACATATCTATAACAAGAAGAGACCATAAAGCTATAATGGGTAATTTCTGATGGGGACTTTCGGGTTCACCCAGACAGAGTCACAGCTGATATGATTAAATGTACCAGTTAGTCTAGCATCACTCATATGTCCCAAATAGTCACTACTCACTTTGGGACCAGTGTTTGACACAGTACTTAGAACACTGGAGGAGCATGGTGTCTTCCATTTCCTGCATTTGCTTTAGGAAACAGTTTTTGTGAATCCTACCAGTTGTACTCCTTTCATAAGGTCCCATTTGTGTCATTTCTTTTTTAACTTTGTTGACTTTGCCCATTTTAAACAAACCATGTCTTCAGGAACACTCTGCTTCCTACTTTCATATAATAAGAATTTTGCACATTATCTATGTTTTAGCTTCAGCTTAAAGTACATTTATTATATATGTGTGCATTTAATTTATGACTTTATATATATCTGTATTTATATAGATAGTTATATTAATTAATATATATATGTGGGTACACAATCTTTTTCAAGTATGAACTATTTTAAACATCCAGGAATACAGAAAATGATACAACAGGTGCCCATTACATGGATACAGTATAAAGAGATGATTTAACAAACAACAGTATTTCGTGTATTTGTTTCACTTAAAAAAAAATGCTATAAAAGAATTTAACACCCCTATGGAGTGTACATCTTCTTTTCCTTTCTAAATGCAATTGATATCAAGAAATTACTGTGTAAATTTCCATTCATGTCTTAACACTTTTAATACATATGCATTATTTTTACACATGCATATTCTCAGGCATATTTTAGAATATGTTGTACAGTTTATATAAATGGTGTCTTATACAGCTTATTAGTACTTTTATGTTTCACTCAATGGTACATTTTAAAGACGCAGCCATGTTTATGCATATTGGAGCTAACTCATGCGTCTTCGTTGCTATATTACACTGTATTGTATGCATGTGCTTCAATTTATTTATTCTCTCTATTTATGAATTATATGTTCATTATTGTGAGCTACCAATAATACTTAGGAAGAAGACAGGCTTTACCCTAACAACCACTTGATGATTTATTGATTCAATATCCTGGGAATGGAATCTGTCTCTACTGCACAGAAATAAGAGTATTATCTCATTGCTCTAGTTTAAATTCAAATTAATATCTTCTGTTTTTTGGAAGCTGCAAAAACCAATAATCTAAATAACTACTTTTCTAAAAAATCAAATGTATTGTTATTTTAAGGTAACAAATCAATCAGCACTTTCTGCATCCGGGTAATTGCCTCCCAGGGTGTTAGGAACTAGGGACATAAGGTGAAGAGGGGACAAAAAAAAAAAAGATTCATCTTAATTTTCCAGGAATTCAATGTCTGCTAGAGATGATTAATACCAAGAACAGTGAAAACAGGGAAGAATAAATTGTAAGTGCAAAAGAAAGGAACGGGTAGTAGTTATCATGTGATGGAGTAGTTCCAAGAGGCTTTGTAGAAAAAAAAAGCCTTTCATGTATTTTGCAGGAATCAGGAAACTGACAGCATTCACTCAGTGAGAAGCACTGAAAGTTGCAGTACAAGGGGATTTAGAAGTAGGAAAATCCCATTGAAAGTATGGATCAATATTTGGAGTTTTTTTTAGAATAATCTGAGTATATATATATATGTGTGCATATATATATTTAATGTGCACTATATATATTAAATATATATATATATATATACTCTAAGGACTTTGATTTTGACAGCTGAATCACTTACCCAGCTTTTTTCCACAGCTACAATTAGAGGACCTGAAAAGTTGTAGGTATTCTATAAATAGCTGATGAATAAACAAAGGACCACACGTCATCATCACATTCACAAAACTGAAATAAACCAGAAGGAAAAAAAAAGCAAGCTAATAGAAAAAGCATTGAGGGTATTACTTTTTCAAAAGCCATTTTCCCTCTTCTATTGAATTCATGTAATGGGATATGTGGCTGTGTTTGCAAAAGACTGATTAATCCTGATGAATCAAGAACAAAGTTTGCTTGTGGATGATGTTTAATATAATCATAGATTCAGCAAGAAAAAGAGAAGACAAGGGGAGAAAACACATTTAAACAACTGAAGATGTATCCAAACACCACAAAGTATCAAAACCAAAACAAACCCCAAAAGAGTATAAAAAATTTAAGGCTCTTTCAAATGTGGCCTCAAAACATAACTGAAAGCAATTAGGAAAAAATACCCACCCATTTATACACCTTGTAGCATGAGTATAACATCAGTTGATACAATTGTCTCAAGAGGAAAGAACTACTGACTGCCTTTTGACTGACATACGTTAAAAGCATAAAGAGTATCTGTGACTTTCAGCAAATAAAATCATCACATCCGTGGATATGTACTTATTACCGTAATTGCGCAGCGTTCTCTGTTACATAAATAATCTCAGATAACTGCCTTTACCTGTACTTCAAGTCCCAAACTGTTTTCTAGGTATTTGACGTTGTTCATGGTTTGATAACAACTAGCCGTTTTGACTTCAATATATGTATAATTCTTCCATGTACTTTATTTCGCTGGAACACCGGAAATCTCACTGTTTAATGCACCTTCAAACCTTGCTGTATATGCCAATGTTATTTTCAACCTCCTCTCCTTCTTGAACCCATAACAACCTCGCGGCTTTTCACAGTCTTCCTGAGAGTCACCTCCTGCGTGCATGGGGCCTTCCTTAATCACATTCTCATATGCTCATTGCAATCTAAATTAATTTCTCACTTTCTTCTGTGCTTCTGTATCCTTTAACATACATCACTAATGATGAACTGTGTGCATTATTCTCATATCCAAGAATTTATTGAAGATGGAGTAGCACTGAAATATTATATAAGCCTGAGACATTATGCTTAAAAAAGAAAAAGAAAGAACCTTGAGAAAAACGTAGACTTAGAGGAAAGTTGCGAAAGTAGAACGGAAAAATCCTGTATAACCATCATCCAGCTTCCCCTGATGTTACACTTTATATAACCATAGACAACTTGTCAAAACTAAGAATATAACCTTGGCGCAATATTATTAGCTGAAAAAAGTATTTGTTTGGACTTCACCAGATTTTTAACTGATTTTTTTTCTCCCATTCCAGCATCTATTTTAGGACCCCATGTTGCATTTAATTGTCATGTCACTTTTGTCCCAGTCTGAGACACTTTCTCACTCTTGTTCTGTCTTCCATGGTTTTGACACTTGTGACAAATGCTAGTCAATTACTTTATGCATGTCCTTCAAATTGGATGCGTTTCGTATTTTCTTAGGATTAGATTGAGTTATGCATTTGTCACAAAAACACCAATGATGTGTCATCATATGGATGTCCTTGTTATTTACATGTATTACTGATGATACTAAACCTGATCATTTGATTAAGGAGGCATCTGCCAGGAATCTTTACTGTCACATTACTCTTTTTCCTTTCTAATTACTAAATATTCTATTTGGTATATTCAAGACTATGAAGAAACTTTGGTTTATTTGGTTTTATTTGGTTATTGCTGGTTCTCAACTGCAGAATTTATTACCATAGTATAATTTTATGAAATTGTTTTTTTAATCAAAAATTGCAAATTGCATTTTATTACATTACTGTGGTGATTTTATATTTCCCATTATTTTTGTTTTATAATTGGCATTTTTCAGTGAGAAAGGTTTTTTCTTCCCCACTTATTTAGTTATTTCCCTGTTTAATTAGTTATATCTGTGTGGGCTTATAGGTATTTACTGTATTCCTTAGGTAATAATCTGATACTATGCTAACATTACTTGTTTCCTTGGTCATTTTTTTACCCCCAACTTGGCCACTGGGGACTTGTCCAGTTGCCCCCCGTGCTGTTTAGACAGGCACCACCCACTCCATTATTTTTCTAGCACTTCATAATCTTACACCACAAAATGCTCCAGCCAGCACAGTGATTTGAACGATGACAAAGCACAATCTGGAAACAGGTACACTGAATTTCAAATTTAACTCAACGTTCTAACTCACTGTTCTTGCATATACTGTCATTTTTCTCTGTGCTTCAATTTCCTTATTTGTAAAATGGGCGTAACTATATTGAGAAAATTGACAGTTGTCAATAAATTGTCCTCAGTATGTATTTGATAATTTCTGTATCATTAAATGCTCAATATTGAAGAGCTGATTTTAGAGATAATAGCATAAAGAACCCCACCAACCTGCTGCCCAAGAAAACAATCATTACTAGAGATTTTGTTTTTATTTTAAGCAAATATATTACTGTACATATTAAATGAATGAATTGCGTTATGTGGATTATATCTTAATAAAATTAAAACTTATTTTTAAAATAAATTTAAAATATAAATACACTTCTTTAACTATTAAAGGATTATCATTTCTGAAAGTGCCCAAATAAGGATTACTGGATATAAGACACTGAAAAACCCAGGTAATTAACTATGAACAGAGCTATCTGAAGAAGGGATTGGCTCCCAGGAGAATAAATGTTAATTTATTAACGACGTTTAAAAAAGTAAAAAGCTACTTAACAAAGGAAAAGTATTCTAGAAAAAAATGAATGTAGTATTTTATTAGAAGAATTTGAAAGGCCGGGGATATTTGAGGTCCTCCTTTTTTGGGGGGAGGGGCAGTTCATTTAATTATTTGGGTGATATTTTTAAGGAAAAACCATGTTTATACCATTCATGTAAAAAATACTGTGCAAACTGGAGAAAAGAATTACTTTTAACAATAACAGATATTGAAAAGATGGTGCCATATGGCATAGGAACTAGACAGAAAAGAAATGAAGACTGAATGGTCTTTACAGACTTTAAACAGCCTTTCCTTGACTTTGATGTTTATATACTTTTTAAGAAACAAAAGTGCAGAAAGAAAACCTATAGTTAATGAAATGTAAAACATCTAAAAATAACTGCAGAAGTTTCCAAAAACTTTAATGGATGATTAAATATATTGACAGGCACATGGAGGGTAAGAGTGTGGATTCTTCAGTGACAGCACTGAGACTTGAAGCCTGATTGTACACCTCATTATGGGCAATATTTAGCTTTGACGTCGGCATCTTTATTTCCTTACCTGTACAGTGGGGAAAATAATGGGGGAGATAACCTACCTCCCTGGGATACTATGAGGTTAAATGAGAAAATGCATATGAGGCACTTAACAGTGTTAATAATAGTAACTCTTATTATCCATTTGGTAGATATTATACAAAGTGTGTGCTAATTTCTTAGGCTCTTTAATATGTTTTGATCCAATTCATTCAGGAGGGACATCTTGATTAATCTCGTCCTTGAAACATGCCTATTGCTTAATTGAAATAACCTTTAAAAATTGATGTGTGTGTGTGTGTGTGTGTGTGTGTGAGTAAATATTATTTAGCTAACCATGAGTCACAAAGTTACAGACCTCTAAAAATCATGGAACCAATGTTCTCATGGTGTTGTTTTTCTCTCCATCACAAAAGCTGAATCATATTGATCTTTCAGGGAAGAAAGAATAATAGAGATCTCTGCAATCCCTTGTATGGGGAACAGTTACAGAGAAATCACTGACTCTTATGAAAAAGACATTCGTATCCATTTGAGATCTCTACTTGAATTCCTACTGTGCTACTTAGGAGCTGAATTACATTTAAAAAATCACTTAACCTGTCTACAGTCAGTTTCCTCATATTTGATTTTGTGCTAATAGTTTATGCAATGGTTTGTACAATAATTGAATGAGACATGCAATATAAGTATAGTGCTTTGCTTGGTAAATAAATGACATTAAACAAAGGTCTCATTTTCCATTCTCTCTCTTTCTATGACAAAATATTCTCTCATCAGTTATAAAGGGAAATAAAGCTAGTCTGCTATAATCTGTTCTTGGTTGAGCTAATATTGTTTCCTAGGAACCATCGATCCCTTTTCTAAGTAATTATGTATTAATCCTGTAAATAACCACTTTTCAAATCTTCTCTGGGTGACTTGATGTATATGGATCTCAGAATTTACCTTCTCTTCAACCCAAAAGAATCTGATAAGACATCTATGTGACCCTCAAAAGTGGTTGATAGGTAAATTGCCACAATAGCTTGAGTTGTAGTTTCCAAAAATCAAGAAATCTAACTTATATCCTCTTGCCCCCTCACCCATCCACAGTTAATTCTAAAAAAGAAAACAACAAAAAAAAACTTGCCAGTCCTTTACCATTCTGGGGACCAATTTAGGGCAGGAGAAATGCAAACCCAGTGAAGTTCAGTAGATATGGTTGTCTTTTCTTTTCCCAGCATTTGAATTTCTGAATTCATTTGAGGGCAGTCCCAGGCCCCATTGTATTTAATGATGTGGTATGTATTGATTCCTAACCTCACAGAGCTCACATGTGTAGTTGGAAGAATCAGGTATAAGCAATTACAGTAGATCATGGTAAAAACGGTGATGTTAATAACCACTTGATCCAACTTTGGCACAAAGGTTATGGAGTTGGGGAACCTCAGAAGACATGATCTTTGAGATAGGTATTGAAGAAATGATAGAAAATCTCAGATGGACAAACAGAGGAGAGTACTTCTGGCAAAGGAATAGACCTGTGCGAGAGAAAGCACTGGGGAACATAGCATATTTTAAAAACTACAGATTGTTCATTATGAATTTGAAAAATCAAGGGCCATCTCCTAAGGAATCTGTAAATCTTGACAGTCGTCTATATATGTGGGCCAAAAATACACACTTAATTTGGACAACATAACTCACAATTACTTTGAAATACAGAAAGGGGAGGAAATCACAGAAGAGAGAGAGTCACTGACAATACGTTCTCCCTTTGTCAACCATGATTTATCGGGGAATAGTCAGTCAGCGATGTCAAGCAGCTGGTTGTCGTAGCCCATGCAGGATGCACAGTATGTGCTTGATGCCCAAATGCTGTGATTTCTGGTCTCTGTAATTTGGAATGCTGCCCCCAAACATCTGTGATCTGTCCCTTGGAAGGTGCAGTGTATCCAAAGGTTTAACTGGTTTTTCTTTGGCAGTCAGTGACATCTTTAGCAACCATCATAGGATCTGCTTAAGCTAAGAAGCCTCCTCTATAGTGTGGCCTATGACTAAACAAATCATTGGCTTGTACAAGGTGAAGTAAAAGTTGCTAGTCAGAAGTGAAAACTTTTTTTTTAATCTGTATAATAAACATATATAAAGTTTCTATGATTTTAAAGTTTGTGGAGGAGCTATTTTGGAACCATGCAGTTAGAATGTGGTTGGCTTCTGAGAACTACAAAACTCTCTCTAGGCACAAAGGATTCCATCCAACTTCCTGCACCAAAAGGCTTGACCAAACTCTGGCAGGGCTTCTGTCACCTCAAGACCATGACCCTACGGTGATCCCATGCCTTCTTAAAATGCTTGCCTGAGAAAGCTCAATGCTGCCAAAAAAAACTTACTGCTTATTCCACCCAAAATTTGACCCTAGGATCCTGACTTCTCTTTTCTTGGTTCATTTACATTAGACAGCTTACGATTATAAATCCTTTCTCTTCCCGTTTAGGATAAAAATCTTCCACCACCCTGAAATGCCTCCTCAAGGACCTGGGAGCCATCTCTTTGAAATGCAGACAAGCAGGGAGATAGCTCTTTTGTCTCCCAGTTCCTGTAGAAGGATAAGAACTTAATTTTGGTGGGTGCCTTGCTCCAATTTGCAAAATTAACTTCTGTCCTAAAGATACGAAGAGTTTTGTTTCTCATCCAGATAGGACAATTAACAAACCCAGGTGGCCTAATCTCATTGACCAACACCCCTTAACCCATTTCAGTACTTTTCCTTTAGCACACAGTAATATTTAAAACATTTCAGTGGAGTGGACCTCAGTTCTGTGTTGACGTCTCTCTCCCCTCCTGCAGTAGTCTTAATAAAATCTATCTTACCACTTGTAAAAGCATCTGGCTTTGTTTCTCTTGGATACTTTCAGAGAAGGAAAGAATAAACTGTACTAATGGTGCCAATAGATCGGCCCCTGTCCCTGACAAGCCAAATTACTCAGAGACAGGGTCTTGGAGCTTAGAACAAAAGAGACAGCTTTATTGCTATGTCGGGCAATGGGGACTCCCAGCAGTTTAGTGCCTTCAAAACTGTGAACCCATCTTGGGGATGGGGTAGGGTGATTAAACAGCCATAGCTTAAGCAATAAAGCATTGATAGCAATCAACAAAATTATTTTCTTCTCATAAGACTCAGAGTGGCATCATGGTGTCCCCAAGTGACCAATTCTATAGAGGCTAGTGGTTGTCGCTCTTTCTATCTCTTTATCTTATAAGTGCCCAAGGTGCGGTCTTCTTGGTAATTCAGGCTATTTTGTAAGGTTACAGTCCTGTGACCTTCTCCCTGGAGCACGACTCAGAGACCAGACATGATTATAACTTTTGATGACTGGAATAAAGTAGGAACAGTAAGATCAACAGCTTTAGTTTTAACAGTGGGCCTGGAGCTGTGAGTAGTAACTGGCCAGTCAGGTTTGTTGACCATTTTAAGGGCATGCATAAGAATAAGCAATCTGTTAGCCTACGTGTGACCACTTTATTATTTCTCCTTCACTAAATCTCTTTTCTCTTTGTTCAAATCTTTTTAAGTTGCTGATTTTCTCCAGTTATTAACAAGAATTTAAAGCAGGCATCTTTCAAAGTAGGAGTTAGGGTTTGTAAGTGCCTCAGCAGTTCTCTACAGATTTTAGTGCAGGATGCTGCAGATCCCTGGTCCACTGATGGTGATGATAGCATTCATGCTTCTCCAAGTTCTGGAACCTCCCTATGTGTCTTCTTTTTTCCTTGTTTCTTTTGGTCTCCTGCAGCACGAAACAAGGAAAAGAACTTGAGTTTGAAATAAGACTGTAGTTGAGGCTTGGTTGTATGACCTTCAGCAGGTCACTCACCCTGGTTAAGGCATTATTTACTTCTGTTATATAAGAACAGTAATACTTACAAAGATAAAATAGCTTTGTAAAATATTTGACTTAGCGCCTGAAGAGTTAAAAGTACTCAGGTGATAAATCTCTTCCCCTCCAAATGCTGAGAAGTTTATTTTTGTTGTGAAAAGAAGCTTGTAAGTTAGGAAGCTTAGAAAAGACAAAATAAATTTAAAAATTTTAAAAGCTGAAGGGGGGGTGTCAAAATTTAAGGACCCGCTGACTAGGAAATGCAATCATAAATGAAATGGCCAGCAAGCACTAAGGAAAACCTTTTTTCCTCTCGGCTGTAGTCCCTAACGACCCAGACCATGGGGAGGGTATCAGGTCTGGGCTGGGTCATGACTGAGAAGCCCAGTCACATTCTATCTTGTGTAGCACTGGGTTGGTGTGACTACAGATGAGAACGTAAAAGCCTAAGTAGCAGGGCTTGTCCATATTCATGGTGAAATGAAGGCCTTCAGGGTGAGCTTCCAGCCATTAAGAGATTGCCTATGATCTGTCTCCCAGACAGGGAGGGGCTTGTGAGGGGGTTTCTGAGGGTACTTGCGAAGCAAGGGAGGATCCAGTGCTCTCTGGCCACTCTTGCTCTTCTCACATACTCTTCTGCTGAAGGTAAATTACAGTAAGCTGAGGGGAACATCCCCAGGCTCTGTCTTCCCATCACTACCGCATTCCAGCAAGACCTCATGGTCCCAGAAGCTGGACCCGATGGAAATCATCATAAAGAGACTGTGAAGTAATACTTACCAATTCGCTATAATCTTTGTTTCCCCATCCATAGAATGGGATAATAATTCCTGTCCTATCTATTTGAGAATAAAATGCAATACTGTTACTGTTTAAGGTCCAGTATGAGGTTCATTTTTATTAATAATTTTAATATAACTGAGATACCACAGCCAGTAAAAAGTAACGCTGTGCAAAGGTGTGCTTTGTGCAAGAAAGGTGTATCTTCTGCCCCATGTACAATCATAAATGACAAAATGGTGCTGGTAGGGTGCACCATTTCCAATAGTGGCTGGTATGCAAAAAGGGCAAACAGGGCACATGATTTATTTAAATATATCATTTGTGTGTTTCAAGTAGTAGTAACATGAGTTCTGAAGCCTCTTGGCGATATTTTAGAGTGAAAACCTGGCTATTTTTGCATAATCTTAACACTTTAGGAATGAATAATGATGGATCCTTGTTACTCTATGTATGAGAAAATACATAGTTATTCAGTGCAATAGATAGGATTTTCATTGCATTATTATTATTATTATTTTTTACAAAAACCTAATCCCTAGAGATGTACACTAGGAAAAAATACCAGTAACTGTCTGATCAAATGTATCATAATCTACTGCCTGATAGAGTGAGAGCATCTGATAGCATAGCACAAGTTCTACAAGTCTTAAAATACAGTGACTATAATTTTGCTAAATCTAGATTGTCCATAATACATTAGTAGTTTATAATACAAAATTTTAAAAATAACAATAGTAGAAGAGATGCCAAAAGAAAAAAATTTGAAGATTAGTTTCCTGGAAATCCTTCCTCTTCCTGTTTACTATCATTAAACCCTACTGATCACTTTATATCATTGTGATTTTAGTTACTAAATGATTATGTTCTTATATTATTTCTCTAGTGCACTAAAATATGTTAAGAAGGGACAGTAACTAAATTGGTAATGATGCAAGAATAGATAAACGCATGGATCATTACAGAAAATCCTGGCAATTGATTTTTAAATAAACTGGTGTTCAAAATTGGGCATGATAAAGAAAACAAGACAAAGGACAGAAAATGTTCTATAGATCAGTGTAGAATAATTAATTAGTTGCTTGTTAAAAATAATTAGTTTTATGTTTATTTTACGCTTGTACACCAAATACATGTGTCAGTAACATGATAATTAAATTCAATCATACAAAGTAGTAAAAAAAGATATATTTAATTATTCCTCATTTTGGAAATTATTGATGATTCTGAATCTATTTACATATATTTCTTATCTCATCTAGAAATATTCTACTTGTAGGATTATTAGTATAAAGGTTGCAACTTTCTTTTCAGTTTTAAATATGGTATATCATATATATGAGAATGTTTGTTTTATTCCATACCTTGGCCTTCTTTTTGTTACCAAGAAAATGCTCCAAATATTTGCTGTCTTGTGAATCAGTCCATTGTGCATTCCTTCTTGCATTTGCTCACCCAGGTGTGCTTTTGTTCATTTAGCTCCATATTGCAGTAATTATTCTGATGTTGCTGTTTCATAGTAGTGCTTATGTGCATGGGCTTTGGAAACACAGTCTGGACTCAAGATCATTCTACAGCATGCAAACTGTAAGCAAGTCACTTATGTTCTCTAAGGCTCATGTATAAATGGGGGAATGAAATTAGCACCTGCTTGGATTTTTGGAGGGTGTAATATGTTAATCCATTAAAGGACTAAGGACAAAACTTGCTACATAGTAAGATTGTAAACATTCAGTGAATCCTGTGTTTAATAGCAGTTATAAGCACTGATGTCCATTAAGCCCTTAATGTATGTCAGACTCTAGGTTAAGAAGTTTGCATGTCTTAACTCATACACACACACACATGTGTGTGTGTATATGAGTTAAGACATGCGAAGATATATATATATATATATATATACACACAATTATGTTTATATTTAAGGTTACTTAATTTGGGTTAAAATTAAATGTATAGATAGAAATAGATATATCTATATATAGAGATATGTATAGTTATGGATATATATACAGACATGCAACTTTGGTTTTTGTAAAAATTTTAAGGTGATAAAAGATCAGAGGATTTAAGGAAGTTATATAGTGCCATGTACTCAGAAGGTGATCAGACCAGAATTAAAGCCCGGCAATCTCACTCTGAAGCGTATGTTCTCTATGATGGCAATTTACTTTCTAATTTTGACTTGCTAGCCAGAACCACCTAATTCAGAAATATTTGTAGGTATGAATATGCCACCTCCAAGTACATTTAGAAGAAGAAGAAATTCTCCTTGATAAAGGCATTTCTATTCCTTTTACATATTCTTTCCATAAACAGTTCAAAACAAATTAAACATTGAAGTAAAGTGCAGGCATTTAATCAATCCTAACACCCATTTATCGCTGCTTAAACTACAAAGCAATAGAGATTATCCCTTTAATATTTAATACATTCATAAATCTGCTGCAGAAAATCTGTCCCCTTCTGTGTCTGTACTTCTTCCCCTATGGTTTATTGCTTTTCAGAAGTTTCTTGTGTGAAAGTTCTACAAGACTAAATCATTTCTGAGCAAAAGAGCAGCCATGTTGTAATTGCAAAACCAGATTATAACTTGTCATTGACCTTTGGTGGTCAACATGAAATGTTATTATTAGCACATATCTGCTGTGTCTGTATATTTCTCTGGCCACTGTGTTTCATGCTGGAAAAACCTTTACCTTTATTGAGCACACAGGTTACTGTGGAAGAGACAAACACTTTATACTGTAACAAATATATATGACTATTAAATTGTGTCTGTGTTTAATAAAATGTGTCTCCTTCCCCCTGCCAAAAATTATTTATTTCCCATGCCCACGAGGTGAAAGGCAAAGGATTATTCTGTTTTTTAATAAATTGGCATGTCTATCTTTCCAGTCTCATCGTGGCCCATCTTTTCTCGACATACTGCAGACACATTCACTTTCTTGATTCTTAGAACAGGCTATCTTCAGGCCAACTCCCTAGAAACAGAGGCTTAAGATGGGCATTCTAAATTTGTTTGGGGTGTGCTTGCAGAAAAAAGGAAAGTAGATAGGTCGGGGGAAAATGCTATACAATTTTGTGGTCTCAGATGGAGACTAGCTTCTAAATAATCTCACCAGGAAGTTCTGGACATAAATTGCACAACAGAGCTAGTCCCACTTCCAGACAAGAGGAGGGTTAGTGGGATAAAATGCAGCCCCGTGCTGCAATTCTCCCAAAGTCGTTACTGCAGCCTGCCTATCATCTCCCTCCCTGTATCCGAGTCCTCCTAGGCTAGAATTTCTGCAGCCCAGATTCTTGTTCCAGAGGATCTGAAGGTGCTGATTACCATGTTCTGTTCAGAAATGATTAGTATACTTGCCCATTTTCCATTAAAACTGAGCATGGGAGGACCAAGTGATGCTCTAGTGGGGTCAAGTAAGTCCCCACGGGTCTCCTGTTTAGCCAAGGGCAATTATCTAGAGAAATCACAAAACATCACAAAGGCTAGGGAGTAAATACACCAGTTCGAGATCTGGGCGAGGCATTTACAACAGACACTGTGCAGGGGAAACTCTCTACTGCTTCAGGGCGTTTGTAATTCTGATCCTCTTCCTTGCAACATTTGTTCTGCTGTTTGAATGGCTGGCTCTTACACATTATTCACTGGGAATTGTACATGCTTCCTCTTCAGAGATGCCATTACCAACCATCCCACCTAGATGTTATCGTCTTGTTTTCCATATCAGGCCCTCTTTCCAATACTTAGCTAGATTTACAATAACTTGCTTTGTTTGACAACTCCATTTGATTTTTTTCTATCTTTACCATTAAAATATATGCTCAAGGGGGTAAAAGTAAATTTGTCTTGTTCACTTCTGTATCACTAATCCCTAGGATAGAGATTAAAACAGAGAAACAGAGCAAATGTAAAACAAGCATTTGCTGAGTACGTATTTGAATGCATCAACTGTATATGAAGACCTTGATTGCTACAACAGTCATCTTTTGTTACAGATCTTATAAATCTCTCCACTATATGAGGACCCAAAATCACTTCATATTTATTTGTCTGCTTTACATTCTCACAATACAGTGCGTGCCCATTGTAATGCCTTCCATGCCCACCGCCAAGGGCATCTTGTGCCCTTAAACACTCAGCGCTTTTTTTTCCCTCTTGAGTTTGAAACCTTATTTAAAAGACATATCTAGTTGCAGTGAATTGACCTAGCCCTACTCCCCGCCTTTTTTTTTTTTTTCCTGAAAAAGTCTAACCACTTCTGATCATGATACTGGAACCCAATGTGTTAAGTCTAACCCAAAGCTAAAAGATTTGTCTTAACCATTCACTGTCCAACAGATGATTCTGTTTCCTGTTATTCTATTATTAGTATTCTAGTTGACTTCTGTAGCTTCAGTATGTCTATTCATCTTTAGAAATGCATTCAGCAGGTTTTGTCTCATTTATGATTAATGCTTGATTAATTTTGGAACCTAATGCAAGATAATGTGATCCCTTATTTTCAAAGTAGTGAAGTGTAAGAAAAATTAGAAAATTCTCAGAGGCAGGCTACTAAGGGGTATCACCTATTACTTCCATGTAGCAGGGAATCTACATAATTTATCTGGGGAAGAAAAGTAAAGTCTTTTTTTTTTTTTGAATACACACGTGTATGTGTGTGTCTACATATGCATGTATGTATATGCATATACATCTACCCATATTTATATGTAAACACACATATGTAAATGTGTATTCATATATATGTATTATTAACTCATAAATAAGACATCATTTTTCTTATCTAGTATATTGAGGTGCTTGACTAAGAATGGTGATGTTGTTAATCAATCCTTTAATAAAGTTTGCCCTTCTCTTATAAAAATACAAAATTCAGCTCAAAGTGCTTGCTTTCATATCCTTAGTGTTATCGATTTTAAACACTCCATATGTTGTCTTTTGTACCTTTGAAGATAAGATGTAATTATTGGGAAAAAATGGATCAATAAAATAAGAGATCTGGGTGCTTATTAGTTTATCTCACTCTGCCTCAAGCTCAGTTTTTTCAGAGAAAACAAGCCATTTACATGTACTTTTCTAGGGAAAGAAAATTAGCTGGAGTCAGTCAGTGTTCTGGGAGAATTCTTGAAATTTGCTTTAAGTGTTGTATAATATCTGATGGTCAGAGTATCTATAAAATTACTCTGTGAGGCA
This sequence comes from Camelus dromedarius, assembly GCF_036321535.1. Lineage (NCBI taxonomy): Eukaryota > Metazoa > Chordata > Mammalia > Artiodactyla > Camelidae > Camelus > Camelus dromedarius. The sequence continues at coordinate 40,300,807 of NC_087444.1, forward strand.
TCCCTAACATGGCTGGGAACTCTGAAGGAAGTTTTGAGTAGAGTTGTCATTCTGCAACGTCTCAGATATGAGTGATATTTCTGTGGATTCATCTTGGAATGTGTTCTAGGCATACCAAAAATAAGATATTTAATTGTTCTTTGATAATTTTCCAAACTCCACTGTGGCTATGCTTATGCTATGTGGATATAGTTCAGCTAATCATTTGTATGGCAATTCAGTTGACCCTTTTTAAGTGACCAAGATATCGCCACCACCTCCCTTGTGAGGCAATATAGTCACATCTTATCTGCTCAGTTCTTACCGAAATAACAAAAGCAATGCTTCCTCTCCAACCCAGGCTTTAAGACTTAAGATGTATTCATTTCAAACATGCATTATTCATGAATTTCCTTTCTTTTAGTTTATCTGTCCCTGCCTTTACTTTCCTAAATCTAATTTTAGTTTGTGTATAATACTCCGATATTTTGAGAGTACCCTTGGAAAAGACTAATGCATAAATTAACATAAATAATCCCTCAGATGCAATTGTATCCTAAACCATCTGTCTATCTGAAGTCTCAGGTCTTCCATTTGGTTGGTTGGACAAATCCCATGATTTTGGATAAGTCTAGACTTGCCCCAAGTGAAAACACATAACAACATTTAAGTAGAAAGATAGATAAAGTAGAAAGATACTCCCCAGAATATTCTAAAGAACTTGGCATCACAGACTTGTGGTAATCTGAGAATAAACAGAACAAAAGGTCACCTGAAGGCTTTATAAACATTGGTATACTTCCTATTTGTTTCTTCAACTCTTTGCATCTTGGCTTATATCTTTATTTTTTATTCTTTTCTTTTCCTTCCATTTTTCTCAGTGCCTTGCACCTCTGCAGAAGAGAGGTTAGTTGGTTTACCTATTGTCAGCATAGATGGGACCAGGGACACTAGTCTTGTCCAGTCAAGCACCTGATACTTGATTATCTTGTAAATATTTCCAACAAATTCCTCTCCTCTATTACTTACAGCATGACTACTAATAGCAAAAATACTTAGGAATAAATATAATTATAACTGTGTAAAAGTGTATTATTATCTATATTATTATTGAGTGCTCTGACACTCCAGGCACTTTTATGTACATTGCCTCCGTTCTTATATGTATTATGTAAAAAAGATCCTGTTGTTATTGTCCAGAGAAAGTAACTAAGGTTTAAAGAAGGAGAGTGACTTGCCCAAAGACATACAGATACAGACTTGCCCAAAGACATACATTCCATGCAAGATATGTGAGACCTATCTGCATCTGCTAAAGCACATTCCTTGAGTAATTCCAGTGATTTACAGCTCACCAAATGGTAGAGCAGCCAATGTTTTTTTCCTCTTAATAGAAAAAATGTTTTGCTAGGAAGGTCTTCTGCATATGAAGGTGAACTCAGGCCATCTTCTGTCAAGCATTTGATTACTCAGTAATCATAATCTATTGCACTTATTTCATATTTTCAGAGTTCCAGCACATATATAATAGAGATTATTATTCATTAACATAATATTATTTCCGAGAATACTTACATGCAGATGCAGAATGGCATCATCAAGTTTAGATGTTAATTGAATGCATCATAATACATAAAAGGTATTTCTCATGTATTCATTTAGTTTGGTAGGAATTTAGATTCATGGAAAAACCAACACTTGCTTTTTTTTTCTGGCTGAATGTTGAAATGCAACCAACTAGCTCAGCAGAATGCCATGCCCCAACAATCAAAGTGGTCTGGGTCCTTACTTTGTTGTTGTGAAGACAGATTACTACATTTACTGCTGGCAAGCTCTCGGTAACTTCTAAAGCAAAAGAAAGTAGTTCTACCCTTTGAACCCACAAAGGCCAATGAAAGAGAAATTATTAGGATATGGAAAATTAGGGATTATATTAAAAAATGCAAAGGATAAAGGACACTTACTCTATTTAATTTCTTTCATTTATTCAGTATAAATTACTGACACCTACACTATGATAAACATAGTGCCAGGACCTGAAAGTACCTATAGAGATAACATATTATCTCTTCCTTAGTCAAATGGAATTTGTGGTCTAATGGGAGCACAAATGGTTTTGTCACACTGTAGCATGTGCTGCTGGGCTACAGAGGATACAGAGGAAGCGGGGTCTGATTTTGCAGAGGATGTGGCATTTGCACTATGCTTTGAATCGAGATTAGGTGATTCTGGGAAGAGAAGAACACACTGAGAACAAGAGACAGGCAAAGACAACATCATTCTAAAAAGAATAAGGATCTTTTTAAGAATTATAAGCAAGAGGGCATTAATAATAACAGCATTGTCTGGTTTTAACTATTCTAGAGATGATATGGTGAATAGATGACAATTGGGTAAATCAGAAGATTAAAACATTCTAGGCAAGAATTGATGTGGGCTGACTTAGGTAACAGCAGTAAGAATAGAGAGAGGAGACACAATGACTATTCAAGGATTGGCATATGAATAGAACATATTAACCAATTGATTTGGACACTGTACAATTTCAAAACCATCTTGGCCACATTCTGAAACAACTTTGCACAGCTGCAGTCAGACAATGCTTCATCTTGGCCTTACTTTCTACATACTTCCCCCTTCCTGACCTCGGGTTCTTCTGACCCTATGGCAAGGGACACATGCAGAACTTGCTCTGTCTCACATATATGCAACTGAGAAGTCAAAGAAGTTAATGCCCACAGAGCCATCCATAGCCAGGGGTGGATGATCGGTAAATGCTTCTTCCTTTCATCCCTAAAGCAGTCAGTTCTGAGATACAGTTTATAAAGCCACTCAGAAGATCCCAGATGATGGAGCATCCAAACCCGTAGCAATGACCAACACCGTAACAATCCAATCAACTACCTATAGCAATGAGCAGCACTGTAACACATCTTTACATTGACTTTTATTTCTTCTCCGTGTCACTAACTTGGTTCTGCACTCACACTCCCTGTGTATCAATCTCCAAATAACCTCATGAAAGCTTGTGTCTCAGGTTCTATTGTGAAAGTGAATTAGGGCAAGGTACTGGTTGATACAGAATATCTGATGAAGTATATCATGTTTGTAGGTTCTCATCCATATTCCTAATTTGGGGAAAACTCTGTGAAGACCTCATTATGCCCACAGTCAGCAGATACATGATCTGATGATTCAGAGGGCAGATAAGAACAGCTGCTCAATAAAATGATCCATACCCTAAGATGTGTTCCATTGTGACAGAATTAGCTAGCCCAATCAGATTGTCAGTGAGATCATACATGAGACAAAATAGAAGAAAAATGGGGGAAAAACACATTAGAAACTTGAACGGAAATGGAAGGAATAGATAGATAGAAAAAAGCCACTAAGGAGAATTGTGCATATGTGCGGCTGCAAGCTACAGTCATGAGGAAGCAGAAACCATAAGTAAACAGATGCCATGAAGTAATAAAAAGATTCCCAAAGTATAAAGGAAGTGTCAGCTGGTAGCGAGAGAAAAAGAGAGCAGATGACAGAACAAGATGCTGTAAAAAAGAAAGAGGGAGAACAGAAGTTCCTCAGTTCCTGACTTCCATTTCTTATTTCTGTTCTTCACCACAAGTGTTCTTACGATAAACTCCATTTTTAAAAAGTGTTCTATGTAATCCTCTGAGTCTTCTAACTAGAAGAGAAACACTAAACCTTTGTCCATGCTGCTCCCTCTGGTATTATACAACAGAATCTTCCCACAACCCGGAACAAAAGGAAGTTCCGCCCAGGCCTCCCACATATGTCTTTGAAAATCTTCCCCTTTAGTTTCAGCACATTTTCATTGATTCCGCTATCAGGAGCGCAACCAGACTAAATCATCTAAGACTCATGACATTATGCAATATCTTGGAAATACCAAGCACTTTAATGTAATTATCTTGTCTAAAACAGTTTAGCAAACAAAAAGTCAAGCTTCTGATGGATTAGGCTAATCACACTGGTTATTGTATTATTTTTCTTTCCCATGTGTCTCTCTGTTGGTACATTTCACTTGGAGGAGGATCTAGACAGACAGCATTTTTCTTCGTTTCTTAAAACTTGATGTTGAATCAATATTATTATGCAAAAAACACAATAATGGAAGTAATTTTTGTGGTTATGGATTTGGAAATAAGGAAGAGTCTGATGTTATCATTTTAATTTGAATGCAGAATCAGAAACATAAAAATTCATAGTAAAAAAGTAAAGAGAATGTTAAACTGAAAACTTCCATCTGTGGTAATATTGATAGACTGTGGAAGGGGTGACATCCAAATCAAGGATTGGAAATTTTTCCCTGTAAAGGACCAGATAGTAAATTTTTGATTTGTGAGCCAACCAGCCTCTGTCATAACTAATGCAATCACCAGAGTAGGAGCATGTAAGAAGAGAAAATTCAGGCGTTCATATTCAAAATAGAGAGGGTTCAAAGATTGTTAAGAACATGGCCTTTTGGAGGAGGGGGTGAGTAATCTTGTGCCATGGAGAAGGGATGTTGCAGACTGAGTTACCTAGGAAACAGAATCTGAAATAGAGATTTGTGGGCTGAGGCTTTATAGGGTAGTGCTCCGGGGGTGGGGGGCGGGGGAGCGCCTGTGGTAGGAAATGCAAGAAAGTGAAATTGGGCAGAGGGAGTGTTAGGCCTTAGTGCAGTCTCAACAAAGGCCTCAGACGATCATGTGAGTAGCTCTGAAATTGGAATGACCCTTTCAGAGCTGTCCCAGGTTAAGTCATAGGAACAAGGCATTAGTGCTTCCATACTGATTAATCTTTAGTCAAGGAATGCTCTGGAATGGAAGTGTATCATTAGGGGAGAGGACTCTCTCCAGGGGAAGTGATCCCCAAAGAGTGATGAGAGCTGATGGCTGTCTGACAGCAGCGTTCCCAGCTGCTCCTTCATTCTTAAAAGAGGATCTAGTGGCCTATCCTAGTATAAATATAGTCTACCTCTTACCTGGACCTTATCTACCACTGGTTCTATTTATGTCTTTTCTTTACAGTTCTAGAAGCAGATGCTCCAGTATTTCTGGGAAAAACTAGAAGGAAGATTAGTGGGATGAATTCTAGTCCCTCCTCAACGGGTATGTCAGGGCTGCAACTGATTTTCTTTGTCTCCCTTCTCTTTACCCATCCTCGATTCCACTGTTGACGCCGGCATGGCCCAGATCTGTATCCCTAGAGAAATCTGAACTCATGGTCACCATTCCCTTCTTAAAAAGGGGTTGGTTATTGAACTTGTCCAATTAAACTAAAAAATGGACGAGGGAGTTCAAAGAGGCACCCAAGTGAATCACATGGGTGAGTTTATTTATTCTGCCCTCATTTTGACAGTTGCACTGATAACAGCCCTGGCCACTTCTGATGAAGGGGATTAACTAGCCCTGGTCAAGATGATTATCCTGCTTCTTGAGTGCTGGTCACGTTTCATGAAGCCTGAAGTGTCAAAGTGGAAGCTACAGTTTGTGTTTCATTAGGGCTCTGGTGTTCCCTAGTGGAAGTGTTCTGCTCCCTTTTGAAATCAGGACATACAAATTTAGAGCGCAAAATTGCAAGGATGATAAGAACAGATCAGAAATCATATATTCTGATAAGATATTAGGGGACCATTCCTGGGTTCCTGGACCCATGCTTTAAAGTGTACACCACATCCTGGAAGATGGCTCTCCATCTTCTCAAGGTATTGTCCGCGGGCTAGTGCCTCAAACTGGCTCTTCTAGCACTCTGTCTGGCGGCGTCTGGCCAGTACGTGGATCTCATAGTCGGGGGCTTATTCTTACACCACCTTTGCTATACGTGGGTCACTTGAATTAAAGTGATGTTAAGTGGAATTCTATACTGGAGGATTAAACACCCTGTTAAAGAGCGGTGATGGCAGAAGCCTGACTTGCAAACAATGCAAACACATGCCTAACAATGTAGAAAGATTCTCCCTGGTTGTTTTGTGACTTTTCAATGGTGGATGCTGTTTGGTGGGTGTTAAAATATGATTTGAAAATCTTCACACTCCGGGCCCAGTTGCTTTTGTTTTTCTACATGCTTCTAACCCCAGATTTTCTTGTCCCTGACCTTCTAAATATCATTCATATTCATGTGTAATTTAATGTCAGACCACTAATCTCTTCAAACAGTGAATGGCACTTAACCTCTAATTGTTGATTAATCACTCTCCCATGTGCGTTGTCTTTTTCCAAAACAATCAAGATTATCAGTGGTCACCCAATTCCACTGCTCTTATACTTGCTACTACTCACCTGTCTGATACATGAAAGCAGCTAATAACATTTACTTAAAACAGTGTAATCTCTCAGTTCATTACTGGTGAAAGTTTTTACCATTGCACTCACATCTTGCGCCAGGAAGAATCTGTGCTCCACCTGCCGTCGGTGTTGGGCCCCTTATTACCAGCTGAGCAGCAAGTGATCCAGCTCCAAAATCCCATCCTAGAATCTGACTTCTCAGAATATTCTTGGCACCAACAGAAGTAGGGTTTGTTCCCCCAAAAGCAAACTCAGATATGGAGAGTAGTTTGCCAGAGATTTATTAGGGGACATTCTTGGAGTCACCAAACATAAAATGGAAGAAAGTAGGACTGGCTAAAGGGAGAAGATGGGCTCTAATTCAGGTGCAACAAAAGTCTCAACCATCTCGATGGGGAAGTTCTTAACCTGAGGTAATCCTTCAGGGTTGTCCCAAGAACTGGCAGGGGAACCACTTCTTTGTGTGGATTGTTGACCAGTTAGTGGATGAGGACTGACCTGGGAAACGTGTTATAAGAATATTACTGGTAAACAATTTAAGAGGATAACTGATATATCATTAAGAAATATATATAGTTAATTTGTAATTAAATATAATCTCTTTCCTCTAATTTAAATGGCTAAGTACAGTAAAATATCCATTCACTTCCTCACTTATTTAAAGAACAGATATTTAACTAGTAGATAACTATGCCAGGTACCATGTTAGATGCTGGAGAAATAATACAGTACAAAATTTATAGGTGTTACCCTCACACAGTTAAATTTAACATGTAACATTTTTTTTTGTTCCTCCAGAGAGAATTTGGAAACTCCTTTAGGTCTTACTCAGATCACTCAATGAAGATACAGTTTCTCTGTTTTTGTTTCTTTTTTTTTTTTTTTTTTTTTAAGGGCTTATAGGTGGCTATAGTGGGGGAAATTTTTAAATACATTAATGAATAATAACATATCAAATGAGGTTATACTTGTAGTTACAAAACTGTCTGTAACCGCTGCAAATAAAACAAATCATGGTAAGTACTGAGAAAGAGTTAAACAGAAAGCTAGCACTTAGGCCGAGCTGGAAGCGCCTTTCATTAAATACTAGCTGGGCAAAGAACTGATTTAGGGGCAAGGGCTTGGCATGGTAGAGAGACTATAGGAAGGACAGTGCTCCTGCACTGAAGGACTAACTGAATCCAAAGTTCCTGGTTTTCTCTTTAATACATTCTGTATTTCCTGAGAATATCTGGTGTATTTTCACATGTTGCTATTCTTTGAAGTCCAGCCCACACACAAGTCTTTGCAGCCCCAGTGGCAGTTGGCAGGAGGTTAGTCACATTATTGGAATTCAATAGGCTTTTGATTAAACAACTATAAAATTCAGTAATTTCAAATACAAGGGAGTGGTCCTTTTTTTAGTTATTTGAGATTATTCTATAATCAAACGAACGTTATTCTCTGATTTAAATTTAAAATGAAGCAGAGTGGGTACTTTCCATGTTGGTGTTTTTAAACAGCATGAACTCTGGCCAAGAGCACTTCAAGGAACTAATGTGAGTGAGTCACCTGCATTTCCTAGTGAAGTTGTGAATTTCATCAAGGTTGAAAAAAAAATGAAACCTCAAGGTATTAATTAACTTGCTGAAGGAACACATAGGTAAATGGCAGAACTTGGAACCTCTTAGGTTTCCTGCATTTCTCTAACCATAAAACCTCAAAATCAGAGTAACAATGGTTTCCTGAGTCTTTTTTTCTTAATATTTAATGTCAGATCATTGTTGGCAGGTGTTAAATTCTTACTGATAACAATGAGAACATTCAGAGGAAGCATCAGCTCTTTAATCTTTAAAAAAATGTCTATTTTTGTGTCTTCTTTTTAAGGGGCTTACTATCACTTTTATCAGAACAGATTGTTTGTCAATAAATCTGAAGAAATCTCTTAATTTATTAGACCATTATTTCTGTTGGGAGAAAAATGGAGTTTTCTAGGAGGCTTTGTTGTTATTTTATCATGAGTTATTTCTACACAAAGATATAAAATGGAAAGAATTGGAATCAGAAATACGTAATTCTAAGTTTGGTTCTTCTACTAGTACCGAGGTTTTTTCTTCATTGAACTCAACTTCTCAACCTGAAAAGAGAAGTGGATAGAATAATCCTTGAGTCCTTTTCCACTCTTTCTATATGCAACATAAATCAACTGCGTCTTCTTAAGTCTCTATCTCAAACTGGTGTTAAAAGTCAAATAGGACCTCCCATATCAAATCAAGAAAGACAAAGGCAACAAAGTTTTTTCAGGACTATCAGTGTATTCAAACGCCTCTAGCAGAAAGTACTCCCATCTTCAGATGCTGGCTGAGTTCCTGGCAGGTGCTGGACACATTGTAGATGACAGAAATAATGATTTAATACTCATCTTATTAATTTCTTTGAACAGATGATGACATTGAGTATGTGAGGATGTGACATTGGATGTATGAGTAAGCTATTCAGACATGTTTGATCTTGTGCATCAGTAAGTCCCCTGCCATTACAGCAAATGGGAGTCAGATGAAAACATGACCCTCTGTTTCCTTCCTAAACCAAATAAACTCCCATGGATTCTCACATTAAAAGGCTTCCTCCTGGATCTCCTTCTCTTCAATCTCTCTCCAAACTAAAATATGTCCTGTGGTGGATAGAACCATGGTCCCCCCAAAATGTCCATGCCCTAATCCTGCAACCTGTGTCTGTTACTTTGCATGGCAAGAGGCACTTTCCAGATATGGTTAAGTTAAGGATCTAGAGATAGGAAGATTATCCTAGATTATTGAGGGGTCTAATGTAACCATAGGGGACCTTATAAGAGGAAGGCAGTTGGGTCAGAGTTATAATAAGAGATGTGATGATGGAAATATAGACCAGAGAGAGAAAATGAGATGTAAAGCCATACTGCTGGCTTTGAAGATTTAAGAACAGACTACAAGCCAAGGGAGGCAGGTGGCCTCCGGAAAAGTCAAGGAAACAGATTCATACCAGAGCCTCTAGAAGGAATGTAGCTCTGCTAACCGATTTTAGACTTCTGATGTGAAAAGTAAGATAATAAATTTGTGTTGTTTTAAGATACTAAAATTGCAGTAATTTGTTACAGCAGCAACAGGAAATTGATACAGTTCCCAGTCTCTATCTCTAAAGAAAGAATATCCCTTCTTAAATTAGTCTAAGAGTAAATAGAAAACAAAGACTCAAATTAGCAACTCTCTATGGGTTATAAAGATTAAATGTTATTAAAATAATAGATCGAGATTTATATTTTAGTTGCCATGGTGATTATTAGATCTGCATCTATGTAATGTATTGTTTTGAGCAACGTGATCCATTTTGAATAAAACAAAGTAATGCAATGTATTCCTGTGGTTCACTGTAAGTATATAACCCTTGGAAATAAGTATTTCAAGTTTAATATCAATTATTTTTTAAAAAATACTGATTATATCCTGGGCACTGTTATGAGTGTGTATGTGTGTATGTCTATGTGTGTGTGTGTTTTCAATTTTATGTGGAAAGCATTATCTGCAAATTTCTATCGTATGGCTGTAATTTCTAGTTATTCATTAATTCATGTTGTCATTTCTGATTATTTGTGGCATAGTTTGAGTAGATGCATAACCATAAATGTTTGAAAGTGTCACTTGCCTGTAACTAACAGGGAGAGATAAGGCATGAGTTCCCTAACATTTCTGAGTCGTCATTTCCCCTTCATTCTTATTTCATAAAACATCACTGCTGTTATTCTTTATCTGCTTCTTCTCTTCAAATGAACCTTCTCCTTAAGACTGAAATGTCAGGAATTGACAGAATTAAAAGTACTGCATTTCTCTGAAAAATTAGCGTTATCAAAGGTTTCAGAGCATTACATTCCGAACATGAAGCTCTGTTGCTAGAATTTCGAATGTCTGTCATCTTTGGTATTTTAAACTTTCATTTATAGTAAAATTTTCAGTTTGTAAAGCACTTTCCTTTGGGAAGAACACAAGGTTCAGAGTTATCTGCTAGGTTTCTGACCCCAGCTTTGCACTTACAAGCTATGTGGACACTGGCAACCTGCTAAGTATCTCTGAGTCTCAATTTTCTTATCAAAAATTTAAAAAAAAAAGTGGAAATGATGATGTTTATCTTATATGTTTCTTTGAAGATGAAATAAGATAATATATGTGAAAAAGATTGTTACACTATAAAACACTATGCAAATAATAGTAACAATTCTTAATATTGCTATTATTGGCTACCTATTGATGAATAAAAAATTATCTTAAAACATAGTAGCTTAAGACAATAACCATGTGTACTATCAAGCTGCCGTGGATGAAAATTCTGGGTGTGGCTTAGCTGAGCTCTCTGGTTCCAGGTGTCTTAGGTGTAATCAAGGTGCCATTTCAACACTCCACTCCAGCAGCATCCTGCACCGCGTTCTTGGCTGATTCAGTTCCTTGAGGGCAGTTGGAATGAGGCCTCCATTCCTGGCTAGCTGTTTTCCCTAGGACCACCCTCAGTTCTTTGCCCTGTGGGTGTCTCATAGGGCAGCTTAGGACAGACATGGCAGCTGGCTTCCCTCAGAGCAAACAAAAGGTCAGGAGAGGGTAGGCAAGATAGAAGCCACAGTCTCTTAGTAACTTAAACTAAAAAAAAACCTATCATTTTTTTGTACGGTTGTCCTTCTATTCATGGGAGCTTGGTTACAGGATGACCATGGATTTCAAAATCCAAGGATGCTCAAGGCCTGTATGTAAAATGAAGTAGCACATTCTCTTGGATACTTTCAATCATCTCTAGATTACTTATAATACTTAATACAATGTAAATGCTATGTAAATAGTTGTAAATACAATGCAAATGCTATGAAAATAGTTTCCAGTCAGCAGCAATTCAAGTTTTGCTTTTTGGAACTTTCTGGAATTTTTCTTCTGAGTATTTTCAACCCAAGTTAGATTGAATATGTGGATAGAGAACCCAGGGCTAGGATGGGCTCTGTACTCTATTCATTAGAAGTGATTAATTCAGCCCAACTCACATTCAAGTGGAGGGCTTTACAAAAGAATGTGAATTCCAAAAACTAGAGGTTATCCGGAGCCATCTTGGAAACCACTACTACCATAATCATTATTTTTTTTTTTTTACATCTTTATTATGGTCTGATTCCTGTACTGTAAACTACACATATTTCACATGTACATTTAATGAATTTTGATAAATGTATACACCCATAATCATTACTTTACAGTTCTTAAAATTATCCTTCATGAAAATCCTTGGCATTGGTCAAGGCATTTTCCTTTAAAAGAAGGTTCTTGAATGGTTAATTAAAGGCAGAACAGACACTCAAATTCCATTTTAAAGCTCCACTTCCTTATATATTTGAATGTATATTTTACTGATTGTATTAAAGTATAAGGAATATTTTATAACTTCTCTTACCAGAAGCTTTTATCTAATGCTGGACCTGGGTAATGGAATATGCCAAGTTACAGAGTTCTGCAAAGCACTTGGTTGCAGAGGAAAAACAGATTAATGCTCCCTTAACTATGACTGCACTAGTGGGTGCAGCATGCAATCATGATTTCCAAAACAATTATTTTGAATTTAATAGCTCTCCAACCCCTTTTCTGGTACTGCGACAAGACTACTGATTTAATGGTGCACCAAGCTGCTAGAAAGCAGAGGTTAAAACCCATGGTTAAATGATTCAGGTGAGCGGTATTGAAAACTATCACCACGTGGACAATTCTCCGGCTCTGGGAAAGGGGAAGGGGAGGGTGGTATGGGGAAGGGGATAAAGAGGAAAATAGAACAAAACAGGAAAAGCCACCAGGCAGCTGAGGCTTTCAGTGGCACTCAGATACTGCCAATTTTTTTTCTTTTCTTCTTTTTTTTTTTTTTGTCACTCCAAATGTTAAATTGAGGTGATTATAAAGCTCTTGTTTTGTTTTGCTTTCAACGAAAAAGTGAAAATTAAAAGACAGTGGGAATAAAGTGTGGGGAGAGCTTTTGACAGCTGAAGGATGGAAAGCCCATTACCCATAATCATAATAATACAAACCCGTCTGGACAATACTGAGGGAGGGAGCCTCTCACAGGAGAGGCGCTGGAACTGACCCAGGCCTGGCAGGCCCTGGGGCCATCACAGGAATGAGACTGAAAAGCCCCAGGGAGAAGCATTGAAGGCTGCCAACATGGCGGGCTCTGAAAGTGGCACTCTGCGATGACAATGGCAGGCCGGAGAAGTGACAGTGCACTGGCTGCCAGTGGGTGGGACGATGCAGGAACAGGCTGCCTGCCCAGAGGGCCGGAGACCTGGTAGGAGAGGGATGTGAGGGGCATGCAGAGCTACAGAAGAAACCTGTATGCCAAAGAAAAGCATATCTAATCAGAAATCAGTTAAAGGAATGGACTGGGGCTTTAAATCCAGAGCATGAAATACAAAGATGGGGAAGAAATAGAAAAAGATTTCTAAATGAGCAGTTCTCTGGGTGATAAAAATAAACTTAATTTTGTCTAAATGGGAGGGGGCTTATTTTATTTTTTACAAATGTTGGCATATGGAAAAGTACACAAGTCATATTTAATGATTTAATGGATTTTCATAGATTTTTCTCCTTTTAGTTGGCACCTAGATTTAAATAAAAGACCATGAACTGCCCTCAGGCCCTCTTTCATTTACTGCCCACAACCCTATCCCCAGAGTAATCCCCATACTATATCAAGAGGATAGATTAATGTGTCTGTTTGAACTTCATGTAAGTGAAACCTTATAGTACGCTCTTGTCTGGTCTGTTTTGTTCAACATTGTCTGAAACTCATCCACATTCTGTGCCAAGGCTTTCTCATTTTCATTGCTTTATGGAATTCCAGTGTGTGAATATATCACAAACTAATTATTTGTTCTACTTTTGAAGGGTATTGAGTAGTTTCTAGTTTGGGGCTGTTCTTAGTCGTCTTGTTTTGAACATTCTAGGGTCTCGCACTGCCATATCTTTGGTCTTTATACCTACAAGTGCAGTTGAGACTCATCCAGGATGCAACCATTTGGCTTTGGTAGATATTGCCAAGTGCTTTTCTAAAGTGATTGTACCAGTGTTTGCCCCTGCCAGCAGTGTATGAGTTTCCGTTGTTCCGTGGACTTGCCAGCGTGCATTCTTGCTTGTTTCTAGCATCACAGCGGTCACAGTAGGTATGCATGGATAGTGCTTTAACATGTTAACTGATGTGTGTTTCCTCCTCCCCTCCTTCTTTAAGCCCAGACCCCATACCTCTACCTAGGCAGCTAGCCATGACCCAGGACAACCGAAGAGTGACCAAAACGGCTAGGAGGGTACAGGTGGATCCTGTCTAAGGAAGGGCCATGTGGGACAAGTTGCGCTAGGACAGTGGGAAGACTGCCCTGCCCCACTAAGATGTCAGCTCCAGTGGTAGCACTTCTATTTCCCCTCCCTAGATCTGTACAGAAGTTGCCTCTAATTTAAATACTAGCAATCAATAAATAGCAGCATAGTGACAAAGTAGAGACAAATTAAAACACCTTAGGCATGGAGTAGGGAACAGGAGTGAACCCTAGCTCTGGTCTAAAAAATCAAATGATATTTGGCAAGTTGCAGGGCTTCTCTGAGCCCCAAATATCTAAGCTGTAAATGCCAGAGACAATTCTTTATGATGCATAATGTATTAAGCTATCTCCTTAAAAGATTCCTTCAGTAAGGCTAATTTTTCATTTTGTGAAATATATCAAACACTGTTTTCTATGTGGATGACATAATTCACCTCACCCTTTATTCTCTAGGTTTTAGTGTCAATTGACCATAAGAATTGGAATTAGATTATCAATAGCATCGTAAATCAGGACGAGTTAGAATTTCAGATTTACATTTCTCTAATTAAAATCAAAAGTTTAAAAATTTGCATTGTTGCAAAGAGCATTTCAAGTTTTACATGCAGAATGTAAAGTGTGATCCTAAAGAGAGAAAAATCCTGTAGTGTTTCATGATTATTTAAAAAAAATAGTTCTCAAAATGTTGATACGACGCAGTGATTGGGATAAAATATTAGCCAAATGTGTGTTAATTAATCTCCAGTATAGATGGAAACATTTACTTAGGATTCTCTTTCAGCATTTCTTGTTTGCTTTCCAGAGTCGTCACAGATGCACGTATAGCTGTGTTTAGAGCATAGCTGTGGAGTGCAGACATTGTGTATTCATATTTGCTTAATGCTGAAAAACAAATAGATTCACCCTCAAAGAAAACCAGTTTGGTTTCCCAGTCACGGTTCTTATCTGGATTCATCAGAAAAAGAAGAGGTAACCAAGAAGAATCTCTAAAGGGATAAAACAAACAAACAAACAAAAAATGATCTTTAAGCCCAAGTCAGGGAAGGCATGGAAAAAGCGAAGCTTGGAAATGTTCTAGTAGCAAGAAAACAGTTTCTTTGGAGACAGTCTCTGCATATAGCCCCTGCCCGAGTTCCCTTCAGTAAGTCAGAAAACGAGCGGATTTTTTTAAATCTTTGTGGTTTGAAAGTAAACATTAATGTGAATGGAAGGTTTATAAAACTCGTAACTGAAAATCAAGTTTTGCTGTTACATGAAGTAATTAATAAATCTGCTCCAAGGTCCTGAATAACTCATGAACTAATTGAAGAAACAGATGTGATTCTTGAAAGAGTCAACTTCTGAGTGTGTATATCTTTCTATCAAACACTTTAGAGCAGGAATAAACCCAAAGTGACGAAAGGTACTCATGAAGGGGCCCTGATCAAAGTTTATTTCAAGTTTTCTCTGAACTTCATAGCCTGGAAATAAAATGCTAGACTGTTAATAACTATTTTTTCAACATAGTGCTTCACACTTATTTCCTTTCAAAACTTTCAAAACATATATATATATATATATATGTATGAACTTACCAATGTATCATGGATAGCTATATTTATATGTATATATCTTCTCTGTCTCTTTTGTATATATCGAGAGAGAGACAAACATAGTATTTACCCCAAACCAAACTGCTAAAATTGATTCTGATGCATAGACTCAGTTTATCTTCTCTAAAGTGCTAACTGAACATGTGTGCCTTTTTTATTAAGAAAAAATAGTTAAACAGTGAATATTCTAAGTCACATGGTATCAGTACATTTAAATTTCATTTAAAAATTATTGACTTGCTTTTTTGAATTAGCTTGAATCCTCTCAACAGGAGTGAATCCACTAGTTTATGCTTCAAGTGCTCAAAGATTATCATCTAATGGGGAACTCAGTAACCTGTGGGAAGGTAATTAGATTTCACAATGCATTTATAACAACATACAACAATAAGCAATATATAACAGCACATTTTCTTTTATTGTATAGATGAGAAAACTAAAACCAAAGGGGTTAATTATCTCATCCAGGGTGTTACCATAAGTGATGAAACCCAGCACAGTCTGATGCAAATATGCTCTTTACAATGATGCCACGCTTCCTTAGGAGAAGAACAAAGATAGATTCTGCTTCTGTAACCTAAAAAACAAGGCAGCGAGGACCACAGATGGCATCCCAGCTGTGTCTAATATACACCTGGGACAGCAGTGTCACCTGAAACCATTTCACATCACACAAACAGAAACACAGTTTTGCCAATTACCTGGTTAATCCTGTTAATTTCAGTGAAGCAATGAGGTTTCAAAATAAATTTTATTTGGCCTGAAACTTTGGTTTGGCTGTCTGCGTCTATCGAAGGAACTGGATAATCAGGAAATCTTCTCTGAGTCCTGCTTGGCCACATCTAACTAGGTGTCATTAAATAACCTCTCGTTCAATCTGGTGTGAAATGTGGCTATTCTGTCTTAAATATTGTATATGCCTGTCATACATTGTTTTGGACCATACCTAGACTGCTGCTTAAACATCTTCAAACATTGTGCAGTGTATGTTTGAGTACATGGTACAGTTGGAGCGTTAGGTATCGGAGTCACAGGTTAGATGATGAGGAAGGTGGGGGGAGGAAGGTCAGAAGGCTGGAAAGTCAGTTACTTCTACTGTAATTTAGCACCTCTTTTCTCTCACTCTGGAGAGACGAATGTTGTGTGTGTGTTTATTTTAAAGACCACTTGGGGAGAGGCTGTTAACTGTCATCAAATAAGTTTCATATGATTATTCTTCTATTCATTTATTTTCCATGCATTCTAAAATAGAAAGTTTCATGTTGTCATTCTCTATACTAGATATTAATTCCTAGATGAGTTTGATTTTTTTCCCCTGCAGTTGAATGGTGATAAAATGGAGCTATTTTGAAGCACATTAAATCTGCAGATTTGAACACTTTGATGCCAGTGTTCATTTTATTGCAAGGTATCCTATTTGCACCTTCATAAAACTGAATGCTTGCATGTACCATATAATTAAATTTAACCATACCGAAAGCTCAGGTCTCTGCATTTGTTAACTCTTGACTGCATCACTGCCTAGGAGTTTTGATAAAGTTTACTGCAGTTTTCTTAACTCTGATGTGAATTATCTAGTAGGCAATCCAATTCTGGACTTTAGGGAAAGCAAAACACTACTTTCTTATTTCCATGGCCCCTATCACAATGACACAGTACTGCTCTGGCAAAGATAGCTATGATTGGCAAGGAGTTCTTTTCTCCTGGGATATGGGACTCCCTTCCTGTTGGCTCTAACGTCTGCCCTGAGGAACATAATTGCTCTTCTGAGGGACGTAGAAATTAGTTGTTGTTCTTCAAGATTGGAACTTACAAAATACATCCCGGCTGGTCACCAGAAAATGAAAATTTTGCGGATCTTGGAAAGTTTGAAGCTGCTAAAGGTGGCATTTGCAGTCTGTTCCTTCAGCAGGATTTTATTCAGATCAGTTCTACAGGAAACCTAGAGGATATAATAAGAAAAAGGACAGAGAGGAGCAGATTCACTGGAATAGAAAGTTACAAAGCACCCAACACGGGGTTTTTAAAAGATAGATGTGCTTTTCAAGGCAAAGTGCCGCAGCCCCATCTAATCTGTTAAAGTAATTGCTGACAGGTATATTTTTGCTTCCTCAGGCATGACCAAATATAAACTGATAGTCTGTCCTGCCTTATCTCCACTCACTACCCACCACATGTCTACTCTCTGATCAAAAGAGATGACAAACACTTTCCCAAAGGCCCCTGTGATTTACCCCTCTGCTTCCCTACTCACCCTGCTTTCTGTTTCGATTACCTGTTATGTGCTCACTGCTTAAGTAAAATCCAGAAGTTAAAGCTTAGATGTCATTTCTTTTGTGAATCTGTCATGGTCTTCTCAAAAGTACTGCTTATAAATGCTGCCTCCATTGGCCTACCTCCCTGTCACTCTTCAACCACTCTGATCGAGTTTTGCCATGCTTTTCCACTGAACGTGACCTTACAAAGTCACGAAAGCCGTCCACACTGCCCAGTGGATGGGCCTTTCTCTGTTGTCCGCGTCACACTAGATTTTTCAGTAGCTTTCCAAACAGTAAGCCATGGCTTTCTTTTTGAAAGACTCTTCTATCTTGACTTTTGAGACTCACCTCTCTACTGATTTTCCTGTTAGTTCCTTGGCTGCTTTTTCTCATTTTTCTTTGCTAGCTCCATTCTATCCAAAATCTATATATTGGGTTTCCCCCTGGCTTAGTTTTAGTTACTTTTTTCAAACTACCACCTCCCCTAACCCCTGGAAAGGTCATTTATTCCCAAGGATTCAAACATCATTGTTATCCTAATCACTTCTACATTTATCCATTCAGACCAGACCTCTCTGTGATTTTTCCTATCTGCATATCTAAACTATGTACTTTACGTCTTCCCTGGAATAATTCCACGTGTATTCCAACATAACTTTTGATTTGCACCCCCACAACCCACCTTGCGTCTACCTACTTGCCCAAGCAGAATATCGAGGAAATATCCTATTTACTCTTTCTTTCACATGCTTCATCTATTACATCATGAGCAAGTTCTAGAAATTTTGATACAAAAGTCTTAAATCTTTCTACTTCTTTCTGTCTGCACTACTACCACCGTGTATGTGTGTATACACACAGATTAGTACACACAGGGTAAATTTTAATTACTATATGCAAAGTATATATGTGATTTAAAGAAAAATTTTTTAATATACTTTTATTGAAGTATAGTCAGTTTACAGTGTGTCAATTTCTGGTGTACAGCACAATGCTTCAGTCATATAGGAACATACATATATTCATTTTCATACTATCTTTCACCATAAGTTACTGTAAGATATTGAATATAGTTCCCTGTGATATACAGCATAAACTCATCATTTAAGAGAAATTTTAATTTTTATAATTTTAAAAACATAAACTATATTTATAAATTTATTTTAAATATATAAAATTATATATAATTGTAAATTATATATACATACAGTTTTTTACAATTTAATTGTATTGTTTTCTGAATAATATAGCCAGTTTAATGAGATTGCATGCACACAGCATCAAGTGTGGTATTTTAGGCTTTTTAAATTAGATCATGCTACAGCTGTATCATAGGGCTCTGTTCTTTTGAAACCGAAATACAAACAAAACTAGTTATAGTGAACAAAATCAGAACCATGGTTGCTCTGAGGGTGCTGGTGGCTAGTGGACGAGTGGTGAGAAAGAAACTGATAGGAATGGTGTTCATAGGGAACTTTCTGAAAGGATCATAATCCTCTGTGTCTTGTTTGGAATGGTGGTTACATAGATATTTACAACCATCAAAACTCGTCCAACTGATTGCTTAAGATTTGACCACTTTATGTTAATTGTATATCCAGTAAAATAAAGAAAGCCATACATTAAAGGTTTTAGTAATTTCCCACTGAATGTGCAACAAAATCCTTACCCCTCAGAAAGATCTGAATGGTCTTGCCTCTGTCCACTTCTCCAGCCTCATCCTGTGCTCGCTTCACTCACATCTTACTCACCTTTTAGTTTCTTGAATGTAGGTGGCTTTTCATGGTAAGTGGATTGTCTGTCTCCACCATCATTATCAACCTGCACCTACACTTTACTTGGTTAGTCCCTGAGCCTCAGTTTTAGTGTTTACCACTATGCTATCAAAAATAGGTATCTGTTACAAAATTATAATATATATATAAATAGATATCACTTGTTATCTATACTAACCTTTTTCATTTCCTATTTAATATTTACCATTGTTTTATCCATTTGTAAATTTCCTCCATTAGAGTGCAAGATCTTTGGAACAAAAACTGAATCTCTCTTGATCATTGTTGAATTCTTAGTCAGCCTAACACATTATCTGGAACACTGAAGTTATTTATATTTATTTATCTATACATTTATTTTAATTTATGTGTATCATTTGCTGTTCAATGAATAAAAAAAGGTAGTATTAGATCTCTAAAGTACGAATACAATTCCATTGGTTGACAATGTGGGACGGATATTTAGGCAGTGGAAATGGGTGGGAAAAAAAACAGAAACAAAATAATTGCATGTATAATATAATTGGCTATTGATGGAAATGATGACATATTAAGGTAGAATGGGAAGTGAGATAATGGAAACAAAAGAGAAAACCTGATAAACCATAGTTTTTCTTACTAAAATTTATTGCAGTAGGTGTTCATGTCTACCTTTCTTTCTGAGTTGTTGTGTTGACGTCTCTATGGTGAAACAGGTAAACAACGTATCCAAGTTTGGTCTTCTCTGTAAATAACAGCAGTTCTCTATTTCACTGTCTAAGCACAGGACTTTGTGGGACAGTCTCCCCGCAACTGTGTACAGACGGGTTAGCCAACATTCTTTTTGTACTGGTTGTCTATATTAGTCAGGGTTTTCCAGGGGGAAAAAGAAGAGCACTCTAGATAAATGGGTAGATATGGAGAGATGAGACTTACTATGAGGAATTGGCTCACATGATGATGGAGTTTTGGAAGTCCCACAATCTGACATTTGCAAGGTGAAGACCCAGGGAAGCCAGTGATGCAGTTAGAAGTCCTGAGAGCCAGAAAGCTGAAGGTGTAGATTCCAGCCTGAGTCTGAAGGTCTGAGAACCAGGAGTCGGGGCAGGAGAAAACTGATGTGCCAGCTCAAGTAGTGAAGCAGACAGAGCACAAATCCCCCCTTCCTCCACTTTTTTGTTCCATTCTGGCCTTCAGTGGATTGGAGGATGCCCACCAATATTGGAAGGGCCACCTGTGCTACTCAGTCTTCTGATTTCAAACGCTAATCTCATCTAGAAACACCTTCACAGACGTAGCCAGAAATAAAGTTTCACCAGATATCTGGACACTTCATGATCCAGTTAAGTTGTCACATAAAATTTATCTAGCACATCATCCAAAGGAGTAAGAATCTAGCCAACATGTATCTAATATTGTCTGCAGGCTGTCAGGGAACATGATGCTATCATGTATTAATCTCTTGGTAGCTGAATCAACAGCATTACACAGTCAGAGCACAGTTAAGAAACATTTATGTTCTGAGATTGAAATAGGAAATAAAAATAATTGACCAGATAAAAATTTTCTGATACTAACTCAGGGAACAATCTTTAACCATAGCACAGTGAAGCAAACAGCCAGATAGTTTCAACTCATCAAGCTAGGAAGAAGAAATGCAATGTTTCAAAGCTACCATCATTCTGACGCCTGACTGTCTCTACCTTATGGGCTTTTGTCATCTGAATCTCCAATGGGTGAGGAGTCATCTTTATGCTTGAGACAGAAAGCTGCTTCAGGACTCTGGAGCCACGCAGGGCACACGGTTTTCTACATTGTCAGAAAAACAGCTGTTACCGATGTCTGTGGAAAAGCAACAGCTGATGTTTTCTGACGTGGTGTTATGTTTACATATCATGGAGTAATGAGTTTGTTCCATGTTGAAAATGAAGCCGTGTCAAGGGGCAGTACAGTGACACTATTGGTCTTGTCATGGAATCACACAATCTCAGAACTGGAGAAGGTTCTTGGGCTATTAAACACAACCATTCGTCAGCTCCTGGAATTAAACTTAAGTGTGCAGTCGCAATTTTATTGGGCTCAGAGCATCTTACTTTAAGGGGAAAACTAAAATATCACAATATCATGAAAACAGAAGAATTAGCATCACAAGAGATTTGGGAAAAAATAAAAAAGGACAATGGAATGGTTAAAATCAATGGGGATGTTTAAGTAGGACAAGAATGGTGAGAAAGAGTACATGAAAAGTAGACTCTACTATTATAGTTTTAA
The DNA here is from genome assembly GCF_036321535.1 of Camelus dromedarius. NCBI lineage: Eukaryota > Metazoa > Chordata > Mammalia > Artiodactyla > Camelidae > Camelus > Camelus dromedarius. The sequence continues at coordinate 40,322,296 of NC_087444.1, forward strand.
AAACTTATTTTTATTGGATATATATAGTTTTAACATATTACAATTAATATGTTAATATTTATATATTATTCAGGAAAAATAATTTTTCAAGTATTTTGCAAGAATATTGATTTAGGTCCAATAGAAATAAGAATGTCTGAGTCAGAACTGCCCAGAGATGGAGTGTGTTTCCTGGGGAGGCAGTGACTTGCACGTCTCAGGCCAGACATAGAACACAGGTGTTTCCAAGGGGCTTACCATCAGTTTGGATGTCTATCAATGTCTATCAAGGGTCTTTCCATTTATAACTGGGAAATTCCGAAGAGTTGTCTTGTATAAACATCTTTGGAAACACCATTATGTTACAAAATATGGCGAAATTGAAACTTAGAAAGACATTTTAAGCTTTATATAAGGATACTAAAGGCAAAGGTAGCTTTCGAAGAGCTATTTTTGATTGCTTTAGTTTGCTTTGCAATATATTTTCCCATTACCTATACTTTTATGCTAAGGAAATAAGCCTAGCTCAAATTCAAGGAAGAATAACCAAGATTTAGAAATACAAATCAGAGTACTCGATCCAGCTATTCAGATATCAGCCAGATGATTCACACTCTTGTATCTAAATGTTTAGATTAAGTGCTTCATTATCAGTATTTCACTTTTCATCCTGTAGGTATTCAAGACCCGAATGAGCCAGGTCAGAGTGCTGTTATTATACAATTCAGGCCAAATGGGTGCCAGTCTTAATACCAGGCTAAACTGGGAGACTGAAAAACGCCCTGTTGACTATGGCTCTTCCTTCCCATCCCAGTATTTGACAGGCTCCCTGTTTCCTAGTTTCCAGCTTCTCTCTTCCGTTCTCCAAGCACCGGGACAAGCCACATCACTGCTTGGAATCTCACAAGAATTCTCTTTTACCTACAATGGGAGGAGGGTGGCTAAAACCAACACCTTTAGTAATTTTATTCCTGCTCCCTTTTCCAGCAGCGTTTACTGTCACCATCTCACCTGTACTTCCAAAGAATTTGACTCACAGCATGTACTGCGTAGGTGGAGGAACACGTCTCCCAGTCTGAGCCCCTGTAGTCTTTTGAACTAGGAATGAGCCCTTGACCAAAAGAGGACCGCTTTAATTTTCGAAGAATTTGGTATTGAAACCCAGGAATGCTTTCTTTTTCTGTTGTATGTTCCTCCTGAGAGAATCTCCAAGACTTAACGGGATATTTTTCTGCAAAGAGAAACAAGGAGAAGCAATCAGAAAGGGAATGAATAAAACAGATAAAGCCCAGAAAATAGGAGACACCGTGTGGTGAGAGAGGAGGTATTTTTTGGAGGGGGGAGGGGGAGAAGGGAAAGAAGAGAGAGAGAGAGAGAGAGAGAGAGAGAGAGAGAGAGAGAGAGAGAAATAAAGAGAGACACTTAATCCCTGCTTCCAGACTGTAGGAGGCTTGCCTTTGGCTCCATCTGGCTCTTGCCTTCCAATAAATTGCCATTTTTTGCCATAGTTTGTTTAAGTGAGTTCTAGTTGCTTGAAGCTGAAACATCCCTGAAGAAGACAACGCTCTCCAAGCCATGTCGTCTCCTAGAATGCCCTTTCCCTATGGCCCACTTGCCATTGTCCTTTATCCTTCAAAACCCTATTTGCACACAGCCCTTCCTGACCCTTTTTGGGTCATAGATACCTCTCTTCCATGCTCGTATAACACATCCTTCTGTTGTGTTTTCCTGTTCTTTCCTGTTTATTTCTTATTAATTGAATATACAGGATCAACTTTCCTGGTAAAGTTTCATGTGTATTTGAACATATTGTGTATTTTATTTTGGAAACAAATGACATGTTTTCATATAGTTCACAGGTACAGATATACACACGAGTATACATATGTATATATGTGTACATAAATATTAATAAATCTTATTGAGTCATTTAAATATCACACATCTTATTTTCTTATTTACTGTTCCTCCTGAACTATTGAATTTTTACAGATATGTTAAGTAGTATGCATTTTAAAAGTTGTTTCTGATTTGTTGAAGCCATTCAATTTAAATGAAGTCAGTGATACGTCTTCTTCATAGACTGAATTTTTATGAATTAAAATATGCTATGCCTCCCACTGAAAGCCTTTTACATTACGTTTTTTGTGTCTGATACTAATATTGTATATAATCATCTGGATTTCTTTTTTTTTTTTTTTTTTTTTAGATGTTTCTGGTATTCCTTTGTAATCCCTAAACTTTTATCAAGGGTATTCACTGAAAATACCCTTTTGTTGGGTGTTTTTGCCGCATTCTGTAGGGTATTCGCTGTGTCCTGATAAGTGATGTCAGTTTTGTGATTATAGATTCCCTGTGGTGAGGGGTCTTCCAGTGGCTTTTTCTTCTGTGTGAAGATTCACCATGCCATAGAATCACTGCCCTGCCCCTCTGATCCCAGGGCCCACGCTCACTGCATCTGCATTAGTTACAGGAAAAAGCAGTGGCGCCTGCATCTTCACTGCTCCTAGTATAGCCCCTCTTTTAATAACATTGGGGATGTCTCATTACCTGTGTTAGAGAACAAAAACTCTACTGAGCACATTTTAAAGCTCTTATTGACTTTAGTAATTCACAAGTCAGGCAACATCCAACCCAACAAATAGAAAGGATTTCCGAAGAACTATGCAAGGCAGGAGATTTCACAGGCAGCAGGGACGGAAAAAAAGGAAGCTGTACTAGGCAAAAAAAGTGATTTGGTTTTTACAAGGTTTACTTTCCTTATAGGGGATGGCAGGAGTTTATCAGGCAGTTTCCCTTACTAATGCTTATCAGGGAATTCCTGATATATTAGTTTAAGATTCCATTTCTGGGAGAGCTGAAACTGTAAGTAAGTTAAATCTCAGTTTGATGGCGTGAAGCTTAGCATAAGTGACTCCATTTGCGCTCTATTATCTTGTCTTTAACTCCTCCTACTTTTCAATCTCTTAACTATAAGCTTAGAGTTCTCCCCACAGGATTCCTCATTTTGCATCAGGTTTCTCTGGTAAATATCTGAGACTATGATTTCTTCTCTTCCATCTGTCCCCACCTCCTTTATATTTTTCAGGGACTCTCCCCAAATTTCCAGTTGATCGATGACCTTTCTGATCTGCCGATACTACTATCTCCATTTGCAAACCTCTATTTCAGTACCTGCCTCACTGAGTTGTAACGATGTCTCCATACATCTGTTTCCCAAGTGGTTGTGAACATATTAAAAGGAGAAATGTGGGAGAGGGTATAGCTCAGTGGTAGAGCACATACTTAGCACGCATGAGGTCCTGGGTTCAATGCCCAGTACCTCCATTAAAAAAAGAAAAGAAAAAAAAAAGGAGGAATGGTTTCATAGCCACCAATTTTAATGCCTATTACTGTTCCTGCCACCAGAAGGCCTAAAAAATATACTTTGAGTGAACAGATGAATGAATGTTTCCTTCAAAAAAAAACTAAACTGCAAGACCTTTTCTATCATTCTCATTTGACAATCAACATTTTCCCTAAAGATATCATCCCTCAGCTCTCCTAAAGAAAGATAGGTTCATCATGAGACAATCCCCATTAGAATTTAGCCTTAGAAAATTTCATTTGATGACGAACATAAAACCTAAACATGTAGTTTTCATAATAGAACGCCTTTCATGACCTTAGCAATAGCTCTGTGTTGGTGGCGTTCCAATGACCATAAACAGGTAGCAAAACAGGACTGTGCCAATAATAAAAATAATTCTCGCTTTCCCAAAGGCCTCGGCAGCTCCCCCAGCATCCCAAAGCTCGCTGCAGCTGTTTCCTCCAAGAGTACAGAGACCACAGAAGACTAAATAGAAGATTAAATAGATTTTGTGGAAGCAAAATGTGATGAAACTACGTTTCAATTAGGGAGGAACGAGGAGAGGAAGTGACAACGGAGCAAATGTGTGCAGAGCGTCAGCCTCTCTAATCTCAGAAAACAGAGCCTCTCCTTGGGGCTGAGCTCATATTGACTAATCACAGAAATCACGGAGCGAGGATGAGAGAAACTCCCGAGGAAGCAAGGATCCGACAAACTTCCCTGATAACCTTGACTGCCTGGACACAGGATTGGGCTGGGCTTTGAAGTGAAAGTGAACCTTCCTGGCAAACAAGCTGAAACTACAGAAAGTTTAATTAAAGCCAGTGGGGGGATAGTAAAAGTGGGGAATAATTAAGCCAGCAAGAAATAGGAAAGAGAAAAAAAAGAAAGAAAGAAATCAGATGATTAAAGAAAGGCTCCGGGGGCATGAAACTACCTGGGTAGCATTCTGTTGACAACTATTAAAAATGAGTTTGATACTTTACCTACTTCTAGTTTAAATTTTTGGTTTGCAGGTTTGCTTGTGCATGTGTGTTTCTATGTGTGTATTATCCCCTACTACCTGTGTTTTTCCTTGACTACCAGCTGGGTCGGAATGAAAAAGTGCCATGATCCAAACTGGATTTTAACGAGGACAGTTCACTGCCTGCCAAGTCCTTGGGAGTGAAGTTGGCGGACTGGGCCTACTGGTCCTTGTGGGTCCCTGCTCTGGATCTGAAAGCCCTTCCGTTAAAAACTTGGCAGCCCATCCACAGCTTCCCTTTGCCTCTGCCAAACAGATGAAGGCAGCGTCTGGCTCTGAATGTGCGATGCTGGAAGTTGCCATGACTGTCAAAGACCCAGGGAAAGAGCCCTCCCTTTCCCTGACGTTAGTCAGCTTCAGACCCAGCCCAGGGACTCTCTGCTGTTGTCGCCTTTCCTGACAGATAGCAACTTTTTTTTTATTCTCCATAGACACTAACGATGCCACTTTCTACGTTTAGTCTGGTAAGGACCCAAAAAGAAAAATTCACTCTAAGAAATCATCCTTATGAAGGGCACTATTGCTTGCTGATATGTCTAGAGACAGGAGATAATGTGGAAGAGTTTCATGCAGTGAAGCTCAAGTTTTAAGAAAAAGTTAGATTCTGAATTTTCTGGATATGAACTTAAGAAAGGGTTTGAATTTTTGATGGGAATATTATAGGGAGGCAACAAAGCTCTCTAAGCAGGAGAGTAAGATTATTATTATTTCTGTTAGAAAAATGATTCTTGCAGTCTGTGAGAGAGACAGATTTGAGATATGTGTGTAACTGTTAAATATGTATGTATGTGTGCATTTATGTATTTATTTATCTATTTGTATGTGTAAAACTGTCTTGAATAACACCGATCATATGCATACCAAACATCTCTGTAGAGGCATTAGGACAATATTAAATTCCATGCCAAGTCCTTTGACATACTTCAGTCCAAATCTCCCACTTTGTGAAGGATTGCCCAGCTGAAGAAGGGAACCGTATCTGCAGAAAACTAAAACAGGTGGTTCCAGTAAAGAAGTATTTCTCAGCTTAGAGTGCTTTCAACATCCTTAGCCCAGTGCACACCTGAGACCAGTGAAACCAAACTGGTGGGACACGTGCAACAGCATTATTATCCAATCACTTCAGAAAAGTGCAAAATGCAGCCTCGTTTTAGAATTACTAGAGAAGGTTGCATCAAAGATAAATTGGAAAGGGACAGTAGGGGACAAAATATCAAGGCCCATCCAAAAGAGAGTAGACAGAATCAACATAAAGAGTGAACAATCACTTTCATTTGAAGAACAGTGTTGCATAAGGGAAAATGTGGGAAAGGCCCAAGAAAGTTGATTTGACCCAAGTTGTAGTAACCAGGTCTTACTTACTGAGTGATGGATATTTGGCAGTTGGCATCTCAGACAGTTTTAGAAGCCACAGGATGAGAAGGCACCAGAGGTCAGGCATCTTTCAGGAAACCTTCCTCATGTCTCATTGGCCTAACTGATTAACCTCATTTATTCTTAAACTAATTCCCATTATCATGGAAATATCAAGAGCAGGGAAGGCGTAGGAGATGGGAGTGGGTGAATGGGTACCTGTTTATTCCTAGTTTGATTATATAAAGCCACCTCTACTCATGGAACATGGAGTGGTATCAACACCTCTGCCCCAAAGATAAACTAAGAGTCACTTTGGTAGTCCACATGTAGATGTTTGCCAGCGTTTAATATTATTTTGATACAGTGGCCAAAAACAGAAAAATCTAGTTTCTTTTCATCCCCACACTCATCATTCTCTGGTGTCATCTTCATTCTGCAAGTTCAGGTCACTTAGGACGGCCAGATGGCAGTAGCAGCTTTATGCTTCAACATGAACTTCATTTGATCTACAATGAGACAGAACTAGTTTCCAGTAGTTCTTCCAAAGAGTGAGTAACATTCTTTGCCACAAATCTCCCCCAGTTTCTCAGGATTTATTATTTTAACTTTATAGTATAGTAACATTGAAAGAAACTAGAATGTTAAAAAAAATCCATAACCCCAACCATCATACACTATTCAAAGCATTTTTAATTTTGCATACTGCTTCCCAGTTTTGTTCTATGGTTTTTTTCCAAATGATAGTGCCATATCATTTTCATTTTCAATTAGTTTCTTTTTACACACAAATACATACATATACACTATATATGTAATATGTATAATATACATAACATATATGTACAATGATAATTTTTGTTTCCATTGAGATTTTTCCTTATATATTAAGTTCCCAAAAGGAGGATGGATATTAAGGAATATTGGCACATTTAATTTTTACAGATAAGTAGACATAAAGATAAATAAATAGATCGATCTATATATAGATATATAGACAGAGGATAATAAATGGTTGATTCAAAAGAGTCATTAATTGCCAGTTCTTTTTGATATTACTGTCTACAATCACTTCAAGAAGAAAAAGGAAAATTGTATGTGTGTGAGTTTCCCTATCTGGTTTGCTAAGAGGTTACAGATTATCTCCCGGTTAACTTTGCTAACCAATGAAGTTTTAAAATGCATCTTTATTAATAGTAACATTTGACATCATAGAGTCTCAGTAAATTTTTTTTAGAGAATAGACTTTTTAGGAGGTTTGTTTGTAGACTTTTTACATTTTACCTTAAGTAATTTTCCTTGCACCCATGTCTTTTACCTCAAAAGTTGATGCTTTATGAGCTATCTAGCTAATGTTGAAAGCCAAGGGTAGGAGCAGTAATTTAGGATGATACAAGTAATCTTATCCTCTCAGTATCTTCCTCTTCATTAACTTTGGACCCATTAACTTAGTTCTCTAACCGTAGGAATTAGTAGCCAATGGGTAGATTTTTCTGTATGGATATTTTTAAAAGATTGAGAAAGACTAAATAACAGCTTGACACACATGCTTTTTTCTACAGCAGATATCTAAGAAGAGATTAACCATTAAAGCTGTTCTTGATGTCTGAATATCTAATGGAAACTTAACTTTTTAACTCCATTTCAGGAATTTGGAATCAAGTTATTTATAAAGTGATTGAAAAATACTAACATGGAAACATTCTAATAAATAGCTCAGATGAGAGGCTAGTTAATTTAATTGAAGGACCACTGAACAGAGTTAAAATGTAGATTTTAATGTTAGTGCTACATAATGTGTACTATGTGACCAGGGTCAAGTCTCTTTGCTTCTCTGCAGCTTACCTTACTCATATATAAAATGAATGAGTTGGTCTAAAACAGTGGTGGAAACATGGGTCATGATTCACACAAAGAACAGTGTGTAGAGGTTGTATTATTTTTTCATTCAAAATTAAAATACATTTATGTAGGAAAATGCAGAAAATATGTATTTTTGCTAATAGATTTCCTGCCTTGTGTAATACAAAAATACTACCATAACGATGTGGCATTGTATTAGCCAAAGTGTTAAATGTATTTTCCAAAGACAGATGCAGCAATGTTTCCCATCCCATCTACTGCTCTATAGTATTAGCTTGACACTCTTTCCGTTGAGAGATTGGATATACATCTTTTTTTCTTTAATCTGATTGGGTTTGCATCTGTTTTGGCCAATACAGTATGGTGGAAATGGTACTGTGTAACTTTATTTGTTGGGTTATAAAAGTCAGTATGGTCTTTTAGACCACTTGCTTTTAGAGTCAGCTAAGCCCTCCAGTTTTCCCGAGGTCTCCATGTTGCATGCAAAGTCTACTTGCAAGTGCCCTAGTTCACAGACCCAGCTGAGAGCCCAGTCAACAGCCAAACATGTGAGTCAAAACACCTCACATATTTTCTGCCTCTGAACATTGAGTCTTACCAACTGAGGTTCCAGACATCATGAAGCAGAAATAAGCCACATCATTGTGCTGAGTCCAAATTCCTGACCCACAGAATCTATGATTATCATAAAGTGGTTGTCATCTGTCACTAAGTCCTGGGGTAGCTTGTTAGACAAAAGTAAGCAAACAGAAATTTTGAACTTGGAAGTAGATTTCTCTGAAATATTTCATATTGGATGTAGTACTATACTATACTAGAGCCAATTATACAACACTATATGTACTAAAAATCTAAACTACATAGCATTGGCTTCGGGACCCAGCAGAAGCAGTTGAAGCCTTGAGGAAAACCTTTGGTGAAAGCTAGAAGGACCTTGATTGGTCAAGGATTGGAAATCTGGGAAGAAAATACTATGAAATGCTATAGGAAAGGAGACAGTTTATGAAGTTACAGAAAATTTAGTAAAACTGTCACCTTGAGTAATGTGGAAAATATGAAACTTAATTAACTTGATAAGATAGTGATGGGTATTTCCAGACGGAATATAGAAGGTGCCATCTGCCTTCTTCTGTAATAAAATAAGACAAGACAGAGATGAACTAAAGAATAAACTATTCAATTCTCAAGTACAACCTGGAGGATATATAAAGTGTCCAGAACAGACTTTCAGACAGCAGTGGGTTCTCAAATTAAAAAAGGTCCTCTGGACCAAGATTAGTTCCAGGATGGAAATGTTAAGACCCATTGCTAGGATCTCAGAAAGATCTAAGGTGACATCTCACGGAATGTTTCTGAAAACCAAAACCCCTTGCACAGATCTTAAGGGCATACACTGAAGATCTATTTCATTAAACAAACAAACAAACAAACAAACAAACAGACAAACAGGGTTTTGATATTTTAAGAGCATGACAGTACTCACCCTAAGCTCATACTTTACGTTTATAGTCACAAAAGAGTAGCTCAACCCTCCCCATTTCTTAGTTATACATTGCAAGAAATAATGGTTGTAAGCTGATGGTTAACAGAAGTATGAATTAAATGACTGTTTTTGTCATAATTAGATCAAATACTATCACATGCTCACCCAGTACACTCCAGAGCACCACGGCCAGAGGTTGTGCGCACTAATACATACCTTCTTGTCAGGAAACTGCTCCTATCGAAGAAGCAGAAGTGATCAGAGAAAAAAGTGACCTTGGCTTATGGACTGGTCAAATGCCTCAAAAAGTGTGCCTACAAAGCCATATACAAAAAAGACAAGGACAATTGAGAGACTGTTGTATTTTGGAAAAAGTTCTCTTTGCATCATCATCAAAAAAAAAAAAAAACAAACAAAAAAACAATAACTGTTTTTGTTTTCCATAACATATAGTTTTGTTACCCATCACAGATATAAGGACTTCTCAGAGTCCTTACCTAGGATAACTCTGCTTAACATATACAATGGCTTGTCTTATCAGACAGTGCTCCATCAAAATCACAGTAACATTAACAGTCTTACAAATATATGCTCCTGTGTTGTAGGGCCACACACCGGCAGACTTCAGCAGGTCTCAGTTGTGAAGAGATCACTGGAAAATAAAGGAGTTAGTTTCCATAATCACAATAGTGCTTCTTATTAAATATCAGGGAGAGATTATTACAAAGTATAATAAAATAACTACAAGCTGGTAGAAATTAATAAAGTGCAACTGAGGGAAGATGCTGCTTAAAGATGAAAGATACACACAACCCAACTTTGGTTGTCCCAAAGGATGAGCACAGAACCTTGTATTTGAGCCAAGTGTTTGGATCCTATTTATAGAAAAATAACATTTACCACTTACTTGAGAGAGTTCCCAGTGAAATAGTGCTTTTCAAAGAGGAAGTGAGCCCTTCACTTTCAAATTTGAATGTGAAATTAGAAGCTTCTAAGCATGTAAACCACTGCCAGAGAATCACAATTGTCTCTATTGCGATTTTCCAAGGAAATATATCGTCTTTGTCCCCTGAACATAGAAGCGTTGTAAAACTGTCAGACAGGAAGCCCTCCCCTGAGGACAGAGGCATTTACAGTACGACCCAGCAGCTGTTGTGGGAGTCTCCCAGCAGTAGTGTTTACAGTGCTCCCCTTCAGGTGCTGTCAGCGCCAGTCATGCTGCAGACTCAGTGCCATCACCGTTATGGAAGCCAGTGGTTAACTGAATCTGAACTAAATTGCTGTTTTTGTCATAATTGGACCAAATAGCATAACATACTCATTCGCTCAGGGAAGGGGCAGCCTCCTCCTCAGAGCAATGGTGCTGAAAACATGTTGTCTCTTAGGAAGGTGTGTTATTCATGTTTCTGGCTACACTGGAGAATGTTGCTTTCCCCCGAGATGTGGGACATGGCATCACATTGCCCTGGGAGATGAGGAATGTCACTCTGGGTATAAGTTCAAATGCCACAGTTAAGCCTTTAAAATGCAGGCACATTTCTACTTGCATTATATGTTGCTAAAGTGCACGAGTTCGCAAAATTCACACGTGCAAGTGTTAAACAAATAAGTAAATAAATAAATGCAAGTCTGACTCATTGAGATGTGTTGCTAATCTAGACAGAATGTATGTATTTGGAGGTTAAGGCTAGTGAAATATGAGCTAATTGAAACCCACTGTGAGTCTTTACAATCAGAAGGCTGGGTCTTACAAGATCTACGTTGGAATTCCGGCCTCTTGAACCTTGATACTATGTTACGCTGATTTAACAGCTTTCCTCTCCTTCCTCTACCTCTCCATGGTTTCCTGGTCACAATACTTTCAACATCCACCTTTGTCTCTCCTGTGCCTACTTTCCTCCCTTTTTCTTACTGAACCAAACATAAAAGAATAAATATCATTTGTTTATTTTTTTTAGACTCTACATTTATTGCCCCTTCAAAATCTGAATAATCACCACCGCTTCCAATGCTGATGCTCAAAACTGACTTCGCCATTACTTCTCTCGTGCATTCTATCAAGGAAAACTTTATGATACGTGTTACAAGGGGAGGAGAATTTGATATTCCAAACAATAAGCTATAACATTGTTAGAAAAAGAGGGTAGGGGAGTGTGGAAACTATGACAGGTTGGCCAAATATAGTGGATACTAAGGGGAAGAAAAAGAATCTACCATCTATTACCTTCTACCACCATCTTTTCCATAAACAAAGCACATCACACAAAAAAAATACTAGGTATATAATCTCAAATAAAACAGTTGCCTTTACAACAACTATATATATATATATATATATATATATATATATATATATATATATTTTTTTTTTTTTTTAGACAACTATATATATATATGTTTCTTTTACGCCTGTGAAGCTTTGCCCAGGATAAATAGAGGAAGTGTGGTGAAGTATGAAAAGTACGGATTTTATCGCTAGACAAGTTTTGGCTTGAGTCTGAGCTCTGTGACCTCAGGAGAGTTAATCTTTCAGAGCTTCAGTTGGCTCACCTCCATAACTGGATTAACAGTACCAATTTTATAAGAGGTAGTGCATGTGAAATAAGGTAAACTGTGAAGTACAGTCCCTACCGAGCACATGTGAATGGCTCTGTGAATGCATATGCTTTCCCTGGTGGTCTAGTCCACACCCTCAGCAGAGCATATGTAGCTTGCACATTGCCCGTCCTGCTGAGACTGAGCGGAGATCTTTGTGTCCTTCTGGAATCCAAGCTCTCCTCCCGCTGCGCTAAGATGTGAGCTTAATAGCAACAGTAACTAACACTTACTGGATGACTTGTGTATGTGCATGTGTGTATGTATATGTGTGTCAGACATGATACTGAATATTTTTGTGTATGTTATCTTAATTAATCTTTTCAATATCCCTCAAAGTAGATACTATTAAAAAGTCCCAGATGGGGAAACTGTGGGTCCAGAGGTTACATAGTGTTGCTCAGGTCCCACATTACTGAGGGAGTAGCCAAAACATGGATCTTGTAATACAATCCGAGTGTCCATCTCTTTAATCAAATCACTACACTGCCTTTTACACAGACCAGGTGTAATTCATATCTGACAACAGAAGTTACAAAGAGGCATAATAAAAATAGAGATCATGCATGGCCCCAGGAAACGGAAACAATGCTACATGAATATTCCTGCTAACTTAAACTTTCAGAATAATCTACTAGAGTTGGCACACATAGAGTTTTTTTTTTTTTTTTGCCTCTTTCTGAACTCTGAATGCAGCAAACTTAAGATTACCTGATTGATGGTAAAGATACAGCTTTATGTGCAGCAAGAAAGAATATGGAAGCTGGTGGCATCTCATCAACTCTCTAATTTCCTACATTAAGCAGCACAGAGTGATTAGACTGAAAAGGCACTTTACCATTCAATGCAGGGAAAGCTGCTTGATTTTATTTCCAGAGAAATTAGCCCCTTATTCCCTTTTTCAGAAAATAGAAGGGGAGGAAAGCACTATGTTGATAGGCTTTGTAAGAAGTCTGTGGCACAAGAGAAAACAAGAACTAAATTTAAATTCTATATAATATGACAGGTGGTGTACCAGTTTTAACATAAACACAACATATTTGTGTTGTGACAGACTTGGGATCAACACTTACCTGCACCTATCTCACTCACTCGTCACCACCTCCTCCTGAGATGCTTGTGACTATCTTTATTTTCATAGAAGGGGACGGGCACACACAATAACAAACAAGTGCCAAAAGTCAAGGATTAGTGCTGAAGATGAGATTTGTACCCAGACAATTTAATTGTCTGTGTTATTAACCCCTATTTCCCACCAGCAGAAAAATGTGACTAGAAAGGTGGTGGAAGCAGAGAGGGGCATCATCATTCTCAGAGAGTGAGAAGGTTTGCAGGTTGGGTTTGGAGCAGGAGTGTCATCCAGTGGTTTACTGTCCCTCCATATAGATTAGGGGTCTTTGACTGATTTTGGTTTTATATAAGGAAGCCTTCCATATGCATATAGTACTTATTAAATCAAATTATACTAATGCAATGCTTTTCAAACAATTCAAATGGCTTAGCTGTGAGGTAGTAAACACGTTTCCTCAGACATCTTCTCAGTGGTGGATGACCCTGAATGATCTGTTCCCAATATCAATCCATAAATATACAGTGTTGTTATTACTCCATCACGCCTTTCAATAATCTACCTTAGTCCATTCAGGACGCTATAACATGATACTATAGACGGGGTGGCTTATAAACAGTAGAAATGTATTGCCACAGGTCTGGAGGCTGGGAGGTCCAAGATCAAGGTACTGGCAGATTTGGTGTGTGGTGAGGAAAGCTTCCTGGTTCATAGACACAGTCTTCTTGCCAGGTCCTCACATTATGGAAGGGTCAAGGAAGCTCTCTGGGTTCCCTTCTATAAGGGCACTAATCTCATTCATGAGGTCTCCACCCTCATTACCTAATCACCTCCCAAGGCCCCACTTCCAAATACACCACATTGGGGATTACAGTTCAATACACAAATCTGGGGAGAGGGCACATTCATTCTATAGTATTCTGCATAAACAAATACTACTAACTACTGTTCTTATTCCTAGAGAGGACTGTTTGCTACTGAAACTGACAGTAGTGTTATTTGGTAAGGAAATCCAAGTTCCTGGAATCAGAAGTTTTTCCCTCATCAGCTGTGATATTGTGATTTACAGTGAGAAATATATATTTGTCTTTGTCCCTGTTGCTGACACAGGCTCCTAAAACCCTTGGAATTTCCTGTGATGTGAGCTGAGAGCAGTAACGGTGTCTTTTGTTATGTCAGTGCATGCCAGTGCCTTGACTTTTGGAAAGTACCAAAGGATGAGGGCTGGCAGCCATTGAAGCCAAGCGTGTGATTAGAACTTTAGAACTTGCAGTCCCACCTAGGCCTTTGGGGAATGGAGAGGGGCCGGACAATGAGCTCAGTTACCAGTGGCCAATGATTTAATCAACCAGGTCTATGTGATGGAGTCTCCATAAAAATCCAAAGGAGGGAGTTCAGAGAGCTTCCAGGTTGGTGAACGTGTGGAGATTCAGGGAGGGTGTCCTAGCACCAATTCATGCAGCTCTTCCTCTGGCTCTGCCTAAGTTACATCCTTTTAAAAGAAACTGGTAATCTAGTGAGTAAATGTTTTCCTGAGTTCTGTGAGCTGTTCTAGCAAATTAATGAAACCCAAGGAAGGGGTGCTGGAGATTTTCAGTCTATAGCTAATTGGTCAGAAGCTCAGGTGACAACCTGGACTTGCGATTGGCAGCTGAAGTGAGTAGGGAGTGGTCTTGTAGGACTGAGCCCTTACCCTGGGGGATCTGCTGTTATCTCCAGGTAGACAGTGTCAGAATCGAGTTGAATTGCAGGGCACTGGACTGGTGGTGAACTGCTTGGTGTTAGGGTAAAAACCCCCATGCTGCAGTTGGTTTCACAATTATATCAGCTAATCCTTTCTTGCCCCCATCTCTAACCCATGTTTCAGGACCCTGGTCACGTCCTACCTCCTTTAGTCTTTCCTCACCAAGTTTCCTCACCAACGTCTCTGAGCTACACAAGGATGTCACTTCTCCCTTCTGGAAACATTTATCGCAGTTTTTAGTGTCCTGGGCGGTTTGGTTCTACCATACTGATGAGACTTGAGAACAAGAGGCATGCACAGATTAGTGCAGTGGTTTCCAAACTTCCTTTGAAACACAAGTGTATACAGAATCGTGACACAGAAAATAGATGGATGCAGGGACGTTCTGGTGGACGTGAAAGTGCTGACCTCCAGAACCGCTTTCCCAGTTTCCTTTCTCACTCTTTCTCCAAGAAGCACTAATGAGAAGGCCCCTCATAGTCAGAAGGACTGAATTCAGACTCACACCTGCTGGGTGACCACAGACAAGTCCTCATTTGTCTGGGCCTCTGTTCTTTATCTTTACAATAGAAGTGATGTGCCAACCCCAGAGGTTGAATTAAGGCTTTAAGGAGATAACCAGAAGTGTTTCCTTTTCTTCACTTGTTTCTTCACTCTCCCCTCTCCAGCCTGTTTTTTCTCTCTTTTCTCCCATTCTTCCTCCGCACCTCTTTCTGTAATATCTTTCATACTGCAATGTCAATGGTAGGCCCCCACTGCACATTTTTTCATTTAGTGTTTCATTTCCTGAATAGCAGAGGTTCATCTGGAATATATTTTAATTACAGGTATATGCAGGATGAGGTATGCTAAGAAAATAATATAACCGCCACCATGTTGGTGTTGCTGGACGGATATTTACAGAGCTATTTTTATGTATGGAAATAGAATTTGCATATTCATGGAGTATGTTTTCCATTCCACAATACCACATTAGGCAGTATATTACATCTCCTGGCCTGCTTGATATTCATTGCTAATAAAGTCTCATAGAAATAAAGCTATGTAGTAATAGAATGGCAGGCTTTTATTACAGAGATGTTTCTATTATGCTAATTTATGATTTAGATGATTTACGCTAATAAGTGTAATTTCTTAATATAAACAAAACTACAGTCAAATTTCAAAATGCTTCTACCTCTGGCTGGCAAATTTACTTACCTCACAGTTTTATTAAATATATTCTGTGTAGATAAAACACATTTTTTACATAACAATCACCTCCGGCTTTTCCATGGAGAATTTGATGGCAGAAAACAGCTGCACATCTGTAATTGTGTAACCACCTGTTCTGTGGAAGTGAAGGTTCTGTTCCCTACAGTGGTGACTGGATGATGTTTTGCTTATATTTCAAGGTCGTGAATTCCTCTACTTTCATCCTTTGATACCTTTAGAAGTAGAGAGCAGGGTGGGTGATACTTGATGGAGTTGAGTTTCCAAGGTTTGATTAGAAATTTTCCAGAAGAGAGAAATTAAATAGGGATTTGTTCAGAATCAGCCAGATGACCAGATAAGAGGAGACACCCACCATCTGTGATGAGCTTTAATTTTCTAATTTCCAAAGGACAGTTATTTTAGTTTTATTTCAATTCAGAAAAATAAACAGTGATTGAGTTTAAAAAAAAAAAAAAGGAAGCCTTTCATTTAGGAAAAAAAAATATGAGAATGTGACAATATTGTTTAACAACTGGTCTCTCTTTCAAACATGCATACACACTCTCGCAGAAATTACCTCTCTTCATCTATGAATTTTAATTGTATAATATTAAAGCATATTAATCTTTCTATCTCAATTAAAGAAAATCTTATGGATGATAACTTTTGACATCATTCTGAGCAAAACCCACCAATCTTGTATCACCAAAGGACCTAAATTTGCCAGTTGTAAGATTATTGTCGCTGACCCATGTGTTCATACCAATAAAACTACTTTGCGGTGTCTTAAAGTGATACAAGTGTGATCACTGACTATGATGAGACGTGGTATTTAATTCTAGGGGCAGAGAGATGACAGATGAGATGAGGAAAGGAATTCCTAATTTTTTAAAATTTTTATAATTTTCTTATGCAACATTCTACATAGGTACTGTCCCTGGAAATTTTATTTTTATTTCTTAGTTTAATCTCATGGCATAAGTCATGATTTTGTTTATTCAAGGTGTAGTTATGCATATGACAGACTACATATAATACATTAAATATAACCTTTCTTCCTTAATTATTTATTGAAAAAGGAGGGAGCAAGGGTGGAAAGGAAGGGATTGACTTGAGAGGGTTTTGTTTTTGTTCTTTTTAAGTATACAGAAACAACATAAAAGTGGCAAAAATATAGTCAAAACTATATCTGAAGTTTCTGCCAAGAGTGATCCATGGATAATTGTGCCACTAGCAGGAATCGGCAATGAAGGAATAGGAACAGTTTTAGAGAGAAGAGAAGATGGTGAATCCAATTTGAGCTACACAATGTTTGAGGTTCTCGCAGGGCATCCAAAAGGGACTTCTTGACCTAGAGCTAATGTGCTTTGCATTACAAGCAGCACTGTACCAGATCCCTGGTCCTCCACTGGGAGCAATTTTTGCCCCCGAGGAAACATTCTGCAAAGTTTAGAGACATTTTTGGTTGTTAAACTGGAGAGTAAGGGGAAGGGCTGTTACTAACATCGGGTAGAGTCCAGGAATGCTGCTAAACACTGAACCCCCAATGCACAGGACACAACAAAGAATTATTCAGCCCCAGATGTCAGTGGTGCCAAGGCTGAGAAACTGCTTACCAGGTAGCAGGGGAAGCTGCATAAGCTTATGTATTTATACAGACAGAACTGTAATCCAGTAGAAGGGAAATAAGAGTGCCCATAATGAAAAACACGTGGAGAATAAACATAGGAGTTCACAGAGGTTCAGAGATTGTACAAGGATAATAGAAAGAACAAAGTACAGCAGTGTGTTTGCAGGAACCCAGGGATAGAGAGTTATTACCCTTAGTTTACATACAAAGTAACAAAGGCTTAAGAAGTAACTTTTCCCAGTTTACGTAGCTAGTTAGTAAAAAGCAGAGGAAGATTTCAAACTTACTTCCTTTTGACGCCACAGTTAATTCTCTGTCCTATCTACCATACTAAGAACTAAATGCTCTTATAACTGAGTGATAAGTGATCTTTCCAACAATGACCGAGGGCTTCCTGCTGTCCTTGAATGCTTAATGCTGAACATTTTGCTGGGCTGCTCTGCAGCCCATATTTAGGGGTCCGCAGAGGACTGCTGTAAATATTATAATAGCAACAGTGCTTCTAGCCTCCCACATATTTGCTGCTAAACACCAGGAGCAACTTCCTGAAATGAGATCATACACAGTCAGAAGCATGCAGCATCCCTTAAAAAAAATTGAGATTTTTTTTAAAGAAATGTAAATCGGAGTATCCATTCTTTGCTTTGATTATTGTTTTGCATAGCTTTTATAAACTCCTGGAAAACATTTTGAGAATTGCCCTTATGCTGAAGCTACATATTATAGTTATATTTTGGATCAGAAAATGAGTACATAGCTATACAGCAGTATATGACCATAGAATATAAGACCTGCAAACACTGAGAGGCAGGAGCTGGATTCAGTCCCCTGCTCAACAAATACTACATTAGCCATTTGACCTTGGTCCAGTCATGTATTCTTTTTAGGACTCAACTGCTAGTGATTTAATCAAACGTTTCAAACAATTATTAGTAGCTCTAATTGGAACTGATTCTATGATCCTTAGAACTTAAAAGCACATCATCCCAAACTGTCTCTTTAAGAATACCTAACAGTACTCATCCAAGCATTCAACAAATGCTGTGTAAACCTGCTTTTTGTAAGGCACTGTTTTTAGGCAGAGGGGGGTAAATACAAAGCATAAAGACCTGATTCCTTCTTAGAAAATGAAAAAAAAAAAAACCCTCAAAATTTATTATGAAAAACAGTAGAGTTATATATCCAGAAGAAGCTCTAATTTGAAAAGATAAATGCACCACAGTGTTCATAACAGCACTATTTATAATAGTCAAGACATGGAAACAACCTAAATGTCCATAAACTGATGACTGGATAAAGAAGATATGGTATATAAATGTGTGTGTGTGTGTGTGTGTGTGTGTGTGAATACTACTCAGCCATAAAAAGGATGAAATAATGCCATTTTTAGCAACGTGGATGGACCTGGAGATCATCAAACTGAGTGAAGTAAGCCAGAAAGAGAAAGACAAATACCATATGATATCACTTATATGTGGAATCTAAAAATAAATGACACAAATGAACTTATTTACGAAACAGAAACAGACTCACAGACATAGAAAACAAACTTATGGTTACCAGAGGGGCAGGGGGAAGGAGGATAAATTGGGAGCTCAAGATTTGAAGATACTAACTACTATATATAAAATAGTTAAATAACAGGTTTTTACTGTACCGCCCAGGGAGCTATATTCAATATCTTATGGTAACATAATGAAAAAGAATATATGTATGCATATGAAGGGCTGAAACATTATGCTGTACACCAGAAACTGATACGTTGTAGACTGACTATACTTCAATTAAAAATAAAAAAATTAAATAAAATATTTTAAGTTTATTTTTTAAAAAGAAGCACATAAACAAGTAAAAGATATTTATTGGAGTCTGCCATCTTCTCCTGACTCAAGGGACCATTTCTATTTCTAATTAATCCATTTGATTCTACAAGTTGTTGACCTGGACTCACATCCATTTGTTTATCTCCTGTAGTTTTCTTCCTTCACTCTGGGTCTCTGACAATTGAACACACTTGACTTTCCCCAGTGGGTCTGATGTTTGATTGTGGACTAATGCCTTATTTTCCTGACATCTCCCTTGCACTTACTGGATTCAGCCTATATAGTCTCCCTTTAACACTGACATGTTCTTGAACCTTGTACCCTTCATTCCACCTTATGAATTTACTGATAAGTAGTTCAATTTTCATTACATTTTTAATTGGGGACAGAGGAAAGAATATTAACCCATCCCTTTTGTTCCTTCTTTTATGCCGTCTTAAGAACTGGTAAAGAAAATAATACTCAGGGTACAAAGTTGCACAACTCTCATACCTAACACTTTTCCTGAAAGCTACTTCCTCAAAGATAATGCTCTTAGCTTAGTTGTATTGCTGTAGTGAAATAAACAAAGAACCAAAATCTGAAAATGCTGTACTTAAAACATTATCAACTTTGCAATAGTTAAAACGGGACCTCTTTGAAATTGTTTAAAGCTATATATATATATATACACACACACACATGTATATATATATATATGTATATGTATATACACTTCCTGTATGTCACACTCTCTTTTCTTCTTCCACATGGATAATTTTTCTTACGAGAATCTTCCCATTCAGCTTTTTCTCTATTAATTCTCATGCATTAGAGAGAATAAATACGCTTATAGGACAAAATAGTATGCATGTGAGTACAGTTATGATTGGGAGGAACAGAAACCCAACTCAAAGAGTGTAAGGAAGGAAGGAAGTTTTTTGTATAATGAGCTGAACATAAAAAATGGCTGTTGGTCTTCCATCATCCAGAACCTCACATGGTACCATCTGAACACTTTCTATCAGACGATTGTCTTGTTTTCTTTTCTGTTGGTGTCCGTGGTAAGCAGGGTCTTACTTGGTATCTGCAGTGATAATGATCAACTACTCGAAACATGGAGTGGCCTTATTGCTATCAAATAATTCAAAAAGAAAGCATACATTTTTTGATGGAACTAATAAAAGAGACTAATAACAAAAAGAACTAGTAACAAGAGAGGACCCTTATTGGCTCAGCCTGGATTTTCTGCCCATTTCAGTATCAGGCATGGTATAAGAGAACAGATAAGTGTGACCTGTCATCCCAGTTTTCTGTGACTGTCCCAGTGTTACACTGAAACTCCGGTGCCCTTGCCTTGGTCACATACCCTCCTCACAATGGAGAGTGAATGACAGAACAGCACCACTTGAAACACAGGAAGGAGAGGGGTTCCCCCAAAAGAATTTACTCAAAAAAGTTAATAAATATAAAACACTTTGAGCAGTGCCTAGAATGACATATTAAACACTCAATAAATATTAGTACACACATTTGTTCCCCCAAATCCATCAAATATAAGCTGAATATCTACAGTAAAATCAATGCCTTTTTATTCCCTCTAAGAAAGAATAATATCAATTTTAACACATTTGGATAGCAGTGATATTAAAATGTGAATAATTTGTGCATACTAGGTTCTGAAAAAGTTCAATGTGTGCCCTTATATATGTTTCCACTATGAAGGACTGGCTTATATAGACAGTTCTTCCTCTTTAATATACAGTTTTCATTATTAAATAATCATTCATATTTTCCTTATGTATTCAGGATTTAAATATGTTTCTAGAAATTTTGAGACATATGTCTGAGAATGAGTAAAATCTTTTAAAAACATAAATGGTATTACCACCCTCAACTTCTTAAAGCCCTCCCAGGCTTTCCCACTGCACTTAGAATTAGATCAGCTACTTAAAATAGCTCACTAGGGTCTTCATGGTTTGGGTGATGCTTGTTAGATTTCCCCTTTCAGACATATGACTGATTCCTTCCTTAGGGCCTTTGACTTGTGTTTTCTCTGCCTAAGCTGCTTATGTCTAGGTCCTTTGCCTTTAAGATGACAATCACCTTCTTTATATATATATATATATATTTTTTTTTTCTTTTTAGTTGAAGTATAGTTGATTTACAATGTTGTGTTAATTTCTGTTGTACAGCACAGTGATTCAGTTATATGTACATATGTATTTTTTTCATATTCTTTTCCGTATAGGTTATTACAAGCTATTTGATATAGTTCCCTGTGTTATATATACAGTAGAACCTTGTTGTTTATCTATTTTTATATAGTATTTAGCATATAGTAGTGTGTGTCTGCCAATCCCAAATTCTTAATTTATCCCTCCCTCTACCTTCCCCTCTAGTAACCATAAGTTTGTTTTCTGTGTCTATGAGTTTGTTTCTGTTTTGTAAATAAGTTCATTTGTGTCACTTTTTTAGATTCCACACATAAGTAATATTAAGTGGTATTTTTCTTTCTCTTTCTGGCTTACTTCACTTAGGATGATGATCTCCAGGTCCATCCTTGTTGCTGCAAATGGCATTATTTCATTCTTTTTTATGACAGGGTAGTATTCCATTTGTGTGTGTGTGTGTGTGTGTGTGTGTGTGTGTCTCACATCTTGTTTATCCAATCGTCTGTTGATGGACACCTTCTTAATAAGGCATTTCTTTATCACCAAAACTAAGGCACTTCCACTACTCCTACCCCATCCTGATCACCCTCTGTGGACCAACTGTGGACCTGTCTATTATTATTAACCTCACAATACTCATCAACACATAAAATTATCTTATTCATTTCTCTCTTTTCCTGTTGTCTCCCCATGCTAGAAAATGTTCTCTGTGAGAATAGGAGTTAATACCCGTGCCTAGCACATTAATTTGCTTAATAAACTTAGTGTTGACTAAATCAGTTAATCACCTTTTTTTCTAATAATGTGTGGCAATGACATGTGAACCACAGGACCAGATGCCCAGGATGAGAAGAGCAGATCACAGCAAGTCCTTTCAGAATGATGACTTAACTAGGGTTGTTCCTCCTGACTGTGCTACACCTTACACTCATGCCTGTTGAGAGTGAAAACAGTATGTGTATTACAAAGAATGCGATTTTTGTAAAAAGGTGAAGGAGAAGAAAGACAATGTAATATTGTTTGCAACTTCCTCAGTTGGTAGAAGAAAGGCCCTGGAAGTCCTTTTAATTCTATTTGGTTTATATTGTTTTACTGTTGTTTTTGGCCACAGTGTTGAAAACAAAATAGATAACAACACACATCGCAAGTGCACTTGGCGGAGAGAATGTGATAAATTCACTTGCATCTGGAAAGTCTATCAGACTTCCAGAGTTCCTTAAGCAAAATTTAGGAAGCTTTCCAAATTTGCAATCATTTGGATTTTTCTCTTTTGCCATAAACATTTAAACACATTTTCATGGGAATTTAGAATTACTCCTGAAGAATTAATTCCTATGCTCGTCAGCACCAGGATAAGCAAGCCAACATAAAACAAATAGACAAACAAAATGCACACATACGTGGGGAGATCGGGTAGTGATTTCAGTATCTGTCTAAAAGAAAAGCAGACAGGCAGGCAGGGAGGGAGGATGAAGGAAAAGAAGAGAATAAATAGAAAGAAAAAAGGAAGAAAAGAGAAAAAAGAAAAAAGGAAAGAAAAAGAAAATTAAAATGTGACCAGCATGATTACATAGAAACTAGAAGGTAGAAACTAGAGAGGGCAGCTTCTTCCTATCAGTACGGGCATTCCCTGCTCCACTCCCAGAAGGGGATTTATAGAGACATCCCTTATCTAAAATTGAAGTCCTCTTCTCTCCAAAGGGCATGGGGCCCCTTTAATCTCTAACATGTGCCCCTTCTAAAATAGTAGTACACCTCTCTCTAACTCAACAACATTCTGCCTGATAGTGAAGTAAGGAAAGCTTTAAAAAAAAAAAAAAGTAACAGAATCTAAAAAAGAATTTCTGTGTTTAATCTTGAATTGTTCTCATTACTGCTGTACAAGTGAAGTTAGCATTATATTCTGTCCTCTCTTTAAACTTTGGTCATGTTCAATGCCCTGTCCCCTTTCTGTGTCTCACTCTAGCTTTAAGCTCTTGGCTCTGGCAAATCAATCCTTTTTTAAAATTTTTATTTATCTACTAATTGTTTATGTGTCTCTTCTTTTTGGGTAGGGAAGGTAATTAGGTGCTTTTTTTTTTTTTTTTAAGTGGAGGTACTGGGGATTGAACTCAGGTCTTCGTGCTTGCTACCACTGGGTTATACCCTCCACCCCTGGCAAACCAATCTTGTTTCCTATCTTACTCTCCTGAATTTGGTATTTATATCAGGCATCCGCACAGCATGGTCTTATTTTGTCCCCATCACAACCCCCGAGACCTTGGGTTGAGTGATTCATTACAACATAATCTTTATGCCTCAGGTCTTATATTCTTTCTTCCTTAGAACACAAGTTCTTTGCCTTTTACTTCCTTCCACACTCCTAGTTCTTTCCATCCTCTCATAAATTCACCTCTTAACGGCTATGGAATGTTTCATTATCTATAAAATCAGTTTAGATGAAACCAGGCTCTACCTGAGTGCATTCCAGGAGACACTGGTCCCAGGAAATATTTCATGAATGCAAAAATGGATGGAAGAAAGGAGAGAGAGAAAGACAAATATATGTACCACTGAATACTGTGTACTCACCCAGAGCTTCACAAGGTCCTTGATCATCGTAAAAGTGCTGAGAGAGTCTACAGTAAAGACACAGACTTAACTTTGCTTAAACATCCCTAACTTGTTTGGCCACATACTGTTGTTTGTTTCTTTATGGTAACATCTACCAATAAGCAAAGTGAGTAGCATTTGTGGTAATCACTTAGGAGTAATCCTGCCTGGATGTGTTTATGGTCCCTTCCAACCTTGACAGTATTCCAGAGTTATAGAATTACCATCAGTTGAGTTCTGTTTACAATTTGATCCATGTAATTCGGCATTTATGAGTGCCATTCCAATAAAGCCCACATATCAGTAAAGACGCTGCTGCTGAAAGTGTAGCAGATCACAGCAACTCAATCACCAGGGGAAATTAAATCTCTCTCTAGGTCACAAAAGTGTCATTCCCTTAAACAAACAAACAAGAGAATGACTTAGTTATTATTAATATCTTACATATGACATATGTAGATTGTCATTACTGACATTAATCTTTGTAATATAAACCATGTAATTTTTCATTTTACTCCAATCAGTTTGCAATAACTTGTCAGCAAAGAGTATTTAAGTGTTTATTTATACAGCACCAATTTTGCTACACATTCATTTGAGGGTATTTCTGTAGTAAAGCTATTCATAAAACAAAATGATATTTATATTTTAAAGAATAAAGTCATGCTTTTGCAAGCAGTACATTATCAGATTACGAATCTGGTTAAAGATGTTGAATGGAAGCAATCAGTTATTTCAGTATAGAAAGAAAGACACTTTATGAATAAAATAAATTTTCCTCTTAGCAAACAGTATGGCAAATCATTAAAAAATAACGTGATCAACACATAACAAGGCCACATAACATCTCAAATTTGGAACCATGGCATTAGACAGATAAAAAGGAACACACAGAAATAACTAACCCAGTGATATAATTGTAAAAGATCTAAAGTGTGTTAACAACAAAATAATGGGTGCCTCATGATTAGATCTCATCAGCTCTTTAGACATTGACCACCAGGCCTGAAGCTCACCTCACTGAATCGCCGCCAACATCTAACCTCTCCACAACCAAGCTGAAATTCAAGCCATTACTTAGAACAGTGCAGCAAAAATAGTTTCCCAGAGCCATTTGATTTATGCTTCCTCATTTTCCCCAGTGGTCCATGACTCATACTCAGGCTACTCAAACTTAAGACAACCATCAATGGAGAATTCCCATCTCCCAGGTTTATAACTCATATCTCTCAATCTATGAAAGTCATATTTAAACACTTCCTCTATGAACTGAGAGATCTGACCATGCAACTCTTTTCATTTGTAAATCCTACTCTGACCCTCTTCTGTCCAACATGTCCTATTAAAAAATTAGCATTTAATAGAGAAGGAAAATCTCAGGTTTATGCACAGCTGTTAATATGCCTTAGAGCATCACTTCGCAGAACCCTCTTTCCAGGAAGATATCCTCTTAGGAAAGGCTGCCTACCAGGAGAGCAACTGTTATGAAAGCAATCAAATACTTTTAATTTAAAAAAAAAAAATCCCAAACACCTTAAAATGTTTTCCCTCATGACCTCAATTCCTGGGAGACTTTCATGTTCATCTACTATTTCTGTTTTATTTTGACATAATTAGAGCAAAGTATCACAGATGTTGGGAAGTTTTTTTTTTTTTTTTTTTTAAATCTAGGTTGAGGTTTACCAGATGTCTAAATCCCCCATTGTGAATTATTAGCAAATTTTAAAAATTGTTCTGGGAACATAAATCTACCTCAAGAGTCCCAACATCTAATCATATCCCTACTCTTTGAGTGTGTATGAACTCAAATATGATTGAGTTTTGATTTATAAATAAGTACCATGGGTAAACCCCATATTATTTCATGAAATCTTAAAAATATATATATATATATATATATATATATACCATAAACATTACACTTTTGGCCTCAGATCAAAAGTCTGTGGCTTATTGGGAATAATAAATGTCAAAGTAATTTCAACCTACAAGAGTATAAACTTTCATAAAACTGGCATTATCTATTATGATACCTTGTTGGCTAATTAGTTATGTTTGAGAAATTAATGGCTTTTATGAAGTAAAGAAAAAATGCTTTACTTCTAAATATCCAGATTTGAAACAAGATTAAACTGTCTTGCATAAAACAATGTAGATTAGAAGCTCGATTAATTTAATCAGTTATATGAGGGTCAAATAATTTGCCAATGAAATTACATGTAGGTGTAAACTTGCCCTGAATATGCTATTTTCCAATAGGAGATAAAAAGCTGTGTGTACCATCTGGAATTCTGGACAAGGATGGGGTTTCAGTAATTGCATCAGCAATGCAGTGCCAGTTTCAGAGACAAGTGTTTTGGGGGAAATACAGGAAGAAGCGTATCTATAAGGTTTATGCATATCACCTTAAGTTTGTGGTAGTAAGAGCTAAAAATTTGTTTAACACCATGAAATGGTATGAGTGAGCGCAAGGCCAAGATAAATTAACATCAGCGTCCTCTTCTATCTGTGGTGAGGATCTGTAGAGGAGGTGATCTGAGGATGAGAATGGTACAAGGAGGAGAGATGAAAACCACGAGAAATGAATTAAGCCTGACAGAGAAACACATTACTCTGAAAGACCCCAAGATTTCAAAATGAGTTCACCAAAAATCAAATTTGTGGTGCTAATCAGATAGACTGTGTACTCAAGCTCTCTCTGTTCCTAATCTGGTCTCTTTCAACAGCCTTTCACCTACTCTCTGCACCTGCATTTTCTCTCTTGTTGATTTCTTCTTCAAAATGCTTTAAGGATTGTTGTTTTAAAATGTAAACCTGACCATGTCACCCTACTCTTCTGATTTTTATGGACGTAGAGAAAAGAATCTGAACTCTTCAGATCCTCCAGTTTCCCACACGTACTCTGTGCCTGTAGCAGTTGCCTTACTGAAGCCTCATTCCCAAAATGACTATGCACTTCCTCTGCTTCTTACCCCATTCTCAGTTTGTCTAACCCCAATTCACCCTGAAAGACTGAAAACAAATGTTTCTGATTTCCTAAAATATCCTCAGACTCAAGCAGGCAGATTGTCATTACGCCTTTCTCTAGTTTCCCAGTGGACTTTCAAATTTTCTTTAAAAGTGCTTATTTGCCTTGTACTTAAACATGGTCAATTGAATACCACATTTATATTGACATCCTCATACCCTAAACAGATATGAACCCCGAAAGACACAGTATCAGAAAAGAAAATCAGCAGACAAAAGATGACGCCTTTTGGGAAAACGGGTATCAGATGGGAGATTAGTAACTTAGTAAAGCCGAGAAAGCTCAGTCCAAGGTGCAAGAAGTGACAGATACTGGGGAGAAATTCAGGTTTGCTTATATACTTATCTATCTCTCTAGAAATTGGTTTCCAACTCTTTACATTTCCCATGCCTGGAACAAACCTTGACCTAATATATGCTTAAACAATGCTTTTTAAATGCTTTAATGGTTACTGTCACTATGATTACTATTTATCAAGCTTATAAGATCTACCAATTATTCTGTAAATCACTCTTTTTAAATCACTCTATAAATCATTCTTATAACAACTTCCCGGTGTAGATATTACTTATTCTCATTTAACACAGAGGGAAACTGATGCTTGGAGAGGTTAAACAGTTTGGACAAGGTCATAACTTGGCTCTGAGCTAAGGTACAATTTGAACTCACATGAGTCTGAACTCAGAGTCAGGCTTTTTACCTATATGTTACACTGCCTTCACGTTAAATTACATTGATCTATATGTTTGGTTTGGTTCCTAGGAAATATTTATTTGAAGAAAAAAAGTGTTTTGGGAAGGTGGGATAAAGATGGGTTTTGAAAAGATATTTTAAGGAAAAATTGAAGTGTCAAAAGTAAGTGAAAATACAGCATGAGAGCCAGCTTAGAGCTCGTGCTAGTGGAAGATCATTAGCTGTCTTTCCATGATCCAGTGTCTGACAACAGAAGTGAGAATTCATATGGTTCTTCTTCAGCAGGAATATTCAGACTTTGACATCATCTAAACTGTAAATCTTATCAAGCTTGTCTATTTGATTTTTCCCACCCAATAGAATTCCAGCAAATTAGTTGAAAGGAAAATGAAGTGTTTCACTGAAGTGAGAAGGGTCAGTTAACAATGGGAAAAAGTGCAGTGAAACACTAATAAGTAAGTAACTTTCTATTTATCTTAACACAGAATAAAACTTTTTGTTTATGTTCTAACAGTGGTTGTGCCTGTTTTCAAGATTATATTCTTCTAGGTGAAATTTTGTATTATACAATTAAATCCCTTTTTGGTAACTCTAGACAGCAGTGACTGAAGACTTTTGGAGGCACAGGGTTCTATGTAAAAACATTTTCAACTTTTTATCCTCTACCTGCAAATTGTCAAGCACACATAAGACAAGATAAAGCCAAAGCCTGACTAATGTGACCAGTAAAGTTACAATGAGCTGCTTGTAGATTTAGCATTATTCACACGAACAGTGGAAGGAAGAAAAGCCAAGTGACCCAGCTCCCCATGGCCCATGTGCCATTTATAGGAGGAAAATCAAAGCAAAAAGGACTGAGTGACTGCAACACCATTTACAGGTTACCCAGGTGTTGAGGAAGCTATTTCTAGTCAGCATCTAAGCAGTTTTATTTACATTCTGCAGACTATTAGGAGATGGGTGAGACAGAAAGCCCCACACTTCACCAGTGTCCAGGGAATAATGGGAAACTATCTTATGAGAGCCTTGCAATCAGATGTGAAGGCAATGGACGGTGATTCCAGAAAGATCACTAAGTATTCTGCCAAGACTTATGTTAGTCGAGGTTCAAGTCTCCATCTTCAAGGCCAACTAGATATGTACAAGATATGTACAAGATCCCCAGGGCTCCATAACAAAGACATTTCCTTATATGAACAACTATGAAATGAGGTAGAATGTTGAGTAGAAAAGTATCTGATAGCATTTTACAGCTACTACTGTTGAGAATAGATGAACAAAAAATAACCAAATGATTCATTGATCACAGTCTCCATTTGTCCAAAGGCTTTAATATATAAGCAAATTATGTATAATATGTATTTTATTGTATATGTAAAAATATATAAAAATTGATCTCATTTGGTCAAGTAAAAGAAATTGATCTTTAATATAGTCTGTTTAAGAATAAAGAGAATTAACCCGTATTGAGAATCTACTGTGTATCTGGCGTTCTTGCTAGGCCATTTGAATAAGCTGTTTCTTGTCGGTTATACCACAAGTCCATGAAGCAATTCTATTCATGATGTAGAGATACTAGATCTTAGGCTCAGAGTAATCAAGATTTTCAACGAAGGTTTCATAAGTTACCAGCATTAGGAGAGAACATGATGTAAACCCATGTGCATTTTTCCTGACTCAATTGCTTCTTAAGAAGACATAAACATCTCTGATTTACTCTAGAAATATTTCATTGTATAATGGTTAAAAAAGCAACATTATTTTGTTCAGAGAAAATTAACCTCAATTATCGGGGGGGGGGGGCTGGAGGGGAGAAGGTTCTAGTGTATCTCTAGATGCCCAAGAAAACCAGGCTATTAGAGCAAACGAAGGCAGAAGGTAAACTGATTCCATGTTGCTCTAACAGGTCTTTACTTATCAGTTACCTGGAAATGCTATTATCCAGCCTAGAGGAACCAATTTTTTTCCTTAATATTTTTCAAAATAATTTTGCAATTACAGAATTGTATAGTTCTACAATAATAAAAAAGACTGTTCTAAACTTGAGAATATCCAGGAAAGAATAACCATGATAGTGGATGTCCCCAACGCTGTTATGTTAATTGTTGGTGGATAGAATTGGGGGCACTTAGTCTAAGAGGAGAGACACAAAAAGAAACTGAGGAATATTTTCAATGATGTGAAGGACAATTTTGAGAAAGCTGAAGAATACGTATATTCAGATGCTCTAATTATTCAGACTAAAGCCAGCAGCTAGAAATTAGACAGGAGCGTATTTCAGTTTACACCAAGGAAGAAGTTAATAGTTATATGAACTGTTGGATAATAAAATCAGCCACCTTTTGAGGTATTGCATGCCCTCTCACTAGGACTGTTTAAATAGAAATCTGTCACTGAGTTTGCAGATATAATTTAAATATAAAGTAAAAGATGTAGCTAAATAAAATTAAAATAGGCCTGCATAGTCCCAATTGATGTTATAGGTCATTTAGTCTTACTCCTTAGGACAGCCTTCCAATCCAATTCCATCTGGTAAAACCCTAGTAGTTCAGTATCCCTTTAAAAGCCCCCTGATGGATCAAGGACTTCCTGATAATCCAAAGTAGAAATGCCCTTCCCTCTTCCCTGCTGCTATTTCCCTGGTAGAACTCACTACACCTACCTTGCATTAGGAGTGTTGCATGATCACAGATTTATTATCAAACTCTATATTCCAAAAGCTGGTATTGTTTTAACACCAGTGAGGTCTTTAAATCTAACAGATGTCCAGCAAACACTGAATCACAGGTAAAATAACTCTGTGAACCAGAAGATATTCTTTCTACCTGTACAACAGAACACTTAAAAGGAGTGAAAGAGTCTTATTTTGCCTCATTTTTAGAGGTTTCAAGTGATTTTTATTCAGAATGGTACAATCATATAAATCTCTAGCTTGTTAAGTATGCATTTTCTGTTGCATGTCTATTACCACAAACATAATGACTTCAATAGCATAAGTATATTATCTTAAGTTTCTGTAGGTCAGAAGCCTGTTATACGTCTCACTGGACTAAAGTCAAAGTTTCAGAAGGCTACATTCTTTCCTGGAGGCTTTAGGTGAGAATCTGTTTTCTGCTCTGTCTGTTAGCAGAATTCAGATCCTTGTGGTTATAGGGCTGAGCTTTCACTTTCTTGCTGGCTGTAAATTGGCATCTGTTTCCAGCTTTGGGAAGCTGCCACATTTCCTGACTTCCTTTATCTTCAAAGCCAGCAATGATAGGTCTAATAAGCTGTGTCTTTTAAAAGTCACATCTGTCTGATCCCATCTTCTACCTTCCTCTTCCTCTTTTAAGAGTTTATGAGATTACATTGGATCCACCAAGATATGTTCCCAGATAATCTCCTTCTCTTAAAGTCAACTGATTAGTGACCTTAATTCCATCTGCAACTGTAACTCCCTTTTGCCATACAGAATAGCATAGTCACAGGTTCCAGGGAGTAGGACATGGACACCTTTGAGAGATCACTATTCTGCTACCCAAATAAGTGCTCTTTTCTTTATTCATTTTTAGAAATTTGAAAAGATTGTTATTCAATGAGTGATACAATTTTTAAAATGTCAAGTGAAAAAATATATTTGGAATTATTTTAATATCCTAAGTGATCCAAAATGATTTGGAATTATTGTAATTTTCTAAATAATATAAGCTAGTTTGTATTGAAGTTTAATGGAAAACCTCAATATAACTTAGCTCTCCTTTCTAACACAATCAGTTTTACTTTAAAAAAAAAAAAGGATAATCTTTGAAAAAATCAACATTTATTTTCATTTACTGTGACTTCTGTAATCATAAACTGCACTCATGAGAGTGATTCTAATACTTACGAATGAAGTACAGTTGACCTTTGAACAACATGAGGGTCAGGGGTACCTACTCTTCCTGAAGTGGAAAATTTGTGTATAACTTTACAGTCAGCCCTCCATACCCAAGGTTCCACAACAGCAGATTCAACCAACTGCAGATAGTGTAGTACTGTGGTATTATTTAGTGAAAGAAATCTGGGTGTGAATGGACCTGTGTTGTTCAGGTGTTGACTGTACATGGACTTTGTGTCAACCGTTTTGCTTGATGTCTAGATGTTGTCTGTGTTTATTTAGACTCTATGTTATTAACTAGATGATTGAGTTTTATTGGCAAGCTGTTGTTTCACTTGTCAAAATATGTTGTATTTAGCTGGATGTCATGTAAAAAGTGAAATGAAGCTAGAGATAAAGTAGATTTTGTAGGACCGTCAGAAATTAATTAATGTAAGCAAGGGAGGCTTCATTGGAGAAGCAGAGACAAATAGCTCAGCAGGATATATTGGGCAGTTTTTTAGTAAGGTAAAGTTTTTAAAGTCTTCAGGTTTATATGTCTGTATTTAATTGTGTGTTTATTATGCACAGTTTATTGCAAAATATTTTCCTAATTCTGTGGTCATAAAGTTGAGGATGACAAACTTGGTGTTGTCAAGGGATGAAAATTAATAAACTTCTATTAGCCAGTCATTTTATGAGGCATTACTGTCTCGCTGAAATCTTTACATTTTAGAACATTTCCTAATCTCTTATGTTCTGGACATATTTTGAGGCGTGCTATATGTATTAATTGCTGAATTCTCACCACAACTGAAGGAGATGGATTTTATTATACCGTTGTATCTCAGTATCCATAGAAGGTTTGTCCTAGGAGCCCCTGCAGATATCAAAATCTGTGGATGCTCAAGTCCCAGAGTCATCCCTCTGTATCCCCCAGTTTTACATCTAGAGAGTCAAACAATCACAGATGGAAATTTCAATCTGTGGTTTGTTGAATTTGCAGATGGAAACCCACAAATATGAAGGACCCACTGTATATCTATTGAAAAACTGCATGTAAGTGGACCAGTGCATTCCAAAGCCATATTGTTCAGGGGTCAACTATAACTCCAGTTTACACATGGGAAACAAGCTAGCTAGAGTTTCAGAAATTCACCCAAGTCGTGCAGCCTTTAAATGGCAGATTGAAGATTTTAACAGTAGAGTATGAATTCAGAATTCTTTTAAAGCCATTAAAGTCTCATAACCACTTAGCCTCTACCTTTCAACTGTTTTCTGGATTTTACAAATGAATAACAATGGCCCAGTGAAATTTAAAAAAAAAAATGACCAATATCTCCTAACTGGTAGGTGGCAGAGCTTGGAATCAAACTTAAGCCTGTTTACCTCCAAAGAAAACATTCTTGCCATTAAGTCTCCATACATTTCATAAAGATAGACAGATACTTAAGGAACAATAAAACAAAAGAAGAGAAGTATGTAATGAAAGAGCCTAAACCTCTTCTAAACCACAGTGCATTACAACAGAATTATTGCAGAATGTCTTCAACCAAAAGTGTGGGTCATATTGAGCTTCGGGGCATCTAGACGATTCCCTTTGTCCTACTGGACTGCATCCATATACCATGTAGACAGATGGTAGGGATATGTTTGACTGAGTTTGAGCTGAAAGGATCTGAAATGTTTACTGAATGTTTTCCCATCACAGCTATATTCCCAGCCCATCATTTGAGGTTTATTTTCTCAAGATATTTTTCCTCCTCTGATTACATATTTAAAAGTAGAGAAGATAATGTTTCCAGTATAAATTTGAACTATATGTCTATTTTTTTTCCTGCTTCAGTGATCAAATTTGGTTGATTCAACACAGAAGAATTGAATCTCAAAAGCAATTTTCTATCATAGGAAGAAAACAGGAATATAGTTTACCTTTCTCTGAAAAGCAGAATTAGAATAATAAAAATGATTTGTGATTTCATATGCTTTGAAAGGATGACAAGGAAATAAATAAGAATGTCAATAATCTAAAAAATCTACATAAGAGAAAGGTCATTAAAAATGAGATCTGGGGGAGTAAAGACAATATTAAAACATAGTCCCACAAGTGACATTCCATATCCACTAATGTTATTATCATCTCAGTATGAAACCTCCTTATGTTCAAAATACTAAGACACAATTCAGAAGCTTGGACATTAAAGAGATTGAATTATAATTGTTTCCTTTGTATGCTTAGGTTAACCACATGGATTTTATTTTAATTAACTAAAATACTATGAAAACCAAACACTTATGATACATCTAACTCACTTCCCTAATCTGCATCATAAAAGAATTAGTATGAATAAGAATTCTAAAGTCATTTGTGAAGTCATTTATAACCTTTATGTATTTCCTATTCTCCTGATTAAATTACATGTCTGAGTGATTCTTAATGATATTTTGCCAAATGATTTGAAAGCTTTCTATCTTAAGGTCTGTTAGTAAACAAATGAATGTGAAAAAAATAGAATATGTCCAATATAATTCACATTATGTAAAAGCTTTATCATTGTCACAAGCATCCCCGTGCAAATGGTTACTACTAATATAGTCAACTCCAGCAAGAGCTATCTTGGCAAACGGAAGGCTCATGAAAGATATATTGTAGACATCTCCTTGAAATTTATGCTCCATACAGATTATCTTCTATTAACTGGTGAGCTTGAACCTTGAAAGAAGTTTCAAGTTTCAGATAAGTAACACACATCACTGAACATTACGTCTGCCACCTGGTAATGGATAATATAAATACAGCACATTTATTCAGCAGGGAAGGGAAACTGCTTCTATAGCCAATTCTCAATTATTCGGGGTAATGGGGGAAAACCTCCAAGTGGTTATCCATAAATACAGATAATTGGCAGAATATGTAAATTAGGTCCCATCTCACAATGTTTATGAACATTTTGGCTGAAGAGTGATAAAAGCTGAAATGGAGAATTATTAAAGTGCCATAATTATTATGAAGTATTTGACAGATTCATTCCTGCCTGTTCTCCTCCCATCCCTCTAACTTTTCCTCCTCTATCTCCTCCTGCGACGACCCTCAAAAGTTATATCTTACCCTGGGTTCTGCATTCAGCTTTCTTCTGTTTTCATATACAAATTATTTCTGGTTCATCTCACCCACTGTCATGGCTACAGATAGCAAGAGAACAGACGGGCTTAATACATGCTGGCTGAATGAACAAATTGTTCAGATACCTTTCTCCATGTTTCAATTTAATTAAATGCTTAATGTGTAGTGGGTGAGGTCAACAAACCTATACGTGTGTCACAGTTATCTGAAGAGTTTTATTTTAAAGCAGATACCTAAGCCTTTCCCAAGTCTCTGAAATAATTGTGAGAGCAATTGGGAAAGAGAAATAAAGAATTCCTCACTAAAAAGAAACAACCAGCTAGCCAAACAAACACAAAACAACAGGTAAAGCATTCAAGAAACAATGTAGAATACTAGGATTTCTATACAAGTAGGTATTTCTCTGATTTTTTTAAGTGGCTTATGGGAGTACATTCATTCCGTGTAACTGAAAACTCTCACTCAAAATGGCAGCTCTGACTGTGATAGTACCAGCCTCCAGCCTCGTCCTCACACGTGAGCAGAGGTGATCAATCTCATAACCATGGCATGGATCTCAGGACGGGTGAATTCACTGAACCATAAGGCATTGGCAGCGCCAGTTCGGGCATCATCAGATCTGCATTAGTCAGTGTAAACTTCGCAAACATTTTTCCAGGGGAGCTTGCTCTGTGTCAGGCACTGTGATATCAGACAGATTGTTGAATGCTCCTAACTGTTTGGCTGATACCGTTTTCCCAAGGATTTTTGACATCTGAAAATGACAAAGACAGTTTTTCATAGAGCAGCAGTCTCAACATTTGCCTGTGGAATTAGTTGTTGATTTTTATCTTTGTTTTTTCATCCACTGATCTTTCAAGAACCGTCCTTAAAATCTTTTAGTAGTGCTTAGAATACAGGCTTGTGTCCTTAAAATATTTTCAGAACGCCCTCCAGAAACTGGCCAAGGTCTTATTTTCCACCACACTCTCCTTTGTGCTCAGTTCTCCAGCAAGAATGCATTATCTTTGCATTTCTCAGAAATGATCACTCTCTTCTGTTAAGCCTGGTTACTTCTGCCTAGGCCGCTTCCACTGTTCTTCAGCCAACTTCCCCAATCTTCTTTCAAGCCTAATGTCACTTCCATCTACCTTCACATGGATAATTACCTCAGCTTAATAATAGGTCCTCTCCTCTGCTCTTTTTGAAACAGTCTGTGAACTGCAACCAGTGTATTCTGTTTCCAAAAGCAGATCCTGTCATGCACCCTGGGCCTCACCACCTCTAGGCAGTTCCCATTGCTCTCAGGGTAAAACCGCAAGCTGAAGCTGACCTTGCAGGGCCTCGGTGGTCTGCTCGCTGCCGACCTTCTTCACGTGCCACGCTCGCCTGTGGTCTGCGGTCCAGCTCCATGGACTCTCTTCGAAGACTTAGAGCTGGCCTCACTTCTTTCTGCTGCAGGGCTTTTGCACATAGCCTTCTCTCTGCTTGGGCTCTTCTGTCTGACTTTGCCTGTAAAGCCCTTTTACCTCTTCAGCATCCAGATCCATCATAATCTCTGCGGTGATGCTCCTTTTCCTAATCTTTTCTTCTGGACTAACCTTCTCATAGTGCAGTTTGTTCCAGCTGAAATTTAATCATTTTTCTCACCAATGTACTTTACTGCCTGGCACAGTGTCTGGTACATATTAGATGCTGAATAAATATTTGTGGGAAGAGTTACTAATTAAGATACCTGTCTATACCCCTAGGTTTGATTGAATGTCTTTATTCTATGCCTTTCAACATTTTGCTCTACTATTTTCATTCTTGTAATCACTGGTTCATTATCTGTCTTGAACTACTGGAATGTAAGGTTTTTGAGGGTAGAGGATCTGTTTGCTGTAATCCCAGAGCCCTGTATGTAAAATACCTGATGCATGGGAGATAAATAAAAAATTAGTGAAGTTGCAATAACTACATAGACGATTATGATTAATATGAGTTTCTGCATCTAATTTTTTGAACCAATTCAGCTTTAAACAACCCATCTAATGCCTCTGGTTATCAAATCAATCATTCTGGCTTTCAAAACTTTGCCCACTCTAGCCTCATCCTCTCTGTCTCAAGTATCAGCAGGGGTCTGCAGAATACACTGGTTCTTCCTCACAGACTATTCTTGCAAACAATTTAGTGTGCCAGTGGATGTCCAGGTGACCTCAAAGATCAAACAGTGTTCCTAATTAGTCATGTCTGTCTTGTGTCTAAGTTTTGATTTTCCAGGGCATGTTAAACACTAATAATAGCTAACATTATTGAGTACCTACTCCAGATCCAGCACTGTGTTAATCATTTTCTATAATTTACTTAATTTAATCCTCTCCATAATCTAGACAAGTGATAACTTCCCCAAGGTTACAGAAAGGAAGTCTTAGGGCTGGGATTCAGATCCAGGCAGGTTGATGCCATAGCCTGAGTGCTTAACCATTTTCTGAATACCCTGCCAATAGTCAGGTTTGCATTTACTGCTCTTCCTCAGCCATTCTCCATGCGTATATTTAATTGGTTCCACGTGCACTTAAACTACACCATCTCCTTCCAAGACATTCAAGAGAAAACCTCATTCTTGATACTTCTTTTCATTGTTTCCCTTACCCATCCCCCCACCTTATTTGCATGGGCCTGTATTTGGTTCTTGATTCCACCAAACTCTAGGAAAAACACAATTTTGTAATTTTCAGTTGCCCCATTGTAAAAGAAGCTGTTGGTACTCTGGATGGGTTTGCTTGGCACAGGTGGTTGGGATGTGGAGGATTCAGAGCCCAGTTTCCTTACCTCCCAGTTAGATGAACTCTGAATCAGGTTTTAGACTGCCCCCTAGAGTTCTCCAGTGGAAATGAACCTCAATTCCCCACAGCAGTAACCAGGTAAGTCTTACACTCTTTCCCCACCTCCTTCTTCCCCGTCTCACTTCTCCACTTCCATCCTGGTGCTTCCTAGGATCACTTCCCAAATTCACTGTTTGCATTCAAATTCATATTTCAGAGTGTGCTTTGGGGGCAACTCTTCCTACAATCTGTTGCACCCATGGAGCATCACTCTCCTGTTTTCCCTTTGACTCCAGAAGCCTGACTTGGACATGAAATTTATAATTTCTGTTCAGTAAGTTTCCATGGTGGGCTCCAGCTTTTATCTGCATTTTAAAAAGGAAGTATCTCTTAACTGCTTCTAAATGCCTCTCCCCTCGCTTCTGTTTTTCTTTTGCACCCACTATGCCACGCAGTCAGGGTGGCTGAGAGGTCTGTGCCAGCCCCTCTTGTGGAAGTGGCTTTGGTGCCACTCTGACTTTTAAGTTGAATATCCTATTATCCAGCATCACTGACCAGGTAACTGTTAGTCATGCTTTGAGTCCTTTGTGATTTCCAGAAAATTGGCCCAAGGGAAATAGTCTCTGTAAGTAAAGATTATATCCATGTGTTCCCAGCAGCTCATCAGAGGATGAGATTTAATGCTATTTCAGACTCCCATTTCAAATTCGTGTTTCCAGCCTGTCATAAAAGGCGTTTAAAAAAAAAAAAAATCTGTGGCTCTTGGGAGCTGATCTCAACTTTTAAAAAAATGATTTTAATGTAGTTCCCAAATCTGTTTCCATTTTAAAAATATATATTAACAATGCCTAAAACTGAGTCCAATTCATTTAGTTCAATTTGGCATCTAGATAAGTTGCCTGAAAATTATATTTTTTTATGGTTTAATATTGGCTCTTCAATCTTTCATGCTGAATCTTTGTCCTTTTACAAATTAGATTTCTCACTTTCTTTTCATGGGATTCCTGTTGGGCAAATATAATCTTTTCAATAGGAGATAAACATTTTGCAATTCTTTGTAATAACTCTTTGTAATAATACCACTCTCATTTCTACATTCTCTAAGCCACGTAAACAGTACCAGTTTATTAACCAAGCAATTTATCAATATTTATTCATGATGCCAATGGCAGACTTCTTGTCATAAATAATTATTGAAGTAATAAATAGTTTTATTATTAAAAACTGATGACAAGAGCAGAGTGATTACCCTGATAAAGACGGATGACAGGTCTTAGTATCTGATGTGACACTCAGAACACTGTGCAGATTGAATCTAAGGCCTCCTGCATGGATAATAAATTGTTATTTCAGAGAATAAAATGATTGATACATTTGCTTGCTGTGGAAAAAGCGCTGGGGAGAAGATTCTACTCCCTAACTTATTTAAACAGGCTATGGTGAAATTCTCTTTCCTTGTGACAAATTTAACTTTCCAAGAAAGTGACAGCTCTTTGGCAGAGAGATGAGCAGAGAAGCAGTCCTTTTTAGAAGCTCCTAAAAGTCAGATTCTTTTTGGAAATTCTCTGGATGTTCTCTGGCCTCAGTGGGGCCCCCAGCAGGGAGCGCCTGGAGTAGGGGAGGGGAGGAGCAAGGCAGGAGCATGGTGGGAGGTCATGTGATACCGTGACTTGTGCAACAGGGAGACAAATGAAGTCCGTCAGATTACTTTGGAGAAACTGCCACTGACTCTTGCACTGCCTGGCTCAGTGCACAGGCTCTTTGTATTTCTTTTTTTTTCTGTTGGTTTGATCTTACCTTTTATGACAAACTCGCCCTGGAGACCATCCATCTTTTGACAGCCTGGAAAACGACTGTATTGGGAGGTGGGTGGGAGGAGAAACGGAGAGAGAGAGAGATTGAGTTAGAATTGAAAATGTATGTTCCACGCATTTGTAAATGTTTTATTCATAACTGCTATTACTACAAATTAAAATGCAATGACAAATATTATGAAAATCCTCTCAAAGGGAATACCTAAGATTTAAAATGTATTCTCTTTACTTTGCTCAATCTATTTGTGATACAAAAGAGAAGGAAAAGAATGACAAATATGTAATTTGAAATGTCACCCAGTAACAGCACGGGTGAACTAGAGTCAGAGAATTACTATATTTTCCAATTGGTATTTTAAGTGAACAATTGAAACATCAAGGATGATGTATATTCAATGATTTTGGATCGATTCTAAATGAACTGCTTACTTGTGAAACACATGTATGCACCTTTTAGGTCTGAATGTATTAGATGTCTCCATTCTTCTATGTGCTTAACAATATGAGACTAAAGCAATTTTTGAACATTATTTTAGTGAAAATGACTTTTTAGCTTTTCTTTGTTGAAACTGCCTCAGGATATATGAAACATAAATTATATTATCTCTGTATTATTGGAAGAGTTTTTTTTTTTAATTGATAACTATTTTCTAGAATATGAGCTTGATAAGAAACATAACAAAACTTCACAACTCAATTACTTTAAATGTCTGGTTAAAATTATGTTGAACATATTCATAGAAACCTATTGATACTATATCTCTTTGTTCCTCTCTTAGTGTAGTGTTTTCTTGCAGATACTCATTTTAAAGTTACTTTTTAGCATCTGAGTAGTGATAAAGACATTACATTAGCTTTAAAAATAATCCTACAACAATGTGAAGCTTTGTAATTGTGAAATCTTACTTTTACAGCACAAATTAGGAACTATGGGATCACTATGGAGAGGTTTTAATTTCTTTTGTGGTTCTGTGGTATATGTTTGATTCCCTATGATAGAATATACATGACGTTCAAATTCTGACAGTTACCAAATTAGAGTCAATTAATATTTACAGCAACCCCACAGGATGTGTTATGTGTTTCAAGCTGGAGCCACAGTTTAAAATGTATTCCCTGTCTTCAGGAATTATATGATTTTATGAAGACATGATAGATAAATAAACAGATGTTATAGCCAACTAGATAAAGGAGTGGTTTGCAGACAGCTATGCAGTTCCATGCAGAAAGGTGAGGATGACTGTCCACTTAACTAAGCAGAGCTTTCTCCCATGCAATTCTGGGGACAGTCACTGAGACCACTTAGGTGCTGTTCACCACACTGGACACTAGTGTCACAGACATGTGACATTGTGTAGTCTTCACAGCCTTGCATTGGTTCAGCAAGCACTTATGGGTTCCCAGGTTGCCAAATCCTAAACTAGATGTTAAGCATATAAAAACAGCTCAGAAAGAGTTTCTGCCCTCAAAGAGTTCATCTCTGAACAGGGAACAAGCATGTAAATAATTAGAGTGCAGAGAAGTGTTAAAGTTATTGTAATAGAGGTTTGAATAAGACATAAAGCAAAGAAATGTAAGATCTTGATAATTACATATGAAAGAGAAGGATGTGATTAAGCCATCTTCAAAGATGGTTGGGAGGGGGGTACATCTGGTCTGGGAAGCTTCATTGCAAATACATGAAAACAGAAGCCAATTTTGTTTAATTTTAAGTTGAAAAGGAATTTATTGTAATGACATTACATTGACCACAGAAATGAAAATAAAACTAG
The DNA here is from genome assembly GCF_036321535.1 of Camelus dromedarius. Taxonomy (NCBI): domain Eukaryota; kingdom Metazoa; phylum Chordata; class Mammalia; order Artiodactyla; family Camelidae; genus Camelus; species Camelus dromedarius. The sequence continues at coordinate 40,363,199 of NC_087444.1, forward strand.
AAAACCACAGTAACAATATGCCTAGCTTATTCAATTACATTAAGTTTCAGACATGGTATGGTTACTTACTCTGCATATACTGATTCATTAAAACAGTAACATCATTGTTAGTTATCACCCGTGAGACTGATGAGAAAAAACTGTGATTCAGTGAGATGGAGAGACTAACTCGAATTCATATGCTGTCTTAATCAGTATGCATGTTGTTCACCCCAAACTATGTGGCCGGCAAATGAAGTAGTCTTCACGATTTGGAGCTCACTGTCCTAGCCAGAGAAACAGACCCATGGAGTGTCACTTTGGACACCATGTGGCAGGTCCTATGGAGGTGATGCAGGGTGTGTAGGAAGCATAGGGTGGGGGCATGGGTCAACTAAGGAGGCTTTTGGACAATGTGATCTCTTATCGAGACTGGACATTTGCCCTTCCTCCTTGCCCTTTTGGTCCATGATATTTGAACACCTTTATTTTTAATTTCTTTCTTTTTTTCTCTTTCTCCCTCCCTCCTTCCTTCCTTCCTTTTCTTCCTTCCTCCCTCTTCCTTCCTTCCTTCCTTCCATTCTTTCTCTCTCTCTTTCTTTTCTTTCTTTCTTTCTTTCTTTCTCTCTCTTCTTTCTTTCTTTTTCTTTCTTTCTTTCTTTCTTTCCTTCTTTCTTTCTTTCTTTCTTTCTTTCTTTCTTTCTTTCTTTCTTTCTTTCTTTCTTTCTTTCTTTCTTTCTTTCTTTCTTTCTTTCTTTCTTTCTTTCTTTCCTCCTTCCTTCCTTCCTTCCTTCCTTCCTTCCTTCCTTCCTTCCTTCCTTTCTTCCTTTCTTCCTTTCTTTCTCCCCTTCCTTCCTTCCTTCCTTCCCTCCTTTCACAACTGCCTACTAGTATAGAAGCAAACACGTTCAAATACTTCGGACCCTGACTCTTGACAGCCAGAACATAAGCATGAGACCGATATTTAGCAGGTTAAAATTCAGGACTTTGAATTTGAAAGGGGTAAGCCAAAGGAATAGGGGGCTGTTTCTACATAATTCTTCAAGAGGCAAAAGACCCTTCACTGACTAGTGGCAGCAGGGTCAGTAATAGCATGCTAGCCCTGGAGGTAATGGCAACTAGTTTTTTCCTAAAACATGATTCTAGCTGTTAATTAATTGCCAAGCCCTCTTTGGTTCCTCCCAATTTCCTAAGTCTGGCTCTCTAGCCTTCTGGATTTTGTGATCTATCCTGTATCCACCCAGTAAACATCATTTCCTCTTAAATTAATCAGAATCAGCTATTTTCAACCAAAACCCTGACTAGAAAAGTGTATTTTGTAATGCAATTTTCCCTTAATTTTCCTACTCCGGAAACAGCTCATTTTTCTTCTGTGGTAAAAATAGGTCCAAGAAACTTTAGTATGCAACAAAAACCAACTGCATCAAGACTTCAAAAACAGTACGTTTTTACAACACAAGAGAAAAAAGTGTTGTTATTGTTTGTTTTCTGCCAGTTCATTGTATTTGTATGAGCTCAGTGCCTACCCTGAGGTTGGTTCTGTGTGCAAGCAGAAGGAATGTAATGTACAGACTCCATGTTTATGAGACTATTGACCAAGAACTCAAAATCCAATGTTTGGGCCAAGGCTTATTCTGAGGCAGTCATCACACACTTGTGATGTTCTGTCTTTTTAAAGCATCACCACAAGATCATCTGCAGAGAGTTCTGTGATGGACAACATGGGATTGCGTTCAAATACTGTAGGATCGTTGATAACTTGCTTTTTTAGGGAGGATTACCGGTCTAGTTTTCATGGCCCTGACAACACTATAATCTGGGCAAGAATAGAAAAAGGTAAGCACTTAAATTTTCTTAACATTTTCAGTAAACTTATTGGACCTTCTTCCAGAGACATCACCAGTATGTGACACTTTCCTGTTAAAAGCAGAACCATCCCATAGTTTCTTTAAACATTCAAATTTGGGGAAAATGTCTTGTTCTTAAAGAATTTGTCACTTTTCCTCCTCCTGCTCCTCCTTGTTATTATTTAGTAAACAAGACTGTTGTGATACTGTTTCCTTCTTTGCCCTGGTTGCTAGGAAGATGGGAACACAGTGACCTTTATTCTCTGTTCTCTTACTTAGAGTTATTCACAATAAGGAAAAATATGAAGCAATAAATGTCTAGAGCAATGGAAAAAGTTATTATTGTCTACTTCATTAAGTGGAGTCCAGTTACTGAAAACATTTATATAGGGAAACTTGTTTTCATTGAAATATACTGTTCTCATGCCCTGAAGCATTTTAAATTTTAACCCATTCAGAATGTGTTTTGTTATTATTTTAAGTACTTCAGAAGCAATAGCCACCTGCAGGTGATTCACAGTGGGATGGTTCTTTTTATCTGCTTATGACCATCAAAACTCTATAGTCAGAAAGGATGTCTCCTTTCTCTAATTTCTGTCCTCAATGTGCTAGGGTCTTGGGCTCAGTAAATATCTGTTGACTAAATAGGAAAAAAAGACACATATCACTCAAAATAGGAAATAATTGTAACAGTTATGGTAGCAACATTCCACAGAACACTATGTAGCTATTTGAAAAATATGATTTAGGCCTAAGTAATACAAAAGAAATTCACAGTATATGCTTAAGTTTTTTTTTTTTCATCAGGTTATAGAAAAGTGTGCATATTACAATTTTGTTATTATTATTAACATAGATTATATTTATGAAATAGAGATTACTTCATTAATGTTTGGAAAATGTGGAATGTAATCTGTATGTCCTCAGCAGACCCAGAGTGCCGAGCAACGGATAGATCTTCTAAGAGTAACTGAAATCCAGTGGAGCTGTACTGATGTCTCCAAACTTCCTGTGATTTCACAAGAATTCCTGTGTAGTTACTCTTATTTGTGTGGAGGGGAGGAATCCATTCTCGCTCAAAACTTGTTTCCCTCTCAACCTCTCTCTCTTCTCTTTCTCTTATTCACACACACACACACACACACACACACACACACACACACACACACACTCTCTTTCTCTCTCATTTTTATTTGTGTTTTTTGTTTCCTGTTTCTATAGAGTCCAAGGCCACTGTTACGGTCACAGTAGGTTTTAAGGTTTGAAACTTTATGAATGTCCAACAAAGGAGAAATATGCCCAAAACTTAAGCAGTTTTATATGTTGAAATTCCTAAGGAAAGGCAGAGGACTTCCTGGAACAGCACGAGCTACCTACTACTATTTCTTGTGAAGTGACTGGGCCACATGTCCTAGGTTACAGGACAAGGACATAGCCTCTGCTGTCATCTTAGTTTTTCAAGGAAAGGCAATAACTCAATGTGTTACTCTGTCAAGTTACCATGTCTTTGTAGGTACCTCTTTTCATCACATACACGCACGCATGCACACACACACACACACACGCACACACACAGAATTACCTCCAAGAAGGCAAGTTGTCAACAGAAAGAACACTTTTTCTATCTCCTCCTCATGGATTCAGCATAATACGACCCCTTCATCTCTTGCTCTCATTGCTGTCACCTGTGCTGTGACCCAACTTGTCTCTACCAGGACCAGCCAAATAATTGGCAAGGCCCAGTGTGAAAAACGAAGGCAAGCCTCTTGTTTAGAAATTAAGAATTCCAAGAGCACACCAGCAGGCTATTAGAGCAAGGTGAGTCCCTTATGAAAGCAGGCCCAGGGTGACTGCGTACAGGTCAGACTCTTGTGAGCCCAGCGCCATTCACTATGCTCCTGATGCCCACTTCAAGAGCCATCTGGCCTTCGCCTGCTGCTGGTCCTAGTCTGCAATCAAACTTGCCCTCTTTGATCTGTGTCCTACAGGGAATGGAATGGAGATTTGCCATCTATTTCCCTACAAAACAAACAAACTGCACTTCATATGAAAATTATTCTCTCTTCTCAGATTTTAATGTATCACTAAGGGGGAGGGCAGGACTTTTATAAACTAAACAAAGGTTTTCTTTACACAGTCTTCTAAGGCTGAGGTCTGCCTGGCATAAATCTGCATAAGTAAGTAGAGCCCTCAAGATACGCTCCAGGGTGAATTTCTAAGCCTGCTTCTTCAGAGAGGCCCGGGTGATCTGTTGTGGAAAGGTCAAAGAAATCGTGTCAGTAAATCTTTTTATGTCTTGTAGAATAAGTTTAAATGTATTTTTATCTCTGTATTTATTTATTTGTCTAAGAAATATCTGAAAGGAAACTGACTACAGTTCTCTGTGGTGCGTGAGATTTTGGAACTATTGTTATTATTACTACTAGTGTTACCACTTCATCTTAATTTTATAATTTTCTATGGTGTCTATGCGTCTCAATTTTTTAATTAAAAAAAAATAAACTCTATACATAAGAAAGAAGAATATTTTTATTTATGAATGGTAAGAAATTTCTTTGTAATCTTATATAATATAGAATATATAAAAACCTCGATTCTATAATACTAATAATTTTGCCCAGTGTTGAGATAAAAATCAGTAAGTGATAACAGATATGACTATGTTATGTATACCTACTCAGGTATTCTAATATGCAGGACAGTAGCTATTAGCCTAGTGGAAATTTTTCTAGATATCTCAACTAGTGGGAACTGTTTCTGTATTTAATGGCTTATGAATGGTCTGGGTTCTGTTTGGGCATCATCTCAAGACTATGTGGCTAAGACTGTATCTTTCCAAATCCTTTCTTCTCTAGATTAAACATTATTCCTGGTCATAAAAGGGGTTGAACCCCTTGTATTATAACAAATCTAGATAAAAGTGATGAACAGTTGCCAATGTCACAAAATAGAGTCAAATAGGTTTTTATGAGCCTTCTGATGAAAGCATGAACCATCACTTACAATGTAGTCTACTCTGTCTTTCTACCTAGCAATCGACCAGTCTATCATCAAACCTCAGGTTCTAACAACCAGTGTGTTAAACATCAAGACAAGGAATGAGCAAATATTTCAAGGGTAGAACCAAATATGTGTGTATGTCTGTTTGTAGCTATGAAGATATGTGTGCATGTGTTTGTGTGTGCGTATGTATTTATATCTACACCTACATCTTCTATCTTCTATCAGTGTATCTCTGTCCAGTTGAAGTAATTAACCAAAGAGGCCATTAGACTGAGAGGGCCGTGATGCCTTGTCAGCCTACGGAAACAAACCAAAACTGAAACCAGAGTCAATCCATGTGAATGACTCCAGGTTAAAAAGTCAAAACTGAAGCGCAACCAGTCGCAAACAGCCAAGTAGGCTTTCTCTTGCAACCGCTTAAGCTGTAGCCAGTCAAATTATTCCCTTGCTTTGCTTCCAGTTTGCTCTATAAAGTCTTTCGCTTCCTTGTTGCCAGTGGAGTACCTCTAACCACGTTTGATCTGGTTCTGCCAGATTCAAACCCGTCTTCGTTCAAATAAGCTCTTAAAATTTTTGGTATGCCTCAGTTTTTGTTTTAACATTGCCTATTTTTTTCCCGTCATCTTTGCGATCATAAATAATAAGTTGCCCAGTGTTTCCTCTGTGTTGGGCCACTTAGGACGTGTTTTACTGGCATCACTTTGTGTGGTTCAATCAACACTGCTACAGGGTTGGTGCTAGTTTATATCTACCTGTATTGTTGAGATTTACATTAAGTAACTTCTTCAGGTTGCTCAGCTAGTAAAGCATTGACTTGCCTCTGCCTGGGAAGTGATTAATAAAACATTTGACTTTTCGTAATGTCTTCTGAAGAAAAAGCCTGAAGTAAGAGCTCCTGTCTTTCTGTCTTGGGGCTGAATATCAGCTTCCTCACTTTTTTTTTTTTTTTTTTAAACTACTTGGCTTTGGGCAACACTGCAAACTCCTTGGATACTCCATTTTATTTTTATGGGCATAATACCTCAGATGTTTGTTGCCATTACTGTATTTAGAATGGAATGAAACAATGCTTGGAACTTGTTTGCTACAGATTAAACTCGAGGAGGGGAGGAAAATAGCCCTTTTCCTTCCTTCTTTTTTTTTCTTCCTTCCTTTTTTTTTTAAAGTGGGATGCTGCCTGTGTGTGTTTTCTTTTTGTTCTTGTCCAAAAATCAAGATCTTTGAGAGACTATTTCCCTAAGTTATTTTAAAGGCAAGAAGTTGAACTACAATCCAGACAATGAGTAAGAGCTTGTTGACAGACAGAATTTCTGCTGACCCATTCTTGCCCTGGCACCCAGGGGGTGAGAGAGCACTTGAGAACAGCAATCAGCAGCCCATTTCCTCCCTTCTCAGTGGACTCAAGATACTAATTGCCTGCTGGTCCCTTCCACTCTGCCTAGAACCTCTCTCCAAAGACTCTTCATTATACCTGTTGTTTACGACCAAGCCAATGTATCATCTTTAGAAATTTAAAAGAAGAATCACCCCCTTCCCAGCACTGCCCCAATATTTTGAAGCTTTGTTGAGTGGTTAAACAATGAAGAGAAATTGTTCCTGTTTAAACAAAAAAAAATTAGTGGCATGGAATTTCAAGACAACAGTTCCATTTGAAGCCATGAATAATGTAGTTATGGTAATATAGCTGCTATTCATAATTATGAACACTTCAGTCCTCCACATGTTCTCATGTCACACAGAGCAGGCTGGTGAGATCTGGTCTGCCTCTGATTGTTTTTGCTGTGTTTTGCATTATAAATTATGCTCTACTCCACCCTGACTACCCTTGCTCTGTGGCAGCCATTGATGACATTGTAGGCAACAACCACATGTTTCCTAACCTCCGCTGTAGGACTGAATGTGGCTCTGAAGTTGGAGCTTGGGATTTAGTCTCAATCAAGAGTTATATCAAGTACGCCATCAACCATTTTGAAGACAAAATGAGATTTTACTGTGAAGTTAGGCATCATGATTCTTTCCTTACCTAGACTCTTCCAAAGCCTCACAAGACATCCTGGCCATTTAGTAGTCACATACTTTGTAGATTTATTGTAATGTAATAGGAAAGAGCGTGGATCTTTGCATCAGTCACATTTTGCTAAAAATCTGCCACTTAGTAGAACTTGGTATGTTACTACTGATAATTTATATTTTTTGGTGAGAATTAAATGCCATGACTCTAATGCTCTTATCACTTGCTTAGCACTAAATATTCAATAAATAATAGTGTTTGTAAAAAAAGCTTCTAAAATTTAAAAGGATGAAGGAAAGAAGAAAGAAAGGGAGGAAGGGAAGGAAGGGAGAGGGGTAGGTAGGGAGTAGTTAGGAAGGAAAAATAAGAAAAAAAGCATTATCAAATGCCACCATTTAACTCATGATAATACAAGCTAATGCTGACATTTTGAGAGTATGTTAGATTTGGAAATGTGTTGCTTTCTACAAACCCAGAGTATTTTACTTATCTTTCTCTTTTGTCCTGTTACTGCCATGGTACAATGGTGTTCAAATTAATACTGAACTTCATTAGAAAACCTGCCTAGTTACTACCTGGGCATTTGAATGAAATAGCCAATAGGGTAATTTAGAATTTGACTTTAAAATATTTAATTATATGCCTAGACTTAGCCAGTCCTGATTTGCAATGATCTTCTCTCTCTTCTTCCTGCCTCCCTCCCTGGTTCCCTCCCTCCTCCTACCCTAAGCAAAGTCTTTTGTCCTCAGGCATATATACCATGAAAATAGAAGCACTGGATCTCTCTAAGGTAAAGGATGAATGATGAAGTAGGATTCTAGTCAACCACATTCAGAAACATTACTATCACTCATGGTTATTGATTGCCAACTGAGCAAAAGACACTATGCTTGGCTTTCTAAGTGAATTAATGTTTAAAGAGTTTGAGATACAATGTAGTAAGCCAAGGGTAGAGAATATATAAACTGTACCAGCACTGTATGCAAAATTATACTTTTGCTAAATTTTCAGTGAAAAAAAAGAGCCTTGAATCTTAACTTGCTACATGGTTACCAGCTGGGTCACTTGGAGCAAGTTTCTTAACTTCTTTGAGCTTAAGTTTGCTTGAACGTAAAATGGATGCTAATGATGCCTGTCTCTTTGCTTTACTGTGAGAATTAAATGAGATAAAAAATCGTAAAGTGCTTAGTACTAAATAAAAGTTAATTCACTAACCCCTGCTAAACATCCTAGCCCCTAGCGTCATCTTTCCTCTCTCATGTTTCTTGCCTTGAGAATTCAAACTTTCTTTCACTTTTTTCTAAACTCACTGGCAGAGTCCTTGATGCGCACCCAATTCTAGGTGATAATGTAGGCTTCAAGGGTTACCCTGGTGATCAAGGGATCAAGATTTATATTTCAACACACTATTAAACTTATTTAATGAATGAATAATTAATAGTGCACTTTCTCCTAAGTCTTTAGTGCTATACTTCTCAAAAAAAAAAAAAAAATCTCTACACTGACCACAAGAGCATTATGTGGTAAGAGACTGCTTTAAAAACCAATAACAACTACAAGGACGCATGAGATTATATCTGAGTATTACTGAGTCAAACCAAGCCCCCAGAAATAGGGATTGTTCATACAAATTACTTTTGTACTCAGTTAAATTGGGGACCCACCTTAACATCTACATCAGAAAAGCATCTGCTGGAGATTAGGGATGAGAAAAGCAGAGTTAAATGATAAAATTCCTCAGAGAGACCAAGCCCACCCCTTTTCTCCTTGCAGAGGCACTGTTGCCAGGTATCACCTCAATTGAGGTGAGGAATTCACTGCTGCCAAATGAAAAGGAGTTCTCAATCTTCCAAGACAGTACTCATCATATCTTCCAAGGGAACCAGTGCTAGAAATCAGGGGATTTGTGGTTGAAAGGGGATCCTTGCTTTATGCCCTAGGTATGTTTGGACCCAGTAGGCTTTTGAGGGATAGCCTAGTTATACAAGATTGACTTCTCGGAGGACACAGATTTGGAACATCTCTTATCTAAACTCTGGAGACACATCCGGCTTCTACTTCATGTTTTGTGTGGCAGTTCTCTGGTTCACTGTGTCAAGGTAAAGGGAGACCCAGCTACCTCATTCAGTATGCCTTCTACAGAAAGGAAGACTATCACAGGGTCATGTGTAAGCCCCACCAACCAGCCTGGCCAAATTCCCTATTTCTAATGATGTGATTGATTATGTGTTTCAGTAATTTACCTTTTGCCTGTTTTCCAGAGGAAGTTAGTGAAAAGTAGATTGTGGGAGAGGTTCAGAAAAAGAATAGGCATTAATGAATTGCTGGCCAGACTTTGAGTTAGGAACTTTTTTTTTCCTCTAATTTTATTTAATTCTCACAAGCTCACTGCAAGGTAGATATTTTTTAATCCTATTTCACAAATGAAGAATCTGATCATCAGATATTCATGGAAATTAAGTGACTTGTTTAGGCTAGACAGCTGGAGAGTAATGAAGTCTTTGAAATCCAGGTCATAATTCAAAACAGAATAGGACCAGATTGGGATCACAGACCTGAGTTTCCCTTTAGTTTCACATTTGGCTAATTGACTCTGTTTCCCAAGATCCACACTGTAAAATCAAGAGAAGGGTCATACCTACCTCCAGGATGTTATGGGGTCACAGGTTGCTGCAGCATCGAGCATGCTTCCTGGTGCATTCTCAGTAAGTAGCATCTGCATTTATTATAATTATCATCATTGCCATGACTATTTCCCACTGAAGTATAAGATCCATGGGGACAGGGAACTTGTTTTTCCTATTTCCTACTCTATTTCCAGTGTCATGTAATAGGTACAAAATAAATATTTCTTACATAACAGAACTAAAGAATTACTTCTGCTCTTGCAGTGGCTTCCGTGCAGTGACTTCTCACCCAATACACTAAAATAAGAGAGCCAGTACAGCCAGCAGTTAAATCATATTAAACACTAAAACTCTGCCTTCTGACTGTTCAGCAGCAAGAGCAAAATCAAGAAATTTCCTTATGCAGTTGAGCAGACAGAGCCTCAACAGGTTGTCGGTAGTCCGTGTGACCCAGGGAGAGCTGGTGCCACTCCCTGCCAGCTGAGCTGCCCTTTGCCTTCTTGGGGGCTCTGCCAGATGGAGTTTGTTACATGGCAAGGAGTTCCTCTTATATAAAATGCACTCCTTGGGAAGGCCACCTTGGGAAGAAAGTTAAATTTGAGGGATAAGAGCATCAATTTTCTGGGCAGAAAAAGAATCATACTTGCGGGAAGGAAAAGGTGCTGAGAACGGTGTAGTACATGACAGCAGAGAGCCGTCCCCTCTGCTTCCTCCAGCTCGTACTGCTTCTTCCGGTTGACTGTTCTGGTATGGCTGTAGTACACGTACTTGAGCCCCCAAATCATCCAGTCCACTGTTAAAAGACAGACTGAGGCATCTTAAACATTTTAAGAGTTTACCTGAACAAAAATCAGTTCGAAGCAGGAAGCAGCAAACCGGAAATGGTTAGGAACGCTCCACAGACAGGAGTTAGGGGAAAGACTTACATGGAGAAAAGCTGGAAGCAAAGCAAGGGTGCTGTTTGATTAGTTGCAGCACAAGCATTTGCCTTATTTAGAAAAGCCTACTTGGCTGTTTGTGATTGGTTGTCATTAGGTTTTGATTTCTTAACTTTGAGGCATTTATAGGCTTAGGTTCTGTGTGTATATGCAGTGTAAGGCATTAGAACCAGCCTAATGCCCATCTTGTTAATTAACACCACTATAAAACACTTTCAGACTCATAGGAACAATAATGATTTTGATGGGTAAAAAGATCCTAAAACTGGGAGGAATCTCAGATAAAATCCATTCTGAAAGACTAACTTTCAGACTATGAAAATCACCTGGAGAGACTATAAAATGAATACCTGCGTATCTACATACATACATACATACATACATACATACATACATACATACATACACCCATATCCTAAAACATCATTGCCTCAGCAATCCTGGGAAGTGGGACCAGGAAACTATTTATAGTAAGCCTCTCCAGTGATTCCAGTGTCCTCCCTGACAGATTACAGAACCGTCAAACTAATCAAAGATACTAGGTTTATAGATGAGAAGCCCAGAAGAAGATAACACCCAAATTGTTGGCAGGGTCTGTTTTCTGTGTTCCATTCTAGAAATATTTCTATGACACAAGGTCATATCAGTGTAATTGTTCCAGCCTTTTTCATTTTTGATGGCATGGTTAATTTTCAAGGATCCCAAATTCCCTGTCTTCTCATGAAACTCTGGTTCCCAACAAGTTATGGTATTTAAATTTCTATACAAATCATACAATTATAATTTTAAATATATGCATGCTTTATCTGAAATAACATATTTCAAGGAAGAATATATCAGGATTGTGTAGAAATAGGATTTAGAGGAAATCAGGAAGATGAGATGAATATAAATGGTTCTTAGCAGTATGAACCGTGACAATATAATTTCTCATTGAATTGATGCTGTTAATAAAAGATGAATTTCTACATAGTATTTGTATGGTTTGTACAGTATTAAAATTAACAAAGTCCCGTTGAATGCATGGGTCATTATTACTTAAAATATAATGAAGTATTATGTGGATGTAGGCAAAAACAGTGACTTAGTGTAAAACTTTCACCAAGCGATGTTTGTGGTACATTTTGGCAAGAAGCAGATGTCAACAAGGTGTAGCAATGACTTTGGATGCTCTGTAATATTTGTGTCGTGCATCAGGACAAGACTTTGAGAGAGATTCCCAAGAGAGTAGAACTGGGATAGAGGTACAAGAGGATTGTATGGTATTTAGAATTCAGATGTTCTTTCATTTGTAACCCTAGGTTTCTGCTTAGTAGTTCAGGGGCCTTAAGAAATGTACTTACTGTCTCTAACTCTTTATTTTTATTCTGTTTTACTATATGGCAGTGTTGTAAAGGTTGAATGAGGTACTACATACAAAATATTTTATTGTCATGTTTATCATCTAGTAAATGCTTATTCATGTCACTACTGTTGTTATTAGGTTGAATTGAATTGGAAAACAAAGATATGCTTAATTGCAGAAACTTGAGCTTCTGTTCTCCAATCGCTGACTATATAAAGTGGACATCCCCTCCTGTCTTTCCTACTGTTGAACTTGAAGTTATTAGTGGTTCTCAGCTTGAAGATTTATGAATGATGTCCATTTGATGGATAAGACTTTTTGATGCCCTCAAATTGAATTATCAAGGAGGGGGAGTTCTTGGGGCTGGACAAATAATAAAATTAACATGACACAGATTAACAAGGAGAAAAAGAAGCAAATTTTAATTCATATGCATGGAAATGCGACCTAAGAAGTTGCTAAGGCAGGCAGCTTTTATACCTTTTAGACAATAAATTTGTGAGGAATTAACAGGACAAAGAAATTTAAGCTTTGGGCACTTAATTAGTAAAGAATCTAAACAGAGTTTGGCCTTAGGGTAGTAGATTAGTAAAGAAGTGACAAGGTTTGTTTATGTAGGTGGCTCTCAGCCCAGATTCCCTATCTCTGGTGATTAGGGTGTCCTTCCACCTCCAAAAGCAAGAAGTGAGCCTTGCACATGGGAGATTTATTTCTTGCTCTCAGGGATACAAGATATCTCTCTTGCACTGGTAGCTTCTTAAGTAACTTTCATACAAAATAATCAGTTTTCCATTGAAGCATATTCTGGTGTGGCCTGCCCTGGGCTTCAAAAAAGATACATGTATGTATATATATGTATATATATATATATATTTCTATTTGAGACTAAGTTCTGCATATTTTACTAAAAGGTTCGGATTCAAATTACACATAATGTTCAGGATCAATCTCAAAATCACCATTTTGAACTGTCAGGAAAACTAAATTTCCACCACATGCAAAATAATGCCTAAATAAATAATCTAGACATAGATCTTACACTCTTCACCAGAAGTGACTCAAAATGGGTCACAGACCTAAATGTAAAACCCAAGCTATAAAGCTTCTAGAAGACGGTGTAGGAGAAAATCTAGATAACTTCGGGTTTGGCAGTGACATTTTAAATATAACATTGAAGGCATGTTACATGAAAGAATTAATAAGCTGGGCTTCATTACAATTAAAATTTCCCACTCTATAAAAGACACTGTCAAGAGAATGAAAGCACAAGCTATAAAATGGAGGGAAATATTTGCAGAAGATATATCTGATATAGGACTGTTACCCAAAATATGCAAAGAACTCTTATAACTCAACAACTAAAAAAAAAAAAAAACCTCCCTGTGATACTGTGATGCAATAAGAAGTATATATTTTGTTCTTCATCCTCAGTTCTTAGCCAAAGCTCCTAAAACTTTTGTAATTCTGTAAGCAATAAAGGTGCTAGAGCATCTTTTGTCATAATATTTGGATTTTGACCCTGATTCCTGACACAGAGACGCCTTTGGAGTTTCCTGAGTGACAGGAGCATCTTCTGTTGTGATGAGGCAAGTTTTGGTGGGCTCCTGGAAAATTTCAGTGTGGTGGCTGGTCGCCAAAAAAGACCAAGCCATGATTAGAAGCTTGAACTTTCAGCCCACCTCCCATCTTCCAGGGAGAGATGAGGGACTAGAGATTGAGTTAATTAGTCATATCTACATGATGACACTTCCATAAAAATCTCTGAACTTTGTGGTTTGGAGAGCTGCCAGGTTGGTGAATAGTTGGAGTTCTGGGAGACTGTCACACATGGAGAGCTTTGCACCCCTTCTTGCATACTTTGCCCAATGCATCTCTTCCATCCGCTGTTCCCTTTATAGTAAACTGATTATCTATGAAGTAAACTGTTTTCCCCAGGTCTGAGAGCCATTCTAGCAAATTATAGAACCCAAGGAGAGAGTTGTGGGAACCTCCAATTTGTGGCCAAGTTATACAAGATGTGGGACACCTGAGGACCAACTGTTTGGTGCCTAAAGCAGGAGGCCAGTCTTGTGGGACTGAACCCTTAACCTGTGGGGTCTGTGCTAACTCAATTAGTATCAAAACTGAATGGAACTGAATTGTTACATAATCGCTGGTGTGGGAGAATTGGTGGTATATGGGGAAAAAACCCATCATCTCATGTCAGAAATATTGTGAGTGTGAGAGTTAAAGAGAAACACAGAAGTTTTTTTTGTGTTGTTTTGTTTTTTTATCTTAAACCAACTAAAACTTGGGCCCAAGACTATAACAGACACCTCACCAAACAAGATATGTAAATGGGAAATAAACATATGAAAATATCTTCCATAGCAGGCTTCATCAGGGAAATTTGAATTAAAGCAATAGTGAGATACCATCAGAGAACACCAAATACTGATGAAGATGTGGGGCAGTAAGGAACTCCCATTCATTGTTAGTGGGAATACAGAATGGCACAGCCACTTTGAAAGATAGTTTGCCAGTCTCCAACAAAACTAAATATACTTTTCCCATACAGTCCGACAATCATGCTCCTTGTTACTTACTCAAAGGAGTGGGAAACTTGTGTGCACACAAAAATATGCACAGAGATGTTTATCTCAGCTTTATTCATAATTACCAAACCTTGGCAGCAACCAAGATGTCCTTTAGTAGGTGAATGAATGACTAAAATGTATACTAAGACAATGGAATACTGTTTAATGTGCTATCAAGTTATTGACTGGAAATAAAAAAGCACAATGTGAGAACTGCAAGTTGAGTTTTATTCAGTGTCTTACTAAGGACTATAGCCCAGGAGACAGCCTCTCAGATAGCATGGAGGAATTGCTCTGAAGAGGTAAGGGGAGAGGACAGAATATATGAGATTTTGGCTAGGGAAAATGTGCCATCTAGTATGCATCTTGGTAGAAGGTTGCTGCTAGTCACAGGAGGAAGTTGTCTTGGTTAATGATTTTAGTGCTTTTCTAAGTATGAGAAGATGCAAGACTCTGGGTTCATAAAAAATGTCTCCCGGAATATATCTAGCCAGCTAAGAGCCATTTTGTCTGTTTTCCCAAAGCACAGAATGCTTTGTCCTGTTCTTTCTTCTTGAATTCGTTTCAGGATATACTGTAGGTCAGTGACTGCAGTGGCTAATGACTTAATTCTTACAGAACCATATGGTTAGCAGCATTCTTTGTTTTACAAATCATGAAAAGACAAGGAGGAAATTTAAATGCATTCTGCTAAGTGAAAGAAACCAATCTGAAAAGGCTACATACTGTGTAATTCTGACTATGTCACATTCTGGAAAAAGCAAAACTATGGAAACAGTAAAAAAGATCAGTGGTTTCCAGGGATTGCAGGGAGAAGATGAAGGGATAAATAGGTAGAACACAGAGGAATATTTTAGGGTAGTGAAATTACTCTGTATGATACTGTAATGATAGATAAATGTCATTGTACATTTGTTCAGATCCATAGACTGTAGAATACCAAAAGTGAACTCTCATGCAAACTATGGCCTTTGGATAGATAATGATGCGTCAGTGTAGGTTCATCAACTGTAACAAATCTGTCACTCTGTTGGGGGATATTGGCATTTGGGGAGTTTGTATATAGGTTGGGGTAGGAGATATATAGGGAACCACTGTACCTTCTGCTTAATTTTGCTGTAAAATAAAACTGCTCTGAAAAGTAGTTTATTCACACACGCGCACGTGCACACACACACACACACTAAATTTCCTTTTACTGTCATTGGTCACTGCCTTTTACCTCTTCAGTCACAAACATCTTTTTGTTTTCTTGTTTTTTATTTTTTCTGAGAAGGCAATAATTCCAGGCTTTGGGAAGACAACAGAAATCCATATTTGAATACTCTAGAAAGTTTCAATAATTCTGTCTGTGTTCTCTTGGGAGGAAAGTAGACTCAGAAGAGGTGTAATGTCTTCTTTAAATATCAGAAGAAGTCAAAATTAGACATGCTTCAGTGGTGAAAGCTACAAAATGCCAACGTAGGCCATTCAAGAAATAATCAGAGCCCAAAATGTAGAAAAGGATGTTTAGAAATTGAATTCCCATTTCTATTATGTTTCAAGAAAGTCTAGAGTTAAATGGTTACTTCTGAGTGATGGGAAGTAAGAGTAGCTATTTCCTTTCCTCCTTTTCTTTTCTCTCCTTCCCCTCTCTCTCTTTCCCTCCCTCTCTTTTTTCTTTCTTTTTTTTCATTTGTTTCAACTTTTTAATATTTTAATTACTTAATATAATTTTAAAAATCTAAACAAGTAGATGATTTATTGATGGGGATGATGCTGAGGACAACACCCACATCATGAACTGTTGGAACAGGCAACGTCTATGAACCTGACAATCCTGGGGCTTTAAAGACCCCTGGACTCCGAGCCCAAACTCTCTCTTCCATATCTTACTGCATCTTTAAATGACACCTAGAAGTTTAAATCTGTTCTTGGCTGTATTTGGGTCCTTCAGTTAAACAAGCTTGACTAGAAAAAGAGAAGACTGCACAATTATTCTAAAAGCATGATGTCAGACTTTTTAAATAGGAAGGAAACAGGCATACTATTCAGGTAGAAATGATCAAATATAACCAAAAAAGTCTTTTCATTAAGTTTTGTGGCTGAAAGTCAAGCTGTGTCTCTAAAATAAAATGTCTTCAAATGTAGCATACAGCACCATTAACCTGACCTCCTAAAATGAAACCCAGGATCCTTTGATCAAAGACATTATTCTTTTATTCAGGAAATCGCCATGGGAACAATCAGTAAGCAAAATATAATGCTCACAGAAGTTTAGAACCGTGATTTGTGAAGCAATAAAGTTCTGTCAATGCTGTACTGATTAGGGAGATAAGACAGAAAAATATTCTAAGCTTACTTAGATCATGGCAGATAGGAAAAGATACATCTTGCATATAGAAGTGATAAATGTGCTGGTCAGTGGCATATAAGGGTGTCAATTGATAATAACTTTGTTTCTGTAACAGTTAAACATTATTCACATATGCTCAATTTATTCAGATCCTCTTGGCCAAGGAATATGTGATTTGTAATACACTAGACAATGTGAAATCTGACTTTTGTAGATTATTTTATAATATTACCATATGGATTTAGTCCAGGGGTCCATGTTAGATGACCTTATTTTGGAGATCCAATGACTGGCCTTTGATCTGGAACCTAAAAATCCAATCTTCTCATTGCTCTAGAATTGACTGGCTCTAAGGAGATCATTTTGCCTTCAGAATGTCACTAGAGATTCACCTATACAAACTGGAATGCAAACGAATCCATTCAATTTTTGTTCAAGTAGTAGTTATTGAAATTTGTGTGGTGCATATTCCACAAAAATATTGAATCACTATGTTGTACACCTGAAACTAATATAACATTGTAAGTCAACTAGACTTAAGTTAAAAAAAAAAAATCACTGAACTTAAGGGAAAAAAAGCAATAATTATTGAGCACCTTCCCTATCCCTTATAATGAAGCATAAGACCCTCCCTTAATATGTGGTATGTTTGCCAGTTATGTAGTTCTTTCCTCGTAGGAAAAATATGTGGGAAGCAAAATTATCAAAGTTGCTTGGTAAACATAAAATTTGTATATGAAAAATGGCTATATGATTTTGATGTTGAAAGAGAACAGGTTATGATAACCTATAGTTTTCACTCTCTAAAACAGTCATAGTTTTACTGGGCAACCAGTAATTGTGATTATGACAGCTTTTCTTGTATCTTATTCAGTCGCCATCTCCCTGAGGCAATTCCTTGTGTATCTTTCAGTGTAATCATGGTGTGAGTAAAAGAACTGTGAATAACATCTTCAATTTGACAATTTGGTCATAACATCCAATGATTAGGTTGTTCTATGTATTTTTACTGAATTTTTCCAGATGCAAGATGAACCCAAAAATGATGATAGTCTTGAGAAATTCATGTCTCTTCTATTCTGACAGCTTGTGTGTCTGGGCACTTGACTGGGTGTCTGCCTCTAACAAGGAGAATAGAAGCATTTGTATAACAATGTGGGCTTTTGAAATGCCTCTTCCAGCTGCATTTCAGAGAAAGCTTGCCCCAGCTGTAGAATGAATGCCTCAATCAAAGCTACAGCTGGGGTCCTCTCAGGAAGAATGGAGTCTTTCTGGAAAAAGGAAGACCAGAAGTAAGGTGTTCTGTGGGACAAACAAATACATCTTGTATTTTGTTAAAAGCCAGGCCAAATGGCCAGGAATCTACCAAAAGGCCCTGAGGAGAACATGCATTAAGGCAAAGTTCATTTTCATATGAATTACGGAAGCATCCTGTTAACATCCAGAGAAATAACAAAAATTCCTGCTGGCAATTTGTTTTTAAAAAATTAGAGAATTCTTATTTTTCATATTTATATATTTATATAAAAAAAAATCAGTGGCTTCATCATTTTGATTGAAATATGGGTTCTTAAATAGATTTAATCCCACATGGTGTGTATCTATTTGTGTTTATAAGATACTAGAAGCTAGGCTCAATGCAGGGTACAAAACAAGAATAAAACTGAGCCACACAGGAAAAAAAAAACCAAGCGATTAATGAAGAAAAGACATGACAAGATGTGGATCCAGAAATAAACAACTGGTATTCTTTTTCATTGAATGAGAGAGGGTTGAGACTGAGACACCTTCACCTGAAAATCTGAATTTAGCTATCAGATAACAAACAAAAAAGAAATTTATTTCCAGTTGATATGAGTACTGAGAGTAAATTTCCATTAACCTACAAACATTTAGGCATTAATTTCCGAATTGCTATTTGGAGGGATCAGATTCATTCTATCAAAGATAGAATGACAGAAACCCTGACTGGAATGAGTTAATTGTCTTTCTGTTTTAATCAACTCTAAAAGTGTTTCTCAAATTTTAATGTGCACAGGATTATGTGAGACTTTTGTTAAAATCAATTCTTACTCATCCAGCCTAGGGTAGGACTTGAGTCACTACATTCCCAGCAAGCACCTAAGTGAGGTGGATATGCTGATTTACAAAACTCACTTTGAAGAAGAGCAAAAGACTAGAAGACCATGCTATTCTTTAAAATACAATATAAAAATAAAATAATTCCACATTTCAGAAATAAATCTAAAAAACTTTAGTAAACGAGATATGTAAAACTATCAGCTTCAAATCATATACTTAGAAGAAGAGTTACTTTTGAGGACAAAAATTTCAGATATATTGACATTGAAGAAAGTCAAATCTGAAGTTAGTTTTTAATTTCCACTTACATCAGAATTTAGAGCTATGAAGGATGTTTTCTTCCCTCCAAATTTAAATACTTATCAACATGTATGTCTGTATGCATCCAGTGTTCTTGAAATATCAAGATAATTAAATTAGTGTCACTGGGGAGTTTTATTTGTTATTCATGTGTCTGAGGCTTTGTGCGTACTCCACCCCCACTCTTCCTCATTGTTGTCGGGAACATACCTAAATTTTTCAAAACTAAAAGCAAGTAAAACCTTCCCTTATGTTCCCTGGCAGAGTCAGCATCATCTCTATTTTATTTCTCTGATTCCCCATGCGTGGCTTAACTATTTCTCTAGTTATCTGGTTATCTCTAGTTAAGTAGTCTATCTTCCTGAATTCTATCCACGTATTTATTTTAACAGAGATTCTCTCATTGACCGAACCCTACTCAGGAATCCTTGAAATCTTTTTCAAGTAGCTCTGACTTTTGAACTTCCCTGTTTGTCTCTGTGTTGCCCAGTTTTAACACAAATCCTGCTAAGTCAGTTTAACCAGAACCCCCTTTCTCAATGTCTGATCAGTTTCCTCATCCTCCACCAGCCCCTAGGTGATGTATGATCACCTTGGCCTGCCTGCAGCAAGAATCATGTTAGATCAGTTTAGCCAGAATCCGCCCTTACCCCTGATGTATCCTCTTAATAAATTTCCATATATTGACTCTCACCCTACTTCTTCAGTATAAGCTCCTATGGCCCACAGTGTGTTCAGAATTGACTCACTCTATCTCCCATTGCGATACCACGTTGCAGTGTTCTCTATACCTATTGCCATGGCGCTTCTTTAATAAAGCCTTTCTTGCCATCGTCAACAAGTGTCGTAAATATATATGTTTTTTCTTTAACAGTCTTTCTAACTAGACAATAAACTCCTTATGGCAGGCTATATGAGGAGTTAAGAAGGGGTCTGTTTTCCTGGGTTTACATTCTGGTTCTACACTGACATAATGTTTAGTATTGGAAATGTATAATCTTGGATGATATTTTGCAATGTGGTTGCTAATACTGTAGCTCCTGGTAAATGCTGCAATTTCTGGAAAAGGCAGATAGACTGACCACATAAAGCCAAATGCTCTCTAATCAATAGGCAGACAGAATAGAGGAAGATGGTATACGTCTTTATTTACTGTTCCCCTCTAATGGTTTGCAGTGCTGGCTTCACTTCCACTGGAGGCCAGAAATCTTCTCTCCTAGCATATTCAGACCACTTAAATTTTATGCTTTTTTGCTTGTTTGTTGTGGTGGTGATTTCTGTTTGTTTTCTTGTGTGTGTATGTGGTTTTTAATTTCCTTTTTTCCTTTTTCCTGCCTTTCTGTAGGCATTTGAACATTTTTTTAGAAATATATTTCTATTTCCTATACTGTTTAGGAGTTTGTCTCTTTGTGTAGTGTTTTTAGTGGTTGCTGAAGGTAATATATATAATCTCAAGTCTACTGGTGTCATCAGTTTACCACTTCAAGTAAAATCTACAAACCTTACCTCTGTTTAGTTTTCTTAAAAAGAATTATCTAACATTTCTTCTACATACATTTTGAAGCACATCAGCCTTAGCTCTTGTTTCAACCATCAAACATAGTTTAGAAAACTCAAGAGGAGGATAATTTTGCTGGACATAGAGTAATGGATTAACTGGTATTTTAGCACTAGAAAAGTGTGCCACTCCCTCCTGACCTCCATTGTTTTTAATGATAAATCTGCTGTAATTCAGTGCCCCCTCCCCACCGCCAAGGTAAGCTGTCCTGTCTTTCTGATTTCAAAGTTTTTCTTTGTCCTTATTTTTCAGAAGTTTGATTATGAAATTCTTGGTGTGGAGTTCTTGCTGTGTATCCAGTTTGGAGTTTGCTCAACTTCTTGAATATTTAGGTTTATGTCCTTCAAACTGTTTCAGAAGTTTTCAGACACTGTTTCTTTGAATACTTTTATTAGCTCTACCCTCTTTCTTCTCTCTTTCTGGATCTTTGGTAACATGAATGTTGGATCTCTTCTTACATTTTCCCTTGTCCTTGAGCCTCTGTTCTTGTTCTTTTAATTTGTTTTCTCTTTGTTCTTCAGATTTGGTAATTTTACTTGTTTTATCTTCCAGTTCACCAATTCTTTTCCTCTGCCCCCTCCATTCTTCTATTAAGCTCATTAATTGTTTTTAATCGTATTTACTATTTTTCAGTTCTATACTTTCCATTTAGTTTTTCTATATATTTACTTATTTTCTTAAATATCCTATTTTTCTGCTGAGATTTTCTATTTATTTTTTCATTTTTTTTAAAATGTGTTTATAATTACTTATTGAAGTGCTTTTTAGGACAACAATTTCATCTTATGATCATATTTTGTTCATCTTAGTGTTGGCCTTACGAGATTTTTTAAAATTTAGTTTGAGATGTTCCTGGTTTTAAACCTTACCTTTTAATTGGCTTCCTCTGAAGTGACTCTGGCATGGTAATGGGGTGAGTACCTCCTAGCTACTGCCAGGTTGAAGTAGAACTCCAGGTTCCGTATTTAACTTCCTCCACCAGGAAGAGTTGACACAGTATACTTATGTCAAAACTCAGCCAAAACTTTTGACCTTACTTAAGTCATATGCACAACACTATGATGGGATAATTGGCAACTCAAAATAAACATGGAATTTGAGAGAGGTGGTTCTCCCACGGAAGAGCTCCTGGGAATACAAACACACTATTCTCTAGTGTCATCAAACTTTGAAATTCCTGATATCCCCAGAAATTAGGATTTTGTGTGATAATGGAAACAGGGTATGACTCTTCCTCTTTTGTGGCCAGATAAATCTTATCATGCCCAGCAAAAATCTTTCTGCTTCACCTTTCTCTCAGAGCAATAGATTGTTTGTTTTAACCCATGATTCTCATTTATAGCATTATCATCTTTTCTGTGCACTTAGAGGAAATGTCAAAAGAAGGGGAGTGTATTTGTGAATGTGTTTGTGTGTTGTGTTTGTATGCGCACACACACACACACACAGACACACACACACACACTCATGTACATGATCAGGATAAACATAGTTAAGAGAGATCAAACAAGCTAGCTTCTGGTGAGCATATATTATGTCAAATATATACCTAACTAATTTTCTACATGTGTTTTGCTACACATCGTTTAGAACTAAATAGGCTTCTTTTAAACAAATCTAGCCCCCATCCCCAGAATGACCCATGCAGTCACCGTCCCAGTTCCCAACCCCTTTCATAATTTAGATCAGATTGCAGTTACCCCAGTACAATATCATTAGTAAACTAGATATATCTTCTCATTCCATCTAACTAAAAATTTAACTGCATGCGCCTTTATTTTAGTTATTTGATAATAGCTTATTTCAATATATTTTCATGTAATTAGGCTTCATGAGTACAGTCTTCCCCAAGGTCACCTAAGGCCGATTCATATTTAACTTACCTTCTAAGTACATCACACCACATTCAGTGCTTTCACATAGGAAAACATCATTGTCATGTCTCTGTATCCTTCAAGGTACACATATTGCCCTCCTATTTAGTTTCTTCTTTATTCACCCCTTTGCTCCAAACCATTACTAAAACTGTTTACTTTGAAAACTTATTCATATCAAAGTTTTCCTTTTCCCCACTATAGCTAACACCATAGTTCACTGAACACAAGCACATACAGGATCCTTAAAATCTCACTCCCTTGTGGAGCATTAGCTTTTTGGTTAGTTTGTGGAAAGTCACAAAGCACCAACACTCCATTGATTTCACCAATGGAGGAAAAAAGATAAATGAAAAACCATACATTTCTAGAAAGCTATTTAAGAAGAGTGGATGCAAAGAACTCTTAATGGAATAAATTCCAGGCAGGGATGAGCCATTCATAGACCTTTGCAACAAGAAATACAAATTATTTACTTGAAAGAGAATTGACAGCAGATAGAATCTCAATTTCTGAAGGAAGGAATGAAGAACAGTGGACATTTTAAATATGTGAATAAATAGAAAAGATTATTTCTTTTTTCCTTTTCTTATTTTGTTTTAAAGACAATTACTGATTTAATGCAAAAATAAATGCAGTGTATTTTAAAGTTTATAACACATGTAAAAGAAATGCAAATGAGTCATAATAGTCTAAAGGATGGGAGAAATATAAGAGTATCATTGTAAATTTCTTATTTAATACATGTAAAAATATAGTTTAACTTACATTTTACTGCGATAACTTACAGGTGCATTTTGCAATTCCTAGAGCAAGCATTGGAAACTATAACTAAAGCAAACAATCTAAGAAACAGAAGAAATATAGCTAAAAAGTCAAAATAGAAAAAATGAAAAAATTTAAAACGCCAAGGAATAGCCATTTCATCAAAAAAAATAGGGATTCTTATCCATTTCTGCTGGGGATATAAAGTGATGCTATAACTTGGAAAACTCTCTACCAGTTTCTTATGAAGTTAAACACACTACTATACTATGGCCTAGCATCCTGACTTCAACTATGACCTAGAATTGAACACATTTGCCCAAAAGACTAATATATGAATGTTATATAAGCCTTAGTTCAAAACTAGAACAATCCCAAATTCTTGTCAATTAATTTTTAAAAGTTGTGATATTTTCATTTATCGGAATACTATTCAACAATTAGAATAAACTTAATACAGGGATAAATCTTAAAACATCACTTTGAGCAAGAGAAGCCAGACCCAAAAGTATACATATGATATGATTTCTGTGTATTTTAACAATAGGTAAAATTAATCTAGGCTAATTTATGTCCAGGAAAACCGTAAGAGTTGTTGCTTCTTTGTGGGAGTAGTAGTAGGGGAATGAGTCTCAGCTGCAAAGAAATGGATATGATGGAATTTTCTGGGATGATGTAAGTGTTCTATATTTTTATATTCTAATTTGGGGTTTGATTAATGGATGTATACAGTTGTCAAATACTTATCCAAATACATTCCAAATACTTACCTAGTTACATTCTTAAGATTTGTACATTTTTACTATATATACATTATGATTTCATAGTTTTTCTTAAAAGTTAAAAAAAAAAAGAAACTTAGCTTTGACTCTTAGCCTTATCTCAAGCCACAACTCTCTTCATTTCCTGTACCCTAACTTCTGACGTTTCAGGACTTGAATGCATGCTGTTCTCTCTTTTTAACGCTGTTAGGGCAACTCTGCACATTCCTGGCTCTTCACATTCTTCGAACTTCAGATTAATTTTCACTACTTCAAAGAGTTCTCTAATCATCCAAACATAAGTTAAATTATAGAATTCTGTATGAGTTCTTTACTGAATTCATCACATTTTGAAATTCCAAACACACACACACACACACACACACACACACACAGTGCTTACTTTTCAATTGAGTTCTACAGTGACCATGTGTGTTTTGTTCTTTGTCATAAAGCATACTCCTTGTGCAGTGCCTGTCACCTCACAAAGATTCAAATGAGCCTTAAGGGCTAAGAGAACTGAGGCTCATGGGCACTGGGTGACCTACTCCAAGTCACAGGCAGAGGAACCATCCTCCATGATATTTTAGATCTCTTGGTGATGAGGTTGGTTGTAAACCCTTACTAAATTGGGAGAAATGAAACTGAACTTTGGATAACTGAGGTTTCAGTCCTTGTCTCCTTTTACACTGAGATGATTACAAGAGGATTAGTATTCTATTTCCACATAAAGAACTGTACAGAAAAGTTCGTAGCAACTTAATTCATAAGAGCCAAAAATTGGAGGGAAAACCAGAAGGCCATCAACAGCTGAGGAATAAACAAACTGTGGAATACCCATACAATGACATGCTACTCAACAATGAAGAGGCAGTGAGCTTTGAATATAGTCAAGAACATGAATGATCCTCAAAAATATTATGCCAAACAAAATGTCCAGTGTAAAAGAAAATATACTGCAAGGTGCTATTTACATGAAACTTTAGAACAGACCAAACTAAGTGATAAAAAAGATCAGTTGTCCCTTGAACCAGGGGTGGGTGGGATTGACTGGAAAGGGGCACAAAGGAAACTTTTGTAGTGATGGAAATGTCCTCAAGCAGAATTTTGGTGGTTATACTGTGAATAAATTTGTCAAAACTCACAGGACTCATACTATACTTAAATTGGATGCATTTTATTATATGCAAATTATACCTTAATGCAGTTGATTTTTTAAAAATGAAAGGGTTAGAGTCTATGATCTTTAGATAGCTTTCAACTCCATCATTTTGGCTCTATTACACGCAGCATTAATGTGTAAGAAAGCACTTAAAGACTTTAAAAAAGGCTGAATACATATTAAGGATAATTATTAGCAATCATGTTGGTATTCATTCAGTAATTTTGAAATGTATGTATTTATTAAAGGGAACAAAATACACTTTCCCAAAGTTCAATTTTGTATAATTTTGGACAGATTAAGAGGAAA
The DNA here is from genome assembly GCF_036321535.1 of Camelus dromedarius. NCBI lineage: Eukaryota > Metazoa > Chordata > Mammalia > Artiodactyla > Camelidae > Camelus > Camelus dromedarius. Next base: position 40,388,671 of record NC_087444.1, read on the forward strand.
GATATGTTTGTGTGTTTGTGTTAGTGTGTGGGAATTTGTGCACACTCTTACTTGTTTGTTTTGGCAGACCCTGGGAATCTGGGACATTGATAAGATCTACAACATTGGTGACTTTGTGTAACTACCGATGAATAGGAACCATCTTTTGCAGTTTCTCTTAACATTCAAATCATTTTCCCAATTAGAGAAGAAAAGTATTTTACAAACTCTTTTGAGGTTTCATCAGATTTGCAATGTTTGAAGAACAGATCTAGATGTTTGATGAAAATAAACAGCAGCTGGATTTGCCCTTCCCTGCCGCACACACAGAGTTTGTTGGGAAAGCTCATAAATCCTACTGCTCACTGACTCTGGGAACAGATGGCTCTTGGAGGCCACATTGATAGCCAAGAACTCATCACATTACTATCACAGAAAGCATCTTCCACTCTTCATTTAGATGAATGGTGCAGTGGTATTTCTATCCACTCCAAGAGGTGTAAATTAAAATGGAAAGACTTTTTTAAAAAATTGAATCTTGATGAGACTTAGAGCATCACAAGGCTCTACAATTTCCACTACCCCCCTCCCCTTTGAGACACTTGATTTTAATCTCCAATTTTAATTCCTTAATCTGAAACTAGACATGTTGGCCCCCATCTGTCATCCGACCTTCCAAACATCCATCATCAACCATATCACAGATGCAAGGAAAAAGAAAACGGGAGAGGAACTAACTCTATTGAGTGCAAGATAATTTATATGCATTATTACATCCTTTTTACATAAAGATGGAAATACTTTGGCAATCATGCATGTATGCAAGTTTTAAGATAAGTTTCAAACTAATTTAAAACTAGTTCTGAAAATTTTCTTTGCTTTAAAAATAACTAAGGCAATCTGGTTTAATAAAATGTAACGGACTTTGGAATCCAACTAACCTGGGCTCAATTCGTTCTATTTTACTAATTGTTTAACCATGGAAAAACCCTTTACCTTTCTTAACATTAAGTTTTTTATCTTTATAGTAGGAAAAATAATGTATTTCTTAGTGTTATGAAACTTTAATGAGCAGGCATGTATGTGAATGCATAGAAATAAACCTGGCACATAATTGGCATTTATTAATATTTTGTACCCTTTTGTTTGAAAGCTTGGCGCTAATCAGATAAACTGGCAAAGTAACAAGTATTAACAGACTGTTTTGAAATCCTAGTTAACCTGACTAATTTCAGCATCTTTATAGAGGCTTGCAACAGGGAAAAGAGTATGATTTGAGAAGTTCTGTGTGAGAAAAGTCTTGGGTTCGAGAGGCAGGTTGGTGGGTAATGATGCTAAAGTGATAAATTGAGGTAAGATTGTGAAGAGCTCTGTATGTCATACTAAGATTTAGATATTATATATAATAAAATCAGTGCTATTAATCTTTACAATGTCCTTATGAATTAAAGAAGATATTATCCTATTGTAATATTAACAAAACCAAATACGTATAGTTACTTATGTCATCTCTGTAGATTGAGGACAATAAAGCTAACCTCTCTTATCGTTACTAATGGGTTTGGTGTGATCCAAATGTTTCTCTGTAGCTCAGTGGTTAAAAATATTGACTTTGAAGTTGGAATACACAGGTTCAAAATTCACCATTTAGTTTATTAACTTGAGCAAGTGACTTAATCCCATGAAGCTTTTTAAACAGAATTTTTAATCATTATTTTTGTATTTACCTGCTATAATTTGTGTGGGATTTAAATGTTTGGGATAGTATCTAGAACCAAGTAAACCCTTAAAAAATTTTAGCCACTTTACAAAATATCATCATTTTGCAAAGTGGTTTTGAAAAGCAGCATTTGAATCAGATAACTTGAGTTCAAATTTCATAACTTTTGGAATGTGGTTAAGTTAACTCTTCAAAGCCTTAGTTTCTTTGCATTTAAAAAAGGAAATAATCATACAACACTTTTCATTAGTTATGCATTAATTAGACAAGAGATTTTGTTTAAAATGCTTCTCACTGCGCCTGGCGGTGAATTAGTGTTCATGTCTCATGATGCTGTCCTTCCCTCTATTAAAGAATCATTCTGCTGATTCTATTATGCAGCCTTTGCTTGCAGGTAGTATGTTAGCACATGTTGTTCTCTCATCTGGAACTCTCTTAATTCCACACTTTGCATACTTAGCCCTTCATAATTTGTCAAATTTTAGCTTAAAAAATAACCAGATTTCTAGGAAATGTCTGAGAACTTGCAGGAGTGTTACAGCACTCTGTATTTCCCTGCCTTACATCTAATTACTTGTTTGTATCTTCGATGAAATGACTTTATGCCTCTTGTTATCTCAGTGTCCTCAATGCCTAGGATAGTGCCTGGCTCCTGTAGACACAGTGTAGTTTATTGTTTGGATATGTGAATAAAAAGAAAGAAATAGTTCAAATCGTTGTGTTATACATTTTATCTTACAATTTTATTTGTCACTTATACCTCCATAAAGTTAAAAAATAACCAGAAAGTAGTATCTGTTGATAAAATAACTAGGAATTAAAGACAGGTAACAATTAATACAATGAGAAAGGCAGGTATGAGACTTGAAAGAGTCAGTGGCTCTTTGTCTTAGGCAAACTGTCAGTTTCTCTAGTTCATAATTTAGTTGTATTGTGTGGGTAGTATGTTATTTAAATTGAAGACAGTCTCATCTTTACTTTCACCAACAGGTGTTAGTTGGTTGATCCATCCATCCATTTATCCATCTAACAAAGCTTTAACTCCTATAAATGTGCCTCGTGCTGGAATGAGATTTTGAGCTAAGCAAAGTTAGAATGTATGATCACCGTATATTAGAATGCTCCAGACTCTTCGCTGAAATGCTATGGATGGTAGGGGTGAATGAAATAATCCCTCCATGCTTACTTGCTATTTATTTACTTTTTAAATTCTTGAAGCGTATCTTAAAACTACGATAATCTGATGCTTTTCTCTTCGGTAATATATCGGTATGGGTTTTAGTATAAAATATGTTTTAAATTAACTTAACATCAACAAAGTGTTCTCACATGCTGAAATGCTTTCTCCTGTGTCTTCGTCTTCTCTGAGGAGAAATGACAGTGACTGCTTTTGGAGAAGCGATATTCTTGCTGTAGCTCAGCTATCATGCTTTTAGGTCGTGATTTTGTGCACTTCTGCATACAGTTGTTTGCTTCAATAGATTAACTTAGTTCCATTTGCTAAACAGTTACTGTGCCTTGCCTATGAGTCAGGCACTATTTGGGAAATAGTAAAATGAAGGGGGCACAGTTCTTGCCCTGAAGGAATTTACAACACAATAGCGGAGACAGATACAGGCACGAATAAATACATTATCTGAGCTGATCTGTGCTGTCTGATAGATATGTCAAGTATGTCAAACAAGAGAACACTAGCACATATGTTATTTGTTTCCTCATGAGTTGTAAGCTATCACAAATATTTAAAAGATATAATGAGATAATAGCAAACATACATGTTAGTAAAGCAAAATTATTCATTTATGAGGAAGTTTTAAGGTCCAAAATTCAGTCCCTTTGAAAGTTACCATTTTCACTTATTTTCTTTATTTCTTTTTATTTTAACCATGCCACCTTTAAATTTTCATACCTTAGGTCTATTAAGAAATTAGATGGGAAGGATCATTTGTTCCTAATGGGTTTTCAAACATAGATGCTTTAAAAAATATAGGTCTTAGGGAATTTGTCTTTATTTCAACAACATTCTGATGTTCCAGAATGATTTCATGGAGTCAGAAGCTGACTGCTTACTAACTGAAATTATGCTTTTCGTTGCATTAAAAAACATAGTATATCATACCTCTTTGCAATACATGTTTCCTGCTATCTCAATTAGGAATTGCTGGGTAACAAGCCTCTCCAAATCTCAAGGGTCATGAACCACTAAGGATTTATTTCTCATGCATCTTTGAGGTTCAGCTGAGATAGCTAAGGGGCAGCTGACATTTACTAGTCTCATTTAAATTTCTGCACATCTGTTGAGCTGCACACGCATGTGTGGGCTGGCTCGTTGCTATGCTTCACATGTCTCTCATTTTCTTTTTCAGAGTAGTAGGTCAGCCTTGGGATGTTCTTCTTATGGTCATGGTAGTGTCCTAAGCATAAGAGCAAGACCCAAAGTGAAAGCCATTTGAAGTCTCTGTTTATGTCATGCCTATTAACGTCTCATTGGCCAGATCATGTCACATGACCAAGCCCAAGTGACTGCATATGTGAAGTGGTGAAGAATTGGGACATTTTTACAATCTGACACATTTTTTTCTCACAGTAAGCTCAGTGACAGATGGTTTCAGGTGGCCACAGTCCTGAAATAACAACACAGTATGACTTATAAAATTAAATAAAATAATATAGTGAAGACTTAAATAAAATAGTTAAGTATTTTAGATTTAGGAGGGTCTCATGTTATTTACACATCTATCTTCTCATTTGATTGATAAGTTACCCACTGAGGCTGTGTATTGCCCACTATTGCAGAATGATGGGCAGTCCAAAAGCCCAAAACTGAAGGTATGTCTCCGAGTTAAGGTATAACGAATCATACATGTACTTACTCTTTTTTTAACTACAATTATCTACTTTTGTTGAAGCATCAGTGTTGGAACTTTCTAATTCCACTTTCATAAAGAATCCAAAATAAGCAAATAATATACAGAAACATCTTCTCAAATGTAACTAACGGCTCAGTGAATTATTAAAGAAGTATGAATTCTAAGATGCAGTCAAAGAAAATTTTCATGTCTGCTATATATTGATGTATCTACCTAATTGCTTTTGATACTTACATTGATCTTGAAATTAGTCCTGTGCTTGTCTGGCTTAACTGGCTTATCCCCCTCTACACCTTTCCCCATTCATCCCATACAAGGGTTTATTGCTTCCCCTGGCTGTTCCAGACACTCAGCTATGGTTCTGGGGAATAAAGGGTGAACAAAAAGGACACAGGACCTACACTCTGGTGTTTACATTCTGGTGAGAAGGGGGAAAATACCCCAGTGAATAAATAACTATCAATCGTAGCTAATCTACACAAGAAAAAGAAGTAGCTTGGACAGAGAAAAAAGAGAGACAGAACTACTTTGAAATACTACTCTTAGAAGATGATAATTAATCTGAGAAATAGAGAAAAGGAAAAAGTCAATACCATGGAGTGGAAGGAACATTCCAGGCAATAGGACTAGGAATGTCAAGGACAAAGGCCCTTTGTAGAAAGGACCTGGCCTGTTTGAGTAACTGGAAAAAGACAAACATGGCTGGACTGTGATGAGTTAATCAGGTGTACATACAGACTGTACAAGTGATACAGGATGACTTTGGGGAGCAAAGTAGGGGCCTATGCAACACTGATTCCTTTATTTTTTCCCTAATTCCAAGGCTTCTGATTTTTTTTTTTTCCTATCTCGGAATCCAAGCAGACCAGGAGAAAAGAATCCACCTGTCTCTTTAGCAGTCACTACTTATGTTTACTTTACTACCTCTTGTTCCCCACAAAAGTAGGTGCTTAGTCCCACCCGTACGCTGGCAGTCGCTCTTCATGCTAAAAGAAAAGCATATTAGTTATCTATTGCCCAGTAACAGATTGTCCCAAAACCTAGTAACTTAAAAATACATATATTGTTTTCTCAGTTTCTGTAATGATTCTCTTGCAGTAAAGCTGGGTCACTGCCTTAGGGTCCTCCCAGTTTGCAATCAAAGTGTTAACTGAGGTTCCCGTCATCTCAAGGCTTGGGTGGGGAAGGGTCTCCTTCCATGACTATTCGCATGGTGGTTGGAAGGATTCAGCTCCTCAGGAGCTCTTAAACTGAGGACTTTTCTTCCTTGAAGGTTACTGGTTGATGCTACTTACAGCTGTTTGTTTCAGGGCCCTCTCCATAGGGTTGTTTGCTTCGATAGATTAACTTAGTTCCATTTGCTAAACAGTTACATGTGCAACATGGCAGCCTGTTTCGTCAGAGCAAGCCCGGGAGAAGAGCCAGCAAGGTGGAGGGGGTGAGCAAGGATGAAAGACAAAATCTTTTACAACCTGGTTTTGAAAGTGACATCACTGCTACCATACTCAGTTTATCAGAAGGAGGTCATTAGATTGTTCCTACATGCAGAAGTAAGGGATTACATAAGAACACGAATACCAGGAGATGGAAATCACTGGGAGCCATCTCAGGAGTTGTCTACCATAGAGAGTTTCTCACATATTTGCAGAACTAGCCGTCTGTCCCAGTTTCTTTTAAAGTAAATTGAAACAAGTTGAAAGTACCTTGAAATTACAGAGGCAATTAAGAATAACGTGAACCAGTATTTTATTTGTGTTGACCACATATAGAGTGCCCTAAGAGGCAGATGGAAAATGTCTTTGTCATCTTTATCCAGATTTCAAGAGATTCCTCTTATATGAGAAATAACCCATGGCACCTAACATGGTAAATTTCCCCCTAGAGTTCTATATATCATAGGCTCACATATTGACAAATCTGAACAAGAAACGAGATAGTTTAGAAAACTCACATTATATAGATGAGAAAGACACATGTATATCCTCAGAGAAATCAAATTTCCCATTGTCTAGAATTTTAACATTTAAGGCAGACCTATTACTAGAACCCAGGTCTCTTACGCTTTTTTTTTTAAATACTACAACACTTTGTTGTGCTTTAACCACCAAAATGGACACTGAAATCCCACAGTTTTCATTTTTCCTGGGTGCTGACTGATGAAAGGACAGGCAGGTATGTGACTTAAAATTCTATGAGTAAACAAACTACTTTATTTGCTAATGTTGTTATCTGATATTTTCGATAGAAACTATTTTCACTCAGAATACATTCACATTATTTATTCTAAGAAATGCATTAAAGTAAAATGAGAATTTGTGGACCCTTAAGCTGGAGTAATGAGCTAATTTGGTCTATGCATAAGGAAAGCAAGGCACAAATTCTCAAGGTTACTCTCACAGACTTCAGTATTTTATCGCCTAAAACCAGAAGATTTCTGCACGAGGATGATGGATAAGTCTGTAGGAAAGCACGCACACACACAGACACATATGTGTGCACATATGCATACACGTGCACACACTTTCAGGGTAGCTAAAATCACCACAATTCTAAATTATTTTGTTCATAACAGAGGTGTCATACCCAAATGGATAATTTTCATCACTTGAAGGTGATACTTGGCATTCATTTCTCAAATCTTTCCACTGGTGTTCATACACGGTGAAGACAAGAGAAGTAAAATGATGTGAAAAGTGCTGAGGAGAGGGTGCAAATGTAGATGCATGTTAGCACATCCATTCCAGTAATCACACTTTCTAAAGCGACTTAACATGACTTTTTGGTGAATAATGGTCATATTAAACTTTAACACAGGCACAGATCTTCTTATCATCATTGAGCAAGGGATTTGGAGTGACAATTCAATATATGGTGTTGTATTTTATTTATAATTCACAAATGGCTTTGAAATTTTGACTTTACCCTTTCTACTAGTTCCTGTCAGTTTGCATTACAGCTGATATCTAAAGGACAGATTGAATACCTCAATAAAAAAAAAGTAGTATTTTTGCTACAACTACCTCTGATGTTGTCACCAGTTTATCAAATATGGACCTTTTTGCTTCTAAAGGTCAAATCATTGAGTTCTATGTCTTGCAGGTGGAGATAATGATGCCTTTATTTTAAAACATTTAACTAGCTCTTAATCCATACATTATTTAGCTTTTCTTTTTCTTCTTCCCAAATTTCTGAAATTTGGATACGTCCAATTCCAGCCAAATTTCATAAATGCTACGCTGAGACTGAGGAAGATGGGGATGGCAGTTTAACGTGATGAGGGTCCTGGCAGGAAACAGAAGGCACACTGAAGATAAATCACCAAGAGAGTTGAGTGAAAGGAGTGCATGCAAAGGCACAAACAGAGTTAATGGAAACCAACAAGATGATGAAACATGCGTGGGCAAGCAGCAGGAGGTGTCTCTTAGCACCTGGAGGCCTGAAGGAGCAGGGGGAGGGATTGTGTTGTTGACTGAACTGTGTCCATCCGAAGAGCATGTATTGAAGTCCTAACTGCCAGTACCACAGAATGTTACCTAATATGGAAATAGGGTTCTTGTGGATATAGTTAGTTATACTGAGGCCATATTGGAAGTAGGGGGAGCCCCCAATCCAATGTGACTGAGGTCCTTATAAAAAGATGGCCGTGTGTAGACAAAGAGACACAGGAGGCAGAGACTCAGGGAGAACACTATGTGATGGTGAAGGCAGAGGATGGGGTGATGCGTCTATAAGCCAAAGAACAGTGGGCTGCCTGGGGGTACCAAGAGAGGTACCTTCAAACTTTCCTTCAAGTTTCAGTGGGAACGTGGCCCTGCTGATACCGTGCTTTCAGACTTCCAGCCTCTGGAGCTGTGAGACAGTACGTGCTTGTTTTAAGTAGCCCAAATTATGTCATGTTGTTACGGCAGCCCGAGGAAACTAATACAGTTTTGTTGCTGTAACTCAGTTGCAGTGCGCCTCTGAGGGGCAGAGAGGCCTCTGACAGCAGGGGCCTTTGACAGAGGAACGCATGGCCCCGTGGGGGCAGAGAGGGGGTAGTACGTATTCTGACTACCCTTCATCACTTCCTCGTGTCCTGTCAGTGCCTCCCACCGGCTAATTGAAATAGGTTGCCAGGGACAAGGGTATCTGGCAGAGGCAGACTAACAGATCAACCTCCTGGAGCCCAACTATGGGTGGAGAAGGATGGAAAAGGGTCTGGAGAAAGTATAAGATTAAAAGTATGAAAAGTAGATCGCTCCTAAATGGAGCAACGTTATTGATAAATACCAAAAAACCAAACAAACAAATGAACAAAACTCTTGACTATTTTAGCATTTTTTCAATATTGTATACATCACTTTCCTTAAACTGTGTGTTTTAAGACAAACGATATGTCACTGCTTTGGGTGCTGAAAGGCAAAGATAAACCAGATGATCAAGGCCCTTGTCATCGTGAAACTCGTAGTCCAGAGAGAAATGTCCAATAGACAAATGTAATTATACTGACAGTCAGTGCCACAAAAGAGGAATTCAGAGAATTACGAAGATCTGTGCATAGGTCTGTAGATTTACGAATCTGTAACATTACCTACAACAGGTTTCTTCAATATATCCAGAGTTAATGGCCCTGGTCCAGAACTATAATACACACACACACACACACACACACACACACTCTAAAGAAAGACAAGAGCAGAGTCAGGGAAATTAAAGATCAGCAGGGTCTAAATAGCTTAAGAAGAAAATAACACGTATCAAGCACAGACACATTTCTTTCTCTTAACCAAGTGTGTCTGTCAACATTCATCAATTCTATGGAGGAGATTATAAGTTCATTTCAGAACCACACTGGGTAACATTTGGTAGCTTGCACTGCATTGTAATGTCGAGTAATAGAACATGAAGAGAAAGACCTTCATTCCCACACTAGGGTGTGAGCGCTATCATTCTCTACTTTTCTTTAATTGGCTCCCAAATTTCTCCTGGATTTACTGCCCTCAACTGTATTCCCTCAAAAAAGGTTGATATCAAGGTTCTTGTTACTGGGCAAATGTTGACGTGTCTGTCTGAGTGTGCCCTGTTACGGAAGCACAAAGTATGCCTTCGGCTAATGTTAGTCGACTCTGAATATGAAAAAGGAACATACAAGAAGCTACATAGAATATAAGAAAAATACATGTTTTTGCTTTTGCCAACAGCTGCTCCCCTTTCCATCATCTAGATTTCAAGAACTAATTTAATGCCCCTTGGTGGATAATAAATGATAAAATAAAGCCAACCGTCAAGAAAAAAGTTCACCACAAGAATGTGGTATAATAAAAATAAAGCCAATTATCTAACTAGAAGAAAAGGTATAAATATGCCAAATTGAACAGTAACCAGTGTAAGTAATGTATAGCTTCAATAACCTAATATAAATAAGGCAAAATCAATATTGCTGAAATCAACATATATTATAAAAATAATCAGATTTTATTACTAACCCTAATAACTACTATATATTTATTTGGAATTTTAGTGCACTGTGTTTAATAAAATATCAGAGATTTCATGACTTTTATGAAGCATTCCATCATGTTAATATTACATCCCTTTCATACAATTTGAAATAATTACCAAATATATCCAAACTACATTTATGTGAGTAAATCCATCAGCTTTGTGAAGCTATGCGCTTTGCCACATTTCTACCACTTTTGAAATGTTAACTTTCTTATTTAATTTGTTAATTCATTGGAAAAAAATATCTTATGACATGAAAGGTGAAACAGGCAGCTTTTCCTGTCCTTTTTTCTGTTTTCCTGTCCTTTTGAGGATAGTATTCTATCCAACTCATTTTCATGCAAAGCATTCCCCATAGTCATTTTTCCTTTCCTTGACCAGTAATCCCACTTTAGGGCAGATTCTTTCTTGCAGTCATCCAAATTACTCTAGTATTCTCCTAACTTCATTTCCTGTGTTCAGGAACTTGCTACTAAAATCAAGGCTTCATATGGTCACCAGATATATCTTTGACAATGTCACAGCATTTCCAAACACCATAAGAAACACCTCACTACCTGGAGAATGGTATCTAATCCTGTTAGAATGCAATCAAGAATGTAATTTGATAGTGATCTCAATTGCCATTAAAGTTCTTACTGTCACCTTAGCAAACCCTCAGCTAAGGCCAGACACATGTGGCAGGACCATCCAGTACTGTGTTAAAACCTGGACCTGCCACTTAGTTGCTTTTTGATCTTTTCAGATGCCCTTATTGTATTCATAAAATGTAGAGAATTCCTGTTTTTCTTTTTGTGAAGATTAAGAGAGACAGACATGGTAAGCGTCCAATACGTGTTGGTGGTTTCTGCTATTATTCGAGTATTTTTACCTGCAGGCTTGTATTCATGGTGTTTTATCTAGTTTCAATATCTTCCTGTATTCCTTCCTGTTACAATCTTAAAATCTGCTTAAGACTCAGAGCTGGTTTTTCCTAGTCAAGGAAGAATGTCCCAGTATGAACGCTCTGAATTCGTTCTTTGAATTTTTTCTGGAATGTTGTTCATGCTGTGGGTCCCCAAATATGCTTGTGTAGCAGCAACTCTTAAGGAGGTAATTTACTTTTCTTATCACAGCTTTGTGTGCTGCATGCGTCATGGAGAGGAACTACTTGGGGATTAAAATAGTATATGTAAATAAATAAATATATATATATATATATATATATATATATATATATTCTTCGGGGAAATCGACTCGTATCTCTGGGTCTCGGTTTCCTTTTCTATGAGGAGGGGGGTGACAGACTGTTCTGAGGCTGTTCGCAAAGATGGGAACAGAGGGCAAGCTCTGTGAAGTGGCGGTCTCTACTCAGCTTAGGTAACTGTTCAGCAGACATTGCTTCTCTTTTCTTTAGCCTCTGTTCATGACACAACTATCATTTTTTAAAAACTTTAAATCTTTATTGATACACTATTTCCTCGCCTGTCTATTGTGTGGCAAATGTGTCCTAAACAAAGCATAAGATCTATGAATGATATGACAGTGACACTTACCCCCCCCCCCGCCCATGGCTCACAGGGCTGCCCATCAAGGATTCAGTGTTATAGCTGACACTTCTTTTTTCATTTTCTGTTAGAGAATTTCTGTCAACATGGGGACATTATGAAGTGATGGATTTTAAACTCTCCCTCACGGGAACCTGGGTTATGTGCTGAAAATCCATCATTCACAAGCTGTTAGCGCTCAGATTCTTCAATGGTAGAATAAAAGTATAGGCGATCTGCTATTAAATTATTTCTGATAATATGAAAGGCAAAGTGGAGAATGGAAGAAAGTTTAAAACATATAAAGTGGTCTCTGGATACAATTGAAAATAAGAGAATGCATCATCCAGTGACAACTTTTTAAAAGTACGAGTCAGTATAATGGGCCTGTATTCATCGTGTTAATTTCAGTTTACAGAAGACTGACTGAAAAGATATGCCGGGATGCCATCAAAATTCATAAAGTTTAACATACTATTTCCGAGGTTTTATTTTTCAGAAATATAAATGACTGTGCATTTTCACATATTGATAAATATGTATAGCCTATTTTTGGCAATAGAAGCAAAATGTACAGCACTTTGATATGGTTCTAAGTGTATGTGGAGTAAATGTTTAAGAACATTATATTAAAAACAGGGAGCGTAAAGAGACATAAGGGAAGGTCGGTTTTGTACACTTTACTCAAATTGGTAAAATGATGATACCAGTAGACTTTTATAAAATGTGTGTATGTATATTTTTTATAATGTAATACCTTCAGCAACCACTAAAAAAATCTATACAAAGAGAGAAACTCATAAACACTATAGAGAAGTCAAAATGAATTTCTAAAAATTCACTAGTAACCCATAAGAAAGCAAGAAAAGGAAGACAGAAAAAATAAAAAAGAGAGAGCCAATAGAATCCCCAAATAGAATGGCCCTCCATATCAATAGTTAGATTAAAAGGCAACAGTCTAAATGCACCAATTAAAAGACAAGATTGACACAGTAGATTAAAATACAAAACCCAACTATCTTCTACGTACAAGAGATTTACTTCATATCTATCATAATAGACAGTTTGAAAGTAAAAGGATGAAAAGAGATATATCATCCAAACATTAATCCAATCAAAGCAGTAGGTATATTAACATCTGATAAAGTAGACCTCAGAGTTAAAAAAAAAAATCATCAGAGACGGAGAATGACATTATGTAATGAACAGGTTAATCCATCAAAAGCGCATAGCAATTCTAGATGTGTATGAAGCAAAAAACAGAATAGCAAAATAGGTGAAGCAAAAACTGATAGAACTGGAAGAAGAAAGAGACAAATGTACAATGATAATTTGAGGTTTAAATAGCCCTAACTCAATTAATAAAAGTTAGACAGAAATGCTACAAACTTGTGAAAAAAAAACGTAACCAACAGGTTCTAGCTGACATTTATAAAACACGCCACTCAACAGCAGAACACACGTTCTTTTCAAGTACCTGTAAAACAAATACCGAGGTAGATCACGAGTCATAAAATAAATCACAACTAATTTTAAAGAACTGAAATCATGCAGTGTATGTTTCTGAATCACAATGACAACAGGAAAATATCCAAACATTTGGAAACTAAATATAATTTTAAATTATTCTTTAAACCAGTAGTAGTCTTAAAGGAAATTTAAAAAAGTACATCAGACGGAATGAAATTGAAAATACAACATTTAAATGTTTAGGTTATAGCTAAAGCACTGCTGACAGGGAAATTTATAATATTATATTCATACATTAGAAAAGAGGAAAAGTTTAAAATAAATGATCAAGCTCACATCTTAAGAGCCAAGAAAAAGAGCAAGTAAACTCAAACGCAAACAGAGGAAAAATATAATAAAAAAGAATCCAAAATCAATGATAATAAAAAAAAATCCAAAATCAAAGCAGAAAATCGACAGAGAAAATCAGTGAAACAAAGAGCTGATTCTTTGGGAACAATTAACAAAATTTCAAATCTCCAACAAGTGTGCTAAATAGAAAAAAATAGATACAAATGGCCAATATCTGGAATAACAGGGAATAATATTATTGATCCTGCAGAGCACAATAGGATACTCTGAAAACTCTGTATACATAAATCTGACAACTTAGATGAAGTGGACCAGTTTCTTAAAAAACTCAAACTGCCGTAACACACTCAATTGAAATAAATACTTTAAATAGCCCTCAATCTTAAAGAAACTGATTTTAAAATGAAAATCTCCCAATGTAGAAATCCCCACACCAAGGTGGTTTCATTAGAGAATTCTAACAAATGTTAAAGAAAAATTACCACCAATTCAGAAAGTGGAAGTGGCCAATTTCCAATTTGATGAAGCTAGTGTCACTCTAATAAAAAAACATGGACAAACACAGTACAAGATAAGAAAATTATAGATCAATGTCTCTTAATAATATAGATGGAAAAATGTTTAACAAACCAATAAAAAATAGAATGTAGAAGTATATGAAAAGAATTTACACAATGATCAAGGGGGATTTATGTGATGCAAGTTCAGTTCAATATTAAAAAATTAATCAAAGTAATCCATTGTGTTAACAGACTAAAAAAGAAAAAAAAAACATGATAATACTAAACAGTTTAGAAAAAAACATTTGACAAAATTCAACACACATTCATAATAAAAATCTCAGAAAATTAGAGGGGGAACTTCCTCAGTTTGATAAACAGCAGCTGCAAAATGCTACAACTAGCATCATACCTCATGATGTTCAGGAACAAGGCAGGGATGTCTTCTCTAAGCACTAATTTGGCATAGTGCTGGAAGGTCTAGCCAGTACAACAAGCAAGAGAGGGGAATAAAAGTTATGTTGATTAAAAAGACAGAAGTAATTCTTACTGTATTCATGGATGACATGACTGTGTGCATAGAAAATCCCAAGGAATCTCCAAAAAAATCTTTAGAAATAAGTCAGGTTAGTAAGGTACAATGATACAAGATAAATATACATATAACAATTATATTTCCATAGCAATGAAGATAAGTGTACCAGAATTAAAGACACAATGCTATTTATAGTTTCTCAAAAAATGAAATACTTAGTTGTAAATACAGCAAAATGTGAACAGGACTTTGTTATTGAAAACTACAAGATGCTAGTAAAAGAAATTTAAAAGATTTAATTAAATAAAGAGGTATACTACATTAATGAGTTGGAAGACTCAGTGTAGTGAAGGTGTCATTTCTCCCCAAATTGATTTGTAGGCTAAGAGCAATTCCTATAAATGTTCCAGCAAAATTTTTGTAGATATAGCTTCATTATTTAAAATTTATACAAAAAGTCAAAGGAACTCTAATGGATAAAATAATTTTGAAAAAGAGGAAGTGGGAGGAACCAGTCTACCTGATTTAAATACTTGTTATGTAACTGTAGTAATCAAGACTGTGGTATAGTTGAAGGGAAATACATATAGATCAATGGAATGGAACAGAGAACCAAGAAACAGACCAACACAGATTTGTCCATCTGAATTTTGACAGAAGTACGGAAGTAATTCAGTGGAGGAAAGGTAGCCTCTTCAACAAATGATGCTGGAGCACTTGGCCATCCATAGGCAAAATAATGCACCTCAATCTAAATCTCACACCGTATGCAAAAATTAACTCAAAATGATTATGGACTGTCTGTAAATATATTAACTCTATTTTGGAAAAAAATAGAAGAAATTCTTCAGTATTAAGAGCTGGACAAAGATTTTAGTCCATGTCTTCTAAAGATCTTATATCCAAAATATATATACAAAAAAAAAAGACTCTTAAAACTCAACAATAAGAAAATAAACAACCCAATTAAAAAATAGGAAAACAGTATGAACATATATCTCATCTAAGAAGATACACAGATTGCAAATAAACATATAAAAAGTGCTCAAAGTATTCAACATCATGAGTCGTTGCGGAATTTTAAATTAAAACAATAAGATACCACTATACACCTATTAGTATGGCTGTTACCCAAAAAACTGATAATGGCGAGTGCTGGGGGAGGGGGTACTGAGCAGAAGGAATGCGCACTCATTGCTGGTGGAATGCGCAATGATACAGCCACTCTGGAAGACATTTTGGATGTTTCTTACAAAGCCAAACATAGTCTTCACATATGACTCACCAATCATGCTTATTGGTATTTACCCAAATTAGTTGAAAACTATGTCCAAAGAAAAGCCAGCACACAAATGTTTATAGTTTTTTTTATTCATAATTACCACAAACTGGAAAAAACAATACAGATACTCTTCAATATAAGTGGACAGATAAACAAACTGTGGAACATCCATCCAGTGGAATATCATTCAGTAATAAAAAGAAATGACCTCTCAGGCTATGAAAAGACATGCAGGGACCTAAAATAAATATTGCTAAGTAAAATAAACCAGTCTAACAAATAAACCTTACTGTATAATGTATGATTCCAACTCTGTGACATTCTGGAAAAGACAAAACAGTAAAAGATCAGTGGCCGCCAGAGTTTTGGTGGAAGTGAAGAGTGAATAATGGAGCACAGGGGATTTGTAGGGTGATGAGAAACTATTCTGTATACTCTTGTATTGGTGGATACATATCATTTATATGTTAAAACCTGCAGAATGTACAACACAAAGAGTGAACTAAGTATTTTACTTAATAATAATGCATTGATGTTGGCGCATGAATTTTAACAAATATGCCACACTAGTGCAAAATGTCAGTCATGAGGGAAACCCTCAGGAAGGAGGTATATGTGAAGTTTGTCCTATCTGCTCAATTTTTCTCTTAACTCCTCTAAATATTAAATATTATTAATTGAAGTAAAGTGCAAGTCACACTAGTTAGCATTGTATTCCTGAGGCGCAGTGAGTCAAAGGTAACAGAGAAGTGCAGCGTAAATCTTCCCCATAGTAAGAACTAGGCTGCAGTAAGAAGGAATCAATATTATGCAAGGGAGGAGAAGGAGGAGCTGGATTTTGAAGTAAAGATATTGAATACTTGTCAGGGGCTCTCTGTTAATTCGCTAATTTGGAACAAAAGATAACACAAGTGGAGAAGGCCTCCTTGTGCTAGATACCAACTAAAAATTAATTAACTTCTCTGACTAGCTCATAAACAATGACCTACACATAAGCAATTGATTTAAGGACTAGGAGAAGAAGGACCGTATGTGCTGGTGTGCACTTCAGAAGTTAGGAGGCTTGGGTGCTTGTCAGCAAATTTAAGGTCTAGCATCATGCTCATCTGTGAGGTCTTAAGTCATTTGAAGTTCTGAGATTATAAAGTAAAAGGTGGATATAAAATCTGTATTTTGCAAATGTTTCACCACTGAAGATATTTTTATTACCTTTTTACCAAGCCACGTTTTACTTTTTTATAGCAAATGAACTGTATTTTCAATCAATGTCTATTTTTCTCCATTCTTATTTTTTTAAAAGCATGCACATACATCATTGAGAACATTTAATTATCATGAAATAGGTAACCAGAGATTCCATACTGAATTGGTATAATTTCTTCCCCCAAATTTGAAAGATGCTATTTTCTTTAACTCCTGTAACTATACTGAGATTCTCCCCTAGACTTCAAAAACTACTGACAATTTGTCCTGAGAATTACATTACTTTATTGGATTTTTACAAAGATTAGTGAAGAGTTGGTAACTTTGCAAACAGTTTAACACAGTCCCTGAAGCCAACAGGAATTTTAAATGTTGAGAATTTTGGTATCGTCATCATAATCATTACCGTTACCACCACCACCATAGTCATCTTCATTCTCCTCCTCATCACCATCGTTTGTTGTTTTTCTCTAGTTCTGCTTCATGAACACTTAAACTTAACATAACTGCACATAGTGCTTTGTCTCTGCTAAAACCAGATCACCTTTTCCCCTATACTTTAATGTTTACTTCTTTAAGCCTAAACTAAAAGAATCACCACCTTTGATTAATGTCCTGCCCCTCCTAAATACTCCCAGAGTGTTCCAAGTTTTCATTCTCATATCTTCCAATGGTTTAGTTCAAGAAATATGCGTAAGTAGTAAGTAACTCTCAAGCTTGTGCTAGGCACTGAGACCACAGGCTATATATGATCTATACATGCCATCATTATCATATATATGCTTCAGGACGTCGTGGTTCAGCATTAATAGCTCAGGCACATAAGAACTTTGCATTTTTTTTTTTATCCCCAAATGATCTGTTTTAGAAACTGGAGTTAGAACGTTATTTTTTGTCTTTGTATCTCACTGCCTTCCTTCTGTGTTTAGCTCAGAAATGCTTGCTTATTGACAGAGGAATGGAAGACATACTATTGTCTTTCCTTTATAAAAACACCTTCTCTTAAAGTAAGAGAAAGTAATTTCTTACACTCAGAGTGTCAGAAAACTCTATGCCTCTCCCTTCTGTATCTGTTCGAGAAAGTAATCTCCTGGGTATCGTCTTACGCTGATGTCCTCAGCTCCTCACTAAAGAGGTTTCTGTCATTTGTTCCTATTTCCTGTTTTTGCTATTAAAAGTACAACCTCTGGAGTCGGCTTGAGATTAGCAGGGGCTCCTTGTCCACCTTTTGATTGTGAAGTAAATGCAGCTTTTGTTTCCAGCCTTGCCTTGTCTGATTTCCTCTTGTGTTTTCTCCTCTTGGCTTTTTAAATTAAAGTGCTAGTCCCTGGGGTTGTATCTCTTGCCTGAAGCTGTCATCCTGTCTAAAGATAACAACACTGTATTTACGATCAAAAAAAAAGAAAGAAAGAAAATAACAAGAGGATGAGAGAATGTTTGACCTATTAGTGATAGTGTCTTTTCATTATAAAATAATAAACTGTTTAACTGATAGATTGTGGCAGAGATTTTACAGTTTATAAGCCCATTTCCACATCTCTGCTTTCAGATCATCTTGCTGAGGTTTCAAGAATAAAAGGACATTTTAACCAACACAAAGAGATTAACTCTCAGTTAAAATGGAAGTTCCATACTGACAGCAGAAATGTCTGTGTATGATTGGAGCAATATTGTTTAAGAAAAAAATAGTTAAAAAAAAACACATATGAAAAAATGGATCAGTTTATTTTTAAACTCTTCTGTTAAAGCTCTAATATGTTAAAGGGCATATTTTATGAACTATGACAATATATAAAAAACAGTTGTAATTGTAGACCCTCAGGGGGTAAAAACTAAATGAATACCTATTTATAGAAAATAAAGTAAAATTTTACCAATTATATTTCTTTTTTTTTAATTGGTTGTAGAAGTGTGTTAGGTATATTTAGAAGTATTTTAATTGCAAAAAAAGTGCCAAAGACATTTTTACGTGTAGTCATTTGATATCCACATGCTTATTTTGTTTAATTTTTATATTCCAAATATTTCTGAATGCATAACAAGCCACATTGCCAAATAATAGGCTTAGAGGATAAAGCCATAATCCATATTATATATACATGGAGTAAGGGTGTAAGAGTGTATATTACAACTGAGATCATAGAAACATAGGGAGATACTGCCAACAGGCTGATTTGGAAAAAAGAGAACTCGCAACTTGAAGGATACTATTTTGTCCTTCATGAGCAGAGAGATACTTAGAAAAGAATGTATTTGTCTCTGAAACCATTCTCATCTCTGCATTATGTCTCTACTCTAATCAAGGTCAATGTTTAGTTTACTTAACTCAATATTAAGTAACACCGTAACAATGCAATGGTATACTTAACAATCATTAGAGTACTGGGTATTTAGGATTTAGGAAGACAAAACCAGGAAACTTTTGAGATTGAAAAGTTTTAGGATTGATGAGCAATAACAATTATGCAGGGGCAAAGACAAAAGTCTATAATATTCCAGGCAAGGATGAATGGCCAGGCTAGTCTCCTGTAGAAATAAAAAGTGTCTCCAAAATTGGTAATAAATTAGCATTAAGAGGAACTATGAAGCAATACGTAAATGAAGCTTCTTTAATGAACAAAATTTCAGTTCTTTGTCCCAATACCTAACGTTAGGCAAAAGCACCTGGACAATAATACTGTCATTGCCTAAAGATTGGACCTAGCAAAAGAATACACACAAAACATGACCCCGAACATGAATGGTGAGTTGCATGTGTGTGTTTGTATGTATGTGTGTGTGTGTGTGTGTGTGTCCCATGACACCTGAGTTGGGGAAGAGTGGAAGAACATTATTTCTCCATGTCTAATTCAATAGTAAATTAAGAAATATTAGAAACACAGAGCCGTTTTTGCCACCAAGGCAGCACTAGCCTTGAAGACATTGTACTTTCTAATTAGACTAAACATGGCAATAGCTTAGCTGCCCCCACACCATCTCCAACAAAATCTATTAGTCCCACAGCTCTGTATGTTCACACTGTTAATCAAGACAATTCTGTGTCCCTCAGAGTCCTATCATTTCCTAAGACAGTCACGCTGCAAGAGGCAAGCAGGAAGGAGGGCAAATAGGAGGAGGCCAGGAGCAGTGGCATCAGGGCTGGTATCACAAGGCTTTGAAGGTGGAAACCTGGTTTTCAATCCCGTCTTTGTTCCGTGTTAGTTCTGTGAAGTCAGTAAGTCCGTTTAACCTGCCTGGGAGATAGGCGTCCTTGTAAAATAGAGATGATAATAACCAGTCTCCCCGGACTGTCTGCAGGATGACATGAGATAAAGTACGCAGGTTATAGTACGTTAGGCTTAGTGAGTTTCCATACATGTTACGTAGTGTAAATGCTATTGAATTGGTGGGATTTGTGGCCAGGGAAGTCACTGGTCGTTCTAGACTCTCCCACTCTTGTTCCCCGACTTCGCACGTACCCACGACACTATTACAAGGTAGCACCGGCACTTGAAGATGCCAGTTAGCGGGGCACTGTGGAGGAACAGCTGGCTGGGAGTCAGCAGTTGTGAATTTGAATCTCTGCGAGGTGTCCTGATGATGTAGGTGCTCCCTCCTACTCTCATTTTAGCCTTCTCAGTCACCTCATCAGAACAAGCTGTAGGCAGTGCAGTCTTATTTATAACCTCATTTTTATACATTCTGGGGTACTCTCAAATGCATTTGTGTTTATACCTTGATATATCCTCGGAATTCTGTGCCTCCACTCCTCCCTTATAAATGGTGTTGGTAATAACAACGGCAAATTAAGGGCTGATATTCTATATGGAAATAACCAGAATACAACACAGGGTCCTACAGTGTGTATACCATGTGTTTTGAGTCAATTTTGATATACGTAGATTTCAAGGCAATGTTCTGTCACTAACTGTCTTCAAAAAACAAGAGAGTCAAGTGGGAAGTGCTAATCTAAACAACTGCTTTGGGTCGTGATGGTGGGAAGGCATCTGCTTTCTTGCTTTCTTACTTTTTCAGTCCAATTTCAGCCAGCTGGGAGTGAGTCTCTGTGTCTTTTTCCTCTTCCCCCAGTGCTCAATGAAACTAGCATGCTATCTTAGACTTTTAAGTCACTTCTTCCTGTCTTTCTCTTTCAGACTAAATATGGGTATTGTCTTAGGATGAATAGCTCTTTGACAACACAGTTAGCCACACAGAACTTCTAATACGGCCAAAAAACCCTCTATGTGATGCCACCAACTCACCATCAGTTTATTACTTCAGTTTTAGAGTAATTGCTCCATATTATCAGTTTGGCCTCGTTCCCCTAAAATACCCGGCCTTAGCAGTTACATGTCTTATTTCTAGCTATGCCACTTTATGCAACAACCATTCTCTAATTACTTAATATATATTATTTATTAAGGTAGGTATTAGGTTTGTCGTATTGGATAAGGCATTATTTGTGCCTTCAGTGGGATTACTTGTCTATTAGATTAAATTGAGGAATAAACAAACTGTTATTATGTTTTATAAGTTCTAAGATGAGCATGCAAGGTGCTATAAAATACAGAATTTGGGTATCTGTGTCATGCTGGCTGGTGGTGGTTATAGATGGCTATCCTAAGAGGTACTATTTAAATTCCATTCTGAAGGATAAATAAAAAGAAACTATAAGAAGAAAGAGTGGGAAGAAACTCGTTGTAGACACAGAGAATGATACTAACTTATCATTAAGTTAGTGAATGACCTTAGGCATGTCTCCTAACTTCCCTGGGCTTTAGTCACACAGAAAATAGAACAGATGCGTACTATTTTACTTAGATTTGAATGGAATGTAAGATTTCTGATCCTGTGAATGAAGCCAGGGATTAAATCCAAAAAAAATGCCCAGTGCCCTTTCTCTTTTCATTTTGCAACAAATCATTTTTGTGTTATGTCTTATCATTGACCATCCATAATCCCTATTCCATCTGCTTTAGATTCTTAAATCATTTGCCAGCATATTTTCTCCAGGACAAGAGAGAGACATTTCAAGCTAGATTTAAGGAACTGTAAGTAGAAATTAGCTAAAGGTAATAGATGTAAGGCAAATGTCTGTTATAATTTCATTGCTGAGATTTGGAATTTAAGATGCTCGAAAATTCCTCAGAGACATCAAACAGACATTTCCAGAGACAAATCCATTTTTTTGCTTCTTTCTACAGTCCATGAAGCTGTGGCTTGGTACTCTCCTTAGATCATAATTTAGATGTCAATCTTTACTACTCTAAAATAGTGGCCCTGGAGTTTTAGCTCTACTTAAGACTAGCTTCCAAATATAATAAAAAATAGCTATGAAATCAGAAACCTCTTAGTAATTCTACTGGCTCACAGCAGGACCACTTGAAAAGTCACTCAATATAGGAAAGAAATAAAATGCAAGGTTCAGAAGGCAGTGCCAAAAATGAAGTTGAAATGGTTGGAAATTTCATTTCATACCACTTCCTCCTTAACCCTTTAGTGATATTTCAATGAAAAGTTGTAATTGAAGCTTCAAATTATATTACATAGACTATTGCAACAAACTTTCAGAATGTTCCTCTTAAGTGAGTGAATTTCTACAGATTCATGGCCACGGCTTAGAACAGCAATTTGCTCTCTTAAGTGTGGCCAGTTAGATGCAACGTGGCTCTTCCCATTTTGAATCTCTAGCTCTAGGGAATATCTAGTTTCAGCTCGTCATTTTAATCACAAAAAGTGTTGACATGGTACATCTATAAAGCTAATACTGTGTCCTGCACTATCCTGTCATTTTCAAAAGGTGGTCATGTTGGAAGTCAGGAGAACGGAGAGACTTTAAGTCCCGGAAAGTAGACAATTACCCCACCTCTCCTAAAGTGAGGGACAGAGTCTGAGTAGGACTGAACCAAAGTCCAGCACCCTTTTCCTTCACAATTAGATAATTTTTAACACAAACAAGTAATGTCAGTTGAGGTCACTATTAAATGAAGAATGTGCCTGTCTTATGATATAATTTACAAAGAAATGCCCACTAATGAATTGGCTGCACTTAAAGTGACTATTCTATGTAGTTCCTAATTTGTTCATTAGCATTAAAATAATGTTTTGCTATTCCTGGTGGAAGAAATATCTAAAATTTACATCAGGATTCCATGTTTTCTTATATTTTATATAAGCAGAAGAAAGAATATAGTTTTGGAATTAGAAAACTAGAAGTCTCAGCTTTCAGTTGATGAGTTTTAGTGGCCTTGGGCAAGTTAGTAATTTCTGTCAATTTCATCATTAAAATGTATAGAGCAGAAATGTCTGTTTTCTCAGAATTTTCCTTCCATTGCTAAAAAATAAATACTACTAATAAGGGTTTTTTTTTTTTGTATTTTTGTCAAATTATGACAATTATTTACTACACTCTTCTGTAGTAGGTTCATGGAGTGAGAATCTACTGATGCACAATGGTCAGTTTCCCAGCACTGCTTAACTCTGTATATGATGTCTGCCTCTTTTGGATTCCTTGTGATTTTTTTCCTTGGGCCTGGAGTGGAATGTCTTTGTGTATATATTTATTTGTTTAGGATTGGTTTTGTTCTGCCTCCTTCTTTATGGACAGATTGCCTTGACGTCTTGCTGCTGAATCCAGTGTTTTCTGTTTTTAAAAGTCTTTTTTCCCTTCTTTTAATGTCCTATTTATTGAAAATCAAGAAATCTTTTCAGACATTTATCGAATAGGACTAAGTAGTTCCTAAGTAAAATCCTCCATGTGTTTCTATTAGTAGTTGATGAACTTTGCTGTATCTAGAGCTGTTTGGGCAAATATAGATCTTGATTTTGGATATTTTGCTCCTTCAACATCTAAAATTGGCCAGTAGAATTGAGTACTAGAGATTATAAACACAAATAAGATGTAGTTCTTATCCCAGTTAGTTCACAGTCCAGTGAGGGAGAAAGACAATTATGTTTTGTTAATAAGGACGTAAGTGTTCAAGGCTCTGGGTCCTCAGAGCAGGGACATTTAACACCTGAAGAGGTTACAGAGAGCGAGTTAGCAGAGGCACTATCTAAGCTGAGAGCTGATGGAAGAGAAGGGATTAATCTAAAGGAGAAACAGGAAAGGCCTCTTAGGCAGAGGGAACGAGACAGAAGCACAGTTCCTCCTGTATAACACTCTCCTTAATGTGTGTAGAGGGCACAAGGCACGAAAGGGTCATTTGGTAGAGATCTGAAAGTAAACAGGGTGCACCAACCAGGTCCCTATCCTGAAAGAGCTTGTGGAACACAATTAAAAACTTGTTCTTATCCCAAGGATAGTCAGCCGGGTAAATCATCTTCAGATACGTGAAGAGTTCTTGTTTTTGACCTGCCCTCACTGCAGTCTGCATTGCCAAGGGAGATCACATTGATCCGTCATTAATAAAATAATGGAGAACGTGGTTGAGGCTTAAGTGAATGTGTGTGTGTATGGTGTGTGTGTGGTGTGTGTGTGTGTGTGTGTGTGTGTGTTGGTGGTAGTGAAAATACAATCCATGAGGAGTCAGTGGATTCATAACATGGTAAATGGTGCAAAGAAGGCTTAAAAACATTATATCATCTAGCAAGAGACATACTCTATCAAGGTTTTGGATAAAAAGGGATGTATTTATTTACTCCATGATTTGGAGAACTTCTTGGGCACAGAGTACCTGTCTATTGTTTTCTTTTGGAATGACCTTTGTGTGGCAAGGGAACATAGGACTATGCTATCTTGCATGTCTCTTCCTATCTGTATCACTGAATGATGTCACTGCTAGTCACTGTCTCGGCTAGAGTCACACTATTAACCGTGGAAGCTTAAATCCTCAATAGATGTCTCTGTTCCTTGATATTTCCACAAAGAGCCTCAACCATCCAGAGGGAGAAGGTAGATTTCATGGGTTTGGGGGGACAAAAGAGGGACACTGCCTTCTCAGATATAGGTTGTTTCTAAAGTAATTATGGAGGATTATCTTGGTAGACTCATGTGAACAATTGCTTCAAACATTCAGGGCATAGAAGTAATGGCAAGTAAAACCAAGATTAGAAGAGTTTGGCGTGGGAAAGGGGAAGATTCAGTGCCAAAAGTTTGTTAAGTTTTTTAGAATAAGCAAGATAAGGCAGATTTTTTTTTCTCTTGCAACATTGCTTTTGTATACCAGACTTTTCCAACAAAGTTATTGTTATCCCTATATTCAGATTGTAATTTGGTTGCTAAATTGTGATTGACACTTTTGGCAGGGGGTCGGAGATTGCATTTTAAGCTACACTGGTGATGAGGAATAAGAGAGACAGAATCCTAAGATAATGCAGTTTAACTAATGGATTTATCATGTACTATTTATCAGATACACTTTTTAAAGAGACAAAATAAAATTTGTAGCTATTAATATCAGCCAGATTGAAGTTACCGCAAGATGGAAATTAAATCTGTGAACCGTAATTGTTTGAGATCATTACTGAAAAAAAATGTTTTAAGTTTACAGTTTGATAAATTATGTAGTGTACTTTCAAATAAAAACATTAAAAAATATTGAACATTTACAATATTTAGTTTTGAAGTTGCTTTTAGGGGATATGCACACACACATGCATACATGGCATAAGACCTCTCCTCAAGGATTATAGTTCAGGACAAGAAGTATAAATATATGACATGTTAAATGAAAATACTTAAATAATACAAAGACATCACAAATTGTTATTATATAGGTTGCAAAAATAAGTGACACATAAAATAACGTCACACAGAAGGGCATCATCAGAACCCAGAAGAGGAATTCAGTGTAAATTACCTCAGCATGATTTACAGATTTAAATATTTCTAGGCTTCAGCTCACTGCAGACCCGTCCTCAAGAGGTTTTTAGAGGATTAGCTCATTCTTTGTAATTATCTGTTAATCTATTAATCTTTCCACGGGACTTTGGCTCCCTCAGGGCTTGGATTGACTTAATGACTCTTAACATTCCCAGTTCCTAACCTTGTACTTGACAAACAAAAGGCTCTCAACAGATGGTTTGGTACATGAATGAATAACCGTGTTTCATGCAGGCGGAGAAAGGTGGATCATATTACAGCAGTTACTAATTACCTTTGTCCAAAACCTGTGGAAAATATGACATGAAACAATGCAGAGGCCTGGGTAACACGATTGCTTTGTAGTCCTCTCTCAAAAAGAAACGAGAAGGACATTCCAGGTGAGGATAATGACGTGAAGAAGGCCTGGCTCTGAAAAAGACTGGTATAAATAGATTAAGTAAGTACTAACTAGCATCATTCCCCTGACTCTTTATGGCTAAACATGGGGTAGTCTGGAGCCCTGGAACATCTCAGATCCTTGTAGAGTGCAGGTTGTGGAGAATCCTAATCTGTTCAGAAGAGCAGGATCATGGATGTTAAGGAGTCCCACTGAGGCATCAGGAACCAAGCAGACAGTCATAGAACTGACAATCCTTGGGTCAGGGCAAATCTGAGCTGAAGCATAGATCTTTTCCAGGAGAGTCAAGGGCAGCCTGATGTGTTACAGAGAGCACTGGATGAAGAGTGAGGAGATTTGATGTCTAGATTTGATTCTGCCTGTAGCAAGCTGTGTGACTCAGTTTCCTTGTTTGTAGAACGGGAGGCGGCGGGTCCCAGGATCCCTTATAGGTACATCACAAACTGCTCCATGATTCTGTGAACTAAGGGGATACCTATGGCCCCGGGAACAGAGGGGAGCAAAGTCTATGAGGTGCACTCTCCTCTCCACCTTCTCCTGGAGGCACTTCATGTATCAAACTGTGGACAGAAACAACTGGCAAATGAAAGTGTGGTAAACTGGTTAATGGCCTTGATTTTGGAGTAAAAAGAATCTAGGCTCTGGGCTCAAATATGGCAGCCACCCTTAGTAGCTGTTGAATTGTCTGTAAAGTGAAGATTAAAAAAAAGTCTACCCTCCCAGGGCTGCCTGAGGGTGGAAGGGGTCCAGCATGGAGACACCGTGAGGGCACTGACAGCACCGCGAGACTTCCTCTCCCCTGAGATGACTGCTTTTCTCTCGTCCTGCTTCTCAGTCATCTTGTGACCATTCCCAGGATGGAAAATATCTCATTTTAATTCTCTTAAAATATAAAGGGAACATATTGCAAAATGGGTGGGGTGGGGACAGAAGAGTCTGTCTGGAAGCAGTTATATTAGGACCTCAGAAGATGGGGCTGATTACTTGGTGCAAGTCTTGGGATTCCCTCATGCTTTTGTCTAAAAAAGAGCTGCTGAAGGGAACATAGAAGCCAAAAAAAAAAAAAGAAAAAAAAAAAAAAAAAGACTTTCTGATGATGCTGGGAAAAAAGAACAAAAACAAAAACAAAAAAACCTAAATCTCAGACACGAACTCTTAAGATTATAACCATTCATTTTTTTTAAATTGCTGATAAAGAAACGTGGAGTCACCTCTCATGGTCTCTTTCTCCCACACCTTTTCTAAGCTATTCTGATGATCAACACCAAACTGTTTCCTATTACAAATTGGAACAATATTCATACTCCTTCTCGTAACTGGAAAGACTTTGCCTGGTGGGCCTCCAGCTTCTTTGTCCCGTCTCTACCACGTTCCACTTTGCTGCCTGACATGAGCCTCGCTGACCCCTGAAGCTGTCCCGCTCATATGCTAAGCCAGACCTTATCTTGCAGTGGTGCTTCTTGCAGTGGTATGCCTAGCCTGGAAGATTTCTCTCAGTCCTCCGCTTGATAGTCTCGGCTCATCATTCAAGGTGCAGCTCCAATGCCATCCTGCGAAGATGTCTTCCCCGGCTCTTCTCCAAAGCAGCCCTACATTCAGGACGTTCTCTGTGTTCATGGACCTGTTGTATTTAGTTCCCAGCACTTTCCATTTCCTGAAGTTGATTTGGCTGATTGATTCATTGATTTGTTCATTGACTCATTTACTTTCTGTCTTTACCACCAGATGGCGAGCTCTCTGGAGACAGGAGCCTGTCTACTTGGCTCACTGCTGCAGCAGAGGTGTCTAGAATGGAGCTTCATACGTGGTATGTATTCAGTTAATATTTGCTGAATAAATACATGGGTGGATGGATGGGTGGGTGCATGAATAGAGGTTCACTTTAGCACTGGCTATTTTATGTCAGAGGTGAGAAACTCATCCCTCTTCATCCTAGTCTTGGGCACATCTGGGAAACAGAGTAAATGAGTCTGTTTCCTTAAAAGTGGTTCTCTCCACCTGTAAGCAAAATGTGGAGATTTTAAAACACAGATGCCAGTGCTCCATCCACCAATTAAATCAGAAGCTCTGTGGGTGGGGCTTAAGCATTGATACAAACAAACAAAATAAGCAAACACAATAAACTCCCTGGGTGTTTCTAGTGTGTAACTGGATTTGGCAACTCCTGGCACACTTTATTCATCCCGCAAAGGACTGATAGTAATCTGCTTTTGGATTCCGTGAGATGATGTTTGGAAATAAAATTTTAAAGTTTGCAATTTGTATTACGTGGGAATCTAGAAATAGAAGAATAGTCCGGAAAAGACACTATTCTTAACTAAAGAAAGAGAAATTTTCAGAAAGGGGAGTCTGAGATCTGACCTCAGTTGGCTAGGATTGTCCACTTTAGACATCCTGCCCTTGAGTTTGTTTGCACTGTTCATTAAACCTCTGGGGCTCTTGCAGGTGGCCATTGTCCTGTGATCTAGGTACCGTTTGTTCTGTTTCCATCTCTCCCTAAGCATTGCTAGGGGTTCCTTACTAAGCAATGGTACACTGTTAGCGCTCCTTGGATGACAGTGGCATTGTGCTTTTGATGTGCTTCAGGCAGATAAGCACTGATACGACTTGAATGAGAGTTGTATGACATTGTTGGAAGAGCCTAGTTGTTTGAAGCAGGTATGACAGAGACTAATGAGGGAGTAAAGTGCAATTGAACTTTGAAACCAATTATGCACACATCAAAAGATATGCTTTTATTATCTCAGTATCTGGTTTTTCCTCAAAGTTCCCAAGCACGTGAATCCTGTTTTACATATATGCATTGCTTTATGTTGACTTCTCAGGACAGAATCAGTTACATTTGCATATTAATCAATCCTGATTCAGTGGGCCACGGTAATTACCGAACATTTGGAATCCAAATTTTGCTGATTAGAATTCTGAAATGACGATTTATTAGAGCAACATAACGATTCCGAACGATTTCCTCAGGAGAAACCTCCCATTATTAATTATTAGCAAAAGTTGCTCTCTAAGAGCTCCCCAAAGGAGACTGGGAAGAAAAAAAATTTTTTCTTAAACTGCATAAAGAGGCAGAGAAAGATATATTGATGTAATTGTATTTAATGTGCTGTGCATCATGACCAAAAGCGCTTTTTATATTTCTTATTAAAAAAGAAAAACACCGGTTTAATTTTAAATATCTGTGAGAAAAAACCTCTAAAGCAAAAAACTGCAAACAGATATTGCCAGGCATCAGACCCTGTCTCTTTTGTGACATGAACCTGTTTAGATGCTGGCTTTCTCCATGCCCCTGCTATGACTTTTCCCCAGTGGTTCTTCAACCATGCTACTTAAAATTAGATAGATATGATTAATTTGTCTCTGCCTTGCTTTGAGAAAACACACCACAGAGGGGCTTTGATCTGATCACTCAGGGAGGTCCCCTTATGGTCCAGCCATCCTGGGTTGGAATCAGAGCAAAGACTCGTATGATTATTATGTGTCATTGTTAATTGAGCACTAATGTCAGTGTTGATTAGGAACAAAGGAACATGTGGCATTGCAGCCAGGGCTCATTTTCTCATTAACTGTATAACATTAAGAGGTACCTATGATACCAAAATCTCTGTGTAACTTCATGGAAAAGAGCATATTGTATTTTTATGTGGTTATGTTATTTCAAAGGGCTGGAAAAATTACTAGAAATCCATCTGGTATTGCTAAGTGCCATTTGAATATAATTAGTTTAGGATCATGCCTTTTGCAGGAAGGGCACCTTCAATTAGCACGAATTGAGTCATAGTGATTTGTACCTTTCCTCTCCCTGGTGATTGTTGGCTAGTTTTTCTGGCATTTGAGACTGTCATGTACATAAGACTCCCTCACCCCCCTTTTACCCACCAAAGCTTTTGTGACATATTTCTAAGCCTGTCTCTTCCAACTGTACCTTTCTCTGCCACTTACCCCTACTCTTAATACCGATGGCAGAGATGAGCCATCGGCTGCTTTGAAGAATTGTCCTGCAAGCCTGTGATTTGGCAAATTTGAAGGACGTACTCTTCCTGATGGCAGCAATGAACAATATTAAGTGTAGGGATGTGTCCTGGCTACCAGGTGACATCCATCTCCCGAGGGACAACTTAGGGTGCCTTGTGATGAGCTCTTTGTGAAATGCTTTTGTATTGAATCATCTAGTTTGGGTCATAAAAATGAAAGCAAATATCACATCCAGTTCTGAACTCAGCTTGAAGTCAAAGCAATGAAATGAATGGGTTCTGGGGTGGGGAGGGGTGGAGGCAGGGAGGAACTGAGACTTAAAGATCCATTGCTTTGGAGGGAAAAGGATGTCGAGGAAGATTTTTGTCCATGAAGGGACATGCATGAAAGTATATGACTTTGAATATTGTCTTTAAATGCTCGAGTCTTAAAAGTGGAAAAAAGAAAGGCTCTCTTGTAACTCAGCTTGGATCAGTTTTAGAAGTAGACACTCTTTCCAAAGGGCCAAGTCAGGCTGGGCTGAAATCTGGGGATGAGGTTTAGGGGTGAATAGAGTGAACCGTGACAAGTCAGAAAAGGAGGCAGGAATGTGTGACTGTGCTGAGTTTCTAAGGCTGCAGAAGTGGCTTTATGGATCGCTGCCTCCATGGGGAGGCATCTTCGAGTTCGCCAAGTGGACATTGAGGTGAAAGATATCTATGGACAAGATCTTATCACTGAAATTAAATGGTGGCAGACATGTCCAAGGAATATTGCAGGGATTTGATTACTTTATGAATCTTGTGATACGTGAATGTGTGGAGATGGCAACTAGTGGGCAACAGAACAGTGCTGGAATGCTGGTGATACCAGGGGATCGGATCATCATGGAAGAAGCCTTGGAACTGGTGCGAACGACGGCTGTGTTCGCCAGAGAAGCCCACTGCTTCCACGTGTCTCTCTCCACATTTTACTACAATAAAAATTGGGTCGTGTACATTGTCCTGCTGAACTCTTCTGCTAGACTTTTGTCAAAGTCAAAAATGCTTTTTTTTGAACATAGGAATATAAATAAACATAGGAAATAAAATATTAGCTCTTAAAAAAAATAGAAGCACTGCCTACCTCCACAACTTCAAAAGGAAGGAGAGAAATTAAACATAGAAAAATAGCAGGTAGTGTGTAGATTAATAATTTCTGGCTTGTCTGAAGTCATGTAAGAGAAGGGATGTCAAGTTGAGTCATTGGAATTAGATAAGAGGAGAGACTGAAAAAGAAAAGAGAGGAAAGGAAAAAAGCAACAAAAGTTCTCCCAGCTTCATCTCAAATAGAATAGCTCCCTGTATTCATTTTCCCAATAAACCTTTTTCAGCGTCTCCAGCCCCATGCACTTAAGTGACACTACTGTGGCCACCACGCACACTGCGCAGTGTGTTCTGTCCATCCCATTTTAGGGAGAGCTAGTCAATTGGACTCAATGCCTTTGGACCTCAGTGGTGAGATCTGGGCTACACTAATCAGTGGGTGTATGGATGCTATTTGATGACACCATCTTGAATAAGAGTTTTAGAGAGTGAAATTGAAAGGAGGAATCACACTGAACTCTGTGAAAGGCAAACATTTAAAGGATGTGTGTGAGGAGATGATCTGGAAAGGAATCAGAAGTGGAGAAGGCAGGGATACAGGAGGGAAACTGGAAACGTGGTATACAAAGGGCAGAAACGAATAGTCTGCTTGACACTGAGACTGTGGAGAGGCTAAATACATTGAGGACTGATGGATATTAACTGTATTTATCATAAGGCATCATTATAAATTTCTTGTTTTGGACTTTGTAAGAACAGGAATGGACTCTTTACAAAGTGGAGAAATTCCTAAAAGTGAATTAAAATGTAGAACTTTAGTGCAGTTAACACAATTTCAACATCAAATATAATTTCATCAGCACTCAAAGGTTTTTTGACACATGACATTGAACTAGGATATTTAAATATGTGCCTTTTTGATGTTATGTCAATAATAACAATGATATGACAATTATGACTAACTGCCATATTTTATTTGGCATAAAATTGATGTTGAGAGAATTTTGACTTACTGAGAATGTCCCAGATGGTGGGCTCTGTATATGCATCACTCAGTATAAACAGAGAGGCTAATGGCTAGCAGTGAGGGATCTGGAGATGGACTGCTCTGGTTTAAACCCTGAATTCGGCAAACACCGTGTTACCTTGGCATGTTCTCTAAAGAATGGCAAGAAAAGGAAGATCTAGTGAAGCAAACAGAAAGTGAGCAAAAGATAATAAAGTACTTACCTCACAGAGGTTTTTGCAAAGATTAAAGCACATGATGCATGGAAAGTACATCGATTCTTGACACGTAGTAAACACTCAGTGTATGTTGGCTGGCATTATTGTGATCATTCAGTTATTGTAACAATTGTGTAAAAACTGTATCATTCAACATCCTATATAGAAGAAAACTGAGAGAAAAAGACACTCATATAAGGTATGATCATGGCAAGATTAGACTCCTAATCTCTGTGACTCTGAAAGTCCTGCTTCTCCCAACATACTAGAAGTTTCCAAACTGTGTTCTGAGGTGTCCTGTTGGTCAGAGAAGGAACTTCAGGGATCCTTGGTGTATGGGATTCAGGAGGAGGTGGTGGGGGAATTCAAGAGAACTGGGAGAAAGAAGCTCTTGTTTCACTTATTTGACACTTCCATTTTCTCTGTTATGAAAATTAGATTCCTGTATATGATTTCTAGTGAAAAGCACTCTGCTGCTAAGAATAAAAATAGCAGTATGATTTTGAGAACATTCACAATAAGCTATATACCCAAAGCCCTTCCTCATCTCCCACCATAATTATCAGGAGTTCAATTTGACTGTTTTGACAATTTATCAGTGAGTTGTTGAATAGTGTTGAGGTTCTCAGGTTTAAAAAGTAGAAGACCTTTTTCAATTACATACTCTGGGTTACTTCATAACTTCTCTGAAGGAAGAATGCAACTCTCAGCTTTGAATGTCTTGTTTTTAAGTATATGCTGTGCCCTGATTTAGAGCCTGGTGGTTGAAACAGAGCAAACCTTTGTGAAAATTCAGCCCAACAGTGGCCCCCCTTGATTTCTCCCTGTTACCAATTAACCAATCTGGAAATGATACTGAGTTGTTTTTGCAAAGCTTCTGAGAAAAAAAAAATATAACTAGACTAGATATATTCTTTTGTTTCAATACCTATTCACAAGAAATGAGAAACTGTTATACAGGTAAGTATATTGCTCCTTGTTCTCTCCAGTATAATATTCCTTTCACAATAAACCTTTTTGTGATATATTTTATGTACAAGGTCTTCAGCTGCCCTTTGAGGTAGTTATTTTAATCTATATTTTGCAAGGTTAGAAAGTTTAAGTAGTTTACCCCCAAAATCAAAGGCTAATATGTGGGAGACATGGCATTTAAAACCTTCACTTCTTAGGGTCATTGCTAAGAATCTTTGTACTCTTTAAACAGTTCTTTCCAGCACTCTCTCTATTTTCCCATGTGTGATGGTACATGTATTTCAAACAACAGGAAAAACCAGTGTATTTATCCATTCCCTTAATTTGAAGTATTAACTATTAAGAATGTTTGTGTAGGTTCATTAAATTTTCTTAAATGTTAAGCCTCTCTGTCTCTCAATCCCAAGTGTTATGGTGTGTTGGGTAATGTGAGGGGCAACAAACTCTACAAAGAGATACAGTCTATATTCCCAGCTCTGTGCAGCTGCTTTGCTTGCATTAAGATTCTATATCCATGTCAAAAACAAGCAAAGAAACAACCGAAAAAAAAAAAAAAAAAAAAGAAGAACCTTAATGTGTATCTGTTGTATCTTCCTCAAATTCTGTAACCCACGTTAGGGAAACATACAAGTAAAGAGGTCCTCACAAAATGCTATGATGGAGATAACAGAAATATTTAAAAGCTTTGTTGAAATAGGGAAAAAAGGAGTAACTACACAAGTACAGAAATAGGCTTCTCGGTGGAGGAGGTACCATTCGAAGCAGGTCTTGAATTGTAGCAAGTATTTTCCAGAAAAGAAGAAAAGATAGGAATTCCAGATGGAAGTTCAGGGGAGGAAAATTTTTTCCCTCTACCCTTCTTGATTCTTTTGGCTGGTCAAATAATTAAGTTGTGATAAGACAGATTAACAGAAGAAATTAATTTAATTATATACATAGGAATGTCTCAGAACAATATGAAGCCCAAGGACAAGTGAGGCGCTGGGGGCTTATTTACCACCCTGAGCTAAGGAATGGGACTGGGGCTTCAAAGGGGAGGAGGACAGCTCACAGGACAGTAAGAAGAGCAGGTGCTTGGTAACTAGATGGTTGTCCTGCCCTGCAGGTAGGTCCTTCAGATAAAATGTATCTCTGGCAAGAGCTCTCTCTCTGAGCCAGGACCCCTATCTAAATTATTTTAGGTAGTTAAGTTTTTCTAGAGTCAGCTTTATATGGATTGCCTTCAGCTCAGAATAATCCACGTGCAAAAGTAACACATTCTGGGGTCACATATTCTGTTCCCCTTTAAGAGGAAGAGCACAAGCAAAAGGAGATATGTGTTGGCATATTTTGCTGAGGAGCCCGTGAGCAATTCTGGAAGGAGAGATCGTGTGCCTGGAGGGAAGTGTGATAGGAGGTAACGCTGGAAACTTAGCTTGGAATCAGATTTTGAAGAGCCTTTAAATGCCAGGCTAAGATGTTTGTACTTCATTCTGTAGGAAGCGGACAACCATCCTGGGGTTTTAAGCATGAGACTGCCATGATTAGATTGATTTGAAAAGATAAATCTGGCTCTGTGTGGAGGAAAGACCAGAATAAAAAGAGACAAGAGGGAAGAGAAAAATGATCAAGTTCTCCTCATGAGAACAAAGTGCCATATTTATTGGGTGAAATATTGATTTATCTCCTTGAGTCCTATCTTGTAGCTCTGAACACTCCTCTGTTAGTTTAAATCTGCGTGCTGCTTTGAAAATGAAAGGCTTTTAGCTAGCTTGTTATGTGTCTTAATGAAATAAAACCTAATTTATAAGAACAAACAATCCTTAAAATACTTGAAAACGCAAGCACTTTGATGAGCCTGATGGATAAATTCATAAACATAATTTTTGTACAGGAAACAAAAATTATTAACATCTGTAGAGGAGTTTCACAGACATGCTGTTCCACACTTTAAGGATTGATCTGTGTGGGAGCTCTGATATAATTTGTCAGCGAGGCAAGGTTATCTGTGCGGTGCTGTGGGCCAAGGCTTCTCCTAAGTTAGTGGCCAGAGGTGGGCAAGAGGGTCAAGAGCAGACTTCACATTTATGAATTACGGGACCCACTGTACATCATACAACTGCGGTTCTAAAACAGAAGGAAACTTCAAGGAACCCACCTACTGTGAGGAGGTACGAGCACATGTTTACTGTGGACCAGCACGAAGAAGTGTGGGTGTTACTACCTCTCGAAGGCTGATTCTTTGTCTGATCCACCGCCTCCTGTGTCTTCATGCTTTGTGGGTCTGGGGCTTTATTCGCTTAGCTTTCTCCTTCCTTCTAATGTTGTTTGTCTACTGCAGTGAAATTTTTGCTCTGTTCAGCCCAGTGTCACTATAATCATCCAGTGGCATATTGATCATTTTCATCTGTCATATTTCATTTCTGGTATGAAACATCCCACTTCCTCAGTGTTGACCCCTTTGGCTGTCCATCTGCTCTGTCCATTTTAAGCTATTGGCACCTCTGGCTTGGGCTTAACTACATGTCCTCTCACATCCATTCTCATCCTCTCTAATGGCTTTTCCTTGCCATAAAGAAAAATAATGACTTTAAAATGCAAAACTGTTTAAAATTATTAGAAGTCATCTCATCACTCATGTCATGAAGACAAAACGTCTTACCTTGGGTTTCCCTATCATAAATATGTATCTCTCTGATCTCATTTTAGACCATTTAATGCTATGGTCTAAATGCTCTAGATGCCTTCTCTAAGATCCAGTTACGGGGATCCTCCAGTCACAGGGCCTTTGAACATCACATTTTCTGTCTTAAATAGTCTTTATTTTCTTATTCACTGAGACAAATCTCAGTCATCCTTGAGATGTTAATTGGAAATGATATTTTTTTTTTTTACTAAAAGCCCTCTATAATCTCCTGCAGGTGTTCAGAACTTCCCTTTACAGATTATCCTGACCATATATGCCTCTTTTTAGATGCAACAGGCTGTAATTTCTTGACATTTTATTTGGAAATTGTCTGTTTTCCCTACTAGGCTATAAGTTTTACAAAGACAGAGAGGAGGGTCTATTTCTGCTCTTTCATTATTTTTTCCCATTTACCTACTCAGGGGCTAGCACAGTGTGCGGAATAAATTAAACACTCACTAAATCATCTTTCATTATTTTTAATGAAGAAAGGAATTAGTGCTGGGCTACTGGATTTGAAGTCTTGACTGTATTCTGGGTTTATAACCTACCAGTTGTGTGACTCTGATTAAGTAATTGATTTTTCTCTGATTCTCACTATCCTAAGATATAAAATGAGAATATGGTATCAGTATTTAGTGTAAAAGACTGCTAGAGAATCAGAGGAAATGAACCAAGAGTAGAGGAAGTAACAACAATGTAGCACCTGCAACATAGTGGTTAGTAAAGATCACAGCCCGGGTTCCCCAGCAGCGGTTGATGAATGCAGCTTGGGGTACAAGATGTTTCCCAGGGGTCATTTCGTGTGAGAAGAAGGTGAGAGAAGCAGGATTGGCAGAGGGAGAAATTGAATTACAATGCAAGCCTGGTAAACGCTCAGCCAATCCAGCGCTGTCCTGAAACAAACTAAAATGGCTTGATCTTTACACTCTGCCCTCCGCAGTGCCCGGGCGCAGGCGGCCCAGGAAGGGAGGGGGTTCCGTGAAGCAGCTCCAGGGAGCTGAGGCTGACCCTGCGGGAACTGGCCATGCTCTGGCTGCTGGGCAGCAAGCCCTTCCCTGAAGGAGAGTCTGTGCAGTGCACACACATGTTTACGCTCTCACTCAGTGCTTTTATCCATGGGGCAGGCACTCAGCCCATCAGTCACTCTTTCATGAAGCGCTCAAATGGGCCGCCACAGCCCCTGCATTTTACAAGGGTTCAAAACGAGCAGTCAAGAACCTGGTATTAAACCTTTCCTGATCAATGAGACAAGCACACAGGAGACACAGAAGGAAATGATGGATGCTGAGAAGAGGGAATTAGAGAGAAAAGTGTCGATTAATCTCAGGCTGGAGATCGCGCAGCATAGCGGGAAGTGAATGGGTCTCTTTTTGAGGCGACAGAGAAGTAAGCTCGACTTTACCACTTCCAGTGATTATTTACATTTACCAAGCACTTTTTACTTGTCTATGTTTCTGAAATTTGAATAATGTGTAAATGAACTTGTTTAAAAGAAAGGGGAAAAAAATACAGAACCCATGTTGATTTAAATTAATTTTACGATAAAATTATGTATACAATAAACATGAAACTCATTAGAAAATTCATAGGCTTATAGTTAACAAATTATAAAACCACAAATTTATAATTAAATTCAAAAAACTTCACGTTAATAAAATGCACATTAACAAGCATGAGTTTTTCTTGACAGGTAATATTGTTTGAAATAAAGTCCCTGCCTGCCACGTGATCGCTATGGCACAGGTTCTTTTGCAATTGAAATGTCAGTTCTACTCTGTACGCCAAGGGAATCAAAACTGTGATCATTTTTCTCTATTCAAATTATTATAAAGTCATTGTCTCTATAGTGTGGTGTGATGTAATTTGACCTTCATTTGGCA
Source organism: Camelus dromedarius (assembly GCF_036321535.1). Classification (NCBI taxonomy): domain Eukaryota; kingdom Metazoa; phylum Chordata; class Mammalia; order Artiodactyla; family Camelidae; genus Camelus; species Camelus dromedarius. The sequence continues at coordinate 40,426,583 of NC_087444.1, forward strand.
TGTGTGTATCACTCACATAGTAGAATTGACACAATTCTTTTTTCATTGCTAACAATTAAAAAGGTGCTATTTGTTACTGATAATTTGATAAGCAGAAATACAAATATGAGTCCTGAAATCTTATGGAAGTATTTTTTTTTAAATAAATCGGTCATTCAGATTATCCATAAGACAGACATTAATGTTATCTGTGTTCTTTTTCAAAATGAAAATAATTTTGGATGATTTTTTGTAGTATTTGCTTTAGATAGTATGGCATTCGTTTCTAATACCCATTCTCCCTTTCAACATTAGTTACAGAATCATACTTCTCAACTGGGCACGTTATTGCCCACATAATAGGCATATTTTCCAATGTTTCTTGAAACTAGACGAGGTCATGTGCCACCAAGAGAAGTATTACTGAAGGCTTGCTTTACAGTCATCAAGGATATCCAAAAAGAAGATAATGTGTCTTTTTTTTTTCTCTCTGCTCTGCCACCTAGTATAAAGCTCTGATGGCTGGAGTTCTGAAAAATATCACTGGAGCACTAGGAACTATCTTGGATTGTAAGCGCAACAGGCATACAGCAGGGATACTGGAGTAGAAAGCTGAGATTTTCACGAACTCCCATGACCATAGGAGCTGCCTTTATTTACGTGAAAGACAAATATAATTTTACTTTTCAGGTGCAAGACTCAGTTCTGATACATTTATGATATAGATTTGTTCAGCTTTCATCAAATTATCCATGAAATTCCTCCAAATATCTGTTCTCTTCACTTATTCACATGGAAAATAGGCAAGAACCTATTATATAGAGGTAGGATCAAAAGCCAGGCTCAGCCATCTGTTAGCTGCGTGACCTTGAGGAAACTGCTTGCTTTCTCTATGCATTAGTCTCCCGATCTGTAAAATGGGCATTAGAAAATCACAGCGGTGAGGCAGGGATTATATACCACCGTGCATATAAAAGGGTCATCAGACCAGGTAGCATAGATTAAGCAAATAGTGACTTGAAATTGATGATGGTGGCAGTGATCTCTCCATAAACAGGGACAGTTACCTCTCATCACACTTTCCACCCAACCCACAGATGCACAAAATGTGAAAGGAACAAAGTCTGCAATCTTTCTAAAGATTTTCTAAAGAAATGCCCAAAACACTCTATACCTAGCTTGAAAGTAAGCAATTTGATGTTTTATTGACTTTTAATAACTATAATCTTTCCAATTGTACAAGAGAGGATGCAGATTCCTATTTCAGAATATGATGTTTTGCACATAATTTCCCCCCTGAGAACACGTGTGTTATAAAGCTATCCAATACATATGCTGTCGATGGCCTGGCATGTCCTTAACAAGCACATGAGCCCCTCTCACTGCACCTTGAGGAATTTAGCATATGGTCCTCCACATCTCGGGATTGTCCAGAGTGCAATTCAACATGAATCTCTGTTCAAATGCAACCAATTAAACATTCCATGGCAAAATATTGCATCTAATGGAATTAGGATGTTATTTTATTTCATGGATTTGCATCTGTCCCTGATTATCATATGACCATCTCTTCCTGCCTGCCCCCCAGCCCCCCAAAAACCTTGTCAGTCGTTCCTGCTGATAGCAGGTTTTAGAAGACAGACAGACTTCATTAGGCTTCTGATACACATCTGAAAGCAAAAACACATGGCAAAACTCTACTGAATTTCAGCACTTTGCTGGTCTAGTCACAAATGAGTATTCTAGCATAGGCTCACTCAGAGTGTTTACAACTTAACATACAGAGATGAGATGACTCCAGTTATGACCTCAAAATAGGTGACAAGTTAATCACTGCAATGGTTATAAAATTTTTAAGTAGGAGGTAAAGAGAGCTAGAAATTTTATATGTCTTAAAGTGCTGGATGCAGTGTTAAGTGATTCACGAATAAAATATTTCCCCTTTTACTATTTAAAATTGTGAGAGAGGCATTATTTTGCCAGCTTTGTAAGAAAGTTTCTTCAAGGCTCATTGCTAGTAATTGACCACAATCGCAAGCCTAGTAAATGACTCAGGCGGAATTCAAATATGCGTTTATTTGACCTCAAAGTTCTTATTTCATGTATACCGTGCTGTTAAGTAGCAGTTGAGAGAAAACAAGACGATTAAGCTGAAGTTTCATTATTTGTTACATTTAATGCAAAATTGTTACTAAAGTATTAGGTAGATGGCTCTAAAAGATCAGTCGTGTTGTAATTAATGGTTTACTAAACGTTTTCTGAGACAGCTTCACAGGTAATTCTCAGAACAATGCTCCTGTGATGTTATCATCATCCTCAGTTATGGATGAAGAAACTGAGATGACATCCTGATGGTACCCAGCACATCTGTTAGCAAATCTGTCAGCCTTCAAAAAGTCTCAGGACTAAGTAGTCTCCATGCTAGGAAGCTCATCTCATCAGATATTGTCGGAAAGACTTTTTGCCATCTCGTCTTCCTAGGACTCTGTCGTCACCATGAAAAACATATGCCCCTGGTTAGATCACAGTCCCAGAAAGGTGAAGCTTCAGCTTGGAGACGGACCCAGCCAAACAGTCCAGATCCGCTGACCCTCACCTGACTGGCTGGCCCCGTCTAGATTCTAGCAGAAGAGTGAGTGGAAAGAAAGGAGAGTGTTTTAAACAACTTTAATAAGTGCATTTGTGTGTGTGTGTGTGTGTGTAGATTTCTGGCACTGGGTTAGAATTTCCTCTATTCAAAGGAATTTTAGTATTTTGTGGAGAGAGGATACAGCATCTGATATTGCCACTTTCCAGAGGAAGTGCCTTTCTGGAGATAGAGGTGAATTTAGGCTTATGAGAGAAAAAATCACATCCTGAAGCCAAGGCACTGAGTTGTCAAAAGGAGCCTTGCAAAACCTGTTCGTTGTTCCATTTACTAAGGGGAAAGCCACAGGCCGCAGAGTTCAGGCCGTGATGATCAATTCCTTTAAAACAATGTCATCGTTTTTTCTTACAAAGTGTATTTAATCCCATTGTAAGCTAAGTAAAATCAAAAGTTGTTTTGTTATTATAGTGCCTAATTACCTCCCCTCTTTTGCTTTTTGTGTTTTTAAAATGCATGCTTATACACATACCCGAAATAATCAATAATAAAAAAAGCAAGCCTCGTCCTCGGTAGCAGTCAGAAAGCCCTGATGAAACACAGCAGTATTTTAAAAGTCTCCTGCAAGCTTTTGTTGTTGTTAAAAGGCTTCAAGAAAATGGTATTTAAAAAAATGTTTCCCCTCAGCAAAGGAGTTGAAATGATTCAGACAGTTGTTATGTGCTGAATGCCTTTTTTGGGGGGTCTGGTCACTTTTCTGTGTGCTGGCAAAGGTGTGAAGACTTAGGTCTTCTCTGCCTCTGTGTTTTGTGATTTTGGGTGGGGGGGCTTGTCAACCACAGTAAGGCAAGTCTTGGATTTTACTACTTCCAAGGAGTCAGCGTTGATGTAGCATATGAGGCCAAGGAGATTTGGCATACGTGTGTGCTTGGACCAGTGGACGTGAGCGTCCAGTCATTCAACACGCCAAGCTTGGAGAGTGAGACCTTCGTGGTCTCCTTTGGGCTGACTGGTTGGTTTTGGATCGCTCAGGCTGCCCCTCCTCAGATGTCACAGGTGCCCCTGGCAGGCCCTGTGGAGTGCTGGTGCTGGTCCAGCAGTTCGGGGGAGGGGGGGGGCTGAGGGTCTGCATTTCTAACACTCTTGGATGATGCCAAGTGTCCACAGGCCACACTTGATAGCGTGGATTCAGGCCGCCCCTGTCATTGAGAATTCAAGAGGCACGTTACATGTTAGTGTTTCTGGCTATTGCTCCTGTTAACATGCTGTTTATCCAAGAAACACCCATCAGACCGCTGTTAACATACCAAGGACAGTGCGGCTGCAGAAACGCAGTAGGGAAACGAAACCCCTGTCCTCCCAACACTGACCTGCTTCTGGGGACCGAGGAGAGAGGAAACAAGCATGAAGGGCAGAGTAATGCCCACGTCTAGTCCTCGGAACCTGTGAATGTTACGTTTATGGTGAAGGGGAGTTAAGGTTGTATGTGGAGTTAAGTTTGTTAATCAGCTGACTCTAAGATTGGCAGATCAGCCTGGATTATCTGGGCAGGCAGGTCCAGTGTAATCCCGAGGGTCCTTAAATATGGAATAAAAGAGGCAGAAGAGTCAAAGTCGGAATATGAGAAAGTCTCAACCAGTCATCACTGGCTTTGAGAATGAAAGAAGGGCCATGAGCCAAGGGATTCAGGCATCCTTGAGAAGCTGGGAACAGTGAGGAAAAAGATTTCCCCCCTAGTGCCTCCAGGAAGAGAGTCTAGCCTTACCTTCATTTTAGTATGAAACCTATGTCGGATTTCTGACTCGTGGAATTATAAATTTGTGTTTTTTAAAGCCACTAAGTTTGTGGAAATCTGTTACAGCAGCCATAAAAAACTAATACAACAAGCAAACAACCAGTTAAATAAAAAGTTCTCTCATGATATGTTATAAGGGGGGGAAAACCAGTAAAGCGGGATAGAAGGGAAGGAAGTTTGAGGACTGAAATTTTATACAGGACTTCCTAGAAAGTCATAATAAGTAGTATATTCTTAGATAATAAATCAAATGAGGAGGATTTAAGCAGGGCTAAATGAAAGAAAGTGGATATACATGGGGGTGGCTGTAATTTTATATGGGGTTTTGGGGAAGTCATCTCTAATAGGATGGAGTTTGAGATGAAATCTCAAAGATACCAGAGAGCCATGCAGAGATCTGGAGAGCTGCTACCCGGAGGGCAGAGCCTGAGCTGGAAGCAGGCTTCAGGTGTTTAAGAGCTAGCAGGCTGAACAGGCAGACAGGGTGGAAGACTGGTAGGAAATGAGGTCCAAGAAGCACAGAGGGGCTCAGCCGTGCAGCCAGAGGCCATTTTTAAGGCTTCGGGCTGTGAAATGTGGGAAAACATTAGAGAGCATTTAAGGACTGGAGTGATACATTCTGAACTAAAATTTAAAAGACTACTTTGGATGGTTTGTTAAAAATAAGTTGCAGGGGGATACATTTTGGGGGGAAAAATGAGTTAAGAGGTCATTGCAGTGAGCCAGGGGAGAGATGGGAGTGGTGAGCTGGGATGGGAGTTGTGGCTGGGCGGGCGCTCAGAATCAGGCTACCATCCAAGGTAGAATATTCAGGACTTTTGGATGAATTTTGGGTGAATTTTTGAGAGGGGATGAATTTTGGAGGGGGAGGGATTTTCCTGAAATACTTAAAGTTTGGGCCTGAGCCGATGAGCCTTGCCACTTACAGAGCTGGGACATTCAGGAGGACCAGGTTTGGGGCTGGGCTCATCATTAGTTTTGTTTAAACCTGTTAAGTTTAAAATGTCTATGACACATCCAAGAGAAGTTGTTCCAAAGATAGTTGGATATAGCCTTCTGGATTTCAGGGGAGATGCTGGTGCTAGAGAAAGAAATTTGGGCATGGTTAGTATAGGGGTTTGTTTAGTTGTAGATTTGTTTTTTAAAATACAGTATTGGTGAGATCTGCTAGCAGCAGTGGAGTAGTTAGTATAGCTGGAGAAGGGAAGGAGAAGGGATGAAGTCTGAGGACAGACGCAGTGGTAAGAAAATGCTGTTTTTGCTGACACTGTTAAATTTTCTTCTACTGTACTCAGGAACACTAAATTTGCCCTGTCCTCCTTATAGTTAAGATGGACCATTTGACTGAATTTGGCCAATGAAATGTGGCTGAAAGTGTCTTATGCCATTTACCACGTGCACCAACCATAAAACCCTAGTGTGGTCTTCCAGATTTTTCTCCTTCCATGGTGACCACATTCTGACTCATAGGACCATGATGGGAATAGCTTTTATTGCATGAAATGTTTATGTTTGGAGATACGCTTTTTATTTGACAGCAGTCAGCTTACATTGTATAATACACTGTTCCCCATAGGCCTTGCAGATGATTAAAAAGCAGAGAAGAAGGAAAGGTTAAAAGATTTCTGGGGAAGGAGACGACTGCTCAGGCAAAAGGGCCTGGAGGGCCGTATAGGGAATGTCTGTGTGCTTGAGTCTTGGAGTAAAAGAGACATTGAGATCTAAATCTGGGGGGGTTAAGACATTACCAGATTGTGGAGAGCTCTGAATGCCCAAAGAAGAAAGGCATCTGGGGACCTATCCAGTTTTTGGTCAGGCAAGTGGAAAGATTAGAGCTAAAGTTTAGAAAGATTATCTGGGCATCAGCTTGTGAGAGAGATCAAAGGGAGTAAGAGCAGAAAAAAACAAAATCATTGGAATAACCAAAGAGCAAGTTAACAAATCAGGTGATGAGCAGTGGGGATGATATGATGATAAATGGAGCTGACATTCATTGAATGTTTGCCCTGTGCCCTGCTTAGTTCCCAGCACTTTAAAAGTGTTGTTTCATCTTTACAACATACCAGCGGGGCTAATGCTAATATTTCTGATTCTATAGTGTATTTGAAATACGATATCCTGAAAGTTCCCGTGAGGTAGAACTGCAAAATTTAAGTAGCAGTAATTGAGTTTGACAATTTTTACAAGATTTCATTAAAAAAAAAACCCTCATTGATGCTTACTCAATTTCGTGGTGAATATATATACATATATATGTACACACTGAATATTCTATGTGGCTTAATATATACACGTATATGGTATATATACACATATACGCTATATATACACATATACGCTATATATACACATATATGCTATATATACGTATAATAGATAATCAAGCGCCCATAAATCATCTTTAATTATTTATTTCTTTTAATTTTCCTACCGATATTTCCACATTTCAAATTTATGAATGAGAAAAATGGAAAGTTTAGAGAAGTTAAGAATCTTGTCTACAGGTACATAGTGAGACAGAGTGGGGGTTATCTGAAACCAGGTGTTCTCACACCACACAGTGCTCCTTTAACGACAGAAAAAGAAACTTAAGAATAAGAGAGTAATTAGAGATGGAGGTTGGGTAAATTGGTAAGGTAAAAACAGATTTTAAAAATATTTTATACAATAAAAATATTTTATATATAAAAAAATAAATATTTCCATGATATATTTTTAGTTATGTTTTCTTATTAAAAAGAACTGCACTTAAATTTGTGTATGTCCTTGACTTGCTTAAGGCAAATAGTCTGATGATATTTAAAAATACATATCAACCAAAGTAGATAAATATCAATGTTTTCTACAGTGCGCTTCAATAAATCTTATAAAGTCTAAATCTGCTTCTTCCTCAGAAAAAGGTGAAATTACAAGGAAACCTTCAGCCGTTAGGAGTGTGGCGTAAGTAATACCATTGCACGTAATTTGTATTAAACCAATTGTCATTGCATTTATTCACTAGGTCAGGTTCAGGTTACCAATATAATAACATGTTTTAAAGTTGGAAATGATGTGCTTCCTTGAAGACAGCTGCAGAGGTGTCACATGCAGGAGGTGGGAAAATGCACTGAACTTACAGGTTTGGCGATTTTACAGTGCTTAGAGAGCAACACTGTTAGACTGTTACTAGCTGTTGAAATTTCTAATTATACGATTTATTTCTTTGCAAAGCTATTGTCAACTTTGCTAACATCAATAGGAGTTATTAATCATGTGAACTTCATCATGTCTGCCAAGGTAGAAATAATTATTTGGATCCTCTTGGAAAGCGCACTTTTTTTTCTGCCTCAGAAATCGACATTTCTGTAAGTGAAGTGGCTTAACATCTTCACAGGCCTTCTTTTATTATACTGATATTTTAACTTTAAAGTTTTGCCTAAAAGGACAGAAAAATATGGAATTCAAGGAATATTGGCCAGAGACTTTATGTTTCAACCACGAAGCTTGTATTTAGAAGTTTTTTCTCTTTTAGAAACTAGAGTTACCTTAGAAACTAGGCTAGCGGAGATTTTGGAGGATTGTCCACTTTACTTCAAGACCAATATTCCCTTTTAAAAATAGGGGTCAATATGCCTTTACTCTTAGTCCTTAAATATGGCTGCTTAGATATTCATGACAAACTATCTTCTCTTTTTGTTGTATTTCTACCCTTTTTAGCCGTCTTCAATGATTTTATGTTCAGATTTTGGGTGTGTGTGTGTGAGTGTGTGAGTTAAGACTCTTAGCCGGTAGCCATCCTGCAGGCCAAGGATGACAACTTACCCTATTTCTGTTTCTCTACTACAATACCAATCAAGCATGCAGTTCCTCTTAATTAATATGCTCCCTCCTTCCTCATGGATTCTTGAAGTCCTCAGACTTAACCTCACTTTGCATAGTCAGCAGCACACACTGTCACTGATCAGACTTGGTTTTTTTCCTGATTATGTTAACACTTTCTGTGTTACTTCCCCAATTACCTCTCCTCCCAAGTTTATCGTAAATCCTCTTCTTCTCTTGCATTTTTGGCTCTTCGTTGATCTCGGTTTGGTTTTGTTCTTTGCAGCTCTGATTTGCTCCTGATGCTCTCCTCAGGATTTGTTCCCCCTTTTCCTTGTAGTTTGTTACTAGGACGCGGCTCCGGTTCCTCCTCCACACCTAGCCCACCATTTCAGTTCCATGGATGGTATTACAACTCAATTTGCATTAGTACCATATATGGCTCCCAGATACTGTTCGTTGGCAAGAGAAAAGAAAATGCTTATTCATTAATAAAACGTATATTAAGCACATGTTTTTTGTCAGGCACCCATGCTTTAGGAGCCACAATTTCCCTACTTGTCTTTAATTGCAAATTCTCTATTCAGCACTCAAAACCTTGTGTCATCCAGTTCAGAAAAATGCCAACTTCCTAAAAACATGTCTTTTGATGTATGCATTTTAGCCTATGGTACATGAAACATGTATAAATGAATGTACCTGTTTCCTCTGAGTCTAAACTTGACACTAAAACTTGGCAATGTCTTATTTATGATCTCACCTGATTTTGACACAAGCTTATTATATGTTTAGTACAGTTATGGATGTACAGATTACGGGGCCTTATGAAAAATCAATTTACACCGATTGACTCTACAAAGTAGAAAACCCTCTTTTTCACTACGTGAGTTATTCTGTAATGCATATGCATGTACAAAGACATCTAAAGTTGTTTTTTTTTTTTTTTCCCAACCCTACTTTTCAAGGCGCTCAACCGTTTCATTCTGAGACAGCTAAGCTCCTGGTTTCTTGGGTCTACACAGGTATCATATTTGTAACCATTAATATGCAGACAGGGATGATTAAATGCAGGCATGATAGAATGTGACACCCCATAATAAATGAGAATGAAAAAATGAATTTGTAACCATAAATCATGTATTAAAATTTGTCACAGGCTTACATTGATGAAGACAATGTAGAAATAAGAAAATATGAGATAGACCTAGTTAAAAATTTTCATGAAAGACACTTAAATTTTATAATTTTTTTTCAGCTCTTGATCTTAGGTAGAAAGTTTGACTTCTTGCCCCTGAAGGTAGAATGCTTGAACCATCTGGTTTAGAATAAGACATTGGACGGTTACCAGTCTCATTATAATGCAAATTTTTAACTTTAGCATTTTAAATATGCTTGCCTTTATGCATCCAAGACAATGAGCCACCACCAGTTTCTCAGAAAAGGAGAAATAGAAAGTCTGTTTTAAAAATTATTGAAGTTTATTCTTATCACATGCTTTAAAAGAATACAACTATATAATTGTATGCCCTGTTGTTTTACAATTTCATTTAACTTTTAAACATAAACCTTAAACTTTAAGAGAAGAACCTCCCAAATTCAATGATCTGAGCTTTGATTGGAAAAAATAAAGGCAAAACGGAAAATTTCCACGAATCCAAAATACAGCCCCTAAACCCCCATTTAGAAAGATACAGCATCCAGGACATCATTGTGAAATATCAAGAGTGGTATTTCAGTAAATTATTCATAATGTGAATTTCAGGTGGATGTTGTTCCTTGCAGTGTATCCCCTAAATTCAAATCCTAAACGTGATATTTATCCTCTGTGTGACTTTTGGAGTAACTTTCTTCAACCCTTTTCCTCATTTGAAAAAATTCAAGTTCAAAGTGTTTTTCTCAAAGTGTTGCTTGAGAATTAAGTAAGCCACACCTAAAGCTGCTATCTGGCTGGTTATAGATGCTCAAAACCAAACAAGCAACTAAAAAATTATTGTTATTTGTCACAAAATGTCCAATCCTTACCATCCTCATTTAAATTTACTTTTGATGCTAATGATTTGAGATAGCATAAGTGCACACACCCACCCACCCACACACACACACGCACACCCCCCCACATACATGTGTATATATGTGTGTACATATATATTATTTTCTGGCATTATTTTTATTTTTATGTGGGAAGAAATTATATTGACTTAAAAGAGATGACGAAAACTAAAAATAATTCAGAACCAGGGACTCATGTTCTAGACTCGTGTAAAACTATGGGTGAGCACACGTGCCTGGGGAGGTTTGTAAATTAAAAAAGAAGAGGAAGAAGGCATCCTTGCTGTACTGTACTTCACGCTTTCAGAAACATGATGCTTAGGGTGACACTAGTTGAGCAAAACAACGTTATTTCAGCTACTCTGGAAGCTAGTTGACAATAAGTTGTTCCTTGGGGCAAGATTCTTCCCAGCAGCGTTGTTCAGTACAGTATTTGTTCAAAATCAAGGAGTGATTTGTAAGATCTGGCCCTTCAGGAAGGAAAAAAAAAAAAAAAAAAGGGATACGGATGCCATGTAGTCAGTGCAGAACCAAAAACAATGACAACAACCCCAGACTCTCAAACCAGCAGAATGATGAACATACTGCTGTTTTCCATTTTTCCTTTGAGTGAAAGACTCATTTTGTAGCGAGGAAGTAATCCCCAGTGCGATCTCGCTGAAATGCAACAGAGAGAGACCGAAAGAAGAAGAGGAAGTTTTCCTAGGAAGCGCTCTGGAGTCTTAGTATTTATTACTTCTTCAGCACTTTGGATTCTCTCGAGTTTAATCAGAGAACTTCCTTAGACGCCTGTGCCAAGTGCTGTGCTAGACAGGGAAGGGGCTGTGTCCAGCAGTGTTTCCTGGGCCTCTGCTCTGTCCCGCACCCCACAGGCACCTCGCTGTTGCTGGCACCATTACTGTTCCTAAGTTACAGACGAGAAGCCAAGGGTCAGATACATAACGTCAGTGATTTCCCCCTGGTAAACTTGGTCCAGAAGTTCACCAATGTGTTTCAGGGACAGAGGGAAGCAGCTAGGGCTTATCTTAAGGACACAGGAGCCAAATACCAAGGCACAGAAAAGGTTTGTCCGCAGGATCTCTTTAAAAGAATGTTACTTAAGATGCCATGGCAAGTTTACGTTGTCCCAGGTGCTCCGGGAGAGGTAATACAGTGGAATGAGTAAGAGCTAGCAAGACTGCCCGTGTTCAAATCTCACTTCATTCATGTATCAGTTCTTTCTACTTGAGGAGGATGTTCAATCTGCTGATACTTCGGTGTCAATGCATATAAAATTAGAAGGATGAGATAGTAATGTGTGTCTCCTAGGTGTGTGGTAAACATTAGCTAAGTTAATGTATTCAGGGCAGTGCTTGGCTATTGTAAGTTTTCCACAGCTGTTAACAGTCGGTAGTACTGTTAGTTGAGCTTCCCTGTCACAACTGTGTCATGCTTTTGGCTTATTAATGGTTCCTGCTCCCTTACGGCCTTTGCTTACTCCCTTCACCCTGTATGTCTCTCAGCTGCTGCGGACACAAAAACACCTCTCTGTATACCTCCTATTCAGATTCCTCAAGGAAGTGAGTATGACTGCATTGGGCGGTCACTTTCCAGTATGACTACCCCTTCAGAGTAGACCACTTTACTTCTGTAAAGCCACGCTGGATGCGCAGGTACCAGTCCCAAGTTAATCGGCCCCCACCCGAACTGTGTTGTCTTACGGAATAATATATGGCAAAATGTAGACTATTAAAGCCAGAAACGGATTTTTTTTTCTTTAATATATAGCTTGAGCTTTAATACTTCTCCAGTATTCTCTGCCTCCATCTACCCTTGCCCTTTGGAGAGCTCTGCAATTAATATTTCCTGACGTACATCAAAAAGGAGCCAAAGAGACCTCTCATACTTCAAACCCAGGATTAAATGAAAAACTAGTAGTATAAGGAGGAAAACCTGTTAAACTGGCAAGCACTCCATTTCCAAAGCAGGTGGCGGGAGACATACTTGCAGATGAGTGACTGGCTGTATCCCACGTGGTTTTCACCTGGGCAGAGATGTAGTGATACTGACTGTATGTATCAGGTGTGGTAACGCACTCTGCTTGCCGAGAGCGCTGCAGATGCTTGTGATAGCCAAGCAAAGATGTGTCTAATTTCTCTTTACGAGCTGAGAAGGCATTTCCCAAATCTCCTTGCAAACATTATGGTTGTAGGGTCCCAATCTGGGCCATAAGTTAAATGCAACTCCTAGCCAAGCCTCAGCTGCCTACCTCCTCACAGACGCCATGACCTTGTAGTTCTCAGTCTCACGGTCCTTTACCTGCAGCCTCCTGAGTCACTCTGAAGTTCTCCTGAAAAATAATCGTACTTATGTCACACCTGCCATGTATATCTTTTTTCACTCTCTAGTAACACTGATATTCTTTTTCTTTTTTCTATTTATACTTGAATTGAATGACCACCAAGTGCATAAATTAGAAATAAAATTGATGACAGTAGCCAAGGATAAAGTCATATGATTCAATTAAGAGCAATTTCAAACAGTAAATTTTTTCTTAAAATGACTTAAACAAAAAGTGATTTTTTAATGATTTAACAAGAAGTTTGTCAGTAGATGGTTGCTGACAGTTGAGTGGTGTTTTGATGTGTGGGCTGGCAGTTCTGATTCTCTTGGTCTTCCCTTTTGTGTGTACTTCGCATAGTCACAGTACAACCACTGTAGCTGATGTTCCAGGCAAAGAACACTGAGGGGATGTTTCAGGGAAAGAAGACGGCCTTCCAGAAACCCTAGCTGACTTCTGTTTCCATCTCGTTGATCAGGACTGTGTCCCACGGGCTCTCTCATATCTGGGGGAAGCTGGGGAAGTTAGAACCTCTGCTGGGACGTAGTGTATTATTTTCTTGAACCAAATAGGTTTCTGTTTCCAAGCAGGAAGATAATAATGGTGGGTGATTAGGCAACCGACAGTATCTATTCTATCATGATGGTAAACTTTTATGTAAGAAAAATTTGGATTTTGCACAAGTTTACTGCACGGTAAATAGTCACATATGCAGTAACAACAGAAAACATGGCAGAACTTCAGAGAAGGGTTTCATTTGTGATCTGAGTCATACAGTGAAAGCTGTATTTTAAAATTTAGGCTTGCACAGATCTACACAGGTGAAACAATTGTATAAAAAATGTGTGTGTGTGCAGCAGTGCTCATCAGTCGCTACAAGTTGCCTGGATCAATGTATTCACGGGTATTCTGAGGCTCCCTTTAGACTCAGGGAAGAAGGGTATTGTGATCTATTATTGAAGACAGCCATTGGTGAGGGAGTTATGAGGGGTAGATAGATGTATAATTAGGAGGTTTTACCTCTTATTTAACTGGGATTATTGGCAATGCACTGACCCAATACTTACAGTGATTTGACCATCCAAGTACCACCACTGAGAATACAGTGAAACACAATACAACATGGTACAATGCAATACAATTATCTTGGTCTGGATTGATCTCCTTGGTTTTGAAAATACTGAACATTTTCTCTTCAGACACAACATCCTCGAGAAAAGCTGCTTTTTTTTCTCTTGATGGAGGACCTGATAGAGAAGGAGCTGGCAACCTCAGCAGATAAACTTTGCAATGCGTAGCCCTGAGAATGGCTTGGGAGGACTTACCCTGGCATCCGAAGGAGAGAGGAGAAAGAAGGAAGTAGTACAATAGCTTGAGTAATTGCAGTTTGCAAATGCTGCTGCTCAAAATTCCACCTTAAAATCTGGAAGGATGGTAACCAAGTGCCTCTGTCTGTTCTGCTGATGTTGCAGTTCTCTGACGTTGTTTCCACTGGATCTGTTCACCAGAGTGGTCACTGGGTCTGTCAGTATTGCTGCAACAAGCGCTCCTCGAAGGCAGTGACAGCCCCGAAACCACCACAAAACCTGGACCTTTTATGCTGCTGTTGCCTTCAATTTGAGGAAATTAACATTTATTTAGCCCTTAAGGGGTCTTGGTCTATTTGGGCTGCTGTAACAGAATGCCATAGACTAGATGGCTTATAAGCAACACAGGCGTATTGCTCAGAGTGCTGGGGGCTGGGATGTTCCAGATCCAGGTGCCAGCAGACTCATTGTCTGGTGAGGGCCAGCATTCTGACTCATAGCTGGCTACCTTCTTGCTGTGTCCTCACACTGCAAAAGCAGAGGGGGCGCTCTCTGGGGTCTCTTTTATAGAGGCACTAATCCCATTCAGGAAGGCTCCACCTTCATGACTTGAACACCTCCTGGAGGCTCAACTTCCTAATGTCATCACATTGGAAATTACGTTTCATTGTATGAAATTTGGAGAGATACAAATATTCAGTCCATAACGCAGGATATACCAGGCTCCGTGCTGCACGCTCTATATAAAGTCTCACAGGTATTATATACCCTCAGGTAGGGATTTCAATCCAGAACTCTGGAATCCAAAGGATGATCTCTTTCTACTTGACATGAGATTTCAAAACTACACTGAACACACACACAGACACACACACAGACACACACACACACACACACACACATACATTAATTTAACTATTTATAGACAGACATGTTTTATCCTCTTCTGAAATTTGAATTCCTTGATGACAGAGAAGAGCTCTGTTCATGTTTTTAAGTCTCAAAATGCCTAACAACATGCTCAGTAAATGAACAGCCTCAATATGTAATTCGGTTCAAATGTGTTCCAATGCGTGATGTAAAAGTGTATGTTACGTGATTATGTTCAGTTTGTAAAGTTCATGGCACTATGTACTTATGGGCTGTGTATCTAAGGTATGTTTATTAAACATCAGTAAATAATTTTAAGGTATTCACTTTCTGAAATCATTTGCATATTAACAATAAGAATATAACACATCACACAAAAAGACCAATTTCAGGTCAAGAAACAAACTTCCTATCTGCAGTGACATGTGCAGAGAAAATGACATTAACTGTGGAGTTCTTAAAATAACAGGCTATGATGCATAACCAGATCTGTAAAGTTTGGGGAAATTTGCATTCTATAAAAACTGTTGAAGTTGTTTTTACCATAAATATCGATGAATATCTTCAGTAAGATTGATATAAATGTGTCAATTTAACTGTTTTGGATTTACATGCCACGTAGTGCCTTGGAGAACTTGAAACTGTTTACACTGTTAACAATGCATCTCTGAGAATTCTAACTGTACTTAGCTTACACATTAAATCAGCAGATTTCAATTTTTTTGATCATGACCCACAATAAGAAAATATTTTATACCCAAACCCAACACACACACACACACACACACACAACAAAAACAAATGTTTTACAAAAAGAATAATTATTACTATGTTATATTCTTTTAATCTCATCTCTTCTACTTGTTTCATTTCTATTTTATTGGTTTCACTTCTTTTCTCTTTTCTCTTTACTTATTTTCTCCATTTTATAAAAATGCTTGTCCAAAACCACAGAATTCACATTATGGCTCACAGAATCAGGAGTTGGCAAACATTTTTCTCTACAGGACCAGAGAGTAAATAATATAGCTTTTGTGAGACAAACAAGTCTTTGTCATAATTACTTAATTTAGCTGCAGCTCTTCAACTCTGCCATTGTCGCATGAAAGAAGCCATAAATAATATGTGAACAACTGGACATGTTTGTATTGCAATAAATCTTTATTTACAAAAGTAGATTTTTGCTCTGATTTGGCCCATAAGCACTAGTTTTCCCACTATGAGGTCATAGTGACAAAGGGGTCATAAGGCTCAATTTGAAAAATATTTCTTGAAAATTAACTATTCTCAAAATTTTGGTCCCAGGTCCTCCTTACCCTCTTAAAATTATTGATGCAAACAAATAGATTTTTATGTAGTATATAATCCATCAATATTCATCATATGAGAAATTAAAACCAAGAAGTTTAAATATATATTTATTTATTTATTCACGTGAAATAAATTTCATGTTAATGTAAGTGATATGTTTATGAAAAAATAATTGCTTCACAAAATAAAAAAAAATTACTGATAAGAGCAGTATGCTTTTGCATTTCAACAAACCTTTTTAATATCTGAATTTAAACTGAACAGAGCTGAATTCTCGTTTCTATTTTTTGCATTCAATCTGGTGAATCACAGCATGTTATTTTGATTAAATTATATGAAGAGAACCAGACTCATACTGATATGTATCAAAAAAGGGAGGAATATTTTAACAGCCTTATTAGATAATTTGGATATACTTTTTTGATACTATACTAAACTTCGTAAGTGGTAGCTTCTTAAATGTTAGTTGTAAGATAGAGTCTGAAAGCTGTATTAACAAATATGTGTTAATATCATCACTGACTTCTCCAGAAAAGTCTCTAAATATTAGGAAGCTTTTAAACTCGTGGTAGTAGATACACATTTTCCGAAGTATAATGTTTATTTGAAACTTCAGTTTTTTCCTCTGGTAATACATACTGTCAGTTATTTTCCTTAAAGTGACAGGATCACTTCATTTTTGAGAAAAGATCTCCCCAAATGCCCAAGTCTAAATGGCCATAATTTATTTATGTAAAAAATTGAACCTTACCTCAGAAGAGGTCTGACCTGTGTCCTCAGGTTCTTGGAGGTGATCTGCAGGTCCGTGGGATATCATGCCTTTATGAATGCTGTTGTTGATGCTGGGACCCTGGACCATGCCAGATAGTAACAATGTGATTTAGGGTCCAGGTTTGCAATTATGTCATGTGAGCTTGACCTTCCTAGGGCTGGAGATTGACTTTATCCACATGAGCAGCCAACCAGGTTTGTGTGACCAAGAAAGACTGGACACTAAGGCAAGGTTGAGTTTCCCTGATTGGAAATACTCCATGTATATTGCCACACATCGATGCCAGAAAGTAATGTTGTCCATGACCCCACAGGGAGAAGATATTGGAAGCTTTGGGTATGAAATTTTCCTGGACTCTGCTGTTTGCAGTTCTTCCCTTGGCTGACTTTTAATCTGTATCCTTTAGCTCTAACAAACCCTAACCATGAATAGAATATCTTTCAGTGAGTTCTTTGAGTCCTTTTAGCAAATTATTGAATTTAAGGGTGGTCTTGCGGATCTTTGAACTTGAAATTCGTCTCAGAAGCTGTGTGTTCATGTAAGCACTGTTCTCTCTAACTTCACAATTTGTTAGTCATTCTTTCAAGAAAAAACAGTGTTCCACAGCAAAAACAGCTAGTTCAGCTTGCAGACAGTTGCAAAAGACTTTTTCCTGGGGGCAGTCACCACACTTCAGGACGCAGAAGTGCTTTCTGTATCACACAATCGCTGTCCTTAAGGGAAGCTGACTTTTTTAACCTGCAGGCGAATGGCAATGATGAATATATTGACAACTAGTGTGTTTAATGTGACCACCTTGTGTATTCCAGTAGTGTCACCCACTACTGCTTCTGCACCATCAGTGCAAGTGTCAATACGGTAAAAAGGGAGAATAACATCATAATTTTATTACGAATACAGTTATGAACTCACAGGCCCCCTAAAGTGGATGTCAGGGACTCCCAAAGATCTGCGTACCTTATTTTGAAAGCTAGTCCTAAAAAAATAATGCTATATATGTTATATTACATGTATTCTATGAATTTTCTCCTTGATAGCCAGGATCTCACTCAGTTATAAGAGAGAAGCCTAACTAATCGGAAGCACTTTCACTGATCTCCTGTTTCTGAGATGCTTCACTGTCGGCCGGGCCTTTCATCGTCTTTCATTTTCACGTCTTTCATTTCTTGGAATTGCTCACCTACCTCAAGACTTTGCACCTCTGCTTGCAATGTTCTTCTCTTACTTTTTACAACTCCAATTGTTCATTCCTCCGTGTATGACCTCGTTTGACACCCACTCATTCATCCTCTAACACACCGCACATGCCCATGTTCCTCTCTCTCTCCATTCCTCTTTGTCCTTTAAATCGCTCCTTTAAATAGCTCCTCCTCAAAGAAGTTTATACGATCATCTTATTACATTTTTCTTTTATATATTGCTGTGTTCCCCATTACAGCCTAGCATGCTGCCTGCTAGGTAGGGTGCATAAAATCCCATGAGCTGAGAAAAACTAATGATTGAATATAAAGAACCTGATAAATTCAGTTGTCAGCTGTCATTTCACAGCTAGGTGAAGTGTTCTAAGATCCAGCATTCCTACCTTGATTTGAAGCTGTATGTCTTTACTTATTTATGCATAGATAGAAAGATAGATAAATAGATAGATACATACATACATGAAAGTGCGTAAGTAGAGAGATGATAGATAAATGGATAGATAGATAGAAAGCTGATGCATACCCACACCCCTGGAATGTGGAAAGTGAGCATCACTACAAGCCTGCTGCGTGTATGCATGAAGAAATCAGCCATATATTAAAGGATATTCAGCTTTATGCTGCAGCAGAGCCATCAAACATGCTTCCAAAATATTCTCAGGTGTTTCTTGATCTTCTGACTTAGGTGATTCCATTATTCTTTTTTTTTTTTTTTTTTTTGATTCCATTATCCTTAACACATTTTCCCTTTCAAAATAATGAAGTAATTAGGGTTCTACTTTCTTGTGCAGACTACAGACTTCTTTGACCTAGAGAATTCACTCCTAGTCAGTTAGCAGTTCTTGCCTTCCACCTCTCTTTCTCAGAAGAATGAGTGTGAGAGGGAAGAGGTATGGGGAACTATGGATTATTGGAGTTGAAGGAACACATGAATAGGGTGGGCAAACACTGGACATCATTAAGTCTATGACAACAAGAGGCAAAACCAACAGGGAGAATCACAGAGTATAGAAAGGTGGAGATGCCTATGCAGTTTAATCCAAGTCCCTAATTTACAGTTGGGGGCACTGAGTCCCAAAGGAAAGTAAGTCTACCCAGAAAAAGCTAGAACTAATTTTCTTGATGCCTAGTTGAGGCTAGTGTTTGGCATTAATGGTGTGTGCTGCATTGGATATACTTAGATGCATTTCTACATTTATTTGTATGCTTGTGTGTGATAGTTTTTTCCAGCCACCCTAGGACGAAGCTGCAATGTAGAGATAAAGATACCTGCTCTCTGTCCTCCAAACTTCCCTCTAAGCCAACTGCAGTGGACAGACCCATTTCTACACATGTCTAGCATGAGACACAGGGCTGCCATGGGCCCTCTATTTTTCTAGGTGAAAAGAAACCAGGAAGTCAGATTTGGGTCAGACAAGGGACACAAGGTGATTAATACTTAAAATCTGAGTTCCTCTAATATCTCTCCATTTTCTCTTGGAGATATTCTGCCATGAAAATAAAATTGAAATCTGTTACAAAGCAGTTAGAGAGAGGAAAAGGTAAGAGGAATTTATAAGAATCTTAGATAAAGCTAAAAAGCTTTTCTCTACTCCAGTTTTTATTTGCAGTGTCCTAAAGCCTCAGTGTTACACAGCCGCACGAGCCCCCAGATTTTTTCACTCCCAAAAGGGTGCACTTTTCACATGCCCCAAGATTACATGAGCTCACAGTGTGTGACCAGAGACTGACTTGCTTCTGCTGAAGATGAGTCTTCTTCCAGTTCTTTCCTACTATGCGCATCTCTAAGTGCTTCTGTTAACCAGGAAAGGTCGAGCCCCGCATTTTGGATAAGAATATTGTAAGTAGTTTTTAAATTCCCATGTCAGTTTGAAAAAAATTTTTAAATGCATATGCATATTTAAATTGTAATCTGAAACCTCTTGCTTTGAACATTCTTATCTTGATTATACATATTATGGAACTTAATTATGGACAAATAACAATACAAATAAGGGAAATACTCTGGCCTGTTTGCAACATTTTATTTCTCTCTCTCACACTGTTTCTTTTCTTGTTTTTCTCTCTCAGTTCAATTTTAAATCTTTATTTCCTGTTGGTTTTACCCATTTGTGACACTTTGTACCTTCACAGTACACTTTCTCAGTAGCACCTGGATACCCCAAGTTTCATCTCCTTGAAGCCAAACAAACAAAAAAATCTAACGCAGTTTTCAAATTCTGGTTTTTGACTGCACTGTAAACTCCAGGGGGATCTCAAATGCATTCGTCTCCTCTAAGAAGGTATAATGTGTATGATCCTCAAGTCTAACAAAAAGGATGATAGAAGTCAGTGCTCCAGTTTGACATGAGAAATCTCCCCCTTTTTTTAGTTAGTTCTCACCTTGTAAAATTACCTCTCACTATGTAATTTCTCGTTGGATGCTAATAAACACTCTTTCTGTGAATTGTGAACATTGGAGATTTTCAGTGTAAGTATCTACGAATAGCCTTACTAAGGCTAATGTGAAGGAAGATATTTATTTTGTTTCTGCCCTTCTTGTGGCTGTTTGATGAAGGAGGTCATCAGGGAGAATGACAGCCAGTGGAACCACAAGCTGGACACAGGCAGTTGGAGGCTCCTCGCACTCTTCCTTGTCCTTCAAATGTGCACTCTGCTTGCTTTCTCTGCTCTCAGAAGCTGCACCAAGGATGCAGCCTTGAGATAAAAGTGTGGTGTTTCAGACTGGGATGGGGTCTCTCTGTATGTGACAAAACCCAGGAAAGGCCTCTACATACAGTTTTAAGAGTTGAAAGTCAGGTGCAGAAATCTACTTGTCTTGCAAATGCCCAAGACAAACCTTGTAAGTTCCCCGTTGCTTATTAAACCTGCCACCTACCAGTCTAGAGTGGTCTGATTCTTTCTTCAGTCTCTCCCTGACCTCGACAAACCAGGAGGCTGGTTTCACATTACACCCAGGAAGTTCCCAAAGGGGTTTGCAAACCAACACTATTGCACAGTTCAGCTCAGCTATCAGATGTGAGGACTCAGAATAAATTAGATGGTTTTACTAAAAGTTAACAGTATTTTATGTTTTCCTCTGCATGTCTGTGAATTATTCTCATAAATTTGCTATTGCATTATATAACTTATCTAGAATTTGGAGGTTGGTATTCCAGCCAAATATCTATAATTAATAGATTATACTGCATATATTCTTTACTTTCTGTTACATGAACACTCATGTGTGGTTGTGATTGTCAGAAACTGAGTGTGGCCAATAGGGGTGCTGTCTGTGGTGCAACTGCTGAAATTCGGGGGGGTCTCAAGACTGAAGATAATAGGGTAACATGCGTGTATGTGCATGTGTGTATCACACATACATATATAAATAAACATATGTACATATACATATATATGTATGTGTAAATTTCCCCCACTCCCCAAGAAAGCCTGATGCAGTAGAAGGAGAAACTAGGTTGTGGATAAAGAGGTGTAAATAACCTTGGCAGAAAGACATTCTGAACACCATGCTTGAAAGGTGGGGTGATACCTTCTTCCCAATTTAGATGCAGGATTTGCTAAGAAGCAAGAGGGGTTGAAGTACACCATGCTTGAAAGGTGGGGTGATACCTTCTTCCCAATTTAGATGCAGGATTTGCTAAGAAGCAAGAGGGGTTGAAGTGGAAGAAATCATTCAGGGACAGTGGTTCAGAACTAAATCTGTGAAAAGAACCAGCAGGCTGGTGTTTTCCCTTTTTATACGTTGCCTGAAAAAGTGGTCCAGAGTATTATGTAGGACAACTGAAAGCCACCCAATCTGCCTGGACAAATATATCTGTGAAGGAGTGTCGTGACAAACTGTCAAGGCATGTTAAAAGGATCTCTGGTTTCTAAGAACTTGTCGCAATCAAAGCAGAAGGGAATAAAATTATACGGCCTTGTCATCTCTGTTTTTTTTTCCTTGGCTGAGTGGATTCAGCCTCCCCCCTCCCAATATTGAGCAGCCATTTCCTGTGGGCTCCATTTGGCTTAAGATCGTTCCCTTCACTGTTGGCCCATAGATGGACTGTGTCACCAAACAGCTTCTAAACGAGTCATCTCTAAATGCTGCTCTACTCTGGTGGGATATAATTCCACTCATTCCAGTTAAGTTTCTTTGGGGCCTCCCCAAATCTGTCTGCCCATCTGAGCTCGTGTATGGCGGTTTGGATCACTGGGAAGGAGAGCTCCTTCAGCAGGCGGACAATTATGTAATAAGCTGAAATGGAGCTCGAGGGTGGGAAGACTTCCACAACCGTGGAAGTGATCAGAGAGGGAGCAATAAAGCGAGCAGTTTAGGCTGGATGGTGTGCTGTATCGGATGATCTATTCCCTGGTCCCCCACTGTGCCTGCCCCATTAGCTGTGGCCATGAAAGCATAGGGAGCCCTCAGGAGTTTTATGGTTCTGCATTTATTGCAGCTTTTCTTTATGAATTGTACTTTATTTGTCAAGAACAAGAAGAAACAAAATGCGTTCTGAATGTAAACAAGGTTTATGGTGATCGACACTGGGTGGTAGCATTATAAATATTTTTACATTTACATGTTATTCGCATTCCAACATTTCTAAAATAAAAATGCATTACTCTAATAATCAAGGGTAAAATAAATAAACATAAAAATGAGATTACATGAGATAAAACTTCATAAAAACCCTTGATTGGTATTTGAGGAAAGTTGTCACTGGCCCCTCATTCCCCACTCCTAAAGCTAATACACCCACAGAGCACACTGGTCTGCTTAACTGATACTCAGTCATTAACAGAGGCAGGATCTCAAATTAGTGTAGGGATTTTAAGTTATGTTTTGTCATTGTACATATCTCTTAGCTGAGTGCCTCTTTTATCTATCTATCTGTCTGTCTATCTGTCTGTTTATCTATTTATGAGCAGCATGACTCACCTCCCCAATGATGTTTAAGAAATGGTGTACAGAAGCATGGAGTGCATTAGTATCAGGCTGGCCAATGGCTGCCAAGGGGGCCTCAGAAACCTGCACGTTGTCTTAAACTTCCCTTTGTAGACCTGTTACTCCGCCTTACTTATCAACCCTATGATTTTTAGAAAACTTCTTAATCTCAGTCCACTTCAAATTTATCATGTAAAATGGGAAAAAGTATTTGCAACACATACACAGCAAAGACTGAACACATTATCATATCTACGTATAATGGTTTCACTACCAGAAAAGAAATGCAAAAAAAAATTACGTATAGCAATTTACAGAAAAGGTAAAGCAGAGGTCAGTGAAATGAAAGGATGTCAACTTCCCTGGTATCACAGCTTTACATACCCGAAAAGTTCCCTTTGTTTTAGATGACAGATTTGCTGTGGCAGTTAGACGGTTTGTTTCTGTGATAGGCCTAATGTAACACCTAACATAAGAAAGTGGTTTGGTAAATAATTTATGCCTTTTAGAAGACTTTGGGAAGAGGAGATACATAGTTCAACTACTATTTATCAGCCCAGAGATTAGGATCTGACTCTTGAGAAAAGGGAAATAGGTTTTTGGCAGGGGGCAGAAAGGACAGGGGATGCATCATATTCTGGTTTTCAGGACAAGACCATTGGAGGCTACTAATATTCTGAACACAAGGCAGTAGTCAGTTTATACAATGATTTTTTCAAAGTAGAAGTTCTTCTCCCGGTACTTCATTTAGTAAATACTCCTCTTTTCTTCCACATTCTTCTTCACTTTTCCTCCCTCTTCTCCCTCCCTCTCATGATCATCAATATATTTTCATCATAATTATCTTTAATTAACTGTCTTATTATGTGACTTGTACTGCATTAGACCGTCTCTATTCAGAACAATCTTGCCGGAAATATATCAATATCCTAATTTAGGGTAGATGATGAAATCACAGTCCAGACTGCCTAGCCAGACTTCTTGAAGTCACACAGTAAAGAACATAGTAAAGCTAGGATTAAAAGCCTAATATTCTGATGCCAAAGCAATTTATCTTCAGTTGAAGAGAAAAATTTGATTCACCCCAGGAACCTCACATTCCTACCGTAAAGCAGTGGGATTCACTGCAGAACCGAATTGTAGGTGAGAATGAACATTTGATTACACAGCAGGCTTATTTTATAAATGCGATGAGTCCAGAGCAGTGCCTGGGGCAGGGGTACAGAGTGCTGTGGTCCCTTCCAGCACATTAGAGATCTCAGCCCTCTGCCAGCTTCAGAATCTCTCCACTTCTGGAGGAAGGTGGGATTTTATGACGTTCTCTTTCAGGAACATCTCAAATCTTTGTATTCTTCCTTGGGCATATGTAAACTGATGCTTTAAACCTGTATGTGAGCTGGGTAAATACTGGGAGTAGCAAGCAGAAAGCAAAGAAAAGGGGAAAATGTCAATCCCTTACATATGAAAAATAAATTTTAAAAAAATCTTTTAAGACGTTCTAAAATGTTGCCATATTAGCAGCTCTCAAAATTGTGGCGTAATGTTAACCTCTGCACACGGAACTGAAAGCCTGTCCCTGTGGTGCCCTTCTGCTGTTCAACGGCAGGAAGAAAGGCGAAAAAGCATCTCACAAATTTGCAGTGGAAATTATTTTTAACTTAAAAAAAAATGTTATTGATAAAATTCTAACTTTACTTTCATTTTTATGCATGCCCCCAACGTGTACCCTCTGCTTAAGCCACAGACTATTTCTTACCATTCCTCAAACATACCAGACTCTTTCATATTCTGTGATTTTGGACATTGTTTTTTCTTGTGGAGATACCCTTATAACAAGTTCTGCCTACTTCAAATTTAAAAGGCAGATAAAATGTCACATCCTCTGTCAGACCTTCTAGGATGGCTTCAGGGCATTGGATACTCTCACTTCACATTGTTTCTACCTCTGCTACAGGACATATTGTTTCATCTTTACAACAGATATGTTTCAATAAAATTGAATGCATTAATCTTAGTTTCCGGAGCCCAAGGATTGTGCCTCTTACATTATCTGTCTTCTGGGGTTGACAATTAGTGTAAACTCAACAAATGTATACACACATATGCATATACACATACAGAATTTCAGCATCTCTCCTGGACCCACCTTGCCTTCTATTCAGGAGACAATCACATTGTATACGCTTTTTATTGTGTGGTAATCTCCTCTATAGAAAGTTTGAGGAATCCAAAGTAACAAAAGGAAAGATAAGTGCTTCCAGTATGTTCTCTATCTCAGAAAGAGTAAACCATTTACCATCAGTGAAATATAATAATTCCACCCTGATTCAAAGCTTCACTTTTATTACTCAGAGCTGTGAGTTCCAATCCTAGCTGTGGTCTTATAAGCTGTAAGAGCCTGGCTGGTTTACCTCATTGCTCTGACATCTGATGTCTCAATCTATAAATTGGGGATGATGTGACTTGTGTCATAGAGATTTAATGAGGATTAATAGGTGCTTGATACATGCAAGGAGTTGAATATGTTTTAGCCAACTGTTTTGGCTATAAGGGCATATTCAACCCTCGGTTTCACCAGTAAGTCCTGGCGTTGGACCTCTGCTGATGAGTCCATTGACAAGTGTACCTGGAAGAAGCTGCATCCTTTACCACCAGTTGTGTGGCACAGTGGTGTAATCAAAAGAGCACTGGATTAGGCATCAAAGCCTTATCTGATGTGATGCTGTAACTGACAACATGTGGGGCTCAGTCTTGCACAAAACTTCACACATACGAGCATTTAGATTGCAGTCCAGCCTTCCCCAAAATTATATTTGTGATCTTAGGCAAATGATCTCTCTCTCTTTTTAATGGGTCTATTTCCCTACTTGTTCAATGAGAATCATAATACCTGAATCGCAGCAATTTTTTGGTCATTAAGTAATATTCTAATAGTGCTGTTTGCTGAATGTTTTCTGTATGTCAGGCACTGGGTTAAGCTCTGTGCATGAATCATCTCATTTAATTTTACAAAACTCTATGAAGCAGATGCTACTACCATCTGCTTATAAATGAGGACATTAAGGATTAGTGGGATATCAGTAATACGTCCAAGGAAACACAGCCAGTATACTTGTATTCAAAGCTCACAGCTGCAGCTGCTAAGCTGTATGGTTTCACCTCTAAATTTAGTTTATTTAACATACATTTAATCTGGGCTTTCTAAGGGCAAGATATGGAGGTTAACAGGGCAAGCAAAGCCTCTGCTTTCATCAAAGTTGCATTCTAATGGGAAAGGAAGGAGGGAAGGAGGGAAGGAAGGAAGGAAGGAAGAAAGAGAGAGAGAGAAAGAAAGAAAGAATAGTATAGTTTTATTGGTGACAATAAATTTTAAAAAAGAAAGAGAGAAGGATGATGTAATGGCCTGATAGGACAGGAGCAGCCTTTTAGGTATCATGGTCCAAGAAGGTGTTTCAGAACTGACAACATTTACCATGAGATGTAAATAATGAGAGGATGTGTATGTTAAAGGGATGCAGGAGCACCTGGGGCTTCGCACAGCAAATACACGTTGAGTGTAAGCAGAAATCCATCACCGAATTAGTCAGTCAGCCTGCCAATCAGCCAGCCTACCACTAGACAGCCATTCCACTAATTGGCCGTACAATCCAAGCAGCGATCCTTAACCCTCACTGCAGAGGAGAGCTTGCAAAAGGACTTATGTCCCAGGGTTTCTGATTTAATTGGTCGGGGTGAGCCCCAGGTATCTTAAGGTTAAAAACGCCTTAGGTAATTCTAGCAATCAGCCCTGGTTAAGAATCACTAATCTAAAGAAAGATGGAAGGGGGTGAGCAGTTTCCAGTCCAGAGTAGACCTTGCTGTTCAGTGCGTGGTCCTCAAAGCAGCAACGCCAGCATCATTTATAAGAAATTCAGGCTCACGGGTCCTACCACAGAACCACTGAACTCGCATCTGAGTTTTGACAAGACCCATATGTGATTTCTAATCACAGTGAAATTTCAGAGGCACTGGATGAGGTTATGCCAGGAGTTAAAGCTGCCAGATGACCAGTGAGAAGGGAAAAGTCAAAAACAATCATGTTCCGCCCAAGGACAAGCATGGAACATTTCCTCACTGTGGACAGTAAATTCTCCCATGTCAAAGCCAGACTGATTTCCACAAGTTGCCCTGAGAAACAGATCAGCCATTTTGGGGTCTCAGAATTTATTTGAAAATATCTCCAAGAAAAGTTTGGCATAGATTTTCTTTTCATGCTTCAAGATACTGCTTTGAACTTTAACCAAAGCTTTCCCGACTTAAAGACTAAATTATGAATAAGGTCATAGATCTCATTAAAGTCTCATATTCAGCTCAGCTGCCTGGTGTG
Source organism: Camelus dromedarius (assembly GCF_036321535.1). Taxonomy (NCBI): domain Eukaryota; kingdom Metazoa; phylum Chordata; class Mammalia; order Artiodactyla; family Camelidae; genus Camelus; species Camelus dromedarius. The sequence continues at coordinate 40,453,863 of NC_087444.1, forward strand.
TAGACTATGGAAAATTGGGTTTAAGTGTAACTGGAGCCCTCTGTATAATATTGCAAGTTGATTACAGAGGTTAGTTTTTCAACATGTAGTAATAGCTTCTACAGACTCACTCTCTGTGCTGCCCTCAGAATTTAAGTGCTCTTGAGAGACCAAATTTAATAACCGTTCACCTATTCAAGTTTGTAAGACTGAACATTTCCTGGGTAAATAGTAATTTACATCTTTTTCGTAGAGATAAAATTAATAGGTTAATAAAGTCTTGATATACCCACAAAGAAGAAGCGGTTCTTTTCACAATATATATTAAGTTAGTCTGAGTTTTAAAATTCTCCCATATCATACTTAGCCAGTGATTTAAAGGTTTGGAACAATTGCTGTTATTTGGTTACACGGGTGTCCCCTTTGGGTGTCTGCACACCTTTGACTTGCAAATGGTTACTCAACCTGTATCATTTGAGTTGATGACATAAACACAATAATTTTATTGTTTATACAGAGTACAATGAAGATGCAGAGAGCCAGGGAGCAAGCATTAAGTGTGCTTCTTTTGACTGTTTCTGAAGAGAACTGAACAGTGCTTTCCTCTTGTAAAACAGGACCTTGTAATACCACCAAAATGCAGAGGTACACGCACACGCACGTGCACCCCACAAAGATGCCCACACACACCTACATTCTTTGCTCAATACAAAAGGAGTGCCAATGTGACAGAATGCTGTCTCTATGTTTTGTTTCCTTAGCTAAATAAGTTTTTGGTTCGGTTAAATCAATATACTAAAGGATAATCTAATGAAAAGAAGACACAAATTACGTTTTCTTGTTTCTCTGAAATAAATTAATTCACAGGGTGCTTTATCTTGTTTAGAAGTTGTCTTAACCCAGGAGATACCACCGAATAATCTTTAATGTAGAAAAATAAACTCGGCACAGGGCAGATATACATTTAAATAGCATTGATAAATCAAATTTAAACATCGATACTTGTTAGCATTCCTTTAAATGTGCTCTCCTTCCAGCTAATGAAAACCACGGAGAGATTCAGAATGCCCTGCTAGTATTGATTACCGAGAGTTCTAATTTCCCTCCCGAGATTGCACTCCGGCCAAAACTTTCACATTCATATTTTCCCACTAAAGAAAGTAATAATTATAAATTAATGATATCAATTCTATTGAAATACAATTACAACAGTTTCACTGAGGGAAAGGGAGAGAAAAAAAAGCAATCTCAGCTTTAGCAAAGTTTCAGCCAACATCTTGATTCCACCAAAAAACCATTTGTATTCACAGCAAAAATGGACTTTGAGCTTTCGGAAATGTGCACCTGGCTTTTCAAGTTCATCTCACTAGCTTTGCTCACCGGTGGTAGAAATATTAATGGGTTCTTTCTGAAGTCATAATGAGAGGTTAGGCAGTGGCTGGTTTAAATAATAAATAAAGAGGCTAATTTAATATCATGCCCTTAGTCAACTGTGCAAAGAGGAGCCAGTAGTTTGTATATGTATGTGAATGTGCGTGTGCTTTTAAGATAAGAGGCAGCCAGTTTTGACATGAGAGCGCAAGCATCCCTTAGCCTTCTGTTAGGATCCCCACTCTGCACATTCGGGCTGGGTCCGCTCTGGCATCCATTGCGTGGGAAATGGTATGCAGTTCTCCAGTGCTTCTGGATCTTCCATGTGTGCGTTCTAAATGGACGTTCTGAAAAGGCAAAACTATTATTTTCAAATCCAAAATTCATCTGTTGTGCTCTTCAGGTACAATCGAAGTTCCTTCAAGCATTTTCAATCTACAAATACATTGAGCCTTATTTAGCTTCAAATCAATTTTTAAGGATCCCCTAAAGTCGATGTGAATATGCTAATTTAGCTTTATCTTCATAACCACATAAGTGCTTATAAATATCTGAAGGATCCACGTGTCAGCATGCATATTTTAACATTATCGAAAGCCTTCTGAAATTGTTGAGTCCTTAGAATTTATTATAGTTTTCAAAGACCTCTGAATTATACACAGAAAACAATACAATCTGACTCCAACATTCTCCAAACTGTACTTACTATGTTATTAGTAGCAGTTTATGTATTTCATGTAAGACTAATAATTCAATTAAAATGACACACTGTATATTAGTATAATATTGCAGATTACAAATGTGTCATTTGATGGCACTTTTTTCTGAGTATTACACATTCTCTACACTCATTTAAAAATAATTTAGATTTTTGGATGTATCCATCATTCTCAGTTTATCCTTTTAACAACTTTCTTCATTGAAATAATCAATGCCTTTGAAAATTTAAAGATATATTAAAAATTGTCCCAGAGGAACTCTTTTGCTTTAAAGCAGACCTTATGAAAATTGAGATAAGAACACCAACTCGTGTATCCCACTTAGACTTTAGAGCATTATGACTTTCATAACGTATGTTTACACTTTAAAGTACCATAGCTTATCAATTAGCAAACATGCTTATGAAAATGTCCATTTGAAGGAACATTCTTACAATGTACATGGTCTTGTAAATCCCAGGATGCTGACAACACGATATGACAGCTGCAGACAGAGAAACTGATGAAAATGCAGTAATTCTGAATTTTATTATAATATAAACCATGTCAGCAACATTTTTGAAGAGCAGCTGCCAAGATTTCAGTCCAACTGAATAGATAATGTTATTTTTATATTCTGTTCTCTTCTGGCAAATTAGACTTTTTCCTTTTTTTTTTTCCTTATGATAAGCTTCAACTTATCAACAACAACAAAACGTCTGACTGAATATCATGTGGTGAATTATCACCCTGTTTAAGATGAAAGACTAATTATAGTGATGCAAATACGGAGACCACAACACTGTGAAGGAGAGAAACTGCAGCAAAATATTATTTGTTATTTGAAATTTGATATATACCATTGTAGGGATAAGTCACATTTAAAAAAAAATCTGTTTTCTGTTCAAATTTAAATTGCAATACATGGCATCTTGCTTACTAACTGAATTTCTTGTAAACCAAAGTGAAAAATAAATTTGACAGAGTATTTTCTGTTGAGTCAGATTTCTCTAGTGTTAAGCCAGTCTCCTGGGAATGTCTGAAAATGCAGAATAAACGGCCTGTGGCATCACAGATCTGGCCAAAATGATTTGCCACACCTATCGGGATATCAGGACACACTGTGGCTCAGGGACTCCACAGTGGGGTCTGGATGTCAGCCTTTCAGCACCCCGCCCCCACTCGCAAGCAGAGCTGACAAGCCTGGCTGGGTGGTGACTATTTATAATGACTTCATTCATCCTCACTCCTCCACTCCACCCTCCACAGTGTTGCCACAGTGATCTTCCCAGAACACAGGCAGGTGCAACACACCTGTTTTAAAGCTATTCAACAACCTTCATAGACTTTGAAAGAAAATCATGATTCCTTAGCTCTTCATAATCTGACTCCTGCCAACCTTTCACCTCACTTCTCGGTGCACACCCCTGAATTACCCACAAGCTATACTCTTACCGTAAGGAGTATGGTAATTTCTAAATTCATTCCTTTCTCCTGCACTTCTCTATCCTTGCACAAACCTCTCAGCTGGAAAAATCCTTCTGTATTGTAAATTTTGTCAAACTTCAGGTCTTCCTGATGCCTCAACATCTCCACAAGCAATCTGTGAGCATCCTGGCCATGTGACCCGTGCACCCGTCTGAAAAGATTGGTCCTTACCACAAGTGCCCCTCTTTCCCTCCTTTGACTGTGACTCTATGTCATTCAAACACACCAGTGAAATCTCCTCATGCCTTTGGCTTGTGTACTGCACCCTGGTCTCCAATAAAGTCACGTGTCTAAGGCTCCCCACCTGCTTGGTTGATCCTACTCCCCTGACATTTCTCCACTGGGGTCCGTTGCACTGTGTGCCATGCATGCCTCCTTCTAGGACCTGGGAGTGTGATAAGTCCTTTAATTTTATCTGCTTCTCCAAGTGTAACTTTCACGGCCTGATTGGAGTGCTCCTTAAAGACCCCATAAGGAAGACTTACTTCCCCATTTACAATGCACCATCCCTTGACCCCCGTAGGCATCCTCTCCCCTAGTAACCCTCTCCTGAATCTCAGGCTGGGTTCAGTTTGTGTTCCATAGATTCCTTCTGCTTCCTCTAACTACTAGGATAATTTTCACATTCTGTTGCTCATACTGATTATTATGTGGGAGTTTTGGGGTTAAGAACAGGTGCCAAGGTCTCAAAATGTCTTTGCCATTTACCAGACCAGTAGCCTTGGAAAAATTATTTAAACTCTCTAAGTCACAGTTTCTTTATCAGAAAAAAAACGTTAAAACTAACTTTCTGCTTGACAAAGGTATTAAGAGCGGAGATTGAGACAATCTGTGAAAAGCCCCTGCCAACTGGCTTAGTGGGTCGTCCCATAATTCTGGGTCAGACTATCGCCTATTTCAATGAAACCTGCAATTCTTTGTAAGGATGCTTTTGCCTTTGAAAAAATTAGATTGTTTCAAGAGATTACTTTTCCAGAAATTGGCATGAGCTGGTAAAAGGAAATATAATTATATGTGGTGGACATACAGACATATACACACACTCAAGCAACTGAAAAAAAAACACACACACAAAACTAAGAGTTCCTATAATAACTGCTATATAAGTAATGTGACCTTAAGCAAATTATTTTACTTATGGACGTTCATAGTCTAGTCTGAAAAGTCATGGTCAATCTAGTGGCAATTTTCTATGCTTCAGCTGTCATGAAACCAGAGTTGTGAATTCAGTATGAGCTTTACAATAACTGATCTGGGAAAACTTTAAGTTTCTTCCCATTCAATTTGTAACAGTTTGTGAAGAGTGAGTATTACTGCTCTTTTGACTTCGGCCGGGGGCACATTTGACTTAACAAAAGACAAGGCACCCTTTCCATCCTTAGGAAGGGTATGTTTGAGTAGAGCGGCAAAATCTGCTAAAGTTTCATCACGTGGCAAAGAGCAACGTGTTGGGTCTGGAAGTGGGCAGTTTCCAGAACCCGTGGAATCGTGTACCTCGACAGCTTCCATTCTGGCTGCTTGTCTCTTCAGAAAACTGGTTTTGAATGAAATTCAAGACAGCTGAGAATAACAGATTGGCTGTGTTGAAGGACGTTTATTGTGCCTGTAGCACTGAGTAAGGAGGCCAAGCACAAAGAGCCTTGTATGACGTTCGAGTTAAAAATGCTCTTAAAGAGACCTGGACTCCTCTCTGCGTCCCCACATTAAGCCGTAAGAAATTAATCATTCCATGTTGCATTTTAAAAAGCAGTGAGAGCTTCTGCTGAGAGCCGTTTTCCCTTTGGAGCCCACAGTCGCCAATTTCGCAGTCTGATGTTCACTCCCAGTACATCCGTCACTCACGGTGAGCGCCTTCCACAGGGCTGGCCTTGCGTCTCCTTCAGCCTGCATCATTGCCTCTGTGTCTTCTCCGAATTCAAATCCAGCCTTTTAATTAGTGAATTAGGTATTGAAGTTTTTTTTACTTTTTTGACCGAGATATTTCTACCCCATTAGCAGAAGGAAGGAATAGGAGGACTAGGCCTCCCTTTCTCCGCAGGATGGAAGGTGATGGGCGTTTCTCTCGCTCAGTTCAATTTGATCTGATCAAACCCTGATCTGTTCCAGTCACCTGGTCTGGTATCAACTGCAAGTAGCTGAGGAAATAACACACATCACCTATAAACAAAACAAAATAGAAATGCAATTTGATCACAGTATCATATTTTAATTATAGGTTATATAATTTGTGCTACAAGAAGACACAGGGGTGAGATATTGATGTGAGCTGACAGTTCCATATATTCAAATGGGGCTTTAAAGCATGTAGTTTTTGCTTTAGTAAAGATGCTGTGATCTGGGCCCTGAACGCCTCTTCATCCCCATCTTTGCCTTCCCTTGTGCTCCGTGCTGCTGTCACAGTGAGCATTTAGAGTTCCCTGAAATTGACATATTTTTATTGTCATGAAGCCTTATTCATGTTCCTCTCTACTAAAATTTATACCCTCAGTCATCCATTAGATGCACTCCTATCCAAACTAAAAACCAGTGTAGATGTTTTTGTAATTGATTTAGATGTCTGTCTCCCACTAAACTTGAGAATGAGAGTCATACCTTATTCATTTCTGTGATTCTAATACCCAATATATTGCCTGGGAGAAGGCATGCATGCAATGATGAGTTTTAAGGAATGAATAGATGAATGAATGAATGAATGAATGAATGACATTGATTGAAGGAAAGACGGCAAGGATACTCAAGGACAGGAGAGGGAAAGTTAGTGGCAGGAATAACATGGGAATAGGCTGACCTCTTGCACAGAAATGCATGGAGACATGATTAAAATAATTAGTGGGCAAGTTTGAAATGTAGTGGGTGACAAGTTTGTATGGATCTTGGATGAAATGAAATTGCATTCTGAATTAACGTACTAGGTTCTAGACAGTCAAAGAAGATTCTTGAGCAGATAAAAGAAATAATAAAATATTACTTTTTGGAGAATTCATTTTTCTACCTGAATAAAGCCCTTGAGCCTGCAAAGAAAATCAGACTTGTTTAACAAAATCTGAAATGGGACAATAAGAAAATGGTAGGGTTGATATCACACGACACTCACCTTAGTCCTGTTGCATATAGATGGTGACTTCTGCTTTGAAGTGGTAATTTATAAAATGTTAACCTTGAGACCTGGATAAGTGAATGTCATTTGCAGGGCATAGAGGCTGCACTTTGAAACTCTGTCTCATTATGGCAAATAACAGAGCAATGACGGAAACATAGAAACATTCAACTACTGGAAATCAAAGTTCACAGCAAAATGCCTCCATGTGTTTGTCACTGCCTATTTGCATTTTATATATCATTTTATTTTTCCACTGTGCTTTAATAATCATTTTAGCTATTTACCTTTACCCATACAAAATTCACAATTTGCATCTGCAAATATCTACTCCTTGATACATCTGCCCACCTGCAGCATAATTAACTAACTGAAATTCTTTGACATTCTAAGATGTGAACAGTTTCCCAGCCTTGATGTTGGTGAGTCTACAAATATTAAATTAATGCTTGATCCTTCCTTCCTTCTTTCCTTCCTTCCTTCCTTCCTTCCTTCCTTCCTTCCAAGATACAACATTACTTCTGCCACCTTGGATATTTAAGAATAAATCTTCTGGTTGTGGTTGCATAGCTGAAAGTATTTTGTAAGTGCAATGGGTGTGCCTATGTACAGCTCAGGTCATGCCCTCATCACTGAACCACTCATTCCACCAACTGATGACAGTGTTGCTGACTGACAGCATGTAGCTGAGTCCACTCTGAGGATTGTTACCAGCCAACTCACCCAAGTTTATGACATCTTCCAAAAGGATGCCTCCTTCCCCGGGTCATCCTGTATCCAGTAGATACGGTAGAGGCAGTGGATCAAGGATTTGCTCCTTCTCTTAGTCAGTTCGGGCTGCTGTAATAGAATACCATACTGGGTAGCTTAAACAAAAGACCTTTATTTCTCACAGTTCTGAAGGCTGGGAAGTTCAAGAGTAAGGCAGATTTGGTGTCTGGTGAGGATTGGCTTCTTGGTTCACAGACAGCCATCTTCTAGCTGTGTCCTTAGATGGCAAAAAGAGGGTAGGAGAGCTTCCCGGGAGTTCTTTTATAAGGGCACAAACCTCATTCATGACTCTGCAGATATGACCTAATTATGTCCAAAGGCCCGACCTCCTAATACAGTTAAATTGGGGGTTAGCATTTCAACACATGAATTTTGCTGGCATATATTCAGTCCATCGTGCTCCATTTGCCCCAATTTGGGATAATTCTGTAGGAATGCCCCAGCTCCAGACCTTCAGAGTAGACTGACATCTTTTCTAAATTGGCATTGCAGTCCAACTTCTTGCTCTGCCCAATCCTGGTTATATCACTCCTCACATTTGTGGGGAAGTGAAAAAATACTACCTAAAATGACCTACATACCAATCTCCATCACAGAGGCTTCTTCCAGAAGAACTGGTCCTTCTACAGGAATTAAGTAAAAACATCAAACAAAGGGATTTAAATTTGGAAAAATCTTGCATGCTAACTTAATACTTTGAAAATCTCACAGGAAGGCTGTCCATCTCTCCACAAGGGTAATCAAAGTATGTTAAATGTCGTGTTTTCAGTTTTAAAACTCTGAGGAGTAGTTGATGGCACAACCATAATGGTCATATCTTTTTTCCCTATATCCACTTCGGGGCATTTTTTTTTTTTAATTGAGGTAACACTGGTTTATAAGGTTATATAAGTTTCACGCCTACATTATGTTTTGACTTCTGTATAACTGGAGTGTGCCTCCACCAAAAGTTTAGTTTTTGTCCATCACCATACAGTTGACCTCCTTTACCCATTTTTCCCTCCCCTGCCCTTACCCTCTGGTAGCTGCTACTCTGTTCTCTGTATCTGCGTGTTTGTTTTGTTTGGTTTGTTTTGGTCATTTATTTTGTTTTTTGCTCGTTTTGTATTCCACATATGAATGAAATCATACTGTGTGTGTCTTTATCTGGCTTATTTCACGCCGCATAATACTCTCGAGGTCCATGTTACCATAGATGTACACGTCTGCTTTATCCATTCATCTCCCTACGGCCACTTAACATTGTTTCTGTATCTTAACTATTGTAAACAATGCTGCTCTGAGCCTGTGGGTGTATATATCTTTTCCAACTAGTGTTTTCATATTCTTTAGATAAATACCCAGAAGCCCAGAAGTGGAATAGCTAAATCATATAGTAGTTCTATTCTTAGCTTTTTGAGGAATCTCCATACTGTTTTCCATTGTGGATGCAACAGTTTTCATTCCCACCAACAGTGTATGAGTGTTCCCTTTTCTCTGCCTCCTCACCAATACTTCTTATTTCTTGCCTTTCTGATAATAGCCATTCTAATAGGTATGAGGTGATATCCCATTGTGGTTTTGATTTGTATTTCCCTAGTATTTAGTGATGTTGAACATCTTTCCACGTACCAGTTGGCCATCTGTGTGTCTTCTTTGGATATTGTCTATTCAGCTCTTCTGCCCACTTTTTAATGGGGTTGTTTGGCTTTCTGTTGTTGAGTTGTATGAGTTCTTTACAAATTTTGGATATTAACCCCTTATCATATATATGACTTGCAATTATCTTCTCCCATTTGGTAGGTTATCTTTTGATTTTGTTGATGGTTTCTTAACTGTGTAGTAGATTTTCAATTTGATGTAGTCTCATTTGTTTATTTTTTCCTTTTGTTTCTCTTACCTGAAGAGACGTATTTAAAAAAATTGCCAAGACTTATGTCAAAGAACGTATTGTTTTCTTCTAGGAGTTTTATAATTTCAGGTTGTATATTCAAGTCTTTAGTCCATTTTGAGTTGATTTTTGTATATAGTGTGAAATGGTGGTCTGGATTCATTCTTTGACATATGGTTGTCCAGTGTTTTTGGCATTTATTTTATCAGATGCTGAAGAATGTGACAAGTTTTCTCATGCCAGGGTCTTCAGGTTCCCACTTTTTTTAAACTCTTAAAATTTACAAAACTACCATAAAGAAACCTTGATAGACATTTGGACAGGTTAGACAACTGTATTGTGTTTTCTCACATCTGTATGTCACATTCTATTTTTCAAAGTACCCTCTCCTCGTGTGATCTCTCTCCCTCTTGCTCTGCAACTGTGAGATGTAGGCAGAACTGGTGTTCCTCTCCATTTAACAGATGAGCATAAGTACTTCCACAGATCAATGCTTTCTCTCAGGTAATGCTAAACTGCTAATTTAATGCTGAACTCTGGTGATTCAAACCTTCAGTGATAGGAATTGATCTGTAAATAAACCAATAATAGTTAAATGAACATAATAAGTCTCACGTGAAGGACTTTGGTTCCTACTCTGTGATAACAGTTGCCTGTTTCCCATATGCATAGTATGCACTCTAGTTTTTCAGGTGGTTCTGTGTCCACTACAAACATAGCACAAGAGAAGGGCCATTTCTAATCCCACAGCCAGGAACAGAGTGCAGCAGGACCCAAGGTTCCTTTCTGTACACCTACTTGTATCTCATTAAAATGTGCCAGAGACGCTGCCTGAGTTTAAAATGAGTTTCAATAAAGACTGAGCATCATCCTCACCAGTAGCTGTTTTTACCTCTAAGGTCTCTAAACCTGTGTTATCTGACTCCATCAGGGGAAGGACAAAATGTTTCTGCATCATGTTTTCTCTCAGTAGTAAGAATGGCCAGAATCTGATCTAGGTAAATGTTCTTCCCTCACACATGTAGATTTATAATCAGAATTGAGTTGCTGTAAAGAACGAAGAGCTTTATGAGGGGTCTTAGGAATGCAGTTCTGGAGACAGAAATTCAGGTAAAACCAACAGAGTGTTCCTGGAGAAGGGAAGTCAGGGGCTTATAAAGGCAAAAGCCACAAGACTGTTGAAGTTGTCTTGCAAGAATTATGATTGACTCTGTTGCAAAAAGGAAATATTTGTCCTTAAGGGACAGGCTGTCTTGAGTTATTTAGGGTGAGGGTCTGATAAGTATCTCGAGTTTCTGGAACATTGTGCAATTGTTATTGATGTCTATGTTATGATGCTAAGTGGTTAAAAGATCAGATTCTGTCAGGCTGAGATGTGCATAAGTCACACTTCCTCAGGGGCCTCCTGGCTCCATTTTAGAGGGCATTCTTGATTTTCCTTTTACACATATAAGCAGAAAGAAATTTATTATTTTTCTCTAAATTAAGAGGAATCAGTTAGGCTAATTATCTCCATTAGTGTTCATCAGCATATCTGAAGATACCCAACACTGCTTTCAAAAAAGTCATTCTATTAACAGAGTATTCATGCATCATGAAAAAAAAAAAAAAGAAGAAAGAAACATTGTTTAAGGGTGAGGTGGAGAACCATGTTCTGTATTATTGCTCTAACTTTTTTTTTTAATAAGACCAAAAAGGCATCCTACAGCTTTGAAAACTACTCATCTCCAAGGAAACACAACATGCAGGTTCTGACTTACCACTTCCTAGCTTTCCTTTTCCTAATGTACTTGTTATTTCACTTCTCTAATTATTGCATTCTTTTCCTATAACACAGGGACACTAATAGAACATATCAGTGCAGTCATGGTCAGTTGGGAATAGACAAACCATTCTAAGTAGTCCAAACAGAGGATCAATCCAGAGAGAAGAGAGAAGGAGGAAACCCAGGCGTGTGAGAATCCCCGGACCTGCTGAGCATATGGACTATTTCCTTCTTGCTTTCCTTCTGTAAAGTATGTTACTCCACACATATAGGTTCATAATTTTTTTCTTCTATTTTGGATTTTTTATTTTAAACACCAAAGAAGTGTTATTTAGAATTAAAACTGTAAGTTGCATCATGAGCTTTTGCTGCATAGGAAACAACAACAGAATCTCCACGACATCCCACAATAAGCACTGATTTCTCACTCTGGTGTGTGGATTGGACGGGCCTCTGATTCAGGCTGTGGGTCCAGTTTGGGTCTGCTGCACCTGTCCCACTCCGGGATCTACTCTGGAGAGGCAGCGGCTTCCTGGGGGCATATTATCCTCATGACACTGTGAGCAGCACCCAGCAGCGCAAGCAGAAATACAGGATGTCTTAGTGTCAGATGTAAAACCAATACAGTGTCACGTCCACTTCGATTTCACTGGCAAAACCACGTTTGCCTGATTAATCCCAACGCTGGTGGGTTGGACAAGTATGCTTCTCCCAGAGAGGGAGTGATTTGCAGAAGAGTAATCTAGTCAACAACAAAAGAAACAGAGCAAACTCAGTCGTTTGAAAAAGGCTGCATGTGGAGACAAAGGGGGGAAAAAAGATACCAGTATCACAAAAAAGTGGAATATTTTAGTGACTGAAATTTTGTTCAAGATTACACTGTAGCTGTGGCTGAAGTATTTCCGTGGGCTGTTCGGCAGCTGGCACTTGGGTACGTGTGCTCTTGTGTTCCGCTGTTGTCCTGGGAGAGCTAATTGTTGTCTCTGCTGATGGACTCTTGCTGCCACACGTCTCTTTACTCTCCTGGGCTCATCCCCTCATCCATGTGCACTCAGGGCTTCCTACTCACTAATACTTGTGTGACCTCTTAGATTTTACTACCCTATGGCTTCTATTTACTGTTTCCTCTCTCTGGGTACTTTTACCTGTCTCAGTCCTATTTCCTTAGTTTCTCTGTATGTGTTATATTCAAACTCACAGTAAACGAGAATATTATTGGTTAATTTTTCACTGTTACCACTATTGGGCAAAGCTCAGAGGCGACTACGCAGCTGAGAGTAAGTGGCCCTTTGGTCATATGCCTATTTCTGGTCCAGTCAACTTTCTCCTGGGAGGTGGTCACATACTGTCAGAGAGGTTCACGGCGCATCATCAAGTGTCATAGGAGCGTATCTTGTGTAGAGGTTTCAGGTTTCACTTTCTTTACAAAGTGGGCTGTGGGCTTGGCAAGGAATTCTGAGACTTCTCAGAAAGGAGTGCTTTCACTGACAAGCTCTTTGCTTGGTCTTATGACGGAGACAAGGTGCTGCTGGAAGGAAGGATGGCGAAATGGAAAGAAGGAGGGGAGGAAGGAAAAAAGGGAGGAAGGGAGGAAATCTTGAATGGCAGGGCTGAATATATTTCCCACAACTTACTTCCTTGCTTAATTCTGTTTTACTTCAACCTCTCTCTCTTCCCTCCTCCTCATCTTCCTCTTCACCCCCCCCCCTTTTCCTTTTTCTCCTGAACACTTACACACATCAAATACAATTATTCGGGGGATCCTTCCTACATTTGAGCAACTTCAAAGAAAGAAATTTTGAACCTCAAAGGATCCAATGTGTTTAGGCAAAATAACATCAGTGGAACATCTGGAATCCTCTGGGGCTTTCTCCAAATAGTGGCCTTTTTCAGCTGCCTAATTTTTTAACAATCTCTTTTGGTTCTTAACTATAACACTGCTATTGCTTTTCTTGGTGACTATTTGACCCTGTAAATCTAATTCTTGGTCCACCATCAGCCTCTGTTTTTCTCTGCATGTTCCTAATTCTGTAGCTGATTTTTAGTCCTATAGATCTGTCCTTGAAGCAACTATTAAGTTCCCAGATGCCACCTTGTAGAACTTAAGATGAGCACCATAAATGACAAAATAAACAAAAACAAGACTATCGCTATTAAACAATAAACAAAATGTTTGTGAGTACTCTATTCCATTTATTTGAAAATTCCATTTATTTGAAAATTCTATGTCACCTTATCTAAAATAAACAAACAGCCAAATTTCAAAGTGCTAAAAATATAAACTGAGTTAAATGTAAACAAGTCTAGTTTATAAAACAACATGCTCAATTGATAACAAAGACAACAATGGCTCCACAGTTGTGGATGATCTGTATATGCCAGGACCGTGCTTAGCCTTCAGGTACGCGATTCTACTTAATCCTCACAGTCATCGTACAGAGTGTGGTGCCGATTGTCACCCTTATTTTAAAGATACCGTAACTGAAGCAAAAATTAGTTAAACAGCCTGTCCAGTCCGCGAGTCAGCAGAGCCAGGAACACATGGGTGTTTAATAGTTTCTTTGCATTAATAGATGACTGAGTAAATGAATAGATAAATGCTCGAGTTTGCCAAAATATAAGGTTTGAACAGGCAAACACTGGCATATATAGCTGAGAAAATTGTGGGGATCCAGAATGCCATGCTAAGAGAATGTAATCTTTTATAATTGATACTGGACATATTTAGAAGACTTTTCAGCAATGTGTTTTTACTGAATAACTAGAGAGCATCATATTTTATGTCCTGAAACATAGGTAGACTTGAGACCATGGAGTCAGCGGAAGAGTTTTGTAAAACACTGAAGAGAGGGTCAGAACTGCAATGGCAGCAGTGAGACAAGGGTGAATGGGATTCATATGAGACAGACTGCACAGCATCACTCATTTCCAGAAATGGGAAACTGATCAGATGCAGGAATTAAGGGTGATGAAGGAGTTAACAGCACTAAACTGCCTTTTGTGCAAAAGTCATTTCAAGATATTCGATTGCTTTAGGGCCATAATTTTAAATAGTAATTGTATTTGTTATACGGTAAGGCATTTGCTTATCTGGCAAAGAAAATATCCAAATGCCTATAAATCCTCAATTTGGCCAGGACCAACTTATTTTTTTTAAATATATTATCTTATGGGAAAAATAAGTCTTTAGATTCACAGTGCTATACAGGTGTTACTATTTTTGCCACTCTCCACCCCTGACCTACTGTATTTCCTGACAGTATATTCAGTGAATAACTGTTAAGTGCATGAATGAGGAAATCTCATCACGTACACAAAATAGCTCTTCTGAGATAGGCAGAAACTTGAGTTTTCTTCTATTAGTAAGGAAATAGTCTGAACAAGTTGCTTCTGTTTCCCTGCCCAGCAAGTAACTTATCAGAACTTGAACTCAGGTGGTTTTCTCTGAGTTAAATGTTCGTTTAAGTACTCTATGCTTTTTGGTTAACATCATGAATACCCCCTCAACCCACTGATAAATATTAACTATATTTATAAAATCCAGTCAGGTTAAAAAGGGGGGGGAAGGGAAAAAAAACAAAGCAATATTCTGGTGGCTCAAGATTACAAGTATTCAGCTCATGTAGTTGTAAAATATGCTGCTTCATCTCATGCAATTTTGTTGGAATGAGAACAGTAGGAGACGTGCCCCCCTCGGCGCTGACAGACCACGGCAGATGTTCACCTGAGTGCGCTCCAGGTGAGAGCCGTAACCACCGTAACCACCTGCAGCCTGAGTAAGCGGCCGAGCACCCGGCTGAGAGTTACAACTGCTTCTTGAGTGTGGCCGGGTGGCTGCCTGCATAGCAGTTCAGAAGCAGATAAGCTAAACAGAAGCCAGAGTCTTTAGTAGGTAACTGTCCAAATAAAATAATTGTTTGGAAATAATGGAATTCCATAATCCACAACCTGTACGCCGATACTGTGTTTGTTACTACTGTGCTCTTTGAAATAGATATTCCACAAAAAAGACACTATCTGGGTTTCTAGAATCATGGTGGTATTATCGTAGGAAGGGAATAAGATGCAAGACGTGGATTCTGGAGCTGGTTACTTCTGCCGTCAACAGCCCCGTTGTTTTAATCACATCTTAGCGTTTTTGAGCCGTGCCTCCATATCTGTACATTGAGGAGAGCAAAACAAGATTATTTCTACACACTGTGTTTCTAAGATACTCTGATTCTGACTTAAGTCTTAACTAATTATTTACTGTATCTTATCAAGGGCTTGGCACTTCCTGCAAAAGGGAAAAGGATGCTGGACACAGAAACATTGCTAATTATATGTTTGGAATTGAAATAAGTTGAATGAGCATTTTAACAAGATTAATAAGGGATTAAAGAGGTGTCACTTCTGTAAATGTCTCATTTTCTTCCTTGCCCTGACCCAGGACACACACACACACATATCATGGCTCAATCTAGACTAGAAGGAGAATAAAGTTTAAGAGCAACAACACCTAGAAAATTATCAAATTGTCTTCTTATATTATGGTACAAACAATTAAGTATTTATTGCACAACTTTGAGAAATACAAATGGAATCAAGACATAGTTGCTACGGTTAAGTTGCTTCCAGACCAGAAAGATATTTTAAAAATGTGAACAGCGCCAAGGGAGAACATAAGCCATGAGGGTGTTGAAATCATGCCGTTTTTAGAATCAATTTCGTTACGTTGTAACATCAAAATAAAGGAGTTCCAGTGCCTTGCCGATTATAATTGTCCTTTTGTAGCTAGTTGGTATTCAACGAGTTCTAATTTACTTGCAAATTAGTCAATGTGGTCATATTTGCCAGAAGGAAAAAAAATAGAGGAAATGAGAAAATTATAGTCACTTGTGCAGCGTAGAAGTGACTGAGCCAAACTTCAAACCTTACGCCTGTAACCACTACACAGAGTCTCAGACGCAGCCGTACCAAGAGTTAGCGTATTTCACAGAGCATGTCTGTCATTGCTGCTTTAAAATGAGCCCCCAAATTCTTAACCATGATAAAGCATGCCATTCACTGAAGTTCTCTAGCAGGGTGCTGTCACGGCCTGGACTGTTGTTGCTTCAGAGAACGTGCTGCAATCAAAGCAATTAGCAGAAAGCCCGACCCGAGCGGGCAACCACCCTGGAGCGCTTCTCCTATTGAGCTTATAAGAAAATCAGAATCATTTAACTAAACCCCAACATGCTTGGACATTTTTAGAGAAACTGTAATTAGGCCAACCTTCCTAACAGCCTGTTAGATGAACGATTTGAGATTAGAGACCTTCTGTATTGTCTTTCGTACATCTCAATTTTTTCTAATTTACCAACTGGTGAATTTTAAAGAAGAGGGGAAAAAATGAAAATCTTAATGAACCCAACAAATACTAGGCTTCTAAAATGTTGCATACGTTGAAAATGTATCAGTTGGTATTAAGCTGGGACACTGAAACATAATCCTTTGAATATCCATGCAAGAGGGTGAAGGCTTTGTTAGAAACAATATACCTTGAAAATTTGCTTAATTATGATTTTAATGACCCAAAAAAGCTTAAGCAATTTATTTAGGTATAACGGTGAGTTTGCTATAACTAAACACATGGGAGTTTAAAAGACTTTACCCAAGTTACCTGGTTCTTAGTATTGCATAATGAATCACACATCTTTAAAGGAAAGCTGTGATTTCCAGATTAAAACTAAGGCATTGTCTACTTGGCCTGAAACTATTAATAAAAGGAATTTGCAATAAAATATAGAAGATTTGGGGATAAAAGTATAGTCAGGTAGAATATTACAGGGCAAATTGATATTCAGATTGATAACTTTATTCATCCATAATTTTTTTAACTAAATATAGGTATCATAGCTTTTCTCTCAAGAGTTCCAACAGACTGTTTTTAAAACAGTTCTGTTAAACAATGATAATATCCTTACCGCTAATAATAATTCCTGCATTTATTGAGCATTTGCTATGTGTTAGGCAGTGTGCTTAGTTACTTGATCATATTGAATATTATCAATGACACTTTTCCAATGAGTGAATATTCTGATTTTACAGCTTTTTAGCTTTGAGAGATTGAGTTTCCCTTCCTGCCAGTAAGTAGTGATGCCAGCAAGTGAGATTATATCTGATCTACTCAAAATACCATGCTGCCTATCACAGCCTTATTATTAGATGATGTTTTGGGTTTCCCTGCTGGAATGAATTGCTTTGGTGTTGGCCTCTACCATAAGGAAAAGTTCAACTTGTTTTCCTGAACTAATAAATCACCTTGTACAAGGGGAAATGAATGAGATTAAGAGTCACCCAAATCCTCTACATGCCTTCAGGCCATTTGCATGAAGATAACTTAGGGCTCTGGGATAACTTGTTTCCTGTCTACTCTGCTGTTGCACCCACTTTGTCAACACTTAGCTTTTCCTTAATGAGACAATGTGAAAGATGAGACTGAAAATGTACAATTTTCTGTGTAACATGAGCTCTGTTTTACAATTCAGGTCACATGAAGTTTGATCCCAGACTAGTACATGCGTGATCTTGAACCTGTCAGTTCTTTCTGAGGCTTTTAGTGATGCTCTGGAGAAAGCTCCTATCGGTTCTTCAGTGCTGATTCTGTGCCTCTCTTCCCAGCTCTGCATTCAGTGACGTCATGTCAGTAGCTCAGGATGCCACCGTGGGAGTATGCACACACATCACAAAAATTACCAAGTGATGCAAATCAGAGCCCACCTTCCCCCCACCAACCAGTGGGTAAACATTTACAAGCACGTCTCTGATCAGTTTCCTCTTTAGAAAGGGGTTTGCACTAGGTTAGAGGCGGCAATCAACTTACAACTGTACGGTAATCTCATTTGGCTGGTAGTGGCCAGTAGATTCAACAAGAGCTAATGCAATTAAGTTATAAAGTTTGCCAAGAGAGATTATCTCTTCTCCATCTCTCAGCAATAAGTTTTGCTTCAGAGGCTTTCATTGCTCTTATAACTATGAGACAGTCATCAAAAAGCTAATGATAGAATCAAAGGTCTAGAGCAAAAACGGTTCATGCATGTGGTGCAGCTACTGTTGAAATAATTGGCATTGTTTTCTGCTGACGTGTACCAAAACGGAACTTCCTGTCCTGCTTCTTCACTGGGGTGAAAGAAACTGATCTGAACTACTGTTTGATGACCTAAAGCAAATAGACTGTTCTCTTTCTTCCAGTTATTTTTTTTTTTTCCAGCAAAGATGGGTTTATTCAGGGTCAGCAGAGAATTGCAATTTGAGGTCTGCAACCGTTGGGAGCCACGTGCAAGTCCCCCCACAGCAAGGGAAGGAGAACACTTTTATAGAGAGGAGAAAGAAATTGGGAGGGCTCTAGTAAACAGAGTTCATGGCTTTTAACTGGCTGAGTTGTTGCCACGGAAGAAGAGGAGTCTTTCTTCTTCCTGTTGGGCTCTGCTATCTTTGTAGGGCGTGAGAGCTCCCCGTCTGGTCTCCCGATTCTATTTAATTGAAGATCCTATTTATTATCTTTTACATATTCAAATATCTATATTTATTCTATTGTCAAGCAAATTTGTCAAATGCTCAAGTTTTCCGTTAGTTATCCTTTGCAGGTGCTGCACTGCTATCCAGACCACAATCCTCCCTGCCTTTTTTAAACTGAAGTGTAGTTGATTTATAATACTGTATTAGTTTCAGATGTACAGCACGATGATTGAGATTTTTTTCTGATTATATTCCATTTTAGATTATTACAAGATATTGAATATAATTCCCTCTGCGATACAGTCAGTCCTTGTTGTGCTTCTATTTTATGTATAGTAGTTTGTATCTGTTAATCCCATACTTCTTATTTGTCCTTTCTTCTCTCTCCCCTCTTTGGTAACCATAACTTTGTTTTCTACATCTGTGAGCCTGTTTCTGTCTGGTATATAGATTCATTCATATTATTAGTTTAGATTCCCCATATAAGTGATATATTATAGTATTTGTCTTTCTCTGTCTGACTTACTTCACTAAGTATAATATTGTCTAGGTCCATCCATGTTGCTGCAAATGGCAGGATTTCATTCCTTTTATGGCTGAATAATATTCCATTGACAATGCCCCATTTTTTTAAAGGATTCATCAGCATCAGAGAAACCTCGGTTCAGATTCTGACTCTTATCCCTTACTACTAGTTTGATCTTGAACAAGTTAATTAACCTCCATCAAACCTCAGCTTATTAATCATCCATAGTATAAAAATGATAATATTGGCTCCTTAAGCATTTTGGGAATGTTAAATAAGGCAGTTTTTGAAGATACTCAGCATTGACTGCTACACTCAAAATGTTTTTCTTAATTATTATTATTCTTAATTTATTTGTTAGGAAACACTTCTTTTTAACATTTCATCAAAATATATTAATAGTAAAGGAGGAATTTATGGAGGCAAGAATGGCTCAGGGAGTTTAAACATTCATGGCTAATATTCAGTTTCAATGGTTTTATTTTCTCCTGTAATTTCAATGTTATACCAAAACTTTGATAAAGTTTTGTTACTTACAATGATTTGTGTTAATGCTGCCTTGCACAATGAAGGAGAATGTTTTTTTGTGTGTGTGTGGGGAGGACCGGGGCAGAAAGTTGATAGCAACCACTGGGAAGTGAGCCAATGATTCTGGTAATATCAGAAGATACTTTAACACACTTTACACATTGAGAGATCCTAAGAAATCTTGATTACCAGATAGCCTTCCAACAGTAAATGGCATGGAGTTATGGGCCATTTTAATTGCATATTAAAGCGAATGATGATTCCAGAGAGCTGAAATTCTTGGAGTTACCCATGCAACAGGCCCTTAGTTAAAAAGCTGTCCATGCACAAGCATATTAGAATTCTGTAGTCAATACAGCTGAGATAATACCTCATGTGAATAACAGAACATGGAATCTTTGTAGATTAGACTTCAATAGTGGGAAAGAAAAAAAGGGAAGTTGGAGCAATCAAGGACTAACTTCGTAATTTTGCCCATAGTTTATTCACCTTGCTTTTTTTTTTTTCTTATTAATGTTTGAACATTTGCTGTTTTCTTCCCCCCTCCTAATTCTGAAGTGGAGCAACAGTTCTTGATTATTTAATTTTGTGAGAAATGGCAAAGGGACATAATGACCTAGATAACCACAATGGGTCTGGGTTGGGTGCCTCTTGATAAGGCAAAGATAATTATAGAAGCTTAATAATTTGTTCAGGTTATAAATGTGGGGGATGCTCTTTGTTGACCTGGCTATTTTATTTTGGATTTGTGAATAATGAATAATTTGTTTTAGGGCATTCAAAGGGTTTAAATGTCACATCTAAGGCTTTGACCCTGTCATTTTTAAGTGCCTGGTTAGATAGAATAATCATTGCTAAGGCCAGTGGGTGCTTTCCTTAAATTAAACGGTTTTCAGAATATGTTCAAAGTTGATAATATTTCCATAATTGTTTTGTGAAAAATATTTTAAGGAATTATTACTTTAATAAATTAAAAGATGGAATTAAAATGTGTATTCTCACGCAAAATGAACTGTTGTAAATTTTGTCTTATAAATGTCACTCTTAATGGAGCCTTCTGTTGAGAAAAATGTGGTCATGATTACATAAATACTCTAATTGCAAAGGTATTGCATTTACCCATATGTGTTTCATGTCACTGGAGTAATATATTTCCTTATTTAAAACTTTTTTTTTTATTATTCATTGAATCTACTTGTAGAAAGGATTTGAAATGACTCACAATTAAAAAAAAAAAGGTAAGTCGGGCCTTTGAAATAATGATGGGAAGGGTTAAAGTGTACTGTTGGAGAGTTGGGAAATAGGGCAATAATCATACCACAAATCTTTTCTAAAGATGGTTACAGCTAAAAAATTAGCATGAAATTCATGTAGCCAAGGCAAAGAGAGAAATGTGGTGGGTGTGGTATTTTTCTCTTGTATTCAAGTAGAAGAAAAAAAAAAAAGACCAGATTTTCAAATAAGATTTTTCCAAATTCTGAGGTCTGAGGTTTTATGACATGCATTCTTTTGTTTTCTCACACAATAGACATTTTACTGAGATTGTATTGGGTTGAAACAAATAGCACTGTATAAAATTTTTTAAAATGCATGACTGCTTCTTACATTTCGTTATTGTTTAATCATTGACAGATACTGTACGCTAATGCCATCTTGGTAGTCACCAATGGTGTACAATTATGTTCACTTAACTAAACCGTATTTATTAAAATTTGAAGTCCACCAAAGAATGACATGCATTCTTGTTTAAGACGTACAGCAGTTAACGTTGACATTCCACCAAGATCCTCTTTATTAGGCTGGTGTGCCCAGCCCAGAGCTTCTTACACCTACGTCTCTCTCTGGAGAATTGCCATTGACTGATAGCAACCATGTAGTCCAGAGAAGTGTTAAGCTCAATTCTTCTGGGGACAGTTCATGAAAAATAATGAACTGATATAATATATAATAGCCTCTTAGTGGGCAATTCTGTAGAATGATTCACACTGCAGAGTCCCTTTTGAGACCAGCTAAGGCTAACCTTCTACTGAAACTACGTGTTTATCCACCTTTTTTCCTTGCCCAGTCCGATTTCCCTTACCTTCTCCTCGAGTTCCTCCTGAGAATAGTCCCGCAGTAAATCATTTGCTCCAGAACCTTCCTGTGAGAAGGCAAAAATACATTTTACAAAACAGAAGTAAATTATCTTCAATGAAGTGTTGCTTGAAAAATTGAGAGTAGCATTTCCCTCAGGGAGCTGTTTCTTGACCTTTCCCCTAATAAAACCTGAGGGAATAATATTTATTCATAATTTTTTAAAGACCTGGTACAAAATGGCCTTGTTCTTGTTTCTAATTCTCCCTTCGATTTTCTCTACTTGTCTTGACGTTGTTGTTGTTGTTGTTGTTGTTGTTGTTGTTGTGTGACCCCCTAGATGATATCTTTTGGCTTTGACCAAAGACAAGATTGGTTAGTTTTTGTCCAGGAGGAAAAGACAGTCTGAATATAAAGATGCAATCAAAGTCAGAAGAATTAGGATGAGACAATTTGTTGATCAGAGGGTTCGAGGCAAACAAGGGATTTTGAAAAGATAGTAAGTGTGGGGAGACCTCTAAACCTGTGTCTAATCTCAGAAATCCCCTCCATGTGACTCAGGACGTTCAGTGAGTAAAATAATTTCTGTGTATCTCATTTTCTCCATCATTAAACCAGATGATAACAACACTTGCCTGCTTGGACTGTACTAAAGATTAAAATAAAACATATTTAGAATCTCTCATGGAGTGAGTGATAAAATGGCTGATTAACAGATACCAGTTCAATGATTTCCTCAAAAGACACCTCTTCAAGTAAACATACATAATATTAAAGAACAGAGGAGCCATTGTGAAAGTGTTTCAGAAATGGAAGAACCGACATGCGGAAGATGCTTCTTGAAAAAAGGAAAAATAAAATGTGTGTGTGTGAGAGAGAGAGAGAGGGCAATTTGGTCTTGAATGAGTTCATAATAGTCCTTGATTATATTTGCCGAAGGATTCGGAAATAATAGAAGCAATTAACCCAATAAGGTACGTGTTATTTAATAAAAATATTTTACATAAAGAGTGTTAATGTTACAGGAAGAAGGGAAAAGGCCATATCTCCTACCACTAAAACAACACAAGGGACACAGAAGTTTAACTCATATGGGTCCCTAAAACACCTGTTTACGATCTTCAAAATTAGCTCTTTCCTAAGTTAAAATGAAAACAACTCTCTTATGAGCTGTTTTTAGTGAGAGAGTTAGTAAGATGTTCATTTAGCAAATGAAACTCCTTACCTAGTTCTACGTGGAAAGGTTAGAATGAAGGAATCTGAGTAGTTTGATACCAGTGGGAAAGCCATTCATTACTGGGCTTTGAATTTAAGCCCCAGTAGTGGTCCAGACAATTGCTGTGGGTAAAAAGCACCTCATAGCCTTACCGATGGCTTATCAAGAGCTCAGAAAGAATTCTGAACTCTTCTGAACATTTCCCAAAGTGTGTCTCATGAGATGCTTTTTAAAAAGAGGACTCTTGGATGAAATGCTTGGGAGTATAGCACACTATTTTTTGTAGCCTTCCAATGCATATTAAAATGCATGTTAGCATATTTAAAACTCTGAAAAAAATCCTGTGTTGAAGATAAATTGTAACTGGAGGTTTCTTGGTTTCTTTGTTTAGTTTATAGTTTGAAAGTTGTGTATTACCATCGGTCTCGGAATGGTAGTGATAGCAGATAACCTTAGTCATTAGCACCCAAGATTTTTGAGCGTTTACCAGTTCCCAACAGGAAGAGTTCAGTCTGACTCATTTCAGTCTCAGTATTGTATGTAGGAACATGGATGCTGAACATGGAGCCTTCTTGGAAAGTAGAACTTGAAGGCAAAAAAAAAAAAAAAAAGGATAAATCCCAGGCTCCCAAGGCAGCCACAATATTTGTTAGCAGTTGTCAGCTGCTATTATAAAGACTTTTTTTTCACTCAAGTTCAAAAATTTGTCAACTAGTTAAACCAGATTAACTCCCTCTCTCACTATTTCTAAAGGTTTATTTGCTGTCTTAGCATAGAGACTAGACCAGGTTTTAAATCCACTGTCCTCAAAATTGTGCTTACATTGGACCACTGCTGCTAAGCGCTGAAACTCTCACTGTGGAACCAGGGGGCTCAGGACACCGATGGCACTTGAGTGTCTCTGGTGGGACAGTCAAGTGGCAGGGGTGAGACTCTAGTGGAAGTCATGGTCTACCAGGCTCTAAATATCTGAGCATACCTGTGAGGCTGTTCCTGAATAGCAGGCTGGAGGTGGTGACAGAGCTGAGTGCGTCTCTGCCTGCCATAGTGAAGACCTTTCAATGGTAATTGAAGGGCAATGTTACCATCACTCAAAAGGGCTTCATGCACAGAAAGCTGAACTCTAAATGTTCTAGCTCTTTGCACACAGCACTTGGAGTTTACATGTAAAGCCACTTTTTCAAGCGCCAGCAAGCTCAGAGAGCACCATTTCAGTTCTCATTTCTGAATCAACTATCTCATTGACCCAAAAGGCTCCCTCCTCACCACCATACTTTTCTTGCTCCCTGATGACCAAGTTCTACAGGTTTAGAATGGTCCTTTGATTTTGTCCTTTGTTTATCACCTAAAACTTATTTTTGATACTTTTGTTTTAGGTAAGTGAAGCCAACTAAACTTATATTGAAATATCTAAGAAGAGCCATTCAACTTATTATTTGCAAAAACAGGAAGTCTATTTCAAGGTTATTTTCTGTCCTTGCCCATCTGTGAAGTCTTGACAACTCCTCTAGCTAAGAGAGATTTTAAAAAAATTTTAATCTAGCATATCTTTTTTAGTACCCCCTACGTTAGAGTTTAATTATATTTAAACTAGAGTTTTCCAAACTTATTTTGGCCCTTTTAATAGCCCCTCAAACTGGGGTTCTGCAGAGTGTAACAGTGCTTGACTGCAAGGTGCATTATTTGGTATTTGCATCTTATAAAACTATGTAAAGTAGAAAAATGAGAGCAGATAACTAAACTTTCCCATGCCTCATTTCCCCCATATCCTAAATTGAATTAATAGAATCTGTCATATTTCTTTCTGTCTGTGACCTTGGGGAGTTTCAAGTAGAAGTGACTTGTAAAAAGATTTTATATTTTGTATATTCATTTACTCTTTCAGACAGGAAAGTGAGGTTAAAGACATGATATATTTTATTTATAAAGCTTCCTTTGAGTCTTACTAAGTCACGAATGGCTGTTCAAACAGCGTCCCATCAGCTTTATTTTATCAGGGAAACTGAGGCAGAGTATTTATATGCTCATAGTCATTAGAGAATGAACTGATAGAAGAAATATGATCATCTTGTAAGACTATTGGTGAATTCCAAGTGCCATTGTAATTTGAAGTGTCCAAAAACAAAACCAAGCCGATTTGTCAAGGAAATCTTTTTAAAATGCTGTTGCTTATCTAGTTTTACCTACTTCAAGTGTTACTGAGTCCAAACTTGTACTGCTTACTGCATAACAGATCAATAAATCAAGAGGCAAGTTGGAGTTGTCCGGAAAAGGAATAGCGACTTTATTCAGAAAACCGGCAAACCAAGAAGATGATGGACTAGTGCCTTAAAGAACCACCTTGCTGAAGTTAGAATTCAGACTTCTTTTATACTAAAAGGGGAGGGAGTAAAGTCAAACATTTCCTGTTTCTGGTCAGCCTCCAGAGGGGATGTGTTAATTCCTTTCTTCCTGCAGTCATTTGCAGATGGACCTGGTCAGGATGTTTCCTGTGAGCTAAACAAAGGTATTTTAGCTTAATGTTCATTACCTGGGAGACAGAGATGGGCCACTATGTATAAGTTAAGCTATAGGCAACATCCGTTTAGGAATTAACTTGTACCAAAAGTGATAGTATACAAAGGTTAAAGTAAAAGAAACAGATCCAATAGGGAGTCAGATTTGTTCTTCCCTATTACAAACAAGTAGCAAAGTTATGACCAAAAAATTACTTTGTCTAGATACCTACATATCTTGTTGAATCTGAATCTTGAAATCACTCTTATTTTATCTCAAGAATGAAACCTCACATTATAGATCTCTGTCTTCCTTGAGGAAAAAAAAAATCTGTTTCTCTGAGTTTCTAGAGATTTGTAACTCAGTCTTCCCGAATTCTCTCTCCTTATTGACTCACGCAAGCTCTACTTGGAAGTCCAGCAGTAACACATGTGTTAGAGGGAAGGGATGCGTGGGCTGGGCTGAAAGAACCATCCAGGCTTATAGTGCTGACTTCTCAAGTTTTAGGAATATGCAAATGTTCAATTCACAGTCTTTACTATGGGGATATTAAATGTCTTTCTTCCCAAGTCTCTATATGCTTGATCAATCTGGGGAGAACCATGGAAGATCTGAACAGGGTCAGTTCTCTAACCCAAGTGTTTGGCAGCAAAATGGTCCCAAGACTTCTGTTTGGCTCATAAAAGACCATAGTTTTGTTAGCTAGTAAAAATTAAGCAATAATTTGAGATCGTAGTAAAGAGGCTTGTTTTCAAGTCAGGGCCTGGAAAGTGAGGGACAGATTAGGGTGCCTGGATTGTGACAAGTAAACCAAAGCAAATAAAACTACACAGAGAAAGGAAAAATAATGCAAGACAGGTAACAGCTTATTTTGAAAAAAAAAAAAATACTTCTTTCAACTAGAAACATTGTGTCCCATGATTAGGACATGGATCCAACCCAGTTTGTCCAGTCTTTATTAGGAATGATTCCAGCCCTGGGGGGGTGTGAAGTTTATGGTACCCATAATTATTTAGAATTAGGCAATCAGATATCAATTCTTATCATTATTAGGAGACATTTTTGTACCTGCAATCATTGTAATACATAAATTATTAAAACAGTGTTCGTAAATGAAGGAACTACTTATTTCTTTTCATACTAGATTTTTACAACTTAATTTTTTAATGCTCTGCAAGGCTGTATTGGTGGTAAGGAATAAAGAGTAAGGTATTTAAATGATTGATTGAAGTTTTATTCCTCCAAAAGCTTTACTTTTTATTTTTCTGGTTATTGATTTTCTTAGTTCTTTTGTATTAAGTAACACAAAGGTATTTAAGATACCTATGTTAAAGACCTTTATTTTCCAACATCTCCAAGGTGAAATTTGTATTGTCGTCCACAATTCATCCTTTTCAATCATAACACAGGTGGGAAAGGCTGCATATCAGCAGATTTGGCTCTGAAAAAAAGCACGCCGCTGTGATGTGGTGTCTGGTGTGATAGTAGAGATCCTTGAAAACCTGTTTGCTTTCCAATGATTACTCTCCTGTTTATTCCCCAATACCACGTTGATTAAATCTAACGTAGCACCTCTTGATTAAACTTGCTTTATTCAGGTTCATCCTCGGCTGCTTTGAACTGGAGCCTAAATTTGGACTTATTCCCACAGATCTGGCATTAAACATTTTTGCAGTGAGTGCTGTATGTCTTTCTTCACCTTTCTTTGGCTGAGATTTTACCCATCTACTTAGATCTTACCCTACGCAGACGGATCTTATTATAAAGGGTCTGAGCCAGAGAAATAGGCATGGACAAGTCTCTGGATACCTTCAAACGATTTGCTAAAGGCGCAGCTCGAAATAAAGAGGTCACATGGTTTGGATGTCATAGTAAACCACACCACTACTGCGATAAATCAGGATTGCTAAGTGTGAGAACAGTTTCAGTAGACATCTAAGTTCCTGCATACTCAGTGTTCTTTCTCATTCTCTTGGAAAATGCACTCTATTTTTATAAAACCATCTCCTTTCCCACCCTACTTTTGAGAACTCAAAGGCTGTGGCTTATCCTTGGAATAATTATCTAGATTTATTTTCAATAAGTGGAATCCTGGTTCCATGAATAGAATAGAGGAATGTTTACTTATCTTTTTATGCCTTTTTTCCTCTCATAAAAGCATCATGGCCTTTGTACACTGAGTTTTCCAAGGACCTCCCCAGACATGGTTCTAACCTACCTCTTCACCAGAATACATCTCTGTTTAACAAGAGCTCACTATGCACTATTTTGCAATGTGCATAAATAAATGGTCCTTGGCCATATCTCCCTAATAAAACAGCAGAATGTTTGAGGGCAATGACCATGGGAGGCACATTGTTACAGATTTCTACAGCATTATATACATAGTAAGCCCTTATCATGTTATTATCCAAATGAATTTAAGGGAAAAATTATCTTTTCTTTAGGTTTTCAAATCAGATTTGCAATTTTCACTTAAACTATACTTCCTACTGGAAAACATTACATTTTCTTTTATTTTTCAGAAAACAATTAGTCATTAAGAATACCGAACCCCCAAGGGCAGAGAAAAAATTATTTAAACCTCACTGCATGTGGTTTGAAACAGGATTTTCAAACTGGGGAGACTAATCAAGCATATTGAATGTTCTAAATGTATTTTCTATTAAATAGGGACTGCTCTAAGGCCAACTGCTCACACCCGTGTCTTTAGATTCATTAATTAACTAGCTGCTGTGCAAAATTCACTCTGAAGAAATAAGTTAACTCAAGATAATCCAGAAATGAATTGCCTTTTAGGACCAGAGCCTTAAATCCTCACCACATGCCCACAATGTGGAATGGCCGCAGAACTGCAAGGCTAGGGCTCTGTGAAATAACAGGGATGGTATGTGATTGAGAATGTGTGTTTTTTGTGATGCTGACTTCATCTCCACAGATTTTACCTTCTTGATTTAATTCAATTCAATTCTTGGTTCAATCAAATGTTTCAAGTTGTTTTCTTAAGTAGATGATTAAGTCATTTAAAACGTTGGAACCAGCTAAGCAATATGAATTGGAGTGAGTAATTCCAAAGAAAAATACTAACTCTGCCTGAGACTGCCTTTCTATTTCTTGTGCAATATTTCAGTCCTTATCTTGTTTGCCTCTCTTATGCCATCATAAATTCATAATTGGATCTGTTAGTGACTATACCTCCTCATATAGACATACACAGGGAAACCAATTCTGGTGTCAAATCTGATTACAATAGAATACTCACCAGCAGTAGTCTTCCCCCTACCATCTGGAAGTGAGACAAGAAGGGGGCAGGGCACAGCCATTCAAGGAATGATACAGCAATTAACATCAAATTGGTGGGAGATTCAACCCCCATACCCCCAGGCACCATGGCAGTCCTAAGGCTGGCCACAAAAGGTCAAACAGTGGGAAACAGCCAACTACCTGGGAATCCCAGACCCTTCCCCAGGCTAGCTCGACTGGTCCTTAACACTTATTAGCATATGAAGCCACTGAGCCCATAAAAACTGGCAACACTGCGCCACCTCGTGGCTGCTGCTCCCTCTCCCCCCAACTTCGGAGACGGCCCGCACTCTGTCCGTGGAGTGTGTACCTACTTTTACTCTAATCTAAGCACCCAACCCCCACACTTCGCGGACTTTCTCTTGCCTTTAGATGTATCTCTCTAAATAAATCTAGCTTTACTCAACTGTGGCTCACTCTTGAATTCTTCCCTGCGCGAAGCCAAGGACCCACTCTTGGCGGGGCATGTCCCAGGGGCTCAACCGAAGCCTGGGACATGGCCCTCCTCACGCCCCACATCCGTTTTTCCTGCATCAGGAGGACTGGAAAGTAAGGTCACTGTGCCATGTGTTCATTGACGGAACTGGGGGACGTTGCCCCTGGGGTGCGTCCTACTGCTTGTGGAACCCCCAAGTTACAGCAGCTCTTTTCTCTCATACTGTTATAATCTGTACTGGGTTTTGATCTTGAGACCATACCCTAAACTGAAATTCTCTTATCTATGGCTTTGGTAACTGGGATTTTGGTAGCTCTTATTCGAGTCCAATAAGACTGCAAAGTGCACGTGTGTGCAGTGGGTGTATAAGCATGTGTGTGTGTAAAAGTGAGGAGGTCAGAGATTGAATACGATTTCCCTTTGTTCAGTCATTCCTGGAGTCCTACTGTAAAAGAATCTAAGGCCTGCATCATGGAAGTTCTTGTTGGCATGCTCACACGATACTTCATGATACTGTAGCATATTCAATGATATATATGGAAACCTGCATAGCTGCCAATTGTGTAGCCACTTTTAGTAGGTTACTACCTTATAATTTGCATATCGCATATCCATGAGAATAAATGTGTCAACTAGTCGTGAAATCATTCTGTTTCCTTTCTTTGCATCACAATTTCCAATACTGGGGTCTTTTAAAATCTTACTGTTGAAGATAAAGAAAAATCAAGTCACAACAGCACATATATATATGCAATACCA
The DNA here is from genome assembly GCF_036321535.1 of Camelus dromedarius. Classification (NCBI taxonomy): domain Eukaryota; kingdom Metazoa; phylum Chordata; class Mammalia; order Artiodactyla; family Camelidae; genus Camelus; species Camelus dromedarius. Next base: position 40,483,718 of record NC_087444.1, read on the forward strand.
GATGGGACACACTTTCCAATATGGTGCTTTCTTCTCATTCTTTGTCCTCACACTGGCATTTAACTTTCCTAGACACAGAGGTGTGAATCCCCATTGCCATGTGCTATCTGCCTGAGAAAAGTGAGAACTGCTTTTACATATATTAACTCATTTTCAAGATACTATACAAAGCATGTGTTAGGTGTTTCCGCATGTATGATCTCATCTATCTGGAAACCACAAAGCACTTTTGTATGTAAGATTTTCCTAATTGTAGGACATCTTGTTGTCAGGCCTTATCCATCCATTTTACATATGACTGTATCACTCAAAATCCCCTTTGAAGACCAGGAAATGTTGCTTTGGAAGGATGGAGAGTAACAAACAGGAGTTGGACTGACAAAGCGCAGAAAACACCTGGAATAGATGAGTCAGAAAGCTTGCACATAGAGGGGGGGCAGAGGAGGGTGTTTTTGGCAGCAGGAGCGCACTTTTTTTCTCACTTAATACATTTCCAAATGTAGTTAGCAAACCTGAGACGAATGCACTTATCAGAATAAAATGTTTCCATTCGTATGAAGACATAACAATTTCTCCTTCATTACTGCCCATCTAAATCACTAAGAAGAGACTATCAAAATTGTCTAAGAAAATAATACACTCCACATGAATATTAGTATAAATCCTGATTTGATAGGTAGACAGATAGGTAAATGGTTAGATAGATAGTTTTCTTACTCAAGGATTTAAAAAAAAAAATCTATCATAGGAACATTTTAATAGATTTTATTTGAAGAGAGGTGATGCTCCTTTTTTGCTCCCAAATTTTTCAGTGGTTCCCAACTGAAAGGTAGTATTTAAACTTCAAGCCCACAAAGTCCTTCATGCTTTCCTCCCTGAATTTTTATCCAGCCACACCTTCTGATCCTGCTCCTTCCTCCAGGTCTCATCTCAGATATTTGTATCTGGCAATGCTGAATATATTTCTACATGACTGAGCACACTAAGATCCACTTCCCACCTCCACACTTTGTAATATTATTCCCTATGCCTAAAATTATTTTTCTCTTCTTTTCCAATCTGAAAGTCCCCACATATCTCTCAAAACTCAATTCAAATGCTACTTCTACTTTGAATCTACTTGATACCTTCAAAAGACCGAGGCTCTTCCTCCATGCTCCTCTTGTGCAGGAGGTCTATTTAACCAATTATCTGGTGTGCAGTGGTTTTAATATTTTCAAGTCTGCCTTCCCACTAAAGTCTAAATCTGAATCATGGACACTGACTTATCTTTCTTCTTCAGTGTCTGCTGCTGTCCCTATCATATCGTAAGTGCTTCGTGATTTCTTTGCTGTCTAAACAAATGATAAATGGATGGCTGGATGGATGGATGATGACTTTAAATGTATAAAGCAAGAGAGTCATTCTAACAAGAAAGTTTTGTGGAGTGTGAGTATAAGATCACACTTGTTATCAAGAATAGAATGACCTATGTATGGTACAGTTATAAAATTTCTAAACTTGATTACATTGCAAAAATGATAGATTTCAACACGGTGAAAAAGAGAAGACAGAGACAAGAATTATTTTCTCTGTCACAATGCTCCCTGATAATTAGATTGAATGCTAGATAATTCTATCATCCTAGAAAAGTAAGCTATTGGGCACTTAAATTTTAACTTTAAATTACTTTAAACTATTATTTTTCCCTAAAACTGAATTGATAGCATGTCCTTTGATGCAGGAAAAATGGATGTGGGGCGTGAAGAGGGCCATATCCCAGGCTTCGATTGAGCCCCTGGAATGTGCCCCACCAAGTGTGGGTCCTTGGCTTCGCACAGGAAAGAATTCAAGAGTGAGCCACAGTTGAGTAAAGCTAGATTTATTTAGAGAGATACATCGAAAGGCAAGAGAAAGGCCACGAGGTGTGGGAGTTGAGTGCTCAGATTATAGTAAAAGTAGGTACACACTCCAGAGACAGAGTGCAGGCCACCTCCAAAGAGGAGGGAGCAAAAGGCGGCCATGAGGTGCAGTGTTGTCAGTTTTTATGGGCTCAGTAGCTTCACATGCTATTAAGTGGAAGGACCAGTCTAATTACCCTGGGAAAGAGGCTGGGATTCCCAGGAAGTTGGCCATTTCCCACTCTTTAAACAAGTGTGTCTAGCCTTGGGACTGCCATGGTGCCTGGGGCATGTTATTCACCATGCTAATGTATTACAATAGGCCTGTAATGAAGTTCAAGTTCTACTAGAAGTCAAATCCCCTACCATCTTGAGCCTCAAGGCCTACGGGGGTTGAATCTTTCACCATTCTGGTGTTAATTGCTGTGTTATTCCTGAATGGCTGTGCCCTGCCCCCTTCCTTCTCACCTTCACTATAAGTATTTTTAAAACAACATCCTAAGAAGAGTTAAATAATGTATGGCTCTTTTCTTAGAATTGGTAATCTATTCTAAAATGTAATTAATACTGAAAATTAAGGGAGGAATGTTCATTTCAAATAATGGTAATACGCACTATATTCAAGGTTTTCTTTTCCCCCTGCATTTTTTTCTCTCAATGAAAAACTAAATGTTTTATTGCCTCTTTGGGGGTAAAAAGGTGTTCATTTTCCCTATAATTATTAATTAATTTGCTTTGAAAACACTTTTTTTTAAGCATTCTAGCTGTTTGTAGTAATTACACACAGAAAACTAGTACACACAGAAGGTCATTCTCCAACATCTGGAAATGGAAACAGAGATTCTTGTTAATTAGAATAACTTACAGATGAAGCCAAGCCTACTTGGTAAGCAGGTGTTTGATGGTTTTGCGCAATCAGGGGACGGGCAGAGAGGAGAAACCCAGGGCAGGGTGTTAAGGGCGTGAGACAAAAAGGGGAAAAGCGATTCTAAATCTTAATGTCTTTCAAAAAGGGCCGTCTTCAGAACCATGGTTGTGGTCAAAGGGGTGATGCTTTTAAAAATGCTATCCTCTCAGATGACTTTTTCCTTCAAGACAGAGATGCTGTATCTGTAGTGTTGATAACGCACAGCCAGGAGGATTCTGGTCTGCTGCAGGCTGTCATGCTGATGTGTGGGGCACCAGTCAAAACTTTTTTCAGAAGATTTAAGGTAACGTTAACCTGCCAGTTCTCCTCCCTCAGTCAAAACCTCTGTTCAAGGCCCCAGGCAAGCCCCAATCCCCAGTCACTAACCGAGGTGTTTGTCACCCCTGGGGTGCCCTCTGCCTCAGGCCCAGCAGGTGTTGTTTAGTGACAGATCAGTGAGGCAAAACATTACGCAGTGATGAAAAACAGCCCTTGAGCTCCCGTTCAGTGTCCTTACCCCTTTGTTCTCCATTAGTGGCAAACCTCTGGGATTCATTTAGATGTAATCATTTGTTACTGAGGGGCAGCTGCCTTTCAGACAACAATGATGAAGTCACCTTTGAAACAAGTGCAAATGAGGAGAAGTCATTTTCCAATATACCCTCTTAGGACTGCTTTGGATAAACCGTTGCTTGCGCGGAATGCAGATTATATTCATCAAAAACAAATGAGAAATTTTGACTTCTTTTCTTTTTTTTTTTTTTCTCCTTAGGAAGTTAATTGGCTTATATTTTGGAGTTTCTAATAAGACTTAATTCGGGAGATAAGGGAATAAGAAGACATAAATGCATGAAGTTTTAAGGGGGTCTTGTGTGTACTGGTGCCCTGATACATTTGATTACATCTTTTATTTTGCTTCACTTTAGTTACTTATGGGAAAAAAATTCCTGGTTAAATCTCATGCACTCTGTTGAAAATAGAAGTTTTGACTGCAGTCTTCTAATTCTCTAAGGTAAATTATTTGCAAATTTAATAGGACTGGTTCCCCTGGGCTCTTGCAACTCCCTCTGAAGTCAATGACTTTGGTGCAGACTTTCAGATCTCAATATAAGTAATGTCCATCTCAGCCTTGGAATGACGATCAGTATTTTGTGATTTCTTCCACATAATTTAATCCATTAGATTTATTGGTAATGCCAATACCAAACATCAAACCTTTAATGAAAATGAAGATTAATATTTGGCCAAGTAACCTCAAATCAACAAATGTCTGAAGCATTTGTGTTGCCTGCATTGAACATTGATTTTTCTCTCCTGGAAAACAATCTTGCACAGTGGAGAATGCTCACCTGAATCATATTCCTTTCCACATGAGTAGGAGGAAAGTGCTTTGAAACAGGCATACAGGCATCAGGGAACAGGATCTCTTTGGACCTCAGCTATGCCTTTGCTAACAATGCAAGCCCAGGTTAAAAGGACATTCTACGTTTCACACGCATTCCATTTTTCTCCCAAAACACCTCATTGAGTTAGTTAGAGCAGACATTACTTTGTTTTAATTTCCTTTATTGTGCTGATAGATGTGTATATATTATATATGTATATATGTGCATGTATGTGTGCATATTTTCACCAGTTTTAATGGACAATTTGGTGAGTTTGACACATGTATATAGTGGTATAACCACCCCCAGTAACCATGATATCAAGATCATTTCTATCACCCAAAACGTCGCACCCTGCCCCTTTTGCAAAATGTCTCATCTTCCCTGCTATCCCCTGGACTCTGACAAATCCTGACCTTCTTCATATCATTACAGTTCTACCCTCTTTAAAGTTTCATGTAAATGGAGTCATGCAGTGTGTAGTATTTGTTTCTCCCACCTGGTATAAATACGTTTGTGATTCAGCCACGTAGTTGGAGATGTCAGCACTTCTGTGTTTTTATTACTGAGTAGTATTCCTTTGCGTGGGTGTACCACAGTATTTTTATGCATTAACCAGGTAATGACTGTGGATTTTAACCAGGTTTTAGCTACTATAAAGAAAGCTGCTATGAATATTTGAACATAAATCTTCATAGATTTTTTTTATCTCTTGGGTAACTACCTAGGTCTCGAATTGCCAGGTTAGATGATAAATGAATGTTTAAATTTATGAAGAACAGTCAAGCTGTCTTCCAAATTTGATTCACTGGTTTTTATTCCCGCTGGCAATGTATGAAAGGTTCAATTGCTTTTACAGTCTTGCTGAAACTTGATATTGTAAGTCTTTAATTTTAAATCTTCTAGTAGGTAGGTGCTACTATCTCATGGTAATCTTTATTTGGATTTCACACATGACTAATGATACTTTTCTATTTTTAATGAATTAATTTGCCCTTTGATATATTTTTTGATGAAATGTCTCTTTAAATCCTTTAGCCTTTTTTATTATTATTATTACAAAATCAGATATTACATCATTACTGAGTTGTAAGAGTTTTTGTGATTCTGGATACAAGTTCCTTATCAGATTTACGACCTGCACAGATTTCCTCCTTGGTTATGGTTTTCATTTTCATTTTCTTAATGTCCTTTGAAGAACTAAACTTACAAACTTTGATCAGGTCTAACATAGAACTTTTTTATATGTTACGCTTTATTTTCTTATTTTAAAATGTTTTTTCTAACCTAAGGTTGCCTAAGTTTTCTCCTATGTTTTCTTTTTGAAGTTTTACAGTTTTCACACCAACAGTTAGTTTTCAGATTCACTTTGAGATAATTTTTACATAGAAGAAGTAAGTATTGGGGTTCAAATTTCACATACTGATATTTAAATGTTACAGCATCGTTGTTGAAACAATTGTCCTTTCCCATCGAATTATCTTTGTACCTTTGTTGAAAATTGACTCTAAATGTGCGGGTCTATTTTTGAACACTATTCTGTTACTTCATCTACCCGTCTTTCCTAATGCTAATAACATTCTGACTACACTGCTTTAACTTTATAGTATATAATGAAATCAAGTATTGAAAGTCCCAAAATATTAAAATCAGCCTGTTCATTTTTATGTAAAAACATTTTGCTAGGATATTAATAATGATTCAGTTGAACCTATAGCTGAATTTGGGGGAAATAGACATCCCTTAAAGTATTAAAACTTCTGATTATGAATCTTCTGATTTATTTAGGTTTGACTTTAATTTGTCTTGGGAAGGTTTATAATTTGCAGGATATAAGTCTTGTATGTATATTTTTCTAAATTTTATCCCAATATTTATTAATTTTTAAGCCATTGTAAATAGTATTGTTTTAATTTTCATTTGCTCACTGGTAGTGTAATAAAATAAAGTTGACTTTTTTATAGTTTTTTGCAGTCATTTTTCATGTAGCCTTACTAAACTCACTTATAAGTTCTAGTAAAATTTTTAGATTCCTTAGGATTTTCCATATAAACAAACATGTCATTTGTGAATAAAGACAGTTTCCAGAATTTTTATATTTTCCATTTCTTTTTCTTACTTAGTGCTTGCTGGGGCAGTCAGTACAAGTTTGAACAGAAGTGTCACGTAGGGGTCCCCACTGTATTCCTGATCATAAGAGGAAAGAATGAAGTCTTCCGCCATCAAGATGACAACTGTAGGTTTTTCATGGATATCCTTTATCAAGTTGAAGAATTTCTCTTTCATTCCTTTGATGAATTATGTCAAAAATGTTTTGCATCTATTATTATTTTTTAGCATATGAATATAGTGAATTACATTGATTTTGAATATTAATCAACTTGTCCTTCCTGGGATGAAATTCTTGTTCACAATTCAGTTTTTTATATACTGCTGAATTTGGTTTGCTCATATTTTACTAGAGAATTTTTCTTTTATATTTACAAGGGTTATTAATCTGTAGTTTTCTTGAAATGACTTTGCCCAATTTTGGAGTGAGAGTGATGCTAGTGTCATAAAAGGGTTGAGAAACGTGTCTTCTGTACTCTGGATGAGTTCGTGTAGAATTGGTACTAATATTTCTTATATATGTAGTAGAATTTGCCAATGAAGCCATCTGGGCCAGAAGTTTTATTTGTGGAAAGGTTTTGAGTAGGGATTTAATTTACTTAAAAGATATAGGGCTATTCATGTTATTTCTTCTGGAGTCAGGTTTGGTAGTTCGTTATCTTCTAAGAAATTTTTCATTTCATCTAAATTGTTGAATTTATTAGCATACTTTTATTCATGTATTGCCTTCTTATACTTTTAATGTCTGTAGGATCTGTAGTCACGTATTTGCTTTTATTCCTGATACTGGTCATTTAAATGTTCTCTATTTTATTGTATTGTGTTTCAGAAATGCTCTATCTTGGTGAATGTTCTATGTGCAGTTCGAAAGAATGTGTATTTTTCTTTTTTGAGGCTTTATATTTTTAAAACATCAATTAGGTTAGTTTGAGTGATAGAGTTATCAGTTCTCTGAGATCCTTACTGATTTTCTTTTTACTTTTTTGACAAACTGTTGAGAGGGGAACATTGAGATCACCACTTAAAGTTGTGGATTTGTCTGTCTGTCTCTTTTCACTTCTGTCATATTTTGTTTTCTGTACTTTGAAGCTGTTATTAGATGCATACATATTTAGGTTTGTTCTGTTCTCTTGATGAATAAACTTTTTTCTTTTATCATGTGAAATATCCTTTATTTGTGGTAATGTCTCTTGCTTTGAAATCTGTTTTGTCTAATACAGACACTCCAGATTTTTCTTTTATTCATATTTGTATATAATAGTCTTTTCATCCTTTTATTTTAAACTTTATGTGTTTAAAGTGGTTTAAAGTACCTGTTTTTGTAGCCATCATATGCTTTTGGGTTGTTTTTTTAAATAAAATCTAATAAGCTCTTTTTGATTTTATTTAATTTTCTTACCAGCTGATTTTAAATCTTTCATCTTGCTACTTATTTTTGTTTTTCAATTTGTTTCCTCTCTTCTTTATTCCCTCTCTTTTATCTGTCCTCACTTTTTCTTTGAGGGGTCTCTGTTTCCACAAGGAATCTTGCAGATTAATAGAACTTTTCAGAATTTTATTTTATCTCCATTACTGACTTTTTAGCTGTAATTATTTTGTTTTATTTTATTTTTAATGGCTTCTCTAGCGTTCACAACATACATCTTATCATGTTTTCTTTCAGGTAATATTGTACTATTTAGCATACAGGATGCAGTCCCAGCTGAGTCACCTCTAGGGTTTATTCCCAAGCGTATGAAGGTTAGTACCCAGCCAGAGCCTCCATGGCTCCCTTCTCACAGGTCTCAGGAGCTCTCGTTCTGGACAGAGTTGTCCTTTTCTTTGTTTTGCCTTCCCCACAGCACCATCTCTGCTTTCTCAACTCGGTGAAACCTCTGGACCATGTATAGGTTCACGCTCCCTGTGCTCTGTCCTGTAAATTCTCCCCTGGCACTAAGCGGAGGCAACTGTAGGGCCTGCCTTTTTGTTGTCCTTCTCTGAGTGTTCACTGTCTTATGCAGCCTGTTGTACAATATCCCGAAATCTGGTTTCACATATTGTATTAACCATGTTTAAAAGCTACTGTAAGTCTGATGCTGTAACACCTACCCTGCATGCATACGCTGGGCATGTCTTGTTACGGGCAACCTGCTAACATGCATGAAGCACCTTGTCTTAACCTTGCCATGCCTTCCTTGTCACCGCTGCCTCTCTTGAGAGGAGTTGTCCTTTCTGTTTGAAAAGGGGGTGCATTTTTCAAACAGAAACCAACCAATGCAGAGGCCGCACCCCAACCACTTCCTAATATTGGGCTTTTACCGTCTGAACCATTATGCACCTGCCCCAATAACCCAGGGCCACATACCAGACAGCTAGGAGCAGCTCTTATGCCCCAGAACCCACAGAAATTATTCAAACTAGTCAGTTCTAAGCCTACTTACCCCAGTCCACCTGTTCCTTCCCGCAGAAACTACAATAAGAGCCTTGCCCACAGCTCTTCCTCTCCCGCTGCCACCTGACTGGCCCTGGCGTCTCCTGGTGCCCCCGACTCAGCCACCGTGGTGTGGTCTGAACCCTCCTCTTGGGAACAGAGAGTAACACACTACCTTTTCAATGTCAGTTATCTCATGACATGTTGGCTTTATCATACCTTAAATTTTCTATTAACACATTATATTTTAAAGCATATATTTTTCGAGTTGTCTGGTTTTTAAAGTGGGAGGATAAACCTGGTTTTTACTCCATTATGGCTGGAAGAGGGAAAAGGTACTACTTAACCACCATTTTAAAGAAAATGCTGCTCAGAGAATTTGTCAACTATCAAGGACACACAATGAGTAACTCTTTCCCTATGCATTCAGTGTATTTGTTTAGTGTTCTTATGAAAACATACTTAGCTACTGTAGGTTAGGTTTTGTTACTGTGTTTGTTTCCTGAGGCTGCTGTAACAAATTACCGTGAACCTGTGACTTAACTCACATTTATTCTCTGATGGTTCTGCAGGCCAGACGTCTGAAATTAGCATCACTGGCCCCAAATCAGTGTGTGGGCACAGCCACACCCCCTCTACAGGCTCCAGGGGAGAACCCCTTGCTGGCCTCCTCCAGGTTCTGGGGGCTGCCCACATTCCGTGGCTTGCACTTGCTTCACTGCCATCTTCAAGGCTGGCATTTTCAGTTCTCTCTCTATTCCATCTTCACGTAGCCTTCTCCTCTGAACATGTATCAGATTTCTCTCTGCCTCTCTCTTATAAGGATACTTATAAGAGATTGCAGTTAGGAGTCACCCTGATCATCCAGGACAATCTCCCCATGTCAGCTTCCTTATAATTACATCTAAAACAATCCTATCTTGTGATAAAATATAACATTCATAGTTCTGAGGAAATAGGACATGGATTCCTTTTGAAGGAGTTATTTTTTCAACCCTGTACAGTTGCCTTGTTTTTATGTTTTGTTCTGTTTGTTTTTGCCAGCATTTCATTTTGCCCACTGTCACTATTAACTGCAGAATCAAACTGATTTCTCTGAACAGTCATGATGCTCAGTAGATACCTCTCTGGAGATTTGAGAGAACAAGGTAACAGCTGAAAATATTAATAGTTTCCCAGTAGACTAGCATGAAACAAAATTAAAATCTCTTTTGCATCAATTTCCTGGCTTCCTAAGTTTTACATTTGCCCTCTCTTTAGCTCTTCAAGTCGTGTAGGGAAGGGGATAAAGGGGATAAAATAAATCATTCAGTTTAGTAACAATGACAACAACAAAACTTACAGTGCCTTCTCAAATATGCAAAACTCTATGAAGGATTGAAAAAATCCGTAAGTAACAAAACTATGCAAAAATCTATGCTGGTTTCATAAGTTTTCAGTAAAATGAGAGTCTGGTACAAAGTAAGCAGTTAATAAACATATTCTAAAAAAAAAAGCGTACATGAACGAATGCATGCATAAATGGCCGAAGCAAGATGTTACTTCCTATAATGAATGTCATCTGTCACTCACAGGTACATACGAGTAATTATGTAACAGATATTTCCCTAATGCAACGATCCTAGAGTGTGACTACAAAACTTTCATGGTGAACTCATTATTATTTGTTTGCAGAATTTTTAATGTGTCTGCAAATAGACTTGTGATTCACTTTTAAAAAGTGAACATTCTTGAAGAGAATGAAAATGCTTCCCAACTAATATTCAGTTTTCTTCCAAAAACAATATATCTATACACTAAAGTGTGCACCATTCCAAATAAATTGTGTCATTCTCATAAGCTTTTTTTTAACTCTGTACGTTTTTACATTTGCAGATCATAGGAACCAGAAAAGATGAACCCAGATATGATATAACTAGTCAACTTGTGCCCACAATTACTATTACATGTAATGGCATCATCTTCCTAAAGTAAGTGTGGTTTGGGGTTAGGACTTTGCGCTGGGCTCTAGGGGCCAATCTCTAGGTCCCACGCTGCCACGTATTGGATGTATGACCTTGTACACATGACTTACTTTTCTTTTTTATCAAACTGTATCATGATGACAATCCAAGACTTATATATCTCAGATGGTTGTTTCTTAAAAAAAAAAACAAAAACTAGAGATGAATGTATCATCTGATTTTGGAGAACTGAACCTTGATACTTCTATATCCTGGGACTATTGCACAGTACCTGAAAAAATAGTAGGAATGCAATCTGTGTTAAATAGGGGTGCTCCTAAATGATTATACAGATGTAAGTTGCGATGTTCATCCATTTCCAAGGAGACTGAAAAAAAACAAAAACAAAATGAAAACCAGCTTGTCTCTGAATTTCTTCCACTATCAGCAGATATGGGAACCAGGCTTTAAGAAAATAAAACTGACCAACAAAAAAACACTAGCAGAGCCATTGGATTCTCTGGTGTGGATGTCCATTCAGTGATAAACAGAGAGGAGAGTAAAAAGCCTGAGTCTGATGAGAAAGCAGGAACGAGGTCTTGGATGGACCAGATGCTGACAGTAAACGAGAAAGGTAGGGGCCCGGGATGTAAATGGCATGTGGAAGCCAGAGCGAGGAGTCAAGTGGAAAGCTAGCTGAAACACACACAGAGCAAAACAATTAAGGATGGACGTTGAAGAGCAACGCAGAATTTAAAGGTTGGTTATGGCTAATCTGCCATGACTGGTCGGCGTGGTGTTCCTGCAATTCCGTGGGGCTAGGCTGAAAAATACGGCAGAAAAATGGCTGATATAATAGATGTACAACAAGCGTAAAAATCTGTTTAGCTAGATTAGCCATTGCAAGATCAGAATGATTAGAGTTTTGGAGAGAACTGAAGTATGGTATTCCTTTCAAAGCTCAAGCAGCCACAGGATAAAATGCTTGACAGGGAAATACTATCATAGAAAGTAACACTCTCTTAAAAGAAGCTTCCTTTTGTCCCCCCTCCATACACTCTTCTTTACAACTTGAAATAGGTAACCCTTTGTAGAGACATTTTGAGTGGCAGGCTTTGTGGTGCTATAGTAGACCTGAAAAAAAAAAAAAAAAAAAAAAAAAAAAAGAAGGAAAGAGAGAGAGGAAGAAAGAAAGAAATACAGTGCTGATATGCAATAATGTTTGGTTAGCACATAATGGTCATGCAGGTGAGCAAGGAGTGGGCGATCAATAAGATACCCAGTCATTGCAAAAATAAGGATACAGGGTAAATTCATTTTCTTCACCACGTGGATTTCAAGTTCATTTCTCCATAGGATGTGTTAAAAAGAATCCTGGTGCACTAACTTGCATTGTATGTACATCCTGAAGGGGAGAAACTTACCAAGAAAATGAATAGTTTCCACATTTAACAAATGACTGGTTGTAAATGGGCTGTATTGCTAAAGATGAAAATGTCAGAAATTTTAATATTCAATTACTGAGATAACAGACCATATTCCATAGTTAAAAAAAACTACTTCATTCCCAAGAAGTATTAAAAACTCATAGAAATATATGCACAGATATATATTTGTGTGCATATATGTATTTCTGTACACGTGTGGAAAGAAAAGTATTTTCCTTAGTTTTCTGTGGTTAGATAACCTCAACTATGCTGAAGCTTATTTATTTTCTCTTATAGATTATTAAGTGAAGGAGAAAAACATTATTATCATGCTAATTAATATTTGTGAAAGAGGAGTTATTGTGCACCAAAAAACATATATTCAGGTTTTATATATTTCATTCACTCAGCTGAAAACCATCAGCATTTTGAAAGTCACTTGAGGAGCTGAAAAGGTGATCAAGATACAATTATGAGTTTTCCTGGGCGTATCATCTTGGTGGAATGTTCAGATATGCAGGCAAAGCCTTTTGTGTGGAACAAAACACATGCTATGGGAGTTCACAGTTCATCCAGGGTACGGTCACTTGCAGACTGAGCATAACAAAATGATTTCCAACGCAGACACCAGATAGAACTCCATCTTCAAAAATTGGAAGGATTTATTTCTGACATGATTCAAAGGAAATTATACACCACCACTTACATAGTGTGTAACCTGAAATAATCATAGAAAAATATGCAAGTCCAGATTTTAAATGGCTCAAGATACTCAAAATTGGCAATGCCATGAAAAAGACAAACAAACAAATGATGGCCATGAGGTGGTTGTAGCTTGTGTGATCCTTGATTGGATCCTGAATTAGAGAGAAAGCACTTTTGGACTATTAAAGATATTTGAATATAAATTGAATAATAAATAATAATATTAAACCAACATTAAATTTGTCTAGGATATTCTGAGTTTTGATTCTCCAAGATGAGAACTTGAGACCGTAACTTGTGTGTGAGTAGCTGATTTTAAGGGTGATTCCAGGAAGAGAAATAGAGTGGAGAGAATGAGAGAGGGAAGAAAAGGCTTCATATAAGTGGTGCAGCTTTAATGGAGCTGTTTACTGTAAGTATCTGGGTAACTGCTACTCTAGAAAGTCTCTGGTGAGCTATGTAGAATGCATTCCAGAAACATAACGGAAAGACCAGGGGCTGGGAGAGTTACCCTCTGCGTCAAGACTCCTGCTGGTTGAGGGTTGCTTCCTGTGGGTATTACGTCACCTACATTTCCAAGTACATTTGCCAAAGTAAGTTCCAAAGGTGAAAAGTGTTAAGCTATGTGGCAAACTGCGTAAGATGGTAAGCGCTCGGTGTCAACGAGAATTAGCTAATGTAGTAGTGACTGAAAAACCGAATTGACAGGTGTAATAATAATACTGTGATAAGGAAAGATAATGCCCTTGTTTTCTGAAATAAATATTGAATTATTTAAGGGTAAAGTGTCAAAATGTTTATCACTGAATATCAAACAGATCTTGGGGGGGGGTGTGTGTGCATGTGGAAAGGGATGAGGGCAGAGACAGTTAAAGCCAATGTAGTAACGTCATTTTACCTTTCTATTAACTTCAATGTAAATTTAGAATTTTTCAAAATCAAAAATTGGGGAAAAAAAGATAGAATTTTAATGGATAGGTTTGGGATAATGGAAAGGTATTTTTTTCTTCAAAAAAGCCTAAGACTAGAAAAAGTGAAAAGTTGGGAACCTGCAAAGTAGAAAAACAGAAAGATGGATGATTGGAGTGTTTGGAATTATCAGTTTAGAGTTACAAGAGAATTTCAAATTAATTTTGTAATTGATGATAACTATTGGCTGTTAAAAGGAAGGACAGAAGATGTGTGTGTGTGTGATGTAGGACGCCTTCTCTCTCTGTCTTCTTTCTATGTGTACTGATGAAAGTAAGAGGTTCATTTTTAGCACTGAATCAAAGAGGAGGCTTCTGGAATAGTAAAGAAGTGAAGAATTAAAGCCCTGAACTTGGATAGAAATAGTAGTTTAAAAAAACTGACATGAATGTTAATAATAAAATATGATACATAAAGAATAGATGTCTTCTATATAATTGGATTCCAAGATGGTAAAGGAAAAGGAATCTTAAGTAACTAAATTTAGCAACATTTAAATCTTTGTGTCTCTGACCCCACCACATAATTGGTGATCAAGTTTTGATAAATAAGCAAATAAGGTTTATGTGACATAATAAAGGCAGAGCTTCGCAAGCTTCAACAAACATGGGGAAAAAGAGGAGAAGGAATTTCTGTGGAGAGGAGACAGTCAATGAGGCATTCAATTTTATGATATTTTTCAAGATGATGCCCATTCCTTTGAATTTATTTTAGGATTGGGATTTTTATAAAGCCTTTTGAAAGGGGAACTATGTGTAAGAATAGGAAGGAGTATTTAAACAGTATTTTCAATGGACCCAGGGCTTTGGTGTTCATCTGTGAAGGAACTTATTGGATGATGCGGGGACTAATGATATGGCAGGCTCCAAAGATACAAGATGCAAGCTTTTTAATAATACTCACACAACAGAGGATTCTGGATTGCAGGGGCATCTCCATACCAAAAGGGAATTAAGCCAAGTCCAGAGGCAAAATTACTCATGTGACGAGGGAGGAAGGAGGACAAGATGGATCAGGTTGCAGTTTAATTAATTGCTTTATGTGAATCACAATCGTGTACACAAATGTGTGGCAGTTATGACATGCCATTCACACATTTCTCACAGCATACTGTCAGGGCTTCTTATCAAATTAACTAGCTTGGGGGTTAGGGAGCCGAGATAATCAGAAAGGGCTTGGGAGAGAGGCCAATGGGAAGGATTTTGTGCGGTTTAAGGCACTTGTGTCAATGCTAATCCAAATAAAGTCGAGTTTATTTAAAACTAAAATGGAGTCTCTCAGGCATCATAAATAGATGGTTCCTCTCATTACAGACAAGAGTGGGCTTTTTTTACCATGGCAGCAAAATGCCAGCAGAGCCAAAATAGTAAAAGTAAGGGAGATGAGCATGGAAACACAAGGATCCAATAGGAAAGAGAGAGCTTCTAAAACTGAGGATGATGCCAAACAGAACAATGTCTTCACCATGTCTGTTATTCTGGGTGGTGGGCAGACTTCAGAAGGGCTTATGCATCCAACTTTAGAAGCATTCAGATAGCAGTCTGTGCGCTTCCCCGGTGGAGTGGTGGTTAGGGCGGTGGGTTTTGGAGTGCCTACGTCTGTGTGTGAATCCTGGATCATGCACTTACCAGTGTTGTAGTATTAAGTCATATAACTCTATAAGCCTATGTTCACTAATCTGTAAAGTGGGAATCCACAGTACCAAAGTAGAGGGCGAACACAATTTTATTCATTCCAAAGAACGAACCTAGGTGGCAGATACGTTTGTGAAAGATCATTTTCACATATAAGAAACGTGGATATGAAGAGCTGTTACTTTTTCAAAGTTATAAACTTGTAGTTAGCAGAGCTGGGATGGGAAACTAGGTCTGCCTTATTTCCAATTTCACTTTTTAAATTAATATATGATACAAAGTCCCCTTTTAAATAAAGTCTGTGTCAGTCAGAAAGGGATTGCTTAGGAAAGGGAACGAAGAGGAAGAGTCAAGGATGCCAGTGTAGACGGTGCTCATTCAAACACGATGGTGGAAGAGAATGCCATGGACAATGCAATGCAAATATAATGTCCCATTTCAAGGCAATTTCTATGCAGAAGCAGCTGAACTGGGTTTTCTTAGCCAAATGTCATGAAACATGAGAACAAGAACACATAACCCATCCTTCCCTGCCCCTAATTTCTTATCCACCAAACTGCTTTCTGACTGTAATTGTGCTTCTTAAAATAAGCTTGGCAATGGAGAGCAGTATTGAGTTTTCTAGATAATTAAACATCCCAGCATATATAAAATTGTGAGTATTTACCTCCACACATTCATCTCTTCTGAGAGGGAAGTGGGAAATACTAAATCCTTCCAGACCCCGCTGGAATAATGTTTCTGAGCCAGAAAGACCTAAGGTCGGACGCTGGAAGGCAGTGAACCCCACAGTTCCACTCCCTTTTGGGAGGCTTCGAGTCAGCCACGCACTGACTAGACACACTTTTCCTCATTTACTCTTACAGAAGTTCTTGCCTTATTTTGAAGATGACTAATTCTGGCTGCAGTGGGTAAAGGAACTGGCTCAGTGTCAATCAGTTATTTGATTTGAAGAGTTGTGCTTTGACCACATCTCTTTGGACCCCAGAGTCCATTTTATTTCTACTGCATCCCAAGAGTACTTCTACGAAAATCCAGGTTCTCGGGGTAACTTTGGAGGGAACATTTTCTACTTTCTGTTTTTTCATGATACCAATAATGGCAGATGGAAAGGGCTTGAGACAGAATCTGATTATTTTGTCACGATCAGAGATTATTCATCTGAAATCCAAATTCTAGCTGTTATATTTTTTCTCTGGGTTTCCAACTCTCTGACTTGGGCATGGGAGGGGACCAAGGCCATTCGCTCTGTAATGCTGCGTCTGTGTTGATGCTAAGGAGTCCAGTTCATTGTGTAGCCACTAGTTAGGTTGTGATCAGAGTGAAACATCAGGACTTAGAGCTTTCCTGGGAATTGCACTCACCTTCTCGTTTTCCTCCCTTCTTGGTCTCTTTCTCTTCATGCATTCATTTCTCTTGGGGCTGTCTTCCTCTGCCACCTTTATCAACACAGTTGTCTCTTGGAACAGTGACTCCTTTAGGTTTTGCATGTTTTGAGTTCTTCTGACTATACTGGCATGCTCTGGGCAGAAACATAAAGGAGACGTGTAAAAAAGTCAAACTCATTTACTTAGTTACTTTCTAACTCCTGTTTTACAAGTATAAAATCATGAAATATGCATGGGTTTCCAGCTTTTAAAAATTAATTAAAATCACTTTAATTGAGATGACTGCTTCCTATATTTCTTAAACACTGAATTATTTTGTCTTAAAATGAAATTCTACTTAAAATTGGAATGGAACACCCCCTACTATATGCTTGTTTCCAAGTACACCCTAATATATCCATGAGTGTTTTTAACTGTTCCTTGAATAGTTCTAGTGATCGCTCCTAACCATATCAAGGAGTTGATTTTTTTTTTTCTTGGATGAGATTACAGTTTCAGAATGTGCTGGAAATGACATCCCTGCATTTTTCAGCCGTTGAGCCTAATTTATGATTAGGAGCATCAGGGCAAGAAGCCTGATCTTTCTACTAACAGTCTTGAGATACTACTCCTTGTGTTGAAAGAGTTGGAAAACTATTGCCTTTCTTCATATGATTGTCCTTGAAGTCAATCAACCCTCATGTCTTACGAAATCAATTTGCTGTTAATCCACATATTCCTCATCCTGTCACTAATCTTTGACTTTACTCCTCCCTCTCGCCTCCCATTCTTCTCCTTTTCTTCCTCCCTCCCTCCCTTCCTCTATTCTTCCTTTCTTCCTTCCTACCTTCCTTCCTTCCTTCCTTCCTATTGTCCTTTTATTTCAAACTCCAACAAAGGAATATACAATCCTTTAAAATAAATATGAGTTTGTTGGATGAGACCTTGATTTCTGCTTGCCATGGTGTATATAGCTTCTACTTAAAGGTCATTGTGTATGTGTATTCTTTTGTTGTATGATCCTAACCATCTGTCCCAAATTCGTGGCATCTGCCTGCATTCTGTCTGGTCCTAACGCCCCTGTGTGGAAGGACGAATGCTGGAGTGCTACTGATTTATTTGGATTCAGGACTCAAGGTTGATTAAAGGTAGGAAAATTTGAATACCCTAATGATTCTCACCAGTTATCACCTGCAGAGCCTGTTAAAAGCCAGATTGCTGAGCCCTGTGCCCTGAATTTCTGATTCAGTAGGTATGCGGTGAGACCATAGAATTTTCTTTCCCAGCAAGTTCCCACAGGGTGTTGATTCACTGATATAGCCAGAAGGATACCAGTTCTGAGTAAATCATTGCATTCTAGGAGGTAAGTCAAGGATCTGAAATTAAGATTCCCGATCAGTTGCCACGTCTGATAAAAAAATTAAATGCCAGAAACAGGAGGTAAAGATAAGAGGTGACAGGTCTGGCACAGAGTGGGCAGTCAGGCAGGCAGGCAGGCCAAAGCAGTAAATCTTCAGGACTTGCATTATTAGAGCTTACTTTTACTTTTAGATGATTAATAAGAAATAACCTACGTTATTCAAAAAGTGTATTTAAGTTAACTAATAAATGTATAATGTAGACAGGCAGAAATTTAAAAATCAACTTAAAAAAAAAATCAGTGATAGAAACAACAGCGGAAGCCGGGAGCAGGTGAATCCATCTGCTCTCATTGATGCTGACCGTGTGTGCCCGGGAGGGTCCCCGGGAGTTACAAGCCCAGCAGGGGCAAGGACACCCCTCTTGTTTTGCTATTACCTATGGGTACACTGAAGACACATGCGGCATCTCCTCCCTGTAGAGTCTGGCAGCTGTGCAGTTGCTGGAAAGTGAGTATCCATGAGCTCCTCTGCATCTCAGAGGCTGAGGCGGGCGAGAGCTCACACAGAGTGTGTTAGCCTCGCTCCTGTAACTCCTGCAGAAAAGCCATCACCGACCATTCTGTTCTGTGACAGAAACTATTATCTTTGTGTCTCTTTCTCCGTGCCTGTGGCACTGAGGGTTCTCTAGGCCACCTTTCTTTCTTAAGTTTCTTGGAGGTGCTGCAAAATGAGAGGAAAAAATCTTGACTGCCTCTTGCAGAGTAGTTTAAAGAAGGGTTGCCTGCCTTCCAATTTATTTCCCTGCGTCTGACTTCCAAAGAAGATTGTCAAACCTCTTGGTGCCCATTTTCGGTAGCTTATTCGGTGCAAGAAGTCACAGAATGTCCTAAATTCTGAGGAGATTGGTGCTACTACTCAGATGTCAGAGGAAAGCGGAGGGGCAGTGAGCTTGAAAGCAACACAAAATTCACAATGTTCAGCGTTTGTATGAAACACTTCTCAAGTCGCCTCCAAGCAGTTCACTTTTCTTTCTCCCCTGATAAGAACTGGAAATGGTAGAAAGTTCTGGGGAGGAATTCACAATGGCAATAGAGGTTAAAAGCAAAACTTAAGAAAAATCAACACTGCATGTTGGCATTCCATGCCTGGGTTAGGAGCGACTCTTGCCAGAACACTTGATGCCTGTGTGTCTTCTTGTGACTTTTAACGTCCATGATCTGATACCCTGGACTTCTCCCTGCTCGGGAACGACATGTCCCTTCTTACTGTCAGTTTCTCTTCATCTACCAAATGACACTATCTCTTGGGTGCCAACAAGAGACAGTAAACTGCTATGTTTGACCTTGCAATGCTGCTATTTTACAGGAAGGGTGATGTACAGGATTTCAGGCCTTGCCTCCGAATCTTTGCATGGCATGTGCTATCCACGTCGTGCTCCTTGCTTGAGTCTCCCTGCAGCTGTTTCATGTATACGTGTGAATATTAGAGGAACCACTCTTTTTTCTTT
This sequence comes from Camelus dromedarius, assembly GCF_036321535.1. Lineage (NCBI taxonomy): Eukaryota > Metazoa > Chordata > Mammalia > Artiodactyla > Camelidae > Camelus > Camelus dromedarius. The sequence continues at coordinate 40,503,322 of NC_087444.1, forward strand.
TTCTTCTAATTTTGCCTTATTAAACTGGAAAATAAAGTCACCAATGTAGGCATACATTAAGGAAATATTAGTATTTCTAAAACACTATGATAAAAACATTTTAAGATGCTTTAAGTTGAGTCAATTATTATATTCAATTTTGAGTTAGCATGATTATTTAAAACCTATTGAGTTCTTTTTTTGTATATGTATTTTTTATTAAAGCATATTCAGTTTACAGTGTGTCAATTTCTGAAGTACAGCACAATGCTTCAGTCATACATGAGCATACATATATTTGTTTTCATATTTTTTACCACAAGTTACCACAAGATACCAAATATAGTTCTCTGTACTATATAGTATAAACTTGTTTACTTATATATATAAATATACATTAAATACATCATATAGTATTATATATTAATATATAATATAATATATAATATATTTAATATATAAATTAGTTAGTACCTGCAAATCTTGAACTCCCAATTTATTTCCTCCCACTTGCTTCCCCCTGTGGTACCTACAAGTTTGTTCTATGTCTGTGAGTCTGTTTCTGTTTTGCAAATAAGTCTGTCTTTTTTTTCAGATTCCACATTTAAGTGATATCATTTGGTATTTTTCTTTCTTTTTCTGGCTTACTTCACTTAAAATGACAATCTCCAGGTCCATCCATGTTGTGCAAATGGCATTATTTTATTATATTTTATGGCTGAGTAGTATTCCATTGTATAAATATACCACAACTTCTTTATCCAGTCATCTGTCAATGAGCATTTAGGTTGTTAACGTGTCTTGGCTATTGTAAATAAAACCTATTGAGTTCTGAGATAAAGAATGCCATTACATAAAATTATTAAAAACACCAAAACCAACAGCAAAAAAATCAAAATGCATACAACTTAGTAATAGCTTCAGGATTCATATTTAATCTGTTTCTCGTGAACAAACTGTACCAAGAAACTGCTTTAAGACCTTGGACACACTTCTGTCTTCCTTGTGACAATGAGTTTGCTTTGCAGAGATTCTTCTGAACACTTTGGATAGGACTCAGTTGGTTTTGAGAACATTGTTTTGCTCCTATCTAGCAGGAATCTGCTGCATAATATATGCATTCCTTCCGACTAAAGCTTGCATTTCTCTGGTAGGCATATTTGAAATTGATGAGCTTCTGAAGAAAGCACTTTTTGTCATCACAAAGATTCTAATGCCTGAATTTTTTGTTACCTAATGAAATGTTCTGTATCTCAGCAAGTATAGGGCTCAGCAGGTGTTGGGCATGAGGTTCTCTGAGAAAGAGTAGTGTTAAATAGCCTTTCCATGGCTTCTACTCTTCTGAAGACTGGATTAGAATGTTGGCAAAGTATGGTGTCCCTCAATGCTGAAAATATGAATTGATCACCTGGCAATATCAAGCACAGTGTTCTGAACTGAAACATCAGGACAACAGAAATTTAGGTTTGCAATGAAGCAAAAAAAAAAAAAGAAGAAAGAAAAGAACCATATAAGATCTAATAGGTAGCAGATTCTGGCTGTACTTTCCATGTGTCAGGTCATAATTATTGAAGTTGGCTTCTTAGAATTTAGGGGACTGTTTCCAAAACTTAAATGAATGAAGAGTGGAATCAGTGAGGCTCTGAAATTAATGTTACAGCCACATATCCAGCAGGTCTTTAACTGGTAACCATTAGTGTTTTCAAATAGTTCACCCTTCCCCTTTGAGGTACAGTCACTATTTTTGTGAATTGGTTCATTCATTGATACTGGAACTTGATGAGGTTTCCAAAATCTATGATGCAGGGTTTTTTCCCCCTCTCTTTTGATAAGAATGAACTAAACACATGAGTTCCATCTCTAATGATCTGGCACCAACTAGGTGTCTTACAATTTAATTCAATTCTGACATGAACCATAGTTAGACTGACCTCATAGGTTTGGGGCTTAGTTTCACAAGACTGTGCCCACTTCACACACCAGCCTCAAGTTTTCTGTGACCCCAACCCCCCTGCACTCTTGTCTGGTGTGCCTTCAAATTAAGACGTTCCTAATATATACCCTCTTCAGGTTTGATCATTTGTTATGATGACTCACAGAACTCGGGAAACTACTATACTTAAGATTTTTATTTTATTATTAAAAAATACAAATGAATAGCCAGAAGAAGAGATACACAGAGTGGCAAGGCCTGGAAAAGCTCTGAGTGCAGGAGTTTCTGTCCTCATGGTGTCAGGGTGCACCACCATCTCGATGCCTGTACAGCAGTATGTTCTCTAGCCAGGAAGCTCTCTGAGCATCGTTGCTCAGTTTTGTCAGCAAGGTTTTGTTACATAGACGTACTTGATTAAATAATTGCACAGATAGCTGAACCCATCTCTAGTACCTCACATTGAATGTTTAAACTCTCTAATTAATTTTTTTTTTTTTTTTGGTCAGCCGGCCCTCATCCTTCAGTTATCTAGGGGTCCTGACAGGGGTCACCTCATTAAAATCTCAAAGACACTCCTATCACACAGGAAATCCCAAAGGTTTTTGTAGCTCTGTGCCAGAAACAGGTGACAAAGACTAGATACATATAGATACATAGATAAATAGATAAATAGATACATAGATAGATTGATAGATATCTATTGTATCACAGAGGGTAATGGAATATTATAGTTAGAATTCTTTTCTTTCTTATTCAGAAATCCCATTTAAAAAAAATCAAGGTTGAACATGTGTATTTTTGTTCCTATGATATCAAAAGGGAAAGTTTTATCTACCTACCTACCTACCTACCTACCTACCTACCTGTCTACCTGCCTGTGGACCCCTTTAGCAAATCAGTCTTTCTGTCTTAGGAATCTCTGACCTTACATGGTCATAACTGCAGTAAAGGCTCTGCTGGCATCATCAGATATTATTATATATGTGAGGGGACAAACTTTAAAAAGTTAAATTATTTTTCAAAAATTCTACAACTGAAGACTATGTGAAAATTGAGGCTTTGAAACTACAAAGCTCATGATCTTTCTAATAATCACACAGCCTTCCAACACAGATTTAGCCCAGGATTTATTTATTTAAGGTTACAGTTTCTTGTAGATCAGCTGAAAGGAGAGCAAACATGAACAGGTATTAGAGTAACTGGTCCCATGCAAAACTGAGTGTGATTCAACCTAAAAAGAAATCCAAAATGCCATAAATATCAAGTAAGGGAAATATGACATCTTCATTTAAAGTATTTCTTTTGGTAAATAAAAATCAAATTAAAACAAGCCTGATGTCGTATCTCAAATCACGTATAGTCTCCACAAAGGCACTGCAATCATTGCAAATTATTGGTGTCTACTATGCTTTCTTATTTAAGTATTTCAAAAGTATTAGTTGAAGGGGAGTCAATATACAATCAGTAATTCATGGGGAAAACTGCATTTTGTAAAGCTGTATCATCTGGAGAGAATTCCTAACATAATGCATTATTTCCCTGTTATTTAACTTCAGACTTTTAAAATCCATATTGGAGTTCTATTAACCTGCCAATTAATATAATAATTAACTCATTACCTTAATGGTACTATAATTATCTGTCAGCTCTGATTGTATTTTAATTTTCCCAAAGACAAAGCATAATGGTTTTACCTATGCTCCCATGTGTAATTTTCTCTCTGCCCTTTCCCCTGAGGGTATGAGGTAGCAAAGAGAGAGGCTCTGTGACAGCTGTCCAATCCCTGCCACACCCAGGGTTGTTATTTTATTAGAGCTAGGGTGTATCTAATTAAAAAAGAAAAGCAAAAGAATTTGAAAGAAAAAGCCCATAAGGGGTTCTCTGCCTGGTTATACCTCTTTCCTGACCTGGGATGGAATGCTGAACTTTCTCTGGGGAGATCTCTGCTTCCCAGATAACGCTGCCATGCAGTTTAGTGCACAGTGTCCTGAAGAAGATGTGATAGGTTAATGAGTTCCTGTCACCTCTCTAAATGCATCTCTTACCTGCTATTCAGGTGTCTTAAGCATGCTCATTTGACTGGTTTGGTAATCCAGCATTGGTGTTTGGACAAGAAGGAAGGAAAAAATAATAATGTTCAGGGTTAGGAATAGAGTTCTGAGATAAAGAATGTCATTACATAAAATTATTAAGAACACCAAAACCAACAGCAAAAAAATCATGAATACTTACTTTTCAGCAACTGCACAGCTTAACATAAAAGAAACTTCAAATAGATATTATGGAACAAGGACACACAGTCAGCAAAGGGTCAGCTCTGCTGAGTCTTAAGAAGCAGTGGAGACATTCATAGCAGCTGTTTATTGAGTGTGTAAATGCTAGGTGCTGAGTGATTTATTTTGATTAACCTTCTGATCTCACAAAAACTCTAAGTTAAGTGTGATTATTATATCAGGTATTACAGATGAGGCTTGGATAGGTGATATAATTTCCCCAAAATATTAGAGCTACATGGTGTTAGATATCCAGGAAAGATTTCAGGTTTTTAGGCTTCTCAGTATATCAAAACCTATGTCCTATCAGATTCACAATGAAGAGAAAACAGGTCTAACTTCAAAGTCCACATTTAAGAAATTTTTTCAGAAATCATCTTTCCTGTCTCTTCCTCCAACACACACACACACACCACAATGCATTACTTCAAAGATCAATAATTGTAGAGGAAACTTTTTCTCTTTAGTCAAGAGGGAGACAGTGCCATTAGAAGAACTGATTTATTCTTTGACAATTAAGTCATAAATATATAGTTGTTCTGAGGCGCATAAAGCCTGTAAGAAATAGCTAAGCTAGTATCTTTATTTTATATTTCATAGACCTAGAAACAATTTTCTATAGTGTTTTATCCTCAGCAATCAATTTACAAATTCTTTAGCTTTGCCTTGATTGCAGTCTTGATTATAAAAATTAGAAAATATTATCTGGCCCAGTTGACTGAATACCAGTGAGTGTATGTTTGTCCACAGCTGCAGGTTATATTGTTGAAAACCTGAGGAAGTTCATTTGAGGTTGAGATGATTGTTGGAGCAAACTGTTGGAGACACTGTTTACAGGAGAAATTTAAAAATTCCTTGATTCATCTAAGTTCCCTCTTCTTCTAGGTCTAACTTGATTCCAGGTTGATGTTTTGATGAGGAGAACTACATATAAATAACAACGCGTGTGCCTGTTTCCCATATCTTCTTCTCTTGAGACCTCACTCTTACCTTCTCACAAGAGGAAGCCCAAATTCAAAACTCAAATAGAAAACATATTTCTAACCACTCTGAGCAGCAAAAGTAAAGAGGATCTCTGTTGGAGTATCTCTTCTTCCAGGAGTTAAACGCTGACATTCTTATGAACACCAGTGCCCATGACCCCAGGCATCAGTAGTGGTGACAACATTGATGGGTCCCAGCTGCAGTGGTGCCTTCAAATTGCATTGGAGGCACAGCTTCTGTGTTTAACGTTGACAGTGACAAAAAATATCACTGCAAGTAATCAGAACACAAATTAGAAACAGGTTAGCTAAAAGGAACAGTCTGTGCACAGAGATAGAAAATGCAGAGCTGAGACTCACCCTTATGTGTGTTCACACCATCCTAACTAGGTACATGGAAAAGTTACCAAACTACTCTGTCACAGTTTTCTCAGCTCTGCACCGTTAAATGCATAGGGCACTAGAGAGGGTTATGAGTAGTCAGCCTCTGTGCTGTGTTTTATGTGCTAGTTCTCCAAACACTATAGCTGCTATTTGTAATATTAAAATAATATATCTTATCATCTTGGGATAAATCAGAGAAAGGTTAGAATTCCCCCCTCCCCCTGAGCATGGAGAAGACCAGAGACTACCAATCTGTGAATACAATTGAGTTGATATTATTTACTCCAACATACTTAAGACTCACTTTTATACAAATTGATCTTTTTCTGTTAAAATGGGGGTTTAATCCTTTGGGCTTTCCCCAGATGGCACATCTTAAATGCATTTTCTTTTTGCATTATTTAAATGCATTTAATCAGGTCTGTGTTCTGGGTCCTCTTATGTGAATGAACATTTCTGGTGACTCAAACATATCTCAGTGCCAGTTAGGACCAATTATGGTCCAACAGCAGTTAAGTGTAGGTTTTTTAATGAAGTGAAACTGTTTCTCCTGTGCATTAAGTGCCGAGTGAAATGGCTGTTGGCTAACCTCAAGTTAATGAAGTAGTTCCACATTATCACCTATGTGCTAATAAAAAAGTAGGCATGTCAGAGAAAAACAGAGGTTTTACATTAGTACAGACTGCCTTAGATGAGTTAGGTTGAATGGATGCCTTTCTTGTAATTCAGCTTCTTACAAAGCAGGAGGTCATATTGTTCACGTGGCCCAGTCGTCTGTGAAGACAAGTTTGTGATGTAGTTATCTGCCTTAGAAAGTGCTTTTGGAAGCTTATCTTCTGCAAACCACAAGCTGACAGGACTTTGTCATCTATTAAGGGTCATTTGGAAGAAAATATAAGACATCAAGGAGTAGTTAAGTCAACACAAGAGTAGATTTCTGCAGTTGCCCTTGAATAAAAACAAAGACTGTTGTGCAAACTCTTCTAAAAGTGGTTATGTTCAGCATTTATCAGTGACCTCTGAGTATGTCCATGAGCTAACAGAGATTTCCTTCAGAATACACTTCACACCTGCAAAGTCTAAATGATGTCAGAGAAGCAATACAAATATATCATAAAATGCTATCATCCTATCAGGTGAAACTACCTCTACAGGGAAGAAAAAGTACTCAAATGCAACAATTCATTTCTGAGCTCTCTCCTCTTGCTTGTTAAATAATATGAGATCAAACATAAAATGTTTACTATTTAGGGGTTTGACCCTGCATGTGTGCATAAATGGAAATTTTGGGAGTTATCAAGTCTAAGACCAAAACCAAATATCCCCTCTTCTGTGCAGCCTTTTGCAATCCCTCTCCCCTAACCAGGGCACTAAAACACCTTCCCCTCCATGATGCTCGTTCCAGGTTCCCTGTCTGGAATTTAGAATTATTCTCCCAGCTTCTAAGAGTGTTAAATGAAGATGTCTGTCAGCTGTCAGCACTCATTGGGGGATTGACTTAGTTTAAAAAAAATTTTCCTTGTCCAAATTCATGCCTGCTTTCAGAGACAGTCTACATGACTGATGAATGTACTGGCCCCTTCACCCCAGCACTGAAGGAACATTGCACCTCCAGATTTTCTCATGGGTTTAGTCTGCCTTGCAGCTTAGTGACTTCTACCCGATCATGTCTGCTGCTTCTCTTCCATAGACATAAATCCTCAAAACACTCCTTTAGTAAATATTTTGAGTACTAATATCCATTTTTTGAGCTGCCTACAGAGAAACTCAACCTGAAACACTTTCTTTGTGCCCCTGCAGAATTTTTATATGTACTGGTGTTGCTATTACAAAAATCTACCAAGTTATTTTATATGTCAGCTCATTTAATTTTCCTGATGGCCCTATGAGGTATGCATTATTCTCCTCCTATACCAAGTGAAGCTTAGAAGAAGTTAACAGCTTGTACACAGGTACAATTCAAACCTAGGTAATATTATTCTTTGCACAATGAAATCACTCATTCCCACAGTAATTGACCTTATACTTGCCCACTTCTCCCATTAGGAAAAAGACCACACTTTCTTCAGCCTTGTATATCCACTGTTGTACCCAGCATCTGGCCCCAAACTTGTAAATGTTGAGCATTTGGGAAAATGAACAACTTTTGTTAATCTGTAGTTCCTTCATCTTTAAAATGGATAAATAGTATAGGCATTGGGCTAAAACAAGATAAATTATGTAAAATGTTCATCCTTCAGTTGGATTTTGGTCCATATGTTCTCCACTAGGCCAGCAAATATTATGGGAAGTGTAAGTTAGGTGTAGTGTTGGGATTATCAGCCTTAATACTGGAGTATCAGGCAAGTCTGGTTTCCAGTTAAAACCTTGAGACCTACTTCATCCCTGACTTGGGTAGCTTTTATGGTGTCTTGGAAACTAAAATTGATCAGTCATAAAGGTGTTTAATTCTCATAACAGTCCTGTAAGTTCATCCACATAAAATGTTATCAGGATGTCTGAAACATTACCAGCCCTTAATAAACAGGAGCTGTCCAGGGAAGACACATGCAGACACATGTGTTTGTGTCAAATAAATGTGCTAGGACAAAAGAGGGGTTGCGTATAGAAGAACTGGAAAGAGTAGCTAATTGTCTCAGGCGCCAGTTGGTTTTAGATAAATTATGAAATTCAGTGGGAAATCCTGGCATTATAAATAAGGAAACCAAGTTCCAAGAAGATTAAAAAAACTTCCTTAGGGTCACATATTTGGTAACTGAAGGAGCAGCTATTCACATGTAGGTCTATTGACTACAGAGATTGGAGTGAGGGAGAGGGGAATAGGAAAAAACAGAGAAATAAAAGAAAATGAATGAGGGAAAATTAATACAATTACTTATAAAATATATATGTCTGGAAATATATCAAATGAATCTCTAAATATCTCTTCAAAAGAGAATCTTGAATCTTTAGTTGATCATAAGTTTCACGGAATCTTCTTCACATCAGTTCTTTATCTCTCTCTACTGAAAATGCCGATCAGTCTGTAGAATGTTTCTTCCAGATCTGAAGGTACAAGTGTTGTGGTCTTTACTGATTGACTGAAGACACCAGAATCCAATTTCCAGGAGAGTTCTTACTTCCTTATTAAGCACACATCACCATTAAATGCTCACTGTCAAGAATTCTCATCAGGCTTTTAAAGCTTTTCTGCACTGCCTGTGAGGTACTCACCATACTGGAGATTACCAATAAAGGCCCTTTCATGTCTGCAGAGGTAGTTGTGGCCAGCAGCAGAAATGTACTTTCTGGCATAATAAAGACAATTATCCATGAGATCAATTCTAGGTTATGTGAACGTCATTCCACTTTCAGGTTATTCTTAGTGAGATATAATCCTCTATCAGCTCCATCCTTCAAGGGGAAAAAAAAAAGCTGATGAAAACTTATACGTCAAATCTGAACTATCTTTTATTGATGCATCCTTGCAAGAGATGATGAAAGTTGGTCATTCAATAAAGAGTTCTAGTTTGTAAATATAATCACCCCTCAGTATCTGTGGGGAATTTGTTCCAGGATCCCCCAGATACTAAAATCCTTGGCCGTTCAGATCCCTTATATAAAATTACATGGTATTTGCATGCAACCTTTGCATATCCTCCCATATACTTTAAATCATCTCTAGATTACTTATAATACCTAATACAATGTCAGTGCTTATGCAGATATTTGTAAATACAGTGTAAATGCTATATAAATGGTTGCAAATTTGAGTTTTGCTTTTTTGGAACTTTCTGAAACTTTTTAAAAAGAAACCTTTCAATTTGCGCTTGGTTCAATCAGTGGATGTGGAGCCCGCTAATATAGAGGACCGACTATGTTGCTAATCTCTCTGGAGTATATCCCATTCTTATATTCTTATTCTGCACATGGCCTTTAAGGCATGCCTACCTGCTCAAGATAATGACTAAGATGGCAACATCAAGGAATAATTGCCCTCACTAGGGGATTTTTAGCAAACCAAGAATAAGCCTTCCTAAATAGACATACTATACCTGGTACATAAGATACTCATTTTCAGCCCCTAAATATTTCAAAGTATTGTACTTGAGGACATGGTCAGTTGTTAAGAATTCCATAATGCTCTTTCAAAAACTGCAATAGTGTGCTATATATATCAAAAGAATCAAACCTATGTGATCATGTTGAACAAATTACTAGTTGAGAAATTCATTGTAGGTACCCATAGGAAAGGCTCACCGAGTAAATTGGTGAGTATCTTCAATTATCAAGCTTAAAATATAGTATGGGATTCAGAAGTTCATTTCCTTATTGAGCAAGCATTTACGATGAATCTATAAAGTAGTATCACTGTTACTGAACCCATGTGAAATCATTAGTCAGATCTTTCACCTGCCTTCACTAATCAAGGACTTGCAAGTTCTCCAAGCTACATGTAGCCTAAACAATAAGATGATTACTAGAGTTGTCTTCCAGGAATTGGGAGTCAGCTGTGCCTCCTTGGAGCTGAGCAGGTTCAGAGGTTAACTCTTGTCTAGGACCACTGACCCTCCAACTGGGCATGCGCGAGCGGCCGTTTGGCGACCTTTTGACGTCGGAGGCGGGAAAACTCCGCCCTCAGATCGGTTCGCGCCTCCATTTTTGAACGTGCGGAGGCCCGTAGCTTGGTTACGCCTGCGCAGAGCGGCGATGTCGCTACTCTTCCAGTCCCCGCGCCCCTAGCCCTCCTCCCGGGCTCCACACCTCAGCCCGCCCCGCCGGTGCTTTTTCATTCTTTTCTCCAAAATGCCTCAAGCCCCTTGCTTTCAGGGAGGCAAACGTGAGGCTGGTTCTGTCGCTTAGCTGCCTTGTGAATAAGCCCTTTCTCTGCTGCAAACCTCGGTGTCTCAGCGCTTTGGCTTGCTGTGCTCCACACAAAACGAACCTAGTCGATCACGCTGGGACCTCAGGAGTTCACAAATGGTAAGGTTAGCGCAGGTACTAATTCACATACTCGTATTAATCCGCTGAAAAATCTTGAGTGGCGGCTGCTACTGTGTGAGGCAGGTGCTATCTTGGTGAGCAGGACAAAGTGTGGGTACAGATGGAATTTAACATTTTAATGAAGGGGCGTGTAAACAGATGAAATACATAAAGTAAAGGTGCCTTTCACATACTGAAAGACAGTATTTTGTTTTCTAATAGTAACACAATTGTAACCAATATGAATTAATTATAAGAAATATTGTATGTGATAATTACAGTGCACTATTATTATTATTATAAATGTGATAGAAACACAGGTTTCCTTGGGAGTACAGAAAAACAAGAGATTGTGACATTTAATCTGAACCTTCAAGCATGACTTTTCCAAAGAAACGAACAGTTATTGTAGGGAGATAAAAAGCGATTTTAAAGCTACCAAGCCCAGAAAAGATGGGGTGTTGATAGAAATGCAAGCAGCTCAGTAAGACCTGTCCTTGTATTCACACCTGCTGAAAGACCCTTAACCCCTTTTCCCCTCTCTTCCTCTGCCTCCTACCTAGGATAAATTTTATGACTAAGCCGGTGAGCTTTGCTCCAGGAAAGCACAAAATTGTGCTAAATAATCTCACTTTAAATTTGTGATTGCAAATGCCCAATGAATACAATGTGGCTGAGCAGTCCAACTATACATTTTTTTTTTTGTCTTCCCACTGTCCACAATTACTTTTTTGCACCTCATCTCTCCTCAAGACTCCTATACCAGTCTTCTCACCCTCATTCTCAGTTAATGACTTACATCATCGTCTACTGAAAATATAGAAACAAAAAGTGCCCGGAGACTTTAGCAGGCTGTCTGGAGCTCGAGTAGTGTGGACTAGGGTGAGTTCCTGGGAATGCTGTGCCCACGATCCCCCTTAATGGCCATCGGGACTGGGTCAGATCTGAGCTGTGGGCAGTCCCAGGGGAGTGCTGCAACCCGGGTTCCTTTGACAGGACTGCTGGGGCTGGAGCTGGAGCAGGGAGCCCTGGGGGCATTCAAACAGTGGCGCTTGCCAGAGCCATGCACCACAGAGAGGTAGCTTCTGCTACTTTGGCAGAAGCTCTAGGGTTAGTAAATGGATTTTCTTCCTGGTAAAGTCTAGGTGCCTTTAAACTGCTGTTTTTTTTTGCTGTGTCCCAGGGTGGGTGAGTCTTCACTTTGGCTCCTCAGCTATGTTTCTCCCTACTGCAGTGGCAAGGGTGGGCTTCTCATGGATACGGTGCCTCCATCCTCCCTCGACGTTTCTATGTGATCCTTCTATGTGCAGTAGCTGTTTAATCAGCCCTCAGGCCATCTTCAGGAGGAACTGCTCTATACGTTAAGTGTAGAATCAGTGTGTCTATGGGAGGAGGTGAGCTCAGGGGTTTTCTTCACTGCCGTCTTGCCCTTCCCCAACACCTTTTCTATCTGTTCTTTTTAGAAGTTGGTTCCTGTGCTCTTTCTGGAGACCTAGACTTGGCATATTTGAAAGCAGCTTTCTGGAATTACACAAATATGTATATTTGAAGGGAACTTGTTAATATTCTGGACACTCTGATAATACTGTTAAGAGGGAGTCAGACTTGCCATGTCACAGAGGAGAGTTTAGATTTGATCCACAAACAGCATTAGAGTCCTTGAATTCCAAGTTTAATACTGCTCCCATTTTATCAGTCCTGAAAATTCTTCAGTTGTTTTACAAGTTAACGCCATCACCAGGCATCTAATGGCAACTGATCTTTAAGCCTCTTTCCAATCCCACATCTTACATTAATGACCATGAAATTAGACTTTGGAATATCAGCTTCGACTTACAGATTTTTTTTTTTTTTTTTTACCAGTGTAACATCATTCCACTGCCGATTTTCTGCACCAACACTACCATGAAGAGTAGAAGGGCATTATCACAATTTATTAACAAGAGAAATATTTCGTTGTGCTCTTCCTTATATTCTAAAAATTTATGAAATTAGTATTAAAGGACACTCAATCTTTTCTTATGCATAAGGACAGTTAATAATGTCAAATCACCAATTACAAGGCAATGCATTTGAGAGCCCACATTTAATTGCATTCTTGTAAGTCACTTGAAATAAATAGAAATAACAAATGGGTTTAGTCACCACTTTTACACCAAGAAAATTCCATTACTTATACCTACTAAAAGATTAATTATCAACTGAGAGCTGCATGAACCATATTTATTTTAGTAATATATCTGTATTACAAGCTTACCAAATTCTCTTTCTCACTAATTTATTTGCATAAACTTAAGATTATTGTCAAAGAAAAATATTTAGACTTACAAACATCTAAAAATATATGAGTAAAAGGCTCTTTTTTTTTTTTTCCAGTTTCTTACCCTGAGTTGTGTTGAAGTAAAATTCAAATTTATTGAGCAAAATTAGTTCCTGGCACAGTTAACAATGTCTAATTAGAAGCCTGAATGAGATTAATATATAAGTTCAAAATCTTATTATGCACTACTTCTCCAAAATTCTTTTTTTCAATGGCCATTCATCTTTATTTGACTATTGGACTGTATATTTATAATTTAAATATCTGTATTACATGTAAATTGAAAAGTACAATTCTTCTAAGAGAGCCAACTTTTACCTAAGGAAAATTGCCATATTTGGTGCTGTTCAAAAATCAGGAAAGGTTACTTGCAGCTGTCAATCAGCTATGTTTTTATATTAACTACTGTTACAGGATTTTAAAAAATTTCTTGTTCTGTCAGTTTAACTTTTTCATATTCTTCTAAGCCACCCCTTCTATATCTGGGATTTACAGCACAAACTGAATTTATTTTGTCATCCAGAGGACCATATATGAATACATTAAGAATTTGATTCAATAAAATATTCTAGAAAATTTATAATGTGGGAGCACAGCCTGACTTAGGACATGTTGCTTTGAAAAAATAGCAGGAAAATGTTCAATTGTTTCCACTAAGCAGTGGGTGATGTTTCTTTTTTTTTTTTTCCAAGTATATATTTATGGCTAGACAGTTTTATTTGTTGAGTGTTGTATGGAAGAGATAATGCACTTGATCAAGACTATGCTACACACACACACACACACACACACACACACACACACGGATACCTGGAGGGTGTAGATGATCAACATACACAACTCATAGTGACACACTTCTGAGGATTTTATGTGTTCGACCTAAAGCAAGCAGATCCTGGCTGTTGGGTCTGTGTGCAAGTGTTTAAGACCGGCCTCCCATAAGTCAGAGATTTTACTTTGTCTTTAATAATTTAAACAGACACACACACCCCACATATGCATACATGTATCTTGCCCAATATGAACCAGAAGAGGTAGTGAACGTTATCACACTGATACTTAAATGTGAGAATTATCCCGTATCATCTACAAGGTTTCCCATTTACTCACCATTATACTGTTGTTTCTCCAAGATTGGCTGATTAATATATACATTATTAAGGGTTTTAATTTTTAGTCACATTTGTTGTCTACTGTTAACATTTTGAGGCATTTCTCCTGGAAAATATATTCTTCTAATTGGTCACAGATTATATAATGTTTTCTTCATACAGTTAAATATAAAATGATACAATGAGATATCAACACACCATCCAGAATGATCAGTTCTTGATATTATGCCTAGCCTAGTTTTTATGATATTATGCCTAGCCTAGTTTTTAAAGTATCATTTTTAGGAGTCACTTTTATAGTCTTCTGGGCTTCCTAGGCTTTCTATCAACATTGATTAAAAAAGACTTGAGGAAATCTTGTCAGTAGGCTGTCATGAAAGCTGTGCCAGTACTAACATGCGGGACCATTACTGAAACCCATTTGATTTAGCAAGACCATATAGTTACTAAACGCAGGGGGATGAACCTTTTTTTTTTCCTTCGAAGATTTTACATTCAAGGCAAAAACTGGTTTTTCATGAACCCAAACAAAAATTTCTTTAAAAAATGTTAATACTACTTTTGTAATTTTCATGTATATGTTACCAACACACAAGTGGATCAATTTAAATTCTAAAACATTCCTAATGAAAAGGAACTCAGAGATACTGGAATAAATATAAATTCAGACATCTAAAGTCAATCAACAGAAAGTTATTCCAGGCATGGAAGTAGGATTGCATGAGCCTTCTATTTTCATCCACAATCCAAATACCTACCCTACAAATTCCTTTGTAAAATAATTGGATTATAGTGTAATTTCATAGCCCTGTAAAATAATTTGTCATAATGCGTCTAGTTTCTCTGTGAAATCAAAGGTTTAATTTGCTTCTGTTGTATCTTAATTTACGCTTGACTTTTTAAGGTACTGATAGTCAACGGAAAAAAGGCAGGCAACATGTTAAAATGTTATCAAAGCAGCATTCTATTTTAAAACAAAATATATATTCTAATTCCAATGACAACGAAAAAGCACTCCAGGGTGTGCTTTAATGGGCCATTAGTTTTCTTCTCGGGTGGTTGGAATTCTTTGGCCTATAGCCTTCTGCTCCCTTGAGTCTCTGGGCCTCTGTTAGACCCATTAAAAACTCCCTGGAATGAGGTTTTTTGTCTAATGTGATTATTATAAAAATGTCCAAGTTATGCATTTATTCCTCCATTTGCAGTGGCACTGGTATTTCACTTGCCTAACTGTTGACATGGGGGTCTTCAGAAAATGAAGTGCAGATGATCAGTTAGAAAGTGAAAAAGCAATTTTTCAGGCCCATGTCATTGGAGGCAAGAGGAAGGAAGAGAGATGTCTGAGTAATCTTAAGTGAGAATGATTTTCACACATGCCAAATGTATAGTGGTTTGAACCACGTTGGCGAAGCTCCACAATTCCCAAGTTTGATACATTACCCCCCAGCTTAGTTTTTGTGTTACGGAAACGACAGGCCAGTCAAGAAACAAGCACCACTCGGAGGGTTGGAGTACTCAGATGTATTACGCCGGCGGGCTCAGAGGGGCTTCTGCTCCGAAGCTCTGAGCACCTTCAAGATGTGCACAGGAGGTTTGATAGGGTAAAGTACAAGCTTGGGGTATTCGGCCAATAGGCATGGAACAGCTTTAGCAGCAGCAGCATCACAGAAGTGGAGGCGGGGAGGCAGCAAACCAACATTCCAAAGCCAGATATGTTATCTTTGAAAATCCAGCTGGCTAGCAAAAAACATAAACAGCAAACCAACACTAATTAACTTAGATTTACAAGTTAGTCTAGCAGAACTCAGATCAGTATTCCAATACTTAGATTTGTGAGTTATCTTGTTAGACCAGCCCAGCCTCTCCTTCACATTCCTAGACTTATGAGTTATCTTGTCAGACCAGCCTGGTTTTTCCTTCACATTTGAAATGATCTTTCACTGCTTCTCCAGTGTGATGGACAGAGAGTCTCTTTTTTGTGCTTTCGTTACTCCTTTAGTACAAACACACATTTTATTTTTAACCCTAATAAGAAAATAGATTTCTGTAATGAGAAAACTGATTAGATCCCAGCACCAAAGGCAGAAGAGGCCCAAGTGGAATGTTGTATTTATTTTCCCACAAAATTGCTTTGGAAGGAGAATCCTTTGCTGTTAAAGATGTCTGTGGTGGGGATATCAACATGGTCCCCTTGTAACAATAGAGTTCAACCCACCACTCTCCATGAGCAAATTAAGGTAATTGATCTACCTGCTTAACAATGATCAGTCTTAAGGTAAGATCCAAAATAGGACAGATACCCTTCCCCACGTGGATACCTGGGAACTTGGAGAAATACAGGTATCCCCCATTTTTCAAAGGTTTGCTTTATGCCACTTTGCTTTTATGGAGGATATACACTAGTATCTATTTTTGCTTGAATTAAGTAAATATTGGCTATTATATTAGATCTAGGTCTGTATCCACCCTAGAATTCTATATATTTTTTTGGCCTGGATACTCTAGAGAAACAGAAGAAGAAGGCGTGTGTGTGTGTATTTATCATACAAATAAATATACATATACACACACTATACAAACTGACTCCTGCAATAATTACAGCGATTGAGGAAGTTCTGCAGTTAGCAAGCTGGTGCCTCTGGAGAGTCAGAGGTGGAGTTCCAGTCTGAACCTGCAAGCCTGAGAACCTGGAGAGCCTATGGTGTAAGTTCCAGTCCAAGTCCAAGTTTGAGCCCTCAGGCAGGAGAAGACCAGTGCCTCAGCTCAAAGGCAGGCAAGGAGAATTCTTTCTTACTCAGCCTTTCCTTCTGTTAAGCCCTTCATGTGAGTGTGTTCCACCCACAGTGGGGAGGGCAAACTGCCTCACTGAATCTACCAATTCAGATGTTAATCTCATCCAGAAACTCCCTCACAGATGAACCCCAGAGAAATGTTGAACCAATATTTACCCGAATGTGTTGGCACCCATGATGCAATAGAGTTGTTACATAATTTTACTTTAAATTTTACTTTAGATACCTAATATAAGTGGACTGATTTATGTTACCTAGCGTAGTGTTCTTAATGTTCATCCATGTTGTTCCATGTGACAGAATGTTCTCTTTTTTTAAAAAGTTGAAAAATATCCTTTATTAATTCCTCCATGGATAGATATTTGGGTTGCTTCCACCTCTTGATTATTATGATAATGCTGCAATGAACATGGATATGCAAACATCTCTCTGAGATTCTACTCTAAGTTTTTCTTTTTGAGGGGACGGGTGTATATCCAGAAGTGAGATTGTTGGATCATATGATAATTCTAGTTTTAATTTTTTGAGGCAACATCACACTGCTTTCTATCCTACATTCCTACCAACAATATATATATAAGGGTTCTAACTCCTCTGCATCCTTGCCAAGGCTTGTTGTTTTCTGTTCTTGTCATACTGACCACTCTACTAAGCACGGGTGATACCTCATTGTAGTTTTGATTTGCACTTTTTTATAATTAGTTATGTTGAGCATTTTTTCAGATGTCCGATGGTAATTTGTTTATCTTCTTTGAAGAATGGTATATTCGAGTCCTTTGCCCATTTTTTAATTGGGTTTCTTGTTTTTTGTTGCTGAGTTGCAGCAGTTCTTTACATAGTATGGATATTAACCCTTTCTCTGATACTTGATTTGTAAAACATTCTCTTGTTCTGCAGGTGGCCTTTTTATTCTGTTGATTGTTTCCTTTAAGGTGCAGAAGTTACTTTTGGCTATTCCCATATTATAGTCCCATTTGACTATTTTTGCTTTTGTTACCTGTGCTTTTTTGTGTCATATAAAGAAATAATTGCCAAATCCAATGTCCCAAATATTTTCCTCTATGTTTTCTTCTAGGGGTTTTAAAATTTTAGGTCTTACATTTAGGTCTTTAATCCATTTTGAGTTGATTTATATGTACAGTGTAAGGTAAGGATCCAATTCCATTCATTTGCATATGGATATCAGTGTTCTCAGCACCATTTATGGAAGAGACTATCTGCTCCCCATTGCATGGTTTGGCACCCTTGTTGAAAATTATTTGGACGTATGACCAAGGGTTTATTTCCAGACTCTCTGTTCTGTTCCATTGGCCTATATATGTCTTTATGACAGTATCACACTGTCTTGGTTACTGTTGCTTTGTAGTAAGTTTTGAAATTACGCAGTGTGTGGCTTCCAAATTCATTCTTTTTTTTTTTTTTTTTTTTGGAGATTCTTTTGGCTTTTCAGTGCTGCTTAAGATTCCATGTGAATTTTAGGATTTTAAAAATATTCTACTTCTGTGTCGCTGGGATTTTGACAGTGATTGCATTTTGGGGAGTATGAACATTTTAACAATATTATGTCCTCTGATTCATGAGTATGGGATGTCTTTTCAATTATTTGTTTTTTTAATTTCTTTCAGCCACACTTTGAGGTCTTCAGTGAACAAGTCTTTTACCTACTTCATTAAGTTTATTCCTATTTTATTCTCTTTTATGTTATTATAATGAGAATTTTTTCTTAATTTCTTTTTCAGGTTGTGCATAGTATAAGTAAGTGAAACTGATTTTTGTATATTGATTTTGTATCCTACAATCTTGCTGAATTTATTACTTCTAACTGTGTGTGTGTGTTTAGAGTCTTTACAGTTTCCTAGATGTAAGATTATGTCAACTGTGAACGGAGATACTTTTACTACTTTCTTTCCAGATTTGAAACTTTTTCTTTCTTCCTTACTCACCTAATGCTCTGGCTAGCACTTCCAGGCATATGTTGACTAAAAGTGATGAGGATGTGCACCCTTGTCTTGTTCTTCATCTTAGAGAGAAAGCTTTTAGTCTTATTTCTGATCGAGTATAATGTTAGCTACGGGCTTTCCATATATGGCTTTTACTATGTTGTGGTAGTTTCCGTCTATTTCAAGTTTTTTAAGGGTAGAAAAGATGTTGAGTTTTTCAGTTGTTTTTTCTGCCGCACTTGAGCCGACCATGTAGTTTTTCCCCAGTAATTTCAAATAACTTCTCTTCAGGCTTGATAATTCTTTCTTTCCTTTGATCAAATCTGATTTGAACCCTTTTAGTAAATTTTTCAGTTCAGTTGTATTCTTCAGCTCCAGGCTTTCTGTTTGGTTCTTTTTTTCTTTTTTTTCTTTTTTCTTTTTTTAATAGTTTCTATATACTTGTTGATACTCTCATTTTGTTCATGCATAGTTTTTCTTTTCTATTTTGTTATCTGTGTTCCCTTAGTTCACTGAGCATCTTTAGGACAGTAATTTTGAATTCTGTATCAGGTATAGATACCTGAAACTTTAGTGTTGGTTTCTGGAGATTTATTTTGTTCTTTTGATTAGGCCATATTTCCCTGTTTCTTTATAAGCTTTGTTCTCATTCGCTGAAACTTAGGTAGTTGAAAAATAGATACCTCTCCCACTCTTTACTGACAGGTTTTGCACTGGTTTTTCGCCAGTCAGCTCACCAAGAGATCCTGGGGCCGCTTCAAGCCTTCCCTAGGGCTATGTCTTCTCCGAGCTTGTGTGTGTGATTTCCCAGCTAAATTGTACTGCCGTATATTTTTCAGGAGTTCATAAACTTTTGCTCCTCCCAGCATCTTTCTGCAGTTATACAGTCTCTCTGGTGCTTCAGTAATCTGCTGTGCTCACTCTTGTTCTCAGCAGCCACCAGACATTCAGACTATGCTGGTTTCCATCCATGCTCCAAATCAGACAAAACAGAAAACAGACCCTTGTTGGGCAGTTCCTCAGAATACCAGAATGTTACATGCATGTTCCATTCCTCTCTTTCACTCCTAAGGGAGCAGTCATGAGTTGAGAGTTTTCCTGTGGTTATGCCGCTCTCCTGGCTAGGGGAAGGGCTGTAGCAGGTAAATGCAGTGAACTTTCTCACCCACTCTGGTGCAGCTAGTCCTGACTTTGTATACGTTGGGTACTGCAACTTCTCAACTGGTTTCTGGAGTTCTCACAAAGGTAATTTGGTCCATTTTTTAGAAGTTGGTGTTTCCATGAGGGAAAGAGGATCTAGGGCTTCCTCTTCCATCATCTTAGTGATATCACTCCTAACTGACAGATTTTGGTTCGGTATGTTGGGTTGGTACCAGCATCCCAGATAATGTTGATGCAAGAGACATGAAGGCCACATATTTGATAATACTGTTCCATACCAGTGGTTCTTAAAATGGGTGGCATGTTAGAGTGTCTGGAGGTGCACTGATGCATAGAGTCCACTCCCAGATATCCTGATTTAAGTGGTCTGCAATGGAGTTCAATGTCACAAGTTTGAAACACTCCCCAGGTGACTGTAATGTGCAGCCAGTGTTGGGGTCCACTGTTCTCATACTACGTATCGATTAATTGCTTAACACTGGAAGTCTATTACGGCAGCTTATCTCTCCAAGGAGTTTAACTGTAAACTTAAATATAGTTTAAACATCGATGAAAACTCCATTTAGTGTCTGAATCTTCTTCAGTTCAGATCGCCATCCCTATGTTATTAACTAGGGTCAAAACATTTAAAGATAACATGTGTATTTGAAAAGGGCTATAAATCTCATACCACTAGTAAAAGAGGCTGTGTCTCAAACCCATTAAAAGGTGAAGCAGTTCAGCCTGCATTGTTGAATAGATACAACTTTTATTTCTTTCTGAATGAGTTTAGGAAAATGACAGACAATTTTAACTCTTGGCACACATACTTAGGTATAGTAAATAATACAATTAAGACAGAGAGTTTAAGAAGTGTTCTTTCTTTGGTGCCTTTTAGAAGATTTTCAAGTGGTGTTTGAATGTAACTCCAGCTCTCATACTCTTACCATATCCAAAATTCCTGTGAGGTTTTTATAAATCCTTCCAACTGAGATTCCTGCCAAACAATAAAGAAGGCAATATAGGTATTAGTTTGGACCTATATTTTAATTTAGAAAAATTAAACCATATTGAAAGGAATGGGAAGCTAAGAGATTACTCGTGCAAGAATGAGTTCTTTAAACACAGAAAGGTGTAATCTCTAGTTTTTACTTTCTTACCATTCTGATGAATAAATTATCTCAAATTGTCTGTTGTTTGCAAAGATCAACCAGTACACCTCCCTTTAATTCCAAACTGTTCTTAATCATAAATTCAAGTGTGGCTTCCAGGACACTCTGGCCTTTGGAATTCCAGCTCTTCCTATTTATAACCTCTCCAACCACAAGCAGATTTTGTAACTTCAGGCTCCGTCCCTTGGACCCAGTACACCCACTTTTTCAGGAAGTCTTTTGGAAAAAGTATAGCATAAACTGTAGGCAGTGTTGCTTTGAATTTAATAAGGTTAAATAATTTTTTCCTGTTCAATTTTAAGATTAAATGAAACCTTATTTAAAGTCTTGTTGGTGCTAATATCTTAGAAGCATTATTATTCAAGCTTGTATTTCTGTACCTATAATATGATGTTCTTTTTCATGGAGTTCATCCAAGATCGTGTAACAACCTTAACCAATTCATTAGTAAATTCTAAGAGGCCTAATCTTGTTCTCTGCTTCATTATGAAACACCATCACCAACACAATTTTTCTAGAATTCCTTCCAGGTGATTTGCCTGGAAATGTTCTGTGACTGGATTGGAAATATTCTCTGCTCCTATCCCCTTCAAGAATTCCTTGAAAAAGTGGGTGAGTGGTGAAATAGAGATTTTGAGCACAGAATTATTTTTAATGATTTCCATTCCACCGAATTTTGTCTTGCTCTCCTACTCCTGCTTCTTTCTACCTGGGCTGTAATATCCCTATTACAAAATCCCAGGACCCAAGCTAGGTGAGAAGCCAGAAATATTCCTATATAAGTAAATCTCGACCTCTGCAAAACAAACAAGCAAACATAACCAAGCTCAAGCCAAACCAAAAACCAGTCAAACAAGCATAGACTTCCTCTAACTCTCTGATACTCTTAACAGTTTCCCTGCTTTGACCATCAAGTTGCTGTAATATAATTTTTATGCTTATTGACAGTTATTTTTTAGGATTAAAAACAGTATAAATTGCAGCAATTATACGGCTCCCTGACTATTATTGAAATTTCAATTCATATCAAGCTGACAGTTGAAAGAAAGCATTCTTTTATATCATCCTACAAAAATTCATCTAAAATGACCTTTCTGAATAATTGATGAGGACTTTTTGTCTTTGTTGCAACTTTCTAAGGTGTGCACACCACACTGTGGCCATGTTACTCCAGTGGACTGTGTAAAGCTTAATTTGCAACTATTCCTGTCAGCTTTCCTGTAAGTGATCACATTTGTTAGAAAACTCCACTAAAGCTAGAATAGATGAAGGAGTTTTAGGATACATTCTGCTTCACTTTAAAATTAAGCCCATTGGTTGAACAATGTCCAATATGCTACGTAAGAAATGAAGAAAGTATATACTATTCAATTTTCCTGTTCCCACAGCTTAGAAGAATACTAATCAAAGACAAATGATGATTAAAAGTGAGAATTTCTATAATCTTTCATATGTGAAAATAGTTTGCATTTACAATCTTTTAATGATAGTTTTGTTCTGAAGAATAAATACAATAGCAAGTATATTCTGTGACTACTTATTTATCATCCTATATACAACAAAGCAGGAAATAGCCAAAGAAGTCATTTATAGTCATCTTAATTAATCTGAAAAGTGTGCCTGCAAACTCTAGCTGATCATATGCTATTAATTTATTGCATTAATAGTATTCCTGACTTAAAAATTTATAAAAATGAAATAGAAAGTAGTAAGAATCACCTATAATTATATCACCCTGCCTTAATCATAGCCCAAGGATATCTTTCAGTGGTTAACAGATACAAATGTAGCAGTAGATAAGTAAAATCCGTGGCTATGCCATTCCTTCTATAACCATATAAATTGTTAAATATGTTTTCACAAAATAGGGGTCATAATATATCCACAATTTTATATTCTTAAAATTATTCTGTGAAATATTTCAAATATACAAATACTCATTTTCTAACTGCATTGAATCTTAATATTATGCTATTTTACTGCAGTTCCATTGTTTCAGAAAAAGTATATTTGAGACACAGTTGAAACCCCCTGGGAGAAAAAAAAAAACAACTTCTGATTCTATTACCCTCTACCAAGGTAATCACAAACATGAATTTAATGTTTATCATTCTCATGCATATTTTAATATGTAATACATATTTACATATCCCTAAACATAATAGTCTTGTGTTGGAGGATTTAAAAGTTTAAATAAATTAAATCATACTTTATATGGCACTCTGCAATTTGCTATTTCTACCTAGCGTTAGGTGTGGAAATTTATCTTTGCCGATAGATAGATCTCTAATTCAGTGGTTCTCGCATTTTGATGGGTATCAGAATCACCTGGGGAACTTGAAGAAAATACAGAGATCTAAGTCTTATGCTGTGGCAACAAGCCTGACTCTCTGGGCTGAGTCTTTATTACAGGTGCTCTGTAGATGATTCTGACACACGTCAAAGTGTGAGAACCACTGTTCTAGTTTGTTTTATTTGCATTATACCGAATTTTGTTGCATATATATACAATTTATTCATTCTTTATTTGCTGAACATTTGTTGTTATTATTTTTTGCTTTTACAAGTAAAATACCATGTGAAATGCTAAACAATGCAGTATTGCCCTTTAGAGTTATTATATCAAATTGTAGTCCCACTACGTATTTTCAGACAGTAAAAATGTTTGTTCTTTGTAAGCCATGTTCTGATTTGTCTGGAGCTTCCCCACTGCTATCATAGGCATCTAGGTAGACTGGTATAGTTGATTATTCTGAGAGTGGATATCTTCACTTACCCAAAAATGTTGCTGTCATTGTTGTTAGTACTGTCACACTGTTTTAAAGTAATATTTTTTGATCATCCACAGAGGTGGATAAAAAATGGTAACTAGCATTTATTTTATTTTGTATTTCATTGATTAAAAGGTTTACATCACTTTTTTATATCTATTAGCCACAGATTTCCTCCTGTGTGAACTATTTTTATCCATTTTCTAATAGGATGTTTATTCTTTCATATAGATGTTGATGAGTTTTTATGAATTCTCAGCATTAAATATTTATTAGTTACATGTGTTACAAGTGTTTTATGCCAGTCTGTGCTTGCTTGCTTTTTACCTTTTATTTTGCACAAATTTTATTTTTGACATAATCAAAATTTTTAATCTTTAATTTTTTTTTGTATCCAATCTAAGAATCTATTCTGTGCACTATGGTAATAACTTTAATTTACAGATATTTTGTCTAACATTTAAAAGTTTTGCCTTTGACATTATATCTTTAGTATACCTAGAGTCATATATGAAGTTTAGAGCTAATTTTACTTTTCCACATATAAATAATAAATTATTCCAACACTATCTACTAAATAGTCTGTTTTTTAATCATTGATTTATAGTTTTTCATATCTTTTGCTTTAGTTAATATCGCTGTGTTTAGTTCATTTAGTCTGTGTTGTAACCTCTGTTCCCTCCCACTGCAATTATTATAGTTTTAAATTAGGAGTAATACCTGGGAAGGCAAGTGATTTCAGTTGTTCTTTTTCAATAGTCTTCTTGCCATTTGTGACCCTTTGTTTTTCCACTTAAATTGAATGGTACACTCAGTTGTATTAAAATGTGATTTTGATTGAAAACACATTAAATGTATAGGTTAATTTAGAAAGAACTGCTATCTTAACAAGTGAGTTTCCCCATCCATGAGCATGGTATGTCTCTCCATTCACTCAGTTCTTCTTTTACTTCTTCAATAGTTTTTATTCCTCCTAGAAGTTTTACATATATTCTTACATGCTGTTGCATTATGAATGAATGTATTTTCCTCTTGTATAGTCTAATTTCTTAATATTGATGTTTATAAACACTAATTTGTTGTGTGCATGTAATATTTTCATTATAAAGCAAAATGTCTGAACATATGTAGACAATTATGTATTCTAAAAATTGAAAGGGTTTTTAATTTCTTTTTTCTAATTTATATGGCTATGATTTCGTTTCCTTATTCAGCACATGTGAAATGGAAATAGTAATGGAAGCCAAACTTCTTGTGTTTTAGAATTGTTGAGACTGTTTCTAAAGTTTCCCCATTAAGTAGCTGATGGACTAATATATGCCTTTAATGGTTTAAGAAATTTCCTTTCTACATCATATTTTCAGACTGTAAAAATGTTTGTTCTTTGTAAGTCATTAGTGAGTACAGACTTTTGAAGACTTATAAACACATGTATTGAACTGGTTATATTTGTCTTTTAGCTGCAGTGGTGGGAAGCTTCTAAAACAGCCCCCGGTGATTTTCACCTCCTAGTATCCATGCACTGTGTAAGTTCTCCGTTACAATGATGAATAAAATTTGTGAGAATTTACATTCTTGCCATGTTCTCAATCTTAAAAAGAAACCATTTAGTCTTTCACCACTGAGTATGATAATACGTATGTGTATTGTAGACACCCTTTGTAAATAATAAGAGAATTTCAAATTTCATTCTGTTCCTAATTTGCCAAGTGCACTTCCTTCATATATTGGGTTTTTTTTTTCACATATTATCATAAATTACCTTGGTTGACTTTTTTTTTTTTTAAACATCAAACTAACCTTCATTCCTGCAACAAATTCTATTTGATCATGTGTTAAACTTTTTTTTATATTGCTGGATTTATTTTACAATCTTTATGAAGAGAATTTGGACCTATGCTTATGAGGGAGTTTGGTTTGTAATTTGCTTTCCTTGTAAGGACTTGTCCTGGTTTTGTGAGTGTAATGTATCATAAAATGAGCTGGGAAGCATCCCTACTTCTATATTCTGAAGGAGTTTTATGGCTTGATATTATTTTTTCCTTAAATTTTTGATATAATTCTCCATTAAAGATATCTGGGCTTTTTGTTTGGTTTTGTTTTTATCACAAACTATTGTATACATATTATAATTAAGAGTTGATTACTTTTTGCTTGCCATTTTCAGCTCTCATGCCTTCCACTTGAATTTTACTTTTATTAATATCAAAATATGTCCTTCTATTTTTTTCTTTCCTTTTGAATTTCTGTGGGTAGAAAACCTTCTTTGTGTCTGTATGCCTGAAAATATCTTTATTTTGCACTCTCTCACAGTTCCAGCTCCTGATGCTGAAGCTGGGTTGATAAGTTCTATGAACATATTGGTTTCTTTATTTTAGCCTTATCTCTGGAGTCAGGAAACTCCCATCTCAGACCATGACTTGAAGCAAATTGAGCAATTTTCTTTCTCCTTTACCCTGAAGGACCTAAACTCTCCAGTGTTGCCTAGCTGCAGATACAGGGAACAGAAAGACTGTAGTTTCTGTTTGTTTTTATTAAGTGTCTGGTAAAAATATATTTGACTTGAATTTGAATGCAGTTATATTACTTTGGTTTCCTCATTTCGAATGTCATCCATCATTGCTACGTGTTTGGCTCAGAGGGTCTGTTTGTACTCTGTTTGCCATTTTCACCCAGAAGCAGTCATACAACTTAACACTGCACTGCAACAACTCTATATCCGGATGTCACTTTGACTAGTTGTATCTACGTATCACGAGTAATTAGGTTGTGCCTTTTATTTTAATTCTATCCACAATTGCTAGTGGCATTTGTCTATGTCAGGTACGAGACACTGAATGCTTACTATCTACTAACCACTCTTCTGAGTATTTGTACGTGTATTAATTCATCTACTTCTAACAAAGACCACATGGAATAGCTACTATTGTTATTCTTATTTGAAAGGTGAGAAACTGAAGGACACAGACGTTAGGTAATTTTTCTGAGGTCAAGGAAGACAAAGCTGTCCAGGTAGTGTTCACATCTAAGTTGTCTGACTTCATCACTTACATGCTTGCTGAATGAGGAGCATACAGTTGAGTGTTCCTGATGATCTGTCCGTCCTGGCCTGGCACTCGGTCCTGCCTCGCCCTGTCCTGCCGCACTGGGGTTCTGGGTTCCTGAAAGCAAGAGACGTACTTGATTTGTCTCATTATTTCCTGCACCTGTACTTAGAATGCTCTAGCTGTACTGCAGATGGTTGTCATGGTTAGGTCAGACCTGAGTAAGGATTCTTCTCTGAGAATTCACTCCACATACTGGTTCAGTGGAGACAATACCTTTCCTGATTTTCTCAAAAGGCCTTTTCATACCCATGAAACATTGTGTTAAAAATATATTTGAAAAAGACTAGTCTCTGGGGATACCATAAGGAGACAGTTGTTTTCTATCAGCATTTTATGAAGTATTAAGGAAAGAAGCTTTAGGAGGACAAATAACTGACAAATATCAGGAAAAAAGACAGATGTACAAGTAAATGAAACATGTGCCATTTCTCCTCAGATAGTTTGGCCATTTCTCAGCATGAACTCCATATAAATTTATACATAAGACTTTTAGGTAGGGGGAAAAAGGCACCCAACATATTTGATAAAAATTCTGTCTTAAAATATGGTACTTTTCTGGTTATTTAAAATACACAGGAAAAAAAAAGGAGTAAAACCGTCTAATTTCTCTCCAGTGTCATCCAGAATGTAGGGACAAGTTCAAAATGAGCATCTCCCAGTTGGAAATAAAAGTCTCTGAAAAATTACTGAGGGACAGAAAGAAAACCCTGTGGCAAGGAGATTTAGGATGCACATCTATGGGAAGCTCTGTCAACATCTATTAATTTTTTTTTTTTAAGGGAGGAAAGGATATTTACTAGAACAGAGCAATTAGTGGCCACTTTTCCAGTTTTCCTGCTGAGAAGGCAGCCCTGTCAACTGCCTTATTACTGCAGAAATAACTCAGTCCCAGTGGTCAGCACTCGTCTCCTGGGTTGCTTTTGTCGACAAATTGATATGTTGTTCGCCTTCAGTGATCCAGCTCTGAGAATGCCTTGGGTTCTGAACTCTGATGCTGGCTTATCAGCGTGGGAATATACTGTGGAAGCATCCTTACTTGGAGAGGACTGTCCCGTTTACGAGTGAAGCTGCACTGAGCAGCCAGATTGTGTCAAAAGAGCTGAATTTTGGATGGTGAGTGTCAAGTCACCATGTTGTCCAGGAGGCTGTAGGTATGAGTTCAGTTTATGCTTTTCATTTTGACTGGTTCTGGCCTAGCCCAGGGAATTGAATAGTTCTGTTCCCTCAAGTATTTTTTGAAAGAGACTGAGGCTTCAGTCAGTTAGATGTTTGTCTCTAAGTAAGTAGAAGCGCTGGTGAGAATTGCTATGCAAAATCAAATAAATGCCTCTGTCCTGTCAGTCTGGCAGATAATGGAGATCCAAGCAGAATCCTGTAAACTGAACCAGTGGGAAATCCTTGCCTCTTCCATCACTAGAGAAAATTTTATTCTTTACAATCAGTTAGTCCCCATTTAGATCGAGTTGCAGCCTATGAAGAGGTTTACCCTTAAAATATTTTTAACATAATAATTCCGAAACCCCTAACGTAACATAACATAATTGATAAAAACTAATACATAACGTAATTGATAAGAACTAATACAATATCAAATGTAAAAAAAGACATAATTATGAACCTTTGCCAGTGAAACACAGTAGATGAATAACTAAGAGTCACACTTTATTTATTGCAATACTTAATGATCCTAAAAACCCAAACCAACAAAAACTGGTTAATGAAAAATGTTCACCTATGATATTTAGGTGACCCAGGTGATATGAACTTAATAAAAATGAATGTATATAAATTTTTTCTCAAAACATACCATCTTCCTATAGATGGGCTTCTCTACTCTGTCTCCTTTATTTTTCTGTCATAAAGCAGATGCTAAAATGGAACGTGGTGTTCAGATGTATAACGCATAATGGTTAGCAAATTTAAATGGCCAAATTACCGATCTGGAGTACGTGGAACCAACATTATGACTTCCATAACACTTCAGATATTGATGTATGTCCATAAAACCCGAATCTAACATGGGATGGATGCAGTCAGGCTCTACTATATCTCTGTGTTCTTGGCTGACACTAGGTTAGACAGGGAAAAAAAAAAGAGAAAAAGAGGGGGCAAGGCACAGGGAACTATTTTCAATATCTTGTAATAACCTTTAATGAAAAAGAATATGAAAATGAATATATGTATCTATATGCATGACTGGGACATTGTGCTGTACACCAGAAATTGACACATTGTAACTGACGGTACTTCAGTAAAAAAAAAAGGGAGAGGCAAAAAAGAAATTTTATCATAATTAAAGAACTGAATAGGAGGAATTGAAGGATGTAAATAAAGCAAATAAATGCAATGCTTTACTCGTCAAAAGGTGCTTCGAGAAATCAGTGTTCACAGGATCCTCTCAATAGCAATGTGGGATAGCTCCTGACAAGTGGCATTGTTTACATGTTATTTATAATGATGCTGTTCACAGTCAAGATGTAAAGATATTTGTAAAGATGTTCACAGTAAGAGTGAGAGGGCCCAAGCCTCACTGTGAGCAGTAATTCCAAAACAAGAACCCAGGACTACTAAGTCTTTGTCCAAGAATAGCCACATGATGCCTCATAAAATCTGCAGTATGTGAGAATCAAATGTATAAAAGTTAGGGAAAACATTTATAATTACAGGAAACAAACCCAATAGTATCAGATTATTGGAGCCATTCACTGATATTACTTTGCTGCAATTGGAATGCATACCCCAAGAGGGGAGGGAGGTTTTTTTTTTCCTACTTTGCTTAATATAGGTGATGACTAGCATCTAGAAGTCACATTTTTTGAAGGAACATTTGAATGAGAAATGGTAGTGCTTTCTCTTTAGCAGAAATGTTGAACCACTGGGGAGTAATTGGTATGTAACATGGCATAACATTAAGACCTTAGAACAAAGAATAGGTAGTTTGATAAACAGACTGTGCTCTTAATTCACCCTGGACTTGGGTAAATCACTTACAGTTTCTGGGCCCCAGTTTCTACTATGTAAAATGTGAACAACAACAAAATACTTGCTCTGATTTCTGAAATATTTTCAAGATTCAATGAAATTTTATTTGTAAAATTACTTCCATTTTCACTATTTTAAATTCCTTTAAGGCTACAACTATTTTACTTGTATAAAGAATTATATAAAAATAGACTTACCATATGATCCAGCAGTCCCACTCCTGGACATATATCCAGAGGGAATCTTAATCCAAAAAGAGACCTGCACCCCAGTGTTCATAGCAACACTATTTACAATAGACAAGACATGAAAACAACCTAAATGTCAGTCAACAGATGACTGGATAAAGAAATTGTGGTATATTTCTACAGTGGAATAGTACTCAGCCATAAAAAATAATAAAATAATGCCATTTGCAGCAACATGGATGGCCCTGAAGAGTGTCATTCTAAGTGAAGTCAGCCAGAAAGAAAAAGAAAAATACCATATGATATCACTCATATGTGGAATTTAAAAAAAAAAAAAGGGAACTTATTTGTTAAACAGAAACAGACTCAAAGACAGAAAACTTATGGTTACCGGGGGGAAGAGGGTGGGAAAGGATAAATGGGGAGTTCAAGATTTGCAGATGCTGACTAGTATATATAAAATAGATAAACAAGTTTATACTGTACAGCACAGGAAACTATATTTAATATCTTGTAGTATCTTACGGTGAAAAAGAATATGAAAACAAATATGTGTGTATTCATGTATGACTGAAGCATTGTGCTGTACATCAGAAATCACATTATAAACTGACTATATTTCAATTAAAAAAACAGAATTATAAACATTACAAACTTCAACCATGATATATTCAGGTATTTTCTCTAAACCAAATCTCAACTTCTGAATCATACTGGAGCCTCTGTACTCCAAAACAGTATACAATTCTAGAAGTACTTCCAAATAGACCAGACAGTGAATTCTTTAGAGTTATGCACTGCATCTTACTCATTCTTATATCACCATCACCTGAGATCCTTAGATGCTCCTCACTAAACTGTATTGATAATTATTGTGCTTTATCATCACACACATGCATACACACACTCACACTTTTAGAAAAGTTATTAATCTATGATGTCTAATCTTGGATGATTCAGATTATACTTACATGAGAGCATCAAAATATTAACATTAGAATTCCTGAATGTGGAACACATGTGGTCTCTATATTTTAATTATTCATAATCTTATTTACAAACGCAAGACTTTGATAGTTTTTATTTCATTTTATTTTGTCAGGTTTCCCCTATTTGGTATGGAGCTCAGAACTAGTTTCAGGCACAAGTTGTTTTATTTGAAAGCTTTTTATGACTATTTGGAAGTAATATTTTATTTTCCTTTTATTTGGGAGGAAAATGTACATTTTCATGATGAGTACAACGTGTCTGAAGCTCCTCAAGTAATTTACTCATGGTCGAGAATAAGCAGGAGTGATTAGAGCTTCAAATCAGAAAACTTCAGAGAGCCAGAAGCTATCAAAATGTGCAGCTTTAATGAACGATTTCTCACTCATTGCTGTATAGCAATCACCACTGATACACTCTCTAGTTTCTTCCAAAGCATATATAATTGGGAAAATCATCTAAACCCCCACAAGCAGGCAATTATTCAGCTACATTGATGCAGAATCACTGGGTCCAACAGTTCATTAGAATATACCATAATCCCTTGTTCTTGTCTTAACCTTCTCTGTGAAAAATCTAATTCATCCCAAACTGACAAAGTGTCCTGTTGGTTATGCAAGTAGTGGCAATGCAGGAGACGGGGTTTCAAGTCACTCTTCTATCTTCAGTCCCATGTGTAGGGCTCTTATCCAAATCTTTAAATAGAGCCTATGAGTTCTAATAATTATTCGGCTAACATATATAAGCTCCCTTTGTGCTCCTTTTTGAAAATGTGCTTATCTTTTTCTCTTACAGAAGAGAGAGAGAGACATTGACAGAAAGATTGAATGGCACTGCCAACACCAGAGGAATAGTTGGGAAAGAGAGCAAGAGGGCACTTTGGTGCAAGAGAGATGATAAGAAAAGTATAAAGCGGCCAGGAGGAGGGTGTTACCGCCATCCCTCTCCTCCTCTCCATTTTTGTAGCCCTACTGTCCTTTCCCTTGACCCTGCCTTTGCATCCTATTGGATAGAGTGTGACGTTGGGTCAGACCCACCTGGGCTCAGATGCCATTATCTGTCACTGGCTAGAGTGCATCCCTGACCATATTATTTAATATCTCTGAGCCCATGAAAGGGGAGAATAATGTGGCCTGGAAGTCTGGGACAACTAGTACAATACCAGACACGTAGGTGCAGCCACACAGACCTTTTAATCTGATGAGAGAGGTACGCCCCTGAAAAGCAGTGAATATTTTTAAGCATCTTCTATTTCTAAAGGGATTTTATTTGAGATACTGTATGACAGGAAGAGGGTTTGACAGAAACTTGACTGCTGCAGGGGGCCTGGGGTAGTATACTTCTGGAAAAGCATATTCATTGATCCTGAGTCATGATTTCAATTTACTTTTTTTCCAACATGCCAGTTTGTGATTCAAATCAATTAAAGTTTTATAACATTAATTGAAAATTGCTGCTTTCCAATTTTACTTAGTTTTCATGAGACCTCAGAAACAAGATTGAGGGGCCAAGTGATAAACTAGTCCCCCATTTTCTTAATAATAACAAAGGATAATGACAATTATACATTTTAGTGAGCGCATACTGTGTGGTCCATGTTAACTGATATCTGTTACTTGATTTTCTCCGCAAAGCACTGTGTGACCTCATTATTATTTTTATCCTCACTTTACAAAAAGCTTATGGGCATTAAATAACTCGGCCAAGGGGCCACAATTATTAAAGCCTGAGCGAAGAGTCAAGCACGGGCCGTCTCTACCAATCAGCCTTCTATTCCAGGTCACTGCCAGCTGCTCCCTTCCCTCAGATGGTCAGCTCTCTGATCTGGGTCTTTGTCCCACCTAGCAAAACTGCCGCCATCAAGCAAATCACCGTCTTTCAGATAGCATTGAGAGAGCTCTCAACTTCTAGCTAGGCCTAGCAGACTCACCAGCTCTCTGTAGAACAGTGGTTCTCGACCTTGGCTGCGGAGTGGAGTCACCTAGGGAGCTTGAATACTGGGGTTTGGACACTACCCACAAGGCTTATGTAATGGTCGTCACCTGGCCTTGAGAAGTTTAAAACCTCAGGTGATGCTAACTTGAAGCAGTATTTGGGAAGTACTGCTCTCCAAGTCTGAGCCTTACTCTTCTCTCTGACTTTGCAGCCAAGTGGAATCTTGCATGCCTGGTCCTGAATTGGAGTTATGTGGCATTTGAGTTGAGTGAGAAATACAAGTTTGGAAAGGATGATGATGATGACTACTTACCATTTACTGAATGTTGTTCAATGTTAGCGATTTACTTACGTTTACGTATATCATTAATTAGGCCCCATCACTCCTTTTCTTCAAAATCAAAGGCACAGGGATAGAAATTATTTGATCCAAATCCAAGCCAGGCCTGCCACTTATTGTGGGCGACTTCAAACCTCTGCTTTTAGCTGCATAATTAAGGCTATGACGTAGGAAAGGATAGATGGGTTTGGAGGCTAATGAGAATTGTTGCATGACTTAGGAGCAATTTTATGCAGACGCTTCAAAGTTGGTTGGGTGGCAGGGTGAAGTGAAGTGGGAAGAATGGATTTTGGTTCTAGTCGACTCTCCTTTGGAGCAAGGCCAGTTAACAACAGAGAAATTTGCTCTTGGGTGCTGCAGGCCAAATGTGTTAGAGCTGGCAGCAGAGTTACTCCCCAGAGAAAAGGCAAACGATCAGCCACAGGAGAGAAACCAGAGCAGGGAGGGACAGGCGATGGGGCACGCAGACAAGCCAGAGTCAACTTGTACAAAATAGAACCTGTAGGTATCTGATGGCCAAAGAGAAAAATTTATTTAGCAAATAAAGAATAAAAAAAAAACCAGTTATTCATTGGCAAGGCAGGCAGTGAGCTGCCAGGCAGAGAATAAGCCCAGACACAGTTTATGAACTCCCTCTGATGTTTGTGAAGGTCTCTCTGTGCTTGGGTTTGTGCCTTTATTAAAATCAGACAACAACAAAACACCAAAAGATAAGGTGAGGTAGGGAGTAGAGGCTCTGAAATTTAAGGAAGCGAAGAAGTCCATTCATGACTTTCAGGATGTGCTCATGATATTTGCAGGACAACACAAATCTAGTGCCAAGCCTTTAGTATCCAGAGTACTAATAGGAGGCAGTCATTCCTGAAGAAGTAATGGGAGAATTCTAGCTAAAAGAATGTGCATTAGTGTACTTTTAGAGATGCCTGTTTCTTCATGGGGCAGCAAATGATCACCTTTAGATGATATTTTAAAAGGAAGCATAATATTAAAGGTGGGAAATTTGAAAAATAAATCATTATGACAAATGTGTTTTATAATTCCATATATTGCCCTTTTCAGATGTATCATTTTTTGAGCTATAATTTACATACAACATTAGTTTCAGTTATATAATATAATAATTCTATATTTGCATGTAATTTTTTTAATTTTTAAAATTTTATTGAGTTATATTCTATTTGCATATATTGTGAAATGATTATCGCAATAAGTCTACTTGACATCTGTCACCATACACAGTTACAGAATTTTTTTTCTTATGATAGGAACTTTTGATACCTACCCTCTTAGTAACTTTCAAAAATGCAATAAAGTATTTTAACTATAGTTGCCAAACTGTAATGTTGTGTGTTACATCCCCATGACTTACTTATTATATAGCTGAAATTTTGTACCTTTTGGCTCTCCTCAACCATTTTGCCCACCCTTACTTCCAACCTCTGGCAGCCACTAGTGTATGAACTTGATTGTTTTGTTTCATCTTTTTATGTTCCACATACAAGTGAGATCATACAGTATATGTCTATCACTGTCTGACTTACTTTATTTAGCATAATACCCTCAAACTGTTACCAATATTGTTGGAAAGGCAAGATTTTATCCTTTTTTATGGCTGAATAATATTTCATTGTGTATATTTACACTATATTTTCTTTATCCATTTATCCATTGATGGACACTTAGGTTGTTTCCATATCTTAACTATTGTAAATAGTGCTGCAGTGAACATGGAGGTGCATATATCTTTTCAAGTTAGTGTTTTTGTTTTCTTCAGATAAATGCCCCAAAACGGAATCATTGGATCATATGACTTTCTTCCCATTAAATGCCCAGGAGTGGGGTTGCTGGATTGTAGGGTAAGTCCATTTTTCATTTTTTAAGGAATTTCCGTACTGTTTTCCATGATGCCTGCAACAAACCACATTCCAGCAGTGTAGGAGGGTTCCCTTTACTCCACACCCTCTTCAGCATTTATCGTTTGTGGACTTTTTAATGATGACCATTTTGACCGATGTGAGGTGGTACCTCATTGTAGTTTTGATTTGCATTTGACGTACATTTCCAATAGCTTCTCTGGCTCTGGACCAGGCTCATTTTAAGAAATGGTATTTTGTTTTGTAATCAAGAAGGAAATACCACAAAGCCTTGTTTTTTAAAAATAATTTTCATTGTTTCCCTAAAATAGTGAAAATTTTTCACTGATAAGACTAAGATGCTTTGATGGAATATATTTCACAAAGGTTAAGCATTCCTGGAAGTAAAGAAAGGACAGCAAAAAGTAGTGAGTGTTAGATGGTAGGGCATTTTAATAAAGAATACCTGAAGACATTAAGATGCTGAAACTGCATACATTCTCATCATTATATGAAGTTAAGCTAACTTGACCCACCGTCATTCTGAATGAAGCACATTTTTACACAGTTGTGGAAATCCTAAATGGACCCTAGCCGATCAATGCTTTATAAATATTTAGGTATTATTTAAGAGTATCATAAAGGGTAGTTTCTCTTCATGGCCTTTGGAATGGGGCCATCAGAATCCACCCCTATTTTTCTTAGTAACATGAGAGAGGAGAGCAAGGAAGGGGTGAGAAAGAAAAAGAGATAAGAACACGGCATGCCTGGTTAGCAAAGGTTGAGATAAAGAGTATCAGTGAACTTTAGAAGGTGCAGAGAGCAAGAAAGATCAACATGTGAAACAGAGGTTGATGTGGGGTGGGGGAAATCGAAATTTTTAGAAGGTGGAGTATTTGTTTCACTTTTTTCTCTGGCTATTCTCATTCAAATTCCACTTTTCAAGACCCCTTTTCTATTCATCACCCGTACTTTACATATTCAGTTTTCTCTCCTTTCAGTGATTCCCATGTTACCACCTGCTGTCCTTGTTTCTCTGTGTATCATCTTTCACTACATAATCTCTTCTTTCTCTTCTACAGTTACTGCCTTCAGCCAATTTCCCAAATTGGGTCCCGGGGCCCAGTGTCTCAGCATCTCACTTGGGAGTGTCCAGGCAGGGGCCCAAGCTGGAGGCAGTCAGGAGTGAGGGCCGTGGACAGGGACTCCATACCTGCTTCAGATCAATGCTTCTTGGATGCCAGCAGCCCTTGGGGCTGTAGGAGAAGTCCTGGGAGAGAGTTGTTCTGTGCCAGTTGTAAATGCTGTCTAGACCTAGGCATTTCAGACCCTTGTGCAATGAATGCAGACTCTGACACAGTTCCAAATATACTGAGTTGAATGAGTGCAGTGTCAAAGGAAGAAGCAACTGCCTGGGAAAAGGCATTGTGCCTTGGTGCATGTATTCCAACCATGTATAAACACTTATTTTCTTAGATGATGTTCCAAAGTCCTTTTACCCAATACACATCATAAAAGTCTAAGAGGAAAGCATTTTTAAGTCCTTCAAGTTACTATTTTAACATTTTAGTAGATTTATATTTATTTTTAATAACTGTTTTCTATATTGCAAGTAGAAATACTTCTGCAGTTATGGTAGTGTATTTGTTTGCAAGGGCTGTTGTAACAAAGTACCACAGATTTAGTGGCTTAAACAATAGAGAAGATTTACTTCCTCACAGTTCTGGAGGCTGTAAGTCCAAGATCAGGGTGTCAGCAGGACTGGTTCCTAATGAGGATCACAAGGGTACAATCTGTTTCTCCTTGGGTTATAGATCGCTTTCTCCCTGTGTCTTCACATTGTTTTCCTCTGTATATGTCTGGATCCAAATTTCCATTTCTTAAAAGGACAGGAGTCATTCTATTAAGGGCCACCCTAATGATCACATTAGGCCACATTCTGAGGTACTAGGGGTTAGGATTTCAACATATGAATTTTGTAGGGGACACAATTCAGCCCATAACAGGTAATAACAAATTTCCTTTTAAATACCTGCAAATAAAATTTTATTAAAAAATTATTAAGTATATATAATAGGGACTTTTCCTGTCAAAAAGCACTAAATAAGGACTAGTTCCTCCCTCTAATATTTCAAAAATCAGAAATGTAGGGGAACACAAGTAATATAAGTTTTGGGGACATGCTGATCCAGTGAAATGTTATATTTAAAGTCATCTCAGTGCCTGGCACACAGTGGACAATCAATAAATATTTGTTGAATAAATGGAGAGATATTTTGGAGTAAAGTGGAAAGAAACTAGTGAGAGTAATGGTGAAATTAGGAAAACTTGTTCTGAAACAGTCTAATAGAAAAAGTCCACTTCAGTCAAAGATTGTCAGTTCAAGTTGTTAGAGGAGACATATCATGTATTCATAACATATGAATTCCCTTCACTGGGCTAGATATTAGCAATAAAGTGATATAATTTTTTAAAAAAATTAAAAAGATGTGTTTCCTGTCTTTGACAGCTTTCCAATCTTGTGGAGGGGAAAGTCTCCAACAGAAGTTAACGCAGATCTGCTTAGCCGGGACAAACATGGAAATCACTCTTTAAAATGTTTATCCCATTAAAATGCAAGATCCCTGCCCCCTAGAAACAGAGCCATTTTATGTTGATGTAGTCCATTTTAAACATATAATTGATAGAGAGTGACATCAAAGGGCATTTATTTCCAGAATCCCAGCCTTGTTTAATCTGCTTTGGTGAATTCCTTCTTACCCTACCTTTGCTTCTTCTTCTTCTTCCTGATATAGAGATGCCGCCTCACAACTGTATTTTTGTCCTTCATTCTCTAAGCCCAAAATCTATAAAAACACATTTCTTGTTGTGTGTCTAATACTTAACTAGTAATTCTCTCTCATGTATATAATAGGTAGTGTCATATGTATGATATAGTATATAATACCATATATGTGATTCACAGGTAAGTGTAAGAAAAGTGTTTCTCAGCTTACTGCAGATATCTATGTTTGTAACAAATTTGGAATTTCTCATTTTCTATTTCCAAATAATACAAACAACCGTTTAATGAAGGACTTTAATAATGCAGTAGGGAAATAAATACATTATAAAGACAATGAGAGCTATAGTTTATAGACCTCACTCTGCTAGTTGTTCATGTGGGAAAAAGGGAATTTAACAGCTAAAGAGACAAGTGAGTTGGCTTTCCAGCATGAAATTGAAATCAAAGAAATTATACAATTATGACAAAAATGACAATGTAAATTAGGTAGTATGTAAATATGCCATATTGTTAGGGTTTCCTGACCCAAATTACATTGCATTCTATTTCTATTTTCCATGACATTGAGCAGGAACTCTTGTATTTTGCTGGTGCAAGTATAAAGTAGGATCACCCTTGGGATAGCATCTATATAGTATATATTAAAATGCATTAAAAATTTGAAATATTTTAACTGATTCAAATTCCCATATGTATCTCAACTATAAGGAAAACATGTATGTTGGGGGAGGGGGCTAAAATGAATGAAGAGTAAATAAATTTTGATACATACAGTAAATTGGAAATTATATAATATTAAAACTTAAACAATTGTGTTCATGTCGGTAAAGATAGAAACCATAAAAGATCAACAGATTTTACTAAACAAAAACACATTTACCGCAATGAAAATTAAATAAAAATGATAGGTTGGGAGCAACATCTATAGTATATATGACAATAAACGATTGTGTTCATACTTATAAAAATATATTCAACACTTGGAAAAAAATAAAATTCACCATGTGAATAAACTAGAGAAGAATAATTTGGCAAAATTTAACATCTATTCATGGTAAACAAAATAAAACTCTTAGTAAAGTAGGGATAAAAAGAAACTCTCTCAACCTGATGAAAAACACCTACTAAAAACCTACAGCTAATATCATGTTTAGTGATGAAAGATGGAATCCTCTTCCCTTAAGATGGAGGTCAAGGAATGAATGTCTGATCTCATCACCCTGTTCATCACAGTATAGGATGTGCTGCCGAGTACAATGATGCAAGGAAAACAAACAAACAAGCAAAAGTCATGTAATGTAGAAAACAAGTAATAAAGCTATCTGTAGTCATAGACAAAATAATCATCTATGTAGAAAACCAAATGAAATTTTTAGAAAAAGTTACTGGAATTAAGTGAGTTTAACAAGGTTGCAGGATACAAAAAAATACACAAAAAAATCAATGTATTTTTATATAGTACCAATGAACAACTGAAATTTAAATTCTGAAAGTGGTACCATTAAAATAGTAATAAACATGTGAAAATAGTCTAATACTTACTAGTCAATAAGTAAATGCTAGTTAAGACCACAGTGATGCATTATTACTAATTTAACTAGAATGGATTAAAGCACAACCACCACCAAACAAGAAAAATAAGCCTGAAAATGCCTAGTGCTGGAGATAATGCTGAGCAACTTGAACTCTCATACACTGCTAGTGGGAATTTCACAATATTACAGTTACTGTGGGAAACAATTTGGTAACTTCTTTTAAAGTCAAACATACCTAACTGTCCAGTGATGGTTGAATGGATAAAGAAGATATGGTATAGTTACACAATGGAATATTACTCAGCCACATACACAAGAAAGAAATTTTGCTATTTGCAACAGCATGGATGGATCTAGAGGATAGTAAGCTGAGTGAGGTGTCAGAGGAAAAACCATGTGATCTCATATGTGGAATCTAAAAAACAGAAAATAAAAATAGACTCATAGATGCAAAGAGCAAGTGAGTAGTTGTTGTGAGGGAAGTGGATGAAGGGGATTAATAGGTACAAACCTCCAGTAATGGAATACAAAAGCTACAGGGATTTAACATACAGCATAAGGGATGTGGTCAGGGATAGTGTGGAGACTTTGTATGGGGACAGATGGTGGTCATTTCATAGCATATTTAAATACCAAATCACTTTGTAGTACACCTGAGACTAACATAATATTGTATGTCAACTAATTTCAACTAAAAAATTGATAACAATGGCAAAAAAAATAAAGCCAAGCATACATGTATCAGAGTACTGAGCATTTCCATTCCTAGTTGTTTAACCAAGTGAAATGGAAACATAATGTTCATAAAAACCTGCATGTGAATGTTTCTAGGGCTTTATTCATAATTGACAAACTGGATAAAATCCAAATGTCTGTCAACTAGTGAACATATAAAAAAATCTGTAGAACATCATTCAATGGAATACCACTGAGTGATCAATCAGTTAATCAATAAGGACAGTATTACTGATTACACAATAATGTGGATGAGTTTCAAATGAATTACATAAAGGAAAAGAAGTTGGACTCTAAAGTTGGAGTCTACTGTGTGACTATTTATATGACCTTCTTGTAAGGACACAACTATATGGACAACAAATTCATGTCTGGAGAGGTTAGAGATGGAAGGAGAGGTTGATACAAATGGGCATACTATAGTTTTTGAAATGATGGAATGTTCTGTATCTAGATTGTGGTAGTGTTAACGGAACTGTACGAGTTTGTCAAAATTCATAGGGCTTTAAATAGAGTGAATTTTACTGTGTGTAAATTATACATCAAATAACATGACTTAAAATAGTTAAAAGGACTAAAACTATCTGGCAAATTAGAAAAAAGAAAAAAGGGCACTCCATATGTCAAGGGAAGTAAACAGGCATTTCACAAGAGAATAATTAAAAATCAGATATAAAAGTTATTCAGCTTCATTAGTAACTAGATAAGCTTAAAAATTAGAATGATATCTGATTTAGCTTACTATAATATCTGGCTCATGTTCTGGAGAATATATATTTTCATACTTCTGTAAAGAGCATGAAATTGGTTAAAGTGCTTAAATGAGGCAATACAGTGTAATGCATCATAATTATAAATTATATACATGTTTAGACCCACCAGATCCTCTAAAGGAAAAAGCAAATGGAAATATTTCTTTAAAGAATCTATTAATAAAGATATTAATTCTAATAAGGAAAATAGGAAAAACTTTGAAAGGTCAAAAAAGGGTCTGGGCAAAATTAATTGAATGCTTTTATAAACTAGAATAATATATGGACATCAAAATGAGAATGTGTGTGTATATGTATCATATATAGAGAGAGAGTGTGGGTGTTAGTTGTTGATGTGGAATATCAGGACACATTTCAAGTAAAATTTCAAAAAACAATATATACAATATGATCATTTTAAGGCATATATAATTATTCATCCTTTTTTATACCACCGTTTATAGTTTTCCATACACGTGCAATATATACCATGAAAAGATGTTGAAGTGGTACATATTGAGTTGTTTTCTAAATTTTGATTCACAGTGCATTTCTGAATAATTTCGTGCATTCTTGTATCCTGTATGTAGGATATAAAATTGGATGCTGATATCTAATCATAACTATAAAAATTAAGTAAATAGAATATTTCCAGAAAGAAACATGAAAGAAGCTCTCCAATGACTTATCTCCAGGTGATACAGTAAAGAAAATATTTGTTGCATACCTCATTGCTTACATGTAATATGAGAACACATATAGCCTGACACGATCTATAGGAGAAGAAAAAGCATGGTGATTAGATTTTTGCTGAAGTTTGATTTTAGTATATATGCTGAGCATGTTTACTGCAGGCCACCAGATTCCAGTCCTTACAGTATTATTCAGTAGCTTGTGACCTCAGACAAGCTGCAACTCATCCTCATTATTCAAACATTCCATATTTGCATATTTTCCCACATGTTCCCAGCTGAGATTGAACAAGGAAATACTCTACCTTCTTGTTTTCAGCTTTGATACTGTAACAAGTGTCTTTTTCATGGTCTATTTAGTGCCACATTTTTTTTTTTTTTGCATTTTTGTGTTTTTGTTGATAATTTTGCTGTTTAAAATGGTCCCCAAGTGTAGTGCTGTGGCATTGTCTAGTGTTCCTAAGGGGAAGAAAGCTGTGATACACAAAGAAAATACTTGCATTAGGTAAGCTTCACTTAGGCATGAGTTATAATGCTGGTGGCCATAATGAGATCAATGTTAATGAGTCAAAAATATATATTAAATAAGGTGACTTTAAACAGAAACACACATAAAACAAGGTTATTTACTGACCAATCTACAGAAATATTGTTACCAAAGGCTCGGAGGAAGCTAACTCTGTAGTTCCCCTAGGAGCAATGGTTCAGTCTGCTAACTTACAGAGAATTTAAAGACCATACCTATTGCAGATAGCACAAACAGATTACATTTTACTTCAAAGCCTCACTTTTTGACAATAAAAATCCTGATAATAAAATTTTTTCTATGAGAACTAGATGTGTTAATATATTGGAAGCACAAGATTTAATCAATAAACTATACCTGCAGTGTTAAAGAAGGAAAAAGCAGTGCTGGTTAGTGGTGGTAGGAGCAGGAGAAGAACGAGAAGCCATAGATAGTCTTTTTGAAGAGGTAGGGAGGGAGCAAAGGGAATCACGTGTGACCTGGCTAACTCATTTGAATTAGCTAATTAGCTCGTTAACTCAGTGGCTAAGAAAATGATGTTTTTTTAGAGTTGTCGGTGTAAAAAAAAAATCAGAACTGTACATTTAGCAAATTATGAGTATATGATTAAGACGTCCAGTCTTAAATACATGGCATTGTGCTGCTATGGCCAGGTGGAGATGGCAGTTTGGATAAGAAAAAAATCAAATTCTGTACTACATAGAGGAGCTTTTAGATATCATAATCTTATAGGACCAGTTAATTTTGAGGATAAATTTTTCTTATAATCTGTAATATATTCTATAATTTATTCTACCAAATGAAATCTGAGTATTTTTGTAAGCTCTCCAAGTTGTTATTAAGGATCAAAGTTTTAAAAATGTGGAAAGGGTAAAGATAGGCAAAGAATGTGTAATTCAACTATCTTAATGTAGGAATTGTGATATGACAAGGCTTTAACATGTTTTGAATGAATAAAATGTTATGATAGGGGTATAATCAAAGTAGTCTCAGATTGCCTAGGAAAAAAATTGACTATATGGTTCAGAAATTAAAAAACAAAAACAAACAAACAAACTAAAGGAATAAGGAGGAGGAAGGGGACATCACACCTGAGTTAACATTGATGGTTGAGTACCAGTTAAATTGATGGAGAAATATCAAGAGACTTCCTGAGAACAGAAGAGCTGCGTAGACATTTTTCCAGAGAGGAAATACAGATGGCCAACAGCCACATGAAAAGATGCTCAACAGCGCTAATCATCAGGGAAATGCAAATCAATACCACAATGAGATATCACATCATACCTGTCAAAGGCAATCATCAAGGTCTACAAATAACAAATGTTGGCAAGAATGTGGAGAAAAGGGAACCCTCCTATACTATTGGTAGGAATGTAAAATGATGCAGCCACTGTAGAAAAGAGTATGGAGATTTCTCAAAAAACTAAAAATAGAACTACCATATGAGCCAGCAATTCCATTCCTGGGTATATAAAGGAAAAAAAAAAACCCCAAAACTGAAAACATTAATTCAAAAAGATACTTGTACCACAATGTTCATAGCAGCATTACTTACAATTGCCAAGATATGGAAGCAACCTAAGTGTTCACCAACAGATGAATGGATAAAGAAGATGTGACATACATATATATATGTGTGTATATGTATATATATGTTTTATATATATATATATATAAAATACACACACAAACGCACAATGGAATACTACTCAGCCATAAGAAAGAACGAAATTTTGCCATTTGCAGCAACATGGATGAACTTGGAGGGCATTATGCTAAGTGAAATAAGTCAGAGAAAAACAAATACTGTATGATATCACTTATATGTGGAATCTAAAACAAACAAACTAATGAATAAAACAAAAAGTAAGCAGACTAACAGATATAGAGAAAAAACTGGTGGTTACCAGTGGGGAGACGATTGGGAGAGGGGCAACTTAGGGATGGGGGATTTAAAAAAGGGGGTTGTTATGAGATTTTACGAAATAATATGTGTGAAACTCTTGAAAATTGTAAGGCACTGTAAAATTTAAAGAATCATTCATCTAATAAAAAAATTTTTTAAAATATAAAAATAAGAACTGTACATAAACACTGTATGCTAGCTCATGAAGTTGTCCATCATGGAAGTATGGGTTAATAATTCTGAAACTGCTTTACATGTATCCTGGGGTAAACAAATAAGTAAATGTGTGGTACAGAGTAAAACAACAAAACAAAAAACAGAAAAGCAAAACAAAAAAAACTTCCTGGGAGATGGAATAGACAGAAAAAGAGAACTTGCATCATTGTCCAGCTAGAACATAAGATGGAAATTGGGGATTTTTGAAAGGTGATCCTACAGAAAGAGAGAGAGAAGGAGGCAGTGGTGAGCCCTTAAAAAGTGTTAGGGAATTACAGATTTGGGGCTTCAACAAAAAAATGAAATAAAGAATTGTCTTAATTTACGCAGTATGTACTGAGTGCTTAGAATGTGTTCAGTGTCATGCTAAATTGGCACAAAGGCAAGATATAAACTCATCCTTGAGGACAGATGTTGTTAAAGGAAAGAAAACAAAATACAGATATGTATAATGCTATGAAGGAAACAAAGTGGGTTGAAAATAGAAAATATAAAGAGCCACATGCCAGACCAAGAGGAAAAGCCAGTCCAAAGGCCTATAAAATGACAAGGTCAGGGTTGTTCTAGACCTAGAATGAAGGACAGAAAAACATAGAGCAGGGAGGAGGGGCACCCAGTTATGTCCAAGAGGTGGAAGGAAATAGACCATGCAGTTCTTTGTTGTTCTAGGATATTTCCAGGTTAAATCTCTT
Organism: Camelus dromedarius; assembly: GCF_036321535.1. Taxonomy (NCBI): domain Eukaryota; kingdom Metazoa; phylum Chordata; class Mammalia; order Artiodactyla; family Camelidae; genus Camelus; species Camelus dromedarius. Next base: position 40,548,317 of record NC_087444.1, read on the forward strand.
TATGCAACACTATCAAATAAAAGCGCTTTATGAAATCAGGAAAGCATTTGTATTAGCAAAGGTCACCCTAGGGGATCATTTATTCCCTTTCTACGTGGTGTCAGGGTTGTTGGGAAAGATACTCTTGAGAGATTCCAAGTCTTAGTCTTCCATATGGGAAAATGCTTCATAAAAATAAATTGCTACTTGTTGTATGGGACCTCATCCCTATTTATCTCTTCATATCTCTGAAGTAAAATGTGTAACATGTCTTGCAGGGATTACTATAGTAAATACTAATTTTTCATTAAATATAAGAGTAAAATGAGGCTTCTAACAAATGTTATGTTATTGGGTTGGGAGAGCATTGTTTTATTGTTCATAAAAATAACTTTATTCTTACAAAACCAGGTACTGCTGCCCCTAGACTTCTAATATTTATTTTCTTTTACTCACCTGTATGCATTAGCATTTTGAGCAAAGTTCCCTTCTCTCTGTATTTGAAATGAGAAGTTCTTAAGGTGGTGTCTTTGTAACTCACGTTAATAATGTTGAAGAATAATTAGGATGAAAGTTACATGAAATTTCACTGGGGAAAAAAAAAGAATTACTAGATCTGGAGAGAAAATTTTTATTTTGTTTTCAGTAATAAGCACATTCTAACCATAAAACAGAAGCGGAAATTTTTGCAAGTGACATTCCATCTGCACCCACAGATATCCTTGCAATGGCCCTATGCTTGACTCCAGCCCCTCCCAGTCACAGTCCACAGACAGTTCTGCAGGTGCAGGAATCCAGCAGGAGAGTCTCCTGTCTGTATCTCAGAAAGTCCTGAAATGATCCTATACTTGGTTTCAACCCCTTTAGCCACAGTCAGGTAGCAGTCCAGCCTGACCAGTGTCCTAGCAGGATACATACTCACCCATGCCTCTGGATCCAGGTCTGCAGACCTCAATCTTGGCTGTGAGCCCTGAAATAGCCCTGGATCTTGGTTCCAGTCCCTTTCAGATATGATCCAGTGCCAGTCCTGCCCCTTGAGTGATCTAGCAGTATCCCTCTAAGGGGCCTGGAGGAAGCTACATTTGTCTGCACATCTGGTAATAAGCCTGCTGTCTGAGGACTCAACTGTGGAGTCTGAAGTGGACCCTTGTACCAGTGCCACTCTTTGAGTGAACTCAAAGACAAGTCACTTGAAATTAGCCAGTTAGAGTAAAAGAAATGTGAAGAATGAAGAAAACCTACGTGAATTATGGGACAACTTTAAGCAAACTAACATTTGCATCATGGAAATCCCAGAAGGAGGAGAGAGAAAGGGGCAGAAAGCTTATTTTAGGAAAAAATAGCTAAAGACTTCCCAAATCATGGAAACACTATGAACATCCAGGTTCAGGAAGCTCAAAGGGCCCTAAGCAAGATCAACTTTAAGAAAAGTACTCCAAGATATGTTAAAATCAGAATGTTAAAAGTCAAAGGTAAAGAGACATTTATGAAAGCAGCAAAAGAAAAATGCCTCATCACATGCAGAAATATTTCAGACCAGGAGGGAGTGGAATGATAAAAAGACAGCAATACAATAATAGTAAGGAACTTCAATATCCCATTGTCAGCATTGGAGAGATTATCCAGACAAAAATCAATACAGAAACCACGGACCTATATAACTATTGACCAAAAATACCTAACAGACAAAAAGAGCACTTCATCCAGTAACACCGAAATACACATTTTCCTCTAGTGCACATGGAACATTCTTCAAGATAGATCACATGCTGGCCCAAAAGCAAGCCTTAACAAATTTAAGAAGATTAAAATCATACGAAATATTTATTCCAGACACAATGGCCTGACACTAGAAGTCAATAACAGGAGCAATACTGAAAATCCCCATATATGTGGGAATTAAGCAACACATTCCTGCACAAGTAATGATGAAAGGAGAAATTAAAAGGAACATTGGAAAATATTTTGCGACAAAGGAAAATGAAAAGATAACATACAAAAACTTTTGGATGCAGCAAAAGCACTTTTAAAAGGGAAGTTTATAGAGATAAATTCCTATATTAAGAAAAAAATCTAAAATAAGCAGCCTAACTTTATGCTTCATGAGACTAGAAAAAGAAGAACTAAGCCCAAAGTTAGCAGAAGGAAGGATATAATAAAGATTAGAACAGAAATAAATGTCATAGTGAATAGAAAATTAAAAAACATAAAACTACAAGTTGGTTTTTTGAAAAGATAAAATTGGCAAATCTTTAGCTAGACTAATAAAGAAAAAGAGAGAGATGACTCAAACAAAATAATAAATGAAAGAAGAGACATTGTAGCTGAAGCCACAAAAATACAAAGGATTATAACAGGCTACTATGAACAATTATATACCAACAAATTGGATAACCTCAAGGAAATGAACAACTTCAGGAAATAGACAACCAACCTAGATGAATCATGAAGAAATAGAAAATCTGAACAGACCAATAATGACTGAGGAGATTAAAGCTGTAATCAAAACCCCCCACTAAAGAAAAGCTCAGAACCAGATGGTCTCACTTGTTCAGTTCTACTAAGCAAGGAATCAATGCCATTCCTTCTTAAATACTTCCAAAAAAACTGAAAAGGAGGAGCACTCCCAAATTCATTTTTGATGGCCAGCATTACTGTTCCAAAGCCAGAGGAGGACACTACACTTACAGAAAACTGCAGGCCAATATCTCTGATAAGTATAAAAGTAAAACTTCCCAACAATGTACTAGCAAACCAAATTCAACTGCACATTAAAAGGATAATAGACCAGGATCAAGTGGTGTTTATCCTGTGGGTGCCAGGATGGTGTAATGTACACAAATCAATAAATGTGATATACCACATTAATAGAATAAATGATAAAAATCATGAGTCTCTCCGTAGATGATGAAAAAGCATTTGACACAGTTCAACATCCTTTAATGATAACAGCTCTCAACAAATTGAGTATAGAAGGAACAAACCTCAACCTAATAAAAGCCGTAGAGGACAAACCCACAGCCAATAATATATCCAGGGGTGAAAGGCTGAAAGCATTTCCTTTAACAAACAAGACAAGGGCACCTGCTCTCACCAGTTCTATTCAATATGCGACAGGAAGTCCTAGCTGGAGATACTCATCAAGAAAAAAAGAAATAAAAAGCATTCAAATTGGAAAAGAAGAATGAAAATTGTCTCTATTGACAGATAACATAATTTTATATATAGAAAACCTTAAAACCCTAAAACCTCCACCAAAAACTGTTATAATTAATAAACAAGTTCATTAAAGTTGCAAGATACAAAGTCAGCATACAAAAGTATTGCATTTCTATACACTAACAGCAGATTATCTGAAAGAGAAATAGAGAAATCATTCAATTTAAAACAGCATAAAAAAGACTAAAATACTTAGGAATAAATTTAACTGAGGAGGTGAAAGATCTTCACACTGAAAACTACAGGAAAGAATTTGAAGAAGACACAAACAAATGGAAAGATACTCTGTTGATGGATTGGAAGAATTAATATTGTTAAAATGTCCATACTGACTGAAAGCCATCCAAAGAGCCAATGCATTGAATGAAAATTCCAATGGCATCATTTTTCATGGAAATAGGAAAAAAAACCCCTAAAATTTGTAGGAAACCACAAATAACTCTGAATAGCTAAAACAATTTTGCCTCCTGAGATGAGCCTTTAGTAAAAATGAAGAAAAGTCTTTCTGGTAGCAGGGAGCATATGAGTGTGCTGTAGTGGTCAAGATTTGGGGCTTTGGAGATCTCCTAGGAGCCCCAGTTCTGCTGCTATCTTAGAAAATTTATACAATTTCTGCTTTCTCATTTGAAAATAAAAGTAAAAAAAAAAAATTACAAGTATGTATTCTATAAATTATGAGAATTCTATTACCTGATTAATGCTTATTTACCATGAAAGCTCAGCTTGGGCTTCATTTATTCTGACCTATCTTTGACCAGTGTGTTCTGTTCTTTGAAGGTGCTTATATTTTCTCTGTAAGTATCTCTGTCATGAAGTTACACACGCTAGTGATTATGCAGTTGTTATCTCTCTTTCTGGTTAGTCAGTGAAGCTCTTTTGAGGAAGGCTCGTGTCTGTCTTCATGTAGGATGCTGGCCCCTAGCACAGTGCCTGGCACTTGAATCATTTGTTGCTTACTGGCTAGTCTAAGAAACCACATGGTAGGCATGCTGCATTGTCAGAAGGGAAGAATAACTGCCTTTGGGGCAATGCTGGCCTGAAGTCTCTGATAAATCCGTCTAAAATATGAATCTGACTCTTTCAGTGAAAATTCCAAAATTGCGGGCACCAAATGGTAGCAAAAGAAAGTCAAATGAGGGGTTGTCCAGGAAATGTAAATAAAGGTCCTCAACTACTTTCTCTAATAGCCTCAGAGAACTAAAAGTAACAAATCAATGTGAAATACTATCAGAAGCAAAACTTGTGTCCCCATAAAGATAAATACATTGCAAATCGCAGTGTCTATAAACTGGACTCTAGTCTATGAGAAGCATGTCTAACATACCTCAGACTGGTAAGGCAAAAAAAAAAAGAAGCGTGACGTCTGTCTTTCTCAGGTATGCTTTATGATGAATGGTAGGGAGGCTGTCATATCTGTCTAAATATATCAGAGACTAGAGCTTGGTGACATTTTTCTGTTGATGGCAATTCATTGCTACTTTCCTGCAATAGGAAAGCATTGCATGATTGGCATTAGAAATGTCTTAGGGACTTGAGAGATTGATTTATGGTGAGATATTACAGCAATTAAATATGTACTATGGAAAAAAAAAAAACTAAGGCTCATAACTGTCTAATGTCTGAGGCTTATAAAACCTAAGAAGTAAAATGAATTTTTGAGACGATGAAAAGGTGGTGATGAAGAGTAATGAGATGACATTGAGAGATTGGAGATGCTTCTGCCTGGGAACATATTCCAGCAGCTATCTTCTTGGGTGTAGTAGTTTCCTAGGGCTGGGATGACAAAGGATAACTTTGTGGCTTAAAACGACAGAAATTTACTTAATCACAGTTCTGAAGTCTAGAACTCTAAAATCAACTCTAAAGTCAGCAAAGAAGGGCTCTAGAGTAGAATCTGTAGCATGACTTTTTTTTTTTTTTTTTTTAGCTTCTGTTGTCACCAGCAGTCCTTGGCATTCCTTACCTTGTAGCTGCAGAATTCCAATTTTTACATCTATCTTGATAGGACATTTTCTTTCTGTCTGTCTTCGCATTGTCTTCTTATAAGGATACTGGTCATATTGGATTAGTGGTCTACTTTACTCCAGTATGACCTCACCTTAGCTAATTACATCTGCAGTGGACCCTATTTCCAAAGAAAGTCACATTCTTTGATGCTGGGGGTTAGGGTGCCAACATATCTTTGGGGGAGGGGATGCCCATAACATTGATTATCAAAGGTAATAGAAAAGGAATTGATAATTATTCACCACCTTCTTAGGGCCAGCTCAACCTGCTCATTACAAAAAATCCAGTGAGAGTGTACTGATGGGAAAACTGTAGCTGGTAATAACTAAGGCAAAGTCAGCCATTTTAAGTGGAAAAACTGGAATTCAAACACTAACTTGAACCTTTTCTTGGCATTTTCTCATACTCTCTCCAGTAGAGTGGTTTTTTTGTTTGTTTTGAATCCCATGATATAGTGTGCATTTTTTCATTTCAATGTCCTATTTTATTGATACAAGTTGGTAAGGAAATCGTTTTTATTTATATTAGCCATTTAAAAACTTATCTGAGAAGTAGTAATGCTGAAGCATATTTTTACTATTTTATTTGGAAATGGATTGCAGGTCTTACTGCAAAGTTTGCTGGGGCTCATGAGGTCCATGGCGCTTGGCTGCTCCTCATGGCCTCAGGCTCCATAGCCCCAGGGTGAGAACCACAGTGTCCACTTTAATGCTGCTCTAAATGGGTGATGTTGATTCTCTTGTAGGTGCTGCTGTCTCAAACTGCATTATTTAATCTATTCATTCATATGTTCATTACACACATACTGAGTTATGTCTGGTATAGTCCTAAACACTGGTGGTTAAAAAACTCAGAAAAAGTACCAGTGCTTTGGAGTGTACCTCCTAGTTGTAGAGTCAAAAAGTAAACAGTTGTCAGATGAATAAACCCAATGACTCAATGATACCTATGAAGCTATGGTAGTATGAAGAATAAGTTGGGTGATGTAATAAGAAAGACTGAACACTGCTATAGATAAAAGTGGACAAGGAAGCCCACTTTAAGGAAATGACATTTTAATAATGTCACTGACATCAGAATGATGGCAAGGAGCCGGTCACAAAAGGGCAACATTTTTCCAGGAAAAAGACAAACCCAAGTACAAAAGCTTGGAGCTGTATATGTGCAAAGAGATGGAAAGTGGGTCAAAGATGACATTCATTGTGATTCTTTAGAATATTTGTTTTTGTGATTGTATTTTAGACACTTGACCCTGGTGGCAGTGTAAAGGTGAGCTTCAGTTAAACCAATCTTAATAAAAAGGGAGGTCATTTAAGTGCCATGGCGATAGTCCTGGTGTGGAATATGAGCCTGGACTAGGACAAGGTGTTTGGGTTGAGAGAAATGAACCATCATAGCAAGAAAACTGGATGGGGACAAACCCAGGGTCTGAAGAGGAATCATGATTAGTGTGGTTAATGTGTGGGTGGACTCAAGTTACAGAAGGCCGCCAGTACCTGATGAATGTTGCTTTCATTTTGAGACCCATTCCCTACTTAAGTTTATGAGCCAAGAATTATGGGGAAATGCATAGGACATGGGAACTAGAGAAGTAAGAAATCTAAGAAAAAAACCTCTGTAGTGATGGCTTTAATGACCTAGGAAAATTGGGACATGTCATGGTAGATGGCAGAGGTCAGGTTTTTTACCTTTCCTCTCACTGATGATAATTATATGTCATAATGCGTATTGTAATTGTGGAAGTGCCAAGCCAGATGACCTAATAGATATTTTCAATTTGTAATTTCTGTGCTGTGAAATTGAAGTATTAATCAACTAAAAGCCTGCTAGGCTGGTTAAAGGTTGCCTCTGTACTGAATGGCCAGAGGTAATGGGACTGCCTCCTTCTTCTATTTATTGATGTCCTCTGTCACCTCAGACGACCCATTTTCCATTCCCCTTCTTGTGATGGTGGTGGGTTTGCACAGGGACATTGTATCTATGTGTGAGAATGTATTAAGAGGACAGTTGAAGGTAAGAGTTTTGATCAAAACAAACAAAACTTAGAAAGAGAAACAAAATAGTAATTATCTCCCCAGAATTCAAAACTAACATGTCTATCAAACTCATGGCTCATTTTAAAAATATTTTAAAATATAAAGCAAAAAAATCATTGATTCTCAAAAATGCCTGATGTAATAACTAGTCAAATTATTGTGAAACATCACAATAATTAGATTAGGTATGCATATTTTCCTTATTTTGTATTTATTCTATGAGAGTTGAAAATATTTAATATTGTGAAATACTATTTTTCAACGTTTTAGAAAGTATTTTCTGACTATAGAAGTCAGCTTGTTATATCTAAAATTTATCTTGTGGTTTGTCACATTCGGTAGAACCGTTAGAAATAATACTAAATCATTGTATGAAGCCACTGAGTCTTAGGATTGCTTATTATGAACAACAGAAAACCAAAACAATAAATAGTATTTATTGTGGCACAGGACTAAAACATTTATATGAATTATTAAATTTGATTCTTATAATAGTGCTATGAGTTAGAAACTATTATTATCTTCATTACACAGAAGGAAAAAAAAAAGGTCACAAAAATTAGTGCTTACCTAAAAGCCACGTAGATAGTAAGTCAGATCACCACAGCCTGACCCTACTGAATGCTCTTTGCTGCCATGAAAAATCATCTTTCTTACGTTATAGAGGTGAGATTTCCTCCACTCTCACCTATAATTATCATTCATTCACCCTAGTTCTAACATGAACAACTTTTATCCATTGTGGAGGAAATATTCCAAGTCTTTTTTTTTTTTTTTAAACTGTGTACTGTGTACTTAACAGATGGTGAGGCTTTCCGGTGTGATGGAAGTGGTACCCAGGCAACAGTGGAGACTCCATGGTTGAAAATCCAGTGGGAGGCTGATCTCAGTGGGCCAGATAATGGAATAAAGCTTGTTTGGCTGAAATGAGGAGTGTCAAGATAATATAGAATGTAAGAAGAAAGTTTAAAAGTCCAGGTATAGACTTAGAAATCTTAAGAACTAGGACATGAGAATATGGAATTTCAAAGTTATTCATTTACTAGGAGGTAGATCCTGGTCAACTTTCTGAAACAAGACTTTTGGTTTTGTCCCAAACATGATGGAAAGCTGCATTTAAATGATCAGAAGACATACTACCAATCCTTTCTACAATTTTTAGAAAGTATCCCTGATATCTTCTTCCAACACACCCTCCTCTTCAGTTTAAATAAATTCAGCTGACTCTCCACAAGGTGTTTGCCATCAGCTGTCATGCTTCTCTTGTACGTGCACACGGAACCTAAAATAAATCCTTATTTGCACAAAGATGGCCAGTTTCCTTTGAGTCAGAAGGAACTTGGTGTTTCTGCATTTCTTATAATCTCCCAGCATAAGCTTGGAAAAGTTTTGCTTCCTCACAGTATATTTCATCAAGAATTCCCATAGGTCCTATCAGACGGTCCCATAAACAGATTTCTAAGAACATCATTCCCCAAAAGGCTCCAGAAGGATCTCCCCCAAAGTTATTATACCATTCTGAGGGGAGGAAAAACGTGTAATAAAACAAACAAAAGTAAACTGGCAAAAATTAATTTGTTAAAAAAATATAAAAAAAGAGGAGGGGATAAAACTGGACCTAAATTTCATTCTTATCACTGCCTGGGATATAGATATAGATAAATCTCACTTCTACATATATTTGCAACTTCTGTGGAGGGTTCCCCACTCCACATCCACCTTCACCCTTGACCCCCAGAAAATGTCTGTGGATGTTGCCTATGAGTTTTTCAGAAAATAAAATTATTTTAAGCCAAATTCAGGGATATATGTCAGTTCCCTATACGAGAAAGAAATCTGCTTCTGTATAGTTTTTCTCCCCAAATGCTAAGAGCACAATAAAAGCCGATTTCCCTTAGGGATATCTAAATCATGCCTGTGTTTGTTTCACTAGGAAACAAAGAGGGTCACTGAGAAATGGTGAGCTCTCCACAGCCTCCAGAAACACCTCATCATTTCCCTTGCAGATAATACACCTGACATTTTTTCACTGTGTTTTGGAATTTGTAATATAATTGTTCTCAAAATTGAATTCTCTATTTGTGGATTTATGATCCAGTTTCTTGGATAAATGTAGTCCCTGCAGTGATGGCTTCTGAAGAGTTACTTTCTATTTCTTTTCTTCTTTTTATTAATGAGTAGAATATTCACAGTCAGTAACTAGACTTTGTGCTAATGTCGATTCTTCAGTAATAAATATCCTGACCAAAATTGTTTTACCCTTCACTCCTGTGTGCAGCCTGTAGTGACCGCTGAGAGACATTGATAGCTGAGCAATATGAATGCAGTATGTTTATATTGTGATAGACGGCAGTCTCTCTTTAGGAATGTTAAATGTATTCATTTTGCAGTCTTAAACCACATGTATTCTTTCTTCATAGATTCATAGATGTCTCTTTCTGCCAGCACACATCTACGGTTATTTCTTTCCTCAGTTCTTTATTAAAGACATACAATTAATGTTTTCTTTGCTTCGCAATTATAAAGAAGCGGACAACCATTGTGAATTAGTGATATCTTTCTTCATAGGAGTAGCACTCTCTACCAAGATTTCTCTTTCATCAAATATTTTTAGAAACCAGAGTTAAAGGGTTGCATGCATATACTATGTTCTTATGCAAGTGAAATGAGAGGGGGTAGGGAAAGAGAGAAACAGAGACAGAGATCAGTTCATCATTTCATGCACAGTGTTATATTTGAAATCACTTGCCATGCAAATCTGGATTTTCATTTTTCATAACCTTGGATCCATCTGGAAACAGAGCACTCATTCACTCATAGAAGGAAAGAAGGCTTTTTATAGGTAGTTGTTGGATGAAACAATGTGGAAGATTGGCAAGACCCCTGTGAGCAACCACACAATGAAACTGGTATTCAAATATATTAACATAATGTAGGTCAAATGCTGCTTAAACCTATGCCTTTGTAACAGTATCTCATTCCATCCAAATATCTGCAGACCCTGTCTTTTGGATCGGTGATTCTCAGAAACTCATATCGTTTCAAAATTCTTTAACATGACAATAGCATAATCAGCCTTTTCCAGTACATACTCCTGAATTGGACCCCCCAAATGTTCAGAGGTTAGTATATATTTTATGCCCTTTTGTTGTTGTTGTTTTGCCAGTAACAGTTTGAGATTTACAGAATCTTTTTATTATTTGAGATTTAAATGGAGAGGAAAATCGTTAGTATAATTTTGTGGCAAAGGTCGAGAAGTGAATTGAGAAGAGAAGAAAATAAGACATTTAATCTGGCTATATGATTATTTGTCGGTCTCTCTGTATCAAATAAAAATTCAACTAGGAAAATAATTTGATTTTGATTCTGCATCTAAGATTCCCAGTTCATTTTCCACTGTGTATGTTTCCAGTGTGGTCATCCCTAATCTTATGTCTTTGATTCCCAAAATACACTTTATAAAAGTTTACATGTCCACGATATGCTAATGCATATATTGAGGGAGTTAACCCACAGTGTTCATCAGATTTACCAAGAGATATTTTGCAAAGAAAGCTAAGGATCCTGGTGAGAGGATGTATGTCAGAACCCCTTGTGGGAAAGCCTGTTTAGGGTAATGAAAAATGTGATCTGTGGTGTAGGAACTTCATGGCTTTATTTCCCACTTAGGGCAGTCATAAAACGTGATCTCAGGCAAGTTACCTTATTGTCCCTTTTTTTTTTACCTCCCATTCCTTATTCCTTGGTGAGGCTACCAATAGTACAGACCTTTCAGGGTTATTTTGAAGAGTAAATGTGTTAAAGCAGGCAAAGCTGTGATAGCCATGGCTAGTAAATACAGAGTGTCATGTAGATGTTAGCACTCATTAGTTTAGCCAACATCTTTTTATCTAGTGTACCTTTAAAGAACTCAGAGTATCCTTTTTATATCATTGCTAATCTCTTCTACTTCTAAGAGAGAGGGGAGGTTCAGCTATCACTTTCAAAAATTTGGGGCTGCACAAGTAACTAGAACAAAAAAAATTTTAAAGATCTATTTAGGAGGCTAAGTGAGAGTTACAGAAATTAGGAGCGTTTTGTAGCCAGAGACCTCAGCATGTCCGACAAGCTCTGATCGAATGTTCAGTTTCTTTCAAAGAGCTGTGTGGCCTAAACTAGTAATTGATCTAAACGCTCTTCAGTTTTCTTAACGATAAGCAATGCTCTTACCATACTAGCTACATAAAGTCACTGATACCTACTAGGCTGTCAGTTAATATTTATTGATTCAAAAATAATTGTTGAGCTTTCATTATGCACCAGACCCTGATAAGTGCCAGGAGGACCACCTTGAACAAGCCCTTTGTGGTTCTTCTACTGAGGGAAATTTTCTCCTAAATCCCTCTCTGTATTAGTTTTCTGTTGCTGCTGAAAAAAATTATGTCGAACTTAGTGGCTTAAAACAACACAAATTGTTACCTGTAGTTCTGGATACCAGAAGCCCAACATGGGGTCTCACTAAGCTTAAGTTAAGGTGTTAGCTGGGCTACATTCCTTTGGAGGCTCTCGGAGAGAATGTATTTCCTTGCCTTTTCCACCTTCTATGGAGGTCACTGCATTTCTTGTCTCAGGTCCCCTTTTCTCCATCTTCAAAACCAGCAGCTTTGCATCTCTGCCCAGTCTTCTGTCATCACATCTCCCTTGGCCACAGCCTTCAAGGAATCTTGCACTTGTGTTTGGCTTACCCAGACCATCCAAGATCATCTCCCCATCTTAAGATCTAAAACCCTACTGACATCTGCAAAATCCCTCTGGTCATTGAAGGTAATATATTCACATGTTCCAGAGATTAGGACGTAGGCATCTTTGGGTGGGGGTCGTTATTCTGCCTTGCTACATTTGTTGCTCATATTCAGAAATGTTTGTAAACGTGTTTTGTTCTGAATTCAGGAGGCCAGGAGAGTACTTAGTGCTTGGCACCTGTGTGTAAAACACCTTCATTAAGTCTGCTTGAATGCTTTATAGAGATGTCAGCTAGGCCAGGGCAAGGTATATTTTTTTTTTTGTTGTTCCAGTTTCTCCTTAATCCCCACTGTGAAAAAATTATCTGTACCATTGATGTGCTTAATTACCCACATGAAAGGGCATTAGGCAGTGATGCTTTGTAACACTTGCCATAAGGAAGGCCATCCTTTATCATTAGCAAACTGCTTAGTGGTGAGATCACAATTGGACATCTTACCTAGCAGATATTAGGAACCCACTTATCAGATTTTCTAATGAGATGAATCATGAGGTGGGGCTGGCAATGGGAAGAGGGAGCTGGGTTAATGTTCCAAGGGGACTAATTAGAATCAGGTGAGGGCTGGAGAAAGCAATGAAGGAGATTTTAGTCAGAACCCACGTGAAAAGCTCTAATTAACAGGAGTGATGGACTTTGCTTTAAGACCACTGGAGAACACATGATCCTCAGTATAACTTTCCTGACCCAGTGGCTAGATCATGTCAAGTCTCGATGTATTATTCTTTTAAGCAAAGGTAGAAAAATGCCTCTTTTTTGTGTGGTGCATTAACCATAGGGCAGTGTAAAAAACAAGAACCTTAAAAAGATATACTAAGCTGAGTGGTAAGTCAATGACAAAAAGGTAGTTATATTCAAGGTATTAATTTCATCAGAATTGATAACACCCAGTGAGGGTAACAAAGTCGATGTTCAGGCTGGAAGACTTTGGGAGACAAAGGAAGATGGCGGCCTTGCTTATCCATTCTAACATCTGTGTCTCTCAGTCCACAACCCAATTCAGGAATAATTTAGCTGAGGTGCCATCCTGAAACCACATAAGCTTTAAATTTATTACTTCTGCAAAGTTATGGTTCCTTCAAAAAAAAGGTATACAAGGTATTTTAGCTGCAGGGTGCATAACTAGAGAAAGTGTTTCCTGCAGCGACTCTCTGCTTTTCTACTAAATTAACTGCACAAGAACCGACCATGTTACTGTATGACATTTAGTTTTTCTAATCTGTTTAATGCCATGGTTTGCACATGATGTATTCTGATGTGCTTTTATGTTTCAGATACTAAAAAAGCACATTAGAAGTGCAGTAGGGATTCTTTTACAGACAATATAACTTGTTACAAATTGCATTTTCAGAAAAATTATACCAAAAAATCCAATCTTATCTTATGATTTTTTTCCCCTCAAAATTACATTTCACCTCCAGCATGTCTTCTGTCTCTCGTGTCTAAGCATCTTCACTTTGAGATCCTCTTGATTCATTCTCCTTTCCTCTGGGCCCTGTGGTAAATGAATTCAAATCTATTTTTAAGGTAAAAAGCGACAGCACTCAGAGATGCAGTCAGTGTTTATGCTCAGACTTGCACGGATGCTGTGGGAGAACTTTTGAACATATTTTTGACTCAAGTATAGATTTCCAACTCTGTAATCTCCCTTGGTTCCTGGTAAAAATGGACTCTGTCCTTTAGCACTCTGCACTCAGCGTCTGTTTATGTGGTGGGAGCTAGCCGTCAGGTAGTTCATATGCCCATTCTTCCAAATTTCCAACCTGCTTATTTATGACATTACAATAAAATAGACTTAAACCTCCAGAAAAGCTTCATCATCCGAAGTGTGTGCCTGCCCAAGGTGTATGTGAGTGTGTGCTCTCCGTGTACACGTTTTACTTTTACAGTGTATTTGCACACAGAGACATGTGGAGTGCTGAGCCTTGCTCTTGTGCACTGGCTCTGCCCTCCCCAGGATGTCTAGATTAAGAGCCTCAGATTTTAAGGGAGACCTCCGTTTTTGGATTTTAATAATAGCATGTCCATCTTAATTCTGTGGAATTTTTCTCTCATTGTTTACATTTCTTTCTTTTTCTCTTCCCACCCCAATATTGTTCTTATTCTCTCCTACTTCTAAGAGATAGAGGTAGTGTTCAGCTATCACTTTCAACAATTTGAGGGCAGATAAATAAATAATACGAATTAAAGACATAGGTAGGTAGTTGGTTGATGGTTTAAAACTCAAGGAAATTCAGAGACATTAGCACATAATACAAGTCTTTTTTTTTTTTTTAAATAAAAGATTGTGTATCAATGAAGTGAAGATACCTTGAATAGTAAGAAATCTTTGGGGGCCATTTTTCTAATCAAAACGCTGCTTTCAGCTGGAAAGATATTAAGCTACTATTGAGTCGAACCCTCCCTATCTGCAACCTCAGGAAACTCTCAGGCTATGTCTAGAGCTCAGACTTTCACAGCCATTTTATAAAACAAGTTAATTTATGAATTAAATAAGCCACTGCAAATGGCCATGCTCAGTGACATTGGTGACTTGGTTAGCATACCTGTCACATCAGCGCTGAGGAGGACAGGAAGGGACACGTTGGGACTGGGTGGGCCAGGAGCTCAATTTTTAAGATTAAGAGAAATCAGGGTCACCCTCCATTTCTGCTGGTGTTTTAAAGATTTTTATCCATGTCATTGAATTGGAGAATATACATTTTTAAAATGTAAATAACAGTTCACATAAATGAAGTACAACAACAAAAAACAAAATCAACTTTAAAGAAACTTCAGAAAAATGGTATTTTTTTTAAAAACTGGGTAATTATCAGTCTTTGCAATATAATCAAGAATTCAACATCATTTCTTAGAAAAATCACAATTTTCCAATGTTTTAAATCTGTGAAAATTTTGGGAAGAAATGTTTTATGTCATGACAAGGTTCTCCCCATGACCAAACTATTCCGGCTCCTCTAAATGCTTTTTCAACTAGGTCTAGACTTCTGGACTTCTGTGTTCATCTCTTCATTGTCCAATTTTAGCAAGAATCCTGCTAAGTCAGTTTAGTCAGAATGACAAAAAGGAAGTTATACTCAAGGTGTTCATTTCATCAGAATTGTTAACACCCAGTGAGTGTGACAAAGACGACGTTAGGGCTGGAGGAATTCCCCATCCTTGAAGTCTGATCTCCTTCCCTACCTGATAGGATTCCTCGTCCTCACAGTCTGTCAGGTGGTATCTGATCACGCTGGCCTGCCCTCAGCAACAACCCTGCTAGTTTGGTTTAGCCAGAATTCCCCTTTACCCCTCCTGTTTCCTCTGAGTAATTTTCCGTCCGCTGACCTCCTCTCTTGCTTTTTGGCTATAAATTACCAATTGCTCATGCTGTACTGAGCTCAGTCTCTCTTCCACACTGCAGGACTTCATTGCAGTGGTCCCTACCACAGCCTGTTGTGATGGCCCCCTTAAGTAAAGTCTTCTTTCAGTCTGCAACAAGTATCATGAATAATGTTTTCTCTAACAGTCTGCAGGTGCCAAACCTCCTTGAGCAGTCTTCTCAGAGCACCTGGGGGGCAAGAGGGTAGACATGCCACACTCAGGTAAACAGCAATGATTTTTGAACTTAGAAAGTGCCTAGGTTTTCTGGGTCAGGTTTCTTTCGAAGAGACGGGATTGATTTGGAAATTAGCCAGAGAAAAGGATAATTATAAACTACTACTGAAATAAGAACAGGATATACCAGTAAAGAGAAATAATACAGATTTCCTGTAGAGGAGGAGTTGGGGAAGAATCACCTCCTGTGCTTAGTTTTAGAGTAAATACGGTTGGCATGTGTATCAGTTTATCAGATTTCTTCAAGAGGAAGAAATACTAGAACCAGTTCTCTAGGAGGTTCCATGATGCTAGGACTGGTGTCTGTCTTGCTCATACTCCAAAGTCAAGAATTACACCAATGCTAGTTTCATCAGACAGAAACTTCAGCAGTAACTTAAAGATATCTACTAGAATTGTGCATATTCCAAAGAGCAAAGAAAAAACTTAAACCTTATAATAAAAACTGACTTTTTGTTTTTGTATGCTTTTGTTGAGAGGTAGTACGTACAAAGCTCAGCTTCTAGAAAGTGAAAATTGTCTGTTCAGTGTTTAGAAGTAACATGCATACTTATAACCATCATCATGATAAAGGTTCTGTAGGTCACAAATTAATTTCAAATGTGATGCTCAATTAGCCATTGGGCAAGAATGCATCAGTTTCATCATCAATGCCCATCACTTTACTGTCAAACGTTTTCATTAAGGTTAAGATTCAATAAATAATGAGGATATAAATTTTAATTCAAGATCAACATATAAGTCCAGGGGATGTAAATGCCAGAGGCATTGAATCACCTATGATTACTCACTTTGCCAGATACTAAGGCTTTAGAATAATAACAGTCTTCCTCTGTACTGCAAGTACAAATCTTGCAATGCTAATTTTCTTCGTGGTATTTCTTTGAAATGCAAGAAAGTATAGTTTGGTGATCAAAGTTCCCTAGTTCCCAGGTGTTGGGGTCAGTGAGGCAGGTCCCCTGCTTGGATAAATTATTTCCCCAAGTTGAAAACATTTTAGAGGAAAATGCCTCATTTGCAACTTGTCATTTGGGGACAAAGCACTAATCACAAGACAGGTTTCTTTGAAAGAGAATGCAAATGCAGTGGAAGGTTCCTTGCATAAGGCTTTGATATTTTCAAGGTATTTGGAAACTATGACAAATTAAATTCCAGGCCAGCCTAAACATCTTTCTTACCACCGTTCCATGAATGATTGGGAATAAGTTTTCACAGCATGAATTTCAGAGCAGAATAATTACTTCCTAACAACAACACAGAAACAGTCATCTAGAATCATCAATATTAGTGGGAAAAGAATTACCTCCTGGGACAGTATCTTTCTCTGAGATGTTATTAGCTGTGTTACTTGGGAAAGCCAGTCCCTCTGAAATGTTGCTTTCTTATAGGTGGTATTGATCATACATGTTTCATAAGATTATTATGGATATTAAGTGAAATAATGACTCTGGAGTCATTTATCTGAGAGGCATTATGATGCAGTACATAATTGCATAGGCTCCAGGTGACACTGCCTGGGTTTGGTTCTTGTGTTTCTCCAAAGACCAGTCCTGTGACTTGGGCAAATTAATGATCCTCTACATCCTTTAGTTTTCCCACTCTGTAAAGTGGATATGATATAGGCATCTTCCTCATAAGGATGTTATGAAGGTAACATTAGAAAATATATAAATTAACAGGATCTGGTTAGCATCAATAAAGCGTAACTCATTGTACCATCCCATGCATTGTTCTCAACACATTTTCATTATCATCTTTGCTCACATTTAATATTTCTAGCACTAAATAAACAGTACACCAGTGTCAAAAATATGGTTCTGCTACTTTACTTCCAGACTTGCCAAAAGCATCTTAATTTATAATTTTAAGTGGTATGTTTGTCACATATTTTCTCATTTAAGGAAAGGTGTTTTTGCCTCTGGCTTCCCAACAGGCGTTTTTTTTTTCTTAGCCACTGTGCAGATTTCTTTTGAAATGACTAGTGTTAAAAAAGTTGATAACCAGAGAAGACAGCTAGTAGCCTGGTTTAGCGAATGAAATCTTCTGCCTACCATGTCTACAAAGAGCACAGTTAGTTGAATCAAAAGTGTTCATTTGGGTGCAAGCAGGGTCAGCAGAATAAGGAAATATCCACCAAATTGTTTAATTTTTTTCTCCAACTGCTTACATCAAATCAGCTCTTGGAAACTATAAAGCATTTGAAGGACAATTGGAATTTTACATTTCCATTTATTACTGTGGCTGACAAATCAGAGAATATTTTCCTTTGATGTATCATTTGATGGGTTGGAAATAATCAATATGGCATATTTTGAAAAACGGACTCAGTAAATTAGAGACTTGGTCATGCCAAACTCTGTGTGATACCAAATTATTATTACATTATTCTGAGTTTCTGATTGGAAGACAATTTAAGGCCGTGACCTTGTTTACCATCCTGAATTTGCCACTTTGGGGTAAGATAATTTCACTCTGGTTCAGTTTTCTCTTCTATAAGATGGTGGAAATAATGGTACTTACCTCAGAAAATTCTGATAAGGATGGAGGTAATGCACAACGACAGGAAGGTGGCAGTAATTCACCTACCTTTATCAGTAAAGGAAACCAAGACATGCTGAATTTCAGTATATTGTACAAGACATACACAATGGGGCAGCATATGTGAAACTTTAAACCATAATTGCTGGTGTATTCCCCTGAGTTGTTTGCCATATCATCTTCCTCCTATCATTCCTAGAGTCGCTGTCAAGATTATAGTATTTTTTTAGAAAAAGAAGGAAGGGAAAAAGGAAGGATAAAAAATTGCAAAGATATTCGTGTAAGCCTGATAATTTTCAGACTCCATATGGCTTGAGCTGTTAACAAAGTCATATTTAAAGGACTCAAATTGGAACATCACAAGTCCAAGTGATAAAACTGATTGATGATCCATTGATTGAAAATCAGTATCTATATGGATTGGAGGCTTTTTTCCTCTCAAAAGAAGCACTACAGGTTTATCCATGTAGCCCTCAGGAAAATCTCTGGACATTTTCACTAATCAGTTTCCATTCTCCAGAAATTCCATACATACCCAGCAGCTGGTGAAAATTGTTCCCACTCGTTTTACTACATTTCTCTCACTACTGCAACACACTTCCTGTAAACTTTCCCTTTCAACCCCACCTCTGCAAGAGCCACACCTTGACTGTAAATGACAGGTGGGAGGATGATGTTGGAACTTACCTGGAGGGAACTGTTCAAAGTTTACTGTAAAGCAAACTCTTTCACTGGTTTGTTTTTCTCACAAGGATGTCATTTATCAAATGAATTTCGACGCCACTTCATTGTTCTTACTTCCAAGGGGATCAGGAGCAGGAATATAGCCATAACCTTTTATTTACTAAGTCTTAAGGCCAAAGTTAGAAATGGAATGGTTTCAAAATATCCCCATCTTCCTCCACAAACCCTAATCAACTTTATACTCCGATCAAATTGGCTTGTTCTCTCTTCTCAATATTCGTTAATCTCCCTTCCTATATTTATTCATTCATTCATCATGATTCACATTCATCTCTAGTGTGCTCTGCTCTTTATTTTTCTCCACTTAGCCTGTTTACTCTTGACAGCACACAGAAAACCCAGGCTATCTTGAAAGATGTTTATTAAATCCACAATATAAACTCTTTCTTTGATCACCAGCATGGAACAATGTCTTAGAAAAGGAAGAGGGGAAGGAAGAGAAGGAAGAGAGGGAAAGAGGGAGGAGGGAGACAGGGATGAAGAACTAATGGAACGAAGAAAAGAAGTTATTTGTAAGATACTCGAAATCAGCTTTTTTGCTTTGAAATGCAGAGCGAGTCCATAGAGTTTGCATTTAAATCTCAGTTCTGCCAGTTATTTACTGAGTGACCTTGAGTGAGTTTTGTATTACTTTGGATATCTGTTTCTGCATCTGTAGAAATAAAAAAAAAATACCAGAATAAGAATATGCTTAATATAAACCTCTTAACCAGAATAATGGTTATAGGTTTGGTGATCAATAAACTTTAGTTATTTTTACCATTGCATCATTGCTGTTAATAATAAATAAGGGTAAAAATACCTTTTGCAGTGCTTGGAATTCTCTCTGTATGCTGTGTTCTGTCTTATACATTCAGCACAGAAATACTCCTTAGCTCATGTGTAAATTTAAAAAAAAAAGAAAGGGAAGAAACAAGGCTAAATCATGTAATATGAGAATCAGGGGAACATTCGTGCTTACACACGTACACTTTTAAAATATTCAATAATTATTCCAGCTTCTTTAGGTGGTTCCGTTTTACTTCTGGGAGTAAAATGTTGTGCACCTAAGTCTCTAACTGCACATGGTGCAAATTTCAACTAATGAACAGTAAAACGAATAAACCAGCAATGATTCAATAATGGCTGTGTTGTTTTTTTCACAGTTATATTAGTGCCACATACGTGTCAGAGCCCTGCAGAAGGGCGTGATGATCCTTCCTACCATGTGTTTTTAAAATTCCCTACCTGCATTCAGGCTTTGAGGGAATGAGAGGGACTGTTTTTATTTGAGTATTTGTGTGTGTGTCCATACATACATGAATGCATGCCCACGGATTCTTTCAATAATACTGTTTTTAGGGTGGTAGATAAATTTAAAAAACCCAGAATAAGTCATAATTCTTGCCTTGAGGAACTTACGATAAGGAAGAGCAGAGGAACATTAAACACATGACAATTTTTAAGATATGTACTTATGAAAACATAAATTATAAAGTAGCTCAGAAACTACTAAACGTTTTTGAGACCCTCATTTGTTTTGAAGACACAGATAATTGTAATAGCAACAATTATAATGATGCATAGGAGTCACTGACTAGTTACTGAGTGCCTAGTATTTTATCTTCTCGTCGAACTATGTTTTATATGAGGGGAAAAAGTGCATATGCCATAAGTATCCAGTTTGAAGAACTTGTATAAAGTGGACATAACCTTGTAACCAGGTTGCAGACCAAGAACCAGATCATTATCACATCCCATAAGTTTCCCATTCTTAGTAAATATGAATTGTGCTTCTATGAATATTTTAGTATGTGTCTTATGCTGACTATATTATGTATGTCTATACACATGCTGACCTCATTTCATAAAGATATTCTGTATTTTCCTCGAGCAGCTTTACTGTTTTGTCTTTCATGTTTAGATATGCAATTCATCAGAAATTGATTTTTGAGTATGGTTAAGAGGTGAGGGCAAGATATATTTTTCTTATATGGAAATCCAATTGATTAAGTACCATTTATTGAAAATATCAAATAACCTATGTTCAAAAATTTAAAAGTTTTAAAAGAAATTCTAGAAAACTGACACTTGCATATACCCAAAAGATTAGTTATGGATTGTAAGAGAAGTTCAACTCAAGGTAGTTTAATCATTTTAGAGTCACCGAATTGCATCACTGGAAGAGGTAGAAGCAGTTTGAAAGCTGGCACAATGAGACTTGGAATTTAAATGAATTTGTAATCAAAGTTTCTCTCTCTCTCTTTTTTTTTTTTCTCATTCACTCCCCACCTTCCCCCATCCCGTTCCTCTGGGTGTTAGGCTTATTCTCCCTTATTGTAAAAATGAGTACTGTGTCCAGAACTTACATGTCAGAAGTCTTATTATAGATTTTAATCACTCATTTTTTATTTTTGTATGCATCCTTCAGTCTGGAGTACTGTAGGTGGAACTCTTACTGGACAGAAACTTCAGAAAAAGTAATTCAGTAGGATTCTATACCTGTAGCTCTATGTTTGCTCATTGGAGTTTTTTATTTAATCAGTTTTATTTGTGTGTGTGTGTGTGTGTGTGTGTATCTATATCTATATTTATATAGATATATATAGATGTAGGCTGGATCCGTTTAAATTGTACAGTGAGTTTTGGCAGATATAATAAGCCCATGAACCCACCACCATGATCATGATACAGAGCATTTGCATCACCCCCAAAAGTTTCTTTGTACAATGCTGCAGTCTATCCATGGCTCTAAGCTTTTAGTTATTATATATGACTTTATATTTACATAAGACATAACACTCTTTTGTGTATCATTTCTCTCATTCCATATAATGTTTCTGAGATGCACACAAGTTGTTAATCCTTCCCTCCCTTTCTTCTTTCCTTCTTTCTTTCCTTCTTCGTTTGTTTGTTTGTTTGTTTCTGAGAGAACAGACCACATGTTGTCTGTCCATTAAGTGAATGACATTTATGGTGCTTCGAGTTTCTAGTTATTAAAGATAAGGCTGCTGCAGTCATCAGCTGCAAGACTGTAGGGATGTACATTTTCACTTCTCTTTGGTAATCTGGGTTATATTGCGACTATATGCTTAACTTTTTAAGGAACCTTCCAAAGGGGTTTAAAAACTGGTTTTACCATTTTATATTTTTCCCAACTTTAATGAGAGCTCTTTCCAGTATTCTTGATATCACTTGGTACTGTCAGTCCTTTTAATTGTATCCCTTCCAATAGGAAGGATGGCATACCACTGTGGTTCTCATTTGTATTTCCCTGATGCCTAATCATGTGGAACATCTTGCTTTGCCCTTACTGTCCAATCATTTGTCTTCATTTGTGGAGTGTCTGTATGGAAGGGAACTCTTTTTTTCTCTACCCTTCTAAGTTCTTGGCTAGGGGCCCCTGTAACATTGAAAGAGTTTTAACAAGAAAAGCACACAAATTTATTTAATATCACAAGACACGAGAACCTTTGTAAGGAAATGAAAACCCAAAGATGCAGTTAAAACCTGAGTGTTTTAATGCTAAGTTTGATGAAACGTGGAGAATCCTTGAAAAATGTGATAGGATGAAAAGGATTTGAGCTAAGTGTAGTGAAGTGGGGGAATCAGCAAGTCCTGCTTTCACACTGCTCTAGGTGTCTTGGAGATAAGGATGTTCCTTTCCTCTGGGTATACGGAAGGCATGTTTCACTAGAGGGTTTTATGACCTGCTTCAGAGGAAGGTCACAGAGTCCTTCCTGCACATCTGTTGTCATGATTCTCTGGTTATTCTTTGTTAGAATGGTGAATTATTTTAATTAACATACGGTTTCTCAAATTCCTTCAGCCTAAAATACTCAGTATGCCCAGGTGCCATATTTTGGATTAGCATGTCCTCCTGAAGCCTTTCATGCCTATTTAAATCATTTGCCCATTTTCAAGATTGGTTAACACTGAATTAGAGTCCTTTGTCAGAAATTTTTTTTTTTCAGATTTGTATGTTGGAATCTGCATTATAAAAAATGATTAGAGGGGAAGAAATGTTTTAAAAAGAGTTCTCTCATTTTGTTACTTGCCCTGTAATCTTTTTAGTGGTGTCTTTGAAGAGATGTTTTATTTTGATTAATTCCAAATTGCACTTAATGTGTCCTGTCTTTTTAAAACTTGCCTATTCTGTATTGACAGAGATTTTCTTCAGCATTTTCTTCTAGAAGATTTATAATTTTAACTTTTATATTCATGGCTTTCATCAATTTTATTAATGTTTATGGTGCATGGTATGATATTAAAGGCCAAGATCATTACTTTTTATTTCATGTGGTTAATCCAATTTTTCCATCTAGAATTTGCTGGAAAAAATTTCTTTCTCTAGAGAGTTACCCTGACAACTTTGATAAAAACAATTTACAGATACACACACACACATCCTGATGCACAGATCCATGTGTTTAGCTTTTTGCTAAATATGTTACCATAATTTTATAGCAAAATAGTAAGTCTTGAATTCAGGATGTGTCATTCCTTTAACTTTGTTCTTTCTTTTTAATTTTCCTTGGTAATCTAGATTATATGTATTTCTACATAAATTTCAAACCAGTTTTCTGGTTTATCCCAAGTAAAAAGCCTGATAGAATTATGATTAAAATTCTATTATCTCTACAATCAATTTGGAGAGAATTGATATCTTAACAATATAGATTCTTTCCATTTATTAATCTTATATCATTTGGAATTGGTGAATTCACTTGTTAATTTTAGTAGTTGTTTTGTGGAGTTAGAATTTTCTATGTAAACATTTACAAATCAAAGTAGTTTCCTTTCCTTTATGATATTTATTTCTTTTTCTTATCTTATTAGAAGGACTTAGAGTTCTAGGACATTATTGAATAGAAATTATGAGAGTAGATATTGTTGCCTTGTTTTCACTATTACTGAAAACCATTTAACAGTAAGTCTGATGTTAACTAAGTTTTTCATACATGTCTATTCAATAAAATAAGTACCTTCTGTTCCTAATTTTCTGAAACTTAATATTTTCAGGGGGTGTTGGGTGTTATGTATCAGATGTTTTTTCTACATCTGTTGTCATGATTCTCTGGTTATTTTTTGTTAGAATGGTGAATTATTTTAATTAACTTTCAAATATTATTCCAACTCTGCTTTTCTGGGACAAATTTTATCTAATTATAATATGCTGTTATCTTAATATATTATTGAATTTAGTTTCCTAGTATTTATTTCTTGAATGTTTGATGTAATTCAATAACAAAAAAGTATCTGGGGCTGGAATTTTCTTGAATAACTTTTTTTAATGGAAAATTCAATTTCTTCCATATATATAAGGCTATTCAGATTTTCTGTTTCATCTTGGATGAAGTTTGTATGTCAAATTTCTAAAGGAACTTATCCATTTCACCTAAGTTGTCAAACTTTGTTTAAAATATTGTCTTACTAATATTTTAATGTTTGAGGAAACTGTAGGGATAATTTCATCACTCTTGAAAGACCTAGGGTTATTTTAATTTGGTTGACCTTTTTAAAATATCAGTATGTGGTACAGGAGACAAAGAGTGACTTGGGCACCATTTACACACAGAAGTTGGAGCCCTTTTCTCTATCTGTCTCTCTCCTACCTGGGATTCCCCACTCTGTCCAAAAGATAATACATTTCAAAGAAAGCTTTTGAAAAAAAATTTGTCCAGAGTTATAATCATTATCTGTAGGAGGTTTGTTTCCCTGGGAACTTATTCTGCATTATAGGAAGTGAAACTCCCAAGGGAAAATTTGAAAAATGTGGACAAGAAGGGCTGCGGATAATACCTCCTGAGCAACTATTTTGTATAGATTTAGGATTTTTACAAGTTATGCTGTGTAGTCAGTGCAGCGTTGCTGTTTTCAATACTCTTGTTTTATTAAGAAAATGAGGATCGGTGTTATGAAATAAAACCCAGAATTTCCAAATCAAGATAAGGGGGTCTGCCACTGTCACAGGATCATCAGACTGTAGATTCTATACAATCTTCAGTGAATCATGTGGCTTTTTTTAGTCTCATCACCCCAAGAATGAAAGTTTCTAGCAAGAAAGCTGAACTATATGCAAATAAAAGTAGTATCAGTCAGTGTTTATAAACTCCATAGTATTAATATAGATAATATTCCTTATTATTTTTCAGAAATAGAATATTACTTCTAGCTATGGGCACTGAAGGATTTGGGGCTTTTTTGTCCCACACTAACAATATCTGATGCAGTATCTCTCTCCCAAATATATATCATAATATTCATACTTAATTGATTGTTTTCCAAATAACTTATTGATTCAGTGAAACAACTGTAACTTAGAAAGCAAATAATTTTTAAAAATACATCAGAATTATTTATTCAACATTTACTGTGTGTCATGTAGACTATCATGATTTCTGGGATTACAAGGCAGAGAAAATAGAGTCTTGTTTTTTGTGGTGTTTTCTATTTAATTATTAAATCAAACATTTAAAAAAATTAAACCAAAAAAATACAAATGGAGCAACAAGGATTTACTATAGGGAACTATATTCAATATCTTGTAATAACCTATAATGGAAAATAATCTGAAAAAAAAGTACATGTATATATATAAAACTGAATCACTTTGCTGTACACTAACACAATACTGTAATTCAACTATGCTTCAATGAATAGAAATATAAATGGAATTGCAAAGTGTGTTGCATTCCCTGAGTTTCCTCAGATTATGTAAAGGTAGGTAATCTTGCTGATAAAGAGGAGTCAAAAAAAATGCATTTTGCTCTCCAATTTGTTGACTCTACCAAGAAATTTAATGATGGTTTCTTACTCTCTTTCTTTCTCTGAATTCCTGTTTGGAGTTCATATCTGTCAACCTTTATGATAAACACATGACTGCACACACAATGTTTACTGATACAGGGAATGTTCTGATTCATGGATTTCTCCTTTCTGTCATTCTCATCAAGAAGAAGCAATGCTGACAGATGTGGGGCATCTGGGCTCAGGTGGGAGCCTGAGAAGCTTAGAAGACTCTATGTGGCAGTAAAAGTTCATCAGTAATGGAGTAACATTGATGGAAACGTTTAACAGAGAAGGAAATTATATAATATTGTGTTATATATGCTTTTTTCTTCATAGGATCATCAGACTATAAATCCTATATATTCTTTTATAACAGGCCCTAACGTGTGTGTATATACTCAGAGATCATCATCCTCCATGTCAGTCTGTCTGATAGTAAAACAGTTTGCTTCTAGGACATACAACAAATATTTCAAGGTAGATGATTGATTGATAACTTTGTACTGCAGAATTCATCTAGAGAAATGACGACTGTGTCAAAGATTGTGAGAGAAGATTTGCTTCTGTGGCAGGTATGAATCCCATTTCACAAACTCATATTTTTCTGTCTGTTTCTCTATGAGCTAAATCAAGTTTATTTCCACTGTAAATCCTCATTATAACACCATGGTGTCAGAAACTTAATCTTAGACTATTTTGGAACTTTTTTGTCTGTCTGTCTGAAGGCTGGTTGTCTTGAGTCTCATTTCTGGAGGGCTGGACCTACCTGAAATTTAGGGTTAAGAAGGCAGACAGCTTTTATTCCCTAGTTTGTGCACATAGATTCTCATTTGGATATGCCAGAATCTTTAATTTCTTATCTTTCGGTTTTGAATGCTGTCTTCACTACATAAATTTACCTCTTGGAGGCACTAGAATGCTATGTTGATTCTGTGCCTTGCTGGGACGCAAACATTTCCCCCGGGTGACCTTATTCAATTGGCCCAGCCTGGCCAAGCAGGCTTTCCCTCCCTGATGTCTTACTGTCAAGACTTCACTCTGGGAGCTGGAAAGGGGACTTTTTTTTTGCATCTTCATGAAGGATGTATTGATGACTGTGCTCTAAACTGTTTCTCCATACTGCCTTAACAGAAAAACATTGTTTTCCACCCAATTCAGGCAAGGGGTGGAATGGGGGATGGGGAGAGATTTGCTCATTATCCATTTGTTTGTTTGTCCTTTTATTTATTTTCAGCTGATCATTTTGTCTATGATCCAGTATTCATAGTTTTTCTGAGAGCTGTGGCTTTGGAAAAACATCTAGAAATGTATTGTTTTTCCTCTCTTTCCTATCTTTTTTTTTTTTAATATTTTAACTTAAGACAGTGAGTAGAGATGACAAAGTGCTTGAAGGAGGATAGAAAAAAGAGATATAGGTTACTTTTGAATTATAACTGTCTCGCCATATTTAAAAGATATTTGAATCGTACACTGGACCAGGACCAGCTCAGAGGGAAATCATTCAGCTACAATTCTTAAAAGAATACGTTTTAATTCTTAGTCGTTTCCACTACATTTTAAGTGTGTACATTTTTGGTTGCAACCATTTGGAGAAAGTCATGAAAGTAAACCAATGAACATGAGCTAACGTATGCATGAAACATGATAATTCAAAAACACTGAACTGGTTTAATTGTGTGAACACATGAGATGCAAAATGAAAAACACAGGATTCAGTTCATCCATGCTGTAGACCATCTTTGCCATTAACTAAGGTGTGTGACCATGGATAACTCATTCTGTCTTCCTTATGCTCATATTCTGTACATATAAAAATGATGGCTTGGTAAAAAATGTACTTGACAAAATTTCATCGTCTCTATAATTTATGAAAGCTTCCAACATCCTTGCCGATACTTGGCAAGTCTTTTGAGTCCATAAACCAAAACAAAGACTGGAGGCAATCATCAAGACA
Organism: Camelus dromedarius; assembly: GCF_036321535.1. Taxonomy (NCBI): domain Eukaryota; kingdom Metazoa; phylum Chordata; class Mammalia; order Artiodactyla; family Camelidae; genus Camelus; species Camelus dromedarius. The sequence goes on from NC_087444.1 coordinate 40,575,942, forward strand.
CATTAAGCAGTACATCAGTTTTATTGTTGAAAAGGCATGTTTACTGTCTAAGTTATCAAACTGAATGAAGGGTACAATGACTGGCTCAGTTCCAGTTTCCTCTCATGTTGCCATTGATGTTGTTTAATTTTGAGTTTCCAGAAGGGAGAGACACTGGTAAGTACATGCCAGAACACAACATTGTATATGAGGGTGGTGAAATAATATTGTTTGATACATATTTTAGATACTGAAATCTTTTATTTTGGTCTCCATCATCAGTGTATCCTTCTATCCTTCCTGCACCAAAGGACAGTAAACCAGAGGAAATTCCTCACTGATATGTTTTTGGTTATAGGATTAATAAGGGAAGATGATAGGGAGAGATGACCAAAACGTTCCCTCCTTTGCACAAGGTAGGTTTGCCTCTACCCTTCTTCAAAATCCTTTAGGAACCCTCCTTGTATTCTTATCCTCTAAGAAACGTATTGGTAATGAGATTGGTCAGAAACAGTTGGGATTTGGCCACAGTTAATAATGAGGGAAATTATTGTTTCAAAAGGATAAAAACCCAGGCTCCTCTTTCATTGTTCCATAAATTTCTTCTTGTTTCATCTGTTTGGTAAGCAGTTACCATAGGTCCTGCAGAGCACACTGGCCAAATTCTCGTTCTACACTTTAAATGACTGTGTATCTGAGATCAGGCTTATTCCAGGGTGAAGCAGTCTCTCCACCTCCTGCTTCTCCTTCTCCTCCTGTTTCTTAGCCTCTCCCACCTACATCTAAGCACGTTACTCTCAATTATTTAGACTAAGGAGAGAAAGAAAGGTTCTAATTAGGTTTTGTTTCTAATCAGGGTTTCTACTCAGCCTTTTTAATTGGGGTCTGAATTAGAATATTAGCCACTAAGACATCTAAGGATAAAAATGAAACTTTAATTCCCATTCTGCTCTTGTTTGTTGCGTATCTTCCTTTTTATGAGAAAGAGAACTGATCTGCACGACAGGATTCGGGTGTTTTAATTCTTGCAATGATAACATCATGATAACAAAAGTAACTCATGAGCCGTAATGCTGTGAAGTCAATAAAGTAGTTTTAAAGTCACACAGATCTAGGTTCAACCCTTTCTTCTGATATTATCTGTGTGCACGCATACACACACACACACAAACACATGTTTGTTATATTTTTATGACCTACCTACTGTTTTAGTTACAGGGGGTACAGAGGTAAATCAAGCAGCAAAAAACCTGACTTTATTGAGCTTATTTTTTACTGAGCGATAAATGTGTATTTGAAAATTAATTCCTTGGTAGTAATAAATTCTAGGAAGAAAATAAAGCACTTGCTACCTACACTGATTTAAACAAGTTGTTTAACTTTGAGCCTCAGTTTTCTCATTTGTTAAAAAATAGTAATTGAAAATAACATTTGGGCGGCCTTTTTAATAAGATAATGTTGGGAGAAAACTGGTTGATAGTTCTAAAAGGTTATTTGATAACTGCAGTGTAATGTTCTGTTGGGGGAGAGAAAAAATACGTTATCCTCTCTTTCATTCACATAAACGTTGTAGCTGTCCAGAAATGTCAGATTGCTTGTTTTTAACCATCTGTTTCATTTCCCTCAATATGTGCTCCCTTTTGTCTCCCCTTTGAATAGGTAGCTTGTAATAAATCCCAACAAATGTTCACACAGATTTTTAATAATTTTAGCAATTCATTTGGAAAACCTTTGTGTTGCAATCCCAGACCTCAGGACCCTGAGTTGGCAAGTCTGGAGCAACAGAAAGGAAGAGCTGAAAATAGACACAGGATGGACATATGGGTCAGAATGAAACCCCAGCCCAGGCCATTGGACCAGATTTGAACATGGGGGAGATTCTGGCTGATGCTTAGGGATTTTCATGTTGAGCAGGCTTTGTGGTGTTTGGTCCTGTATCAAGAAAGATGTTTGGAAATCTCAAAGTTGATGATACCTTCATTAGTGTTTGTATTTCCTAAATGTGAGGTTGTTTTAAAAACTCCTGCATATAAAAAATTAAGAATCATTTACAAACAGATTTACCCATAGGTTTCCACACATGACTGTGAATATTAACTAGTATTGCTTCTCTAAAAGAACATTTGATGGTAAGCCTCTAAATGAAGCTCTCCTGATTTTCCGATGATAATTGTCAATGTGGAATCCTCCTGAAGTCATCTGTTTTTATTGTTATTTGGAGTCATCTGTTTTTAGTGGTAGTGGTAATAATAGTTAACAGGTATTAGGTGCCTCATATGTACCAGGTATTAAACTCATCACTGTATGCATATATTTCATGAGCTCCAAGATACATCTTCAAGGTAACGTTTGTAACTTAAACTTAAAAATATTGAGTTAAACGAGACATGGATTTATTTTTCTCACCCATAAATTAACACACAGAGATAGGCTGTCCAAATCTAACACTGTAAGTCCTCAGTGTCACTGGACTCAACCTCAAGCTCTATTTCCCCTCAGTTATGTCTCTTGTTCTCATGCTGAAATATGTCTGGGAGAGCTCCAATCATCAAATTAATGTTTAAGACAGGAAGAAGGAGGAAGAAGGAAGGGCAAAAGAGGCTTGCCAGTTGACTTCCTTTTAAAGAGATTTTGTGAAAGTCCTACTTAATGACACTCTACTACACCTCTTTGGCCAAGCCAGTCAGCAACCAAAGCTCAAGATGGAAGTGGTTTTATCCAGGCATAAAAACCACCCACAGCAAACTAGGTGTTCTTGTATTTTGCAGCCAAAGAGGAAAGGATGGATATTAGTCTTTGCTGTGGCACATTATCCTTATGTCTCCCATAGAGAAATTGATATGTCATGTGTTAGTTGAATTATTTTTTCTCACCATAAACATAGCATGTATTTTCGTATGTCCAGAAATCTGATCATATAATTTCTTCATACTCTCCAAGAGTACCTATTTTCTCATACTGTGTGTTCATAGATCTTGCTTATCCTTTAAGATGTCCTCAATACTCATTCTGATAAATGTACACAAATTCTCCATACTCTAATGAATTAATTGTGCCTCATTTATCATAAAATCATTAGAAACTGTATACTAGCACTTATCCTATGTTTTATAATCACTGGGTGGATTTTGTTTTCTCCTTTATCATAGAGAAGCTACTTAAACTTCAAGTGTTACCTTAAACATTGTTATTAGTCATATTTGTGTCATACCTCTGCCTCCATTTTATTATTGAATAGTATTTATTTTCCTATATCAAGCCAAATATTAAGCTATGCAAACAAATCTAGTTTGCTAGGCAGTGATGTATATGCCCAATGAGTTAGTCTATGTAATTTTAATTTTACAATTTTTCCAATGGTTTCTAATATCTAATTCAGTCCTAAGAAGTGATTGCTGTCAGTATAACTTCTAGGCAGTAAGCACAGGAGTTATGCTTCCTTGTCTTACTTTTAAAACATTATCTATTGCACATGTATATTATCTGGATTCTGATAAGATCTAAACAAACAAAGCTTATAATTTTCTTTGTCTGGCTCTCCAATATCAGGTTTGGCAGTCCTGATGGCCAGCTTAGCTGCTTTTCCCAAAATGAGTTTATTGTTCTAGGAGGGTAAGATGTGCCTCATTTTGTCTAGTAAGAAATGTTTCATATCAGCCGCATTCTTTGTTACTTGTTATTGTTACCAGAAACTTCTAAGATCTGCTGGATATATATTCTTTGTCACTGTGTTGCTTTAGTAATCAACATTGGACTTTAAAATCTCACTCTTGACATTTTCCCCCCTGCATGCTATTATCAACGCCTAATTATCACATATTGTTTTTACTCAGTGCCAGATACACTTTCTGTCCTTTATATGATCTTAGATTGTAGAATAAGCTTAAACCTAGCTATGTTTTCAGAGAAGAGATAACCGCCATATCCACGGGTGGTGCAAAGGAAGGTAAATAAATAGTTTTGAATGAAAAAATTAATGCATTTATTTATCACCAGAACTGTGTGATACAGTTTCTTAATATTAGTTTCAAAAATTGTTTTGCACAACAGCCTTATTGAAGTATGTTTAATATGTTTCCAAAGAATCAACTGAAGATAATGACATATTCTCAAATATTTGCTAATAAACATTTAGTCTCATTATCTTGTAGTCATTCCCATAGATCTAGGGAGAGTCACATTTTCAGGGAATTAGCCTTCTGTTTTTCAAGACTGAGTTTGGTCTTGTGTATAATTCATAGATATTTATGATATCATGCCAATAAACAAATATGTATAAATGTTCAGCCCTTGCTTGATACATATGAGAATCAATAACTATGAAAGCAGCATGTTTCTAATAGCATCTTGATAATATGCCCAAGGCACCTTTGCTGAAACTATTACGTGTCTTAAAAAGTTGCTGTGCATACACTATGTTAGTATAGTCAGCAAGACTCTAGTCTCCTTATAGTATTTAAGCTGTAAAGAGTCCCAGTAGTTAAAGTAAACAAGAAAACCCAAGCAAGAGAAACTGCATGCAATTTTTGATTATAATATGCCCTCAGAGAGGATATCTACTGAGACCTGTCAGACTAGGATCTACTTACCACCAGTGCTGTTTGTGAGTTTTTGCTTGATCTTCACTTTACAAACTTAATTCTGAGACTTGATCTTTTCTTGTATATTTGAATACCTGATTTTCCTTGGCCAGACTACATCGTTACCTTGCTCATCTACAAAAAGAGTATAAAAATACTAATATCCCTCTATAATATCTGTTCTGTTTGCCTACAACTCTATGAGTAGAGTTGTGTGTTTTTGTTCTTTTTTTTTTTTCACTCAAAACTTGGTTTTTTACTATCCAAACAGCTGGAAAATGATTTCCTGCTCTGTCGTGGTGGTCAGCGTTTGGGGTTTGTTCCATACCTCTTTACAATCGGGAATCTTCCTCTTCTACCTTCCTGATTTCTCAAATTCTTCTTTTTTCCCTTTTCTAGCTTTTTTAAAAACATCTGTAAAAGAATTAATGATTCTGTATTCCTTATGGCGTATGAAGAATAGACACAATATTATCTGTCAAATGCTTAGAGCCATGTTGGTTATATGGTTAACTTTCCATTAATATCAGTTTCTATCATTATGTGTGCAAGTAGATTTGTGTATCTGGGTGTGTTTGTGTAAGTGGACTTCTGTATGTAAGTATAGGGACTCACAGGGAAAAGCTAAATAGCAATACAGGTTTGGAGAAAACCTGGCTTCACTTGGATAGTTCTCTGTTGAGTTGCATGATTTTGTTCTCCATTTTAATAATTAATCACATAGTCTATAAGAGAGTAAAATAGGCCTTACTGGATTTTTTATATTAGCTAATAAATAATACAGTATGACATAAATTAACTATAATCAGAAAGGTTTGGAAGGAATGCCCTCTTTCAGTCATTGATTTGGCGAAGCTGAAACAGGTTATAAGGCAGAAGTATAATCACATATGACATTAATATGTGTTTCAAAGCTCTACATATTTCACTTAATTCACTGTTCTCAAGTACTTTCTATTTAAAATTTTTAATGAAAAAATATATTATTTATTCTTATCCAAGAATCACCTTCAAATTTCAGGTGGTTATTGTTTGATATTTTGTTTCAGTGGTATTATAATTGAGTTTCTTTAAAAAAATTGCACTAAATGAAAATTAGGAAAAAGTAAATTCTAATTCCAGTTTTGTCACTGTGTATACCTGGGCAGACTTGAATGGTCAAATTGCATTACATTCTAGAGTGTGGCCAATTCAAGAGGCTTGCTATGCTAGATGTTAGGGAATAAAAACCAAAACAGACAAACATGTAGTGAAATTCTGTCACTCGCCTTTAAAATCCCATGGTTCTTGCCACCTCCCAGGTGACACTTACAACCTCTGCTGTTTGCGTACATCATTTCTTGTGCCTGAAATGCTCCAGCCTCTCCTTTTTTTCCTGTTGTTGGGTTTTTTCTTTTTTTTTGCTAATAAAATATAAATAAGGGCTTTTTGTTTTTGTTTTTGTCTATCATTAGATGCCCAGAGTCACATAAGTAGGGGGCAGCAAATAAAACTGAATAAATTGATGAGAGCTTTCTTTGAATCTCTTTCAGTTTCATGGTACTTTCTAGGTAACCAACCTGCTATTTGTGCTATTATTAAAACAATTAAAGAAGGGAAGCAAATATATTTATCAGGGAGCAACAACCAATCACCAGAAAGAGCTACCACACAGACATTGCTGTGGAAATGGGGATAGTTTTTGAAAGAGAAGCCTAAAAGGCCAAGAAGGATTAAAACTTTAAAGATATGATACTAGATACTAGTGTGACTAGAGTCAGGTCACATTGGCTTATAGAAGTCAATTGTTAAATTTTTAAGTGTTTTGTGAAGTGATTGACAAACCAATGGTAGCTTACAGTTGCTTATGTTGGGAATAGTAATACCTCAGAAATCGGCAAGTGGTGTAAAGAAAGCCCACCTCCTACTCCCCCAAAGACTGTCTGACGTTCCCTGAGGTACTACTTCCCGTCACATGAAATAGGACGTAGCCACCTGAGCTAAGACTGAGGAGTCACGGGGTTGGGAGGAATCCAGAGAGATGTCTGGAGTTTAAAAAAGTAAAGTAAAAAGGTGTATTCGCCAGAAGATACTACCAGGCATAGCTGGGTAAGTTGTTGGTGATTTCCTCTTTCTTACTAGTGGCAAATTCTGCTTTCTAAGGGAAAATTTCATAATGGCCTCTGAGGTCATCATCATCACCAGCAGCATCATCACCATCATCTTTGCCAACCCTCATAACAAATATGTATTTCAGGGCCTCAGTTGGGGTTTGTTTAGAGACTTTGTTTGTTTATGACTCTCAGTTTAGAGATCACTAATTTGAAATATAGAAATTAAATGAATCAGTTACCCAGGGTCAGGAAGCTGGGAGATGGCACAGTTCGAAATTGTACCTAAGAATGCTGCCTTCAAAAATAATCACACTATCAAGGTAAATAGGCTTCTATCAGTCCAATTATCCCACACTCAATGTTGAGGCTCCACTTCTATAGCCAGGGTTTAAATGCTTACTTTTCCTTTATATTTGTTACATATATTTCAAAGGCATTTGACGGTATTTTCTCCTGCCCCCTAAGCCCTAGCCCAGCCAAGCCATCCATGCCTGAACTCTACCACTTTTTAGTTTCGCCATGTGGGTTTTCCTAGCCCTCAATATGAAGAAAGTTCCTTCTTGATATGATTAACCTACACTGTAGCTTCTGAAAGTTTCAGTACTGGAGGAAGAAGTAAAGCAGGAGTCCTACCCCAATAATTGCTTAATACCTTAATTATTTAAAAATATTTTTCCCCTAGGTAGAAAAGTGTTTAAGTATGCCTAAATAAAACTTTATGCAAATAAACTAAATAATAACATCCATCAAGAAGTATGCTAAAAACAAGCTTTCATGATTTTTCCTGTCACTTATCATGCCAGAGGTTTCTTAAAATTTGGATTGCAGTCCTAAGGAAACATGACAAATGCCATCTTCAGAAATAAAATAAGTGGAAAGATCAATTCATTTACTACAGAAAATTGTATAAACAAGTAATCCCAATAGCATTTTTCTGGCAAGCCACTATCATCGTATTGTGAGCTGAAATGAAAATGAATTATAGAATCTCCGAAATTAAAAATGGATCTGTACACATATTTCCCAAGACAGTCTCCTGTCACAGAGTATCTAATCTTTTCTCACCCATCTTTTATTGCTATTGATGCAAGAGAACATTATCTTAAAACTACTGATCAATATTATCATAATCTCCTAAAATTTTATCTGACTATTGGCGTTTGGAAATACATCTTTAGTTACCAGGTTTAACAATTGCTTTTTCTTTTCCTGCTTACTCAGCCCTTGGAAGAATCATGATACATTTCAGGAAAAGATCCCATAAATAGGACAGTTGCTTGAAAACCAACACCATTTCATGTTACTGTACAGAATTAGCAATAAAATTGAAATATGTAGTATGTATTTTAATTACCTCTATGTTTACCTGAATGTAAATAATCAATGCCATCAGTGATGTGTTTTAATGTAGGCTTTATATCCCTGTAGATAAATTTGCCAGCACATTATGTTTCTAGAAGTTTGAGAAGCAGAATTTTAAACCAATCTCATTATCTTATAAATACAAATTTATATCATTTGAGAACACTTTAGATGTGGACAAAGGATCATTGCTGATATAAATGCAATATTTTATGCATGGAGGGCACAAGTTCATAACTGCATCATATCAGAAATATCTTTCTGAAGTCTATACATTAGAATTTTTAAATCACCATCCTCTGTACTGAATTTCTCATACTAAAAGAACAAAAATATAAATTTGTTATCCCATATAGAGCAAGCAGTACCACTGCATATGCATACACTAGATAGATAGACAGACAGACAGACACACACACACACACACACACACACACACACACACACACACACATATATGTAAAGTATGTATAGGCATACCTTGGAGATGTGGGTTGAGTTCTAGACCATTGCAATAAAGCAAATATCACAATAAAGCAAATCATACCAATTTTTGATTTCCCAGTGCATATAAAAGTTATGTTCACACTCTACTGTAGTCTAGTAAGTGTGTAGTAACAGCATATCTAAAAAAGTACATACTTTAATTAAAAAATACTTCATTGCTAAAAAATGCTAACCATCATCGGAGCCTTCAGCAAGTTACAATCTTTGCAGTAGTAACATCAAAGATCACTGATCACACATCACCATACCAAATATAACAATAACAATAATAAGTTTGTAAAATTGCAAGAATTTCTAAAATGTAACACAGAGACCCAATGTGAGCTAATACTATTAGAAAAATGGCACCAATAGACTTGCTCAATGCAGGGTTGACACAAACCTTTAATTTGTAAAAAAACATGCAATCTCTGCGAAGCTCAACAAAATAAAATGCAATTAAATTAGGTATGCCTATATATGTATGTAGGTATCTGTGTGTATATGTATGTCTATATATAGATTATATATATAGTAGAGAGGGGGGGAATGAATGAAGGAAAAATGTCAGGGCAAGATTCTTTAAAAAAAAAAAAAAAAAAGGAAGCGTGTACTGAGCACCTTTTAAATGCCAGGTGCAGTGTTAATCACTTTCCAGGTGCTAGCACCTTGAATATGCTCCAGAACATTGAAGAGGGTATTTTTCCGAACTGACAGAGTTGCTTCAGCTCCCCAGAGGTCCATTTCATAGATTATCATCCTGAAAGTGAAATTAGATAACATACATAAAGAGCTAGTCGTAATTTCTATAAGCTACCAGGTGAGCCAAATATTAGCCTGTCCTCCTTCTACAGCGTTTTCATTTATAAAATGAATTTCTTGCAAATTGTTCTGACAGTTAAATGAGATTTTGAATTGTACCTCGTGTAACTCTCTGTCTCCTGTTTATGACTGAAACTTGGTTAACGTGTTCTAAAGTATGTTTCACTCGCTTTCACTTTGCATAAATCTATCTCTGTCTATCTAGTTCTCGCACTGATGTTCAGTGTAAAACCAGAGCTGCATTTTCATGCTTGCCATGGTTGTGTATGTTGGGTGTAGTGGTAAGACATTCCCTTTAAGTTGAAAACTTTTAGGAAAAGATACAACTAATATTATTAGTGACCAGAATCATATTTGCTCAATTTTGAGAAATGGCATTACCAAGAAATTGAACTTTATTTTGGCCCATGGCAGATCTCCTAAACCATGTTAAAAAAAAAAAATGTTTTGAGGCCATCTTTCTCACTATACTTACATACAGATAAATACATCATCTGCAATGACATTATTTTCTTATCATGGTGGCTTCTTTTGTTTATTGAAATTTCAGAAACAGTATATTCATCACATACTCTATTTGCTTGCATTTTGCACCATTGACTGCATTTCACATGACTAGCAAGGAATCATTTTAGGAAAAAAGTAATAGATTATCTTTCATTGATTACTTTTGTAAACTACCTAATTTGTGACTTTTTGCCCTCAAAATGTATATAATTTTCCATTAATTTGCTAGCAATTGTTCTGTTAAATGCAACAGAAATGATTATTTTCAAAAAAAATGAAAAATTTCTCAGTGCATTTATTTGGAATTAATACAATTTTTTTAAAATTTATTTTTAAATTTTATTTACATTTTAAATCATATATTTATCTCTTCCTAATAGTCATCATTTGGATATATTTTATCTCGTTTTATTTTGATTTAAAAATTCCAACTCAACTATGCATCCTGCTGGTCAGCTTCGCACACCGCACCCAGACAAAGGGCAATCTATGGTAACAGATAAACTGATAGGCACTTGATATATCTATTTTTTCAGTCCCAGCCAATGGAGTGTAAAATCACACAATCAGAATGAGGCTCTGGGAGAGCTAGCTGGGTGAAAAGGAGGATTTACAAGAGGTTAAGTTTTTCTTATTTATGATGAGGGGGGCTTCCGACATGGCCAACCCAGGTGGCCAGCAGCTGCCCTCTAGAACACAATTTGCTCATAATTGCTCTGCTGCTAATGGAGTGGAAGACAAACACCTTTTTTCTCTTAGTATTTTTCCTCCTTTTGGTGAGCTGTAAATGGATGGGCAAACCAGGAGAAAAGTAATTGATTGATCTAATTTTATAGTCCAAGTGTTTAATAAAGTTAAGATTTATGGTTCTCAACCCAGCAGCATAAGTCATTATCTAGGTACTAGTTAGAAATATAAATTATCAGGCTCTACTGAAGACTTACTGGGTCAGAATTTCTGGAGGAAGGGCCCCAGAATCATTGTTTTCACAAAATCTCCAGGTGAATTCTTGTGCTCGCTTCAGTTTGAAAAGCATTGTTGTAAAGCCAATGGTTCTCAAACTGTGGTTCGTTGGCTGCTAAGTGTCAAGTCTCACTGGAGAATTTGTTAGAAATGCCAGCTCCCAAATTCCACCCAACATATGACAAATCAGAACTCTGTGGTGGGAGCAGAAATCTGTGTTTTAACAAGTAAGTCCTCCAGGGAATTGTGGCACATGGTAAAGTCTGAGAGCCACTGAATGTAGTAGAGTATTTCATATTCTTCAGTGTATAGCAGAATCACCAGGGAAGCTAGTAAAAGCTGCAGATATCTAGGCTCTCTCCCAGAGATTATGAGTCATTACTTATGAGGGTGTGGCCAGGGAATCTGCATTTTAATTCGCTTTTCAAGTGATTCTCATACCACTTTTCCTTGAAGCACAATTTGAGACATGTTGATGTGCATCTGTAGATCAGACTGAGCCTGCATTGTCTTACGGAAAAGACTGAACTCTAGGAGAAAGGAAGAACTTTACCTAGGTAGTGTTTATTTCTCAAGAGTTTTCAGGTGTCTGAATTAGGTTAATTACCCACATCCCTCTCATTTTCCCAAATTCAATCCTTCCAGCCCAGAAGAGGTAACCCCCTGCTAGTGCATTAGTATTCTGGATGCTGGGAATAATGCTGTAGATACAGTTTTTAACCTTGTTCATGACACCAGGAAGACAATCATAGCATTATGAGTACACTAGTTCCAGTGCCTCCGGGAGAAAATACAATTTCTGCCTCATCAAGTTTTATTGATAAAACGCAGATGTAGTTATATTATTCATATGACTTTCTGAATTTGTTTTTGTCTTTTCCAACTTTTTTTAAACATAATCTTTATGTTCTTATGGGATAAGTAATCATTTGAGATATATTTAAATGAACAGAGATTCAATTTTTAAAATTATTTTCAGCATGTGATGGAAATATAGAAAATAACAACAAGAAAATACTCTGTAGTTCTTTCCACCAGTTGCTTGAAGACTCATTTACTTTTCTCTACAGTAGCAGAAGCAGCATCAGCCATAGTGTATCGCTGACCCATCCCATGTGACCCATATAAGTCAGGCTTTAAAAATAACAGTCCTTGCAAGATGACTTCAGTAACAACCTTAGGAGTTCTGTTCATACAAACAGAACAGAAGTGTCAGCCAATAATTAAAGAATTCAATGCAAATATCTTCTTATTCTTATTTGAGCAAGTTCACATACAAACTGTCCAAGTTTTTTTTTTTTTTGAAAAGGATCAACTTTGTAACCCAAAATCTGAAAGATATATTTAATAGGAGCATTAAAATACATCATATTAATGAACTGCCTATTCACCAACTATACGATGTTTCCGGATTAATGGAAGCATTTCTATGCATGTGTTCTCAAACACCTCTTTACTCATAGTTAGTGACAAGAAAAACTACATGTTGGAAATACTAGAGTGGAAGGTCCTATACTGAGTGGTTAGGTGGGATTAATTAATTCACTTGTAAATAGTAGATTTTTAGATAACAATGTAATTCTCTGGCAGCAACCTGTGTACACTATTTATGCCCATATAATAACATGAGGCTAAAATTTTTGACAACATCTAAATTCATTCTTCAAGGAAATCTTTAAAGTCATAGACTCCTTTATACTGCTGGAGTCTTAAGATATTTTAATCAATATCCATCACTTTTTATATATATAAGTAATCTTAATATATAAACTTAATAAAATGTAAATAATCATTTTAAAGAATTCCAGAGAAATCAAGTCATTTATCCAAGACCATTGTGCACATTGTCCAAAGTAGGACAAATCAGTCATACAGTCTTACTTATTTCCACTCCAGTGGATTTTAAATAATTTTTCTTAGAAAACTTTTCTAAATATCTTTTCTCAAATCACTTTGCTATGAATCATGAGTCACCACAGTCTTCTTACTGCTAGATATTTACTATATTTATTTTGCTCTGAATTATGTACAAAAGCTAAAAAATTCATGCTTGCAAATAATTATTATCAATATAAACTACATTTGGATATTTCAAACAAGAAGTAAGGTATTTTAGTGAGTCCCAAATAATTCAGCTGGGTACTTACTCATTGTACTCTAATGGTTAACTCAGTACCATCTCATTGAGCCATTCAGAATGTCAGTTACAACTAATGCATTTCACTTAAGTTTAACCACACAGACAAAAAAAAAGTGAGCTTGGATATTTGAAGCTGTTCTGTCTGCTTAATTTATTCATATTTTTTGGCATTAATTTATTTACTCCATCAATTGATAAATATTAATTGAATAAATACTACTTGTCAGGAACTTATTCTATTCTCTAAGAATATCGCAAAAATAAAAGTATCAAAAAAAATCAACAACGACAAACTCCCCTGTTGAGATGGTAGTGGGGCATGGGCAGAAGCAGAGAGGCAGAGTTAGGTGGTGAAAACAATAAACTGTTCAGATAGAAGATCACTTTTCGAAAGAGAGTTGTTTTTAATTTGCATGTCCTGGATGACTAGTGAAGTTGGGCACCTTTTCAAATGTTTCTGGATACTGCGAACATAACTCTTGGTTTTCCTGGGATAGTCCTGGTTTATACCTGCTATGTTATTTGGCTTAGCATTTGTCCCAGATTTATTTTTTATAATTGAATTAAAATAAACTTGAGTGGATTTTGAGACGTATATTTTGATTTTCATTTTCTGCCATGTTTTTGTTTAATAGTGTATGAGACATATGTCTCAAAAACAGAGTTCTTTCTCAATTCAGTTAAACTGAATAGCAACGAGTGACAATCCATTTTTCCCTTCCTATACCTTTACAATTGTAACTTAATCAGTCTCTCCCTTTCAAGAACATCATGTGTAAAATATACTGGGGAAATAAAGGCTATGTATTACTGTATTAAATCTATGAACAGCATACTTTCTTTAGTGGTTTAGTAATTTATCATACGTTGCAAACCATATGAAAGTACTTTTTATAGGGGGTGGTCACAAGTGGTTGATTATCAGTAGTTTTGTCAATTTTAAATCACTTACAAATATCTGTTTACATTATTGATGAATCACACTTTTAGAATTTATTAAAGTTAGTTATCTTGGAATTAATGACCTAGAAAATAAAATATATTTCTAATAAAAAGTTAGTTACCAAATTTCCAGTTCACAGGATGGGTGATGAAAGTCTGAGAGGCACATAACATTTGTCAACATTTACTTCTCAATGTTGAGATTACAGTGATACCACTGGCTATATGAAAATTAGCAAACCAAAATCTACTCAAAATCGTCAGCATCAGCTTTAGAATTTAGCACTTATTTTTGAAAATCTGAGCACAAAAATGACAGTTCATCACATGGACCAGTAAAAAGTTTGTTTATATATTCATCTGTGAAACATGACTTTTTATTTAGATCAAATGACTATTTTTTCTAAATCAGCGTTGCTCATTTCCAAGGTTCAAATTTTGTTGTGTGTGTACATAATTAACATCCCCCTTTAAAGCACATTACGTATAACATGTATAAGGGAAACAGAGGGTGAGAAGTCCTGGCAAAGGCCTGTCTTTAACTCTGAAACAATAGCTGCTAATGTGTTGGCTCCCTTGGAAAAATTTTGCAGCCGTTTAAATGCTGTTGGTCAGACAGGACTTCCAGAATGGTGGGGTTAGAGCCTTGATGAATCTGCTCCTTGAAAAAGCAGTGAAATACTAATGAAACTATCAAAATCTACCCTTTGAGAGCTCTGGAAATGAATTAAAGGCATAGAATAAACTAGATTTATTCAAGGAAAACAAAACAAAACAAAACTGAAGGTCGCCAAGAAACACTGCTGGCTCCCCGTGAGGACAGCGGGACTTGTGGTGCTCAGACTTGGGACTAATCCCATGCTCGTCCTCTTCAGCTTGGTGGAGCGGTTAGTTGTGAGACTCCAGTGACTGTACAGCCAGCAGAAGGGCTGACCTCCTTTGGAGGCCTTTGAAAGCCCTATCCCCAGAGTGCAGCCTGTATTGTAACAAGTCTTGATGCTCCCTGGAAAAGCCCCGTTCTCGAGGGGTCACCAAGAAAAGACAAAGCAACTCAATTACTCATATTGCTGCTACCTAAGACTGTGACTTTGGTTGGGCCCAACGAGAGCTTGGTCAGAAATCTGAGAGTAAGACCTGGTGAGCAAGATGACCACAGGAGAATTTGAAAACCTGCCTTATTCCTGGGAGTCCAGGAAGTCTGTGTCCATGCACAGGACTGCTCACGTGCCCAAGAAGACCCAGGGAAAGAGAGGACCCAGTAGGTCACTTCTGGCTGACCTTGAAGTGAGAGTGAAAAAAAATGAACTTCAACAGCACACAACAACAAGGATGAATCTCACAATTATGATGTTAAGCAGAATTAGCCACTCATGCACTTTGTGTAATTGCATTCATTTACATTAAAAAAAAAAAACACAGGTAGAAATAATTTATGTTTTTTTTAGTTTTCATAGTAGTTACCCTTTGGAGGCTAGGGAGTATGACGATGGACATTTGGATCGGGGAGTTCTACAGTTCTAGCAATGTTGTTTCTTGATTTGGTTGATTACATGAATGTATATATTTTATGAAAACACTTCGAGTGGCTTACATTTTATGCCTCTTTCTGTATATTTCATATATTTCAGTAATATTTTGGAGACAAAAAAGAGAGAATGGGTACCAAATCAGTTGATTTTGCTTCACTTACATCGCTCACGAGTCGACCCAGCCTTATAGGCTAAGCTTGGTAGCAGTAACCAATGACCAGAAACACAGTTTAAATTGTAAGAACCTGGATTAACTTAGTTTTTAAGATAAAGTGCATAGGCAACCAACACAGGAGATGCCCCTTTCCCCAGTCACAAAATCCATGGAGTTTGCCGCCACACATTATGGCAGTGAGGACATTGCACAGATGATTGGAAGATTTCTGGAATGTCTTAAAATAACTTGAGAAGAGTCATCAAGGGACGCAAAGGACTTGCAGTGCATAAAAGCTCAATTGAACCCTTTTATACTTAATACTAACTCCTTGCCTTGCCTTGGTTACTCAACCCCCAGCTTGTGATGTGTCTTCCTTGAGCCCCCAAATCTCCCCTAGGAATGGACAAAACTAGAATGCATTGGCCCTGCTCTGAAGACATTTACTTCCTTTTTTGCTCATATTTCTCATCATAATGGAGTCTTACATGCTGTGTGACTAGGAATTGCTCGCGCAGTTGCATCACCATCTGTATTATAACCTAAGTACTGTTCGGTGTACGTTCCTTTGTGTTCTTGGGCACCTTCCCTTTTGTGGTCACAAAATATAAAGCTTCTGCCAGCTTTTCTTCTTCTTTTGTATCTTTTCCCCCTCTAAATCTCTGTCTGGCATACAGGGTTTCTCACTTCTTTTTTTCACTAATTTAACCCCTTTCTCCCATTATTTAGCCATGGTACCTTTTCTTCTGTCTGCAAAAAGTGAATTGCAACAGATTTCTTTTTTAAAAAAAAGCACAAGATATTTGCTGTTACAATTTTTAAAGGAGAAAAATAAAATGCCATTCTAAAGTGTGAGGGTATGGGGAGGTAAACGAACATTTAAGACAAATATTTGGTGTTAAGTAATGAGTTAAAACAGGGCAATGATGAGAGGTTAAATCCCTAACTGAGTCGGAGACACTGAACAAGGGTTTCTAGAACAAATGCCTCTTCCAGTCCAGCACTGATTCACACCCTGCTGAAATATCACCGTCTCTTCTCTCTCTTCTCTCTGTGCCCTTTGGGGTATAATTTATAGTAACTCTCATGATTAGGAGTTGACATATTTGTTTGGGCATAGAGCAAGGAAAGTCATCAGAAATCATCTTTTTTACACTCTTATTAAAAAGTGGTTGGGAAATGTTGTCAGAAGTAGTGAATTCACCTAAGTTAGAAAGCTTAAAGTAGCAGTACCAAAGCCAGACTTTACTCTCCTGGAAGCCAGTAATCTTCCTGTAACATTATTACTATGTTTCGTCTCCTGAGGAGGAAAAATGTATCTAGAGCAGTGCCTGGCACTTAAAAAATATTCAAATGATCTAAATTGTTATTATGATTGATTATTATCATTGTCATAATTTTCACTGGGAAAAGTCTGTTACAAGTGTTTTACTTATTTCATCTCCTGGACTATTTAGGAATCTAGGAAGTAGCCATTATCATGACCTGTGTGTTACAGACAAGGAAGCAGAGTCATGGGTAGGGTGTACAACTTAAGAAAATTAATAAGTCATGCAGCTAGCCAGCAGCTGAGACCAATTAAAATGTTAAGTTTAACATGAATGGAATGTTAAAAAGCAGAATAAATTAATGTATTAATAACAAATATACACGATGGGACTGTGAGTGTGTGTTTTTACTTATTCCTAGTTTTCTCTGTAGTGCCAATTGTATTTAATAAGCCTGTGCTGATTTTATTACCAAGACAAAACGTATTTCTAAGTGTTGCAAATACCAAATGAAAATCTCATCTCCAATGTGAAACCTAGGAAATACAATCCCAGTTATAGTCATCCTGGGGCTGTTTATTGTAGAAAACATGTTAAAATGTGGGTCTGCCACAAGCACATTATTGAAGAGAAACTGGTCAGTTTTCAAGGGGAAAAAAGAATTTTTTGGCAAGAAGGAAAAACTGTTGTCAGAATTATTTATACATTTGTCTTGATCATGAGAGAAAAAGAAAGAAGCAAAGAAAGAGGTAACAACGTTTTATAAAACCTGGAATCAAAAACGTATTCCCTACATTAAATGGTGTCCTTCATCTCCAACTAAATTATAGACCTCAAATACCCTCAGCTAGAAATATCCATGATAATTCAGCCCTGAAACTTTCAAAGGAGAACTAAATCGAAAACTTAAATTGAGTAAAATCTGCTAAGGACATCTGGTTCCTAAAAGTCGGGATTTTATAATCAGAATATTCATGGGCAATGTCAGAGTCCAATGCAGGTGCCTCTGCCAACGAGGGTGTCGCTGTATACAGGAAGTGTACGGAAATCTGCACACACAGAGACACATTTTAGATGTTTCATTTGCATCACTGCTTTTTTAGTATTCAGGATTAGAGTTTGCTTTATCAAATTTACGTCCTGTACCTTATCTGAGAATGAATCTCCTGGGGTCAATTTCCCTTGCTCTTTGCCTGTTCTGCTTATTTCATTCATTGACCATTTATTCAATAAATACTTATTAAGTATTTGCTGTGTGTGAAGTGGAGAAAGAGAAAACAATTGTTAGTCATGAGAAACAGACACAGAGATACAAGTGATTTTAGTAGGGGTGGTGTGCTGATGGAGTGGAGCACAGGGAGCTATAGAAACATAGAGCAGACCATATAACCTAGCCTTTGGACGGGGCTGGGAATATTACTGGAGAGAGTGTCAGGGTGGTTGCCTTGAGGAGATGTCACCAGAATTGAGCTTGTTGGAAGGGTGAAAGTCAGCCAGCTGAAAGGAGGGAGAGTCATATAGGGCAAGGTTTACCAGACAAAGGGAACAGCATGTCTATTTCTAAACAATAGAGTTCCAAAGTGAGAGAGACAGGATTCCTGATGTTTGCTAAAATGTTATAACCCATTGGAACACAGTATTTTCCATCCCAGGGAAAGGAAAGCATCAGGGCAAGATTTACAATTGGAGCTGTCAGTTTATCAGGCTGGAGCAGGTGTCAGGAGCAGCAAGAAATCAAGTCCAAAAGGAATAAAATCAGAAGTAGAGAGATGAGTAAAGGTAGTAAGTAATGGCCATGGCAAAAGGCCACCCGAGACTGCACAACAAAACTCCATCATGAAAATGAAATCCAGACCTTGTATTAGAGAAAGGGTTGTAAAAAAACTCAAGAGCAATTAAAGATTCCTGAAGGTTGGGCACTGCTTCAGTATTGATATAAAAATAGCAATTGATTTCCAAAATTGGACAGCAATCTCTGGCACTAAGTACAAAATCTACACATTCTAGTAAATCATCTTGAATATGATAAAAAAACAACCAAGATGACACATTGTTTGTCTTACATATGATCATTGCGAAGGTAAGAGATCATAGATCTTTTTGGAAGTCTAGTTTGGAAAAAATGATCGTGAGTTTTGTCAAACTGTGTTTAATCTAGAGAGTTTGAACTTCTATCACTTGAACTTTCATCAGTTTGTAATACAGAAACTTCTCTCTGCTTTAGAGAATTCTCTATTTTCTAAAAGGCCCTTATTAAAAAAAAAAGGAAATTTATTTTAATATGTTCATTATGAATCTAACCAGTGTCATTAAAAGTGTTTATTTTTCTTATTATAAAAGTAAAATATGCTCATTGTAGAAAATGCAAAAAGCATATACAAATTAATATCATAATTCTATCAATTAAAAAATTACAATAGCAGTTAATATTACAGTATTTGTTTTGTTAGTATTTTTCCTATGCAATCAAAATGACATATACAGTACAATTGAAACTATATAAAATTTATATTTTGCTTTTTTTACTCAAATCTCTCATAAAGTTTTTTTCCAAATCATTAAAATAATGTTCACAAACATAAATTTAAATGCCTACATAATGACTCATCTTGTGATTTACTATAAATCACTTAACAATGTTCCAAATATTCTCTCTACATGCTGTAGTAAAATAAATAGATACAAACAAAATGCATTTTTAAAGGACATTTTTAAAATACAAATCTATGTTGGCATCTCTGATATTTATCTTCGGATCAATTCTTAGAAGTGGGATTATTGGGTTAAAGAATATAAATATTTTAAAGTGGAAAATAATCAGAATTTGCCTAAATAAACCACATAACCTACTGGATTTTATGATTACACAAGCCAGAGGGATAAAATTTCTAAAAAGTTTGAAAGATGAAAGGAAAGGACTAAATAACCTTAATTAAATTAATTATTTGTATTTGGAAAGAGATCATAGGAATTCATAAATTCCAGTTTTTTCCCAGCCTGATATTTTACTGGAGATATGAAGCAAACGTGATATGAAATATCTCATGTTTTTCCAAGTGTGTTTTGATTTGTTATGTTTCAGATGTCTAAATTTCTTAAAATGGAACTAGAATTTGACAGAGTTCATGTTCAATTGATTTTAGATGTTGTAAACTTTTGGAGGAATAGGTGGACCTATCAGTGGACACACCATCTGATGCACAGGCTTATGTGGAAGGTATATTTTAAGTATTTGTGACCCCTTTCTAAGACAGCTAACGTCATTAATGCCGAGTATTTTAGAAGCTGACATTGGTCAGTGAGTTTATTGCATAAGGGATGGGCTTTAACATTTAAGTAATATGGTTCAATGGTGAGAGTCCATTTATAAATTTAATACATTCAGTGTATTGGCTTAACAATTAAAGCTAAGAGAAAGTAGCAATTAGTTGAGTCCCAGAAACCATGCTTTGAATTTTACATGCCTTTTTTTCTTTTATTCAGTCCTCACAACAATACTATGGAACTTTTTTTCTTAACCATTTGTTTACACATGAATATACTGGGGCTTAATTATTATTGTTAGCAGAATATTTGTGAATAGGATATTTACATTCAGTCACGGAGGCATTCGTGGAAGAGATGCAGCGTACCAGACATTATGTTGAATGCTGTGGGTAAATAATGAGTCCATACAAGGCTCAAAGCCTTGTTCTGGAAACAGAAATACAGAGTTATTTTTAAGTGCAGACACAAATGGCTCCACAGGAAGCCAAGAAATGCTTTCTGTGGGGTACGATGGAAGATTTAAATCTTTGTACATTAGTAGAATTTAGTCAGATTAAACTGACTTGAGTGGATGAAAGTCCTTGCATATGTGACTCACTGTCTGACTTCTGAGGAAGTTGTCCACTTTTGTCTAAGAGTGTATTTAGAACCCAGTCTGTGTGCAGCATTGTGCTAGATACCTCACATGCCATCCTATATTTGCAGCCCTGTTGGTAGGGACTGTTTGCCCCATTTAACGGGTACAGAAATGGTACCTCAAAGAGATTCAATAATTTACCTACCTGTACTTTTCTCTGCCTTTAATTCAAACTCATGTTGGTCAACTGAAATCCATGTACTTAACACTGCAGGGAGCTGCCTGAACCACATAAAATATGTGGCAATTGTATAGCTACTACCTGCTGTAGGCTGAATGTTTGTCTCCCCCCAAAATTCGTATGCTGAAACCTGGTCTCCAGTGTGATGATGTTTGGAGGTGAGGAGTTTGGGAGATGATTGGACCTGAGGGTGGAGCCCTTGTAAGTGGGATTAGTGCCCTTATAAAAGAGACCCCAGAGAGCTCTCTTGCCCCTTTTGCCAAGTGATGACACCAGGAGAATATGGCCATATGAACCAAGAAGCGGATTCTCACCAGACACCAAATCTGCTGGCACCTTGATCTTGTATTTTACTGCCTCCAGAACTGTAGAAATAAGTTTCTGTTGTTTATAAGTCACTCAGTTTATGTTTTGTTATGGCAGCCCGAGATGACTAAGGCACTAACTCACTGAAGAAATATTAGCAGGCTATTGTAGTAGTGTGTGGGGGACATCAGCTGGGGGCTATCTGCCTCAGTCAGCACGGTGCCTGCCGTATTGCTTGTGCCACTAAATAGTCAGGACAAGAATGAAAATCAGAAGAGGTCCCAAAAGGAAGTTTGTGTGCCTTTAGTGTGTGTGTGTGTGTGTGTGTGTGTGTGAGGTGGATGTTGAAGTGTCAGGGCTATGTCAGGGAAAGATTCCTTGCAAAACTGTTACTTCATAAGTAGGTAGCATGAGATGGGGCAAAAATTACCGCTCAGAATCTGTAAGGGTCATACCCATTGTTGTCTTCTTCTAGCTTACTTAAACTTGTATTTTTTTCAAGACAGTAATGTTCCTTGATTAAAATACCTCCTCACTTCCATACAGCTGGGAGCCATTTCTTCCCTTCCTCCCACCTTTAAAATAAACAGGATGCTTGGAGGGATATCAGTGGACATGTGAGCACCGAGAGGAAGCATACGTGCTAAGGGGTGTAGAACAAAATAGAAAGATCTAAGCCATGGTTGACATCACTGAATCACCACACAAGCTCTAGAGTTTTTGCTCTAGGACTTATTGTTGTGGGCAATAAATAAATCCCTTGCTTGTTTAAATCATTTTAGTAGGGTTTTGTTTTCCTACTTGCTGCCAAGTGGAGTCCCAACTGAAGTCAATTCGAATCAATGAAAGCAGAGGGGTGAAAGTTGGGAAGACAGTCAACTTGTCCTGAGAAACTAGAGTCCGAATTGATGGCAAGAGGAATGAATGGGCTAAATTAGGTATGGAGTAAATTACAAATGTGCCTCCAAAGCTGTTTCAGTAACGGTCTTGGCTTCAGGTAGCAGTACCCCATATAAGAACAGGGGCAGATATGAGAACCGTATTTCAGGGGGACAAACATCAGCTTTAAACTAAGAAATAGATGGAGAGAGAAAACAAAGCTCAATATGCAAATAAGGAAGTAACTTTGGGATGCAGGGAGCAATAACACCTTCAAAGCTCAGATAAGAGGACATTCCGGTGCAAGCCTTCACTGTCACTGAAATGAATAATACCTGCAGACTCCAAATTCCCCTGTTTCCTGCTCAAGAGTCACAGTTCTGAAAGACAGAATCTGATGTTCCGGGCATGGATGCTGGATACCCATATGTAGTGTCAGGGAGAGCGTGGCATCTGGACATTTTGAAGCAGGACATTGAAAACATCTCCCGCCGAGATTAGATTCAATGTTGTGGTTCCCCAAAGGGAGGCTAGAGTAGCATCAGGAAGAAAAAGCTGGAATTCTGAAGGGTCAATAAAGCAGAAAATGTCCAAGAATTTCCTGACCCTTCCTCTGCAGGTTTGACCCCTTCATTATTCCAGAGCCCTATTGTTTTAGATTAAAAAGTCTGAATCCTTGTCCCAGTTCCTCTGATGATACTGTGAATGCCATGGGTCTGATAGAGGGGATGAAAAAGGAAGAATTAGTATTCTAGACTTATGGCTGAGGAACTTGGCTCCTAGACTTAAATTCTGTTACAAATAATCCCCATGCACCCATGCATGCTGAGAGATACGGCACAATACTTTAATCGCCATTGGCTATGGGCCTAATAAAAGGGGGGTAATAAAATCAAATTCTGCTGGGCTCCATTTTTACAGGCAATATCAAGCCCTGTGAACTTTAATGCCCACTGTCTATTTAGATAGTCATGGCTCAGAGCTGGTATTACAAGTAGCTAGAAATACTTGTTCTGAAGTGTTGAAATATATTACAAATTACACTGGAGTATGGGCTTAGTCCCAACTAATCCTATATTGCACTCACCTTTGCAAAATCAGTTCTGTTTGCCTTGGCAGGTTCATTTCTACTCCTTCTCTTTGTCTTATTCCCCTTAAGTTCCATCTTTATTTTGTTTTAGTGTCAGGGATCGGTATAAAGTGGCCGCTAGGTTTTAGGTGTGTCTGTGTGACTGTGTGGGATAGGTTTTGCTTCTGGGTGACCAAAACAAACCTATTTTTCATTCCATTTCCTTCACAGCCTCATTTTCATCCTGGCACGATGTATTCCTCAGACACCATCAAATACTTTCCGTCTGTAAAACAATGAATGTATTATTCTAGGCTGTGCTTTTCTTCTGGGGCTGAAAAGAGAGCTGGGAGTTTTCTTGTTTTCCTACACATTAAAAAGAAAATACATATTCTAGACACCCAAACTTCTGTGTCCAGTAACATAAAAAAACAACCACAAAATTAATCATAGGAGGGGGATAAAAGCTACATCTGGCACATTTTCACAGAGGTGTTGTCTCCAAATTCTTGAGTGGAAAGGATGATTTCTGAGTGAAATGATAATGCGGAACCAAAGCCCTGTCTGAAAGAAAATGGAGAATTTCTGAAGAGAATTAGATTCACTTAAACAGGAAAGTGGTTTTTGACCTTTAGAATTTAGCCAAAAGCTTGAATAACCTCACTTCTGAGTCTTTGTGTGCAGAGAAGGCACTAATCTCAGCTCTACCTTAATAAAATTTTATCAAATATTTTGTGTGGAATCTTACTGAAGCATCTCTCAGGCTGCAGACACCCAGCTGTGGCCTGTGGCATGGTCAAATACCAACTTGGCTTCAGATTTTTATGTGCAATTTCAAAATATATTTTGCCAGCCACCATAGCATTGTATGTTCACATGAACTCAGACTTAACTCAATATGGATGGATAATAAAGTATAGCATTTGGCCCAGTTCCTGCTTTGCTAGAACACCTTGCTCTAATTTTGACTTCCAAATTCTATCTATAGTTGTGCTTCCTGTACTTCTGTGTGGTTAATAATCCTCCTAGGAACTTGAAAAATACATGTTCCCAGAAGGTAATCTTCTGAAGCAGAGTTATTTTGTGGTGGCATGGGAATTTGTATTTCTTACAGAGCTCTCTGAATGATTCTGAAGTGGACTGTCCTTGAACTACACTTTGAGAAATTTCTAATTGTTTGTATTATATTTATAACACGAATTGGAAAAACTATACTATTTCATGCCTTCTTATTTGTGCTTCACAGTCTATAAAGGTTTGAAGATTTCTATTTTCCAGTGATTTTTTTTAACTGTCCCATGTCTCCATTTCTATCAGCCTTATGTATTTATCTTTTAAAAACTTGAAGCATTAAATAAAATTATTTTTCTTGTATTTTGATGGAGAGAAGTTACTTTACTTGTTGCTGTCACTGTAAAGATAGTCTGGACTCTCAAGGGTTAATCCTGCTGACTGATGTGCTGGGTGGCCAGGATTTTGTGTTTCATGCCATCTAAGGGCCTCTGGAATAATTGCTTGTCCTATCTCATCAGCATCAATGGAGTAAGGAGGGAGACATAGCACCTGTGCTGTGAGGGTTTTTTGCCCTTTCCTTGTCCTCCTCTTGATGATAAGGAGACAGAAATAGAGGGGAGGGGGTGCCTTAGGGTCGGGGTGGGGGTGGAGCCGGCAGAGGGTATCAGGAGAGAGATTAAAAGGATATGACTAGAAAAGGATGTCTCCCTGTAGCTATTGCCATTCTATATGGAGAAGTCAGGTAGACTTGATCTCAATCCCCAATCTCAGTTGCCTTGACACTAAATGTTGCTGTTATTTAAATTGACACAAGACACATCTGTTAGTCAAGGGTTCCGTAGGAAATAAATATATGGAAAAAGTCCAAGTATGTTTGTGTTCACCAGAATGACTTTAGGATATTTTCACATTTTGCAATGAACATTAACATCGGACTGCGCTCTGGTTTGCATTTTTTTCCCCACAAGTGTTAATAACTTTAACTTTATTCAACTTTCAAATGATAATCTAACCTCATGTGTTGGACACTTGTAGCAAAGATGTATTTCTAATTATAGGACAAAGGTATTTTGATAATTAGACCTTCTTGGTTTTCCGCTTAATTGGGTGGCTCAAAACAGCATGAAGAAGCATTTAGAAGTGAACCTTCTTGCCACAGCCTGGCTCAGTTTCTCTGCCTCTTCTGTTTGTATCAATGAGATTAATTAACAGATCTGTATTTAATGATATTTTAGTCACATAAGATAAATTAGAATTACTTACCTCCTCTGTTACACTATCATTCACATCAATTCATCTTTGGCCATACACATTTAGTTAAAGTCAACATTCTAACGGATCAACTTTAGCTGCTTTCATTCTGTACTGTGTTGTCTATTCCTAAGAAATGTATGACTCTGAGTAAGAGGGAAAAAGTCACTAGTTCACAGCTGAGGATTGTCACATTGTGGAGCCTCAAGCCTTGCCTACTTTAGACTCAGCTCTAGTGTCATCATCTTTGGAAAACGTCTCTGATATTCTTCACTTTCCCACATCCCAGCCAAGCCACCAGGTAGAATCAATAGCTTCTATTTTTGAGTGCTCATGGAAAGCTTCCCAAACATCTGTCAGATCATTTATCATTGTAGTTGGGCACCAAGTACTGTACAAGATGCCCTGGATCCAAAGGTGATTAAGAAGACTATGCCCTCCATGAGCTTATCTTGTAGGGGAGACTGATGATTAATTGTATCATGGACAACAAAGCGTCCATGGCAATGTATGAATAAATAAATGGAGTAACCTGGTGAAAGTTCCAAAATCAAATGATCCCCACTGCATTTCTTAGTAATGAAAAACTAATATGTATTTTCTGCTTCCTAGTTATCAAACAGAGGACATAAGATAAATTAGCACCTTATAGGTCATTATCTTAGTTCTTTCAACCACTGCAAAGTGAAGAAAATAATACCTTATAATCTTTTGGGAAAAACTGAGACTCAGAGAGGTAATACAGATTTTTCATGGTCACGCAGTGAGGTTTAACACAGATCTGCCTCATAGTGGAGCCTTAGCTCTTAAACAAGACATGAACCCTAATGCAACATAACATAGATCTATTTGGATTTGCACAATGACAGTGTTTGTGGGGATAGATAAGAAAATCATAGAATGTATATTGGTGTCATTTGTTGTCAGCATAGAAACAAGATATGTGGTCTGTTAAGGAGTTCATTTCCTGCAGATTAAACTGAATGTTCTCCCTTTTAAAATAAATCACTATATGTGTGTGTATATGCATGACTGGGACATTGTGCTATACGCCAGAAATTGACAAATTGTAACTGACTGTACTTCAGTTTAAAAATCAATCAATCAATCACATGGTATAGGTTAAACAGGAAGTGAGAAGTGCCTGTCAATGTACATTTTGGCTATCTACTCATTGTCCCTATAAAATAATACATCAATAAATCAGTTTAAAAATAGATGAAAGATAAACACGAACTACATTATTTCTTTGTAGATTGTAATATAGTTTACACAGAGAGAGGACAAACAGAAAACTGTGTCATGTAACTAAGACTTTGTTTCAAAGTAGGAGTTATCAATTTGTATATAATAGAAGCTACCTTTAGTAACCTATCTCCCTGCAGTTTTCTAGATCTGAACAAATTAGCCTCTGTCCCTTGCTGTGTATTCTTCCTTGCACTGGAAATTATATAAGATCAAGAAAGCAGTTTATCTTTTGTTCTTAATGAGGGTCTTCTTTGCAGGACAACATCATTTCAGTCCTGGTCACTACATTATTACAGTAGTCAGCTTATCAAGGTGCCATCTTAATTTTAAAATTCCTCGTGGTTCAGAGAAAAGAAAGTTCTGGTATTTTGAGGAATTTGAGACCATTGTTTTCTTTCAATTTTATCAAGATATAATTGGCATACAGCACTGTATAAGTTTAAGGTGTACAGCATAATGACTTGACACATATATTGTAAAATGATTACCACAATAAAGAATCCTTTTTATACATGGAAGAAGGAAGAGAAGGAAAGACGGAATTAATAGAGGAAGTCTGAAAGAAAAAATGGGGAAGGAAAAAAACAATAATATTAGATTCTTTTACAGATGATCAAAGGCCAAAATTCGGGTTTGAGATGGTGTGAGTTATCTACTGATGTGTAATAAATTACCCCCAACTTCAGAAGCCTAGAACAACATCTGTTTATTATCTCATTTAGTTTCTGAAGCTCTGGACTCTTCTGTGAGTTGTTTAATTAGATGGCTCTTTCTAAGTGTATCTCGTGAGCTTGTCCTCAAAATGTTAGCTAGTGCTTCAGTAGTAGCTTAAAATGAGACTCTCTGTTGTCACTTTGCCTGGGTTCAAGTAACAGCTTTGTATTTCACTAACTGTGTGACCCTGAAATGTTTATTTCCTTCAGGTCTTAGGAAATAATAGATTTTGTCATTTAATAAATTGGGAAGTTAACTCATGGAAATATTGTGAGTACTAATTGAGGTAATGCATAAAAAGCAGATAGCCCAATGCCTGGAATATAGCAAGTAGTCAGCAAAAATTAGTTTTTACTATTGATATACGGAGATACACTACAAAGTAGATAGGAAAACAGTTACGGGAACAAGGAATTTTCTTTTCATTTAGCAAATGCATATAGGATATCTCTCTCTTGCAGTGACAGAAATTGTGTTGGGCATTGTGGATAGAGTCATAAATGAGATGTGTGTCCTCTTCCCCTTTAATGTTCATCTTGCCTGAAATATAAGCTCTAGAAAAAGAGCAGCAGTGAGGATTACTATGGAGAAGGCAAGGACATCATGCTCTACAAATCAACACAAGAAAATCTAATCTAGTCTGGAAGCTTAAAAAAAAAAAACTCTCAGAAGAAATGTTTAAGTTGGGTGTTAAAGGATAGTAAGGCAAATTGCTGTGGGCAGAGCATGAAAGGCAGTGGTATCATGGTGTTCAAAGGCCCCCCCCCCCAAAAAAAAAAGATAGTATGCCATGATAAAGGAGCTGAAAATGTCTAGGGATTATGGGGATGGAGAAATCACAGAGGTCAAGGAGACTGAACGGGCATTTCAAGTCAAAGCAGAAGGCTGTGTGTGTCTGTGTGTACATGCATGGCTGTGTGAGCCTGTGCATGTGTGTGTGTGTGTGCACTAAAGGAGATTTCTGATGCAACTGTTCAATTTTTATGACTAGAGGATGAAGAATATAACATAAATATGGAGATAATGGAGTAGGAGATTTTGCTGAACAGATGGTCAGAGGTGAGATCACAGAGGGACAGCATTGCCATGAGAAAATATCTGCCCCTAGAAAACATCATAACTTCTTCAAAATATCTAAAACCACCAATTTGGAAGTGACAGTTACTATTCTGTGGCCTGGCAGGACCACAAGGACATACTATGTCCCTACTCTGTACTGGCTCAATTTATGCACTCACCGTCCTAACTGCCAGACTTAGTTCCTCCTATGCGGTGAGACTATTAGCCAAGTTAAATGTTTCCTCTTGGGAGAAATTACATGTGAGTGTGAGTGTGTGTGAGTGTGTGTGTGTGTGTGTGTGTGTATGTATATGTATATATATGTATATAAAATATTCTCCCCAGATTCACAAACGAAGGAACACAACAGAGTTTAAGAATATCATCCAGTCATATAATTGTAAAGTAATGCAGTGTGGCTCAAATCAGAGTCCTTATGAGTCTAAAATTTGTGATCGTTTGCTCTCCGATCCTCCCTCAACCATTCCAAACAAATTCTTAATGCTGATGGAAGACTGTGAACATTACGCTCCTTACCCATTCTGCCACTGTCCTCCTAGGATTGTATTTCCAGTTGTAAAGTGTTGAACAGAACAAGGGCTTTAAGGAAGGACTGATATATTAACATGTGACCCCTCTGGGAAAGAGTTGTATTATTGTTTTAGGGTGGAAAATCTCATATCCAATTCCATGAGGATGCATTTTTGTGGTATATCTGACTGGAATATTGGAAACTTGCCACTGTGTACTTAGTCTCTCATTCTTCTGGTACTTGTGGACAGGTCAAAGCAAACCATCAAATCAAGTTTTCAGTAGACAGCTCACTCAAGATTGTGTTTCTTAGTATAATTATCATATAGCAAACATTGTAGTTTAGAACACTAGATCTGAACTTAATTTTAAAAAGCAAAAAATTGAAGAGAAAGCAACTTTGATGCATTATGAGGATAAAAGGATAGAGGCATTCTAAACATCTACCATGTGTTAAATAATTTGCATTATCTTACTGTATATCCTTCATTTCTCAGAAAATATGACCCACTTTTTAATTTTACCAGTGTGGAAACTGAGACTTAGATCGTAATTTAGTAGATAATATGTCTAGGATTCATACTTATGGCATGACATCTCCAAATTCCATGCAATTTCCCTAATCTAAAACATAAACACCATTCATGTAATAACAACACAAGAATAAATAAACTTGCATTTTAAAGCCTTACATATGTGAGACACTGTGCTTTACTTAATCACAACAGCAATGAAACTATGTGCATAGAATCTTCATCTCAATTTTATAGATGGAGAAATCTAGAAACATTTTGGCAGACTTGTTCAAATGCCCACAGCCAGAAAATGTCAGCAAGTTGTAAACTCACTGATGCCTGCCTACAAAGCCTAAGCCTACAGCTTCTCTGTTGGTCTAAAATGTGAGCTGAGCATCCTGCCACTCTTTCAAAATTAGGATACAAATTTGTAACAGCATTATCTTCCTGAGTCAGAATTGTCTTCTCTACTGATAATGCAGGTCTAGCCTCAAAACTGATTGTGAACCCACCTATGTTTTTCATGGAAGTCTTTATTTAGCCAAACTAGTGAGAGACAGCTTTTTCCCCTAGGGATATGCTGAGCTCTCATGCTAATGGAATTCCTCTCAAGCATGTTCTTCTGGTCTCTGATACTTAAGACCAGCTCTAGAGGAAACTCACAGCCACTATCCAGGCTCACTTGGCTCTGTTCGGCTGCTTGGGTAAGAATTTTAGCCTCCCCAGTTGCTCTGATTTGCGTGTACTCTGTCTCAAGGCTAGATTAAGGCCTCTTCCCTTCTTTTCCGTCAGGTAAGGACCAGACAGAAAAGCAGAATGTTAGAGTGGTCAAATCCGTGCCTGCCAAGGACTGTCCATTTTAGCAAAGAATGTTTTCTGGTAAGCCACTGGAGGTTTTCCAAAGAATTAAGAGTTGTCCTTGGATTGTGCTACATTTGCTAAATATGTTGCCAGACCACCAGAAGGTAGAGGGCAAGTTTAAGCTGAGAATAGTTATGGCTAGTTTTCAAGGACAAATTGAGATTTTTTTTGCTGGGAAGGATAGAGCCACTCAGCAGTGTTTGATGGAAATGTGTGGTCCACACCATGTGATTTTTTTAGGGAGATGGTAGACAGGAGAACATTTCCAATACAAAGATGATAACACATTTCTATTTAAATGCCCGTATCTATGAAAATGTCTGACTCACAGTAGGTCCTCAGCAGAAGATATCTTTGAACACTATTCTGGAGACTTGAAAGGGGATACTGCACACTGAGTAATCATCAGCCCTTTGTTACCTGTGCTTTTTGAGCATGATAAATCACAGTGACTTGTAAATAAAGGAAAATGGATGCGTTAGAAAGAAGAATGGTCATAACTGCCCTTAGGAGTCCCCCTGAATATTCTAACATTGGTCTGTATTGTGATTTGACAAATATATTGGATTCTCTTTTTGATTTGTGAATAACCACAATGACTCTGGTTTTGTCGTTCAGGAAATACCAATCTATGTTAGCTAATTTTATGTATATATATTATACATATATATTTTATATATATATATATATATATGTATATGTATGTATGTGTATATATATATATGTATTATTACATATATACATATTATATATATATAGTTTTTAATACCCAGAAACACACATGTCCATGGATGGATGTACTCTAAGGGAACCAAGCATTCAGGTTCTTGCCAGGTGTGGTTTAGACCATCAGACCAGTCTCCCTGTTGATTGCTTGAGGCCAGAGAACCCTCCTGGGAGGAGTTTTGTTGTGAATAGGCTTTGCTTACTTTAAAACACGTTTATAGTCATTAAATCCAAGCACTGATTTTGAGGCAGCTGCTATTGCCCAGGCTTTCCCACAATTGCATAGAAACAATCTCCTTAGGTGTGTTCCTTTCAATTTGGTTTTATCCATGCACTTATTCATTTATCCATTATTTTAACACATAATTTGAGGCATCTGTTAGATGCTGGATTCTCCTTACTCTTCATTGATGAAAAGGCAGGATCTAACAAGAAAGGAATAGCCAAGACTGCCCAAATTCTCTAATGTCTTGAGCACTACAGGCAGCGTAGAATGTGTCATTTGCTCCTGTAATCTTTATTGCGGGAAGAAGCAGCGTAGTCTCATCGATGCGTGCACACGTGTGCTTGCACCCCCAGGTCATGTTCTCTAGCCTTCTCACATTAGAACCACGTTTAAGACTCAGGCCTGGCACCTTCTACGTCTCATCACACAGAGCTCTTTTTTCACCTCCTTACGTATAAAGGACTAGCTCTCTTCAGGAGATTGCCTGTTCCCTTGAAACTGGTCTGTTAGTCCTATAAAGAATCACTTGCCTAGGTTATCCCAAAAAAACAGGCATCATTTTAAGCAAAAGTCCCTTGTGAAATATGTATGTTTTATTATACTCATGAGAGAACAGAAGATCGTTTGCATCAGTGTCATGCGTGCACTTGGATTGTTGTAAGAGGAAGTGGTTTTGACCTTCCATGCTAACATACCCTGCTTGTGGGATATGCCGGACTGTGAGTGGCTGATGAGTGCTTTCACACTGGCCTGTCCGCACATAAGAGAATAGTGGTAGTGGAGATTATCCTTGAGACACATGCCCTTTCGAAAATCAGTGCTTGTTATGACAGTTTAATTGATTTCAAGAGAAAAAATTCACTTGCTTTAGTGATACCCCAGTTCAACTTGAAAAAGAAATTTGAAAAAGGAATGATAGAAGAAGGAAGAGGAAAAATGAAATTAATAATACGTATTAAAAGAACAGGGTCATAATCCTGCCCTTTTGTTTTCAGATATTGTTTTCACCCATATAGATAGTTGATTTTCCCACAAGAGTCCCTCAGATTTATAAATATTCCTCAATACACATTTAAAAATACATTTAAATTGCTGCATGATCCTTTTTTTTTTTTTTTATAATTTAGGGAGATGTTGGTGAAGGATAAATTCTTGGTGACTATGATGACCAAAGTGTATGTGTGATATTTAATATTTATGGTTTATATAATGGTGAATTTATGTTTTCTCATTTTCAGGTAAACCCATTTTTAAAAATTTTATGAAAATAGAATACACACACAGAAAAGTATACATATTTTAAGTGTGCTGCACCATAAATTTTCTCTCCCTAACACACTCATGCAGGCAGCATTAACGTCAAGAAATAATACTGCCTGCCTCTCGGAATCATCCCCCCCTGTGTTTGCTTCCACTTTTGGAGCCCTTCAAAAGCTACCACCGTTCTGACCTCTTTTACATTTTATAGCAATAGAATCACATAATACAGCATCTCATTTTTAGTACATAGTAGTTTGTGTTTAGTTTCACTAAACATTATGTGTGCGAGATTCATCCATATTTTTCTGTGTGTTTGCGTATTGTTGACCTCATTGTCGTACTTTTTTTACTATGACAGTTGATACAGCCATAATTCAGTTATTTTAAAATCTTTTTCAAAGTAAAATGTGTGGCAAATTCATTCACTTCCTATAAATTGTAACCCATATATTAGAGACTAAACTGCTTTTTGTCATCATTGTACTCTTAAAGAGTTGACATAACTAAATTCCACAAACACGGTTAACCTACAATCAGGCTCCCTACCTTTCAGATAAACCGTCTTCTGCTAAAATGCAGTTCCGTATTTAGATGTTACTTTTTCTACTTCCCTGGCAGAATTCTTAGATAAAGCAAAATTTATTATGGATCATGAAGTACTTTTACGATCAAAACATGTTTCACTCCGTTTTCAGATAAGTGAACAAAATGAAGGGGAATATTAGTTGTTTGTGCAAGGGCATCATTCGGTTAAAATAAGGCAAAAACCTAAGTCACTTTTTCCCAGCGACATCCAAACTCACCTAGCCTCATATTTCACACAGAAGCTGCATGAGATAATAGATTAAACTCAGTGAGTTTGAATTAAATTCACTGAAGGCAAACACATTTTGCTTCCCTACATTACACTTTCATTATAGCATGGTGCTAGGCACACCGCTGACCACACCCATTCTAAATGATTAAAGTGAAATCAAGTAACTTTTGGTAGAGAAGCATGGTAGGCTGAATGATGGCCACCAACGTATGACTGTGTCCTAATCCCCAGAGGCTGTGAAAGTGTTATGTTACTTGGCATGGGGGAATTAAGGTTGCAGACGAAATTAAGAATGCTAATCCGCTGATCTGGAAAGAGAAAAATTACATTGGATTGTTCAAGTAGACCCAAGGTAATAACAATAGCCCTTATAAGTGAAAGAGGGAAGCAGAAGAGGAGGTTCAAATCAGAGAAAGATTTGAAGATGCTAGACATCTGGCTTTGAAGATGGAGAAAGGGAAAAAAAAAGTATATTCTCCCAGGGCCACTAGAAGGAACAAATCCATGCTAAGACCTTAATTTTAGCCCAATGTGACCCACTTTTTGGATTTCTGACTTCCACAACTATAAGATAATAAGCTACTAATGTTGTGATCGTTTTGTTATAGCAAAATAGAAAATTAATGTCATAGTTGTGAGTAATTAAGTAACAAATTTCTTTTCCTGGACCTCAGCTAGAGAAAGTAAGAGTGAAGGGGATGGTCAACAGACAAACCTTTTCTTTTTTTTTTTAATCAGGACATAATGACTATTTTACCTTCTTCCACAAAGCAAGGAACAGATGATTCTTTATCAAATTCTTTGCTTTAATTCCTTAGTAATATGGCATTTTTGTAAATGAATGCAAATCTACTTCTGTCTCAGCCCAGAAAATGTATGCATTGCTTGAAAGTCAAATGTGGACATAGCAAAACAAACGTTTTGTTTTTTCCTTTGTCCTTGCCCCAAATAAGCATTTTTTGTTCTGCTTTCTAAAGACATAAGATCAAGCTGATGGAGGGGTGGGAGAGAGATCTCACTGACTCTGGGACCCCCAGGTGCCAGCTAATGTAGGATTTGTCTTCAAGGCCACTTCTTGAGAATGTATCCCAGAGAGTGTGTTAAATATAGTTTCTCTACTTAAGTTTAATTATAACTGTTTTCTCGTGTTCCCATAAGAAACATTTCAGAATGTGAAAATCTGGTGCATATGGAAATAGGAAATTTATAGGGGCTTCTGGGTACCTTGCTTCGCAGCAATATAAGGAGCCTGTTACGTTTTGAATGCCAAAATTGTTCCAACAAATCTGGAGTTTTGTCACTGAGTGAGAAATTAGAGTTAAATACTCAGAGCTGGGAATGACATTGAAACACAAGGATGGAAGTAACCAAAGAGGGAAGTGGTTCTACTCATTATTCATAAATTATAATAAACGAAAAAGGCTTAGGCTTTTAAAACTCAGCTACAAAAAATGGCTTGGAATCTGGGAACCACTCCTCTCAAGGGCTGACTGAGATGTGCAAAATGAATTAATACCATTTTACCAATCTAATTCCATTACCAATTACCAATTCCAATTACCAGTCTAATTCCAGTAGCCAAAGGAATGAGCACCTGTAGTAGAGCATTGGCTGCTGACACTGGGAAGAGAAGGAAGAGAAAGGCTCACTGGTGTTCCAGGGCTCACTGGTCATCACATTGGCTTATCCCTGTCGCTCATTAACAAGCTCACACACTATTCTGTTCCTCTCCTGTCCACATCAACATTTGCAAATGAGATTTTAAATAGTTGTCATGCTAGACCCCAGATGAACCTGCCAGAATGGAAGTGTTGAGGGAAGGGATATAAAATACCTTAAAGAAATAGCAAATTCCCAATTTTGAAAATCACATGAGGTTCAATTTCCTTTTTTTCCTTCCTGCAAGGGAAGAACTATCTCTTCAAAAATTTAAGAAAGTGAATCAAGCAAAATTAGAATTCAGCGAGCACATACTATGTGTCAGCATTGATGCTTGGTGATTTTACACTTAATCTTTTAACACTCTGGCTTAGCCTTATCACGCATCTTTCCCAACGAGGATGCATGTGCAGAAGAGTTCGCGCACTTGACAAGTGACTGCACTAGTGAACTGTAGAGCTTGACAGAGAATCAAATAATTCTAAATCCCAAAGCATGAACAGCCTCCCAGGCTATCCTACTGATTTGAATGTGTCCTGTGATCTTATTACCACAACATATAACGTCCATCCACTCTTGTTTTTTCTAGTTTCTGATGATCTCCCGCATATCCTTCCTTCATTTATGTAATTAGATATTATGTATATATTTAAATATTCTTTGAATCTCCTCTCACCAAGAACAATACCTACCACAAAGTCAGTGTATGGTGGCGTTAGCTGACCAGAATAAGAGGAATCTGATTTATAAGTACGGACAATCTAAAGCCTTAGGCTGTAGCTACATTACTGTACCCACAGGATTTGTTGCCTCTACTCAGTCGGTGACCAAACATTGTAGTTAAGAATGCGGGGCCTGGAGTTCCATGGATTGATTAAGATTCCTCTTCCTGACACCTACCAGTTGGCTAACCATAGGTGATACTCGTAACACTTCTCTGCCTCAGTTCTTCATACGTAAAGTAAAGTTAATAATAGTGCCTGTCTAATAACACTGGAGGATAAACGAATAGACACATGCAGTGTGATTTCATAGGATGCCTGGCACCTGAGAAACACCCAGTTAAGCTAGAGGACATGTAAACAGTGTCAAATGAACACATTGTTTCTTTTCCTTTTGCCTTAAAACTTGCAGAATGATTGCCAAAATAGTACCTTTTTTTTTTCTCCCTGAACAACCTAATTGCAAGCAGCAGTCCACTACCCTCCATACCGCCACAACTGTCTCTCACAAACAAGGCTTCCCTAGCACATAACCACATCACAGATAGCAAGTTAGCAAATTAATATTCATATTTTACTACCATCTCATCCATCTCTCATTCATGTTTCACTAATTGTCTCCCCATGTTCTTCATGACAAACGGATCCAATGCACCATCACACATTGCACCAAATTGTCATGTCTTCCTACTCTCCTTCAATCTGGAATAGTCCCAAAAGAAGCTGTTATAGGTTTAGTGCCACATAGCTAGAGTGACTCTAACTTAAAATTCTGTGCTCTGCTTCCTCCTTTTTTTTTTTTTAACCTTGAGAGATGGCAAACCCAGAGGAGTTTCCCTGTTCCCCAGTGTGTGGTCAAGCAGATCATGCTGCATGGAACATGTAGGTATGAGCTAGAGTGTAGCCATCGAGGCAGGATGAACAGGCAAGTGTTTTCTGGTGAGGCCAAGAGTGGCTCAAATATTATACTGAGCATAGGAAATTCAGATTTGATCATTTTTATCAAGGTATCTGTTTATCTGTTTATAATTCTCAGAACAGAACTTGAAAAAATATACACTTCTTTGATTAATACAGAGTAGTACTCTTTGATCCCTACAGAGATTTGCTTGAGGTCCCCCAAACTCTCTCTCCCTCTAGTTACATTTCCCATGTAATGAGCTTCCTTATTGCTTTCCTCATCTATTGAAGTATTGTCTGAAAAGTGTATTACTTATCCTTTGCTGCCTAACATTATTACTATAAACTTAATGTCTTAAAGCAACACGCGTTATCTCGCATTTTTTTGTGGGCCAGGAGTCAAGGCACAGCTTAGCCAGGACTTCTCTTTAGTGTTTCATAAGATTGCAGTCAAGGTTTTGGCCAGAGATGCAGTCTTATCCAAGGCTGGACTAGGAAAAGATTCCTGTCCAAGCTCATGTGGTTATCGGTAGCATTCAGTTCCTTGTGGACTGTTGGGTTGAAAGCATCAGTTTCTTGCATGTACCTTCATTAACTGGAATATACCCTGATTCCTTGCCATGTGGGCCTTCCCAGCATAGCTTTTCCTTCTTCAAAGTGAACAAGTGAAATTCTGTTAGCAACAACAAGGGGGAAAATCATACGTAGGAATTATCACAGAAGTGACATCTCATCACCTTTGTTGTATTTTATTTGTTAGAAGCAAGTCAGAAGCCCTGCCCACACTCTTCGGTTGGGTAAGGGACTTCACAAGCCATGAATACCATGAGGTGGAGGTCATAGGAGCTACCTAAGAATCTGTTTGCCTTAGGAGACAAGAGGAAAAGCATTTTTTGAATATTAGCACACAGAGCATTAGAAATTGGTAGAATATTTGTATACATGGTAGAGGAAGATCTCATTCAAATCAGACTCTGGCATCTTGTATATTGTTTTGTGGCTTTTTTATTTAACTAATGAGCACAATATTTACCAGTGTGTATAGCAAGTCAAAGACTAATCCAATCCCCTAGCACATGCCCCTTTAATGCATGCCTGAACAAAGGACGAAAATCAGGAGGACATCCTTTCTTCTTCCTGAACACAAAACAGGCAGTGGTGTAACCCAGACTTCAGAATGAACGTATCTAGGATTTAATCTCATCTTAAGCATTTATTCTTTTGGTGGCCTTATTTTATACATGCACATTATACAGATGTGAAGGTGAAAACTCAGATATGGGTAAGACAGGGAGGAAAACGTGTGCTAGGCAGTCTTGTTGGGAAATTTGATTACGAGATTCCTTTGACACTAAATACTATATACTAGTTACTTGATGTCCCTGGAAATGAGGAGGGGAGCTCACAGTGTGGCTTTAGATGAAATGAATTGACTCAGTTTGTTTTTTTTTTTCAGTACGTTTGACAATAGTTTCTTGGTTTCTGGAAAAGAATTATTTCAGCTCTCTAAGGAGTCTTCTAATTGCAGCTGCTAAGATGTTTGTGGAGGTTTGGGACTATGTTTTGGAAGAATTTTTGAAGAGTACGACCACAATATAAAATTATATTCATTTTATTTTCTTCAGTTATGCAACAACAATGGAGATATGGGGCTTATTTCACTTGTACTTAGAATGTAAAATTCAATGTGGGACACCTAAGTGAAAATGGGAAAATTTTTTGATCATCAAAAAATAGCCTGTGTTGTACAAGAGGCATATCCACCCTACTTAACTGGCCCATTCAGCTCCAAGCTTGAGAATTAGATGTGATTAAACATGATTCTAAGATGTGGTAGTTAACACCTAGAAATTCTCCTCTGGGCCAGGAGGCAGGTCCTCCTTTCTCAGAACACCAGGCAGAAGCAGAAGGAAGGAAGAAGGAAAAAAAGAGAAAGAAAGCCGTCCTCTGGCTTCAATATACAATCACTATAAAATCCCCTCTCCTTCTCCAAAACATCTATCTTCTATAAGACATTCTCCATTTTTGTGGTTCTCCATGGCAGTGAGCTGGGGATGAATGAAGGGTCAGACGTGAGGACTGCGTTGAGATTTAGCTGTTGAGAGTGTTTGTCTAGAAAGCCATGTTGTGACAGAGTCTGAGTGCACTCAGAGATTCAGTGAGGAAGCTTGCAGGGGCCAGTGAGTGATGTCTGGCTTGGGCATGAGTGGAGCAGCAAAGCAGCATCTTGTCTGATAGATGTTTGCCATCCCACTGTTTCACTGTCTTCCAGATTTAACATTCTAAGTGGCTATGACTCACTTGAATAAAATAATTTATTTTAGATTTTGAGAGAGAGCTTGACCAAAGATGGGGCAATGTTTGTGTATTGTCTTTTTTTTTTACATTAATCATAAATTTCATGGCAGCAAAGAATATGTTCTTTTGGTTCTACTCTGTAACCACAGCAACCTGCCAATTACTGGCACATAGTAGGTGTTTAATAAACATACTGTGGAACCGCTGAATTATGCAGTACTGCTTCTGAAATAAACATGTACCACACTCTGTCTCACACTGGGTTGTCCTGAATGAAGCAGCTGTTAAGCTAGTTTGTCAGACTAGACTGTATTTAAGACAAAGAAACCAACAAAACAAAATTAATATGCATTATAAAGTTGATGCAACTGGAATGAGTGACATATACACCAACAAGAAGGAAAGAAACAGAGTCCACGGGTGTGTTTATTTTTTAATCTTATGACTGTTTTTAAGGTTCTGTGGAGTTTTATAAACAGCTGATTGACAAATCCACTCATTCATTGAGCATCCTAACTTCATAGCAGAGGGTGCCTTCCATCACCAGCTCCCAGCTCATTTAGTCCTCTCATCGCTCAGGGTCACAAAGTCGGTGCATCTGGAAAATAAGCTTATAAAGGTAGAGAAAAAGACATAGTGTAATCATGTCAGCCTGTCAGAATGTCTGGCTTAGAGGAATAG
Organism: Camelus dromedarius; assembly: GCF_036321535.1. Lineage (NCBI taxonomy): Eukaryota > Metazoa > Chordata > Mammalia > Artiodactyla > Camelidae > Camelus > Camelus dromedarius. The sequence continues at coordinate 40,615,588 of NC_087444.1, forward strand.
AAGGCAGACTGGCCAGTTTTAATTGACCCAGAAATAGTTTGCGTTTTTTTTTTCTCCCCTCTCTAATCACCCACAAGAAAAAAAAATCCTGGTTTTTGGCTATTATTAAAGCACTCAAAAAAGAGCCTTTTCTATTCATTGAGGATTTATAATGTGCAGTGCTCTTGCATTTTTACTCTGACTTCACAACTGTTCTTTCTGGAATATTTTCAGACTCAGTCTATAGGTTCGTAAGTGTCTGTGTCTGTACTTAAAGGGATCCTTCAGTTATCTGTCTAATGTTTGGACTAATATTATGGGGCATTATTTTTACATTAAGGACTATTAGCATCCAGTGGATGACCGCACTGTAACCAGCTCCTGCCATTCACATCAGTACCTGCAGGGGATTGATGTGATCGTAGGCAGATAGCGTCTGGCTTTAACATCAAATAAATTAGCTTTCACACCAAGTGGCTCTGGCATCTGGGGTACTTGGAGATATCCTCTTGATGGCCCCCATGTTTTCCCATTTGAAAAATATAGTTTAAAGATCACTGCTTCTGATTGAAACATTGAAAATGGGGAAATTAGAAATTATCTTGAAGAATGTAGTGAAGAGTTAAATATAATCATTTTCACCAACAGTGTGCAAAAGTACGATTTTCTCCACATTCTTACCAATACTTTCTGTATTATGATTTTTTGATGATACCCATCCTTGGCTTCTATTTTTTGATAACAGCCAAGGGTGAGTTTATTTCTCATTGTGTGGTTTTGATTTGCATTTCCCTGGTGATTTAATGATATTGAGAGTTTTTTCAGATACCTGTCGACCATTTGTATATCTTCTTTGGAGAAATACCTGTTGAAGACCTTAGCTCATTTTTGAATTGTGTTATTAGGGTGTTTTTCACTACTGAATTGTAGGAGTTCCTTATATATTTTGGATATTATTAATTATTTGGATATTACCTGATTATATGGTTTACAATATTTTCTCCTATTCCATAGGTTGTCTTTTCACCCCTGTTGATTATTTCCTTTGCAGAAGCAATGGTGGAGCCTCTATTTTGGAGATAACTCAAAAATTGAAAATGGAACTATTATTTGATCAAGCAGTCACACCTCTGAGCATTTATGCAAATGATTTGAAATCAGATTCTCAGAGAGATGTTAGCACTTCTATGTTCACTGCAGCACTATTTGCAGTAGCCAAACTGTGGAAACAACTGAAATATCCATTGACAGATGGATGGATAAAGAATATATGGTATAAACATAGAATGGAATACTATACAGACTTAAAAAAGAAAACCTGCAATATGCAACGACATGGATCAACCTTGAAGACATTATGCTAAGTAAATAAGCCAGTCACAGAAAGACCAATATTGCATGAGTCCATTTAATATGAGGTACCTAAAATAGTCAAACTCATAGAATCAAAGAATGGAATAGCAGCAGTTGCTCAGGGCCAGAGGGAGGAGTAAATGGGGAATTACTAGTCAACGAGCATATAGTTTCAGTTAAGGGAGATAAAGAAGCTCTAGAGATCTGCTGCACAGAATTGTGGCTATGGTAAATAATTATAGTACACTTAAAATTTTAAGAGGGTAGAGCTCATGTTCCTATTCTTACCACAATAAAATAAAATTTTAAATATATAAGGACATAGCATATACTTAGAATCTTGCCTGATACAGAGTTATCAGATATTTAATAATAACTATATCAAAATGCATTGTGTCTATCAATGCAGTAGAATGCATCCTTTATGCTCCATGGAGAGAACCCGCTTATAGATAGAAAATTCCAAGTGATACTGACAACTGCCTTCATGTATGAAATTATTAGCTTGTACAAAAGGCCCATTGAATTTTCATTTGCGAAAATTAAGCTGGAGATAAAGAAAGAGATGGGAAAGATTGCATGAGTGACCTCTGACTTCCAGCCACTTTTACAGTCAGTAACCCTAATGAGCTTGATTGAAGACTCATGCATGTGTGCTAATTGTACCTTCATAGCCTGAGCAACATCTGCAGTTCTCTAAAATAACCCTCTGTCTTTTCACTGAGAGTTCAGTACTAATTATTGTGCAGGTTTATCACACGCTTAAATAGCATCCGTGCTGAAAGCTCATGCAGTATATAAGAAACAAAGACATATTCAAAACAATAAGATATTGGCCCCAAACATTAAAATATATTTCTAGGAGCTCTTTGGCCAGGATTTTATTGAAAAGTTTTCAAAGTTTCATACTGGGAAAAATCCCCAGGCAGTAATTTTATTGTTAGAAGTCATTTAAACTAATACTTAATATGTTCCAATCTCTTCATGATCCATTATGATTTGTAGGCTTTGAAAATTTTAGTGTAAACTTCATCCTCATTAGCAGACACTGGTAACTGCTGCAGTTCCAAAAGGCTTTCAGTAACTTAGAAAATGTACCGCAGTAACTTTCATTAAAAGCATTTACAACACATATTTCTTATAACATTAAGACAAAGTATTGGCTTATATAAATAAATTTAACTGATTTTTCTTGGAAAGTTTTTCTTGCAGGTTTTGTGTTTGTAAGAAATATGTGTTTTTTACTGGTTTGTGAGCCATAAATTATACAGCAGCCTAAAGAAATTTTTAAAAAATGTTTAGCCAAAGGGAGAGGCTTTTGAAAATATACATATATATTCCAGGAATGGCTTATGAAAATAGGTTCTGAGGGTCACTGCAATAATAGAATGTTGGACTATTTTTGACCAATGTTCTCAATTATTCACACTTTCTATGAACATGTGAGAAACAGAGGAAAACAATCCAGTAACAAAGATTTATGTACAACTAGCAATTTTAAAACTTCCTATGCCATTTTAAAAACTCTCTATGTCATTTTAAAACTTATGCCATTTGCATCAAACTGGCTTATGGAAAAAGAGATTTACTGGTTAATGTAACTGAAATTTCAGCAGAAGGTCTGCCTTTCATCATAGATACAGGGGCTCAGGAAATTTTATCAAAATAGTTTGTGACTTGGTTTGATAGGCATCAAAAATCTAAATGGATTGTTGATTGGAGAGAGGGATAAATAGACGGTTAGATGTATGAAAAAACAACTATGGGATAATGTTCATTTTAGAATCTCAGTGACGGGCAGTCAGGTGATTACTGTAAAATAGCTTCATCTTTCCTGTATATGAGAAAAATGTCATGACAAAAATGTGATGGAAAATATTATTGGCCTAGTTTGTCTCCTTTAGCTCTCCTTACTGTGTCAGTGTGTCAACAAAGCACTAGCCTAAGTGCTTTCAGGTAATTTTGGCAGAAGCAGTATGAATCAGATTCAAGGAAAAAGTTTTAGTGAATTTGGTTGGCTGTTAGTGGATCACATACCCATATCTGAACAAATCTCTGTGGTCTGGAGGTTGCAAAGCTGTGAGTGGTAGAACCGAATCACATGCTCCACTCCTACATGTAGGATGGATTCCCTCCCAGAATTCAGGACTGAGTATTGGGAGCGGAGGTGCGACTCTACCTAACTACCAAAACTGGAAGCTTTTGGTGGCTTGAAATTCAGTTCCTGAAAAATCATTCGGATACTGTGTGTAGACAGACCATTATACTTATGATAAAACATATTTCCTGATGTTAGAATGAAAACAACTGTGTAGTCACCAAAAGTTATCTGTCTTCTCAATAGGTTATATCATGTAATGTAAATTAATACAGTCTTAGGCTTTTTACTCATTTTTGGAAGGCAGAGGTGCTGCTGGGAAAGCTGCAACAGATGAAATGAAAACAAGCATATTCCAAGATTATTGTTCGTAAACACTAGCTCTGAGAAGAAAAAGAACTAAACAGAACACTGAAACACTGTTGGGTTCACTGCATTTTATGTAACAACTAAGCAAATTATTCCTAAACATCTTTACCTCTAATCTACTCTTCAGTGAACACTCTTTCTGAAGTTTCGTTTTAGTAATAGGGCGTGGCTCCCAAGTATCACTCGGGTGTGTCAAAAGGTTTCTTGACAAGATTTCCAGGATGAAAATTTATATTGAAAGGTTACAGGTGCATAATTCCTATAGTACTGGAAAAGCAACTCTCAGTCTTTGACATCAGTCACCACCATAAATAAAATATAATCTGGATTCCTGGCAAGGAAGTGCGGCTGACTTTGTGTTGGAAGATGTAAGTTTGAATCCCAGATTAACTTTGGGCAAATAAATGACAATAAGCACCTTGATTTTAGTGAAAGTTGTAACCTCAGATGATCATTAGAGAATCAAGCAAAGGTTTGTGTGTGGACATTATAGAACCTAGTATGGAACAGTTGGCCATTAAATATAGAAATGAATAAAGACACAGATACAGATAGCCATGAATTTGACATTATAAGCCTCAAACTAGAAAGAATTATTTAGTGGCTTCATTTATATTGGGCTTTGCGGTTGACACTTTTTTTTTCATGCATTATCTCATATGCTTCTGCAAAAGTCCTGTGAACAAGTCATGATAAATAACATTAACCTCATTTTGCAAATGAGGAAACTGAAGCTCTGCAAGTTACAAGTGTCTTGCTGAATTCTACTACGGCCAGTGTGTAATAAAGCTAGATTTAAACTGAAATCTGAATAACTTTGGGGATCAAGAGAGTGTGGACTTAGATTCTAAATATTTCAATTATAGGAAATCATCCTAATTTTTAATATACATGATGAATTTTCTCTTGCTCCAAAAGGGAAATTAATTTTAAGAAGAGCTTCAAAATGCAGTTAGTACCTTCCTTTTGTATCTAGCTCCTGGACAAAGCAGGAGCTAGATACTTTACTAGCTCTTTACTCCTGTGCTATTAGTAGCTCCCAAAATAAAACATCTATCGATAATAGATTTTGCCAGTTTCTTATGGTCAATTTATCACAATGATTGAGGATATTACATGTAATATCCCATGCATAAAATGAGCCCTCCAGATGATCAGAGTGAGGCCTGCAAAGAGGAAGGATACAGTCTATTAGTCATCTTTTTCTGACACAGTGCAGGCATCAATATCTTCAGAGTATTTGATGCCATGCATGGCTTGGCTTCATCTGCACCAAAGCACTTATTTTCTTTCTTTATGCTCAGTTTAGTTCTTAGTTCAGCTAGACTTCTTTCCCCCCCCCCCCCAGCAATAGGCATTGATGGGTTTGGTTACAGCTTTTAAGTCTCAGAAGCATACTTAGAATACTTTCTCAGTGAAACACAAGAAAAAGAAATAGTCATAGCAGATAACAGATTTCTCCAAATTGTACACATAGTCTGGCTGTGACCACTCTTTGTAGTCAGGCTGGACCACTTAGATTTAGGATGCTACCCTCAGGCAAAATTCAGAGAAGCAACACAGTGGTTTTTGTTCTCCTCAGTTTTGCCGTGCTCTAGCAACGTGCCTCCTCAGCTGTTCTGTTTCAAGTGAGTTTTAACTAAAGTCCTTTTTCTATATGCAGACAATGCAAGAGCAGATGGCACTTTTTTCAGCATATCTTAGCCAAGATTCCACCCTGGAAACACAGGCAGTTCTTGTTCAATAGCCCTGAAAAAAAATTGATACAGTTCATCTCACTTGATTGGATGTCAGCTGTGACTTAGAAGATCCTTGAGCAGCAGTTCATTCATTTTTGATGATAGTGACCACTGAGTTCTATCTTGACCCCAGGTTTTTTACATTTGTTATGTCCGATCCGACTACAGATCTGCCAAGTAGACACTCTTACTGTCTCCATTTTATTTCCCTCTCAATCTCATTCTTTAACTTTAAAGAGAAAAAAGAAAGTCCTAGATTCTAATTGATGCTCTTAATGAGTGGGTGAACTCATGGCAACTCAGGCAAATGATTATTTTACTTTAAAATCTTTACAATGGGGATGTGAGGCAAGAATTAGGAAGAGCCAGCACATCAAATGAATACTCCCATTTTCCCCTCTTCCACCCACAACAGATACTGCCCTCTTCCTCTCTTGGTAGCACTTAAAGACACCAGCTCTCCAGGCAGTTAGTCTCACTTTATGGCCCCTGAAATGCTAGATAAAGTATATTTACATACCCAGTACTTGGCTGTCTCTGACGTCTCTTCCAGATCTCACATTCTAGATTTCAAGCTGTGTCTGCCTCCTTCGATTTTCTACTGCTTGAAATCTGTTATTATGTATGCAACTAATTGTATCAAATGTCTTTCACCTATCCATCACTGTGATGGGTGTTTGATGTACAAAAGTCAACAAAATAGTCTCTTGCCTCAAGTGTACATCTGGTTATGACTTTCATTGGTTTAAGCTACTTACTTTCATTAGAATAGATGCACGTTTGAATTCCCTCTTTAGTTACATTTAGGTGAGGAGAAAAGTCATTGATGATCTGAATTTTGAAGCATACATTTACTCACTGAAAGATTTTCACGAAGACAGGCATAGCAGAGAGAGCTGCTGCCCCAGCAGATATTCTTGGCGTCACCCCTGATGTCAGCCGTCACTGAAGTGGGCACTTCCATACTTGCTGCTACTTTTTGCCTGCTAATAATCGTGTGTCACCTTAAGTACTGTGACGGCATGTCTCCAATTCCTGCCCTAAGGCTTGTCTAATGCAGCAGACCCCTGAAGGATTCTGAATGTCCATCTGTCCTTCTGCTTCATTTCCTATTCACTGTACCCTTAATCCTACTACCAACCTTGATCAATTTATAACAGAATTGCATAGAATCCAAACTCAAAATAGTCATGGCAATTGAGTGATAAAAGACTAAAGTAGTTCATCTCTTGTTTCTCTGTTTGGCTTAAACTCAGACGTTTTCTGGGTACCCAGAATCTCAAGAATAAAGTCCTGAAACTGAAACTCAATCCAAAGGCAGCTCTTAGCAAAAATCTGAGGTTGCCAAAGTTTAGTTCTGGCTTAACAAAAAGTTGTCAAGACAAAGGTCATTTGGAAGAGTTAGGGATCAGAGACAAAAAAAAACCCACTTGGGAGTGGGACAGATGCTTGAGAGTAGTTCAAGCAGTAGGTGATGGGAAGAAATCCAGCCAGACATACGAAATATTAAGTAGATGGCAAAAGAGAATACAGCAGCAGAAGCCAGCATGGTAAGCCAAAAGAAAAGCTTTTGTTAAATCACTTACAATGCTTAGTGAGCTTGTCTGCTTTCATTTTTCTCCTACTGCGTGGTAAACTCCTTGAGGGCAAGAGAAATGTCTAATCCACTTTTTAAATTCTATTGCTTAAGACGTGGAATTTAGTAAATGTTCCATATATGCTTGATAAATTCACAGGAAATAAATGATACAATTCCACTACAAAACAATCTTCAAACTCCCATATTTTCTCCCTAATGCTATCTGTCAAGTCTTTACCTTTTTGACAGTTTCAGTCAGTATTTCCTTTTCATAAAAATCATTTTACTCTTTGAATTTTATGTAAAAAGGGTTACTTTTATTCAGAGAATGATAAAAGAAAATTAACATAGGTTATGTATCAGGACAACCTAAAAGAAAGTTAACAAATGGTCAGACGAATATTTTAAGATTAAAATCAACAAAGTGAAGGGGAAATTGTGAAAGATGAATGCTGGCAAATATTTACTAAAAAGAATAGCATTATGTTATCAAAGTGTCTCAGACGTGTAAGTTATTATCCAACACTGAATGTCAACTGCAAAGATGCCAAAGCATTTAAAAAATATAACACATTAAAAGGCCATTCTTGTCATTCTTATTTATTTGACATATATTTTTTTAAAAAAATTATCAGCTATTTTCAAAATTCCAAAGACCATTACATACATTTAGAAGTACTTTAAGGAAGGTGGCTTGGTGCAATGACTTTGAAACTTTAAAAGATGTCTTACCTGGAGCATGATAGCCTTTCTGAGCCTTAGGTCTTACAGTTATAACTGGGGATATGTAATAATTTTTCTTCAATACACATAATAGCCTTCAAAAAATTGTCTTGTCCAGTGGCTGGAATACAATAGAAGCCCAGTTACATCTTTTTCCTGGTCATCTTCTCCACCTTATTTATCTTTTTAGATATTCAAGAAGGTGGATAACATCCAAGAGCTACAAGCAGATGCTCTGGAAAGTGAATGGAACATTTAACGTTAGCAAGTGATCAGGTCTGGACTTTAAAAGCAGACCTCCAACTCTGAGGAAGATGGTCTAGAAGATCACACAGGAATGTACTGTGTATTAGTATCTGAGGGGACAGTGTGCCTCTTGTGGACTGTAGGGTGAGAGTGGGAATAATATGAGTGTATCCCAACTTAATGGTTGGTGGCACTGGAGAATTGGGTTAGAAGAGCAAGATCAGAGCAGTGTTCATTTTGTACCAAATTGCCAAACTACAGTGGCCTTATGATTAGCTTTCCTAGAAGTAATGAGGAGCAAGCCTGGTTGCCATATAAGGACTAAGTAGAAGAATTTCTGAACAGGATAAACCTTCAGCAATATACAGTTAATCCGTCTTTACATACAGGGTATACACTATTGATTCCTCTGTGTTCCAGTTCAGAAGAGTAAATGTTATATCTAATTAAGTCTTCACAATTATTCTGTGGCCATCCGCATTTTGTAGCTACACAAACTGAGTTACACGTCAGAGGAAAAACAGTAGCAAAAGAAGTCGTCATTCCATCTGGTGATTATGTAACTGTGGTTATGTCACTTCCTCTCTCTGGGTTTCATTATTCCCATTTCTAAATGGAAGACAAATAAAATTCACATCTCTCAAAAGTATCCATCCTGGCCTCTCACTAAATACAGGACTAGCACTAGGACCACATGCAGAAAAGGGAGAGGGAGAAATGGATGTTTCAAATTAATAATTTTGTCCCTTATAAATGTAAGTTCCCTATATAATAGCAATTTTATCATTGGAATTATGAGCACCAAAATCCTGTTCCCATTTTTTTATTCAAGCAAATACACACGCAAACACTGGGAATTTAGTATAGACCACACAACAAAAGTTTTCTCTTGCCCCCCCTGCTGAAAATTTGCTTCATTCCTGATCTTGTCCGCAGCAAGTACCATTGCTGCGGACAAGATCTTTGATAACTTTGATAACATAATGCTATTCTTTTTAGCAGCCTGTACCATTTATTTCAGTGACAGCAAAAGAAGCTAGGGATTAGCCGTTAAACAGTAAATAGTGCAGACCCCAAGTCTCTTGGCAGTGCCACCTGGAAGCACAAATAATCACAGACTCCCTAGAGTAGGAGACCATGTCCTTGGTCAGTGAGGTGAGAAGAGGACAAAGGGTAACGAGCAGAACGCCTGGTTTCATTCTTATTTTATCTCCCTGCTGTTCTAACGTGAAGCCAAGTTAAGGACGTATGACACACTTTAGAGGTTAGTTTACAGTTAAAATTATAACAGCTGATAAGATTTAATGTATTAATTAGGCCCATATAATTAATTAATTAATTCATCCATTCAGTCATTTTGAAGAATATTTGCTGGGCATCTTCACTGCGTCAAATTTGGTCACAGCCACAACGGGACACATACATAAATATGGTTCCTGATCTCAAGCAGCTCATATCATGGACGGGGCTATGAACAGTCAATATTTATTCCATTTTTTTCCACAAATATTTTTAAGCATCTAATAAATCACAGGTAGTCAGGGTTCGGGCTACTGAGGATGTGAAGGCCTGAACAAAACAGAGCCACATGGACTTGGGAGTATGAATTCCTCCCCAATGAAACTATCACAGTTTGTGGTGTGTGAGTGCGAGTCCACAATGGTTTTCCAGCAGTTCCTTTAGCTTGTCAGACTGACGCTTATCTCAGGGCCTTTGCTCTTGCTGCCCCTCTATCTGCAGTGCTGGTCCTCAGTTCTTAACATGGTTGGCTCTTTCCTCGTATTTAGATCTCAGTGTGAATCTGACCTCCTGGCCATTCAATACAAAGCAAACTTCACCTCTTCCCTCAGTATTTCTCTCTTTGCTTCGTTTCATTGTTTTCAAAGTCCTTGATATTACAACGATCATGTTTATGTATTTGTGTTTGAGAGTAGGGGATTTATCTTGACCACTAAAATAACAATATGTAGAACAGTGACTGGCATACAGTGTGTTCCCTATAAACACTTGTTGCTTGAGTAGATGACTGAATATACAAATGGTGCTCTGAGGACATAGGAGAGGAGCATCACATCCTACCTGTGAAAGAAAGGAAGGCCTCCATGCAAAAGAAACTGAGTCACCTGCTCTGAAAAAGAAGTTATGTTCAACTAGAAATTGGCCAAAGGAGAGGTATTTCCAGGCTGAAGAGGCACGGGGTTCAATGGCATCACATACGAGGGACAGTATTACACCTTATGGGGACTCCAAGTGTGTCAGGTATCCCCGGAGTTGTGAGTGCATAGTTGGAAATGACAAAGGAGCAGGCTGGATAAGAAGGAATGGGAAGACAGTGACCACACCGCTTTGCTAGGAAGCGTGGACTTTATCCCAAGAAGGGAAGGGAGACTGAATCATTTAAGACAGCACAAACACAGGACTTGCATTTCACAAGAACTGATGTGAGAGTAAGGGGAGATAGATTGGGAAAGGGTATATATGGAAGCTGGACCATTGGTTTTAAGTCTCTTTAGACTGTCCATGCAGCCAATGCCGAGGGAATGAATTAGAGCTCTAGAATGGTGAAGATAGAAATATGTGGATTTGAGAGTTATTAAGAATGTAGAAATTACATCAAATGGCAACCGACTAATTGTAAAAGTGAGAGAGAATAATGACAACTAGGATTTTGCCTGGAGTATGGTGTACTTAACTGGGATGTATGTGATCATTAACCAAGGGATTAGAATAAATTAAAGAATGTGGATGTTGGGGTTGAGGAGAAGAAATAATTTGGCAGGAACTTGCTGTCTTTGCAGTGGCCCTAGGATATCAAAAAGAAGCTGGCATACAACTATCAAACTAGGCACTGTATAGAGTTAATATTTGGAACTGAATTTGGAGAACTTAGCATGAAGGTGATAATTCAGTTTACTTATTAACGAGAAAAATAGATTCTGCTGGTGCTTTGTCTCAAACTGTCCCTTAAGTATGGTGACAAAACATTCTGATTTTCTAAGGATTCTCTAAAGTTAATTTGTCACTATTTCAGAAAAGAACTACTGCTTAGATCAATTTACCTCTAATTCTGAAAGTCAGTAACTAAGCAGGAATTTTATCTTCATGTCAACAATCATCATGTAGAGAATTGACTAGAAATACACTTTCCAGTGGAAATTATAAGGGCTGTGGCAACAGGCAAACCTGGGTTTAAATTGTGCTTCTCTGTCTGTCACTAGATGTGTCTTCTTGCAGAAGATTTTTTAAACTCCTCCGAGCATATTTTTTTCACCTTAGCATAAGAGGGATAATAATGAATTTACAGCGTTGTTACGGGAATCCTGATAGCATATGTATGGCCTGATGCAGAGTGAGATAGTCAATAATGGTTCTTAGTTAATCTCATGACCATAATGATGTCATTATGTGGTTCAGGCAAAAATATTCCTTGGCATAATAATAGTCAGCCCTTCTTCTGGCTTTTAACAACAGTATAGAACTGCATTTCTACCCCTGCTCTTATTCATCGAGAGGGAGGCCCTTTGCCTTTTTGCAAGGGGAATGCCAGAACGAAAGGGCTGGAATCAGTTTTATTTTCCTGTTTCTGTACCACATGAATGGTGTAATGTTATCAACAGAGATAATACTGCCTGTAAATAGCTCTGAGTGAATTTGGTTGGCAAAATCGCAGGGAAAGATTGACAGGATCTTAAACAGCAGTAGTCAGGGAGGCCATGGCTGGAGTATTGACAGCAAGTGATTTCGTGAGTAATGAAGAAGGTTATATGATTAAGTTTCCCGAAGCGTGCAGTGCCTGCCGTGTGCACTTGCTGCCGATCGCACCCTTCTGCGCTGCTGCCTGGCCTCACTGCTTTCCAGGCAGGATCAATAGGATTAGAGGATTTGCACAGAAAGCTTGCCTGTGGCTTCTTGTTAAGGGTGCAGGGTGCCTGATAGCTCTCCTCTCTGGCGTTTTGCACCACCCCATGTATTAATCGCATAAAAAGCCATCCCTTGGTTCTATTTTATGACTGTTTTTCTTCTATTGCTTTTTTTTTTAGAACGTCAGAGTTAGTTGTTGTTGTTGTTGTTGTTTTCCCCCTAGAAATAAACTAGTGCCCCAAACAGCATCCATTATGACCAAATCCTACACATCCTACTTCAAGGTGTAGCTTGTATGTCACCTCTACCAGGGAGCCTTGATGAGGTCACAGGCTTGGTTAGATGTCACACTGTGTTCTTAGCTCTTGGTACAGTTGTCATCTGACAAATTATCTGCCCAGACTTGTTTTCTCCACTAGATCTTGAGCTTCTCTGGGACAGCAACTGTATTTTGTTAGTCTTTGCAACCCTTCTACCTAATCATCATATGTATCCCATTGCATGTGTGCAGTGAGCATTGGTTCATTTTTTTTTAACCACGTGCTAAATATTCTAAACACAATTATCTCAATTTATTCATTTGAAAAGCAGGAATAACCTCAGTACCAATGCCATGGGGTTGTTGTGAAGATAAAGTAAGCTTCAGAGAGGTGTTTTTTTTAAGAACAGGAGCTAATGACAGAGGTAAGTGGTGAGGCTAGTGTTCACACATGGGTCTGTGTGAATTCAAAGCCTGTACAGTTTTCTTCTACTCTTCCTGGAAACGACACATCGCATGAATTAAGTATAATACACTTATATATACACAGACTTTAATTTTCTTTTCAGAATATTTAAAACAGGCCTCACCACGCCCCTCTGAGACTAATGTACCTCCCTCTAAATTGGGTAAATAGCTGCTATTCTACATAATTGTGAAGTTCAATGACTTGTCCAGGGTCAAGGGAACAAGCCAGACAAGGCAGTTTGGGAGAAGTTGAGGGAATGTGAATGAGCCCAGTTGCTACATCATACTCTTCCTCCGCCTGAGAAAATGCCCTTTTCATATAAACATGACACTAATTAACAGCAGCCAGGGATGTGTCAGGGCCCATAACCACATTCCGCCGCTTTCCCTGCACATCCCTAGCTATCAGTGTTTGAAGTGCTTACGCATCGTGGGCCAGATCTGATTACCCTCACAGCGTCACTTCTCCAGGTAGTCCAAATGCTGCAGCCCAGCTGCCTCCACTTCCTTTGGATGCCTGCTGAGGCTTCCGCCATCTTCTTAAGTGCCTGGCAGGGAATCACAGGTAGAGAGAGATGGAAATTATTTTTTAAACTCGTACACCTGTATTAAGTTGTATTAAAACTTCAGTCTTAGAAGGGAAGAAAAATGCATTTAAGCATTTATAATCTAGCAGACAACTCTCATTACACAGCCCCATCTATTTTATATGTTGTATTTCCTACATTTGTTTCAAGTGTAAGGGTTTCTAGATTGCTCTGTCCAATAATTGAGTCAGATTGATCAGTTAATTAACAATGGCAAACATTTACTATGAGATAGATTAAATGAAATTTGCAAACAAATCCCCCTTATTATTATGTGTTCATCATAAATACATAACCAAGCCTATAGCCTATGAAATTGTTTTGGCTTAATAATGTCTGTCATTACTCTGAAAATTCTGTAATGTCCAAATTAATGTGTAAACAAGTTCCAGTATTTTTTATTTTGTGAACTATAAAATGCCCATATTTAACTCATAGAAACATTTAAAATGCACTTTGGCCACGACATAGTCTGTGTATTCATTTGTGTACCCCCAAGGGAAAGTCTATAAAATGCCTAATATTTATTTGCATGTAACATTTGTTTGTATGCATGCATGTTTGAATATTTGCATTCTAGCAGGGCAACAAGTAATGAATAAATAATATGACATATAAATAAATATACACATAATGTTTCATATTTTGAAAATAAATAAAAAATAATGAATGGCAAGTTAATATAAACATATGATGATATAGAAGGGAATCCGACCTGATAGTGTGATATTTGAGCAGACATCTCTGAGTGAATTGAGGAAAGTGACTATGGAACTATCTGGAGAAATATTCCTCATGTAAAATAAATCAAGATGGAGATGAATATTTGAGAGAGAGGAGAGAGAGAAAGAGTCAGTCTGAAATAATATTCTTTAATTTTCTGTAACATTTAAGATAATGGAATCGTCATTTAGGTCATTTAGGGTTTGGAGGAGGGGATGGGAAGTCAGGGAGAAGTCTCTTACTCTTTAGAAGTACAGGTAATTACCTGCTCTCCCCCTCCCGTCTTCTCCCCATCCCCTGACATAGAAACGGAACAACACTGTTCTGGACTTGACTTTAGTGCTGGTGGGCTTAACCAAGTGAGAAGGTCTTGGTTGGTCTGTGACAAAGCAGAAGGACTGTGGTTAGAACTGGGCCTGTGTCCATTTCTCAAGCATCCAGGCAAATGAAAATGCTGAATTCTGTCTGAGATCATGGGCATAGATCCAGCAGGACTATATCATAGAATTTAACTCCTGTTCTGTTTCCTTTCTTAGCACCTGTTCTGTAGAGTTGCATATGATTCAGGATGTCTGTCAATTCAATGTATAGTTTACCCTTGAGAAATGCAAGTTTGAACTGCACGGGTCTACTTATACATGGAGTTTTTAAATAGTAAATACTATAGTACTGCACAGTCTATGGTTGGTTGAATCCACAGATACAGAGGAACCGTGGATTCAGAGGGCCAGCTTTAGCTTATAAGTGGATTAATCCCCATGTTGGTCAAGGATCAACTGTACCGTTGTGTTTGGTTTTAATGAACATACCTTTAATTGCTTAAAGTTATTTTTAGTAGTGTTAATTGTCTACTGTCCTGAGTTAAGAGTGTCCCTCCAAAGTTTCATGTCTTTTCCCAAACCTCAGAAGGTGACCTTATTTGCAAATTGGGTTTTTGCAGATACAATTTAGTTAAGATGAAGTCATGCTGGAGTAGGGTGGGCCTTTACTCCAACAAGACCGATGTCCTTATAGGAAGAGTGAAAGAGACACAGGCACACGTGTTGGTGTGGAGTCAGAGGCTGGAGTCTCGCAGCCGCAAGCCGGGGGATGCTCAGGACTGTCAGCAGCCCCGGGAAGCCAGGAGAGAGGCACGGACAGATTCTCCACCTGGCACCTGAAGAAGGAACCAAACTTACCAACTCCTTGACTTTGAACTTCTGTCCTCCCGCTCTATTAGGGGATGTGTTTCTCTTGTGTTAAGCCACTCACGTTTGTGGCATTTTGTTATGGTGGTGCTTGGAAATGAATACTTCTACTGTGGCCAGGTCTTAGGCTAGCTGCTTTCCCTAGGGTTGTTTCATGTGGTGTTTCGCCCCCACCACATCCATGGAGCATGAAACACTGTTTATTTAACAGATTTTGGACACCTACCATCATCTTGGCAGTCAGCTAGGTGTTAGGAATAGAGATGTGAATAAGAGATAGGAAGT
Organism: Camelus dromedarius; assembly: GCF_036321535.1. NCBI lineage: Eukaryota > Metazoa > Chordata > Mammalia > Artiodactyla > Camelidae > Camelus > Camelus dromedarius. Next base: position 40,631,044 of record NC_087444.1, read on the forward strand.
AATGCCCTTAAGGAGACTGATTATACAGTAGTGTTTACCCATTCCTGTTACAGACTGTAGACTATTTGCAGGATTTTCGACCTTGGAACTTAGAAATGTGCAAGACAAGAAAGAGATTGGCAAGAATTATTAAAGTCACACTAGAGTATCAAAATTATATAGAGTACTGTCATTTCCTATATAAATAAATATTGATAATTAATGTAATAAACCGTAACTCAAATATAGTAGAATTATGATACAAAATTCTATGTCCTCTTTAACAAACTAAAAAAAGAAAAAAAAAGCTGTTGCAGCAAAGTGGTACGCTCTGTTCTGATCTGGTCTTAGAGGTTATGGTGATATTCTTCTAAGCTCCAAGTTGTTGTTATTTCATCTCACGTGTGTACAAGTTTTAAAAGTAAAAGGTAAACATTAGATCTGAGTTGACTCGTGTGTGCATAAAAAAATGACCTTGGCTCTGCCTTCTCACAGTACTGTTTCCTTGGAACCTATGAAGTTAAAATAAATGTGGAATCATGGTTTTGTCTTGTTTATTGTGAAGTCCTTGATCTATTAGACAATACCTGTAATGGGGGAGCTGTCCACTGGCCTGCCGGGCTGGGTCTTTTGTGACTGCAACAATATAAAGACTGGTGGGATAGCAGGGCTGTGGCTCCATGGTGTCGAGGTGATCCACCTACACATTGGCTCTGGTCTGCAGTCGCCATTACCCCCTGTGTGGGTGAAGGAGTAAGAGAGCTGTATCCAGGGGTGGCCGCTTGGCCTCTCAGTGGGATCCTGATGCAGCATCTGCTTTATTTTCTCTTCTGTATCATCCTAATATCTAATCAAAGAGATGCCTAAAGTTAATCATCTGCAGAGATAGGGCTCCTAATCCAGTGTGCTTTCCTTTTCACTACCTACCTTCTCTGGCTCTCTGGATACCTCTATGAAGAATTCTCATTTTCAGCCTCACTTTTCTTTCCATCTGTCCCTGAAGACCTGAGTTCCATAATCTCTTTGTTTCTGATGTCAGCATCATTGTGGTGGGATTTTCTTAACAAGTGAGCTTTGGGGGAATTAACTATCTAGTGTATCTTATTTACAAACTTTATGCGGGAAAAAAATGACAACTTCAGATTCTTTTTCCTTAAGCGAACATTGTACTGATTTTTTTTTAGTTGCGTTAATTTACTTTTCCCCCATAAATAACACCACGTTTTAAGAGCTGCCCCTCTGTAACACACAGCCACTTGATCAGGAGGAGACTGACTTGCAGTTTAACCTGGTTGACATAGCCCATCCCCTGTTTATAGTGATGGATTCTACATTGACCTCATGGTCCAATTTGAAGCAATGTTACATAAGGTAATGTTTGTTGGTGCTTTAGGTATAGAAGTTGCTCCCCTCTTTTGGAGATACTGGAAAAGGTACTGTGACTCACTCTAGAACCTGGGGTGTGAGAACACAAGACCAGAAATTTTGTTGCCATATTGTTGACATGAAGCTGTTCTATGGATAAAATCAGTGAAATAGCTGCAAAGCAAGAAATCAGGAGACGTCAGATTTAAACGAGAATGAGGCTCAGTTATGTGAGCCAAGAAATCTGTTTGCTTATTTATTTATTTGCTTGATTCATTTTGAGTAAAAAATATTTTGGGTGCAAATGGTATATACAGATTGGAACAGGAAACAAAAATATTAGTTATACTTTCATATTCTTATTCTCTAAGGTTAGCTAGGTAGGTCTCATGTTCAAGTATCATTGGGAAGTACATTCTGTGGCTTTGTTTGGGGAAAAAAACAAACCTGAATAAGCTACTTTTGTTCTCAGAATTTTACCAATGGTTGTTTCATAAACCTTCACAAAAAGAATTGCATTATTATATATTTTATTTCACTGTCTCTAAACATATCTTTGCTTTCTTTTAAAAAAATTCAGTTTGATTGAGGTATTATTGACATATAACATTGTGTAAGTTTAAAATGCACAACATGATGATTTGATACATATATATATTACAAAATGATTACCACAGTAAGATTAGTTAATACATCTATCACATCACACAAGTACAGTATTTGTGTGTATATGGTGAGAACGTTTAAGATTCACTCCCTTAGTAACGTTCAAGCATATAGCACAGTATTTTTATCTATAGTCACCATCCTGAATATTAGATCCCAGAATTTATTCATCTTATGACTGGAAGTTTGTACCCTTTAACCATCATCTTCCCATTCCGTTCACCCCCAAGCACAAGCCTAGAGAGAATCATTATCTTCTCCAGCTGCAGGATTTCTCTTTGGTTCTTTTGTATGGTTTCTACTCTTTAAACATCTCATCTTGTTTACTCATTTTTTCCAAGATTTTGTTTAGTTGTCTATCTGTATTCTCTTGCATTTCATTGACTTTCTTAGAGATAATTTATTTGAATTCTGTGTCACTGATGTCCATTTCTCTGGAGTCAGAACTTTCTTAGTTTTCTTTGATAGTGTCACATTTGCCTGATTCTTCATGATCTGTATCTGTGGACTTAAGGGAGGAAACATCTCTTCCAGTTTTTATGGACTAGTTTCAGCAGGTAAAGACCATCTCCTGTCTGTTCCCCAGGTTGATGGGATTACCCCCGCACCCCCGCCCAGGAATTGCAATTATGGTGGATTGAACTGGCTGCTGGGCTGTTGATGGGTCTGCAGTGAGGTCCATGATTGGCTTGTTATCAGGGGCTTGGGCATTTGGAGACCTTATCTGGTCTCTGGGTGGATAGGACTGCCTCTGGTACCTTGTTCAGTAGGATGGCCCTGGGACAAGGGTCCACTTTTCAGTTCAAAGTAGGACCCTCAGAGCTGTTTGAGGTTCCACAGCCAAAATTGAGGTCTGCAAACTTGGTTCTGGAGGCATGAATGGACATGCCTCCTGCCAGGTCCCTAGGTGGATGGACTGTTCCCTGACCATGGCTGGAGGGGCTGGAGCCAAGTGTAATGCTATTTCAGAGTCTGCTGCGGTTCCGATGGGAGTGTTTCCTACTGGAAAACTGCACTCTCAGGACTGCTGGCAGAATGCGCCTGTGAGGAAGCTAAAACCACGTGTAGGGCCTTTCAGGATCTCTGGGGCTTAGAGGGGAGTTTCTCCTCCCTGGCCCCTGTGTCAGCAGGCGTGCTGGTGCATTGCAGCTGGGAGTGGCCTCAATTCAGCCTTTCAGTACCTCTTAGAGGCACAGATGGCAGTGTCTCCTGCAGGATCCCTGTGCCAGTAAAACTGTTCACTGACTGCAGCTGGGACAGACTAGAGCCCAGTTACAAGTCCCTTTCAGAATCTGCAGTCTGACTGAGGTTGGCAGGATTACCTACAGGGGCTTCTGGACGTCTGCAGAGAGAGGCTGGAGCCAGTTCCTGAGCCATTTGAGAGTCCACAGCTGGGACCAAGTTCTCTGTGCCTATTACCTGATACATGAGTGGGTATGACCCCTCCCAAGTTCCCTCCTGTGTGGTCCTGGTGACAGGACCAAGCTAAACAAGGCTGTAGCTGATTGTTGGGGGAAAAGAGCTGCTTCTGGTTTTGTAGCCAGGAATATGGTCAGCAAATCAGCCACCTGGGTGCCAGCTTGCCTTCTCAAAATGCTTATTCCTGGTCTTGTACTGCACTGAGATTTTACAGCCTCCCAAAACTCCCACAAAGGCACTTTTCTCCATTAATAGATACCAAATTGTTACTGAGGAAGGATAGACACTAGGGGTATTTTATTAGGCCGTCTTGCTGATGTCTTCTATCTTTTGCTTTCTGAATTATAGTTTGGTCAGTATCAGTAAGCTGCCCTGTTACCCCTGTTTCCACATAGCTCGATTCAAACAGACTTGTTACCTAGAACTTATGAATATATTTCATATTTTTATAACTTGAATATGAGATTAGAATACAATGGATTGTTAATATGGGGTTAAGATGGGAATGAGAAGGAAGTTCACATTTTCTATGCTTCATAGTTTATTTTTAAAAATAAATATGAAGTAAAAATAACATAAGACATTTTTACCATGAGTGAATGTTGAATTTTGCTGAAAGCCTTTTGCTGCATCAAGTGGTCATGTGATTCTTTTCTTTCATTATCTTAATGTGATTTGTGACATTGATTGATTTGCATACATTGAACCATTTTTGCATCCTGGGAATAAATCTCACTTGATCATGGTGAGTGATCCTTTCATTGTGCCGCTGAATTTGGTTTGCTAGTATTTTATTGAGAATTTTTACATCTGTATTCATCAGGAATATTGGCTTGTAGTTTTCATTTCTAGTAGTATCCTTTTTTTTTTTTTTGGATATCAGGATAATGTTGGCCTCATTAAATGAACTTGGGGATATTTTCTCCTCTTCAATTTTTTTGGAAGAGTTTGAGAAGCATTGGATTTAATTCTTCTTTAAATGTTTGGTAAAATTCACCAGTGAAGCCCCCTGGTCCTGGGCTTTCTTCCTTGGGAGATTTTTTATTACTGACTTAATCTCCTTAGTAGTGATTATTCTATTCAGATTTTCTATTTCTTCCTGATTCAGTCGTAGTAGAGTGTATGTTTCTAAGAATTTTTTCATTTCTTCTAGGTTGTCCAGTTTCTTGCTGTATAATTGTTCATAGTAGCCTCTTATGATCCTTTGAATTTCTGTGCTGTCAGTTACAGGGTCTCCTTTCTCAGTTATAATTAGGTTGATTTGGCTCCTTCTCCTTTTTCCTTAGTCTAACTAAGGATTTGTCAATTTTATTTCTCTTTTCAAATAGTCAGCTCTTAGCTTGGTTAATCTTTTATATTGTTTTTCTGCTTTATTTCTGCTCTAATATTCATTATTTCCTTTTCTTCCCCTCTAACTTTGGGCTCAGTTTGTTCTTTTTCTAGTTCCTTAAGGCATGGAATTAGGTTATTTTTACCTATTGATCATCATGCTCAGTGATAACATGTTGCTTTATTTTTATTAGATCTTATTGCTTCTCCCAACCCATTTTTTTCTGTGTATGTGGCTTAAGGTATTATTTTTTATTGAAGTATAGTTAATTTACAATATTATATTAGTTTCAGGTGTACAGTATAGTGATTCAGTATTTTTATAGGTTATACTCCATTTAAAGTTGTTACAAAATAATGGCTATATTTCCCTCTGCCGTATGTTACATCCTTGTTGCTTGCCTATTTTATACAATAGCTCGGATCTCTTAATTCCCGCCCCCCCTCCCCTGCAACTTGCCCCTCCTCCCTTCCCTCTTCCCACTGGTATCCACTAGTTTGTTTTCTATATCTGTGAGTCTGTTTCTGTTCTGCTATACACCTTTTTTGTTTTTTGTTTTTTTAGATTCCACATATAAATGATAACATAGAGTATTTGTCTTTCTCTGTCTGACTTATTTCACTTAGCATAATAAATACTCTCTAGGTCCATCCACACTGTTGCAAATGGCAGAATTTCATTCTTTTTATGGCTGAGTAGTATTCCATTGTGTATGTATGTATACACCACATCATCTTTATCCATTCTTCTGTTGATGGAACTTGCTTCCGTATCTCAGCTATTGTAAATAATGCTGCTATGAAGAATGGGTTGCATGTATCTTTTCAGAGTAGTGTTTTTGTTCTTTTCAGATATATGCCAAGTAGCAGAATTGCTAGATCATATGATAGTTCTATTTTTAGTTTTTTGAGGAACCTCCATACTGTTTCCATTGTGGCTGCACCAATTTACCTTCCCATCAACAGTGTACAACTGTTTTCTTTTCTCCATATCCTCTCCAATACTTACTATTTGTAGACATTTTGATGATAGCCATTCTGAAAGGTGTTAGGTGGTATCTCGTTGTACTTTTGATTTGCATTTCTCTAACAATTAGTGATGTTGAGCATCTTTTCATGTGCCTGTTAGTCATCTATATGTCTTTAGAAAAATGTTTATTCAGCTTCTCTGCCCATTGATTGGTTGGGTTGTTTGTTTTTTTGATATTCAGTTGTATGAGGGCATTTATATAGTTTGTATATTAACACTGTTTTGGTCATATTGTTTGCAAATATTTTCTCCCACTCAGTAGTTTGTCTTTTGGTTTCATCCATGGTTTCCTTTGCTGTGCAAAACCTTTTAAATTTAATTAGGCATGTTTATTATTGTTTTTATTATTGTTTTTCTTTTGCCTAAAGAGACATATCCAAAAAATTATTGCTATGATTTATGTCAGAGTGTTCTGCTTATGTTCTCTTCTAGGAGTTTTATGGTTTCTGGTTTTACATTTAAGTCTTCAATCCATTTTGAGTTTACTGTTATATATGGTGTTTTGGTATATGGTATTTTTGTATATGATGAAATGTTGTAATCTCATTCTTTTACATGTAGCCATCCAGTTTCCCCAGCACCACTTATTGAAGAGACTGTCTTTTCTCCATTGTATATTCTTGCCTCCTTTGTTATAGATTAATTGACCATAGGTGCTTGGGTTTATTTCTGGGTTCTCTGTTCCGTCTCATTCATCTGTGTATCTGTTTTTATGCTAGAACCATGCTGTTTTGATTACCCAACCCAAGTCATCTAGATTTTTCTTTCCATTTTCCGGAAGTAATTCCTTCAGCATTTTTTTCAACAAAGATGTATGAATGTTAAACTTTTCATTCATTGCCTAAAAAATCACTTCATTTTACCCTCACTCTTGTATAATTGTTTTCCTGGATGCAGAATTCCAAATGGAAAGTTTGTTTTGCCATTAACTTTGAAAATAAAAGTCCATTGTATGTTTCCTCATTGAGAAGACAGATGTTATTTCTAATTTCTGATTTTTGGGGGGTAATCTTCAAAGCATTCAGAAAGCAATGATATGTATTCATCCTTGTCTCTGACACCTTACAGTTTTACCATGATGTGTCTTGTGACGTTTAATCTTTTTTTGTGATTCTGATTTGGATCTATGCTGTTTCTACACACAAAATTTCGTACATTTCATTAGTGTAGAAAATTATGGAATTAAGAGTCACTGTACTTAGAATAATGTCTTTTATTCTATTCTCTCTATTCACCCATTCTGTAACTCTGTTCTAGAAGTATGTTGGACCCTTTGATTCTCTCCTCCATTTTGTCTAATAATATTTTTTCTTTTTCCTTCCCTTTATTTCACTGTGCTATATTGAGTATAATTTACTCAAATATATCATATTTTATTCAATTTCTCTTCTGCTGGATCTATTCTGTAGCTTAATTTGTGCATTTAAGTTTTATTTTGAATGGCTTATTTGCTGCTTTTTTCCATAGAATCATTTTTTGTTTTCATTCCTTCATTTTAAAAGTTTAAGTCAAACATAGTATTCTATAGTCTTTATTACTATTAAAAAAATAGTTCTATTATTTGATATTCTTGAGATTCTAATCCTCCAATATGTTATGTATATTTATCCTCATTTATGGCAGATGGTTATCTCATCTGTTTTGCAATGAGAGATTGTACACTCATCTACCCAGGGCTTTCTGTGGGAACAACCTAACTTTGTAAGAGTGAACTTCAAGTGAGGTTTACATTTGTTTTATCAGGATCCTAAAATTATCACCAATCTATGACCATGTTTTATGTTAATTTCTTAACTCCTGCATCCTGGACCATATGGGCAGTATACATTTAGTCTGTGTGAAGCATGAGCCCACTCTGTTTCTCAAGTGAGAGTGTGGGGCGTGTGTGTGTGTGTGTGTGTGTGTGTGTGTGTGTGTGTGTGTGTCTATCTGTGCATGTATGTGTGTTTTCCTAGAGCCCAACTGGAAACAGACAAGCTGTTTTGCCATCTCCCTGTTTGTTAGACAGAATTTTCCCCAAAATTTCACTAAGTGAAATGATTGAAAGTTCTCAACATTGTAAATGGACTTAGTTACAATTTCTTCAAACTTCCTGGTCCAGGACTTTGTTATCTTTGCTGCCACTTTCTCCTCCCCCTGTCTTCCTCCCCCCACCCCTCCTCTCTCTTCTTCTCCTCCTCCTTCTTTTATTCCTTCTCCTCATCCTCCTCTTCCTCCTCCTCCTTCTCCTCCTTCTTTCTCTTCTTCTTCTGATAGCCTACTCCCTCCAAGGGCAGCCACAATGCTAATTCATATGCTGAATGTTGTTATTTCATCTCTGCTTCTTACCTCCTAAAGATTTATTTTGTTATTGAACTCAGATATGTATTCACATTTTTTATTCTTGATATATATCATCCAACTTGTCTAAGGATTTATTTCTGGAGGGATTTAGGTTAGCTTAGTCTGCCGTATTCCTGTGCTATTCGTCATATTATTTTTCATTTAATCCTCTCTAAAAACTTATGAGATAGGTAAATTGTTCCCACTTGAATCCTGAGTTTTTTAATCTACAAATAAATGTGGTAATTTCTCTAAGTTTCACAACTAGAAAGTGGTGATTTTGAGATTGGGGCTCTAATTCACCAGAGCAGAGTGTTCAGGCTTTTACTCGTGTGTCAACATGCCTCCCACTGGAATGGACCAGAATCTTAGGCATAGATTATTAGGTTATAAACCTGGTAATCTCTAAAGACCTTTCCAGGGTTATGTGATACAAATGAGGACACTGATACCTAGTAAGGAGAAATTCTCTGCCCCATGTCCAAAATTTATTAATTTTAGAACTCAGAATTGAATGGATTTCTTTTTACTCGAAGTGCTGTGATTTACCCCTCTCCACCTCTTTGGTGCGCGCACGCACACACACACGCACGCATGCACGCACGCACACATCTTATTTGCAATTGACAAAGTATGATGTTTGCCCTGAAATACAACTTAGGTGCTAGAGATTTATGCCACCTGCCTCCGCAGAGTCTCATGAGAAGGATTGAAAGGCATCGTCACAACCTCCCTAAGTGCACGTTTCTGCTCTCAGATGTCAACACTTGAAGCTTCCAACAGACAACAAAGGGGAAATTATAGGTGAGAGATGTCTTTTCTTGGAAAGAACCCATTCTGTGTCATTCCTGAAGTCCTTTAAAAATTCCTATGGGTGCAGTTGGAAATATCAGTAAAAGAGACTGGCAGCGTAGAAATTGAAAATAATAGTGTATGCACAATGCACAACCTCAAAGTGTGTGGCTCATGCTTTTCTGAGAAAAACAAATGTATTTTTACATCCCTATGTGTGGGCCTGTTATTCATGGTGGACACAGAGACCCTTAGTAATAGTTTATGAACAAAGAGTGAACAGTGTCTAAACTAGAATGCTAAAGCTTTGGGAAAAATGCAGATAGAGTGTTTCTTAATAACACTTATATTGATAATGACTTTTATAAAAATCTCATTTATTTCATTAATATTTTACTGGAACAGAAATTTAAAAGTTATAACTGTGTCACTTAATCTCTAAAATGATCCACTCACGGGGCAAAGCATAGATTTATATCTTTATTTGTCAGATGAAGGAACTGAAGTTTATAGAAGTTAGTGTAATCTCATATAGATCAGTGATCGAGCCCAGCCTGGAATCCAGGACTTTTAACTACCTTGTGCACAAACTAATTCCGAATTCATAGCTGCTGTGTTCCAACAGGCCCACAAGAACTGTCACCTGTATCTGCTAGACTACACATACATCATTCATTCATTCATTCATTCGGTATTTTCTTCACCCAACAAATGATTGTTGAATGCAGACAGTCAGTAAATACTTTGTAAATGATTGAATGGATAAATTCATTACATTCAAACCAAATTTTAATTTTTTTTTACATCTTTGGTGAATTGCTAATAGATTTGGTGGTTGTAAGTAAATTACATTTTATCTTCATTCACAAAATGAGGTTTTTAAAGAGATGGTTTCTAATACTGTGTACAGTTTTAACTTTTTCATCTCCCTATTGTCTTAGATTTCTGTGCTTCAGCGATATTAGCTCTCTCACATTCTCATTATGCAAAGCTCTATCTCATCACAGAGTTTCCTTTGTCTGAATGTCCTTCTGCCTTTTAGAACCCATTTTGATTAGCTTCTTTCTGTGGCTGTAACAAATTAGCACAAACCTGTTGACTTAGAACTACCGAAATTTTTTATCTTACAGTTCTGGAGATCAGAAATCCTAAGAGTCAGTTTATTGGCAGGGCATTTCTTCTGGTGCCTGCAGAGAAGAGTCCCTTTCCTTGCTTTTTCCATCTTCTAGAGTCTACCTGCAGTGCTTGGCTTCTGGTGCTCTTTTCTTGCCAGAGCCAGCGATCTCACCACTGAGCTTCCATCAGTCCTCACATCGCCTTTTCTGCCTCTGCTTCTGTCATCACATGGCCTTCTCTCTCTCTGCTTCCATGGTCACATTTTCTCTTCTGACTCCAGCCCTTCTGTCCCTTACAAGAACCCTTCTGACCCTTACAAGAACCCTTCTGACCCTTACAAGAACCCTTCTGACTACATTGGAAGCACCCTGATAATCCAGGAATATCTCCCAGTCTCGAGATCTTTAACTTAATCACATTGGCAGAGTCTTCTTCCAGGAGTTAATGTGTGATGACCTATGGGGCCATTATTGAGTGCACCACACTCATCCTTAACTACTTACCTTCTTCATGTTCATTCCTGCTCAATTTGCACATCTCAGCCAAGGTGTCACATACATGAAGGTGCTTTCCCCTACTCCTAGTGTCAAAGAGACATTGTCATATGTTCTTACAAAACTACCTTTCTCTCATGTATAGCACTGCTTAGTTTTTTATACATTGATATGTGTAAATACTTCACCAAATGTCTTTCCCTCTTTGTAGTATAAGCTTCAGGGGATCAAGGAATGTATTTAGTTTTACTCACTGCAAATTCCATGCACAGTACCTGGAACATGATATGTACTCAGTAAATATTCCTTCTTTGAATGAGTGAGCCATGAACAACTGTGCTCTAACATTTAGGAGGGCCTTATTCCCACTCCCTTATCCCAGAAGTGAGAGGTCAGGTTTCAGTGGCACCAAAGAACCATCCATAAACCCTTATCAAATTGTATACAAGCACACCTTGCTTTATTGTGTTTCAAGATGCATTTTTTTTAATAAATTGAAGGTTTGTGGCAACCCTGCATCAAGCAAGTCTGTTGGTGCAATTTTTCCAACAGCATTTGCTCATTTTGTGTCTCTGTGTCACATTTTGGTAATTCTCATAATATTTCAAATGTTTTCATTATTATATTTGTTATGGTGATCTGTGATCCGTGATCTTTGATGTTACTATTGCAAAAAGGTTACCACTCACTGAAGGCTTAGGTGATAGCATTTTTTTAGCAATGGAGTATTTTTAAATTATGGTATGTACTTTTTTTAGACATAATGCACACTTAATAGGCTGTAGTATATTTTAAATACAACTTTTATAAGCACTGGGAAACCAAAAAAAATTTCATGTGACTCGCTTTATTACAATATTCACTTTACTGTGGTAATCTGGAACCAAACCCACAATATCTCCATGGGATGACTGTATAAGAGCTTACTTGGATCAGCTCGTTTCATTAAGATGTGTAGTTGTTCCACCCCACATTTGCATAAAATATATATTAACTAAGAACCCATTACGTTACTCTTCTAAAACTTCAACTTGCCCTCTATATAGACATGAATTAAGTGAGTTAAATGAAATAAATAAAACCTCTAGCTATGGTTTGTAAGTCTACAACTTTAAAAATGCACATTATTCTATCTTAGCTTTTAAAAAACATGTAGCTGCTTCTTACTTCTAGTTGCCCTTCTCTTTTTCCCTGTATGTGATGATGGCTGCAGCAAGTTGGGAAACAGATTCCTGTAAGCATTATGCATTATTTATTGTGAATTTACATACTGTTCTGTTTTAAGTGCTTTACAAGTGTCCTATAAATACAGGGAGTTATTTGACTGTCTAGGCAGAGAGGAAAAGCAAGTTTGGAAAAAGAATTTGCAGGAAGATACAGGCTCCATTTCTAAAATGCGATATTTCTTCCCTTGTTCTCTGATAATTACAAATTCTGTTATTTGTATGTTGATTTGAACATCCTAAATGGATGAAAATTATGTATTACACACCCATTTTATAAATATTCACAGTGTTTTGTGTCACTATTTGTTTATATTGAGCTATTTCATAAAAGATTGTAGATCGTCAACTCCCTCTCTAATCTACGTGTTTAATATTTGTGTTCATGTTAAATAATATAAGAAAATATTTTACATGGAAATTATCTTTCAAAAGTAGCCTACGGAAAGGCCAAAGTAGGTAAGCATTAAAATTCTTTTCATGTGGGATAAATGCATTAGAGTGAAATGATGTTGGATTTCCAAGGGCTTGAAATGCCACCCATAAAGTGATTGTCTATTTTCTAAAGAAAATAACGTTGTATTGAGCAGTCTCTAGATGGCAAAAGAAGAGTTGAGCTTTTGGAAAGAAAAACAGCATTGGCGGCTGAGAGGAAACATTGAATTAAAGAAAAGAGGTCATTACAAGCATCCAAGCTGGGCATAGTAAGACCTTGATCTAATTAGTGACAGTAGGATGGAGAAGAGCAAATGTTTTGGGTGGAAAACATTTGATTTTAAGTAAAAGAAAACTTATTACCACTTTAAGTCAATGGAATCAAATTTTAAGAATTTATCAAGTTAGAATCAATTACCTGGACCAGTTGATTCTAAAGATGATGAAGCTATATCTAGAAAATCAGTTTTTAGTATGAAGTCAAATTTTAAAAAGAATATTAATACATATAGAAAGTAAAATATTTCTGGTATTTGGCAGTGAAGACAATATCTTGCCACCTTATTCAAGATAGAAAATGATACATAGGTCCAAACCCTTCTCTTTTTCTTGATGCCCTAAAAGTGATATTGTTCTATCCACGGCTGAACATAAATAAAAGCTAATTAGTGCCTGCTTCACGTAATGGGAAATGGCATTCTCTTCTCATTATGTCCCAAGAGATCTTCAGTTCAATGTCTAATTCTTTAAAGCAAGCATTTTATGAAATGAACTTTAAAGTCTAAAGGAAAATTCAAATTTTACTCTCACAAATTCTTAAAAGGAAAAAAAAAGAATATTTCCCTATTCCTCCCATGTATCTTTAGATAACTAAAATTTATCACTTTAGAATGACTTTCTATGTGTCATGTTGGTTTTTAATTTCTTAATTCAAAAATCCCTTGATGGAATTGCTATGATGGTAGATGCCATAAAGATAGAAAAATAGTGACTGCAAATGTAATAAAGGACCACGTTTCCAAGTTCACATCATATATAGCATCAGTTGCAGAATTTTCCTAGCACACCAAGATGGCCAGTAATGAAGGTGCAACGTGGGGTTATCTCCTGGGTCAATGAGAATGGGAAGAAAATCTTTCTCCAGACCCACTGCCATCTTTAGGATTCTCCAAGAGCTTGGGCAGTAAGAAGTTTTAGGCACTTAAAGGAACAATTTAATGTACTGGTTTTTCATTTGGTCAAAAAAACAAATAAAAAACGCACAATGGAGACCATCTTGAGCACACCCTGAAGAGGATAGAGGATATATTGTTTTCTTTTTCAGCAGGAAAAGCATCTCCCAGGTGGTCAAGAATTCCATAGGTGCAGACCGTATTAGTCTAGGAAGCAGACTTAGGATCACAACTATTAAGAATAGAGAAATGTCAACATGCATAGCAACAGCAGTAGCAAGAGGCATCAATCATGACTGACTTGGCATATAAAGCAACAGTCAAGCCAGAGGAGAGCAGAATCTCACCCTTACTTCCAGAGATTAGAATAATAGCACCAGAACCTAATGCTGCCAGTTTGTATATGATACACTTGGAGCTTCCTGAAATCAGCTAGCAGCCATTTCAGGAGGGAGAGAGTTTCCACAGTTTTGTGGGGTAACCAGAAATAAAAGGACCTTATGATAAATTTTGTAAACCTATCGGATGCTTTGGGCACCTGTTACTAAGGAAATTTAGCACCACATTTTTTCGATTTACCCCACTTCAGTCGTTTGCACACTGAAATGACTCAGAGAGGAAGCTGATAATAGGACTTTGCGGGGAAAACCATTCTCAAATATAACAGCTCTCTTTGAGGGCATCATTTTTGCGTTTTATTCAACTCTGGAACCCAAGGCTTAGCTCAGACCCTGTCAAAAGCCAGACCCAGAAGTACGTGCACTGGCCGTCTGAAAGTGATGTGTGCTAGAAAGACGAGAAGTAATCCCTCCCTCACCTTGGCTCCATGGCATTGTATCTGCAATTCTAAAAGGAGCCACTTAGGTTCCTTTCTAGAATCCAACCATCGTTTTATCCATCATTTTATCCCACCATTCTATCCTTAATCTGTCTGCCACAGAGTATGCACCTACGAAATTTGTTCACTAATCCATTCAGTGAATAAATAGTTGAATTAAGTGGTCTTGAATATTAAGTACATTTTTATCATAGAATACTTAGCACTTAACCAAATAAATGTTGCTGGGAAATATAAATTTCTGTAAGGACATGGGCTGCAACAAACCACTTTGGTCCACCTTCATTATCTCATACAGTGGCCACCCAAATGATTGCTGGAGTGAATCGAACGCAGCTGAGTTGAGTGGAAGGGTTGGTAGATGGTAGGATGATCTGAACTGCTGGTAGCAGTCTTGCTGATGTGTATTACTGGTGTTGCTGGGTGTATAAAATTTAGATAGCAATGGAAATAGTCTAGGAGGCCCTAAGGAGATGTGTGCTTTGGTTTAAAGCCCCCTGGGTTTCTGAGTGAATAGATCTGTTTGGGTAATTGTGAGAGAGGATTTTCTTGTAAACACTAGGGACTGTTCGGTTTAATTGTGTTGCATCTGGTGCTAATTCTTGTTTTTTTTTTTTCCAAAATATTTTTCTCTTTTGTGTGCCTTGGATAAGACCACAGGATTCATTGTTGTTTTTCATCTTTCATCATGTAGGCTATGTTCGCTTTATAACTCCATTATCTATTTGTTTTCAACTACAATGATTTTAATAGGTTTTGATTATATGCTAGGTTTATTTAACCCTCATACTGAACTCCAATGAGGTCAGAATCATTATAATTTACATAATACATAATTGTAAACTGAGACTTAGGTTAAATGACTTGCCCAGCGTCATACAATTAGCCAATGATGATGTTAAGTCTTAAATTCCAAAGGTCATATTCTTTATCTATTAAAACTAACTTTTCTCAGCCTTCATCACCTCTTTACCTCTTCGTTGTATTTGCCATATTTACTAACCATGTATTATATCATTTATCTAAATTATTTAATAGATTTGTTTTAAATTAAAGTTAATTGAATTATTTTCTTTTTATAAAGTTATTTTAATTTATATCTGTGTTACTAGGATGGACGTAAAACCAGTAGTATTTGCCAGAAACAGAAAGATACCCGAAATATTAACACAATAAAAGGAAAATAATGTGATTATACTCTAATGGGATATTGATGCCTATGGGAAGGTTCTGAACTTGACGCTTGTTATCAAAGTATAAGCTTGTATAAATGTAGTTTAGAAAATGTTAGACACATGTTATCATCGTTGACATGATCTCCTCGTCGAGAGTAAAATATAATTAAAATGGGAGTAATTAACTGTATGACTTAATATCACTTAATGCTACATTTATAAGCCAAAGCCTCTTTCATCTAAATCACGACCTCTGGCGGCACACTTTAGAAAACGTGGGAGGTTTACATCTCACTTTCAAGTAAAGCTCCTTAGGGGAGCCAGGGATTGGTTGATTCAGAGAGAGAATAGACAATGAAACCATCGCTTAGGGGAAAAAAAAAAATCACTAATTCTGCCATCCAAGTTGCTGATGTTTTTGTACCAGCCAATTTCTGGACATAGCATCCAGTTAAACTAACAGCAAATGAAATAGGCAAGGCAATGTATGAACACTGATGCAGTTCAACCAGGTCGGGAAGAAGTTGCAAGGGTCATAATTTCTCGTCTACTCGCATTTCTTGTAAGTGTCAGATGTATTTTCCTTGGCAAGACTTACTTTTTTCTCTCTAGTAAGTTTGACTCCCTTGCATATTCCAACAGTCTGCGTTACAGCCTACAATTTCAGTTGTTATCTGATAAATATGAAAATATTTTCTTAATTAGTTGAAAATAACGTTTTACAGAGAAAGCTCCCCAAACCTACCAATGTTTTAATCCTCAGATTTTGATAGTCTTTGAGTAGACGGCTCTGGATTCATCATTTTTCTACCACCATTTTTATACCAACCCTACACATTTCTTCCATCAGAGACATTAAAACTGCAATCACCTGACTGTGTAGCTTTTGATTAATGCTTCTCTGCTAATAGATTGCAAACCCATACAAGCTGGACCAGGATTTTTAGTTCTACTACTACTTCCCTAGTGCCAGGCACAGTGGCTGATGCGTAGTAGATGCTCATCGGGTGGTTAGTAGATGAAAATGAAATCACACATGAATGTATAAATGAATGGATGGGTGGATGCCTCTTTGGGGAGGAAAGAGCATTTTCCGGAAAACCATAACGGCTTTCCTATCTAACACATCAGACATTAAATAAAGCACAGTTAAAAGTGGCATATCTGGGGACAAGTGGGTGAGATACAGGCAACTGTGTCGAAGCTGCAGTTCCCTTTTGTACTGCTCTTGTAGGGTAGCACCTGTGAACTGTCCATGCTAATTAGCATCACCTGGAGGTGATTGCCTAAGGAGAGTCTATGAATTAAGATCTTGATTGGATGATTGTTCAAGATCTTTTTTCAAACATTTTCTTTTTCTTTTGTAAATAATCTGTGATTTTTTTTTTCATTCTCTCATTTGTGGAACTTAATGATCTGCTTGATGTATTTCCTTTGAATCCGCACTAAAGATGCTATCAGTCAAAATCATTTGGCAAAACACGATGTTGGCCATGGAACAGCAAGAAAGGTTTCAAGGTGAAGGAAGGCAATCATGGGGTTTCCAGACCCCAGTGCTTGTCATTACTGTGCCCTTCACCATCTCTGCCACTCCTGCTCCACGCCCCTCCCCTTCCCAATTTGCAGCTTGCTCACCGGCTTATCTCAGATACCCATGTGTTTTGGACATGAGGTGAGGAGGTGGAGGAGGGGGAATGGGAGTGTAACAGCAGTTTGGGAGTGCAGGGGAATTGCAAAGCAAGAAAATAGATGAGAGCAGCAGGAGGCAGTGGGAAGGCCTGCTGAGAGTGGAGACAGGCAGCATTTATATCCCAACCTTATGTCTCCCAGGCCAGTTTTGGCTCTGTGTTCTTCCTTGCCGTGCTGGTGTTCCCTCTGTCTGGAATGTCCTTGTCGTTTGGAATACTCATACTGCCTTCCAGGGCCCAGCCTAAACATCACCTGAGAACCCCACATTAATCAGTCCTGCCCCTGTGTGCCATTTTGTTTTCACATCAATTTTAATATGTGTGTTTGCATGTCTCATTCCTAGTAGGTTGTGAGTACCTGAGAAGTAAGGGTTTTGGCTTATTCACATACATATTCTAGGAAAGTGCCTGAATTAAGGTGGATGCTGAATAAATATATGTAGGAAGGAAGGGAAGGAGGGAGGGAGGGAGAAGATTATTTATTATGTATTAAAACAAAAAACAAAGAAGAAAAACACAAGCCTGTTACAACATTGGGCAGTAGAAACTAGCTGGGTTTTGGAGTCAGACAAAAGTCCCAATTCCTCTCTTATTACCTTAGGTTTTATGAAACTTATGTAAATATCTGTCTTACATAGTCCATATATAAAGTACCTCATGTAGTGTGTAGGGCATATTTAGGACTCATTACCTCCTATTTCTACCCTTTTTCTCACAAGCATACGGACGTGAAATAGTATATAACCCATTGTTTACGACTCAGGTGATATAAATTAATATTTTTCAATGCTTTTGTCTTTTTTCCCCCAAATAACACCTGAACTAAGAGGTTGCACAATTTGCCATTGAAATAAAAGCAATCCATGCAAATAGGCATTCAAATTGGTAGTTTATCTTGAGGATTTTGCGAGTCCCTTCCGAATTCAGCTCAAGTTTGGAAGATAACACGGAGGTAGATATCCTCTAAAATCTGAGATTTAGGTGAGGTTCTTCACCCAATAGTCAACAGATTCTGTATTCTTTGCCTAAAAATTCCCGAACCACCCAGTTTCTTCCACTGATACGGAGTACTGCTAACAATTCTCAGCTTCCTCATTGCCTCTGAGCTTCAGAAATGGAAGAATGGAAACTGGTCCCAGGCCAGCGTGAATGAGGAGTTTTCTCTGTGTCGTCTCTGACCTCCCCTTCTACTCTTAGGCTAGTGATCCATAATGCCATCCCGAGCCCCACTTTCACAATCACTGTAATTGGGATAAAAATAATACCCTTGCCTACTTATAATAAGAAATAAGTACTCAAAATGTAAGTCACAAGTCCTGGCACACAGTAGGTACTCAGTAGATCAAGAGTTCTCTGATCTGACCTCTGATAACCTCTGCTCTGAGCCTTGCCCCCATCATGTGGTCATAATCCATCTCTTCCTGTCTTTCAGCCCTTTGGAAATCATCTTCCCATGCACACTTAAAAAGGCTAGGGGATTTTTTTGATAAATATTAGAAAGAAAACACACACTTATTCAGGGTAGGAAGAGTCTGAGAATGGTGATAATAAAGCTACTTATTCCTGACTTCATAAAGAACCCCAAATAATTCCTGCTCTTAAGAGGCCACCTATGGGGCTGCTATGGAAAAATGCTGTTTTTTTTTCCCCCAAAATCACATAAACATCAAGATAACAATAGAAAACAGCAGCGCTCCTAAAAGATGACAAGGATAATTCTGACAATAAAACAAGCATTACTTGTTAAATATTACCTGTAAAATGGAATATCTCAGTCTCAGAGGGAAATAGCCTTTCCACCTATTACAGAGAAGAACTACAATTTATTGATGGAGCCCTATCCCAGGCATTCAGTTAAGTGTTCTGATACACTAATTTATTTAATTCTTATGCAAACTTTGTAAGATATATATGATTATCCACACTTTAATAATTAAGAAACATAGATAAGTTAAATAATATGTTCAAATACAAAATTAATAGGATGTGGTATCACCAATATGTGAACTCAATTTTTTGTTACTTTATAGTGTACACTCTGACCAAATATGCAAAATGTTGGGCTGCAATAAGCCCCAAATATATCCACCTAATTTAATAGGTGAATAATTTGAATTTTTGAAGAAAATGTTTTACTAAACATGGAAAAAGACCAGTGCATTCTCAGATGAAATACCAGACAATGGTCATTTCTTGAAAATCCTCTCTCTCTCCACCTGACACACTATTTGCAAAGTGGAGAGCCCTTTTATATGAAACTTCCCAACTCCAACCCATCCCAGATTGACTTAATCTATCCCATCCTATATTCTCATAGTATATTTTACTCTTATAATATGTATTACCATCTAAATATTAATAATCTATCTGTAAATGCTACTGTCAATTTCATTAAATTTTCAGCTCTTGGAGGGTTGATTTAGGATGAATTATATGAATCTGACATTTTTAGGTCAAAATTATAAAATAAAAATTTCAGTATTTCATATTTAACATATCCTACTTAATTTTATATCTATCACAGACTCTAGAATGAAATGCAGTTTTAAAAGATCTCTTTAATTAATGCATATTCTGTGTCAGGAAATCCACCTGACATATTAAACAATATGCCATTTATCATCAATAAATTGCCTGGTGTTTTATTGTAACAGTGTTATAGAAAATAACTGTGTAACTCACAATATTTAAGTAAAACATACAAACTTTTAGATACTTATTAAAAGTCTATCAGCTTTTGTTTTATTTTCAAATGTATTCAATTTCCACCATTGCAGCTTGCTAGAAATATCCTCATTGAATGAAACCAAACATTATTAAGGTGAAGCAAAAGTGGAAATTATTTTGTGAATTTCAGAATGCCATTTTTACACATTTTTGTTGAGATCTGAGTAACAAGTGTCGATTCATACAAAATGTAGTTTCCAATATTCAAGTATCAGATAAAACCTGTCATTGTTTCTTATCCTTTAAGATAGGAAATCTTGTTTTAACATTGCTTAATCTTAATTTTACTCATGTAGGACCTCAACTGCATGTTAATACATGCCTGTTTGATCAAATTTTAATCAGAATGGGTAGCATAATTTTGCCTTCTGGTCCCACAATGAAATGTTGTTTATTATTCAAGGGACACGGCCATTGCCTCACACATCTATTGCAACTGTCGGAGCACGTGTCCCAAAAGGCTGTTTCAAGGGTTAGAGGAAGGTTTCTGGTGAAAGAATGATCTAGATAAAGACATAACCTACTCTCCCTTCCCACTGCTGCACCACACACAAAATACGACCTTCTCAGCCGATCTTTCTCTCATTTCTTTTAAAATGTACATGCTGAATAGAAACAATTGAGAGAGGGGGAGAGGGAGAGAAGTAAGAGAGAGGATGACTTTTAAGGATGAGGAGTATTGGGACTGATAAACCATCCAGTTGCCTTTACACTCCACATCCCTCATCCTAACCTAATGGTGAGCATTCAGACTACAAGACAGTAACCAGCTATGTAAAAATAATATGTGACCAAAGAACTATCAAAATACATGAATACTAAAAATGTGCAGACTGAACATTTTCAGCTCTAATTATGCGGGTATACAAATCAGCAAAAGCAGTTATTTTGGGGATTGCATTTCATTGACTTCAGATTAGCAAAGATTTGAAAAGGCATTCATCAACTGTGACATTGCGCCTGTCTTTTTCATCCCTGAAAGATCGTTCTGTGAGACACTGTTATGATTCAAATGTCATTCACACTGGTGTACCAGGAACAAAGCAGAATTTCCATTAGAAGATCTAATTAAGAGAATAATATTTGCTTATTGTCAGTGCCTAATTAGTTTCCCCTGCATTCATGTTTATAAAGGTGGCTCTGTTATAATTACAGTTCAACAAGAAACAGTTATGTAATGGGTCCCATTGTGGGAAAAAAAAAAAAAGTATAGCTGAGATGCTTGAAGGTCTTCTCCATTCTTCCTTTACACTTACCAACACACACACAATAGAGATATCAAATGGTTACGTTTCACTCATTACTTTTTTATTCACAGTGTAAGACACACACTAATAAGTTCAGTGAAGGTAAAAAAAGTACTATTATTTTACTACTTAATGAATCCAACTTCTGCAGCATAAGTGTGTGAATTTGAGGGGTTATTAGAAGTTCACTGTATGTTTTCTTGCATTTTAAAAATGATACTTCTCTCTTGCTTCCTATCACATGTGTACCTTCTGCAAAAGGATAGTAGAAATATACTAAGATGAAAATGACACAGATATGGTGGCAAATGCATCCGAAAAGGCCCCAATTATAATGATGCTTTGTGTTAATGGGGAAGCTAAATGGGGATCAAAGACAATCAAGTGATTTTATGTGCTTACCTATCAAAAGATACATTTGGTCATGCCAATTTACTACTAGTTGTCTTTAAGGAAATTTGTTAAATTCAATCAAGAACATACCAGACCCTCTACTATCTCTGACCCCTGCAAATTCTCAATTCCTCTCTCATGCATTTCTTTAATACCCTAACCTAAAACCATTTAGGTGCTGTTACAAATAAGTCATAAAATTTCAATGGCTTAACAAAAAAGGTTTTTTTCTATTCATAAAACTGTAGAATGAGGATATTCCTGATCACCAAGTGATTTATCTCCACATGGTGATTCAGGACCCAGGCTGATTCTAGGCCCTAGGCGCTCAGATTTCTCTTCTAACCTAGACAGAAACAACGGATAAAAAAAACCACACTTCTTAAAATTCTGGCCCAGAAGTGACATACATCACTTAAGCTCACTTTCCATGGGTAAGAATGAAGTCGCAAGACTTGTGTCTAGGAACTATAGTTTGTTGCTGGGCAGCCTTCTCCCAAAGACAATTTCAGATTATGAAAAAGGAAGCACAAATTCTATTGCAAAGCCAACTGTCTTTTCTACATCGTTCCGATGGAGCATGCTGCTTCATTACTCTTTGCCATTTCATTTGGTGAATTCTCACTCAACCTTCAAAGTATGTTCAAGCATAATTTCTCTTTACAGTCATCTATGATCTGCCCAGACAAGAAAAGAAATCGCCTCTTCCTTACAGCTATAGCATCTGTAAATATTTCTAGTAGAGTAGGTAAAATGTTTGTGTATAACTATTTAATTGTCTGTCTCTTATGGTCATTTCTAGTATCATTTCTACTCACTTCCCACTTACTCTCCATGAGTTGTTTCATCCTCCTTCATTGCTCTTCAATTATTATTTATGTTTTGACGAATTTTACATCTGTATTTCTAGCATAATGATTTCTCTAGATTGTAAGGCTCATAAAGTATGTTAGTCAGGGTTTTCAGAGAAACAGAACAATAGGAGAGAAACGTACATACAAAAATGAAACCTGAAGATATGGGAGAGCTGACTGCAGGTGATACTCTGAGAGCCAGAAAGCCAGTGTTGTGTATTCCAGTCTGGGTCTTAAGGCCTGAGAACCAGGAACATCAAGGAACATCAGAAGAAGACTGAAATCCCAGCTCCTGCAGATAGGCAGAGAACAAATGTAGCCTCCTCGACCTTTTTGTTCTATCAGGCCCTCAATCCACTGACTAACATCCACCCACATTAGGGAGAAACATCTGCTTTACTCAGTCCACCAACTCAAGTGTCTTTTTCAGAAACGTTCTCATAGACATATCCCAGAATGATATTTAACCAGCTCTCCAGGCATCCCAGCCTTATCCACTTGGCCCAGTCAAGTGGATCTATGCAATTCACCATCACATCTAGCAATACCTACTCGGAGATATTTAATGTAAATGCACTGTCATCGGTTGCTGCATTTCAAACCACCCCACAAAGTTAGTAGCATGAAACAACTATTTTAAGGTGTTTATCATTTTAGAGTTCAGGACTCATCTGTGCTCCACAGGGAGTGGGGTCATTAATTAAGACTTACATTTCTAGAGTGGCTTGGTTTAATCTGGGTCTTTAGGTTTGGGCCCTCCGTTCTGACTGTCAGCTGGATTACTTGATTCTTCCTGTTATTTTTGCTGTTTTTGGAATAGCCAAATTGACTTCTTCACTTACATAGCCTGTAATACACTCACCAGGATGCCTGGAATACTCTCTCAACCACATGGTTTGACTTTGTGGATCTTTTCCTGGAGATAAAAAGAAGTTTCATTTTAGAGCCAAGTAAGTCCTTACTCCTTTATGAGTCCTCTAAATTATCCTCAAAACTCAATAGCTCCTTCTTTAGTTCAATTTTCTCCTGTCATATTTTAACATTGTAGGCTTGAAGAAGCTAATTGTCTTTGTGTGTGTGTGTGTATGTGTGTGTATTTTGCCTACACATTTCCCAGCTAGACCCAGAAGTCAGTAAGGTACCCTTTCTCTTTTCCACATGTCCTCATGCAGCAGTGTTGCCAAATACTGTGCCCCTACATAACAAGTGTGTCCTTCTCTCTAGTCTCCAGTAACATTTCTCTCCTGGTTTTCAGGACCTCCTCAACAGTCTTAAGGAACACCTACTAGCTTCCACCCACCTTCAAAGTCAATGCCACATGCTTGAAATTTTTATTATGGTGGTGTATCACTTCCAGATAACACATTTTGTTATGGTTGACTACTGCTATGTTATAAAGTACCCCAAGATTTAGTGCATAATGCAACAGCAGTTTTGATATGCTTACCATTTTGTTGTAGTTGGAAATTTAGGTAAAGCACAATGGCAATAGATTTTCTCTTCTTTGCAATTAATTGGACCCTCAGCAGGGATGACTCAGTTAGCTGGAGATAGTTGAGACAACTTGATAAGAGCCCCAAGCCTTCAGCCATATGACTTCAGTTCACCCTTTGGTCTCAATTTATATTCTCTCTAACTAGGTAAAGATCCCCTCACACCTCACTGTACCCTGGTTTTCCCCTAGTATCCTACTTCCTTTTTATAGCATTACTCATTTTACTGGAAAAAAATGCCTTTTGACTTGATTCCTTATCCTATGAAACTGAAATCTATGTGAAGAGAGAGATCACATCACTCTTATTCACCATTATGTGTCTCCCACTAATAGATTGCCTGTTACATGGCAGGTATTCACTAGACGTTTAATAAATTTGGAAGCCATCTATTGCTTTTTAGTTCCCACTGGCAAACAGAGAATGATCTCAGTGGCAGTTCATCTCAGTGACATAAATGTGTATTTGTCTAGATCTAAACATACAGAGAATTTATTGAAGATATATTGACTGGTTAGCCAGAGGGAAACTGAAGTCATAATTGAGAGTGAAAAGACAAAGGTTTTAACCATTAAGACAGTACTCAGAATATAATCTAAAAGCACTGTAAAACCAGAGAGAATAAATCATAATATCAAAAGGTGGGATGAAATTGACATTGCCCAAAAATGAAAACAGACAGAACACTGGAGCAAACAGTTCAGTACTACGGCTTTAGATAGATTCATTATGCCAGCTGTTTTTGCTTGGGGAGAGGACCTTGATAGATACGACAACTTAAAGGAGTCTTTTAAGCAATCCTAAATTAATTACAGACTCCGTGAGCAGCCTATCATTTCCAGTATCATCTCTGTCACACAAATATCTCTGTAAGTAAGAAACCAGGAAGGGATTCACTTGTCTTTGTGTGAGTTCACTAGAATTCTCCTGGGCTTTAAACTGGTGGTGTGATGTAGTTGTAAATGGACAGGAGTAAGTAAGTTGAAAAGAAGTCAAAGAAAGAAAGTGAGGAAGAATAATGGATAACAATATTTAGATAAAGTCTCAGTCATTGATGTTTTTCTAAAATTATTGAAAGGCAGTTATGTTATGTTTATTAATTCAGTAATAAATTTGAAGGAAAGGGCAACCTGATAATTATAGAGTTGGACGTAGTTCTGTTGGACATAGGAAATTCCTTTCTCAGCTTAAATAAGAAGTAATCTGAAACCCGTATCTTAAATGGTTTCTCAGTTTTGGATTTTGTCCCTTTTGCTCAAGTATATTAACATACATTCTAATGAATCAGGTAACTTTAAACCTGAGTCCTTACATAGAAAGGCCTCCCTGATTCACCTTTGGCTTGTATGCTCAGTTGAAGACCTGTGTTGAGACTTCAGTCAGTGGCCAATCTCTATACCAAGACTGAGATGGACTTATTTCCCTAGGCATAGACTAAGTTCTTAAATCCACATATATTGTTTTAAGATTATGTTACATACCCAAAAATTACATTCTTATCTTCACTGTCCTAGCTCATCATCGTGTTGTGTATGGTAAAAAAAAAAGAAAAGAAAGAAAGAATAAATGAAATAAAGGACTTATTGGAAACTGTAGGATAACAGAGTCTTCCTAAATCAGAATCTCTTCATAGTTCCTCCAAAAACTATACCAATCAATAAGGAGAGCAAATAAAAATAACTCTTCACCTACACCTGCCATATAACTATAACACAGAGAATTCTATAATCTTGAAGTTGTAAGAAGTAAGGAGATGCACCAGTAGACCCAGCTCCAGAACACACACTGAAACAGCATCAGATGGAGACTGTAAAAATAGGAGAGAGCAGCCAGTATCTACCACGATAGAATGCGGGTTAAAAAAAAAAAAACTCAAGAAACAACAGGCAAACAGTAACAGTTCCACATTCATAGGGGAAATAATAAGAGCATATCTGAGATCTAGTGCTCATGGCACTGGAGGCTGAAATTGAAGGAGTGTAGCTAGAATGTGTGTGAGAACAGAAGAAAACAGTGTTCAGAAGATAGAGCTTTTTGGTAGGAAGAAGAAGGCTTGGGAGAGGGAGGCATATTTTCAGACTTGGTGAGGAGAGAGAGAGAGAAAGAGAGAAAAAGCAGAAGTGTGGGAGAGAAGCATCACAAAATCAGAAGATATGGTGACCCCTCCTACAAAGAGTATCATTTCTTAATCGTCTGTACTTCACTGTGCCAAAAGAAAGAGGCACTCTTACACTAAGGAACCTAGTAAGTCATCCAAACTCTTTACTATGTTAATATAAAATCACCTGTTATTATTTGTCCAGGACACTATAAAACATTTAAAATTTGACAAAAGTTTTCTATTCAGATATACTACATACATTTAGTATAAGAAGAAAGTTGAATACTAGAAAATATTTCAGTTGATAAAAAATTTTCTTCCCCCAAATAACCTCAAAGCAGAAGCAAATTATAATATGTCAACTTGAATGAAATATCTTTCAAAAAGTCCTTAAATTAGAAACTGAAACACCTTGAGTCATAGATTTATAGATTCAGAAGAGAAATGTCCAAAAAAAGAGAAAGATGAAAAATAAAAAAAAAATTGAACAAACCTAGGGAAAAAAATTAAGACAGTAGAAAAATAAGGGAAAAATATAAAGAAGAATCACAGACAAGCCCATTTTCCAATAGAATCAATTGAAAATATCATAAAAGGAATGAGAGAGAGAGGTGAAATTAGCATAAAGCAATGAGATAGTTATGAATATAAAAGATTTCTGAGGATGATTCATTCTTGAAAAAGAGAAACAAAACTGTAGATGAGAACTATTTTAAATATTATTTTATAATAATTAAATATAATTTAAAATATCATTAAAATAGAATTCAAGAAAAATCAAGGGCTATAAAAGCAGATCTGAATATAAATTTTTTAAAATGTACTGTGTATGTGGAAAAACTGATCTGGAATTATCAACTCTGAGACATAATCTAGCAAAAATATTAGACTTAAGGAATTCTGAGTAGCTGAGATAATGTTGATCATAAAATATAACCTCATCCTAAAACCCCTTCATTGTAAACTTTGCAAAGTATGACACCACAGTCTAACCCTTAATTGTAAAAGAAGAACAAAAAATGTGAAAATGGAAGATCTGGCAAGACACCAGCTTAACCATGTGATTTTATAAAACCAGTAATGAGAAAATTTGACAACATCATCTACGTCTTTGGCAGTAAGAGCTCTTGCCAAACTTTTGAGCTCTGTTATGAATGGCTCGTTTTACAAGTGATGAAACCAGCTCAGAAGTTTCAAAAACAAAGAAAGCAAAAGTCTCATTTGAGATGTGGGAAACAAACTGGAGCCTTTCTCGTTACAAAGCTGTTATGCGATGGCCAGGCCAATCTGAAGGTTCTGTCGGGGCCTCCAGGAGGTCAGCCGTCTGCTGCTCATCCTCACACTGTCTCCCAGGGGCCGTAACTCACATACTTGAGTATCTTAGAGAACATAATTCCTAATTAGTTTAAATAGCATAAAATGCTGTCCAGGAAGGGGGGGTTTACAAGAAAATATGACATAGCTAGTAATTACTCCTAGTGGGTTACCCTTGTCTCCCCTCTTAAATTCTGAGCTCCAAGAGGACAGAGGTACTGGTTTTCTTATCCACCCTTTACCATGACTGAGTAGAGTTCCTGTCACTGTTTGATTCAATCACTGGTAATATGAATTGAATTCTATTATAGATCCCTCACCCCCAAAAGAGTTAGGAGATACTAAGCACAGTGTATAGAAATAGGTAACCTATTTCTTCTCCCAGCAACTTTTTTTTTTTTTACACTTTATCTTTTCCAAGTTACTTCAGTGTCAATTTTTCAGGCTTCTAGCTCAAAACAGAACTAATATATGAAGCCAGTTGGATCATGACAACCTCTATTCAACTTTTTTTTTCTATAGTAACTATAGATATTTACAATATAAATGTTTCAATTTTTATCCTTAACAAAATTTTGTTGAGGAGAAAATGTTCATTTTCCTATAGTATCTAACAATGCTGTGCATAAACAGTATGCGCCCTTGAAATCTCTGGGTCTTACATGTAACTCCTATTTAAGGGTCTAAATCTTAATGATCAAATTATAGAGATATTTAGCTCTGATCTTAGAAGCCAGGAAAGGAAAACAGAGGAAAAAAAAAAGAGAACACATTGGAAGCCGATGTTCTACAGATGTTTTACATAGTCATAGCACCTCAGTGAAGTGGGTGCCCCAACTCTAAAATTCTAGATAAATCAACAGCCATTGTGAATTCTTTTTTCATTCACTCTTGATCACGTAAGAGTTACTGAAAAATTTAAGTTCTATTTCTGACACAGTCCTTCGTTTTTTATTTTTACCGTCCCACGTGTTGGTAAGACAGCCATTGTGAACTTGGGATCATCCTCTAGCTCTGATGGAGTGCTTTTTCTGTAGCCTGGCACTTACACAGTTATAACTACATTTTGAGATACATATGTGTGTGTGTGTGTGTGTGTGTGTGTTGCTATTTATTAATAAATGAAATGCCTGGGGCCCATAAGCATTCTACTGCTCTTAAACCATAGGATTATGTACTGTGCTGGATGCTATTTCAAGTATTTTCTGCTGCAAAAAGTTCTAGGCCACATTCTGCAGCAGATGACCCTGCTTTCTCATCCTCAGCTGGGAGGACAACTTTGTTCTCTCGGTAATCACTCTCCTCCGAATTGTTGTAATCTCACATTTGCAACCACATCTCTAAATGTCTGGGTCACATTGAGAAGTAGCTGATACAGATAAATTACGAGGATAACCTTTTGCTGAGGTTGTTAACATGATTGATAGGAGTCATTACATAAGTTAGAGATCATTATTTTTTATTGGTAAAATGGGATTTTCCCAACAAGCCACACCAACGAGTCTCTAACTGAGAGGGAGAGAAGATCTCCTTGGAGACAGTGAGTCATCCTGTGTCTGGACTTCTGAGAGCTTCAGTGTGTCGTCCGAAAGTGAAGGGATCGTGGGCCGGAGCCAAGAGAGAAAGCTGTAGAGCTGTGTTCTCAGACTTGAGCATAATCAGAACCACCTGGAGGCTTCTTCAATCCGATTGCTGGGCCTGTTAGAACTTCTGACTCAGCAGGTCGGCTGTTGGGCCTGAGAATGTGCATTTCGAACAAATTCCCAGAGAATGCTGACACTGGTGGTTCTTGGATGACAGTTCATTACTCGAGAATAATGCTTGATGCCGTCTCTAGAGTCGCACCACCTGGGACTAAGAACCTCTCTCTTTCCCTTAAGGCTTCACATAAGTTTACTGACCACTTGGAGCCCCAGTTTCTTCATCTGCTAACTACGAATAAAAATAGGACAAGCTACGGCAAGCACATAGCGCGACGCCTGACCCGTGCGAAGAGTCCAGCAAGCAGCAGTTATTCCTCTTACCTCCTCCAGCAAGCCTAGATGCCTCATGTTTCCCGCTCTCAGGAATGCGGTCAGATCCCTCTGAAAATCCGTACAGTCTCTCCCCGTGGCCTTGCCCGAAAGGATACCTGCAGGGAGTGCTTAGCAGTAAAATCACCAAAACTCTGAACCTTTGTTTTCCAGTCTTAATTTCTGTGGTGGGGAAACTGAAGCCCAGAAAAGAAAGCTCACAGCATAACCACATTGGTCCTCAGACGTTTCCCCCACACAGAGTTGCTTGCTTTGGTGGTCCAGTTGGACATGTGTGAATGTGACAGGTTCGTTTTAGGTCCAGAAAGATGATTTATTTTCCTCTTGTGAAATTAATTTGATGAATCTTCTCTTTCCAACACTTTGGCTGCAGAGGAGAGGAGTACCTCA
Organism: Camelus dromedarius; assembly: GCF_036321535.1. Taxonomy (NCBI): domain Eukaryota; kingdom Metazoa; phylum Chordata; class Mammalia; order Artiodactyla; family Camelidae; genus Camelus; species Camelus dromedarius. The sequence continues at coordinate 40,660,639 of NC_087444.1, forward strand.
ACTCGTACTGTCTTGGTGGTCACAGAAGACAGCCTGTGGTCCTTTCTGCTTAAGGGACGTACAACTTACCCTTTGGGAAGAGTAATAAATGCTGCAAATACAGTGAATCACTGCCGAAGTATCTGAAGCGTTCACAGTTTTTCAAGTCATTTCATTTGGCCTTTCTAAGCTGGTGCATATAAGCCTGATGCTTGCTTTTTAATCCCTCCTTTGTTTCTGTGTGTAAGGTCTTCTCCTGCAAAGAGCATCCAACCTTCTACAACCCTTTACAAAGCACCAGGTGAAAACTGTGAGAGAGAAACTCTGGAAAATTACAGGCTTTCCCTGAGATTGAAAACATTTTCTCTTTGTGGAAAAGGAAAACTATGTAGTTAATCATTTCCAGTTTCACTTGGGCTGCCAGGAACATCAGAACCAAATTAGTGTCTCAATTACAGCAGTTTCATAAGGCATTGTGATTTGTTTGTGTTTTATTCTATCATCTAACTTGACTTGTAATCTCTCTTCTAACTTGTCATTTTGCCAGGCTTCAGATTTTGCTTAAAACTTACAATACGCATTTCATATGAGCTTCCTACCCAAAATCTGTTGTGGAATCCAGTTAGCTTAGACTTAAAAAAAATTCTTTTTCTGTTATATATGCAAAATTCAGTTAAAAATTCATAAAGAAATTGCCGAGTCAAGTTCTTAAGATTTCCTGAAGTTCAATTCCATTGGAAAACTTAAGGAGAGCTGAAGAGACTCAGTGTATAAAATCCACATACTCCAATGAGATGTTTATACAAGTTCCACGGAGGCTGGTTTCCTTAAAATTATGAATATTCAGGTGCTGGTCAGTGTGTGTGTGTGTGTGTGTGTGTGTGTGTGTGTGTAGTTCAGCTGTACAGGAGAGAGCTGAACTGCCAGGTGTCAGCAGAGCAGTTGATTAAAGCAACAAGCCGAAAAATGAAAATAACAGCCAAGCCTCTAATTAAAGAAGCTAAACTGGGCACAGAGGCAGCTGCTCTCCTGTCCTCTTCCCCGCCCTCCCCGTGGAACAGCACGCCAGTAGAGGGTCTTGAGTCAGCATAGGCCTGAGAGTTGTCTCCTTACTGAGAGAGACCCAGACAAAAGGCTTCAGTAGTTTTGTGGCCTCGGGCCGGGGAGAGGTGAAGGAAGAAGTTCTGAGACTGGAAAAATACTAAGTGCAAGAGGGGAAAAGGGTCTTCAAGTTTCCCACATAAGGAAGCATCAGCAGAGGTGCCTGAACTATACCCCAGCCAAAGGCACCAGATAAAGAGACCTAGGAAGGAAGGCGCCTGGGCTAGGAATGCATATATGTGTGAGGGCTTGGCTGACCTAAGGGTCTGAGTCCTTGACTCCAGCTCGTCTCAGAGACTGTAATGCACTGGCTTTGCACCAAGCGTGAATAGGAAGGGAAACTTTCTCCCATAAGAACTGGCAGGTAAAGCCTCTGTAATTGAGAATACATAAGTTCTCAACCAGGAGTTCTTTGTGTGTGTGCATGCACGCCAAAATATCTATAACATGTTTTACTTATAATAAAGGGAAATTTAGGAACAGACTGAGGAACAAGAGTGTTTCCTGATTAAAAAAAAAAAAATTGAGACCAGTTTTAGAATTCTCTGAAAGGTAATCTGAATTCATTAATTCATTTGTTCATCCTATAGGCATTTACTGAGTACCTGCCAAGTACTGGGTTAGTATCAAGCAGTGAGGATACCAAGAGGAAACAGATAAACTCCCATCCCTGAGAAGTTTGAAGTAATGGGAATTCATACTGGTTCTGAATTGCTAAAAGTGCCTCAGAAGTTGGCGTTAAAAGAAAACTCACAGATAATGGTCATATGTTAGAGATGTTCTCATGATGCAGTTTGTACTGTATGTGTAGAAGGAATCATGCATTATCGTGGCAGGGATAGGGAGAGGTGCATGTTACTGGCTTTTTACTGTGTTAGTCTACTCAGACTACTGTAACAAAATATCGTAGACTGGGTGACTTAAACAGCAGACACTTATTTCTCACCGTTCTGGAAGCTGAGAAGTTCAAGATCAAGGTGACAGCTAATTCAGATCCTAATGATGGCTCTCTTCCTGGCTTGTGGAAGACCATCTTCTTGCTCTGTCCTCAGACAGCATTTCCTTCATGCTTGCACAGGGAGAGAGAACAAAAGATGGAACAGAGACAGAGAATCTCTTCCTCATTTTATATGGCTATTAATTCTATCATGAGGGCCCTACCTTTATGACCTGATCTAATCCTAATGACCTCCCAAAGCTCTGTCTCCAAATACCATCACATTGCTGGTTAGGGTTTCAACATGAATTCTAGGGGGACAAAACAGTCAGCCCATAGTTTATGTGTATGTGTGTGTGTGTGTGTGTGTATGTAGATATATAATTATATAATTTTATTGTTTTATTATATATTTTATATAGCATTGTGTTCTTTTAGTCTTTGAGACTCCTATTACCTGAGAGGATTCTCTTTCTATAATCTACAGAGGAAGGAATACCCAAAATATATTGAATGCCTTTTCTGAGCTGAACACTTTACATTCATTATATTATGTAATCTCAATTTAATTATTATAAAGACCTTAGGAATTAATAACTGCTATTCTCATTTTATAGAAAAGGAAACTTGGACTTAGAGAGGCTAAGTTGCTCAGGTTTAGCCATACAGTAAAAGTGAGTGCGAGAATTTAAACACAAAATTCTGATGCCAAAAGTTCACTCCATTACTTTCCACTGTCTTACTGATTAATACTTGATAAACTTTTGAGTGATGGTTGAAAGACTGCAGTGACTTCCTAGAGAAATACATCATTCAAATTTGGATAGAAATCTATTTCTCTGAAAATATAATTTGATTTCTTGGGTAGGTCAAGTATTGTGTGCCTAATTATTCATCCTTTCATCTCATTGAGTTTGCTTCTAGCTTTCATTTTTGAGAAGCAAACATCAGGAGATAAGCCTTGTTCTTTGTCCTGGAAAATCTTTGTCTTGTAGATACTCCTGTGGCCCAGTAGTCTCCATGTGGGCAAGGCCAGTGTCCATTGCATGCCCAGTAGGGCTTGATACCTCCCACCTCTTTAAACAGCTTCTGGCATGCATGTCTAAAGACAAGCAGTCATTGGCCTCTATTGAAGTTTCAGAAGCAATTACTATTCAGGAATTCCCCCACCATGAGAGTGTCCAATGCGGATGGATACTTATCCGTTGCTTTGCCAGTCTGAGGATGATTTTTCTTTCAACGTGCTTTTGACTGGTCTACAGTAGGAATGTTGTTTTCTCCATCATAATGCAGTGTCACCTTATCACGTGAAAAATAATAATGTTCATCTTATGCATATGCATCAAAATGTGTATAACATGTTTTACTTATAATAAAGTGTCTTTTGTACCAGGCCAATATTACAAAATTATTTTCTCCATTGCCAGAATAAATGTTGTCATGCCAACGTTGTTCCTTAACATTACATTTTAGACCTAATATATAGAAGGAATGAGGAACAAGTTTTTCAGATTCGGTGTCAAGAAGGAGTGGGGAAAAGAAGAAGGCAAAATTTTAAGAAATAAATAATTTGGGTAAAGACACATGCCATGGCACTGCTATCATATGGGTAGAAAAATGTTAAAGCCAGCAGAGATGAGTACACACACACACACACACACACACACACACACACACACACACACGCGCGCCTTTATGTTGCAGATAGAATGAGATCTGAGATACTAAGTGACTTATCTTTAGGAGCATTGTTACAAAGAAGCAGATTTGGTGATTTGGTGACCTGGCTCCCAGTCACTCTTCTTCCATGAACACTGAACTTCTTTATAATGTCTAATGAGTCTCTTTCATTCCTCAGTTGTCCTCCCATATTGATGCCACACCAATTCATATTACAGAAGTGGCCTTATATAACTTTAAGCAGCCCTTTCCATTCATATACAGAGAAGATCAGAATAGATTCTGCCAGTAGGTGTGTGCCTATACATATACACACTTATGCTTGTTGAATTTGTTTAGTGACTGGTGACTTGCTGATTGTGCTACTGATATAAAAGAGTTTTAAACTTTTTGAAATGTACTATTTCACTCCTAGCTAGTGAGTGGGAGGTTTGGACTAAAGTTGAGGAACAAGCTCCTGGGGCAGATAAAACAGAAAATAAATTAGTAACAGATTTCCTTAGTTTTTGCCAGGCATTGAGTTGTTCCAGGAGAATATACTAAAAAGGGAACAAAATGAATACAAAAAGCTTCATTTGCCTTCACCATGATGAGGATATCAGCCTTGTGTGGAAACATTTGTGATTTACATTAATAAAACTCTTTTCCCTTGGAGCATCACAATATATTTTATAGATATATCGGGAAGAAAATATTACTAGCATTTTTTTTTTGATTGAAGAAAGCTGTGCCACATAATCTAGGGGAAGCTGTACACTTAATTTCTCAAAGTGGCACAGCCAGGTGAGACCAAGAGAATGTTGACTGCTCTGGGGATATTTTTTTGGCCATGCCACATGACCCAACATCTAGCCTCCCTCTTGTTTTAAAAGGAGAGTGTGATAACTATCTAGGTGAAATCTGCCTACGTGTAATATTTTAAACTCAAATTTCTTGTTCACTGGCTGTAGTTGATGTCCCTTATTTATGCCTGTCCAGGAACCTTGCCCACTTGTGAGAGCCACCCACACCCAGTCTTGTAATCTGACTGATGAATCTGTCCAGCTGCAGAGATGGCCATGTGAATTAGGCCAGTATGATCAGAGTATTGCATTCCTTGTTTACAGTTACCACTTAAGGAATCATCCAGTCACAGCTAAGCAGAAGTCATTAAAGTTAACCCCAGGACTCTTTCTGGAGCTATAATGAAAAGTCGATTTTTTTCATGCCAAAGCTAGAAGGATCTAAGCACCGCTCTCAAGGGGGTGATGGTGAGGAATCATTTTGATAAATTATTCTTAATTTCATGAGAATGAAGCCTGAAAAGAAGGAAGCATAGTGGTTGTGAAGGAAAGAGACAGACACAGAGACATAAAAGGGTTTTGATGTAATGAATGATCCAAGCCTATTTCAACTTTAATAAATACATTTTTTAAGTGAAGAAAATAAATTTAATTGAAAATAGAAAGTAAAAATTTATCTTTTCTGCCTCCTATAATTGAAAAAATATTGACTAATATATAGCTATATTCCTTAAACAAGTTAATTAGAAAATTCTTCAGTGTCAGTTTTGCTTGGCATCACATAAAAACTGAAATTAGTGTCCCATTTCAGTAAAAGTTGTTTCAAAAAGAAATGCTTTATTTATTCATTTGGCTAATGTTATTTGCCATTTAGTTCATTTTGGAAGACATAATTGTATGATATTCCTACTTTTATATTTTCTTCTTTGTTCGTGAAACATTTTCTCTCAATTAATCAAACTGCGACATTATCAAAATTTTCACATACAGAATGGGAAATTTCCACACATCTCAATAACTATTTTGGACACTTGCAGTTAAACACATTAAGATGCTTATTAGTGGAGAGTTGTGGAAAGAGCCTCAATTAGTGAATTAGACTGTATTCATTACACTTCACCAAATGCTCATTAACAGATTGTTTGATATTTTTTTCCTGCCCGTGCTAGGGGGAAAAAAAAAGAAGGATGGGAGGGGGAGCTAGTTTGCCTTAGCAGCAATATGGAAATGCAATCACATGACAGTTTTTTGCTTACAGCTAGCTGCCTGGAGTAAAGAATGCTTATAGCCTTTATCAGTGAGACTGTGTGGAGTGAGGGATTAGAAGGAAGGATTACTTCTTCTGTGCCACTAGAGACCATTTGGCGTATTTCTTTATAAAAAAAAAAAAACCTTTTATTAAAAAAAAAAGTAAGTCTATACAAAGGCAGGTCCATTTCTGGGAAAAAAACAGAACTCATCTGACAGCTCATTTTGGCTGAAGTATGTATACTCTGATGACCTTGCCAAATCTTTTTTAGAATGCACAACTCTCTAGGATGCTTCCATCCAAATTTCCTTAGCTTTCTTCCTCACTTGACGACAGAATTTTATGGTAGTCTGATGGCTCTCGGAGCCTTACCAATCCTATTCTCATTTTGTCTCACGTAAGTCTTTCCTCTAAAATATTTGCACGTTTAATTACATCTTGGTGTCTGCTTCTTGGAAGATGTACACAAACAATAAGTAAATAAGTTTATCATAGAAATGCCCTAGAAAATCTCTGGAATAACAAACACACGTTACCTCTGAAAGTCTGAAGGTAGAAATGAAAGATGAGGCCAAAACAGGAGGGAAGTGTTACGGAGCTAATAGATCTCCATGTCCCCTCTGCTCACCCATACAGCCAAGCAGGCACATTGCCCCAACCCCAGCAAAAGGCCTGAAGCATACCTGGATACCAAAGCATAGCTGAGGATGGGAGTAAATTGTTCTAGTAAAAAAAAATAGGAAGATAAAGGGGAAGTCTACCTAATGACGAAAGAGATTCTCAAATCCCTTCTCCTACTAGACTTCCCAGTTGGAGGTTTCTTCTCTTGGGAAAATAACCTGTAAAAGAAAAATAACTGTAGATTCAGAGAATTCAAATTCCCACTCTTTGAAAGACCAGTTGCGTTCTTTAAACACCCTAATGCATGACAGCTTTACCCTGACCGCTGTAAAGCTCCATCTTTGTACCAACTTTCTAGTGCCTCACTTTTAAGAGAACTGAACTGCAAATCATCATTGGACATTTGAGAAAAACCTTTAAGATTAAAGTCAACAATGTAAACAAAAAAAAATTTTTAAAAAATTAAGAGAAAATAGGAAACAGCATATGAAATTATATGGTGAAAGTAGAAAATATTGAGAAAATAGAAAAATGAGAATAAGAGAAAATACTTTAAAAATCACAAACTGATAGCCTCAAAATGGGAAGAGTATTGGAAGGTAAAAGTGAACCAGTGTTTCAGAAAGTAGAACAAAAAGAAGTAATGAATGTTATAACATAGATTCGCTGTATTTTCTATTCATTAAAATTCTCCAGCCGATAGGGATAACTATAAGAAACAGCAGATAAAACAGGTGAGTGACTTACTGGGGAAATAATAGAAAAATATTTACCATAACTAACTAACATGAGATTCAGGATAAAAGGAACCTATGAGTGCCAAAATAAGTTAAAAAAAAAAAAAAAGAAAAAAATTAATGTAACTAGTTCTGAGATCATTCCATAAAGAAACAGTTTAGATGCAAAGTTTGAAGTTTCAATTAGTATCAGATATGACAACTGCAATGGAATAATGCCTCCAAACTGATGTGTAAAAATGATGTCAAACTGAATCTCCGTATCCAACAAAATTAAATCTCTATTGTGATGTTAGTTTTCATATTTTAGAATTTTCCCCAGAAATTTTAGCATTTGTTGAAAATAAATACCAGAAAAGGGTATTTCTGTAAAAAAAAAATCCATAAAAATATAAGAAATATTTGATATGACCTTATAGAGATTATTGAAACCAGCGTTTAAAGTAGAATTTCTCAGGCCCTATGATTAAACACATTCTGTAACTTTGGGGACAGTGATGGCAGTGAGGATGAGGAGAGTCACACAGGTTTCATCTTGCCCTTTCTGGGGCACCTGGGTTTGTGAACTTGCACTTGCTGGGAGGGAGGTCAAAAAGGACTCAGGTTAGAGCTGGACGCTGAAAAGTCACAGATCACTTAGTTTTTGTTTTTTTAATTTTTTTTCTGTGTAATAATGCAAAACTCCTTCCAAGAATAAACAACAAAACAATATGTCCTTTTAGAAAGTTTAGCTTTGGATAAGAATTGTTCTGACTGTATAACTGTAAAGCACTTCAGTCATATCAAATAAATATATACATTTTATTAAATACTGTAAATATTGAAGTGATGGCTTTGTTAACTTGTTAGTTAAGAATTACATTATTTTTGTTTGCTCATATTTATTATTATATAACTAAATGTTAGCATTTTTATGAGTATCATATTTAATGTCATAGAAATATAGAAATTCTATAGAAGAGATTCTAAAAAAAGAAAACATATAGACTATAACAATAATATACTGTAAAAGTAACAGTATAATGTGATATGTAAAATATACATAATTGTGTTAAATATATAAAATATGCATAATTGGAACCCAATACAATTATAATTGCCTGATTATTATAATTAACCTTTTAAGAATACAAAATAATGAAAATAATAAGTGAATTTATAGATCTATACAGAGATACCCAGTGTTAAATTTCACAGATAATCCTATGATCTATTTTATGTAAACTTTCATATTTACCATTTTAACATAATGCACATAAAATTTGATATCCTGGTTATATGAGTGAAAAATATGAAAGTATCTTTATTAGGAATAATTTTTAATCATTTTAACTTCCACTAATAGTTATGTATCAGTCATTACTTAGCAAAAGCCTCTGGAGCTATTTCTGGTGAATGCCCATCCACACTTCCTTCTGTATCATACAGCCCCCACCTCCAGGGGACCTATAATAAAAACCAGACTGGGGCAGGGGCACGTTCACTGGATGAAAAGAAGCATAAGGCACAGGCTGGTGTAAAACACTTGAACCCCAAATAAACTGGCCTGATCAGATTGTTCCTCTCAGAAACTTGAATTAAGAGACATGGAAGGAAGTTGACAGCTGTAGAAACTGAATGTCAGCAGTCCTGTTGACGTGGGCAGGGTGCACGTTACCATCCACGGGCAAGGTGAATTTATGGAAATTCTAAACAGAACAGCAGCAGCAGAGAAAGTATAGCGGCAGCTGTGGTAGTAACAACAGCCATAACGGCTGAGAACAGCAGAGATAACCGTACACTTATTTCCAAAAGTAGCCCTGCCAAGTTTCAACAAGATTCCAGTTTCGTGTTGCATCAGAGCCCTGGCTTTCAGGCTTCCGCGGTGCACAAACCCTCCCAGTGAAGTCTGCACGGCCATCCTTGGCAGCCTTATAGATAAGGAGGGACTCTAATTTGGGATCCCTGTATCACTTAAGTAAGTTTAACTATCTTAATGTTTCTGGAAAAAAGAAAATCCCTAAATAGAATGCTAGCTAGATGAACTTTATCAAGCTGTTTATCCTGCCGGCTCATCTCCAAGACAGGGATAGTAAAACCCACCTCACATTCTTGTCCTAAGTTTGAATGTGACTAAGCATATGAAATTATCTCTGTATGGAAAAAATGGTGATTCCTTTCCCTTCTCTGTACCACAGAATTTCTTTAGGATAGATTCTAATTTTAGTTACTCCCTTATCTTAGAAGATTCTAAGAAGCAAAGTTGCAGAATTACTTTCCTAAAGCCCCACCTTAGTACTTTACCTATTAATCGGTGGCACATGCTGGCTAAATTGTACCATTTGATTTTTATTCCCCTCTCTTCCCCTCCACCAAAACATCCATTTTAAAAGATTCAACATCGCTCCCAACCATACTCTTCAAAGGAAAAGGGGAAATAAAAGAAGAAGAAAATTCTGTTACTAACAATTGTCACTTTCTCTCAAAGAAGTTATGAGTTTCCTCAAACTATAAACTCACGGGAGAAGCCATGATTCCAATATAATTTTTTCCATTGTTCTTGAGTTGGGCATCTAAACACTTCGATGTTTTTCTGTCTTTGCTGTGTGATTTGTTTTGTGTTGTTTTGAAGTTATTGCTCATAGAACCAAGAGGAGTGATGGGATCAGATCTGTTCCCCCAACAGCCATGTAATAACAGTACTGATGTACTGTTACTGTAGAGTGACCTGTAAGATTTAAGTACATATCATATTTGTATTTTGAATTTTACTATCATATAAATAAAGGCCGGTTGGAACAATAGGGAAATCTAAGAATATAGTCTCATTACATGCTTGCTGTTTTAGATAATTAGAATAGCCATCACTGTTGTTGTTACTACTACTGTGTGTTTTGTTTTCCACATACTGAGACCTATCCTAGGACCCTTATGTATCTTGTCTCTAACACTTATAGCCATTATACAGGAATAAAATATCCATCCCCATTATAGTGATGAAGACATTAAGGCATAGAGAGGACAGGGAATTTTCAATTAAGCCAGAATTTGAAAACTTGCTGTAGTTCTTTCAGTTCACATAAATATTAATTTACCCCCCTCCCAAGTTGCAGACATTCTAGGGAATGAAAAGAAATTAAAATATTGTCTGGTTTTCATATTCTTATAATCTAATGCAGGAAAGAGTCATGTCCTTAACTGACTGAAGACTTTACAATGCAAGGTATATGAGGACGGATTGAATTTTCCTGGTGGAAAAAGAGAAGGCTTCATTATAACAGTGGTAATTAGAGTGTCGTTCAGAGGGAGAGTAGACTTTCATTGGACCAAGTTTGATTTCTGGGTGAGGAAACACATTAGCGAAGGTCTGTTATTATAAAATCGTAAGTATCAGATAAAGTAGAACTTAAACTTTTCAAAAATGCAAACTGAAAGCAACATTGCATAATATAAGCAAAGTAGTATCAAGAAGACAGAACAAACAAATATTTATGATTCCAGCACGGAGCCTAGAAAGATATAAAGCAGAAACAAAACAGAACAGAAAACCCCTGCTGGAATGGAAGCGGACAAGTCCACCATCATAATGGGGGATTTGTATATTCCTCTATCAGATATTGATCAAGTAGAGAATTACAAGGTTTCATATTTGGAGAAAAGTATTAATAACTTATCCTTCCATGGATATGGTGTACAGAGCTTGGAATGGATGAAGCACAAAAGAAAACTAGATAAATAAGATTTGATACTATTCTAATATTCTAAACTTATTATTCACAGAACCAAAAGGAGTGATGTGATCCGATCTGTTGTTTTTTTTTTTTAAATCACAGGGGTAATAAGAGGGGAAAAGTAACTATCAGATATAGTAAAACCAGAGACATATTAAAAAGAAAACAAATAAATGAGTCCAGATGAAAAATGATGGGGTTTCAAATAGAGAAATGGAAATGGTGACTGAGAAAAGGCAAATATACAAGGCATATGGTACACTAACAATGAAGCATCAGAAAAGGAAAGTAAAGAAACAATCCCTTTTAAAATTGCATCCAAAAAAATAAAATACTTAGGAATAGAACAAGACATATGGGTTTTATCAGTAGGATGTAGGGTGAGGAAAAAAAAAGTTTAATATGACTTTGCAATTCGAAGATTTACGGCATAGAACAGTGTTTTCTAAACCTCATGAATGCTAAGAATCACCTGGAGCAAAAACTCAGTTTTCTGGGTCTCCAAACATAGACCTAGTGAACTGAGATTTTAGGGGGGTGCCAGGTAATCTGATTATTGAATAAGCACTTCAGGTGATTCCCTTCTATGGATGAATTTGAGAGAGAATGACAAAAAGAAAGGTGATGCCATGAGCCAGTGAGAAACCAGGAAGAACCTACCTGATATTGTTTTTGACAGGTTTACTTATGATATCATCAAGGAATCTGTGGAGAGATGGCAGGGGTATACATGCAAAGGCGTGTTTTGAACCTGGGATGCTTGCTGATCAGACCTAGAAATATGGGTTTGAAAGTTATCCTCATGGAGGTGAACATTGAGGTTGCACAGCTAGAGGTTTATAAAGAAAAGGAGGTACAGACCAATGTGTACGATTCTACAACTAAATCTCAGGAAGAATATAGACATCAGAGAGAATTAAACTAGGATTATAGATGTGAGTGGAAGCCCAGCCATGCAATATTACAGAACAAAAAAATAAAAAGACTTTCAAAATAAGCCTAGCAGTTACTGTTGTTACTGGTGGTAGCAGTTACCAAATTGAGGTGACTGAATTAGGCAATTAGGGTGTCTTTGGGGACCTTGAATTGGCAGCATATGGGGAAATTTTTCACATTCTGAGTTCAGGAGACTATGTTTACAAGAAGTGGACATGGGAGAAGAGACAATTTTTTTTAAATTGAAATACAGTCAGTTACAATGTGTCAATTTCTGATGTACAACACAATGTCCCAGTCATGCATATACATACATTTATTTGTTTTCATGTTCTTTTTCATTAAAGGTTATCACTACATATTGAATATAGTTCCCTGTACTATACAGAAGAAACTTGTTTTTTTAAATTGATTTTTATCTATAGTGGCTAACATTTGCAAATCTCAAACTCCCAAATTTATCCCTTCCCTCCCCTTTTCCCCTGGTAACCATAAGGCTGTTTACTATGTCTGCAAGTCTGTTTCTGTTTTGCAGATGAGTTCATAGTGTCCTTTTTTTTTTTTTTCTTTTTTCTTTTTTTAGATTCCACATATGAGTGATATCATATGGTATTTTTATTTCTTTTTCTGGCTTACTTCACTTAGAATGATGATCACTACTCATGAGATGGTTTTTCACACATCACATAGCACTAATATCAAACAGAACTGACCATTAAAACCTGTTCTTGAGGAAAAAAATACTATAGCAAACATTTATTGAGTGTTTACTATTAGACATTGAGTCAGTATTTTACATGGATTTTCTCATGTCATTTTCACAACTCTATCATTATCCCTGTTTTAAAATAAGGTAAGAAGGACTAAGAGAACTTAAGTAACTTGCCCAAGGTAGGAAAGGTAGTATAGAGGCTGATACTCAACACCAGACAGTCCAACTCCAGATTCCGCCTTCTGTTCATTGGTATCTCCAAAATGGTCCAGCCCACATTACCTTTACTTTCTACCAAAAAAGAAATTTACTCTTTTACCAGAATTTATCTTAACCAACAACTCCTCTATGAAACTGTCTATAAGTCTCCAAGGAAAATGTCAACCCTCTTTTCTCTGTGTTCCATTTATGCCTGCTCATATCTGTTATAATTACCACAATTCCATTGCCTGAGTGCTTATCTACCCAATAGATCAGCATTAGCCAAAGTAGGTTTCATAGAGGTCTAGTTTCAAGGTATTTTTTAAAATAAAATAAAATTAAACTGCATAAAACAGAATGGAGTAAAACGAAAAATAAAATGGAATAAAACAAGAGTACAATGAAACAAAATACAATAAAACACAATATTTGCTTGAATGAATACCTAATAAGGGATATACTTTCCAGCACACAGATCATAATCATGAGCATTGCGGGTAACCACTTTTAATGAACTGATGGTCTAGTAAACACATGCCAAATTGTTTACCCATCTCTTTAACTCAATACCTGCAAGGTCACGATGCTCTATTCCTCGTTCAAGTGTTCAAAACACCTTGCAATAAAGTTATGTTGATTGGAATTAATTTCCAGAGATTTGCAATTTTTAAAAATATCTTGAAGAACTCTTTTGTCTTCTCATCCTTACGCCTGTGGATGAACTAGATTTTTGAGGAGAGGATTTCATTAACAGAAGTCCCACGGATCTGGAAATTCCACTGCAGAATAGCATTAATTAAATTTCCCTAATCCTACTGACGCTTTCAGCTGTGCAGCGCCGCTCTTTTCACATGCAGTCTGTGAGTGTGCTACTTAAATGTCATGTTTCTTTATTATTATTTACTTATGTGTATCTAATTTATTAGCTGGATGCGTCTCTGTAGCCTTGGGGTATTAGTATCTTTAAGTTTAATTAAGAAACCCATTCTGAGTATTCTCACTCCCAATCAAACATAGGAAACAAAAACATAAACACAGAAAAGACACAACACACAAAAGATGTGCACTCTCAGGAGATAATAGATCCAACCCAGCAGTAAGTGTACAAATTCAAAGGAACTGGGAAAAGACACATGACAGGAGACATCTAATTAGAGACTAAAGCTTTTAAAGTTTAAATTTATTTTAAATTGTAAAGTAGAATCACATGGCAGATAAACTCCACTGTATAACACTATTTATGCATACGCATGCAGATTCTTCTGCAGGCCATATTGGAATCCCCACAGCAACAAAAACTTAACTCCCCTTCTCACACACCATGTGAGATATTTCCCTCTGTAGGAATCAGCTCTGGCAGTAAGCCAAATCCTCTTGTCCAAGCATTGGAAAGAAAAAAGTAATCCTAAAATTGAGCAGAACAGATGACTCTTCTTTCAAGTATACTGAAACAAAAATAATAATGTAGTTGACCCTGGGACAGCACAGGTTTGAACTGCACTGGTTCCCCTACAACACACATTTTTTTCAGTGGTAAATACTACAGTACTGCATGATCTGCGTTGGTTGAATCCTCACATGAGGAACTATGGATACAGAGGAACCGTGGATATGGAGCAACCTTGCATATGGTGGATGGACTATAAGATATACACAGAGGGTCAGGGCCTCTAACCTCCAAGTTGTTCAAGGGTCAACTCTATTAAGTGGTCATTGTCAAGCAAAGCAAGGCCCATTTCTTAATGCCTGTCCAGTTTGAGGTTTCATTTCATTAAAAGTAATAATAACCACATTATCATCAGCATCATCACCACCATTATCATCACTGACTTCATTGACTTATGTCACATATTATGGTTTAAAAGAACTTGAATATTTATAATCCCACTTGGCAATAATATTAGGTTTATATATATTAAAATGTACTTTTTAAGTTGAGATGCAGGAACATGATATGTGTGCATAGTTTGAATTTATAAACTACATTTAAATACGTGGGCTAATGTGAAGAACACTTCAATTTTTTAAAAATTGTCTTTAACTCCTGTTTTTTGGTCTCTCATTAAATTGCATTATTCCTCACTGGAAAATATACTAAGTTTTACTTCAATAGCTTTAATAGAGAAGTAAGATGGGTACAGGTCTGATCTTGTAGTGGGCACAGTATTTTTTCCTAAATTCATCATCAATTCATGTTTGACTTTTAAATCCATCAATTCATGTTTCTGTTTTTGACTTCTTGCTAAACTCTGACCCATTAAGACCCTCCACAGCTTTTTCTTTTTGGGGAAATGGAGATGAGACAGAATATATACCAACACGTGTATTTTTACATTTTATTCGTGGTCAGTTTTCAGTTTTCTTCCTATCAGGGGCGACAACAACAAAGTGCCAATAGACAAAAAAAAAAAAAAAAAAAAGAGTATCTGTTCCATGTGTTTTCCGCCATGAGGCCATTTAAAGTGAGATTCTTTTTCTAAAAGATCAGCACTAAAACTCCTTCAGATGACAGACTGTGCCTACTTCCAGATCATGTGGCAGTAGAACACTATTACATAGCTCATCACACCCAGGATGAAGCGTCGACTGCGAAACATTATGATTTATGTGTATATTCAACATTTGTTTCTGGAGCCAAACCGACTCCTCTCTTAATTTGTTGCGACTAAAATGATCTCTACCTAATTCTCTGCACTTTGAAGCCTTAATTCCATCTAATAACGCACTTATGCACAAAGCATTTGCCACACCTTGTTTTTCTGCAAAAATTCTCATCAGTGCCTTTAATTACCTAGTGATATCACTGTGTTGTGGTTGTGGACTTTTTACACGTTACTGTGTACAGCACGACTCATAAAGCCTAATGAGAAGAAGTTCATTAAATTAATCCCAATAATTAACAAACGTGCTTCCTGAGTTTCAGATGTCTAATTTGTGACACAAACTTGGCAGACGTTTTCAACTGTAGAAGCAGAATTGAATCCAAAAAGCCCATTTCAGAGAATTTGAAATTCATCTTTATTTGAATTTCTTCATCAAATACACAATCTGCGGGTGATATATGTTAAGGAAGAGACATCCGCAATGAAAATAAAAACAAAATAATATAAAACGTTGACCAAACGAGAGAAGGTTCATGATGGTGATTTTTTTCCCTCATGGCATGTTCCTAAAGAGGAAAGAGAATAAATTATTTTGTTTTTATATCTCAGTAATTACACTTTTATGTGAAAGGACTTAATGCTTTCTATTCCCAGCTACCACCTATTCCCTAAACTGTTGGTTCAAACACTGCTAAAATGTTCTATTTACCCAAGGCATTCATTGATAGGAACACAGTATATACAAACAGGTCATTAGTAGACAATGACTTCATAAATTGACAGTCAAATTCATGCCCCCCGTGACCCTAAAGTTGTATGATGTGTAATATGCATCTCTCACCCAAATCTAAAACTCAAATAAAAGGGTAGAATAAAATTTAACCCTTTGCATTCTTCACTCTTGTGTCTTATTTTAGACCCCTGGGATGTAGAACAGGTTCTGGCATTTAGTAGGTGATCAGCCAAGCTGGTTGAATAAATTACAAGGTAAACCAATAATATTTTTAAATGACTTTATTGTAACTACTGTGTTTTTAATAGGTGATTTTTTTTTCTTTACAAAAATATCTCAAATGTTTTACCACTTCCTGGCAATATGCTATCTAAAGACTCACTAAGCTGAAAGTGAAAAGTATTCAGATCTCTCCTGCACGGCTTCTCCTTAAGAGCCCTCCTCTGAACCATTCCTCTTTGGGTCATAATTGAAATTGTGTTCATGGACAGTCCTCTGGAACCTATTCCTCTTCTTTTTGTTCCTTATTATTTTCCTTTTCACACCCAGCAGGGATGTATATCAGACTTGCTCACTTTAAGGAATGCTTCCTAGGGCTTTGACTCGGCAAAGAGCCCTGTGATACAAATAAATGAGAATTACCAAATGCTAAAGCAAAATAGAGTCTTCCATGACAACGTCATATCTATTTAACCCCCCTTTAAAGATAAAGTTGTTGCTTTTGTTTACTTATTTGTATCTGGAAATGTGGTTTTGCATGACTGTTAGGAATTTGAATTTCCCCCAGTAGTCTTTATCTTTGGGGACTGACCTTGTATAAAAATTAATATAGGTGTTTAAAATATAAGTTTTGCCATCAAACTGATTTAGGTTTGCATCTGGCTCCTACATGCAAGCTATGTGACTTTTATACAATTCCCTACATCTCAGATTGTGCAGCAATGAAATGAGGGTACTAAGGGTGCTTACCTCATGAAGTACTTGGAAAGTTATGATAATGAATTTCTTTAATTGAAGTATAGTTGATTTACAGTGTTTCAGGTGTACAGCAAAGTGATTCAGTTATACACATATTTATTTATATGTAGACACAATTCTTTTTCAGATATTTTTCCATTATAGGTTATCACAAGATTTTGAATATATTTCCTTGTGCTATACAACAGGTCCTTATTGTTTATCTATTTTATGTATAGTAGTGTGTCTCTTTTAATCCCAGATTTGCCCCCCCTTTTCCCTTTTGTAACTGTAAGTTTGTTTTCTACGTCTGTGAGTCTGTTTCTGTTCTGTCAGTAAGTTCATGGATATGAGGTTATGATAATGAGTATTTACATGATTGTGCAAAATAAATTGTAGCCGTTTGTAACATGAGAGTGACTGTTAAACAATGAATTCTGAGCTGTCTTAAAAGAATGAGGCTGAGAAACTCAAGTTGTGGAGGTGGTCTAACCCTGTGAGTCACCTGTATCTGAAAAGGGAAGAGAAAGGGTATGTAGATGAACATGCACATCACGATGCCCACATCCTGGGTTCATGGTGAGCAGGAAATCCCCAACTAAACCTCACACTTGCAAAGCCTGAGTACTTTATTAAACACAATTTAGACAAAAAGTAGAAACATTTAAATATAAGGTTTGAGAAAACTGGTGAGAAAAAGAATTCATTCATGAAATGTAGCGTCTGTGAAACAAGGAATATAGTGACCTGCATGCAACGTGGTCTTCGGAGCTCCTGCAACCTGGATTAATATTCCAGATTGACACTTACAAGTCCATGGTCTTGGGCAAGCTATTTGACATCTCAATGCCCTGGATGTCACTTCCAGAGTATAGGGGTAGAATATGCCTATTCCACTGAAGTATTTGAAAGCAGCAAAAGTGTCTCCAAATAGAAGGAAAACTTGTATTTGGTAAAAGAGATTCATAGTTTATTTCCAAATAAAAATGAAATCACAACTAATTCCCAAAGTTTGAAAAAAACTTTGTGAGCAAAGTGTTTCTAAATACCTTCCCTAACTTTATTCTCACAAAACTCTTTGAATTGGCATAGTGGCTCTCAAGTGAGGGAAAGTTTACCCCACTAGGGACATCTGACAACTTCTAGAGAGATTTTTGGCTGTCACACCACAGGTTACTCCTAACATCTTGTGAGTAGAAGCCAGGGATGCTGCTAAATATCCTACAGTGAATAGGACAGCTCCCTACAACAAAGAATTATCCAGTCCAAATGTCAACATTACTGAGGTTAGAAGTACAGGAATCTTCTAAATAATGGTACATTTGCAGTAAAAATAAGTTGACCTCTTTTATTGTTATCTTTTTTTGTTAGGCTGTTATCAACCTAGCAGTGAAACATAATAATACTTATTTCTTTGGGTCACCTGTCTGAACTAATTCCATCACTTACGTGGGTTATTTTTTCTGATGGACTACTACTTGTCCATGAAGAATAACTAGAAAGGTAGATGATCTAAATTGTCATCATCATAGAATATTCATCATCAAGGGCTATAGGTTAGCATCCTTCAGAATATTAACTAATTATTAAAATAACTATTTTTGTACCTATTAAGTTTCAGAAACTATCCTCTTCATATATTTAATCCCAGCATCAATGTTTAAGCAGATCATGGCCAGAAAAAAAAAGAGTGATAGAGGGTCGGAAGATGAAAATTTCAAATGCTTTAATATGTAAAAGACTATTCTGTGAGTATTCTGGACAACCAGGCTACTATCTCCTGGAGTACTGCCTTGATGTGGGCATTTTTACGTCTTGTCTGGTCTGATGGGTATATCTTGTCCCTTCCTGTTTCTCTCAGTGTGTCATCTGTTTGAGTATGCCATCACTTCCCCAACATCTTTGTCAACTCTGTGTCTGTGAGGTGTTTTCTAACTTTGCCTGAAACTGAGGCTCACAGTTCACTTCCACCCTGCTTGTCCACGGTAGGAATGTAACTGGAACTTGCTGGACCCAGGCTCCAGCCCCTGAGGCTGGGCTGTAACCTCTTTTTAATATCCTCCACCTCATGACACGCTGCTTGCTCTCTAGACTGAGTCTGTACACCAAACTGTAGCACAGATGGTTATCGTAAGACTCATACACCTTCATTCTTTTTCTCAATTTTATTCAGTTGGAGAAATGTTGGAATGTTATAGAATCATGACATACAGGTGTTTCTGATTTGTGAGACGGCAGAGGGAAGTTACGAACTCTCTCAGGAGAGGCCGAGATGAAGAGGGGAAGAAGTGGCTCTCAGGGTGGATCATGGCAGAGGAAGTAGCACGTGTGCAAATGGACACAGCTTAAAAAAACAAAAAAGCACAAGCAGGTTGGCAAAATATTCAGTATGGTGAGAGGCAACAGGTGTGTCATCCAGTCCAGAAAAAAACAAGACTGGAAATAAAGGAAGGAGAACCAGTTCTGAATGGCCCCAGGAACTGGGTTTCATTCTGAAGGGGCAATCATGGCAACAGTTTTTAAAGGAGAGTTCATGGCATGAGATAGCATTTTAGAAAAATCTGTGTGATATTTATTTGAAGAAGGATGGATTAAGGAGGGTAAAAGTAGTTGCCGAAAGACTAGTTAGTAAGAGAAAAACAAAAAGAAAAATGTGAAGTTTTAGTAGAGGGTTCACAGCAGGAAAAAAAAAGAAATTTAAAATAAATAGGAGATACATTAATTTAAAATAAATAAATCATTGAATATTCCTACTTTCTTAGTGCATCTGAGGAGTTGAACTTGGCCTTAGATTTTTTTTTTAATTTTAGTAATATCTCTTGATGTTGTTATCAAATCTCTAACCACATTCCCCAAATATTCTGCCTTTGTTTTAAAACCATGAACAGACCTTACTCACAAAGATACCTGAGACTCGCCAGGCCTACTCTTCACAGATGGTCAGTGATACTAGGGGTACCATAGAAAGGAGAAAATATGATGATGAATCTGTATTTTTGGCAAAGAAAGACAACATTGATTAAATTCTTGCAGTTAAACAGAATATTAACAAAGAGTCTATGGCTCGTTCGGAGAGGACAGAATTAATTCACGCAGGAGAGGGTAGCTATAGGCAAGATTCCATGGACAAAGAGAGAGACAAAACGCAGATTATGGTTTTAAAAAATTAACTAGCGAATGAGATGTTAACCTCCAACTGGGGAAGTAATTGTATTATAATGGTGATGGGAAAACTATCAACCAAAGAAATGAGCCTGAACCGAAACGCTTCTAAATGGCAAGTAACTTTGGTTACCGTTTTGGTTTGTGTGTGCTTCATTTTGTACATTGCTCTAAAAATCTCAGCAGAGACTAGAAATTCTGCAGGATTTTGGCTTTGACACCTCATAAAGCTTTGTCTCCAAACAACTCACTTACATAAGCTCAAACCAGGATTCTACCAGAAGCACAATTCCTGCCTTCCATGGTGGTTTCAAACCTGAGTACCCTGCTTGATGGGTTCAAAGATCAACACAGATAACTTTGAAAGAAATACCTTGTGTGTTGTCTGGCACATTGCCGGTTTGTTCAAAGTCTGACTCTTTTCCCACCAATCTGAGCTAGTGCAAGATTACCTTCAGTAATGAATCCGAGCGGCATAGGGAAACCTTGGACACTAAGTCAGTTGTGGAAACTTGTGGGCTCTGAAGCTCAGTGACTCCACAGCAGTAGTGATAAGAAATAAGAAGAGACAGAACTCCATCTCACAGGTTTTTGTCATGACCAAGGTACAGGAAAAACTGAGTGACAGGGCTGCCTGGAAAACATGCCTATGAGTAGGAAAGCTTCCCAGGTCTTTAGAGGCAGGGTGATATACTGAAACTTCAAATTACATTTTGAGTATAAATGTATTTATATGTTCTTTCTTAATACACGAAGGCAGCTATGTCCTTGTGTCCTCTTGCCCAACAGGATTTATGTAGAAGACACTTTCAAACAAGACTATATTTCTCACTTAAGGTTTTATTTTGAGAAAATTATGCTGCTGTATCTCATGCAGTAAAGTAAAAGAGGTAACTTGTTTTGGGGTTTTTTTTTTTTACTTTATTTTTAATTTTTAAATTTTCAAAAAATTTTCAGTATTTCTTTCTATTATTATTTTTTTTAATAGAAGTATAGTTGACATGCAATATTATGTTAGTTTCAGGTGTACAACATAGTGATCTGACAATCAGATGCATTATAAAATGATCACCATGACAAGTCCAGTAACCATCTGTCACCGTACAAAACTACTGCAGTATCATTGACTATATTCCTGATGCTATGAGTTACATCCCCACAACCTATTTATTTTATAACTGTTTGTATCTCTTAATCCCCTTTATGTATAAATGGACTTTATCTTTTGAGTGGCTTTAGGTTCACAGCAAAATTGAATGTACAATTTCCATTAGGTCCTGGCCCTACACAGGCATAACCTCCTCAACTGCCAGCATCCTGCATCATAACAGTACATTAGTTACAATCAATGAACCAACAGTGATATGTCATTATTGTTTTTTAAAAAAAAAATTAGAATTTTTATTAACTATTTCCTTTGTATTAACTATAGCTCTATGAATTTTAACATATGCCCACGGATTCTTGTAATCACCATCAAAATCCAGATATAAGATAGTTCCCAAAGAACCCCTTATGCTACCCCTTTATAGCCACAGCCTCCCCTCATCCCCTACCTCCCGACATCCACTGATTTGTTCTCTCCCACTATAGTTTTGTCTTTTCAAGAGTGTCACATAGATGGAGTCATAAGTATGGAACCTTTTGAGACTGGCATTTTTCACTCATCATAATGCCTTTGAGATTCATATAAGTTTTTGTGTTCCATTTTCATTTGTTCCATTTTATTGCAGAGTGCTATTCCATTGTATATGCATGCCACGGTTTATCTGTTCTTCCATCACAGAACATTTGAGTTGTTTCCAGATTTGGGCAATTGTGAATAGAGCTACTATAAGCATGGGTTTACAAGTTTCTGTGTGAATGTGTTTTTTCCTCTCTATGGTAAATACTCTGGAGTAAATCTGCTAGGTCATACAGTAAGTGTATATTTAACTTTCTAAGAAACTGCTAACTATTTTCCACAGTGGCTATCCTATTTTGCATTCCTGACAGCCACAAATAAGAATTCCAGTTGCTCTACACCCTCACTAGGACTTAGTATTTTCAGATTTTTCTTGGTTTGCTTGTATATGTGCAGTCAAATTATAACAATTCTACCTAGTAAAACTGAAAGCTGAAAAATGAAGAAGTGTTCCTTCCTGAGGTGTCTATTCAATTTTTTATCTATCTTTATTTTGTCTTCTTGGTGAATTGATGCATTTGTCCTTCTATAATGTCCCTCTCTATCTCTCCAACCATTCTCTGACTTTTGATTGGAGTATTAGACCATTTGCATTTGATTATTAATATGTTTAGATTTAGGTTTACTGCTTTATTATTGTTTTTATCTGTTAACTACTGTTTTTCATCTGTTAACTACTGTTTTTCTTTTCTTGTCTTCTTTTGGGTTTCTCCTTGTTCATGATAGGGATAGTAGTTTGGGGTTCAGCAAACTGAGAGGACTCACGACCTCCCACTTACCTCTAGGAAAGTAAAGATTTTAGAGAGGGATGGTTTTGGGTGCATTTTGAGAGGCTGAATTTTAGGTCACTGGACTTACGAAATCCATGTGATTCCTGTTATTTAAGTTAGCAAAATCTGAGGAAACCTCCACCGTCAGAAAATATGCTTTCTTATATTACGAGCATATATCAGTAGTGACTGGTGTGGACTAGGGACTGAGATATTTCCTGAATATTCTGTTTAAGACTTGCTGACCCTTCAAATGACCCAGGAAGACACAACAATGACTGGGACTTAATTTTCTGCCAACCAGACACATTTCTGGCACAACTGAGTATAGGTTAAAATCCATATCCACTATCCTTGCCTGGTAAAAAGAAAAAATGGATATGACCAAAGCTTTTAATGAGAATTGTGTTGTTTTGTCTCTTATTTGCCTAGATATAATCATTCAGGCAATATAGTATATCCTTGGAATGTGACTATTTGTTAAGGGACAGTATTGTTCTTTAAAAGTGGTAGGCATGAATATGACATTTCCATGCTTTTATAGTATTTACCAACTGAGAAACATATATTCATCCACTGTATTGTTTTATTATCACATGCAACAGGAAGTTCTGACCATCTAAAATGAGCTTAGGAAAAAGTGAAGTCATGGCTCACAGTCAGGGGAAATTTAAGACTTGACTGCTTCATTTGACTGTCCTTTGTGATTGGGTTACTGCATTCTGTTGATTCTTTTTTTTTTTTTTTTTCAGTTTTCAGTTTTATTAAGTAGAATTGTTACAATTTGACTGCATGTAAATACATATATAGAATATATTGAACACATTTTTTATTTTACATAAATGTACCGATCATTGTTTCTAAGAACAGTTTAGAGCTTTAGCTTTTAAGCTTACATAGTTATCAAAAGAATAAAGCCAACCACAAAATAAGAATCAACAGAATGCAGTAATCCAATCATAAAGGGCAGTCAAATGTGCTTACACATATTCAAGAAATTAATCTTCTGAGTTATAAATAATAAGTAGTTCATTTGTGTCTTTTTTTTTTTTTTTTTTTAGATTCCACATATAAGTGGTATCATATGGCATTTTTCTTTCTCTTTCTGGCCCACTTCACTTAGAATGACAATCCCTAGGTCCATCCATGTTGCTGCAAATGGCATTATTTTATTCTTTTTTTTTATGGCTGAATAGTATTTAATTGTGTATATATACCACATCTTCTTTATCCAGTCATCTGTCAATGGACATTTAGGTTGTTTCAATGTCTTGGCTGTTGTAAATAGTGCTACTGTGAACATTGGGGTGCGTGTGTCCTTCTGAATTTTATTTTTCTCTGGGTGTATGCCCAGGAGTGGGATTGCTAGATCACAAGTCTATTTTTAGTGTTTTAAGGAACCTCCATACTGTCCTCCATAGTGGCTGCACCAATTTACACTCCCGCCAACATTGTAGGAGGTTTCCATTTTCTCCACACCCTCTCCAGCATCTGTCGTTTGTAGACATTTTAATGATGGCCATTCTGGCTGGTGTGAGGTGATACCTCATTGTAGTTTTGATCTGCATTTCTCAGACAATTAGCGATGATGCTGAGCATTTTTTCATGTGCCTGTTGGCCGTTTGTATGTCTTCACTGGAGAAGTCTTCTGCCCATTTTGGACTGGGTTGCTTATTTTTTTGCTATTAAGGTGTATGGGCTGTTTCTATATTTTTGAAGTTAGTCTTTTGTCGGTCGCATCATTTTCAAATATTTTATCCCACTCTGTACGTTGTCTTTTTGTTTTGTTGTTGGTATACTTAGCTGTGCAAAAGCTTTTGAGTTTAATTAGATCCCATTTGTTTATTTTTGTTTTTATTTCCATTACTCCAGGAGCTGGTACAAAAAATATATTGCTGTGATTTATGTCCAAGAGTGTCCTGCCTATGTTTTCTTCTAGGAGTTTTATAGTATCTGGTCTTACATTTAAGTCTTTAATCCATTTTGAGTTTATTTTTGTATATGGTGTTAGAGAATGTTGTAATGATTCTTAAAAATAAAGAAAAAAGACTTGACTGTGCTTAACATACTAGTGCTTTAGGTGGAACTAACGAGGTCATAGCTCTTTGCTTCCCCGTTTCTTGATGCTCTTTTTCTCTGTGGTGCCTCATTCTCAAACATACTTCCCTCCTCTTGGGAAGAATTACAGTCGATGGCAGCTTTAGCATCACATGGTACTTGAAATGGTACCTAATAAAAAAAGAGAGCATTTCCCAAAAGGTACTAAGAAGACTCAAATTAACCTGCATTAGCTCAGATCACTATCTCTGGAATTAGAGGAAAGTGAATGAAAAAGGCATGTTTCCCCAATGAAAGAAATGCTTGTCATCAACTAGTAAAAATAAAATACTTTACAGCTTTATTCTAAAGATTTGAGGGCATCATGGCCATGGTCATGAATAATCCTATACACATTTCTAAGAGAAGTCCCACCTATATGTAATAATATCACCAAAGAAAGGAGCTTAGATTATTTCCCAATAATGTGCCCAAATGATTACTACTTCCAGGGATTACAATTCTATTATTTTCTTCAATTTCATGATACGGCCAAAACTATCCTTACCATGTAAGCTCTATGTTCTGTTCCAACATCCTAAACTATAAGATACATCTGCACTTAGTGATAAGCACCCGTAGTCCTATTTCAAAGTTATTGCTCTGCCTTGTTTATCTGACATTTTTTAAAACAATCTGAACCAGAGAAATTTACTTAGGAACATGATTATACTGAAAATCAGATCAGAGCAGTAGCACCGATTCACCAGGTGCTATAAATTACTCCCAGAAGAACTATCTTTCAAATGTGAGTTTGTATTACAAGGGGCAGTAGTGAATCATATGTGAATGGCAAAGGGCAGTGATTTTTTTTTTTTAACATGTGAGGGGTGGACTGGATTAATGCATTGTACTTGTGAAGACCAAGGCTATTGCTTACCAGACCAATGGTATGGTCATGTGATGTTCTTTATTTTGTAGTTAATATATAAGCTTTTATATGGGATGTGTAAAATATTCAGAAACTGAGCTTTTTTTATATGATACTAGTTGGTTATGTAAAAAAACCGGTGCTTACTTACACACATCCTATGGAACATGGGGCAAGCACACACACACACACACACACACACACACACACACACACACACACACACACATATGCAATTCTAACCAGAAGAGAGTGAGAATATAGGGGGAAAAAGGCATCTAATAAGTGAATTGTTTAAACTCTATATAAAGTCAAGGGGATAAAAGAAAACAAATGACCTTTCCTATTATGAAATAGAGGCATAAAGGTAATTAATGGTCAGTTGTCAAATATTATCTTACTATCAACACAATATGTATAAAATACACTTATAAACTAAGAAATTAACCTCTGATCCCAAAAGTACGGCCAGTAGAGAAGCTGGAGGGGAGGCATAGATCAAAGCTGATGATAGTTGTCCATATGACAAAGTGTCACTTTTATTTGGCATTATTTTACGATTTTAAAGTTTAGCTTATAATATTTGACTCATGCATTAAGCTATGTATTCACTTTTGTTTATTTCTGAATATTTAAGCACCTCTTACCAGCCAGGAGCTGTACTCATGGTAGAAAATCAACAAGCCAGGAGCTGTACTCATGGTAGAAAATCAACAGAGAATCAACCAAAACAAGAGAGCCTTTCCCTCATGGGACTTACTACACAGTGCACACATTATCTCTGCTATTTTATTTTATTTTATTTTATTTGTTGGGAGGGTTAGGTTTTTATTTTTTTTTTATTTTAATGGAAGTGCTGGGAATTGAACCTAGGACCTTGTGCGTGCTAAGCATGTGCTCTGCCACTGAGCTATACCCTCCCCACTGTCTCTGCAATTTTAAAGAATACTGTGTGTTTTGTTTTTGTAGCAAAAGGAGGTGAAGGTTTCAGAACCTATCCTTAATATGTGTTACTCATTCTATACCTGAAGCCAGTGGAACATGAAGTCTCCTAACTAGTGACTATTAATTATCTAATGTCAATTAATGGGTTTTGATATATTATTCTGGGGAAGCATTCAAACATCTCCCCAAAGCTTCTCATATGCCTTAAACCTCTGGTGAAAGGACGGCTGCATCATATTCTTGCCTGGTGCTCGTTCACTACTGACTGCATCTGCTGTGCCCTGAGCGTCCCAGCCTGCACACTGTTATTGCACTTGCTTTTTTCTATTGTATCAATGTTTGAATATATTTCTAAACCTCTTGTGCTTTGTTAAATTCCACAAGGAAACAAGTTAGTTCTAACTTGAGTAGAAAGCCTACTGATATATATATCAATATATCTTTAAAATATGTATCACTATAAATAGTAGTGTATCTTTTCTCTCTCTTCTATTTATGTGTGTTTATGAAGAAAGAAAGAGACTTGTGTTTTCACCAGATGCTTTACATGTAGCAGTTAATTTTCGTCTACTTATATCCGCAAAGCCAGTAAGTTTTGTACTGTTTCTTTGAGCATGAAATGGCTTTCAAAATTTTGCCCAGGTCCACTTGGCTGGAGAGTCATGGAGTGGGAATTGAACTGCAGCTCTGACTTAGCATGACGGGCTGTGATTTTCCTGCTGTACCACTCTGAGACATTTTGAATAAAGCAATTTAAGTGGAAAGATTTACCATAAGCCCTAGGAACTAGACACCCATATGACAAACATTATGTCCCAGAGTAGACCAATCCCTGCTCATGCTGCGCCTCTGTTGGTCGAGATTCTATTTTTTTTTTTCTGCTGAGATATGACATAAGCATATGATATTTTCTCTTCTTCACCAATAACCTTAGACTGTTATGTTGAAGTGTGATATTTATGTAAGACAGTGTATCTGTCAGACATCTACAGATTGATAAATCTTCATAAACTTAACACACTTGTGTATCCAACACCCAGTCCAAGGAACAAAACATTACTAGTCCTCTGTAAAACTTCCCCAAGCTCTCATCTATCACTTTCGCCACCCCCCAGAGCAAGCATTTTCTGACTTCTGTCACGATACATTAGCTTTGCCAGCTTTGGTACTTCATGTAATTGGAATCATATAGTGTCTGGCCTTTTTTGCTTATCACTATATTTCCAATAATTATTCATTCTGTCATGCAGTTGTACAATATTTTTACTCATTGTTGTGTTGTATTCAATTAAACATATATATCAGTTTATTTATCTGGTACTAAAATGATGAACATTTTGATAATTTCCAACTTTTAGCTATTGTGAGAAGTTGTTAAAAGCATTCTAGAACATACTTTTAAATAAATATATCTTCACATTTTCACTGGGTGTACACCAAGGAGTGGAATTGCTATATCACAAAGTGAGCTATGTTAAATTTTAGTAGATACTGTAAATAACTTTCTTTAGAATTGATCTGTGTTGTGTAAAGACTGGACATATTTTCCAGTCCTTCCTGCTTTGAATGTAATGCCTTTTTTTCCCTAACATACTGCCTTTTCAGTAGTATGCAATTCATTTCCTGCTTGGCCAAGTTCATAGTTTTAGGCTTTTAGAAAGATTTCATTCTCATTTCATCCCACACCATTGAGTATCCTGCTGTACTGCTTTGGTTTTATGTGTGCATAAAGAAAGTGTCCTCTCTCCCAACAATAGAATGTGTATGGAAGGCATTATATGTCTGAACAAGAAGAATATAACTACAAAAAATTTGTTTTTTTGAATTACACTTGTTTGGTTTTAAAATAATATCCATTTATTTCCCAGAATACCTTGCATATTTATTCTTTGCTGGTAGGCAGCGACTAAGCCTCAGAGGGAGTACAGCTTGCTAGGTAAACTGCAAAATTGCATACTGGGTTGTGTCCCTACTGACTGGGAAAAACTCTGTAAATATCAGCTACTTGAGTCATCCTGCAGTTGAACTTGAAAAAGGTGCTTGAAAACATGCAGTGAGGGGCAGCTGGTTGAAAGTCACCTTTCATCATGTTCAAGGAAAGGCTATATCACGGCAGGCAGGTAAAAGCATTGCAGAGTAAATTTTAAACCAGTAAATTGCAAATATGCCGTATATTGTACCTCACAGCCCTTCTAATCCCTATTTCCTTCTACTCATATCCTAAGAAGTGAAAGCAAATACAATTATATAGCAATATTAATTATAAAGTAAGTAAACTTGGCCAATTAATACAAAGCTACACTTTACCTTATAAATAGACTAACGTTTCTTATTCAATTAAATGCATTTTTGAGGAAGTTGGAGACTAATGACATCTATTCTGTGCCCTCCCATAATTTATAATCTAGCTCTGGTAAGTCAGAATTCTAGTGTCTGTGTAACAGGGACTGCTCAAATTAAAGATGGGACAAAATAGATGTTAGAGGTTAAAATAATGTGTTGTAAGTGAGACATTCTTTCCATATAATTTCCAAAACCTTTTATTTGAAAGTGCTAAAAAAAAAAAAAAACACTTTTGTGTTCAATGAACAATGCCATTTAATTCGAGAGGCATTACATGGATACTTTGGGTTCTTATGTCAACTATTTGGGTTCTAAGTACAGTTCCTTTCATTGATTCACCCCTGTAATCTCAGTTTCCTCATCTGTAAACTGGGGATATAATAACCTGTCTATTAGATGACTGTATTAAATAAGGTAATACATGTAGGCAGTTCAGCATTGTTGTCTTGTGTATACTATTACCAAAGCTATTAGCAACAAGAGCAACGATGATAATAATGACTGTCAAAGTATGGGGATATGCAGGTGAGGGCTTTTTTTTTTTGAGAAGTGGGGCCTGGCACAGAGTAAGTGCTATAGAAGAGTGTGGCGTATTGTTTGTAGTATTTGTTTTGATGTTTTGTCATCATTATTATTTCTGTTACAATTTTTGAAGCACAGAAACTACAGCTGGTAAAAGGAAACTCTTTCTTAGGCCTTGGGGATTGTCTTCCTCTGTAGGAGGGAGCCAGGGAAACAGCATTCATAGCCTGAAGTTTTACACTATTCCTTCTTTCCGTAACTAGGACTCTGGCAATTAGGCCATTGGGATGACTTTGATCCGAGTTATGTTCCTTTTTCTCACCACTGTTGTCTAGAATACTCATTAATCAAGGGCCCTCATAGTCAAAATATAATAATAATAGGGTTTGAGCCACTTTCATGAGCTGAATTTAATACAAGGTATTTTACATTAAATATTCCAACTCTCAACATAAACTTCCAATATTGGCATTATCTTCAGTTCTCAGATAAGAAGTCTGAGGTTCACAAAGATTCATCAGACACTTGAGATTAATCTACATTGGTGCATATATTAATGATTTGTTTACTGAGTATTATTCCATTCGATGTACTGGAGTCAGTTTATCTATCCACCAGTTGACATTTGGGTTGATTCCAGCTTTTTGGGAATTATGAGTAATTGCTGTAAAAATTCAAATACAGGTTTTTGTGTGAACATGAGTTTTCATTTTTCTTGATTATGCATTTTAATAAGTGAAAGAAGCCAAACTCAAAGGGCTACATGTGATTTAATTTAAGTGACATTTTGGAAAAGGAAAATCTGCGGAGATGGATGGAAAGCAGATCACTGGTTGCCGGGGTGTGGGAGCAGCACTGACTACAGAGGAGGAAGCACTTTATTTTGGGGTAGTGGGGCTTTCATACATCTTGATTGGATTGTGGTAGACGGTAAACCACGTTAGGTATTTCTCAGAACTCATAGATCTGAACACCCAAAAGAGTGAATTTTACTGTATATAAATTTAAAAATCATTGAATAAATAAATAAAAACTTTGCCAAAAGACACACCAATAGGAAATGGCAGAGGCAGAAAGCAAACTCAGGCTGATCTGCCATTGTAACCCATGCTCATTCTGCTGCTAATACAGTCCTGTCAAAGGTATGTTGCCTTATCAGGAACTATTAGCAAATGACTTATTACTAGAAGGTTTGTCTATACGTGTTATAACTTCTAAAGGGGAATATATTGTCTTATACATCATCAGGTAGAATTTGTCTTAATGAAAACACTGTATCCCTATTCCCATTGGATAAGTCCAGTTTAATGGGCATCTGCAGAGCTACTTGTTTTCAGTAGGGAATTGAATAGGTTAATGCTTTGGATTGGTTAGATTTTTTGTTTTTTAGAATCAGAACTTTTTTAACATTTAAAAATATTAATCGAATCTATTCCAGTATTCCCATCTGTTCCCTAAATCAGAGTCGCTTTAAGATAGCAATCATGACTTTAATTCTATAATGCGTTTTTCTTCAGGAATACAGGTTGATGCATGTACCATCTCTTCTTGTCATCAATTAATCAGTCAGCATGCGTGGGCACTTAAAATAATAGTGATGCGCAGTCCCATTAATACTCAAAAAGTTAATGGTCCTTCCATCAAGTGCTGTTTAATCAGGAAATTATTACCTCCTAATTGATAACTATTGTTATAATTCCTTAGAGACTTCCTGACATTATCAGGTTGAAATCCCTCTGTGATATTGAACAGCAATTTAGAAATCTAAATGATAAAAACATGGAATCAGAATGTAGCAATATTTTCTATCAAAAATTATTTAGCAGATGAACATGCAGATTATTCCAGGCTCACATCGCTTACTTGGATATTTAGAACCACTTAGAAATTCAGTACTTACAAATTATCTATAAATACATTAAACTCTCAAAAGAACTTGCAATATTAATTGTTGACTGGGTATTTCATTGGGCAGACTAATTATTCAGACAGAATAATGTGTGTCCTTGTTTGCTGTATTTCCCCAGGAGGTAAAATAATAAATTCCAAACCTTTAAGTCACCAAATTTATTTATTTCCTATAATAAGTACTTTTTTTGCTTCTGCAGTGAACCCAAATGAACTCTGAAAAAATAAAGTGCATTGCAATTCACTGTTTTAAACGAGAGAAAATTCTTTTCTAACTAGAGTTTTAATACTATGGTTCAAAGATATTGAAAGGGTCTTTTTAATCAATGACTTATGTTTAGATGCCAAAGTATTGGAGCATGAACATGCCAGAATGAGTTTTAAAATGTGCTCATCTTTTGAAGATCTGCTGTAAAAAATATTATGAGTTTGTAATCAAGTCATTTATTTATTCTTTCTAAAGATGTTAACTGAGCATACTGTATGCAGGATACATTAAAGTGAGTCAAGATTCACTGAGACAATACAGGATAGAAGATGCCAGAAGAGATCTCCAAATACCTGGGTCTCAAAGATAGTTAACGTCCAAATCAAGAGTAGAACACATTTTTTTCAGCACTTTCCCAAGAATTTTCCCATAGTACCTTGCTGCCACAAATGGATTAAATTACTTTCTTTCATTAAGTGGCAGGTTTCATTAGATTTTAATGTATCTACTGATAATTTGTTAAGTACTGTATTTTCGAGCAGTTTTAAATATCCAAGCAGGCAGTATCAGGCTGGTCCATACTAGGGAACCATTAAATCCAAGGGGAAGGGGTTGACTATTTGAAAGGAACACAGTTTACAAAAGACCTCCAGAAGGGCACTCCCATGCTGTCTGGCAACTTAGGCAGTGTTGTGCTGTGGAAAGTGATAAGGCATTTGAATCAGGCAAATCCTGAATTTGAATCCAAGCAGTGGGATTTTATAGATCTGTGACTTGGAGCAAATTATTTAATGCATATGCTTCTGTTTTTTCATCTGTGAAATGGGATGGACACTGTAAGAGTTCAGAAAATGTTGGCTATTTTTACATATTAGCCACTATTAAAAGCACCTGATATGCAATTTCTTCATCTGCCTCTGAGGTAGATGCTATTACTGCCTTCTTGCCTTTCTGTTGCATTTTTACTTTATTGACCTTGCTATCTTTTTTACCTCACACATTTTTGTTGTCCTTGCTGTTGTCATTCTTCAAGCTGGGACTTAGTGACATCTCAAGATGATGTAAGTGATGGTGGTAAAACTGGAACCTGGCTAGACTGAAGCCACAGTGTGTGCTGTAGACCACCGTCCTGCACTGCAGAGCAGAGAGTAAATGGGGTAATGGATGTGACCACCAAGTACCACTCTGGCATGGAGTAGACATGCACTCAGTTGCATGATACAATTAACAATGAAGGTAATAAGCTGTGTGAGGGATGGATAAGAAAGTTTAAAAAAAAGAAAGGTTTTAGAAAGAGTCATTTTGGTGTAACACTGGCCTGAATGGTCAGGGCCACAATGGATCCCTCTTGTCGTCCATGTTAGTGGTTCTCAGCTGAGATCAATTTTGCCTTCCCTTCCCGGGGACATTTGGCAATGTCCAGAGATACTTTTGACTGTCATAAAACCAAAGGGGGATGCTATTAATCTCTAATGGGCAGAGGCCCAGGATATTGTAAATCATCCTACAATGCATATGCATCCACCCTCATGGCAAAAAAAACTGCCCAGTCCGAAATATCAGTAGTGCCGTTGTTGAGAAACTCCTATCTGTGTCATCTTACAATTTTAATTTGTCATGCTAGGTTAGACGTTGGCCCTGTTAAAAGGGATTTTTAACAACATCTCAAAATTTTAACAATGCAGAAATCCATTAGGGTTTCTGATTTTAGAGATTTGAGTTCATCCTAGAAATCTACATTTTCAACAACTCTCACCTTCAGGTAATTCTGATGTAGGTGGTTTTACAGGCCCTGTTGTAGACAGAAAACCTCCAGCTATAACTCTGCTTTATCTGATACTGTGGGATAGGAAGTGCAGAGGTTCAAGTCAACTTCACAGTAGCTCTTGCCATGAACATTTACTCTGTCTATGTCTTATCACTCCTCTTATTCTCAGCTGGCTTCCACGTTAGACTAGCGCCCTGTAGTTGAGGAGCAGAGACACATTATAGGCAAGAAAGTGTGAGCTACGGTCTGACAAGGAGGTGCTAATAACTCTGCTGAAACTCAGAATTATTCCCTTCTCCCTCTGCTCAATGGAGAGGGGCAGGAGTGGAAACAGGTGTTAAAAGAATTCAGTGTGAAGCCAGAGTCTGTAGGAAAGCCAAGACAATTTGTGCTTGGGAAAGAAGGGGCAGCAACTGGCACAGTGAAAAGAATATGGAGTTAGAATTGTGAAGAGTTATATGAAGTGGCAAGTTTAGAGAAGGATTCCAGTTCCGTACCTTGAATAGCATTCGGCAGGTTTCTTAAACTCCGTAAGGCAGTCGTCCTCTATGCTGGCTGTAAGTTGGAATCCCCTGGGAAGCTTTAAAATAAATACCAGTATCTGGGCCCCAACACAGACCCATTAAATCTTGATCTCTGGGGATGGCTGCAGAGTATCAATATATATACTTTTTAAGATCCCATATGGTAATTTTAATGTGCAGGCTGTGAGAACCACTGCTTTAAATGTTATTTCTGTTCTTATGGGGAAACAGCTCAACACTTAGACAATGCATGTACAGATTTCAGCATGAGACCTGGGGCGTGGTAAGCTTACCAGATACGAGCTGTTGTCGCCATTAGTGTTGCTGCTGCTGTTAATGTTATTGTTATCCTAGTGCTGTTTCTTGCCTTAACATCTCGAGTGCCTTCTTCATGTCTGTTTCCTCATCTGTAAAATGGGAATGGTAAGAGTTACAACCTAAAGTTGCTATAAAAACAATGTGACACATTATGACATTATGAAGGTTTTTTGATATACAATTCTCATCAATATTAGTTTTTTTCCTAGAAAACTCTGCATTAACGCTCATTAAAAGCGAATTTGAAAGTCTCCCTAATAAAGATGATATTCTGGTGCCAACTTCTCAATGACATTCTATTAAAGTAACAGGAACTATTTTATAAAATAAACTGTTACTATTATGATTACTATTATTATTATTATCTGTACAAGAAACTGTGTGTTTGTGTTTATCTTACTTATAATCCCAAACAATCTTATGAGATATTATGTTGCCATTTAATAGATGAAGAGAATTGTTCACACAATAAGTAGCAGGAGCAGAATTTAAACATGGGACCTTCATGCTAAATTGTTACCATCACCAGTATCTTAGTACTAAGGAGAATAATGGCCTATAAGACAGGCTTGGGCAGGCAACTAAATGCATTATCATCCTCCTAAAATGGCTTGGTTTAGAGGCAGGCAGTCCCACCGACTGAGATGGAGTTCTGGGGGTTTGACTGAAGCATCCCTTCCTGGTGTCCGGGGTGCACATGGGCATCAGGAAATGGCTGGGAACAATGCACTGAGGTCTCAGCGAGCATAGGATCTAAACAAAAGCAGATCATCTGGAGAAATTCCCATGGCTTTGTGCAGGTCCATTTGGCAACCTTATGTTGCTGACAGGGCTGCATATGCCAAATTGGACTAATGAAATAGGAAAAAAAACAGATGATAGAATTTAGCCAGCTTTATTTTTCTCAAACATGACATGTCTGCTTTTTGTATGTCATAGTCACTGGCGTGGCCCTTAGTTAATGGGTTATATCAGATTCAGAAAAATTCTGAGTCTTATCTAAGACCTATCAGTGAGCTGGCACTCCAGAAACCCAGCGTGACCTTCTTTTCACTCTGACGAGTGAGGTCCCAGCTCTTTCAGTCTTACCCTTGCACTTAACTATAAAATGTTATGTTTGACAGCTGGACAATATGCTATGCATTATATCCATTACTAATACTAACTTTATTTTAACTTGGTTGGGATGGGAGTGGGTATCCCTACTGCTCTTTTTAAAAGGAAATCACAGTCTTGGCTGTCAAATATTCAGAGTATGGTCACCCAGATCCATAGAGATTTAAGAAAAATTGAGAATAGATAGCAGACTTCTAACACTGTAATATTGCTGGGGTCTAGAATATTACTATCATATATATAATACCTCTTTCATCAAAAAGTGCTTTGATCCTTGAAATTACTCTTGGAGACCATAATCCCCATTTTGCAGATGAAGAAAATTGAGGTTCCAAGAGGCTAAGTGACTTATTTGAGGTTATTGAACTTAATTACAGGAAAGATAAAGTAGAAACAGTAGTGTTTACTTTGTGCCTGGGAGCTTATCATGAAATCATATCAGCGAGTGATAAATAGCAACCGTTTCTCTGTTACATAACAAGGTTTTGTGCATTATCTGATAAAATGCTAAGTACTGATAGCCAAATTTTTTTTCTATTTAGCAGGAAGGCTAGGGAGGTTGCCTAGTTATATGTATATCAATTATTCATGAATTCTTGCTTTTCTTCAAAAGGAAGGATGGCACATTAGCCAGAATAAATAACAGCATGGTACCCAAAGGTGAGAAAGAGATGTTAAGATATGATTGCTGCTATTTTGGAATTTTTCTATCTGTTCCCATGTTTTACCTGCCCTTCATTGGTGCACAGATGCTTGCATTTTTAATCTTCTATCTTTTGAAAATGTTAGAATGCAATAGCTATTTTTAAACTGCCATAAGCAGTCCTTTAAAAATATATATCAAATCTGATTCTTTCATCTCTCAGACTAGTCCCAAGAAGCAGTTACATGCTTAATGGTGTCGATTTGCAAGGATGATAAATGGGCCCATCTGTCCAGACCAATTGGTTCACAGAATTAAAGAGGGGAGTAGGAAAAATAGAGGGAACACAGGAGGCAATTGTTTCTGCTCTTCCAACTTGGCAGACATTTTCAAGAGGAGCCTTTACTGCAACACAATCTGACCCCTATTAAGTGTATGATGAATGTTCCATCCTTTGTGTGAGCACCACAGCGCCGACTCCAGCATCTGAGAGAGCTTTCAGAGTACTTTAGGTGTGTTATCTCTCTCAGCCCTCACAGTAAACTTCCAAGGCTGTTGGTGTTACTGTCCCCAGTTTACAAAGGCATTTTGTACTTGAAGTCCAGCAGAGTCGGTAGCCTCCACCATTTCTAATATAAGTGGACTTTGACCCTCAGCAGACATCAACGGCTTACGTGCTTCATGTTAGTATTTTCCACTTATTTTATTTTACTTTTTGATCTTGTTCTTAATTTTTATTTCTCCCACATAGCTTCCTGAAGATACGTGCCTTAGGTGTGTTGGAGGATCATACCTTGTTTCAAAGATATTTTGAAAAGACAGAAGCTTTTGAAGATGAGTCTTTTGTGAGTCTGTCCACCATAAAATACTCCTTGAACGTTCTTTACATGCTAATCACTATGTTAAAGTGTGGTAAAAACTGACCAGGTACAGTTTCCAATGCCCCACTTTTAGCAATCATCTGTGTGTAAAACATGGTAATTTAAGGAAGTCATTTATTTATTTAGTCCACAAACTTTTAATGAGCACTTCATAGGTGAAAGTTATAAGCCTAGACTCATTGGTTATACAGGGTAATCAGGTATATTTCCTTCCCCCTGAGGAGCTGGAAATATATTTTATAGTGTGTGTGTTGAGACAGGGATTGAGATGTTCATAGGTGAAACATTATATTGTGCTATTGTTTTTGGGTACTTGGACCCAATTCCTACATGTGTGTGGGTGGAGCTTCCACACACACCATCAAGCAGTTCTTACTCATCAACAAGGTGTCTGAGAATTGAACTCAATCTGATCCCTCCCCACTTTAAATGCCAGTCACAAGCTCAGGCTGTTACCTGTACTTCTGACCCACTGGCTATAAATCAGAGGTTTCCGCAGCTTCCTCCTCAGGTTCAAATGATGTGTTCCAGTGGCTAACAGAACTCAGAGAAACATTTTACTTACTGGATTACAGGTTTATTATAAAAGGGTATAACCCAAGAATAGCCAGAAGGAAGACAAGTATAAGGCAAGGTGTGGGAAAAGGTCAGGGGCTTCCATGCCCCCTCTGGGCGCACCACTCTCCCCACATCTCCATGTGTTTATTCAGTGCAGAAGTTTTCTGAATCCATCCTTTTGGATTTTTATGGAGGCTTCATTACATAGGCATGATTGATTAAATCATTGGCCACTGATGATTGAACTCAAACTCAAGCCCCTCTCCCCTCCCCAGAGATTGGGGGATAGGACTGAAAGTTCCAACCCTCTAATCACACAGTTAGCTCCACTGATGACCAACCCCCATCCTTAGAAGCTTTCTGAAAGTCACCTCATTAACAAAACAAACTTATGAAATTCCAAGGGTTTTGAGAGCTCTGTGCCAGAAACAAAAACAGAATATACATTTCTTGTTATAAATCACAACGTTGCAACTATAATCACCTATTTCCTTAAAAAGTGGTGCAGAATTTTGGAAAGGGCATTTCAAGCAAATCAAACAGAGAGGAAAAGTAGAGGTACAAGGATACCGAGGGACACAGGAGGCCTTGGTGGGGGACAGTAATTTCTGAACTGAGTCTTGGAATTCAAGTGAAATGGATCTCAAAGTGTGGGACATGGACCAGCAGTGTCAGGATCACCTGGGGACTCATTAGAAATTCTAAGTCTCAGCTTCCAACCCAGACCTATTGACTGAGAAAATTCTGGGGATGGGGACAGTAATCTGTGCACTAACATGCTCTCCAGAGGCTGACATGGGTTAAAGTTTGACAGTCACTGATACACTGTCAGGGGGTTGGTCACAGGAACCTCAGTGAACACCAAAATCCTAGGATGTTCAAGTTCCTTATATAACATATTGTAGTATTTGCATATAACATATGCACATCCTCCTGTATACTTTCTGTCACTTCTAGGTTACTTGTAATACCTAATACAATATGAATGCTATGTAAATTGTTGCCCAAGTGTGGCAAATTCAAGCTTTGCTTTTTGGAACTTTTTGGAACTTTTAAAAAAATAATTTCAATCCAAGTCTGGTTGAATCTGTAAATGAAGAACTCATGGATACAAAGGGTTGACTGTAGTGGTCGTCCCAAAGACAGGTTTAAATGACTGTGAATTGTGTGTCTCCTCATGTTCTCATCTGCAAAGTAATGCCACCTCATTTGGCATTTGTGAGAATCCAAGTTGATACTGTAAACATAATTCCTTGATTCAGACCTCTCTAAATGACCAATTCCATATATGATATGATATATTTCATATATATCATATTATATATAGCATACATATTGTGTTTTATGATATAGAGAAATTTACCCAGGAAAGTGTAACTATAGATGAATGAGTATAAGTTCATATACATATATAGATTACAAAATAATCATTCAAATGAATATTGCTTCTTCAAAGAATAAACATGTATAGGTCTACTTTCCTATATAATTCTGTTGTCATATATATGTCACATGTATGTCATATATATAGATATGAGATACCTAGACAGCTATTTGTGCAGATAGAGATACTAAATAGGTAAAGAAAAGCACGTATAATACAGTATTAAGAACTTTTGAATTTAGTTCATGGGTTATGGGAGTTTAATTTTCCTTTATTTCTGTATAATTTTCATAGTAAAATTTTAGATAGAAAAGTACCTATTGGTTTCCTCTTTGGATACTATCTCTAGGGCATATTTGTGGGATATAAAAATCAGATTCACTGCCTCAGTTTTCAAACTTTATTTTGTCATCAATACCAAAATGCTTTTGGCTGTTTTCAAGTAGCAAAATATCCACATAAGTCAAACATTCCAACTATGCGGGACTTCCAAAGGATACATTATGAACTGCTTAGAAAGTAGCGATTCTCAAACTCGACTTCACATTAAACCATCGATATCAAAATTTGCTGATGTTCAAATTCTTCCCACAGAGACCTTAATATATTCAGTCTGATGTGGAACCCAGGCATCGCTTCTTTTAACCTTCCCCAGTTATTCAAGTGTGCTCACTGTTGCAAAACGTTGCCCTAAACACTATCCAGTGGCTATTCAACTACGAAAAACAGGAAGACTCAAATACTAGATTCTTGAGGTAAATGCTTCAAAGTGAGTGATAGTGTAGGTGCTGCTTGGGAGTGGGGTAGGTGGCCAAGTGGAATGAGGGAGGGAGTTTGTTCATTCAAGAAATATTGTTATTCACATTAAAAACAATGCCCACATAATGTTGTAGTTCCCCTTCTTCTGTACGAAACATTAAGTACAGCAACAACAACAAAAAAATGGCTCTAAAGGAAATCGCTATAGCATAAGCTTAAGAAAGCATTATCAGATCCTCTTCTTGGAATCAAGTTCACTAACTAGAGGAGCAAAGAAAAGTAATTGTTTAACACAGTGTCAATTTATTTATTTTATTTTATTTTACTTTTGGGGAAAACTCTGTAGGTTGTGTTGCCTCTATATAATCAACTCTAAACATTAACTCTAAACATTTCTAGAGAAGGGGCTGCCCCTGCATTCAAATAGGGATGGACAATTCAATTCAATAAGTGAACAATTTTAATGCAATATACAAATATTTTAGTGGAAAGTTGTTAAGGATTGGTTAAGATTCAAGACCTGGTTTTATATGGAAATAGGTCTCTATGTTACCAAGAACTGATTGTTTTCTTTTTGTACTGTTTTCCTAATAGATGTGTGCTTAGTTAACATTGTGTATTTTCTATATGTTAGGTTCTGTGGGGGCCATTAAGTCTGTGTTTATGAACTTATAGGAGATATTTTGTACCTTGTTATCTTGTTAATTTGGTTTTGAGCAACAGTAGAACAACTAGAGAAAAAATGTGTATAGGCTACACTCAGCTTTATGACCTATATTGTTGTTCTTAGCTATCCGTAGTAAAATTTTCTAAAACATATTTCTACAACTATTTCAAAGTTCAAAGTATATAAAACCATATACAAAGAAGGCCATAAATATATTCTGAAACTTACTCTTCAGAAATCTAAATGTTCTCAGATTCCACCAAATTTGGCTTTTTGGTTAATCAAATAAATCCATATTTGAAATTATTTGCATATAATTAGAAATAAAAAGGGAGGATGAGAACGAGGGAGGGAGTAAACAAAGACAGGCAAAGAGTAGGCCAAGTGTGAAAGCAGCTTATGTGGGTCCCATGGACAACTAACCATATGTTTTGAAATGTCGATTGTAGCCAAGCATACTGTGATGGTTAATTTTATGTGTCAACTTGCATGGAACATGAGGTGCCCAGACATTTGGTCAAACATAATTCTGTGTGAGTCTATGAGGATGTTTCTGGATGAGGTTAACATTTGAATCAGTAGGCTGAGTAAAGCAGATTGCTTTTCCTGATGGTGGGCCCCATCCAATCAGTTGAAGGCCTGAATAGAACAAAAAGGTTGACCTTCCTGTGTATAAGACAGAACTCCTCCTGCCTGGTTGCCTTGAGCTTGGACATTTTTTTTTCTCTTACTTCTAAACTTGAACTAAAACATTTCTCTTCTTGAATCTCAGCCTGTAGGCCTTTGAATTGAAATGACATCATTGGTTCTCCAGAGTCTCCAGCTTGCTGACTGCAGTACCTGGGATTTATCAGCCTCCTAAATCACATCAACCAATTCCTTTTAATAAATGTATTCCTTATAATAAATTAATTAATTACACACATACATGGATGTACATATATATCTGTATCTCTATATATATAGATATAAATATATAAATATATGCATACACACACATATATTTTTTCCTATTAGTCTGGTTTTCCTGGAGAATCTTTATATAAATACCTATTTAATTCTGTATTGTATTATTAATTATAGTTGTATAATGCATCAGCATTGACAACACAGACAGATGAAAATAAATGTGTGAACATCATGATTTTATAACCATTGCTCCACTTTAAAGACCAAAGAAAAGATGCGCACAATCTCAAGCTCTCTTTCCTTCTCCCTCACTTTCTCTCTCCTGTCTTTCACTCACACTTACACACTCTCACACCTTCTTTTATACACATACTCACACACACACTCACACACACACTCACATACACCCCAACCCACTGCACACACACAAACATCGAAAAACATATATAATTTTAAAATATTTTATTTATTCTTTCATATACTAGTTTTGGCTAAATCCTCACCCTCATATGTATTTTTTTTAACATGGAAAGATTGTTCTTTTACACTTTTGATTTAGAATTTTTTGAAGCAAGGATCTCATTTATTAGTTCTCCTGGTTCAAAAATATTAACAGTATGTACTTTTGGACACATATATGATTTTAATTAATTGCTTAACATATAAGTTGTTGCTAGTTGTACACATGCAATTTTCATTCTCCTTATGTTTTTTCTAATGTCGTTATTTCCCATGAATCAGAAGATCCTGAGCAATAATCAGCTGAAACATATTTTAGTACTTGTGCATATTTTACAGAAATTATTATACTTCATTTAAAATTATTGAAAAGGTACAGTTTTAGGTAGTATTACACCAGCCACTCACACATTATGCTGAAGCATCACACTCTTACAAGTTTTGTTGACACTAAAGATACTCAGTCATGTTTAAACTACTTCCAGTAACATGAAAAAGTATAAGAACCTTTAAAAAAGACTAAGGAGATCAATTCAGAAAATATGACCATAGGGAGCAATTCTGAGCAATGCTTTCAGCAATATGAGGAGAAACATAATTTGGAAAATTAAGAGTAGAGGGGAGAGGAGACTGAGGTGTAGATGAAGGAAGGGAAAGCATCAAGGTTTCAAGATGCCTCAGAAAAGCTTCATCTGTTTATTCATTAATTCATTCAAGGCAATGGAGGACCATTTGTCACCAGACATTAAACTAGATTGTCTGAAAAGGGTTGCCAAAATCATGAGCCGAATATCAGCCACAGGACACATTCTATTCATAAATATTTACTGAGCATCTACTGTGTAGTAGGCACGAGAGGTAGACAATATCAAACCTGTACATATCTTCGCTTTGATTAAGTATGCTCTGGGCCACCCCAAATTTTAAAGATGTTTTCAAAATAACAGTGTACCATAAAATTCTGAAATTAGCTATTTCCCAACCACAGAGAGGACTAGATATGTCAGAAATGATCCCAGAAAAGTATTGATTAACTATGCCACTAACCATCTCAAGGAAGAAGATGGCTTACATGGTTCAGTTACCTCAGGGATAGTTTATTTACTTTCCTTTTTTCTAACTTCTTTCCACTGTCTTGATGTTCTTGCCTCTGTAAAATATCTATTTTTAATCTCAGCATTCAGAAGGTAAAAGAGGCAATAAGAAATACGAGACTACATCTAGGGTAATTTTGTCTCTTGGAAGAATTTTAATACCAAACTTTCCATCTTGATTCACTAAGGAAATATTTAATTATAATAATAGCTAACACTTAATGTGTAGCTACTAATTGTCACATGGTTTACATGCCATATTAGTTTTCTACTGCTGTGTAAACAATTTCCATAAACTTAGTGGCTTAAAGAACATATATATCAGCTCATAGTTCTGGAGGTCAGAACTCTCTGCTTTTTAGGAGCTCATGTAAATAGATTAGACCCTTCCCCCAATAATCTTCCTGTTTTGAGAACAACTCATTAGTGATCTTAATGACATCTGCAGAATCCCTTTGCCACTTAAGGTAACATAATCACCGGGGTAATAACAGAGGGTAAAAGCTGTACAGATTACTGCCTGTTTTACACCTATTTTAACTCTAATTTTCATTACTACACTATTAAATTAGATAATGCTCTTCCCAGTTTTCCAAAAATTTAAGATCCAAGGTCACACAATTACTAAGTATTAGAGCGATGATTTGAACACAGATCTTTTGAACCCTAAAGCTGCTTTTTCCCCACAGTTGCACAATCGACAAAACCTTTATGAGCATCTAGTCTGTACTATAACCCAGGGCTAACGAGGTGAATAATGTTTTTGCTTGCTCTTCAAGAGCAAAAAATTTAGCAGGTTCCTCTTTATCCCATCAACTAACAATTGAATGATCCCTAATGCTTACTATGTGCCTTTTAAGGAATTTTCATATGTTAATTCATTTAATCCTCACAATAACCTTAGGAGATCACTGCTATTGTAATCCCCAAGGTCATCCCACTTGTACCTGGCGAAGTTCAAATTCTATCACAGGCACTTCAGCGCCAGAGTTCATGGTTTTAACCACAGCATGTATTGCCTTTAAACCATCCACGTGTAAATTCTACATTTAGGTGTCAGATCAGAGAATGCCAACAGATGTTTCACATGCCATACTCAATTTTGTTCGCAATTCGAAAATCTGTTTTATGTTTTATTTCAATGTAACAGTTCCTTATTCTCAATGTGGACTTAGATTTGAGAATCTCCTGTAACGTCTGAAGCTCTGAGGACACTGAGGTCACTTTTGTTCACAGCAACAATCCATCGGAATAGTGTTCTCCCCACCTGCCGTTAGATAGAAATCCTAATAGTCCACAATCCCTGCCACTTTCTATTGTTTCCCATATATTAAAAAAAAAACTGTAACCATTAAATACCCCACTAACATTGTTGTGTTTTTCTATAGTAGAGAATTTTTTTTTCTGAGTTTATCAGAAGTGGGAAATCAGAAAGCAAACTTCAACTGTAGACATTAGGTCCTCCTTCCTTCATTTTGTCAATTTGCTGGTAGTCTTAGACATTTACATTGCTTGGTAACCTTTCACTTTACCTAAAGGCCATTGTTTAATTGGATTTAAGAACTCTGTACTATCTTCAAGTCATAGAAAATACTGGAATGAATTCTGTAATTGTGGGGTTTGAGTGAGACAAAGGAGGTTTTTTTAGTCTTATATCTAACCAGTAGGAGGAGGAAACACACTTTCCAAATGTAATTGTGTTGTTACAAATAAATTTAAACTTAACTTTACACTTTAAATGTTACATGTAAATTGATGAGTACTTACCTCATTTGAGTCTGTGACGATATTTATCGTTTGTCTCTGCACTGTTTCTCTTGTGAATTGTCAGTCGCCCTACACATCTCCTTTATTTCTAACACTTATGTTTGATAATCTTTGCATTGCTTTCCAGAAAGCATTTTGCCCATGAAGTTTGAGCCACATTCAGGGAAAGCAGAGCTAGTAACCCAGTGGCAAAATCAGTAGGCTTTATGCCTAAGAAGCCCACGCGTTTGTGTTAGATAAATGTCTCCCCACCTGGCTTTTGTTCAGCCCATCCACCGATATAAAACCTCACAGCAGCCACATCTGTATTCAGCCACAACTCTTTGTGAAAG
This sequence comes from Camelus dromedarius, assembly GCF_036321535.1. Taxonomy (NCBI): domain Eukaryota; kingdom Metazoa; phylum Chordata; class Mammalia; order Artiodactyla; family Camelidae; genus Camelus; species Camelus dromedarius. The sequence continues at coordinate 40,705,266 of NC_087444.1, forward strand.
GGACAGCTTGAGAACCTATTAAAAATACATGGTTACTATGAGTATTTTGTTCCTCTTTGCTATATAATAAGCTGAAAACTACAGTAGGTGAGCAGTCTACGGGGAAGACTGCTGTTCCTTTTATTGACTTTATAGCCACACAAACTAATAGAAAATGCATTTTATATCACACAGGTGAACTCAATCATGCTGAACTCAACAGGACAGAATATTTTCCCTACATTTAAGTTGTAAATGGCAGGTTGGTTTACAATAAATATCTAGGACAATAAAATGTCACTTCTTTATAGAGTTGTACTATGAAAAGTACCTATGTTATAAATAATATTTAGAATTTGGACTATGAAGCTAATGCTCATTATAGAAGACTCAAGCATTCTTAAGAAATCAATATACAGAAAATTTGAATTTACTTTTTCATATTAACTTTGCAGAGGCAAAGGTATTTATATCATTACTATTTTTCAATAATTTTCACTTCTTATAAAGTCAAGATTTAAGGATTTACTAGTGTAAATTCATTCAATAATTTTCCTATTGAGAAAGACATTTAAAGTCTCAGACATTTAAAGTTACTGCTAATTATCCCAGTATATTCCCTTTCTTCTATCTCTCTCTCCCATTCTCTCTCCTTTCCTCTCATTTTTCTACTTTTCATTTTATTCCTTTTGGAAAATATTCACTGTGATTTCTACAGTTCCCCAGGAAATTCCTAGTGTGCTACTTGATTTTGTCCTCTCAGTTGAAATTCTAGATACAAAGTTATTTATCACAGGCTGTTTTTATGTTGTTTTTGTATCTTATTAACAATTGTAGTATTGCCATTTGTAAATTGATCATTTAAATCATTTCAAAGGAAAAATGATCATTCCAAAGACACATCTTAAAATGAAGAAAACAACTGTGAACTGAAAGTTTCTTCTGAATTAAATTTCTATATATGTCTTTACATATGTCATCCTCTTATTTATGGCTTTAATATTTACCTAAGTATTTATATACATAGTTTTCTTGCATCATAGTTTTAGAGTCTTTATCAAATATTAAAAAAAAAAATAAGATAGTTTAGCTAGGGTGATTACATAATTTATAGTCCAGAAATTTGGGAGTGAAAACAGACACTATCATTAATTGCACTAGGAAAATAGACATAAATCAGAAGAATCTCAGGCACACTATGAAGAATGCTTACCTTAACGCTTGCCTATAAATCCATATCATGGCCTTTGCTTTCTGATGTTTCCACCTTTCAATGTGAGAAAGCAAATAATTGAAAAAACAGAAAGTACCTTTTGGGATACCCATTTACCCATTTCATTTTCAGACAACACAGTCACCATATTTTTTCATGAAAAGGATGACTTTTAAGAAGGGGATGATTTACAAAGGTTTTGATTTGAGTACAGCAGCCATTGTCAACTTTATTATTGTCTAACATTTCAAGATAAGTTGGAGAGGAAAGGGGAGAAATTACAGCTAGAAAACAACAAAATGTGAATAACCTAATATCTACTATAATATTTATCCCATTTAAAAATATATCATTATATGTCCCTAGAAGTGAGTCAAACATAAAAGACATTATATAGTGGGTGTGTTACCAGGGTAAAGGGAGATACTGTTAGGAACATTGGCATAGAATAGATAAAAATCTAAATTCAGTGGCTTGTATCTGAAGTCCATAATACTCCAGCCCCATCTATCTTTCCAAATTGGTCTCTCATTTCTTCAAACATGAGGCCCAAATTATGTATACACTTGTCTGCTTCTCTTTTTAATACCTACTTCCCCTTTTATGTTTTTGCCAAAACCCAAGTTTTGGATGACAATCACCTTCTCAGTGGAATTTTCCCCAGTTTCTTAAATTTCTTTTTACTGCATCCCTTGCCTCCCCCTCCTTGACACACATACGAACCATATTAGAGACCCAAAATCCATTGTTCAGACCCTAGTGTAATTTCCAGGAGAGACAAGTGTTGACACATGCACACAATAAAATCCTATAAAAAAATTATTCTACTGTTGAAATTTAGGTTCTTTATGTTTGCTTATTTTTTACTTTATTTTTTTTACTTTTTTTAATTGAGTTATAGTCAGTTTACAATGTTGTGTCAATTTCCAGTGTAGAGCACAATTTTTCAGTTATACATGAACATGCATGTATTCATTGTTACATTCTTTTTCACTGTGAGCTACCACAAGATCTTGTATATATTTCCCTGTGCTATGCAGTGTAATCTTGTTTATCTATTCTATATATGCCTGTCAGTATCTACAAATTTCGAACTCCCAGTCTGTCCCTTCCCACTCCCCTCCCCTCTGGCAACCACAAGTTTGTATTCTATGTCTATGAGTCTGTTTCTGTTTTGTATTTATGTTCTTTTTTTTTTTTTTTAGATTCCACATATGAGTGATCTCATATGATATTATTCTTTCTCTTTCTGGCTTACTTCACTTAGAATGACATTGTCCAGGGACATCCATGTTGCTGCAAATGGCATTATGTTGTCGTTTTTTATGGCTGAATAGTATTCCATTATATAAATATACCACATCCAGTCATCTGTCAATGGACATTCAGGCTGTTTCCATGTCTTGGCTATTGTAAATAGTGCTGCTATGAACACTGGTGTGCAGGTGTCTTTTTGAAGTAGGGTTCCTTCTGGATATATCCCAGGAGTGGGATTCCTGGGTTATATGGTAAGTCTGTTCCTAGTCTTTTGAGGACTCTACATACTGTTTTCCACAGTGGCTACTATGTTTGTTTATACTACAAAACATTTCTTAATGAATAGAATGGAAATTCCTAGGTGATAACAAAGGGAAAACTATAAAATGTCTTTCTTTCATAAAAAAGTGAGATATTATCTATAGTTTAGGCAGAATTGCTTCAAAGTCCTGGCATTGGTTTATAGTCATATCATCCATTGATTTAAAGTGACCCTTTATGTCTTTTTTTGCTGTTAGCAATAAACATTCTGATAGGGCCCTAGAACCAGATGCACAATTCCTAACGTTTTAGAGCTGGAATTAACACTTTGATTTCAAAGACGCTAACTTTCTTGAAATGGTGTTTAGGGGCTGCCATTTCACATTACTGTAATTAAGAAGATATGACCCCAGAAAAGATGAACTACAAAAGCCTCCCACATACCAACTCCATCTCCGTAGATTTGTCATACTTTTTCTAATTGGAAAGAAAAAATAAAAAAATGGGTGACTACTACTATTACTATGAATTATCGTTATATAAAAACTGATATTTTCCCAAACTTGTTAATTATATTTTTTATCTTTTTTAAGGATATATTCATTGATACATTAAATAGTCATTAGTACTGTTAGCTTCATTCTAGATTGTTACTTTTTCATGCAGAAGTTCTCTACCTTATTCTTGGGGTCATGAATTTGATTCATTCATCAATTAGCCAGCTTAAATAGTTCAATTATTTGTTGCTTTGTTAGTTTATTTTTTCTGAAAAGTACATATTGATTGAGTTTTCTGAATTATTGAATGGTTAGAAGCACATTTGTAATGCCATTATATGTGAATGAAAACTTTGATTATGAAGAGAACTTAAAGTTTCTAATTTTTGCATGACGATAATCAAAAAAGTTACTCCTTTATACTATGGCAGATGAATATAATGCAGATGAAAAGTCTGAGGCAAGATTTTGTTTTCTTTTTTAACATATAATATTTTCTGAAATAAGTTGGTGTCTGATTATTTCTTCTACCATGATTTGGAAATTTTCGTTAAGAGATATACACTTGATTGTCTTGATTCAGCAGTGTTGCTGGACATCCTCTGTGATCTTTTAGTCTGTAGATTTAAGTTTTTCTGTAGCAAAAGAACAATATTCTATGTAATATTGACTGGCCATTAGCCACCCTTCCAATCAATGAGTTTTACTGAATAAGTAAGATAAACTTACAATTTTCTTTATATTTTTGTTTCATTTTCACTCAATCCGAGATACTTCCTCAAACTGTTTTCCATATTCTTAAATCAATTATGTGCAGAATTTGTGCTACTTGTAAATACTATACATATAGTACATATGATAATCAATTCCTCAGTGCTTTTTAAATTCTGTACACTTCTCCTTCAGTTTTTTTCACCTCTAAGACCATATCATGCTGTATATTTTTGCTCAGTTCAATTAACCTGTTTCCTTTATATTTTATGGAATAAATAAAACAGATATGGCTGAAATACATTTCTGTTCCCTGCAGACTGTATTATGTCTATATTCTCCTTTCACATCTTGAGCTCCACACTCATATTTATACTAAAAATGTTTTTTCCCCTTCTTTACAAGGAAGTGAATCTTAGATCTTAGGTAATCTAGCTATTCGTGATTTAGAAGGGTTAAAAATAAAGAAATACGATCTGTTTTTAATCATTCCATCTCCCTTATATGCTGCTGGAACATGTTGAAGAATACTCTTAATTCTCAGAATAGAGATCTTGGAGGAGGAAGATGCAATGGCTCTGAGAAACCTCACCTGGCTTATTTGCATTTGTTTTCTTTGTTTTCTTTTTGTTTATCTGTTCATCATCATTAATATTATTATTATATTGTCTGTGAATGGTTGAACTGCAACCAGAAATAACTAACTTGCACCTAGAATGAATTGTAGTTATTGATATTCCTTCAAAAATATCTTTTTTATCTTCGGTGTTGCTGGTCTCCTTCCCCACCACAACACAGTGCTTCTGTGATTTCTTCGTGTCGGTGCCAAGTAATGTGGCCAATCATCTTTCCTAGTATTAGGATAGAACTGCTCTTTGGGGTAATTTTTACAACATTTAAATTTTAAAAATAGTTCTATAACTTCACAATGTTTCTTCTAAAACCATTGCTACCATGGCAACCATGTCAGCTTTAGTGGCAGCCATGTCTCTTGGAAAAACCACTTTTCAGGAGCCTTCGTCACCAGTGGCCTTCTGTTCTAAGTGGCAATACACACCGCAGCGTTTCCTGGCATGGCTCACTCAGGCAGCCACTGCTCGGGTGTCTCATGTTCCCATAAGCCATCCAGAGCAGGTGACGCAGTGTCCTAGCTCATTATGATCGCCTGAGATTCCGGTGATCCATGATGACCAGAGGAAATTCAGATAAACTTTGTCAATGCTGAATCCTATCCCAGCCTCTGGTCCTGAGTCACCCACAGCTGGGTGCTCACAGGTTACGGAGACTTCCATTCACTTTAACTTGTCCAGTACTCTCTTTTGAAGAGAGTAATTTCCAAGTTGGTTTATAATGGACTTGTGCAATCCAAATTCTGCTGAACTGCATATAGTTACAGGAATAACCCTTATGAGTTAGAATTAGTAACTAGAAAGGAGAGCAAATTAAACCTTTAGTGATTTAGAGAAATTTTGTAATTTGGTACTGTGTTTGTGTGTATATGTGTGTCTGTGAATATTTGTATGTTCCTTCTGTTAGTTTGAAAATTTTCTCAGGCTTCTGTATATTTCTCGAGGTATTCTATGCTGATTGTACTTTCTTTGTTGTTCTGGCTTCCAGGAGATTAAAAGTCAAAATTGAATCTTAGTATAATATACTGTGACATGTATTCTTGAAATTTGATATCCCCAGGGATTTGCATTTTGTTCTAATTTTTATATTCACTGTTTATGACTTTTTAATTTACTCTATATGTATTTGAAATTGACTGTATATATACTTAGATATCTTCAAATCACTTAGGAAAAGTGGGTCATAATTAAATAAATTAATATTACAAATAACTTGAAACCTACCTTTATTAAAAGAATAATCAGTTCCTTAGATTCATAGATTGCCCCAAAAGAAGAGTCCTTAAGCATTTCTTTCAATTTCAACATAGATACCTATTAAACAAATCAGAAACTGAAAGCCCAAAGAAGGAAAATACCTCCTGCATGTCTCCTTACAAATTGAAACACATCAAGTTTTGTCACTGATTTTTTATTTTTTATACCTGACATTAAAATGACCATAAGAATCACAAGAGCTGAATAAACTAGTATATATTACTGAAATATATATGGTCATTAATAAGGGATCAGTAAACTCATATATAAATCAAATGGGTCACTATACAGATAAAAATTGATACCATAGCTAGTTACACCCTGATAATTTAAGTACAACCCATATTGTGGATCATACATGTACAAAGTGTAAAATAGTGCATTAGTAGGACCACACTTTTGAGAATAATATGTGTTTCTCACACACACACACACACACACACACATAAATTCCAAGAGATTTTTTATCAGTTATGTTGCTAACTCTTTAGGATAGTATTAAAGAGAAAACAATTTACTATATTTTAATATTTAATTGTTTTTATGGTCTTCTTTCTTTCTAGAACATCCCCAGGGGTTGTCTTTCTTAGTTATTCCTGAATCACCAATGTTTGCATTTGGTAGTATTTCAGTAATTATTTGCACTCAGTTGATGTTAATCGATTGAAAATAAAGTGTATATTTGAGGACTCTGGCTGCATGTGCACTAGATTATCCTGTTTTGCAATTGCAGGTTAGAGTTTATAATGAGCCTCATTTTGAAAGGGAACATTAGGTTTTGAATAAAAAAGTCATCTGTAATGTGTGTGGAGAGAGATAACTTACAGGGAAGTTGTGCACATCTCCGTATTTTTACAGTTTTTAAGAAAAGAGAAAAATAAGAAGCAGGTGGGCTTAGTTATTTTAAGTTTTATGTCATAAACCATACATTGGATTTACCCTGGAGCCATCAGTTTAAATTGATGAGTCCATATAACTACTGGTTTGTATGTAGCAGGAGAAAACTCAATTTCCCCTCAATTGTGGCATCTTGTGCTGTAGTGGGTAATGTAAGGACCAGTCAAACACCACTGACGACGGAAGATCATGAAAAGTACCAGCTTGGCTTTCTCAGGGAGCATGTGTGTATATGCGTTCTTTTTATTCTTATATTCCGTTATGTCCTGATGGCTGAACTGAGACCATCAAAACAGAAAATGAGAGAAAAAATTCTCAACTATAACGTTGGAACCAAATCTCTAGTCTCTTTTTGTCTTGAATCCCATTTAAAGCTGCCAAATACAAGTAATTATTTCACTGTCTCGATATTCCACAGTGATCTTTTTCTGTTATTATATCAGCCTTTTCTGTAGTTTCCATTGCTGTGTATGTTTCCCTCATGTTTTACAGCAATTTTTTTCTGTTGGGTACCACAGATTTTATGATCGGAAAACACTGACAGTTACACAGAACATTTACTGAAATATCAGATTATATTATTTCTCATTTTTTAAATTGTGTTTTATCTTTACTGATCTTTGTACTAAAATGTATATTTCAATGTAATCCCTCCTGTTTTTATAGAGTTTTACAGATTGTAAAGCATTTTCTTATATGGCATCAAATTTAATCTTCAAAAACTCTGTGTGCTTAATTAATCAGTACTATTGTTAAATTAATGAGGTTCTAAGAACTCAGAGTATGACTTGATGAAAATTACTCAACCTATATAAGGCAAAACTGGGGCCATCGTCTTGTGTTTTTCAGTAATTAATAACATCCAATGTTTATGGAGTACTTAACAGTTTACAGAGTTCTTGGCAAAGGTCATTTCACTTAGTTAAAAAACTTCCCTCTGAGGAAGGAATTATTAGTATTCTAATTTTACAGTAACTGGGGCTCAAGTACGTTGCCTGTGGTCACAGCTATAATATTTGAAGGTGCCAATGTTCAAACCCAAGCAACCTACATTGAGGGCCCACTCTGCGTGAGCACTAAACTGTCTTAATCTTGTGCACATTTTACTATTCAGTAGTGACTATTACTTTAAATAAATAAATACATAAACATGTGATGGGATTCCACTCTGATTATATCATCCCTTAAAAAGTAAACCAGTTCGTAAAGTGAAGTATAAACACAGAAAAGAGCAAAAATCTTAAATGTGTACCTTGGAGAATTTTCACAAAGGGAGAACATGTATGTAAATAGCACCCTGATTAAAAAAAAAATTAGAACATTATCATGCTCTACATCTCTCCCCGCCCCCAGTCATTACCAGCTTTCTTTAAGTACAGCTACCTTTCTGACTCAACACCATAGATTATTTTGGCTTGATGTTAAACTTGATATCCATAGGCTTATAAATACATAAACTTTTAGCTTTGACTTCTCTTCAACTCTGTAGTAGAGATTCACTCATACTATTGCAGAAAGCAATGGTTTTTTCATTCTCTTCCTTGTGTAGTATATTAGTGTGTGAACATTCCACAATTTATATGTATTCTTTTGCTGATGGGCATTCAAGAAGTTTTCAGTTTGGGGCTATTATAAATGGCATTGTTATATAAATTTTCTAATTTTGTTGCACATACATGCATATTTGTGTTGGTTATATTCCTAGGAGTGGAACAGCTGGTTCATAGAGGATTCATATGTTCAACCTGAGTAAATATTTGAAATAGTTTTCTGGAGTAGTTGTACCAATTTATACTCCTACCTGTATTGTATGAGTTTTCTGCCTTTTCACATTGTCACCAACACTTGATATTCTATAGGTATTTAAAATTTTTATTACTTTAGCCATTCTTGTTGGCATGTTGTGTTACATCATTGACGTTAATGTTGAGATGTTTTCAAATATTTATAGTTATTGGAAACTCTTTGTGGGAAATTGTCCACTGAAGTCGTTTACCAAGTTTTTTTAAACTGAACTATCTCCTTTCTTTTATTGAAATGCAGTTGTTTATTATGGGTATAAGAAGAATGTAAGGTGTGTGAGTGTGTATGTGTATCGTACTATTTGTGTTGTCTTTTTACGTTCTTGGTGGTGTCTTTTTATGAAATGGCGCTCTTAATGTAAATATTGTACAATTTACCAGTCTTTGGGTTAGCTCTTTTCATGTCTCATTTAGGAAGTATTAGTCTATGTTTAGGTCATAAACATTATATTCTGTATTTTTTTCAAAAAGTTGTATTGTTCCTTTTTATTGTATATAGCTCTGCATCAGTTGGAATCACTTTTTGTTTACGGGGTGAAGTAACAATTTACCCTTTTAATATGTATATCCAATTGGCAAGCACCATTTATTATGAAGTCTAATTTTTTTCTCACTGAATGGAAATAGTATGAATATCATAAATCTGTTAATCATGTGTGACTGGGAGTCCTTCTGCTCTCTGTTGCGTAATATTGATCCATTTGCCTATTCTTCTGATAATACCATAGTGAATTAATTAAATCAGTTTTATAGTAAGGTGGGTACCTGGGAATGTGAGGTCGCTGGCTTTACTCTTAGATATTCATTTGGATCCTTTACATACTCTTAATTCCACCTAAACTTACGAACAACTTGTAATAAACCTGATCAGTTTTTAATAAAACTGTGCTGAAAAAAGAGATACTTTGGGTCAATCCCACAATTTCGAGAGTTTCCATTTTTAATTTCCTCACACATTCCTTCCCTCAGAGTTCCTCACACTGACCCTTATTTTCTTAGAGTGCCGAACTCTTTTCTTCCCTCAGAGTTCCCACAAGATCCTTTCCTTTCTCTTCAGAGTTCCCTCACAATCTCTTTCCCTCAGTTTCCTCACATTTTGTTTTTATCAGAGTTTCTCATACCCACCCTCTTCAGAGTTCTTCACAGCCTTTTTCACTCAGAATTCTTCCTTAATCTCCTCATTCAGAGTTTCCTCACAGCCTAGAGAGTATAAGTCTCAAAATTTTAATCCCACTGTTTTAGATTTTCAACCCAGGAATGTCGTCTATCTGGTCTATCTTTTTATTAGTTGAATATTCTTCTTTATCTCAGTTAAGCTCCAGAGTGTGAAGAATTTTGCATGTTACATTGCATTTGTTCCTACATATTTTTATTCTATTTTCAATGCTAAATTTTATATTTTACCTTATGTTTTTTCAGTCTCATAGAGGAGTATCAATTTTCATATCAAGCTTGCTTTCAATAACTTTTAAATTCTGGTAATTGCATAGATTTGAGGGGGGGCGGTTCTTCATATCCAATCAAGTCTTTGTGAATGATACATTTATTTCTTCTTTTCTAATTCTTTTATTTTAAATTTTTTTCTCTTCTTAATTCATTCATTCATTTTTGCCTTCTTGCACTGACTACAAATTTGGAAAACTATTTAAAGATTGTGGTAGCATCTTTTTCTAGTTAGCAAATTCGAGGCAGAGGGATACTTTGAACATATTACTATTTACTATAAAAATTGCTGTCAATTTTTTTTAATATTTTTATAGATAAAATATATTCATTGTATTCCTGGTTCCTGAAATTTCTTTTTTGTACAAGTGGTTGTTAAATTATATGAGGCAATTTTTTCTGTGTATACTTGTATCATCATGTAATTTTTATCTTCTATCATATACTCTGAAGAAGTATATTCCCTGATACTCAGATATCATACTACCCTTGTGTTCCTGAAATAAATTCCATTTGGTTATGATACACTATAATTTTACATGTCATTAGGTTTTCTCTGTTAATATTTGTGTTTAAATAATTAAACACAAGAGATATTGGCCTGTGATTTCCATTTCTTATAATGTTCTCTTTTTGATAATAAACATACATTGCCCTCATATATCATGATAAGAAATGTTACTTGAATTACTCGTCACTGGAAGTGTTTTATAAGTTTTTTTGCTATTTTTTCTTAAATGTTTGGATGAATTAGCAGAATCATTTAGATAGTTTAATTTTTTAGAAAATATTTGACTTAGATTATATTTTTAAATTCCTAATATACAATATATTTATGAAATTTAATAGATTTTTATTTCTTCTCAGCTTTGGTAAGGTATGTTTTAAAAGGAATTTATCGATTTCATCCAACGTAGAATAAACTATTAAATGTATTGTCAAATTTATTACAAGTTTAAGTAAAATATCATCTTTTCAATATATGTATAATCTCTATTGATGTCTTTTATTTTGTTTCCAAAATTTATTTTATTGCTCCTTACTATTGTATATGCATTTTCTATTCCATTGATTTCTACACTTCCTTTAAGTTTTTGAATCTTTGTCTTTTTTTTTTCCCCCTAGTTTCTTGATATGAATGCTTAAATCAGTGATATCCAGCCCTCTTCTTTTTTAATATGGGCATCCAGGCTTCATATTTTCCTGTACGGTCTACTTGCATCACATAACTTTTAATATGCCATATTATATTATTGTTCAATTCAACATATATTCTAATTTCCTTTTTAGGTCAACTCCTTTGACCCTGGAGTTCCCTCAGATGCTTTTTATTCTTTTATTCTCTCCTTTCTTTCCCTCTGATTAATCAGTGATCTTTTAATTAAACCATTTCCTTTTATTTTAGCCTTTTAGTTGAAGCATTTTACAATTTTTACATTGCTTTCACTATATGCACCTTGACTTATTCGAGACTAGTAAATATCAACACTTCTGTCATTTCCAATATAATGCTAAGGTTTTCTAACATTGTAACTCCACAGAAACCTTTCTTAGCTTTTTATGTTATTGACGTCATGCGATGAAGCCCTAAACTCCATAAAATTACCCTAATAATTGTCGTTACTATTTTTATAATCAATATTCCTGTAGATTTTACTGCATATTTACTTCTGTCTCTCTCTACTCTTCCTGCATTTCCACACATTCACTGCTTCTGACTGGAGGACTCCCCAGAGTGTTTCTTTCAGTCTGTTTTCTGGCAACAAATTCTGTGCTTTTATGTGTTGAGAAAATATGTTAAGTTTGAATGACATTTTCTCTGCGTATACAAGTCTGGTTTGCCAGTTATTTTCCTTCAGCATTTAAAATACAGCCTCCCATTGAGTTGTGGCTTCCATCTCTTCTCCTTAGAAGTCAGACGTCAATCTTACTGCTGTATAGATTTCTCTTACCCCTTCCTGGACTGCTTTTAAGATTTCCTCTTTGTCTTTGGCACAGAGCAATGCAACTGTGGTATAATGTGGAGTGGTTATTCTCACCTTTATCTTGATTAGATTCTCTGAGTTTTTTTAATCAGTAAGCTAATTAATTTTTAAGCTGTAAGCTAATCTCTTTTATCTGTTTTATAAAATATCTTGGCATTTACTTCTTTGAATAAAGTTCCTCTCTCATTTTTTCATCCTCTGCATATGGGTATAGGCCTCCAATATGACAATATGTATAAGAACTTTTCACCATGTACCATAGCTACCTTACACATTTCTGTATTTTTTTTTTCCTACTCTGCCATTTTTTTTTTCTCTTGGTGAGCTGTAGTCTGCATATATTCTACTGCTTTTCTTCTAGTTGATTAATTCTCTCTTCATGTAGAACCACTATGCTGTTTAATTGATATTTGTGGTGATGGTGGTAGTGGTTCTTAATATCAATTACCATTTGTTTTAGTTCTAGAAATTTAATTTGAGTCTTTGTTTTTTAAAGATACAAAAACTCTGATAAATTTCTTCATTTTTATCTTTTCCTTTATATTCTTTATATATACATATATATTTTATATTAATTAATCTTACTTTAAAATTCTTATTAAAAATTCACTATCTGGATCACCCAATCTGTGTATACTCACATAATTTCTTATCTTGATCCTGTTTTTTAAGCCTCATAAGTTTTGAGTTAATGTCATACGTTATGTTTAAAATGTTGTAGAGGCTTTGAATGGTGTTGCCTTACTACAAGAGGATTTTATTATCTTCTGACTATCCTCTGGCAAGTAGTTAAGAAGCAAATTGATGTAGTCTAAAGAGGGACTTAGCTGACTTAAGGCAGAATTTCAGGCCTGAAAACAAAGCACATCCATCAACCACTGGTTTGCTCTCATTCCTAGTGTATTTATCTAGATCCCTCTTCATTGAAGATGCTAAACTCCAGTGACTGTCCCAGCATACTGATGCCAGGAATGTTCCACTATACACTTCAGCTGCTCTTGGCTTGGTTCCTTACATTTTGCTTAGTTCAGCTAAAGAGCAAGCAGTATCTCCAGATTAAACCTGGGGCAGAATGAATGACAGAAATGTGACTGTCATCTCTGTGAGCCTCCCTTCTCTCTTAGATCTTCACCCCTCAAATCTTGGGGGTAGCCAACATCTTCAGACAGTTTTTGGGTTTTTTGAACCTGGTCTGTTTTTTCCCTGATAAACAGTGTGATCTGCCACCAGGTATTACAGAAGAACCAAATAAGAGAAGTCTATGGTATATACTTCATTGCAAATGCTGTGCAATTTTTGTATTTTATGTCATACAATAAATGGGATATCTATTACAAATGCAGAAGTGACTATTGCATTATCTACCAGTTTGAGTTTATATTATTTTCAATACTTAAAGTAAATTTGATGCAAATTTTAGTGTTTTTTTAATGTAAGAGCTTATGATCTGTGAACTATTGTTTGGGGGTGGGGGAGAAAGACCTATTAAGTTCCAAAAGAGGGCTAAATTGGGAACTTTTGAATGCTACTGCTAGCTTTGGTTATGTTCTAAAACACTGCCACTCTGTGGTCACTGGGAGACATAGCAGCATCGTCTAGATTTCTAGAGACAAAGATCCCCCAGCAAGTTACTTCTAAGTTCTCTTTCAGTGTTAACTCAGGAAGCTGAGATGTCCCCATTCAGTGAAACAGATACTCCATACCTCGTCCCATGCACCTCTTCCCCAGTCCAGTTTTCCAAGTGTAAAGTCTACCCATTGCGTTCTTCTCTTTGACGAAACTTGAGTCCGTGGCAAAGGGCTAAGTTTCCCGAGTCACTTGAGCTCCCATTGAGGCTCTGACACTTGTGAGTGGCGTGGTCTTAGGCTCATTACTTACCTTTTCTCAGCATCAGTTTTGTCCTCTAAACAAAATATGAATTTTACCAGGCATACTCACTTGGTGAAAATTCATTGAGCTATATACACTTTTTCTGAATGTGTGTTATATTTTAGTAGAATTAATTGTTAAAAGAACTAAATATATATTTGCATCTCTAATAATAAAAAATGCATCTTTTAAACAATTGGTCTGAACACTTACATGCATAATGTCCTCTTTTCAATGAAGCCGATACTGATCTTTCTATTGGAAATCCTAATCTTCCCTCTCCACTTCCGTCCGCACATATCCACACTACCGTCTCCTTTACTCTGTTTTGATTTCTATTTTTTTCTACAGTGCTTTGATCATATAAATGGTCCATAATCAGCATGTTGCATATTTTCTCACTTCCTTTTATGAAATGTAGCTTCCCACAGGCAGGGATGTTTATTCGGTTGGTTTACAAGTGCCTAGAACAGTTCCTTGCATGTAGCAGGTGCTCAGAGCATTTGTTGAATGCATGAACAGGAAGTAAGCATAGCTTTCGGGACATAACTATAGCTCACGTTTAAAGAACTTTTTTTTTTTTATGATCAGGACTTCTGTGGGAGACTTTTGTTCTTAGATCTTTAGTATGGCTTGTGGATGAGAAAGGGGCTGATAAGTAAGTGTCACACAGCTTCAGATACTGCCAGGAAGGGACAAATAAAACTACTGAGTTGTACACTTTAAAAGCGTCAGTTTTATGGTTTATAAATTATATCTCAATAAAGCTGTTATTTTTTAAGTAAATGATTAGCTCTTTAGATGAAGAAAAAAAGCAGTTCCTAGTTCTGACACTAACTCATATTTTGATCTTGTACAGGACGTTTCTCTCTAGTTCTTAGTCTTCCGTATACAAATTGAATACATCTGTTGCCTGAAATTCTGAAATCCGCCACCCCCAGTTCTCATAGCCTACCTTTAAAAAAAAAAGTAGGCGTGCTTTGTGGCATCGCATTGCTCTGCAGCCAGGAGCACCTCATTGGAAAGCACTGAGGTTAGAGGCTGAGCTCCTCTTCATCGATTTAAATGTCACACAGACACACAAATATATGTATCCCCATGTGCGTGCAAATACCTACCCACCTAATTTTGTTGAACAGAAAACAAGACAGTGAGCATCGTGTCTTGGTTTCCAAAAGACTTTCCCAGGAACTGTTTTTCCAGCCCCCGGAAAGTGGATCACAGATCCCAAAGGCACTGAGTCCTCTGCCTGTGTAGCAGAGTGTACCTTAGGGGCCATCTGGGATCTCAGCGCATAACCAAATTAGCACGGTTTAATTTGAGTGAGTTAGAAAACTCTGTTGTCACCATGAGAAAATGTTCCTTTTCCCCAATTAACAGGGCTTATTAGGAGAGTGGTGACTGCCGAAGCCCGTGGAACACCCAGCCCGTATGGGTATATGAAGCATAGATCAAACAGGTCTCTTTGTAATTATGTTAATAGTTACTCTTTCTGTTTTCCCTCATTTTCATCTAAGCCCAATGCAAAACACATTTTCCGGATTTTTTAGCAGAATGTCAAGTAATAGGCGCTGTAAATGGATGTGAGGTATCAGGGCCACCATTTACCGGACTTGTGTTTTCTGCCCAGTGGCTGACCCCTCTTGCCACTTCCCCGAATGCCCTTCTGTGTGCCTCACCGGAGAGACCACAGGTCATCTGCTGTATTGCTGTGGCCTTTCCTTTGCCACATGGCTGTGCTGCACCCAACGCATCATGGTAATACGCCCCTTTGATACACCGTCAGCGCAAAAACCTTTGCTAAATAGGAAAGTACAGCATGTATAATTTCTTCATTAAATCAGTAGACAAGGTCACTCTGTGTTAAATGGAATAAGAAGTGCATTCCCACACGTTACGTACGTGGATGCACTGACATTTCGAAATCATCCAGAAGTCACTCCTTTAGCCATTCTGACCGAAGGAATAAATGGAAGCATTTTAAATTTTACCCTCATATATATTTAAGGACTCTGCGTTCATTCAGGATCCCTCGATCTGGGGATAAAGTGGTACCAAAAGAGGCACAGACCCTTGATTTTGCACACAAAGAAGTAGCCCCTTCCTAATCCCTGATCTCACGGTGCTACTTATAAATAGAAAGCATTTAATAAACACAGTTACGTTCTCACCTCTTGCTAGGTAGTGCGCAAAGTGATATGCATGCTCTGACAAACCAGGAAGTCAATATTCTCCTTTTTTCTAATTTAAAAGTGAGATGACTGAGTCAGAGAGAGCAGGAAATTGATCTCAAGTCAGACTCACTTTGGTGTCTTTTTAGGCCTCTCAGCATCTTGCAATCTAAGATTCAGCTTTGTGCCAGGCATGCAGTAGAGAGTCAATGAATTGTTTTTTTCAATGAATGTCTGTGTAACACTTTTACATAGGTTAATCATTTATTCAGAATGTTGACTTAAATAAATATCAGATGAAGTCTGAGGATGGGAAATTCTAATAGCTGAGGGGAAGATGAGCTTATAATGTAGGTTTGTAATTAGAAAACAAATCTTCCTGCCCAACGAGGACATGAATGAGCTGTCAGACAACTGAAAGGAGGCACAGAAAACAAGTTTTGCACAGTCCCTTGGGGCCATTGCTGCATACAGTGGAGAGACAGAGGCAGAGAAAGAAAGCAAGGCACATTGATTGATTCTTATCTGTACAATTCAGATCCAAATTCTTTCTCTCCTGAAATATCCAAAACTGGGGGAGAGGGAGGAAAGAAGTTCTGCTTTTACTTGCAGTATATAAAATGCATTTTCACATCTCCAGAAAATAGGATCCAAAAGGAGATTTAAAAAAAAATTAAAGTTGGTGTTTTCAATTTGAAAATCACGATGTTAAATGCCAAATCTATATGTATGGGTCTGACTTGATCTGGGGACTCCTCTCTCACCCCTTCCTCCATCCTGATCCTCACCAGGGGCCAACAGACATCCTGAAGTCACCTTACTACTGAAGCTGCTTAAATGTGAGCAGCTGTCATGAGACTCTATTTTTATGATCAATTCAATAGTAGCCATCAGCCCTATCTTAAATCAAGCTGTCCATGTGACTCAAGTCTTCTTTTTCATTTGTTGTTAGCATATATTCCAATTACAGGAGGCGTATGGTGTAAGAAGAAATTTAGGACCACAATTTGTCATTAAGTGTCATCTAATTACAAAGTAGCATCAGTTGGCATGCCTCTTGAGAAGAGGAAATCTACATTTTTTGAAAACTAAATAGCCTAACATCTATTAGTACTTTTATCTTTTTAAAAAAAAATCTGTATAAGGAGACTAAGCATGAGAGGTGAGAACTTTTGGATATCAAGATAGTTCCTACAGGGCAGGCATTACTGCCTCGTACAACCACTGTCACATGTGCACGCCACTAGTCCAGTGGTCACTGTTCCCTTTGTAATCTACAGAATTATATATTTATTACAACTGTCTTATGACAGATGATTGAAAATAATCTCGAGGAAGAGTATTTGTTGTTTTTTTGTTTTGTTTTGTTTTGTTTTGTTTTACAAATTCCCAGAAAGAAGGTTCGTTTACCACCAGAATTATTCTAAGCCATAATTTTCTTGCCAAAATGGAGTACCTGGATTGTTTTTCTGCAATCCATATCACTCCTCTTGTAGAATTTCTCACACTTTGCTGTAATTATTTGCTTAAGGATGTATCTCTTGGGGACCTGCTTATCATCAAAGACTACATCAGATTCATCTCTGAATCTCCAGTTCCTACCTCTGATGGACATTGTTAAATGTTGAGTGACTGGATAGGTGGTAATAAATTAATTCACCTTGAAATATACTTGAAATAGGTAGAAAATCACCAAACAATTGCTTTAGAAAGAGAAATGAGTTAAAAGAAAATATAAATTAAAATAACAAAGTAAGCCTTTAATGGTTCACAACCCATATCTCAACAAAACTCCTATCCTCTGACTGGACAGCAATCAAGTATATCTCTCATCAAAATTCTGTAACTTAAGGATATGATGGCTTATTGCACACCAGCTTGAGATGACTCGTACCCTTCAAAATATAGGTAGGAAGGGCAATGCTATGGTATTTATTTTAAATTATTTATACCTATTTTGGGAATAGATAAATTTAGATGGTTCAAAATCTGAAAGGTACCAAAAGACGTACTGTAGAAGTCACCTGTCCACATCTGTCTCCTGTCTCCCGCCATTCAATGCTTGTTCCATAAAAAGCAATGTTTCCAATGTATTTTGCATATTTATAGAGGTAGTCCATGCAAATAAACGCAACTGTGCTGCTAGAGCAAATAACTAAGTTAAAACAACACATATTTATCACCTTCTGATTCTGTAGGTGAAAAGTCTCGCCTGGGGCTTACTGCACTGAAACAAAGTTGTCTGCAGGACGGTGTTCCTTTCTAGGGGATCGAGGGCAGTATTCATTTCATTGCCTCTTGCAGCTATTAGAAGCCTCTCACATTCTTAGGTCGTGGCTTCCTTCTGTCTTCAAAGCCAGCAGTGGTGGACTGGATTTTTCTCACGCTGCCATTTCTCTGGTTCTATGACTGTAGCCAAGAAAGTTTCTCCCTTTTAAATATTTATGTGACTAGATTGGGCACAAGTGTATAATCTGAGAAAATCTCTCCATCTCAAGGCCCTTAACTTACAACATCTAAAAGCTTGTTTTGCTGTATAAGGAAATATATGCTTAGGTTTCAAGAATTAGACTATGGACAACTTTGGGGGCTATTATTCTGCTTACCACGTTTCATGAACGTACAAAGACCCACGCAGACACACACACACACACACACATACAGAGTTTTGTTTTTATAATGAAATAGCACGCTATAATGTTGTTCTGCACTTTTTTTTTCATCTAGTACTGGATATTTGGGATATTTTCCTGTATCATCATATACAGAAATTTCTCATTCTTTTTCACAGCTGCGTAGTTTTTTGTTAGTTTGTTTGTTTTACTGAAGGAATACATCATAGTTTAACTAGCCACATGTTTAATCTTTTTGTATTTGATGAAAGTTCATGTTTCTTTAAAGAGGCTTTCCTGGCTAGACAGGCACATTTGAGCCATGAATGTGCTGCCTACGACCATTTCAGTTATTAGAAATGTCATCCTGATAAATGTCTAAATGATTTTATTAGTTACTAATAACTTCTCTTAAACTCCTAATGCCCTATAATGTAGCCCTTTGAAAGGATACCACCCATCTTTTTCTATTTCTTTCAGATCTTCATTGCTTTGCATTGCTGGTCCCCTTTACAGGTTTAAGGAGGTGTGGCGGGCACTTTTTCCTTTCTCTTCCTGTCATTCCAATTCCATTGGCCCCAGGACACCTGTAAGGCTATTTACTTGATCATTTTTCTCCTTTCTCACAGGCTGTCATGCAAGCGTAGTGTATTCAATATCATTTCCTGAAATACTGGGCATTGCTCAGCTACTTAATTTTAACTTTGTGTGGTGTGTTGGGATCAAGGCTGCTGATCAGTACCCACTAAAATAATGTGATTGATTTCCTATCAATTAATATAATTTTTCTTTGTTAAAACTTTAAACTGTATTCAAACACAAAGCAAATTCATCCTGTTGTGTAAGAAAGCTTGGTCATCATTTGCTAAGTTCAGTTACCTGATAAAATGTTATCATTTGGAATTCTTAGACATTTTCCAAAAAATTTTTTTAAAGCTCTGATCTTTGGTAGATTTGACCTTTGATTATCATTTATGAGATTTATCTTTTCTGCTGCTGTTTTTTTTCTTCTGTCATTTGTTCTTTACATAAGACTACTTAAAAAGAAGTTATATGTTGTTTGTCTCTTTTAATGATGAAATAAAAATTATACCTTCTCTGAGTAAACAATTATAATAGGAATGGGGTGGAGAATGAGGGAAAAGAGAGAGAGGCTGACAAGTTTCAGAAGAAAAAATAGGATATTCAATTATTTCAGAAGTCATTTGTAAATCACCTGTTTCATATGGGTAGGGTAAAGGGATACCAAAAAAAGTTTGTATTCATTTTCATACACAATTATACACTTATGTCCAAAGCATATCCAAAGTCTATTTTCTTTTACTTGAAATTACATTTCAGAAACATGTTGTATATTGAACAAATACTATGAATTAAAGAAGACACGTTTGCTCTAAAGAAGAAAAATAGCATTCAACTCGAATATTAGCTGCTCCTTAGGACACTGAGGTGCAACTGGAATGAGGGAATTTGTCTAAAACCCAACAACTGAACAAACAGCTAGAGCACCTCTTTGCCATAGATGAAGGGCTCACATTGTTTTCTCTTAGCTGTGTTTGTTTTTAAACTGCATGAGGTCTGAATAGACCCAGTCTTCAAATCCAATACACATATTTCTATAAACATTGCTTCAGGTTGATCATATTTTGTTACCAGCAGGAAAAAAAGCTTCCATTTCCATGTGCAGCAAAACAGTACCACAGGGGATGGCAGAATACAATTAAGGAAGCTAGTGTCAGTTAAAACCAAAAGCCGAGATGTCTGCCTCACCAGATAGCTGGACGGGGCTTTGCATTATGTGCAGGAAAATGCAGGCTCTCTGCTGGGACAGTATCCCTCCTCACGATTCTGCATCCACGTCACCTTGCACTTTCATAAAGGCACCGTGGCGGGGGATGCAAGACGGCATTTTAGAATAAGGAAATGACAACTTCCTGTCTTTGAAATAATCAGCTCAGCTTGCAAATATTTTTGGAGTCTGGTTCAACTAAGTATGAAACAGCCCAAATTAAGGTGATGGTCTGTGGGTTGTGTGCAGTTGCTGCCTTCAGCATTTGAAAGCCATTTTCTGCTAAAAGTCTGACTACTTAGAATTCAAGCCCTATGCAACTAAGAAACTCCAAAAGAGGTAATGAACCATAAATTATTGCCGTTAGATATTTAATACTCAATCAGTATGTGCTCTCTCAAGCATATCCCACCGGCATTGCATTCATTCTGACAGTGTGGTACTGGTTCAATTACTTTGCTCATTTACAATAAAAGATTAATGAAAAGAGGTATATTTTAGTTCACAGAGATTAATTGCATCCCTTACTTTCCCTACACTAGAAATATTCAACCCATAATCCTGATAGCTTTTGCATCAACAAGTACATGGAAAATTAATAGATTTTCTTGGGCTGGAAATCTCAGAGGGTTTTCAGATAGAAATATCCGGGGAAAACAAGATTGAAAGTTGGCTTTGGGCTGGAAATGAATTAATTTACCTGCTTCTTTAAATTTACTCTTATGACATTTTGAATTAGCCAATATAAAGATGTGTGTACTGTAAGTACTTTATATCTGCACATTTTCTGTCAAGTATTTGCAAAGCCAATTCCCTTTTGAGATCTAATTCTACCAAATAGAGCCAGGTATGTCTATGCTTCTTGGTAGATGTTCCAACATTTGGAGAGATGTTGGTTGTTAACATTTCACAGTTTTTTTTTTCCAGAGAAAATAGATGCCAAGTGTACTAGTACATTTATTTTGACTCATTTTTTCACATAAAGTTATTTACCACTGGGAAATCTAGGTTTAAAATTTCAAAGTGTCTTCCTAGTAAATAATTCTTAAGTTTCCACAAACTCTGTGAGTGTGGTGGTGTATCTTCCAGTCCACTGAAGATAATGAACAAACATCTCTGTGGTGTATAGCTGCAATAGAAAAAACTTACTAAGCCTTATGTATTTTATACTAAGATTGTTTTCCAATCTTATGTAATCCTTAAAACAATTTGGCTATATTAATTACTCCATTACTCAAAGAAGAAACTGAGGCTCAAACAAGTGAGGTGACTTGTCTACAGTTGCACAATTAGCAAGTGGCTAAACCTGGAGTCAGGCCATTGTCTTTCTGTCTCCAAAGTCCATTACATGTTCTATAAACCAGACTAAAAAAAAAAACAAAAAACTCTTTGTGGCCAGGAGTCAGCTCTTCTCTAAGCCTGCTTTTGTTTGTCTGTCGAATAGTGACCATAACATTTACCTGACGCAGCATGTTTGATGATGGAATAAGACAACCAATATGAATGAAAACCAGGAAAGCAGAACTACTCTATGTGCAGATGGAAATAAAATATAGATGGATTGAGATTTAACTGTGCAAACCTGATCCTTCAATCCTGGTGAAATTAGTCCCCTTGGCATTGCCAGATGGAATGTGTCTGGTATTCTTCCCCTAGTCTGAACAGACAGTTTAAGGGCTTCCCTCTTCTTTGCAATACGGTTTCTTAATCCATTTCTGAATCACAGCTATTCAGAAAACTTTCAGTTGCAGAAATATCTGTCCTGTGTTTTTTTGCAGATTGTTATCCTATTGTTCCAAGAGAGATGTACCCCGTCCTACATATACGGTAAGTCGCTTTCTACAGAGAGAAGTTAGCCAGGTTTCTGCTCCCCATCCCCATGTACTTCCCAGAAGCCCTATTCCCAAGCTTAGTGATGTCAACCCCTGAAAACTATAAACTTTTTAGTAAACATTTCAATTTTTTAGTGTTTTTTAAGGAGGAGACCAGTGAATCAGACAAATCGAGTACTTCTGAAAATATATATCCATCATAAATATCAAAGATGAGCAAGGCTGAATCAAATCAGAGTGAAATCCAACCTCTTTGTCATAAAGAAAATACTACTTTGTAGTACCAATCAACCCATTTTTTGTGATTTATTTTGCTGAATTTATTGTATTTCTTGGCAGTGGTTATATTGTGTCAAAAAGAACAGAGCTCATCGTTGTATTTCAATGAAGTAGCATATTTTGTAGCAATTTGAAACTAGATTTATTTTGTGATTTCCTAGCGAGCTCATTGGGAAAGATACATTTCATTTTAAGAAGATAGTCTAGAAACAGTGACCACAGAACAGGTGTTTCAGTGTTTGTTTTCATACTTACGGGAGTTTCAGATGAGAAAGAACTGGTTGCTTTCCAATGGTTTTGTTGCTTGCCTTGCAAATGATGATCCTACTTTTATTCCACATAGAAGCCACTGCTGTTTGAAATTCCTTGCATGTTTTGCACCTGTGCAAATAATTTATCTTACTACAGACCTTGTATGTTGTCTTTCAGAACTTTCTATTTAACAGCTATTAGATATAGTAACCCACCTGTGTAACCTGGGCAAGTCTTTTAATCCCCTTAGGTTTTCATTTCTTCACTTATGACAGTGGAATCTGGGGAGAGGATGAGCCAATAAACACTATACATCTGTTAGGATGTAGTCCCAAAGGCCCGGGCTTAGCACTTGATAAAATACAGGCTGTGCCTCCAATAAGCTCACCATGCAGTGGGTCACCATGCAGGGGGAAACAGAGGCAAGCCAAGAAGCAAGCACTAGGGAGCCATCAGTGCCACACTAGAGACACACGCGGAGTCTGTCAGAACAGGGTGGGCATGGCCAACATTAGGGGGGTGACAGGTGTGAAAAGTCAGGAAATGCATCACCAGAAAAGGGAATACCTGAGCTACGTCTTGATGAATGAGTAGCAAATTGTGGGCAGATGTGAGGAGATGGAAAGTCTAGAAAAGGAAAGAAAAAAACAGTAAAGAAATGGGTTTTAAAAAAAAAAAAAAATCTGTGGAGAGCAGCTGTGTAGAAGTTAGAGACTCCGGCATGGGCCAAATCCTGTATTGCCGCGTAGGCTTACGGGGACTCCTGAGCTTTACCTCAAAAGTAACAGGAAACCATTGATGAGTATTAAGCAGCATTCGATAATATCACAATTGAGTAAACTCTAAGGATTTCTGTGACCGCATGTCTATAAAATACTGAATAAAAATGAAAGACAGTTAAAAGCAGGAGGAAAGTAAGGTAAACATCCTTCAAATTTAAGGTTGCACTCTGTCAGACTTCGCTTTGATGTATGGTACCGTAAACCTTCTGAAACCTGCATAATGAATTTTTATAGGTTCCACTTGTAACAAGTCTCTCAGTTGATGCTTGATGAAAACATTATAAATTATGTATATTTGGTCTGAGATCTTCTAAATCCTTGTGATAGTACACAAAGGATTATTTATGTAATTTGTGTAGTTGTGTAAATTGTGTCTTGTTATCATCACAAGACAGTAAATTGGCTTAAGATGAGTGAACTAAAATTTCCCGGGTTGTCTTGTATCTTCAAACCCTTGGGGAGTCTTTTTTTCTTCTTTTTGCCTTCAGAGGAGCATGACTTACCTTCTCCATTCTCAAAAACTTACTTGGCTTCAGGATCTGATTGGCTCCTTGGCCAGTAGAGAGTTGAACGTTTTCCTAGTTACAGTAGTAATATCTCAAATTATATGTGTCATTTAGTGCCATGAAGTTACTGTTCCAACCATTCTTTTGGCATTTCAACCCACTTTTGAATCCTCAAAATCTTTCCATTCTGATATTCAACATGTCTCTCTTTTTAATATCCATACTTGTCTTCTCTCTCTGATTCTCAGGAACCTCACCATGGTTTTTATTCACCTAATCTGGTACCTAATAGGAACAACTAAATACACATATCTGCACACAGTAGACATGACTTTTCCCCTTTAATTTCCAGGAGGAGTTTCAAATGAGATTTTGCTCTCCAGCCTTCATTCAGGGCACTCATTACAATTTACACAGTTACTTTCAGTTAAAAGGAAATGCAGTCCCCTCTGCTTGTTGGAAATAGATTGGGCAAATTGATTTAAAAATGTATACAATTCCTATGGTAAACTAAATGGAGACCACAGGATATTGAGTATTAAGTGTTGACATCAAGAAATGCCAGTTATCTTAGGGGGAAGTTGTAAGGTCATGGAAAGAGCCTGGAAGATCAACCTTGATTCTTTCAATTCTAATGACTCTATGACATTAGGAAATGCAAATAATGTTCTAACAGAAGTATTACTATCTATAAAATTTATAGATAAGTAAATGGAAATTTTGAGAGAATATTTTTTGAAGATTGGAATAATTTACAAAGCACCTGGAACCAAGTGCCTGACACGTATTAGATGCTTGATAATGGGAAGTAGTTATCACTAGTCTTCACTCATGAGGTAAGTACTGATAGACACTCTTACCTCTATAAAAAGAGCAAGGATATTTTTACCTGATCACATCCTCAATTTGGAAGGTAAAAAGCAGGTAGAATATTGAGGATTAGAATCAGAGAAATTCTCTTTTTAAAATGTTTAATGGTTCTCTGGTTCATAAAAGGAAAAGAATAGTCCATCTAGACTTCCACTTTTTAAGCTCTTTTTAAAACTCTCTGGAATCTTACTATAAATAAGCAGGGAAAAGAGAAAACTCAAAAGTTTGATAACTTGAAAACATTGTCTGCCCACCCCAATGTTGCTTCCATGACGAGTTCAAATACCCTACTCAGTGCTTCCTAAGCTCAGCTCTGACATTTGTCTTTTAATCCTCCCCTGATTGTTCTTATGTGGTGTAACAGAGAGTCCAAGTCTGAGTTATGGTTAATAACAATATTTTAATGTCACTCAGCATTTTAGTATGCTATGGTCTCTAGAAGAAAATGAACCTTCATTATAATATAAATGTCTTTTATATACAGCCTCAACCAGATTCTTGACTACTATTTCAATACATTTATTTCAAGCATAATCAAATTCTGAGAAAATTGGTTGGTATAGTGAGCAGTGGCTGAGTTATCCATCCTGCTGAATTTTAATTCATTGTCCTAAATAAACCTGAAATTGGCGATATGATTAGAGTGTAAAGTCAACTGCTGAAATGAACATGTATAATTTGGAATTATTTCTATCACAGTGTCTCCCTAAGTATGTTGGACAAAGCAGTTACCAAAGGATTTTACTTTTAGAAGCTTAGAAGTGTTCAAAAGAATATTGCATGCAGCTAATGTGAGTTTCCATGTCAGGGCATTGATCTGGTTATTCATTTTTATTGTAAAAGGAAATTAATAAGTATTTTTAAAGAGAAAGAAAATACCATATGATATCACTTATATGTGGAATCTTAAAAAAAAAAAAAAGACAAACGAACTTATTTACAAAACAGAAGCAGACTCACAGACATAGAAAACAAACTTATGGTTACCAGGGGGAAGCGGCTGGGAAGGAATAAATTAGGAGTTAGAGATTTGCAGATACTAACTAATATATATATAATAGATAAACAACAAGTTCATACTGTATAGCACAGGGATCTATATTCAGTATCTTGTAGTAACTTATGGTGAAAAAGAATATGAAAATGAATATATGTATGTTCACATATGACTGAAGCATTATGCTGTGCACCAGAAATTGACACAGCACTGCAAACTGACTATATGTCAATAAAAATGTATATAAAAGGACCAAAAAACTAGTATTATTTCACTGTTAGTATCAGTATGGCAATAATTTCTTGTGCTTAATTATACACAATATACTTGCAAATACATTTTACCATTATAGAAATCCATGGGGTAAACTAAGCAAACATGCTTATCTCCATTCTATAAATAAGGAAACAGGTACAGGGTATTGATGACTTATCTAACTTCTCAAAAGGGATTATTCAACTGGGTGAAGTGTGCCCCCAGAGGGGAACCCAACACTAGCATTCTTGTAGGAAGCACTTGGACCAATCACTCTGATTTGCTGAGACATTACTTCAAAGAGTGATTATTTGCAAGTAAAATAGGGATAATAGGACCTGCCTTCAAGAGTAGTTATGAAGATTAAATGAGACTAGTCAAACGTAATTCTTAGCATAGAATCTGGCAAATAATAACAGACGTTTTAAGTGCTTCGCATGGACTGACTTGTTTAATACTCTGAAGTTCCTTGAATGAGACTAACACGAGAAACCCTGTATTTTACCATTACCAGACTGCCATCTATTACTTAAACAGCACTGGCCAAGTTACTTAACCACCCTCTGCCTTCCTTGTCTCATTTGTGAGATGTAGATAATACTACTATCCATCTCTGAAATAAAGTGCTGCTTTTGAAGAGTTTAGGAGCCTGCCTAGAAAACATGAGCACTCAAATAATTTTATCTATTATTTCTATTAACTATTCACTTAACAATGTTAAAAAGAATTCATTTCACAAAAAAAAACAACTACCTATCCTATTCCACAATCCTGTTTATGTATCACTTTCTCATCATCGTAATAATTATATATGTATCTATATAATAGAGAATATTGTCCAAAAATGGAAAAACATGACCGCTTACTGAGTTCCCACTGTATGATAGGCACTGGGTGTGTATTAACTGATGTGATATTCCACCACAATCGTTGCAGTCAGTGTTACCATCTCTACTGACAAACATATCAGCTGGCTCTCAGGGAGGTGAGACATCTCGACCAAATAACTGTCGTCCCATCAAGGTTTGGATTTATGATGTCAGAATACCTAGACCTTTTTCACTACACCTATAAAAATGAGATTTATCCACAATGGCAACTTGAGAGACATGTCTTTTCAAATCATCAAATTTGGTTCATGTTAGTGTGAAACCACTTTCTAATAGGAACAAGCAAGAGGTGCTGTGATCAGAATGTGTACACGTCTATTACGATCCATCACCTGCTTCTCCTGGTGAAATCGTCTTGTTAAAGTAAGTCACAATTCTAAGTATGTCTGTCGCCACCAATGAAGGTAGGTGAAGAAATAACAAGCTATGGTGACCCAGGAGGAGATTAGAAACAAAAATACACTCGTAGAAAGATGGGGAACGTGTATCCATTCTTCTATTTTTGATATATCCATTTGGTTTAAAAAAATCGTTCCAACCAATAATTGTCAGGAAAAGGTATGCACTTTCCTCCCACTGAAAATGTATTTCTGCATGTATGTTTTATTCACAAATACATTTTTATTAAGGGGAAGAATATTTCTAGTTTCTCTTCGGAGGTATAATTTAAGTACCCTAAAGTTAATTCGTGGCAAGTATCACTGAAGTGCAGGGGATCTTTAGATCTGTGCAACCTTGGTAACACCCCGGTTTTAGAGTAGTTCTGTCACCCCACGAGTTTCCCAAGCCCCTTTTCTGTGTATAGCTATTACGTCACCCAGCCTCAGATAAACACTGATATACTTTCTGGACATTTTTATACATTGAATCATACAATGTGTATTATTTTATTGTTTAGCTTTTTCACTTAGCATGTTTTTGGATTTCTTCCCTGTTGTGGAATGTATCGGTAGTTTATTCATGTGGACCGCCAAGTTGTATTCCCTTGTGTGAATATACCACACGTCGTGTATCCAGTCTTTACTTAGGGGACATGTGGATTGTTTCCACTTTTTGGCTGTTATTAATGCTGCTGTTATGAATTCTTGCATCAAGTCTTTGTGTGGACATATTTTTTATTTCTCTTGGTTATATCCTAAGATTGAAGTTGTCAAATCTTATGGTAAATTTATTTTTAACTTTTGGGGAAACGCCTAAACCATTTTTCAAAGAGGCTGCACCATATTACATTCTCAACAGCGATGCATGAAGGTTCTTGCGTCTCCAACATCCTCACCGACACTTGTTATTTGCATGTGTCTGTTGACGATTTTTACAACCATGCCAATGGCGATATTATAGATTAGTTGTGATGGCTTTGTCTGAATTTGGTATCAGAGTCATACTGGCTTCACAGAGTGAGTAGGGGAAATGCTATTTCCTAAAAGATTGAGTGAAGTTTTATTAGTATTTATTCTTTAAATGTTTGGAAGAACTTACCCCTGAAGCCATCTGGCCTGAGCTTTTCTCCGTGAGTAGATATTCCATTGCTGACTCAGTTTGTTATTTGCTTTAAATCTATTCAGAAGTTGTAGAGTAGAAGTTTTTGAGTGAGGAGGCATGAGAAGTTGAAGAGGGGCTTTCAAAATCAGGGTGGAGGCATGTGACATGTTGAGAGGCAAGGAAGTGCTTTTCCTGGATTTAGTACTCCAGGTGGCTGGATAGCCCAGAAAAGGGAGAAAAAACTCAAAAGCTGTGAATATAGCACAGTCAGAATAAAATTAACCCCCTTTTTTTTCATATTACCTAAGTTAAAGACATCAATAGGACATATTCAATTATTTCAACTAGGCAAATATGTCACCTATTTTTAAGAAAATTTATAAGTAGACAATAAATAGTATCTGAAAATTCAAACAAGGATTAAGACTATAAATTAACGACTCACTATGCTTTTGATGATATTTTTGTAATGGGAATATTTAAAGCTGAAAAGATGAATGGTAACCCAAAACATTAATATTTTTAAAACTGCAGTAGGCAAAATAATGGCCCACAAAAGATGTCCATAATCCTAAAGACCGTAAAAATGTTACCTTATGTAGCAACATAAGGGTTTTACAGATGTGATTAAAGTTAAAAACCTTGAGGTGGAAAGAATATTATGGTTTATACAAATGGGCACAATATAATCAAATAGATTTTTTCTTTTTTTAAAGAGCTTGGATGCTTTGGGAGTCTGGGTCAGACTCTTAAACCATCAAGGTGACTCACAGCATAGATGTCAGCTTAGGTTTTGAAGTTTATCTGCTTTGACTTTCAGGTCCTTTTTTTTTTTTTTTTTTTTTACTTTTTTTTTTTTACTGAGTTATAGTCATTTTACAATGTTGTATAAAATGGATTTTTAAAATCAGAAAGACCGTTTCCAGCTTTGGTCAGAGGAGATGTGATACAGAAAAACAGTCATATGCAAATCTTCTGACCTTGAAGATGGACAAAGGGGACTGAGAGACAAGGAATGTGGGAAGCCTCTAGGAGGTGGAAAAACAAGCAAACAGATTCTTCCCTAGAACCTCCAGAAAGGAATACAGCCCCCTGCAAGACACCTTGCTTTCATCCCATTGAGATGTGTCAATTTTTTGACCTTCCAAACTGTAAGATAATACGTTTGCATTGTTTTAAGTAACTAAGTTTGAGGTAATTTGTTACAGTGTGAATGGAAAACTAATACAGTAACTTTTCTAAAATGTATAAAAATTAGTGGAGATGCTTTTAGGGTTATTGCTGAAAGTGATACCAAATACAGTTAAAACCTGTGCTTACTCAAAATACCGAACACCATCAGCACAGTGTGTATGACTCAGTCGCATGAAGTGAGGTCCCCGTTGGCCAGCTTCTGCCAAGAAGCTCCAGCAGCAAAATTATGAGCACGTACATTTCTTTGTATATATCCAGTCTCTTCTACTCTGAGCAACGTTTTAAATCACTCATCTCAAAGACTTTCCTTCCTAATACTTTGCTTTTCAGAAAAGACCCCTTTGACCCTCCATCCCTAGCTTGAGTCCCAGAGTGGGTTGTTCATCTCTGACCTGATTCTGAAAATGTCTTTTATGGGCAGGTGTTGGATATACATCCTCTCACTCCAGTATTTCTTGATTTTAACTATAAGCTGAAGCTTCTTTGGGAAAATTGTGAGATATTGCTAAATCCTTCCATTTCTTTTCCTAATTTTAAATCCCTCTACTGATTTCTCACGCCCCCTTCTAGTCTTCTTTTTTTTTAATACAAAAAAAATCTTCATCTTGTCTTTTTTCCTCTCTTGCTCCACCTTGACCCTACTATATAGTCAACCTTAGCCTTTAACCATTGACCTTTGCATCCCATCTAGTGAAATCACCCAAAATACATACTTGTTTTCTAACTTTGCTGTATGTTCCTATTTTTTAAGGTGAGAGAGAGGATATACCATTCAAGCAGCCTACCAATTTATAGCTTATAACTCACATGTCAAATGAGAATCTGAAAACTTCCAAATATTTTCTGAATCCCCATCAAATACCAAACGCTTGGCATTGTTTTTGCCCTCACTTCCCCCACCTCATAGGCGCATGTCAGGTATTGTTATCAGATCAACAATACCTTGGCTCAGTTTCCTCAGACTATAATTAAAAATTGCCACAAATTGTGTAGCGGTAAACAATAGAAATTTATTCTATCATAGTTCTGGAGACTAGAAGTCAGAAATCAAGGTGTCAGCAGGGCATACTTCCTCAGAAGGCTTTAGGCTTTAGCTTTTGTTTTGCCAACTCTTCTCAGTATTCTTGTGCTCACAGCTGCAACACTCCAAACTCTGTAGTCATATGGCCTTCTTCCCTGTGTCTTCTCTGTGTCTTGAAGTCTCTCTCTTATAAGGACATTTATCATTGGATTTGTGGTCCGCCTTCATCCAGTATCACCTCATCTTGACTTTTTCACACCTGCCAAGACTCTTCTTCCAGATAAGATCACATTCAGATAGGTACTGGGGATTAGGATTTCAATGTCTCTTTTGAGGAGACACAATTTGACCTACAGTAGCCCTACAGAGAGCGTTAGAATACTCAGTAAACTATTCTAAACAGCCACTTGCAATCAGTAAGAGATGGAATAGAGAATCAAATGTATTTGGGAAGGTAACATTGAGAAGTGTTTAAAGCATGGATTCTGAAATGAGACAGCACTGTGGCCCCGATTTAAATACTTTCTTAGTGTTAAAAATATCTGACACCTTAAGAAAGAGAAAACTGGTATGTTTTTAAAACTAAGTTAAAAATATGACATAAAACTGAATGACTACTTAGGGACAAAGTAGTACTTAAGTACAGTTGAGGTAACAGAAGAAGTGGCTAATTCTGGAAGCTTTGCACAGCAAATAAAGATCACATTTCACATATAATAAGCAGTTAGGCCAAAGTTGAGCTCTTATAAAATTTCTTTACATATAAGTTTTAAAATTGTGAATCCATACTTTTGTTTCCATGTAGTACCGGCTGTGATATATTAGTAAATGAATAATGCTGATTTTATTTGCTGTTACATTGCATCAACTTGCCTTTGTCCTCCCAGGTTGTATCACTAGGTCCTGCCTTCGTAGTGCCCTGTGGGTAGCCCGAGAGCAGGTAAGAGACAGAAAAGTTTGCAAATTCCCTGTTCTTCCCCAATTTTACATTACTTAAACAATTTCTTCAAAAATGAAAAAGTCTTTGATACTCATTTATTACTACTAAATAAAATGTGACGACACGCACAAGACACTTGATGCATAGAGGGGATCCTTCCTCTCTAACTTTCTTGCTCCAGTGTATATTTCCTTCCCGTACCACACGGCCAGCTTTGGACCTTAAAGGATGTCAGCATAAGGAATAGACGTGTTATATTTAGATATAGATTATTAATCATGCAAGAGAAAAACTCAAACTGTTCCTATTATGACAGACGGACACTATGAGTTTTATGACTAACTTGATGGTTTGTTCATCTGTCAATGCCCCCTGACGTACTAAAACATGCATTTCTCTCTCCTGCACCAAACATTGTTCAAGATTATTTTCCCTGAAAGAGTGTTGTACGGACTCTTGTTCTTGTATATGTTTAAAAATACCTCATGTGTCATTTTTCCAAGCATAATGAGAATGAGTAAGGAAATGCATTAACCTGTTGACTTAAACTTCTGAGGTGGATCAGTCTTTTAAAGGGTCAGTGACACTTTTCCTCTGGGATGGAGATGGAGAGTTATTTTTATGTTTCTCTTTAACAGAAGCATACTATCTAAAAGCAGCTGAACAACTCTTATCACCTGTTCCAGGTATTTAAATTTATGTTGCTTATTTTTTTCCCATGCATAATATATATTTATCCACCTCAGTTGAAAACAACATCAGAGGGAAGGAAAAAACACCAAACCAAATTAAACCAGCAGGATTAAGCCAAAATTTAGTTGCAGCCAGCTTGATCGGTGATGTTTTATTCATCAATCACCTGCACTTACATCAAATTGTTTACGCACAGATTTCAAGCATAAATAGCAAACGCACCATTTCATTTTACTTGTGTAATATCATGGATTAATGTGGTGTCCGTTAGTCTGTTAGATCCCCTCAGATGCTCAGGTGTTGCATAAAATGACTTCCCATTAGTTGTATTAAACTTATTTCTCAAATGGAATGAAAAGAATTTTCAGGTGTTTTAAGACATAATGAGACAGATTATTTAAGTACTTAGGCCACTTTAGGAAAGTAAGTTAAGCATGACTGGAAGAGGCGTTAATGCATTTATGTCACAGAACAAATTACTGATGCAATT
Organism: Camelus dromedarius; assembly: GCF_036321535.1. Taxonomy (NCBI): domain Eukaryota; kingdom Metazoa; phylum Chordata; class Mammalia; order Artiodactyla; family Camelidae; genus Camelus; species Camelus dromedarius. The sequence continues at coordinate 40,738,121 of NC_087444.1, forward strand.
TGTGTATTTTTTTTCAAAGCTCATGTCTTTTATAACCCAGGTATTTCCCAGTCTTTCTCTAACGTTTATTACAGAGGCAATGGGAAGTTACAGGGAAAGCGGAAATTTTGTGAGAGGCCTGCTTCAGAAAGGTTGGTGTGGGTAGACCTCCATGAAGAGGGATAATTTAAGTAGAAATCTGCAAAGGAGTCAAGACTGCAAAAGTCATAGGGAGGAGCATTTCAAATAGAGCCAAAATCCAGCACAAAGACCCCGAGGTGGGGACAAGCTTGGCCTGTTCCCAGAAGAGGGAGAATGCTGGAGTATCCTTTAGGACATTCAGTTCTGCCATACTCCAAAACCGTGCTGTTTACACCACATCACACTGACTGAAAACCAAAAACCAAACCAAAACAAACATGGAGAAAGTCTAAGGGTGTTCTTTATCCTGAGCGATTCATTACTCTTTCCTTAAATTAAATCTCCACTGATTACAGACAGTCCATTTGATTACAGATTTATGATGGTTCGACTTGCGATTTTTCAACTTCATGATGATAGGAGAGTGATAACACATTCAGCAGAAACTGTACTTCAAATTTTGAACTTCGATATTTTCCAGGGTGAGCTCTCTGCAGTACAACACTCTCTCATAATGCCAGGCAGGGGCAGCGAGCCACAGCTCCCAGTCAGCCACGCGATCATGGGGTGAACAGTAGGAACACTGACAGCTATCCTGTTCCACAGAGACCACCACTCTGTGTTGCACTTTCCGTATAGTATTCAGTACACTACAGGAGATACTCAGCACTTCATTATAAACTAAACTTTGTGTTGGATGATTTTGCCAAATGTAGGCTAATGTAAGCGTTCTGAGCACGTTTAAGGTAGCCTAGGCTTAAGAGATGGTGTTTGGTAGGTTAGGTGTATTGAAAGCATTTTCAACTGTTTCAGCATATGATGGGTTTACTGGAACGTAACTCCGTTATAAGTCGGGAAGATCTATATGCTTTCTTTTGTCCTGAGGCCCTCACTCAACAAATGATAGCTCTGTTTTCCAGTCTGACATATGTGTTGCTAAAATATTTAAAGAAGTACCACACCCAATTTACAGGTTTTATGGAAATTTCATTTGCAAGAAAGACAGATAGATAGATAGATGATAGATAGATTTTTTTTTACCCTTTCCAGAAAATCCAGGAACTTTACACATGTTCTTGAGCACTTTTGAGCCACTTAAATTCACTGAGACTTCATATTGTACATTTTTATGCAATATTCATTTCTTTATTACTGACTAATATCCATCATTGGTTCTGATAAATTGAGTCTATGAAAACTTTTTCCTTTTTATTACTATTATTAGCATATTCAATTATTTGGTTCAAGAAAGGTACTATTCTTATCATTGTGTTTTATAAAAATATATAAAATTCAGTGAAATATACAAATAATAGCATAAGTCAAATTTGTTGTCATAAAACAGTAAAATTTTAGAAAATAAATGGTTGGAAGTTGCTTGATTATGAGATAACTTGACGTATACAATGGATAGCTTATGTAAAAAGTCTAAAGACATAAAAAGCATTGAATGGTGACAAAACATTCAGAAGAGTGATTTTACAAAAGACCTTTGATTTTCCTTTTGTACTGTGTTTCTTATCACTCTAAATAATTTAAGCTATCTTTATAAGATGTATATATCTCTTTATAAGCTTTCAAACTATGCTTGTTGGTTTAAAGAGAATTAAATAAAATAACAGAGTTGCGCTACACTTTGAACCTACAGTATTAAGACTGCAGTAAATTCTAGTACAGAAAGGAGTCATAAATGAAACAAATGCTTTTTATGTTCAAAGTACACTAAACTAATGAGAGAGAAGTAACTCTTGGATCAAAAGATCCATGCCATATTCCAGAACAAGGAGAATCCAGTGTCGCTCATGGTGTAGGTTTCATCTTTACTCACCATACGTGATAGGTTTTGTTCCTATTCATGTAACTCTGAGATGGAAAAAAGAGCATCCCTGTTTCTTGTGAATGCTTTTGCTCATTCCAGACATCAGTTTCTAACTTAGGAAACTGAGCAACGTAAGTGGGTGACCTCTGAGGTCCTTTCAATGTTGGCATCCGCAGATTCTATATCAAGACAGACTCTTGGAAAAACTGACCCCAAAATGATGACAGTGTTTTGCTATTAGCTATTAATAGTTTGGTTTTTTTTGTTAAAATACAACCTTCAGAAGTGTGTCATAGTGCAAAGTGGCTTGGAATAGGGGTTGGGACACAAAGGTTCTCATTCCAGCTCTGCCATCAGCAAGCTTGGTGTCGTGAGATATCTCACTTAATTCTGCCAATCTTCATTTGAAAACTGAAATGATTTCAAATTGCCTTTCTCATGATAAATTATAAATTTCAGTGAGAGATGAGTAAGTTGCTCTTAAAATGAATCTTAACAATAATTATAGCCAACACACGGTAAAAACATTCTCAGCAAACTAAAGGCTCTGTAAAGTCTTCAAATCTTGATTTGTTTTTTCCTTTTTGAAATCTGGAGTGAGTTATGATGGCCACTTGGCCTACTTGAAGCCCTTCAAATTGTCAATTCTTCGCTCTTTCCAAAGCTCTTGAGATCTGTTTTCTCTGAAATGTTTGTTTCTCTCAATTTGTAGCTCTCTGTAGGGTCCCACACTCAGAGCATAAAATAAAAAATACAAAGAAAAGTGAATAATCTTACCCCAAATTTATTACAAATAACAATTTAGAAGACTCATTATCACAGTATGAGACATAAAAAAGAAGGATCATGATCAAAGAATGTGAAAAAATGTAGAAAATATGTGGGAATGTATCTATCTTGCTATTTCAGTAACATCTGAATGCATGATGTTGTGCTGTTCATGCGTGAATCAACAAATACATTTCTGTACTCACTTAAAAATGTGTTATTGAAATTAGACTATAGTTATAAATACTGATTAGAATTATTAGAAATGAAGTGTGCTCAGCATCTTCTACCAATCTACTGAAAATGAAGGTGCTCAAATTGGTTGAAACTCATCAATTTTTGCTTCATACTTTTATCAGGGTTTTATAAGACAAAAGTATGGGAGGGGGCAGTCCCCAGGCTTCAAGAGACTATAAAATCTCATTGAAGTTGGTTTCCTGCAAGTCAAATGAAAAGGGAAAAAAAGCCCCTTGGTACACACGCACTGCTGAGTTGGTCAAATTGAGCCAATTCTAATTTTTCAGGTTGTTGAACTCATCAGGGAGGACCTGAGCAGACAGATGAAGTACAGGGTGCACTCTGTGCTTTAGCTTCAGCAGAATCCAAGTCATTTCTCGGCCTGTACTTCCGAACTCCTGCGGCCTGGGCCCGAGTGCTCTCTGACACTCTTTAGTTAGTACTTGTGGTGCCTCACTCAGGCAGCCCTGCATCCTTGATTATATAATGTGAGACTCCAGCCCTCTCTAGCCCCGAGCTACAGAATCTCAGGCCAGAGCAAGGCTGACTTTTGATTGCTGCTTCTCCGAGGAAAATAGGAAGCTTTGTAGTTCAGTAACTCCATGGAAGACTTAGTCTGTTCCAGGGTGAAAGCAGCCACACGAGGAAACTAGAGAACTGGGGGAAGCAGGGAGGAGAGACTGAGGAGAGATCCATGTTGAAGACTCGGGAGACAGAGTATTTCTGGGGAAAGTTCACCAGGTTATGCACGGGTTTTTCAGCCTTGGCACTACTGACATTTGGGGTCAAGTGATTCTCTTGTGTTTGTACGCAGTGTTGTTGTGGGTGTGTGTTCATACTGTGGGACATTTAGCAGCATCCCTGGCCTCTACCCACTAGGTGCCACTAGCACTCCTCCCAAGTTGCACAAATCAAAAAAAAAAAAAAAAAAGTTTCCAGGCATTGCCAAATGTCCCATGCTGTGGGGTGAGGGGGAGGCAGGGAGGGTGGCAAAACCTCTCCTGATTTAGAAATCTCCTGTGGTTCATCGCCCACCTCCATCGTTTGGCTTACCTTCTTTCTACTTTACTTTTTAATAATCTTGCCTCTTCAGAAGGCTCCCTGTACTCTCTGTGAGATTTAGATACCCCTCTGCATGCTTTGTTTATACCCTATTCTCATTTCATTCAACAAAACTGCATTAGACACCTACCATGCACTGTGTATGTCCTAGAGATATGGTACTAAATAAAATTGACACGGTTCCTATCCTTGTGCAACTTTTCTGTTTGAAGAGGAAACAGACGAGAAAGTGTATGGTCATCAAGGAGCAAGAAATGTGTGGCTGCTAGGAAGGAATTAAACAAAGAGATGTGATGGGACTACTACTTAGGAATTCAGGAAACAGTTTACCTTGAGTGGGCATGGAAGCTGACAATTGAACAGAAACATGTGAAAGGAGGGAGTTCTAACAGCCAGGCTGAGGAAGCAGCCAGGGCGAGAGCCCTGATGTGGGAGCACACTGGGCTTATTTAAAGAACTGCAGGAAGGTTGGTGGCTACAGTGTTGTGAGCCACGGGAAAGGCAGATATCTGAGATGAGCTGGAAGAGGTAGTTACAGGCCAGCTGATAACAGAGCCTAGAAAACCATGATAAAGCCTTGTTTTATTTCAGTGCCCCATCAAAGCTCTTAGTATACTGTCTCTACTTGTCCAGCAACATAGGCTCTCTCCCTGTCATTCACGTGGCCTTAAGCAGTTCATTCTGTTAAAAAGTAAAAAGCTGTAAGATGGGTAACCCCATACACCTCAAATAGTGTTGTGAGGATCAAGTGAAATGCTGTGATATTAATGGTTGGTTAATGAAATTGTAGTCGTGGCATACGTGCATTCTGTCTCTGAATCCACTCAACAGTAGGCTTAGTTCCACTGGGAAATAGAGAGAAGACCCTCGTACTCAGTGTTGAAGGCAGAGTGAGAGATTGTTGGTGTGAAAGGTGATGGAGAAAATAAGTCACGCCAGGAACTGGGAACGATATGTGCAAAGTACAGTTATCAGAAATCCTGGAGTTAGGGGTGACAATGAGCAATTAGGTGTGTATGGCTGGAGTTTAAGGTGCAGGGAGCAGGAGGAGAAAAACCTGGAGAAATAGATTCTTAACTTATTTGGATTATTCAGTCTTGCTAAAAGTACCTTTACTTCTTCGAACGTCAATTTCCTCATGTATGAAAAGGAGCAATAACATTTCTTTCATAGCATTATTGTAAAAGATGCTTTTGCACAGAGGAAGTGTTTTTTTTAAATTAAGTACGTAGCCAAACATCCAAAGAATGCTTATTGAGGCACCAATACCCTTCTCAGCTCCTTTCCAGTTGCAAGTACTCCATTCTAAATCTTTTCGCATTCTACATTTTGATGAGTGACTTGAATGAGAACACAGATCAGATTTTTTAGATTACCAAAGTTAGAGTGGGTAGTTAATACACCAAGTGACAAAAATCATATCTTGATAGGCTGAAGTGATTAAATTTAACACAGATAAATGTATAGTCCTTAACTTGCATTCAGAAAAAAATAATAAGTATTTGAGATGAGACAGATGTGGGTAAACAGCCATTCACATGAAAATCAAAGGGCGTTTCTGTGTGAATGCACACTCAGTATGCAATAAGACTATGATATATTTTCCAAGAATGCAGATGCGGTGGTATTTTAGTGGCATTCATAGAGGTATGTGTCTGATTAAGAAAGTAATTATCTCACTTCAGTAAAACCAAAGAAACTTACCGCACTGACGGAAAACGGTTGATATGCATAGATTGTTGGAATGATTGCATCTTTGAAACTAATGACTAAAGTGGTCAGTATATTAATACCGCAAATCTATCTGGAGTCAGTGTCCATTTAGAACGAAAGGTATGAAAGATTCCCTGAAAGATGTGAACAGCAGTGCCCGAAAGGAAATGGAGCTCACAATATTGACCTTCGTCTTCTCTTCTGATTCCTGTAATTCCACTAGTGTTAAGGAGGCCAGTAGACCAGTTGGCAGATCTTTTCAAGGAAGTTGACCCTGAATAGCTTGCTTTTGACATATGGCCAATGGAAAAGTCAGACTGTAATTTATCTGGGGAGTCTGGTTGAAATGTGTAATGATGGGCATGACATGTACTCAGCAAGAGTGGCACGAACCCAAACAAGGGAATTGGAATGCCTACAAAGAGGACTCTTCAAGAAGAGGATGCAGAGAAAAGCACAGCCTTCATTCGAAATACACGATTCGTGAAATTCAAGAGACTGGAACGTGTTTTAAGGAAATCTGGGCTTGCTTTCAAAAACAGGATCCATTTATAGTCTGAGGGGAAAGCCACAGGAGGCTAAGGGATGCTGGCTGAGATGTTCTTTGAATTCCTTGATTTTTCCAAATTTGAAGCTCAAAGTCAAATTCAGGCCCTGCCAACTACTTGAACCATGACAAGAATTAAAATAATTTTACAAGTCCTTGAAGAATGGAATTACAGCTTGGCGACTTTAATTCTCCAACATCAGTAATGGTGGCTGGGTTGGGTAATCCCTGTGATACTATCCGGTTTCACTCCCTGGTACTAGCTCTTCACGTGTTCCTTGTTTTGGAAAAGTATTACTCATAGAAGAATAACGGTAAAGTGATTTATGTAAGATGATTCTCTTGAAGCCATAACAGTCATGACATGCTTTGCATTCTTGGGGTGGATTTGACCCTCTGCAGTCATGACATTTTGTAAGAGCATTGAAAACTCTTTTAAGAAGCAAGTGAACACAGGATTATGGACAGAGAATTCTATGGGAAGGTGGTCAGTACAGATTAAGGGCAGCTGCACCACTGGCAGTACCATATCTGGACTCAACAAATAGATAAATAGATAGATAGATAGATAGACAGACAGACGGATAGATGGATAGATGGATAGATAGGAAGAGTCATTCAGTCTTTTAAACCTTAGAGTGATTTTACCCAGCAGGCCCTCTTTACTGTGGAGTCCTCTCTGACATCACTCATAATTCACTCTCAGCAAATTGGCTCTTGCTGTCAATTTCAGAAAGACTGCTTCCAACTAAACTGGTCTTACAAAAAAAATTGCTTTCTCAGCTCTATTCACCATGTTAATACACCTTGCCACGTTTACTTTTACCCTTCTTGTAACATTCCCTGTAATAACCTGTATAGTCTAAGTTATGCTCTAACAACCTCCAAATCTTATTTGCACAACACAATAAAATGTCTGTCCCACTCACTCAGAATGTCCCATGAATTGCCAGCATGGGGCTGTGCTTAACACTGGGCTCCTGGCTGACAGAGGCAATGCCTTGTTATAGTTGTACCGTCTGTGACTCTGGCCCCTTCTCAATAACTAAGGAAGGGGAAGAAAAAGAGTAGAGGCTTGTGCAAAGGCCGATCAAAACCTCTCTCTAGAAGTGACATGAATCAATTATATTCACCTTTCATGGCTTTAAATCCACCCACCGTCATGCTCTCATGGAGCCATTGTTAAAAATCTCATCTGCGATGAACTGAGATGTGATCCCAGGGGAAAGGAAGTATGAGCAAGAACAGTTACCCAGGCAATTGGAAAAGTCTGGGGGGAGTGATGGCGATAAGGACCTTAGGGCTGTTGTTCGGAAAGCGATGCTCTCGATAAGACAATGATAGGCTGAGGGTGAGTAATCGGCAATCAAAGACTAAGTGTGAAAGCCAGTGGATTAGGAAAATAACAGTTTTTCCCCTCCTGCGTCTCTCCCTTCCTCTTACACCGCTACCACACTCACAACACTTCTGACAGCAGATGTGTGGAGATTTTGCCCCACAACAAGCAACTCTTTGCTACTCCAGCAAGGTGTCCTACAATTTAATTCAATTCTGACACTAGGTAGTGTCGGAGATAATGTCAGATTCCCCAGGTTAAGGGCTCAGTCTTGTAAGACTGTCCCCCATTTCAGATGCCAAAAGCAAGTAGTCGGCCCCCAGGTTACCCACAATTTCTGTCCAGTTTGGCTACAGATAAGAGGTCCCCATGACCTCCTCCCGCTTAGATGTGGCTATTTGCTGGAACAGCTCACAGAACTCAGGGAAACATTTAAGTTTGCCAGTTTATTAAAGGATATAATAAAGGATACAGGTGGACAGCCAGGTGAAGAAATACATAGGATGAGGTTTGAAAGTGTCCTGACCACGTGACTGTGAGCTTCTGTCTTTGTGGAGTTGGAGTGTGTTACCCTCCTGTACGTGGATGTGTTCACAGACCTAGAAACTCTCCAAGAATGAAACAGAAATAATTACTGAAATACAGCTTGGATATGCCCCTTGCGTGTATGGGAAAACATCCATCAGGACACAGTACACACCCTGAATCAGTGGCCATTCTATTTTCCAGTATACCCAACAGATATGAATAATGAGTCTGAGAAACATGGCTGAAAGTCATAGTAACCACACGTATCACCACTGCCAGTGATCCTTTTGGGGAGTTTGTTCTTCCAATATTGCAACTCTTGACTCTGTAAATTTAGAAGTCCTGATCCTTTGCCAGAGGACACAGACACAATCTTACTCAACTTTCAACTATAGCTTGCCATCTGGTTACTTCAGGAAACGTGTGCCAAGAAATCAGCAGTCATAAGAGGAGTCACCAGCCTGACTACGGTAATGGGCTCTGAGGATCAGGAGGAGACAGGGCTGCTATCAGACCGTTGGGTAGAAAAGAATATGTTTGGTATCCAAGAGATCCACAGTCACATTTCTTGATACCCACTTGCCCAAATTTAACAGAAAATTGACAAACAAAGCAGCTGTGACCTGAGAAGGGCAGAATGACCAGCAGGTAAGACCCCCCTCGATATGAGGATTTGGGTCACCTGACAATGCAAGCTACCTAAAACCAACCGAGGTGCTAGCCAAGACTGAGTGGAATCTAAAATGTGTAGTAGATGATGGGAGGAGATGATGGGTATCCACTGTGGCCTCGGATTAGCAGGAAAGTAAACCAACCAGAATCCTGGCGGAGCTGCTTCCAGAACTCATCATATGACAAAAGTAGATCTGACTGTGCAAGGTGTGCCACCCAGGTGTGTCTCCACCCCCCACTCCCCACTTTCCGCTTTCAGGCCTGAGTCACACATTCTTGATGCTGCCGAGATTGTTGGTAGCTGAAAGCTCTCAGGTGAATCATTCTCCAGGAGTTTCCATCAAAAGAAGAGATGTTTGGCTTACCCAAACACATAACCTATTCCTGGGACATGCCACTTAGAGTCACTGGTCAAGGGGGAGGTGTCTCAAAAGAACAATTATGAAGACTCATCCACCTCCGGTGATACCCTTGGATTGTAATGACTGTGTTTGTAATTCAACGTTTCTCGTTGTTCACTCCTGCCTGTCTCACTCACCCACGGATTTTGACCCAAAGCATCTTCCCCAACATACTACTTATACACAAATCTCCATCTCAGAGTCCACGAGGGCAAAACCTGACTTAAGACACCTACATCTGCAGTAAAAGCCATGAAGAAGAGCAGGTTCTATGAAAGTGTAGAATCTAAGACTAGGTTTAAATAGGAGGCTACAGAGACATCCGTGTGCAAGCGATGATTAGGCTCTAATTGGAGGATGTACACAAACATGGCACTTGTTGAACAGGCTGTGGTGCAGGGCAGGGGAAAGAAGAGCACTCCATCCAGAAGGAAGAGCGTGTGTAACAGCGTGAAAGCACAGTGACAGGGGAAGCAGGACAGGAGGGGCTAAAAATCGGACCGGAGTAGCTGAACCACAGAAGGGAAGCAAGGACTGGAGAGGTAGAGTCTCATCCAAATCATGTGATGATGTTGATTCTTACGTCAGTGAGGCAGCTGGTGACTTTTGTTGGTGCAGCTGTGCAGATCGGAGCCAGAGGTGACAGATGGTCAGTCAGATCCCCATTGTGAATAGCCCTTTCTGCCTTCAGTATAGAAGCAAGAGAAGGTGCATACTGAGAATGGGGAGACTGGATCACACAACTGTGGAGGTACAGGTGGGAATCTGAGGGGAAACAAGGAGGGGTCTCTAACTCCAAAGTAGTAGAAGACACAAGTAGACAGAGTGGGAGAACACATCAAATTGGAGGTTGTCAGGCAGAGGAGAAAGGGATTTTGTATCAGAAAATGTGTGCAAGCCTCTGACCAAGAGAGGCTGCCTTAACACCAGCCTTGTAACTTGATAGTTACGTATAGTTGGGGGCAGGAACCCCTGAGCTGGAGAGCTAAGAGGCCATTTCCTGAATGAAGGTCCAGGGCAGAGGTTTAGACTCTACACTGACAATAAAGTGGAACTGTTGCACAGCGTAAAGCAGCGGAATGACATGGTCATAGTTCCACTTTAGAAAGATCTCACTGACACAGTGGGAGAACTGAACCAGCACGGCAAGGTTCTAAAATAGGTAGGAGCAGTGGGTTACTTTTTTAGAGTTTCAAATCAAGGAAGATGATTCTGTCAGTAGTATATAAGGAAGATTTCTAGTGGAGCAGGATGTGGAGACTGGTGACCAGAGGCAGGGAAAGATAACACAAAGATATCTGTATAGGTCGTCAAAAGATAAAGACTTCAACACCCACAGTGGTAGAATGTCCGTGAAACCCTTGCCCCACTTGTGGATGAAATTTGCAGACTGAAACAAGTGTGTCACTAGGTGAACAACAATCCTGGTTGGCTTGATACTCTGTTTAGCCACTGAAAGCCCCACATCCAGGGAAAACCCTCAGTCCCAGCAAATGGTTACTCTAAGAGGTGAGTTTCAACTTGGATAAAGTTTCTTACGTCAGGCTGCAGGTAATGCACTTTTTGAGAAGATCCGCATTCGGTGAATTTATTGGCAGGTTGCTTTGGGGATGAACAGAAGTGAAGGAGTGAAGGCAGCAGGAAGAGGGAACGTGACCTGGGACACAGTCCCAACACCGGCCTCAGCTGGTCCAGAAAAGAGCTCTGGAGCTGGGCTGGCCCTCAGGGATTGTCCCAGATTGAGGCAGCTGGCTGGGTGTTTGTACTGCTGTGCGGATCACTCTTTGGCTCTCAAGTTGTCCCCAGAGAGGAAGCATACATTTGGGCGTGGTCAAGGTTAATTCCCGGCCAGGGTCTCCGCTGTGAGCCATCAGCAGCCTGCACTCCAGTTCTGAGCGTCTCGGGGAGTGAGTGCTTCGGCCCTTCACGGGGAACTGAGCCAAGTACAAGAGCCTCTATTAAAGTCTTTCTACAAATAATCCCTGGGAAGCTCCCTTCAGCCCTGCATGGGTTCCTGTTGCTGCTTGACTTTCTACAGGGCTCACCGAGCGTGCAGCGCGTTCGTTTTCTCTCCCGTATTCCTTCCACTTTGTTTTGGAGGCTATAACTCAGCTGCTTATGCACATTTTAGTAAACACATTTCCAGCTCCTAGAAAGAGAAGCCCGTATTAGGTATTGAATGGGTGTGCTGTTCCCTTTTTTATCTTGACCTGGAAATTGAAGCCACCCCTTTGTTCCCCTGTACTTTTCCCTCTGCCTCTCCCACTAAGGAAACTTTCGCCAACATCAAAAAGCAGTCGAACAGAAGAGAGCTAACTTACCCATAGATTTCTCATTGCTGTGATACGTGCGACCTTTTCCTTTTGCCATCGCTTAATTCTGGCCCCCTGGACTTGCCTCTAAGGTGCAGAGAGAGAACCAACTCTCTGCACTTCAAGAATGCCTTTCTTCTCAAACGAATGCTTGAACAGACAGAATGATCCCTCACAACCCCCTTTCAGTTACCCAGTGGGCTTCCAAATACTAGAGAAGCACAAGATGTGCATTCCCAGGTTTCTGGCACCTCTATGACTAGAAGGAAAATGCAAATAATCAGTGATAATTAAAGACATCTGGGAAATGAGTTGAGCTGTATTATCACTGATTTTATAGTTTCATAAATATTTTATCTTTAGAGCCATTTTATTGAATGTTGATTAAAAGTCTCAGCTTTGGAATCAGATCGTTGTGGCCTCCTATTTGACCTCCTCCAGCTCCCGCCTGTGTTATTTCGAGCAGATTAGTTAAATACAGTGAAGCTTAATACAGCATTTGTATTTGTGCAAGGGGGCACGTAACAGGTAGCAAGTAGTATGCGTTCTGCCCAGCCCCGTTCTCTCTGACAGTGAACCCACCCCCTTCTGCAGGTGTTGACTGCTCCTAGCCCGAACCTGCACCTTTTGTTAAAGGCTTTCCCTTGACTGGTGAGGTTCACCTGAAGGGGCTGGGCAACTACTCACCCTCAACTCAGGCAAGTAGTTGATTCCGAGGTGGGCCTATGTCCCAGTGCTGACCAGAGAATTATCAAAAGCATTCTACTGGGAAATTCCTCCTCATTAGGAAGACACAATCTTTTTCATCCTCTGTATGTTGCTGTGGTTCTGTGTACTTCATTAAACATCTGTAGTTAACAAACTATACTGAATCTTAAACAAATGTTGAAGTTGTCAGAGCAGACAGGAAAAAAAAAAACTAAGATTTTTGATTACATAGGCGAGTCACTAAATCAAATGTTCTGGAGAATTTTATTTTCCACTAGAAACACTGGAATTCCTATTTTGTTTTATTTTCTGAGGGGGGCAATTTATTTATTTGTTGTTTGTTTGTTTTTAGAGGAGGGACTGGGGATTGAACCCAGGACCTTGTGCTTGCTAAGCACACACTCTACCACTTGAGCCATGCCCTCTCCCCCCTCCATTTTGTTAGTTAACACATGTTATCATTGGTTAGTGAGTTGATACAAGGTCCTCTTCCTTGCAAGCCAAAGTAGGCTAACAGATACACAAGAGGGGTGTGTGTGTGTGTGTGTGTGTGTGTGTGTGTGTGTGTGTGTGTGTATGCAAGAGAGAGTCAGAGCAAGACAGAGAGAGAGGAGAGAATATATGTATCCTGGCATCCACTTTGACTCCCTAGTCTTGGTCTCTGAGGAAGTCCTACAATATTCCTCAAAACATTGCCCAGATTTCTTTTTCTTGAACTAGATTGAATTGGGTTTCACTAAAGGGAACCTGAAAAACTAATATTGATTAATTCCCATTCAAAGTGCTTGGAATAGCTACAGTACAACAAACACTCAATGACCATTACCTATTTATAGCATTCTTAGTTATTAAGATAATCATTATGTTCTTTCATCTTATCACTCCTTATGAAGCCAAAGTGGTGGTTCTTAAAGCTAGTTTCACATTAGTATCACCTATAAAACTTTAAAAAAATTAATGCAGCCCAAATCTTCTACTTCCACTGTAATGGGATCCCTGATTCAGGTCTTCAAGGTAAATAACAAGGACATAATACCTAACAAGGACATAATACATAAAACACTTTGTGTCAGTGTGATGAATATATGTTTGGTCCTGTGCTTGGTTCCTGGCACACAGCTCCTAAAACCTATTATTTTAGGGAACCTCTAGTAGTTCCTTTAGATTGGATGCGCAAGGGAGACATTGTCAAAAGGTAAGGATAGAATCTGAGCTCTTTTTCCCTCAAAATAAACATTTAATTTCCTTTTGAATTAATGTTTCTTTAATGATCAAATATGTTTCCTTTTAATTTATTATCTGCCATCTCTTACCCACAATTACAAATAGGTCTTATTGTCTTATTCATCAATTTGACATGTGGGAAACAGAGAATGTATTATAACTTTTCAGTGGATGGTGAATCCATCCTAGTTAGCACTGAAATTATTATTAATAAAAAAATGCTGCCTGTAGATTTTTATTTTATGAAATGCTGTGGGGAAGACATGGGCATAAATTAGAAATGGAATGAAGCAGAATATTTGGAATTTAGACAACTAACAGTTTCTCATATAGCGAGCACTGCATGCTTTTCATGAAATAAAAATTCTGACACCTTTACCCTTCATGAGTTGGTTAAAAATGACACATGATGAATGATGAAATATTTTAAACCAGGATAAATATTCTGTTTCATTCCGTTCCCAGTTTGCACCTATATCTCTCCCTTTGTATCTCTCAAAACGAAAATTCAAGTGTACCAACCTGTGGAGAAAATTTTATAACAGTACTGTTAAAAGGAAGGAAAGAAAGTATTAACCATTTAGACCTGTGACTTACGGGAGCACGCATGACCCTGAAAGAATTTGCTTTTAATTGTTTTTTACGTCAAAATATTAGTATGCAAATGAAATTAATATTCAGAATAGAATCTTGCTTTGCCATGGTTGCAAAAACTCCTCATTCATAGTGATACCTTAAAACTTTTATATTTAGAAATCTTAAAACATGTTATAATTGTAAACTGCAGACACTTTTTTTTTTAATCTGATGATTTATATAATAAGCCTTCAGGATAGTTAGCTGGGGGAGCAGGTCACTGCAGTGATGAAGAGCTTGGTTTCTGGTCTCCTTCATCTTCAAAGCCAATAATAATACGTCAGACCCTTCTCATGCCTTTAGCTCTCTTATCTCCCTTTTAGTTGCATTTCTTCTGCCTTCCTCTTCTGCTTTTAAGGATTAAGGTGATTGCATTGGTCTTATCCACATAATCCAGGATAATCTCCCTATTTTAAAGCTAGCTGACTAGTAACCTTAATTCTATCTACAATTAGTAACCTTCATTCTATTTACAAAGTCCCTTTACAGCGGTACCAAGATGAGTGTTGAAGAATGTGTTTTTCAGGGTGAAAAACATGGAATCTTTAGATTCTGTCTACCACACTGTCTCACAGGGTTCTTTTGGAAATTAAATGAAATACTACACATAAAATGTTTTGTGTAGTGCCTGACACATAGTAAAATCTCCATAAATCATAGCTGGTGTCACTGCTCATTAATCAATAGCAAGTCTGATGTTTGGGTACATCCTCCTCGTTCAGTCATCCTATGAAGACTAAACAAAGGGAGTTCAAATTTTGAAGGCATGTGAGTGGATCAAAATTATTGGGATGATTAGAGTTGTTAATTCGTATCAAAAAATTGAGTAAAGCTCTTATTTTAGACTTTAAGTTTAAATATGTCACTTAAAAAATGTTTCAATAAATAGGGAAAGCTACAGACCTAGGCTACATTTATATGCCGTGTGACCCTACACGATTTACATTACCGATCTCAGCCTTCAGAGTTTTCAGCTGTGAAATGGGCATAATAGTACCTTCTGAGTTTAAAAAAAAAAAAAGGATAAGAAAAGTATTATGATATATTCCAAATAATACGTGCTTAGTAAATGTGAGTTTCCTCTCACATTTCAGACATGGTTTTCTAAATCAGGGCAAAGAAGTATTATTTATGGTTGAGTCTGCTTTCATTTTCTTCGTCTGTAAAAGGTGGTGATAATTCTTACTTCATAGGGGCACTGGTAAATTAAATTAGAAAACGCCATGATTTAGTGCTCAGTGACTTTCCCCTTTTAAAAACTGAAGAATTTTAAAGCATTGCAGAAACCTTTTGAGTGACACATTTCCATCTCTCAGGTCACCTATTGAGTAATACTAGTGTTCCAATTACTGTAATAAGAATGGTTGTAGAACATGATTCTGTTTGGAAAATGTGCAGCTAGCTAAATGCATTTTCAGTAGCTGAGTCTTTACCACTGTGGATTCACCTCTGGTGCTTTTGTTGGCAGCCTTTAGTAAGCCTTTAGTTGGCAGCATCTGAAGAGGCAGTGGCTTGCCCCTACTACTTATTAATATGTGTTATCTATATTTTAAAAGGAACGCTCTCTATCTGTGTACTTTGTGATTGCTAACAATGTGGTAAGCAAGGTCATGAAAGATTAGCTGGGGTTTAAAGTAATTTGATGTTTGACAATGGTAATGAAATGTGTACTGTATTGGAACTTTGCTTGTTAAAAAAGGATGGTTTTTAATCAGGGAAGATTCATTCAAAAAATAATTATGACACCAAACCCTAAAACCAGCACGTTGAAAGAGAAAAAAAAAATGGTTACTTTATCTATTGAAACATTTTACAACTTTGGATAATATGTATGTTCTCTCAATGGACCTAACCACCAATGTGTGTGTGTGTGTGTGTGTGTGTGCGTGCGCGCGCATGTGTGTGTGTGTACAATGATACATGTAAATTATTAGTAAACATAAATACATTGTATACCTCTAAGGAATACCATATATACATACATGCATATGATTAGTAATGATATGTATATAAATGATCTAGTATATGTAAGTTATATGAAGGAAATGACATATAAAATATAAATATAATGTCATGATATGTGTAAATTATACATAAGTTATATATAACACTTATGTGTGTGTGCTTAATAAATGGTTGCCATTACTATAAGATAATGAATTTTTACATGTTATTTCTAAGACTGAAAGTTCCTTGAGGGAAGAGACTATAGGAAAAATGTGTGTGTATATAATATATAATCATATATATTCACATATATAATCGTATGTACAATTATATGTATTATGTTATTATTAATATCTGATTATTTCAATTCAGGGGGAATATTGAGCATCTGGACATGGCCAATAAACTGCTCTCAGATAGACAATAAGCTGCCCTTTAGGAAGGGAAGACAAAAGGGGCATAGAAACACATTCAGACTCTAACAAAGCATGTGCTAGATAGCATAGTAGGTGCTTTCCAATGAAATTACATTTATCTCCTCACTTAATAACCCTGCCAGAACTATGGGATGAATACTATCTGTTTGATGATACTAATAATTTCCATACTTTGTTTACTGGGTCAAAATGTGTGAACATTTCTATGGTTCTTGCATGCAGTCATTTAATTTCAGTAACTCTCATAAAGAAAACACCGAAGAGGTATTTGTAGTGTGGGTTAGGTTATCCAGTGCTCTTCATTTCAAACTTTTATTTCCTATGAAATCCTGTTGGGTAATACTGATTCACTTTTAGATAGCAAGTGGTCTTTTTCCAAAACATCTGATTTAAAAAAAAAAAAAAAAGTACTAGTCATTCTGCTTTTACTAGTAGATGTTGTCAAGGTAATTGGGTTTTATTGTACTTGAAGGTACCTGTGGGTGATGGTTAGGATAGTATACTTTACAGAGATTAGCAGGCAATAAGCTGGCTTCTGCCTGGGCCTTCGAACCAAGGGCATCCCTGTTTGATGTAACAACCTGCTGTGTAGAAACTGTTTCCTGAGGTATTCTCACTTAAACATGGCATCCAAGAAATGTCTTTTTGACGAACAGCACAGTTGTGTTTTTCTAAAATACCACTGCCTGAAATCCCTCTCACAAGAGATGTGAATGTCAATAAATGAAAGTATCATAAGAAAAAAAAAAAAGAGGTCTTATTTTAGAAAAAAAATTCATGTATTCAAAAAGCACATCCTAAACCAGTGCTGATACCAGGGTTACAGGAATGAAGAGATGAAGCAAATGTGGTCCTTTCCCTCAAGGAACTTGAAGTCTTAGGGAGAAATAGCATGTAAATGAGCCCATATCTTCCAGTGTTTACATTTATCACCGTGATCTGTAGTGTTTGGTAATCACAATAAAAAGAGCAATCATTTATTAAGCACGTCATCTGTGCCACTCACTGAATTCAATATTTACAAATATAGTCTCATCAGATGCTCACAATAGCCTAATGTGGTAGGTGTACTATGATTTTTCTCGTCTTCCTGAGGGTTATCTGGGATTCAAGAGTTTGACCTGCCTGCCTAAAATAATGAGAAGGGGAAGTGGCTCTGTCAGAAACTAAGCTGTCTGACTACAGTCAGGGTACCTCATCACGATGCTGTGTGGCTCACAGAAGGGTGGGATTATCTGTTTTATTTTGGTGGGCCGTGGAGGTTAGTGGTGATTGGCAGGGGATGACATTCAAGGATTCATAAAAGAGTAAGATATTACACAAGCTGATTAAATATATATGTTTGTGTGTTTTCCAAGCAGATTTGAACATGGGGAAATCCAGGGCGAGGATACAGCATGTGCAGGTGGAGGTGCCTGAGGAATCATGGCTGGAAGAAGACAGACAATCCACATGGCTGGAAGTGAGCTGCAAAAGGAGTAAGTGGCCTTATATGATTCTGGAAAGGTAGTGACGTGACATACTAAAGCTTTAAGAGTGTAAGTTGTTGTTGGGCGCCACGGAAAAGGTTCAAGCAAAAGAGTTATATGGCTGACTTAGGTTTCAGGAAGATAGCTCGTCAGAGGGACGGTGGGATTAGAGGGACAAAAATCTGAAAATGGCCACCCCAAGAAAAAGGCTATTGAAAATGTCCAGGAGAGACATGATGGACTAAGGCAGTGGCGACGGGGCGGAACGGTCAGGCGAGATGGAGGAATGCTTGATTGGATGCGGGTTGATGAGGAGGACGGAGGACTGAGGAGGGGACTGGGTGAGAGAGGGGCTCCAGTGCTGGTGCAGCGTCACTGGAAAGCAGGGAGAAGAAGAAGAAGGGTGGGGCCCTTTTGCCTTCATCTGACACTTCGTGGTTTCAACTTACGGGGTTACTTGGCCAGGATGAAAAAGAAAACCTTTTAACCCATTTTATTTCCAAAGTAACAGTGGCTGAAGCCAGCATAGTAGCTTAGCATCCCACACATTTTTGAACTATGACTGATGAAGCACATTTTATCTAAGTCCTGTCTTCTGCTCAGTAGGTTGAAGAGCTACATCTAAATCTATAAGCTTGTCTACCTTGTTGGATGCTCAGGGGAAACAACAAACAACAGCAACAGCAGATACCCTGGGAATACATTTTTGCCTTTCCTGAGCATTTGGACCTTACTGGCGAATGACTTTCCTTTCTCACTGTGACCTCTGTTGCTGAGAAAACTCCCTGTCCATTCCTCGTAGCCTTCTCTTAGCTGCTGTAATTCTGTTCCTTGCTCCTATCCATGGTAATTCACCTGATAGCATTTTCCCTGCCACCAAACACTTCTTACACAACAATTTTCTGAAGTTTATTAGGCATTAGTGTGTACACTGGCAGACATTCTATTTACTGGTTGACATATTAGCTACTTAAAATATATATTACTTTTTTTCCATCTGAAAAACTTTTGCCGAGAAGCTTTGAGAGTAGAAAACAACAGACTCTTTGAGGATTTGAAGATAAAGGTGAGGGATATGAGTTACTGAGAATCCACTGTAAGCCGGGTACGGGGATCTCCATAAGCATTTTCTCTCCTAACCCACACTGTGACATTGGTATTAGTAGCCACGTTTCTAACAAGAAGGTTGTAATATTTAATACCTTCTAAACCTGCCACTGCTCGCCGGGGTTGAATTCAGCCTTGTGAGGAGACGAAACTCTGCAGCCTTCAGTTGCTTCCCTCTGGGAAGCTGCTTAACAATGCCTGGAAGTGTTTCTGCCCCCTGCTTTTAGTCACACTGCGGCATCTTCCAGATGTTACATCTCAGCAGACTGAAGAGCTGCCCAAGATGAAATGGTCACTTCAGGGCAAACCCTCCTCGTGCTGACTGCTTTACTAATACATTTTAAAGCGCTCGTTTCTCTTGCCGTGGAAGATATAAGGGTGTTCACCCTGTGCGTTTCCAATGGCCCCTCAGTGAAGTTCCGAATGTTTGCACAAGAGCTGTAAAGAGGACTTAGAAATGCTTGAGATCGTTCCCTCTCCCGTGTCTTAAGGGAAAATGGCCCTTCCATCAGGTACCCACCGCCTTTGTCCCTTTTGATTGTATCAAACTTGGATATCGACACATACATAGAAGCAAGAAAATTGAAATAAACAGAGCAACTCAAGCCATCCACATAATAAAATGATGAGCCAGAAAGGGAAGGGAGAGAGACAAGAACTCTGCGGGTTGGAGTTAGCCACATTTTAAGTGTTTGGCGTAAGGGAAGGGAAAGTTTTCAGTGTGAGGGAAGTACCGGGGGGAGATGGGAAAGGCAAATTTTCAGTAAGTTTTTAGAGTCAGAGGTTACCGAGAGTCATTCAATTATAACTGTTTTCCATGTTGGATTAATATGTCTTTGATTGGCATCTATGGAGAGGTGTGTACATATTTAGGGGGTCGTAGTAACTATATTCGTACAAGATAGAGTAAAGAAATGAGAAGAAGCCCTTAGATCTAAAGGGAAAACTTGAATTTTAATTTGGGTTCTGCCCCGCTTTCTTTATGCGATATTAGAGAAGATACCTTAACCTCAGGGCCTTCATTTTCATCCACACAAAAAAGAGAGAAGAGTAGTGTCTTTCTTCTACATCCCGAAGGCCAGCGGGGTGAGAAATCCTGGCAAGGCGGGGTGGTGGGATGTTCATCAATTCAGCTAAGTAATGCAGGGATTTGCCAACCTTGTAAAGAATGCTTTTCTAAAAATGCAGCCAAAATTCAGAACTGCAGATTGTAAATATTAGACTTGCAAACTATTATGGTAATTCTATGTTCAGAGAACTCAAACATGATCTTATATCACTGATTTTACCTTTTATTTCAGATGCAATTTTCAATAACATAATATGAGCTTTTCTTATAATTTTCTTAATTTTGTTCTTTCATTTCAAAATCAAACATGGATAGCTGGCCTAAGTTCAGGGAGTGTCCAGCTAACCCTAGACATGCACTGCCTTTGATGCACAGTTTAATACTGTCAATCCTGTTTTTAATTTCATTACACTTTTGGACACTCCACTTTTTTGCTGTTAGAGGCACTTTTCACTGTCGTCCACTGTTTTTATAAATCGGACAGATTCAACAAACACTCAAGTAATTGCACAAACTGGTGTGCGACTGATGTGGAAGGTGACAGCAGGCAGACGTGCTATGTGGGAAATGAAATATCAGTTCATCAGCTGATGAGCAAAAGCCAAAATCCGGAAGAGGAGTTCTGGGTTGTGAAACACACACATGGCAAGTGTTTTGAACATGAAGGCTTTACAAATTAAAGATGAGACTGTATTCATGTGTGCAGAGAGAATCACAATCCAGAGAAGAGATGAAGACCCTTCATGACGGTGTTTCCAACAGGAGAAGCAAGTAGGGTCAGGAAAGCTTTCCAGAACAAAGAGAATATACAGAATAACTTCAGAGTTTCAGAAGCTCAGAGTTGGAGCAGTTTCGACGTGAGGGAGATGTGAGAGAAAGCTTTGATACACATTTCAAGAAGTTTTGCTATGTATCTGGGTAAAATGTCATTTGAGAGAAACAAGGATATGTATGGGAATTATAGAAGCCCAGGTGTGACATGCAGAAAACTAAGACAGGGGACATTGCCCAGGGCCAGGCGAGGAGGGTCTCCTCGCCCCTGGGACAGTCTCCCTTCCCTTTTCATTCAGTTCCTTGTCGTCCCTAAGTTTCTTACAGGAATAAACTTTGAATTACTTTTCAATACGTGAATATTCTAGTATCTCTGGAATCAAAAAGCAATGAGTTGATTCTAAGAATAAACCAAAAAGGGAGGGGAAAAAGCACTCTTTATTCAAGCAGATTTTGGATAGTGCCCTTCATAATAGCTATAGACTCTCACCTTTGAACTTCAGACTCGCTCCCTCCCACCACCGTGACTCCACCCCTGTCAGTTCCGGCTGAAGTTTTGATGATTGGCTCAATCATTACAGAGGCTCACTTTTCTTCTTTCCCAAACTAGTGATGTGAAAAAGAAATTCTGAGTCTCAGGTTGCCTGTAAGAAAAAGTGATATAGCCAGTTTCAATCTTTTTTTTTTTTAATCATGAGAATATCAGTGTCTTATTGTTACAGAGGGAATAAAAAAAGAGGCACAAAAATGAAAATTCTTTTCTCTGTGTTCAATTTTGAGACAACTGAACATAGGCACAGTGGGAAATGTAATAAAAAATTATATAAACTCTTTGAGCCTCGAAAGATTAAATTTTTCAATAGATCATCATTTGAACATTGTCTATGAACTCCCTATTGTATTTTTTTTTTCCAAATTGGAAGTGTATTGTTTTTCTGTTTGCATTTTCTTTTTCATCTTTGTGTGGTGAGCCAAAGGGATAGCTCATTGGAAAGAAAATCAATAAAATTCAGTGATGATTTTGGACCATCCGAACAAATCCTGAGATTTTAAGCAAACCACTCAAATTCTTTGATCATTAGTTTTCAGATTTATAATTTAAAAATTGAACAAAATAGTTGTATACCATTGAAAGTGGGAAGGTAATCTTACACACCTTTTACTTAGTTAAATATAGAAATAAAAAGATATTTATTCCTCTGCTAGTTATATCCACTTGTAGTGAAATTCCCACATAGACCTCTCTGCAGTGCCTTGAGGAATCTTACCCTTCCCAGACCAAAGGTTTAGATTATTCTGTGCTTTTGTGGAATTTTCTCTGTCAGCTCACGGACAGGTAGTGTGTCCAAGCAGGCTGTGTCCACGAATCTGGCACAGGGAGGTGATTAGATACAGGGGGTCTGGTGTATGCTGCCCTAGCCTTTCTCTCTGGTACACAGTAAAGGTGCCTTTCCGCTTCTCCCTGCCTCAACCCAGGAGCTGAGGGCCTCTGTTCAATTATCTTGAGTCAACAATGCCGATGTGCATCTGTTAACTGTACTTATTTCTATCAGGACTTCGCCTGACTCCTTTCAACTCAAGGACAGCTACCCTGTCCCCGCCTCCCAGGAAGGGGCCTCTTGCGCAAGCCCACTAGTCGTTGTCAACAGGAGAATCTATGAGATTGAATGAAACTTTGCTTGCCAAGTAAGCACTTGGTGGAAGAAATAGGCATTCACTAAGGATGGTATGCAGTGGGTGAAGAGACTGGAGAGGGAATTCTCCTGTCTCAAGAAGGCCAGAGACTGGCAGTTATTTTGTCTTTATTAACCGAGCATTGCTGAGTGATACACGTACAAGCAAATCATCTAGCTGTCTAAGGTCTGACATAGTAGGGCGGCAGCTACATCTTCCATTGTTTGTGCCTTGCTAGGAGCTGGCTTCCACTGAAAAGCTGACTAATATTTGGCATAAATAGCTCCATCTTTCTCACTTAGAATGGTTATGAAAGCTACTTTTGTAGACTATTTTGAAATTGCAAGATTGACTCAATGAGCATAAGCTCCCAGAAAAACCTATACAACTTTATGACTCCCTAGAATGTTGTAATAGTCTGAGATCTTCAGAACAGAGAGCCAAGGTGTCTGAAGCATAAAAGTATCGTCAGAGACAATGATCTCATTTGCTTTTGTGGAGAATTAATACAAGTCTGAGATTCTGAGATCTCGCTCCTTCTTTTCACCATGATTTCTTGAAACCTAATAAACTCAAGGCAGCTTGTAAACAATTATTTTGGAGAATTCTGCTTTGACATGTTGAACGATATTACAGTTTCTGCTATAGAAGTGATCCTACGAAGCCCTAAAGACCACCTGATCCTCTTTGAACTCCGTCTACTTCAGTCATCGCTGTTAGGATCAGGGAGACTAACACATAGGCAGGGCTAAGATAAAACATGTGTACCTCCTAATAATTTTTTTCTGACAAATTGAGTTTTATTCCAGGAATAGAAAGATGACCCTTAGGAAACATGTTAATATAGTAATATATGTGACCGTTTTTTTTTTTCCTACTGAAAACTACACAATGTTGATGAAAGAAATCAAAGAAGACCTTAATAAGTGAAGAGACAAACTGTGTTCATTGCTAAAAAGACACACATTGTAAAAATGTCAGTTCTTCCTAAATTTATATGCAGATATAACACAATCCATATAAAAATCCTAGCAATTTTTTGTGGATATAGACAAGATTATTCTAAAATTTATGTGAGAAAGGCAAGAGATTTAGAAGAGCTAAGACAATTTTTAAAAGGAAGAATAAAGTAAAAGGACATCAGTCTACCCAGTTCCAAGAATTATTACATAGCTACATTAGTCAAGACTATGGAAATGGTGCAGGAATTGATGGAGGATTAGGCAAAGACATTAGTAGAACAGAATTTTAAAAACCCGGAAATAGAGACATACTCTTTTAATAATTTGGATTAAAAGAAAAATGCCCCTGATTCAGTCAGATGATGGTGAATTTTTGGAAGAAGAAAGTCTGAAACAGGACAGCCATATACTTCTTATTTAAGCAGAGGAAGCCAGAGTCATAGAAATTGGAAAAGAGGATAGATCAAAGACAGTGGGGGATTAGGAGCAAGAGACAGAGAAAGGGGCAGAAAGAGGGAGGAAGAAAGGCAATGATTGACTTTGAGTTGCTGTACCTTCCAGCTGCTTCTGGAGATTCCTCATTCTTTCCAATTAACCCATTTTATCTCTGAGCTAATTAGAAAGGATGTCTCACTGTTGTTGCTGTTGTCCCAGGCCACCAGCAGCCACTTACAAAGACAGATATACAACTTAGAAATAATATAGCAAACTAAACAGTTTAGGGATGACAGCGCCCTGAGGTTTGCTGAGAATTTCAGGTTTCCAGGGCAGGCCTTCATGCTTCAGTGCAGAGAATGATAGCAACCTCCCAGGCAATAACAGGAGGCAAAGGTACATGACTTTCAGATTTAGGATAAAATTGAGAATTCTGAGATGGCATATACGAGGCCATAAAAACCAGTGCCTTATGGACACCAGCAAAACAGGGAGCTTCATTGTGCATAAGAGTCTCACTGACGAGAACTGGACACCAGCTCTTAAGGCTAAATCATCCAGGACAAGTCACTTAACCTCTTCAACCTTTAGTTAGTTAAATGGAGATAATAAAGACAGCTATTCCACAGGAGAGCTGTAATGATTAACTTACAGCATAGCTCTAAATGATACGCTGAATATTCAAAAGTGTTTTAGTGGTGTTAACGTGATTGTCTTTTAATTTTGTTATGTGTCATTTGCAAAGGTTTTAGAAAAGGTCTGTAGCTGAAGACATTAAAGTGCCATTTGTTAAAATTTTACAAATGTATAAGATTTTCTTTGTCACTTGAGACCTTTGAAGTCACACGAACTTGGGGGAGAAAAAAAAAAAGCCCAAGTTCAAGATTCCACACGTTCGTGTTTGAACTGTTTCAGTGATTTGTTCAATGCCAACTTTTCAAAATATGAATGTATTAATGTATAAAAAGAAAGTGATGATTCTGCCCTCAGAGATGGATCACTGGGATGAACAGATAAAATGCACATTAAATGATTTACAAAGTTTTAAATGCTGTAATACATATGTATGATTATTATTCGTAATTTTTGGTTCCCTAAGGTACTGGAAAGAGTTTGAAGTTCCATTCTGACAATCTGATACCTTTCTTCTACATTTGCTTGCAAAATATAATTTCTCAGCATTTGTTTAGTTTATGACATACAATCTGCAATAGCAGAAATAAGGACACAAATTAGTTATGTTTATTGAATAGCTGTTTGCTAATCAGACTAAGAAAACTTATGGGATTTAAGAGTTTGAGGTAAGCGACCAAAATGCACTGGCCCACTTTAAAGTAAATAATTGTTTTAAAGATAAAATAATTGGTAGGTATTCTGTTTAAACGTTAGACAGATAGATAAATGTAACTGATTGAGAAATAGTTAATTAAATTAAGCATAACCATTTGACTCATCTACCATGAGGCCCAAAATTGTGATGCAATTGAAATCAAGGTTTCCATTTGTTACAGTTCACTGCTGTGAGCTTTCTTGCAATCCCTGCCAAACAAAATGAGATGAATAGAGGTTACATATTCAAGGTTCCTAGCTTTTATTCCTTAAAGCTCATCAATATGTAAACCCCTGGGGAGTAGCTTTCTCAGTTTGTACACCAGGCCTTCGCTCATGTGAGGACCACAGTTCAGTGAGTTATGTAAAAGATCCTTGCCATCACTCTCCAGCCTCCCCTCCCATAAAAGAGGGTAACCTGAAAAAATGTTTAGGATATAAACGGGGGGGAGAAATAGCAGAAGCAATAAGCAGTGCAAAAAGCTTAAAGTGTGGCAGAGAGATAGATGTAGATATAAATAGATACATCTGATATGTCTAATATATTGGAATATAGGTTGGGAATATTTTATTTTGTAAATGAAATTCTACACCTTGGAAAACAGATAGCATCTTGGACTAAAACTGACGTGGGGAGAGAGAACTTCAGAAAGATTTTATATAAAATTCTAAATTGCAATAATTTTCCAATCTCTTCTCACTGATTCAAGCCACTTCCCAAACATTTACTGAAATTGTTACCAACCCAAACTTGAGTCCACTTGCCTGTGCACAGTAAAGCCAATCTACAGACACTGGGTTATGGTAAAGGAAAGTGCGGCATTTATTAGAGGTGCCAAACAAGGAATGCCGGGCAACTAGCGCTCAAAAAACCCGAACTCCATGATGGATTTCAGGCAAGCATTTTTAAGGGAGAGTTGCGGGAGGGGAGACACAGGGGCTGTGATCAGCT
Source organism: Camelus dromedarius (assembly GCF_036321535.1). Taxonomy (NCBI): domain Eukaryota; kingdom Metazoa; phylum Chordata; class Mammalia; order Artiodactyla; family Camelidae; genus Camelus; species Camelus dromedarius. The sequence continues at coordinate 40,764,356 of NC_087444.1, forward strand.
GGTGCACAGTTCTCTGACTGGTTGACAGTGAAGTAAAAGGTGGTGTCACAGGGGTTAACATTATCAGTCCTCGCTCCAGTGGGTCTAGGGGCTAGTGCTCACGGTCATCACGGTCATCACGTAGTTAACTTCTTCCATTCGGTGGGGGTGTTAGCACCTGTAAAACAACTCAGGACATGTGCAGCAGATACTTTGTGTACTTGAGGGAGGAACTAGAGATTCTGTGACTGCCCTATGGCTGATTTACTGTTTAAATTGTTACCAGTTCTCCTGACCCAACTGCTATTTATTTCACTACACGTTCACATCCTTTCAATCACTAATTCTTAAAACAGGCTTTTGTGACTCAGGGGAGGCTGGGAGATTACAGCTTTCCTACAAACAAGAGACAGGCAGAGGACATGGGAGGGGATGTGGTCTGTCCTGGGAAGGCTTGATAGGGTCCTGCTTGGTCACATAATTAATCATCCAAGTCCTCATCTGGGATCATGTGTCAACTCTTCCAGTACCCCCCACCCTATCCTGATGCTCTTCACGTCAATAGCCATTGCTGGTCTAGTTTGCTTCTATGTTTATAACATGTAGAGAGGGTGGCATCCTCAGACGTTAACTTACTCATGTGCCGATATCCAGCATTTATTAAAGGGTTTGGTATTTTATAGATGCTCAATAAAGACTGAAATAAATGACCAGATCAACAAATTAATGGATAATACATAAATAGATGGGTTGATAAATGAGCATATGGATGGATAGATGGATGGATGGATTAGATGGATGAATAAGCAAATGGTTGTCTGAGTTTTGATCAAACTGAACTATTCTATTGTCATAAAAATCAAAGCACAAAAGCATTAGAAATAAATACCAGCACTCTCATTTTATTAAAGGCTTCTTCATAATCTACTTTATTATTCTTCAAATTCAGGATATTAGGGCAAATCATCTTTCTCCTTCAAATTATCAAAGAAGAAATTTGGGGGAAAACACTTTTTTTTTTAAGTCAAGAAATATTGAACAGCCTACAAAGCCCCTACACAAAGAAAGAAGAGGTCAATTGATGCTATCATCAGTGCACTTAAACATAGCTTCTAAAAATGAGACACTGGTGAAAAGGCATTTAAAAGCTGTTCCCGTTACACCATTCTAAAACAGTTGATGTTATTTCATTTTTTCTCCTCTGAGCTTTCAAAATACTCATGCTGAGATACTGAGATTGTATTCAGTTTGTGAAATTAGTGACATAAAGCTTCTCCAGCCACCCCTATTATCTAACACAAAGACGCTAAAGCAGAATTGAAATCCTATTATATATATTGCATTAAATTGTCTCCCAGCGGGGCATCTTAATTAAGATGTGCTTATTACCTGGGTCCAGATTAAGTGGCATGGACTATATCACAGTCTTTATAATCAGACAGAAAGCAGGGTTAGCCCAGGACCTGATTTGCTAATGAAGGCTAATGGCCCGTTGCCTTCATGGTACAGTTGTGGTGGGGGACTTTTTAATACCACACCAGTCACTGCTTTAATTTAACGCTAAGAATGCACATAACCCTATTGCCCTTTCTTAAGTAAATACTCGTCGGTTTTAAAGCATTATTCTCCTAATGAGAGATTTGCATCAGACCCTCACTTTATGCTATGTGAGAATAATATGGTTCTTCTGTAGAACCTGAGGAAATTGGAATTTTTTTTTCTATTTTGACTCCTCTTCTCTCATTTCTATTATACCCCGACTCAAACACCCATGACATCACATCTACCCTACCCAACATATACCCACTTCTGGTAAGACTTCACCCCCTCTCTCAATCTTTCCAGAATCTCCAGAGCATCAAATCTATGATAGACCAAGAAGGTATTTATGATGTTCTGGCACAAGTCAGGGTTCATTCTCCAAGGTCCAAGGTGGCTAAGACATTTTTGTATGGCCTTTGTGATATCAGAGAAAGAGATTTCTATCCTGACCATCCATAGAACCATCTAGTTTTTGCAGTGTCTCCTTGTTTTCTTTCACTTTACAAAAACAAACAAAAAAAGAGTCCTATCTTTTTATTTTGATATGTACCTTTGGATGCAAAGCAAGGGAGGAGCTATCCCAGTTGATTATAGAAAGCAGGAAAACCAGCTGATCAAAGTAGCAGAAGGCTTTCTCGTCCAGGTAGGCACACCGTGGTTCATCCTCATCAACCTGTGAATAAAATCTTACTGAGTGCCCCAGTTTTCCTCATTTCTGAGTTCCTAGGAAACCCACCTATGAATTAAATACTCAGCTGGGTAGCACAGATCCTATGAAACAGTCCATCAAACACCTTTAAAATCTGAATTGTTGGAAAAGCCAACGTTGTGACATAAATATTTGATGAAGGGGACTCAGTTATGGGGGCTGCAATAATTACACAAATTGTAATGGTAATCCTCACCGTCAGTGACACCTTTAAAGGAAACAGCATTAGATACCTTGCTCGGGGAGAATAATAACGATATTAGCATGGTGCTGACACTTGGCAAGCCAGTGTCTCCCAAGCTGGGCTCACTTGGCAATCAGGACAGCAAGGAAGCTTAGCAAACACATATTTTTTTGGCTGTCGTTCAGTTACTGGAGTGGCAGAGAATATTTGGCGTTTAATGCTATGCAAAGTGTTGTTCCCGTTTGATTGTTGTATACTATATAAGCCTTGGAGCATGACGTGAAGTAATTTAACAACTGGAATAAGGCATTTGGGACAAAACTAATTTCATAGGAAGGCTGATCACAGAAACTCAACTTGTTCATAAAAATGTTACCTCGCCACATAATGCAAAGTTGAAGATGAAGCTACGGAGGGGAAAAAGAGCCAGATACGTCCCTTGATCCTTCTGACACCAAGTCCGTTTTTCATAATGTTATCGTAGCTCTAAACACCAAGATGTGCTTTGGTCTTTCCTTCTGTGTCTCTCTCCAGTTTCCGAGAAATGGGCAGTCGAGTTAGTAAGTTTGTGTGGGTTTTGATGAGCCCTGCTACAGCCTCTAATATCATAGGGACAGCTCTTCACTTCTGTCTGGCCTCCTGTGAAAGGTGCCGAAAGACCTCATCGGTGTATCAGACATGATGCAAAGACACAGGAGAACACAAGGAACAAGGCGGAGTCTGAACCACTGCTGATGATTGGCGTGTGTTTTCTTTTCCTGGATGACTTATACGGGGTTCATGTTCTGGAGTCAGTCTCCCTGTCATTCCCACATTGCTAAAGTCGCCGCACTTCAGTATCTCCTGGAGGAGAGGAGGCTTCATCTGATGGTCTCCCAGATTCACCCACTCTGCAGCTGCTCTTCAGCATCCTGCCTGCTGTCCACCAACTGTGATGCTTGTCACTGTCAGTGACTCTTCAGCATGGATAGAACCGCAACGTTGATTCCTGCGTCTTCTGCCAAGAGTCCAGCAGAGGACTGAGTATGAGAAAAAGCTACACTTTTCTCTACTGTCTTATCTTTCTTCTTCTTCTTAAAAGCCCTGCCTGGCATTTTAGAATGCAGTGAACTCTTGGCTATAAGACCTGCAAGTTCCAACTTCCAAAAAATATTCTCTGTGTACCCACGGCTCACTAGGCTCACTCACAACAACCTAATTCATGCCACCATCATGTTTCACTGGATGATTGTGATCAGCTTCCTCTTGGACTTCCTGCTTCTCCGGTTGCCTCCCTACTCTTAATGATCCATCAAACAGCCAACACGATCTTTTAAAAAAAAATCAAATATCTTCAAAATATTATCCTATATAGAATAAAATAAATGCACATTTAAAATAAAACAAACCAATAATACATAATGTATAGCTAGATATAGAATGTTTCTGTCTCTCCCAATGCAATGTACAATGAAGAGAGAAAAACAAGGGTCTTGGTCTCCTTTATTCATTTTTATGATCATGAGTAACTAGACCAATTCCTAGCATATTGTAGAACTGAATTTATATCTGCTGAATTAATTAATTATGGGGTATTCACCATCTCTGTCTTTGTTCTTTGGCTTCATAGAAAGTCCTACATATTATCCTCAGGATTTGGTCTTGACCCATATCTTTCATCGTAATGATGCTTCTCCCCAGTGTGAGGTGAATTTAGCCCCTAAAACAGAATAAAATAAAAGCAAAAGGAAAGTAAAACCATAAGGGGATCCCTCTTCTGGACAATTCATTATGAGTTTTAGCAATGCATGCACCTTAGAAAACAGCACATGGGTGTGAATGCCCTAGGTATCCAACTTTCCAATGGGCAGCTGAATTGCACACAGATACACTCATGCACACTCAGTCTCACATACATATCATGTACCTGAAAAGAATACATTTTAACAATCTCAGTCTATTAAAAGAGAAGAAATGCCTAACTTCCCCAATAATTTGGGAAGCCACTTGTCTACAATGTAGTTACTACTTTATGTTACCTTCCTGTGCTTACCTTAGGTCTGCAGAGAATCAGAAACACATACAAAGCTGAACACATGCAGCACTCTTTCATTGCTTTTCCCTTAGGTATAAAAAGCTCTGACACTATGGCTTGTAAGAACTCTGTTACTTATTTAAACAAGGGCCATCTTCTTTCACAAATTCAGTTAGGAAAAGAGGATATTTCTTTCAATGCCAATTAGAATATCAGTATCAATGTTCTACTGTCCATCTGGTCATGTTTTAAGAGAGGCACTGTGCTTAAATTATTGGAAAGAAATGGTTCTCCGGAGGGGGTGGGGGGCAGGAGTTATTAACTACGTTTTGCTTAATTCTATATATCTTATGTTGTTTTGATATCTCTCCTTGGGCCACACAGACCCAGGAAGAGGCTGCCCATCCAAGAGCTTGCTAATTCCTGCGGGAGGTGGACAGCTTGCCTGGAATATGCCCTTCATGTGCAGGATGCCCCCAACGGCCTTCTTATCTACCTCTCATACAGCAAGCCAATGCTTTCCCTGCTCCACATCACCCCAGGGCCAGGGACCAGACAACTATGTCCTAAAGCCCCCTGGAATTATTCAGACTGGCCAGCGCTAAACTGTTCACCCTGCCCTGTTCTGCCTTGCCTTTCCTGCAGAAAACCCAGTAAAGCTTCTGGCCTTGGCTTTCCCCTTGTTCCTGCTTCTGCCAAAACTGGTCAGTCATAAATTTTTCTTTCAAAGACATTGACCTCTCTGTGTTGGCACTCAGTCGCCTCCATACTTTAAAATCCCATGGGTGTAATTTTAATACAGGGGTCATTCTGGGTTGTAGTGCCCAGTTCAGAGCACACTTGAAGGGGTTCTTTTTGAATTAGATCATATACATACAAGACTTGTCCATGACTTGACCAGGAAATTAAAACCGAGTTGCTCTGGTTGAAGTGACTTATATGGGTTGTATGGTCCTTCTGCTGTGACCAGTGAGAAAAGCCACTTTTCAAGTGAGGAAATAAGCACATGATATTCATGTGTAATTAATAATACTGCTTCCCAGGATGCAGTATTATTTTTTTTCCACATGCATCAAAGTCAGTCTAGCCACTGTGCCTTTAACAGGTGCGTCAAGAGCAAATTCCTGGTCTCTGGATCATGAACTTCATTGCCTAGATCTGCTTTTTTTTTCTTTTAGTAGCACCTTTCTGTGGCCCATTAATTCCACTTCTGACACTTTAAAATAAGATAGGGAAAAAAATCAAGAACTTAGTTCTCCTGCCTAGTCATCGAGTCTTTCAGATGATTGATGGAAGGACAGAACTGTTCACATGTGCCTGGCAGAAATCAGGTTTGTGCTCCAAGAATCAGAAGATTGAAAGTCGGGAGGGGCCCTGTGATTCATGACAGAGGGTGGTAGGTGCTTGGATTCGAGATAAAAACGTGGGAATACATGGAGGCAGGGGCTGGGGTTAGAGGGGACTGTAAAAACTTTAAGGACCCACCACTTACAAAAATATTAAATACATTTTTAAAAGTCATCGTAAATAAAACTTACCCCTAATATTACAGAATTTCTGTCAATGAAAATATTATTCCTTGTTCATTCATAACTTAGGAAAAGAAGGATTTGATTAGACAGGAGGAGCCATGTCTGGATAGCACTAAACATTTTCTTATATTGCTGATGCTCCCTATTAGCTTTTTAAAAGACGGCATGGCAATCTCACTTGACAGATGCACTAACAGAGATGGATGTGACATTGCATTCCAGGTTTTGTTGTGGTTGCTGTTTTGGATGAACACAAACTCAGTTCTGTGTGACTGATAGCCTAAACTTTTCGTGTTCAGTGATTCAGAGTGTTTCATAGGAAGATAGACCCAATTTTATTTAAAACTTTCAGGCAGTTTGTCTTACTCTTTTTATCCTGAATACGTGGTACAGAGATTTCAGCTGAAACATAGCCTTCTTGACAATGGATGAGATGAGGCAAAGTGAAGACTCAGCCAAGAAGACCTGAGAGAGGGTAGATTCCATAAGCCTGGGGCTGGAATCCCTGAGCAACTTGGAATCCATCCCCTGGGAAGAGGCTGTGTGATGGAGAGAAGGTTTGTTGGAGAATGGTCTCAGGAGGTCACCCCTGTGAGAAAGTGATGGAGGCAGAATTGAGTGGCGAGAGGAGCTGACCAACAGCCAAGCTGCAAACTGAAGCCTTAGAAGATCCCCCAGGGAGCTCTGCATCTGGACTGGCCCTTTGGAGTTGTCCCACGTTGAGTCAAGGGGGCTGGGCCCGTGCACCTGTGAATCAGCTGAGCATTACCTGTGGCTGAGACAGGGCCACGTGAGAAACAGCTGTGAGCTGTTGGCAGCCAGTAGTGCCAGAGGACAGGCAATGAATGCTTCAGCCCTAAAGAGGGATCTGGGCAAAGCACCGTGGTATCTACCATACTCAGCCTGGATCTGGACATTTAAGGAGCAAAGGGAGTTTGGGGGAAATACATATGGAGAGATTAGTTTCAAATGTGTGCATGTAAACTTCTGAATGAGTGATGAAGCCTAGAGAGACCTCCAGCGGGGAGAGTGAAAAGGCAAGGTTTCAAAATAAGGGAGATGGTCCTGATGAGATCTGCATCAGGGTGAAGAGGGGTGATTTACAGAGGGTGAGAGACTGATTGTAAGACTTCTAAGTAGAAATTTCCTGAAGTTGTTTTATTGAGCAAACAGGGGATGCTGGTTTAATGAAACAAAGCCGGGGTAGAAAAAAAATGGATGTTTCATTCCTAAAGCAATGAAGATTGATTTCATTAATGGTAACACCAAAAAGTTAAAGGTTTTTTTTCTTCTTCACAAATAAATATCCTGATCTGGAAATTAAAGTGTTTAAAAGAGAAAAGTGGATGGAGATCAACTTTACCAAGGAAGCGCAAAACCTTCTAGGACGTGAAAGACTCACTTTCAGGGTTTACATCGAGGTTCTTCCAGAGCAACACTGCTGCCGTTTGGGACCAGACAGTTATTTGTTGGGGGACTTGTGCTGTGCACTGTAGGATGTTTAGCAGAATCCCTGGTTTCTACCTCATGGATGCCAGTAGCTCCTCCCCAAAAGTCGTGGCAATCAGAAATGTCTCTAGGCATTGTTGAACATCCATCTGAGGAAGCGTGTGTGTGGAGGAGGGAAATGTGGCAAAACTGCTTCAGTTGAGAATCACTGATCTAAATAATCCTCTTTCGTTTCAGTTAGGGTTACTGTCTATCCCAGTTTGCCCAGAACTGAGGGGTCTCTCTGGAGGTTAGAATTTCAGTGTTAAAACTAGACAAGCCCCGGGCAGACAATTCAAGTGGGTCACACTATTTGGGCTCTGTTTCAAAGTGCAGTGTGTTGGACCAGAAGAAATACGTTGTTATACCAATTTAAATGACATGCAGCAGAATTACCTAGCAAGAATTGTCTTTTGCACTTAAATGAGCTTCTGATTTCTTCAGGACAATGTTGGGGTGACAAGTTTCAATTAACAAAAGTGAGTTCCATGTAATTTTACCTAATCTGGTAAAAGATAATTCACTAAAACTTGATCGTATGTAAAAATGAATAATACTTGTTTTATTGACAATGAAACTGAGTTCGAAGTAAATTGTCATTATATTTAAAATGTCTTAAGAGAAAATGGTTTTTACAAATAAGTTTTAACATTCAAAATCCAACTATTTAAGTAAAAATGCAGCCCAGTGATTTATAATTGAGTTTTCAGCAGAGGTTTCTCCAATAAATCACATTATTTATCCACTCCTTCGTTTGCCCCAGTAAATTGAAGAAGTTGAAGAGAAAATGATTTACTCACAGGCACTCAACTAGCATTATGCTCTCAATATGTAAGCCTTCTTAATATGGTAATGCAAACTAATTGAAAATTTACTAATGAGCGTGAAACTGGTTAAATATTGTTCCTGTTGCTGAAAACATATTGTTTAATCATTAAACAAATACTTATTGAAATCCTATTGTTTGCTAAGGACATCGTTAAGTGTTGAGGAGAGAAAAAAATCAATAGTACTTTCCCCACAATATCGCAAACTTGATGGGCACCAATAGATCGCCAATTGCTGTATACTGGCATATGAATAAAGGTGAATATTAATAGCAATAACTCTGATTGACCACTGTGTGTCAGGCATTAAGTTCAGTACATTTGTGTATTTTTATTAATAATCACAGCAAGCTTATAAAGTAAGTATGAGTAACATTCAGATTTTGAATTTTCAGTTCTGTATATATACTGACCCTAAGATCTGGTATGCAGTTTGTCCAAGGTCACATGGTTTGCAAATGGTGGAGCCTAGAGTTGGACTCTAACTCTGAAAACTTTGCTTATAACTGCAACTCTGATCTTTGGCAAAATGCATTATCTCTATGATTATATTTCTTTATTAATTATAATCTGTTGATATTTTTAGTGGATAACTATGTAATTATTGTTCACTAATATTATAACAGTGGCAATGAAGTATGTATATGTAACAATCTTCCTTAGATTTTCCGAAATAGCCTTAATTTCAAGTACTTAGCATTATTCTAAGACTGTATTTCTTTCTTTATGATACAAATAATATGGGCACTATGGGAAGCATTGTTATTACTATTTATTTGCTAATGAAAAGGATCAGAGAAATGACTTGCCCAGGGTCTTAGAGCTGGCAACTGGGAAAGCTGGAATTAGAACCAGTCCATCTGACTCCAAAGTCCACTTTATCAAGTCCTCTGCCTCCTAAAGTTGTAAGATAAAAGGGGAAACAGAGTTTAAATAGAGAGATTTGAGCTCACATTTGCATGCAACTTTTCTTCTATGGTTTTATTACAAGCTAAAGATGTTTCTTACACGGTCAGTGGAAATGATGTTGGGCAGGAAGCAAAGAAAATCTTCCATGGGCACTAAAATCCCTCTACCCTCTCATTCCTTAAGGGAAAGACATGTCCAGGGTCTAAAAGTATGAAAGCCTTTCCACAAGTTCCCTTCCTTCTTTGTTACACTCACTACTGAATAGCAAGACCCTGTATTTAAAGCCCTACTTGTTGCTTGGATTTCGTGTTACATTTGAATGCAGATGTTGTCTTGAATATCTTTGAAGGTGAGCAGAGTTCTCTTTGGCTTCTCTCAACTCCTCAACTAGTTCTTCATAAAAGAAGGAGGGAAATGAATCCTCTTTTATGGTTCATGACTTTGTGGTTCACAAAACATCTCTTCAGAATAGATTATTGGATGTAGAGGCAAATGAGACACTTTATTGTGTTTGACCACCTTTTGACCCAGCAGCTCACTGCTGTATGGAGAGCAGAAATCCTGTTGTCAAACATTTGCTGGTTTTTCAAAATTTTATTTTGGCTATGGTACACTTTTAAAGTCAAGTGATGTTAACAGTTAAATTTCTAGAAGGTGTAATTATAAGGCAAGAACACCTGTTGCTTAGAAAAGGCACTCGGATGAGAGCGGAAGTTTAACTTAATCACTGTGTCCTGAAGCCCAGCAAAGTGACTGTCGCATGGTGAGAGTTTGGCCAACATCAACTGTATTGAATTGAAATCCATTGCCTGTATCACGAGAGGATCAAGTGAATTATATATATAACTACTGTATAACTACTTGTAGTTATCACTGCTCTAGTTATAACTACTAGTAGTTAACAATGTAGTTGCAACTATATATGTCATTAAACTATGCGTAAGTGTATGGTTTATATATATGTATATACCTACATGTAGTATAGCTATAGATATATGCATTTACATACGTAGGACAATGTTTATAATACTATAATGCAGCTCAGACACCCATCAGAGGAATTTCACATCTCTCTAGGAAGGCATGTCCCTTTTAATGGGTGGCAGTGATGTAGAACAGAACAGACAGAGACATGAGTTTCAGTCCAAGTTCTGACATTTACTAGGTAAGTGAACATGGTCAGCCTTTTTGCCCATCTGTGCTCCAGATTCCATGCTTGTAAAATTTACCAGCTGAAACTCTTTCCACCTCTGAGTCCTAGTATTATCTGGTCACAAGCTAATCCACACTCATTTTGATTTATACTGAGAAAACAGTCAGAAGGTTTTTGATGTCGAAGCTTTCAAGAAAAAACTTTAAGCTCTTTGTTTTGAGCATGTTGTCGATGTTAAAAAAAAAAAAAAAAAACAAAGAACAGTCACCTTCACATTTTCCCCAAGTTCTCAGCCCTATTCTGTAGTTGGCACCCGGTGTCCCATTTTATTTAGTCAAGATGTTTTTGTTCAAATGCAAAGTACTAATTACTATTTGAGATCTTAAAAGATAACTATAAAAGCTGGGTTTTTTTATTTTAAAAATATTAGAAAAAGGAATATTGACATCTATACCTAAAAATATAGAAAGGAAAAGGATGGAAAGAAAACAACTTCTCATTATGCACATTTCCCACTGGATTTTTTCCCCTCCTTCTCAGGCATCCCAGCCCTTCTGTCAACTTCCGTTGAAGTGGCTGTCCCTGTCAGTTGTCTGTCACTGCTTCATGTCATTCTCAGAAAGATGAGCAAACTTCCTGGGTGACATTGTAACTTCAATCAGTCTGCATTTCTGCCACAGTGGGAATTATTTCTGAAAACATATGCATCCTTCCTAGGTGCTTTGAGGCCTTAATAGCCTAGAACGTCACTTGATCTGTAAACTTTCTGCAAGTGGTTCTGTCTGAAAGGAGGTCTGTGTGAGCTTAAGGAAAATCTCCTTTCATAAGACATTTTTAATAAGTTCTAAAATCGTGCCTGGCGCACATTGTTATGAGCTATTGAGACGACCTATTGCCGTGGTCTGTAGAATTACTTGTTAACTTTCCAGATGCGGCAGAGGCAGCACAGAACCCTGATAATCACAACCCAGACTTTGAAGCCAAACTGCTTTCCAGTCTGGATTTTCCTTTGACCAAGCCTCTGACCTCAGGTGTTTTGCATCAACTCTGTCCTACTTGGGTTCACTTTGTAAAACTGCAGGTTGAAAGTGCCTAACTCAAAAGGTTACTGTGTTGATTAAGTACAATTGTGCTTCATGCTTGGAACATTGTGTGGCCACTTTCCTTCTGAAGGCTGTCTCTGGGAGCAGTCTAAGGGCCATCCCCTAGGGAGCTCAAAACATGAAACTCAGTCTAAGTCAGGATGTGGTGATGGAAAATCCTGGCAATTGCTACCAGGTCCTGATTTAAAAGATTCTGTTTGTTGTCTCTACATAATATGCACCCTTGCCAGACTACATATGCCGTTTTCTGTCTTTGTCTCTTTCTCTCTCCACCACTCCCTCCCTCCCTCCCTTCTCCTGTTTCTTCTGTCCTGTCTTTCATGTGCATGCTTCAGAAAATCGGTGCCAGGAAGGGACATAAGGCAATGGGTTTTGCAGATGAAGAAATGTAGATGCAGAAAGATTCAGGAACTTACCTGAGTTCACCCAGCTAGCAGATGGCAGATCTGGGCGGGTCCGGTCTGTCTGGTCTTCCTCCTGCACCACGCCGCTTCAGTGCAGCGTGTCAGGGCCATCCTATTTGTTTCTCTGATCGAATGGCACTAACCCTGCACTTTCTTCTCTCTCAGGGAAGGCTGATTCCAGGCCTAATAGCTGCTATTAACATTCTCGCGCTAGGTTCTTTTAAAATGTGGGAATAGCTTTCAGATTAATTTCTGTTGAAGCAAACTTAAACTAGCTTTTCTGTTGATGCTGTGAAGAGGAAAATAGTCTTGTCCAAGGTCGATAAAGAATTGAAAAGTGAGGTTAATAATAAAAGCAGAATTAGAAGCAGTTTCAGTGGCAATATGTCATGGGCAAGCCTATAAAATAAATAGCAATTATTACGTTGGAAAAATGAGTCTCTTGGAATGGGAGCTGTTTCTGACAACTCTGTGTACCCCTCTCTTCTGCCTTGCTCACTTTCTGTCTCGTATTGACTGAATCAATGCAGGGCACTCCCCACCCCAGTGCTGAAGATGAAAGCTGTTTTGTTCCATGAAAACTCAATACCTAGAGACAAAACCATGCCTTTCCAAAAAAGTACCCCCGTACATACTGGGTTAATGTATTAGCAAATACTGTCTGTGTTACATTTCACTTGTGTTTGAAACAAAGATTACTTGCTTGTGCATAGTGTGTCTATAACGTATAACAATAAATCCTTAATAAATGGTATCAGATATCATTATTCAGTGTAACACATGCTAAGTGCTTATTTTATGTTATCTCTCTGAATCCTTACAGCAGCCCGGTTTTAGTTATTATTATTGCCATTTTACAGACCAGAAATAAGAGTTCAGAGAGGGGTAATGGCATGTTCTGGTTTATGATGCTGTAAGTGGCAGAGATAGGATTTAAACTCAGTTTTGTTGGGATATCTGGCCTTAATCTTAAGTGTGTATGTAGCACCTCTAAATTTATTATTTGGAATATCCACATATACATGATATGCTGGTCACTACCAGTGATAGAAAGTCACAATGAGTTTTTTTCTAAATCTTAAGGACATTACTTCTGAAATGTTAGTTAAGTTAGATAAGTAAAAACATCTCCGTGTAACTTACGTTCATTCCTAGTCATTTCCATCAGACACAAAGCCTTCCCCAGGCGCCCTTTGTGAGGGACCTGTTTGTTTGTTTCCGCGATTACATGCAGTGCTGGCTTCATATCTGCAGGAGAACTTCAGTCCCCCAGGTAGGGCAAGCTTCCTGCTGGGGAAAGGCCTCTACCTGAGCTCTTTCTCCACTGGATGCCTTAGCGTCCTCGTTTCCACCACAGACACACCTCTGTGAGTATTGTCCATAACAACAAAGGCAGTCGTTGTGGTGACTAATGTGACTCCAGCAACATCTCAAGGACAGAGGAGCTTTACCTCGCCTGCCAAGACAAAATGGTCTTCCAGTGCTCAAACCCAAGCAGTTTGCTTTCAGTTAGCCCAAAATGTATTTGCTTCATTGAATTCTCCCTGCAGAACAGCTTTTCTCTGGCAGCTGGGTAATAGGAGGAGCAGTGAAAGGAAAGGCTGGCCGCCTGGCACAGTAGTGGAGGCTGTAGGTTGGGATCATCATAGGCCCTGAGGCTACCCGGGACTATTTGGGAGCCACTGGAACCATCACACCTTGGACACAGTTACCTGGTGGGCCAAGAAGCATTTCGGGTAATTCTGAGGCTCATTAAATTGTAAGAACTAAGCTAAGCGCAGTGCTGCTTAAATACGGCTGCATTTGATTTAACAGTAATGACAATTAAATGAAAATATCTGGGGATAGAGCCTAAGCATTTATTTGTTTTGTTGCTGTTTGTCTGAGACCTTCTGAACCTCTCTCAGCCACCACCCTCTCTTTTAAATACCTGGTATGTTTCAGACATGGAATAATTGTTTAGCACCCCTGTCACACCTTTATGACATAGACAGTCACCCTGTGTTGCAGATGAGGGAACTGAGGCACCAGTACATGAATTTACTTTCTCAAAGTCACTCACTGAGTAAATAACCAAGATCTGAACCCTGGTACCTCAGCCTCAGAGCCTGCATGCTGACCCACCAGTTGGCATCAGTCTAGATGCACAGCAGGTCCCAAACACAGACTGGTTCTCTTCTTCTCTGCCGACACGTCAAGACACGTGTCTCTTCCTACTTTGTTACATGTTCTTTAGTCGAAAAACCTTGAGCTGATGGATTTTCTTTATAGAAGCTAATGACTTTTCTTTTTTCCAAAAAAAAAAAAAGAGATGAGAAATTCTTTTAAGAGAGAAAGGAGGGAGCAGAAGGGGGAATGTGATTTCATGAAAGACCTTAGGGTTCCTAGATTTCAAATGTTAAGTGAAATTTTAAAAAACTCTGATAGTATTCTGCTCATTATGTACTACCCTACCCTGTAAACTTTTCCAGTTTTTTTTTCCCTTTCCCACTAAACTTTTTAATGGAATATGACTATCATAATTTGCAGCTGAGAAACAGCTTAAGTATGAGCAGAAAACATTACTCTATTTGAAAATGACATTTCTTTTTTGGTAAAAAATTTTAACTAAGAAATTGGCAGCAGTGATAGCATCACAGGGAACAGGATGATGTTTCTATCCTTGTCCTGCTGCAAACATATTTTACCAGTAGCTTACAGATGGCTGTTAGTACTCTGTCACTGAAGGGTTAGGGCTGGGCTCAATAGAATTAGTCTGTGAGTCTGGTATAAGAGAGCAGTGTAAGAAAGAGGCAGAAAAATACTTTATCCTAGAAAAAGATGAAATTTATTCAGTGTTTGCAATGTGTCATGGACTGTTCTCTGCACCTGGCACATAGACTCCAATCTGATCCCCCTGAAAAGCTAGGAGGAATAGCTATTATTATTCCCATTCTAAAGAAAGTTAAATCACTTCCCCAAGGTCATTCAGCAAGTGACAGAGGTGGAAGTTAAACCAAGGAGTCTGCTTTCAGAAACCAGACTCTTATCCTCTGTATTGCATAGTCTTCTTAAATATTGTTTCTAGAAAACTCTCTGTTGCTCCTAATCTTCTCCTTCATTTTACTAACAACAGTTTTTGCACGTGTGTCCTGTGCGAGAGTCTGCTGAAGGTGCCAGGGATGCAGGGGGAATTCACGGTGATCCACAGCTTGGAGGGGCCCGCAACGTTTCATTTAAGATACTGAAATGTGTCCTCCTCGGTCACACTGCAAATAAACTGTAAGTTATAGATGATGCTCGGAACACATTTTTTCCCATGAATTCATGGACAGATGAATACATGAAGCCAACTTGGGAGTGATGGGCATATAAACATACTGCGAACACATATGCCACTGTTTTCAGCACAGGCTATTATTTGTCCCCCAGAATTTATTATTCTCATCTTTCTTAGTAAAGCAACTCCTTATAGGTACCCAGGCTAATGGAAGCCAGGTCTTTAAGCACAGGCTATTATTTGTTCTCCCAAATGTATTCTTCTCCTCCTTAGTAAAGCAACCCTTGATATGTGCCAAGGCTAGTGGAAACCAAGAATTTACTTGCATTTCCTACTGCTCTGGGCAGTGAGGTGTGGCCATATAACAGCTTTTAGTTAAATACAATAAATATAGTTTTACGTGCCATTTCCAAGAACTGTCCTTATGGAAAGGAGACCTACTTTTCTTCATCTTTCCCATCTTACTGATTTCTGAAAGGCAGATATGATGCTGGAGCTTGAGGGGCCATATTGGAATATCAGGTGATACATTAAGAATTGCACAGCAGCAAACTATAAGGATGCAGATCCCAGTGGTCATGAAGCTCTCTGTTCTCCTTCACGTGAGATTATGTGAGAGAAATAAATTCCCATTTTGTTCAAGCCATGGTTATTTGCCTTTTTCTGGCATAAGCATTTAGTCCTAACCTTAGTGATTCAGTGCTAAGATACAAATCTGCATAGAGTTACAGGAAGGCAGATTAGGGAGCATCTAACTTAAAACATGGCTGGGAATTAGGAAAGATTCCCAGGACGTGAGGGTAGAAACTTGAAGAATGAGTAAGAATTTACCAGCATCCAAGGTGAGGAGATTATTTCAGGAACCAAAATCATATTTCTAGGATTCAGTGGTTTTCTCTCTCTCTCAAAGCCACTTCCCAGTGGTGATTTTAGATGCATGATATCCATTAAAAATTCATTCATTAAATATTTATTGAAAACTCATTGAAGCAGACATACATGCTGTGCTCAGTAGAAGCTCATAGTCTTTCACAAACTGGGACCAGTCTACCTCTCTAGTCTCAGGACCTGCTACCAAGCCGACAAGCACTTTACAAGTATTTAATGTGTTAGGACAGTGACTTGTAATACACCATGCTTGTTTTGGCCTCCATGCTTTAAGAGTTATCCAGAACCCTCTTTTCCAGTTGCAAATTCTGTCAAAACTCTTTGCCTCTTTTTCCTCTTCCCCTTATTCTTTCCTTCTCTTCTCTTCCCAGGCAAGTCAGGTCAGACTGAGAAAGATAGGTGTCTGTGGCATGTCCAAGGTAGCTGTGTGATCCAGAGCAGTTTGCCAGAGGCCAGGCAAGTGGAGAAAGGCATACAAAACCGAGCCAGGAGCACCTGGTTATGCCAGGAAGTAAAGAGGTTGCAACAGTGTCGGGCATTTCAAAAGAAGACAGAAGCCTCATTGAAGGGACTCTCCCTGAGTGACTAATCTATACTTGTATACAAATGAGTGACTATATTGAAAGTTTTGTGAGAGTTGAATTATGTATATAGTAGTTCCCTGTAAGATTGATATTAATTGAAGTGAACACATGTGTTTCCTATCGCATACACATCTTAACTGCATCTGAGGACACTTTTAAAACAGCAGTGTACAGGAGGAAATACCTTGTTTATTTTCACTCAGGCAATCTTCCAGTGCATGTTACTTGACAAGTCTACAGATCTTTCTCTCTTCTTTATGGGCATGAAAAAGAGAGATATTTTACAAATCTGTCCGTAATTTCCTGGCCCTATCGGGTGTTAGAAATCCACATATCACAAAACCCTGTGACAGAAGAAAGAGACATATAAGCCTAGAGACTAAGATTTCTGTCTGTTTTTCATTATCATGCTCATAAGCAGTGTAACAGGATGCTTACAGGGATCTCCTTGTCAGCTCAGAGTATCAGGTGAAGCCTAAACTTGAAAGAATTGAGTAACAAGTACCCCGAATTATGAAAAGAATCGTTAAACCATCAATGCAGGAACCCTAAGGAGTGACTTAATCTGGTTCTTTGCTACCAGCTCAATGCCAGGCTCCAGGTTATAGGAAAGAAGAGCCCAGAGAACTAGTGGCATGCATCAGGAATGTCTTCCTAAGAGTACGGTGTTCTGTGTTTCTAGATATATCCAATTGAGGCAAGAGAGGTGAACTTAAAGAGAACAATTTCTGTTGGAGAGTGGAGTAGATGTCTGGACTAGAAACTAGAAACTAACCTGTGATATTGTGATTTATAATAAGAAATATATACGTTTGGTCTTTATCCTGTTTCTGGCAGCAAGCTCCTAAAACCTGAGGACTTTCCAAAGAGAGGAGAGTAATGAATGTGTCTTTCTGTAATGTTAGTGAGGTGGCTTCTGAGAACCCACCTAAGGATGGGCACTGGTTGTCAGGAGGACCAACTGGCTGATTAGAAGTTTGGGACTTTTAGTCCCACCCCAACCTCTATGGAGGAGAGAGGGCTAAAAGCTGAATCAGTTGTCCATGACCAGAGATGTTAGGAATCATGTCTATGTGATGAAGTCTCCATAAAAATGCAGAAGGATAGGGCTCAGAGAGCTTCTAGGTTGGTGAGCACATGCAGATGTGGGAGAGTGGTGTGCCTGGAGAGGGCATGGAAGCTCCTCGCCGTACCTTCCCCTATGCATCTTTTCCTTCTGGCTGCTTCTGAGTTATATCCTTCTATAATAAACATGTGATCTAGTAAGTGAAATTTTTTTTGAGTTCTATGAACCACCCTACCAAAGAAATTTAACCCAAAGAGAGTGGTTAGGAACTCTGATTTATAGCCAGTGAGTCAAAAGTACAGGTAACAACCTGGACTTGCTACCAGTAGCTGAAGTCCAACGATGGAATCATTGGAACCTCCAATTTATAGCTGTTCATTCAGAAGCACAAGTGATAACCTGGACTTAAATGATTGGCATCTGAAGTGGGGAGGAGGCAGCCTTGCAGGACTGAGCTCTCAAGCTGTGGAGCCTGATGCTGTCTCCAAGTAGGTAGTGTCAGAGTTGAATTGTAAGACACCCAATTGGTGTCCAGAAAATTGTCAGGTGTGTGTGGGGAATCCCCTTCACCCATAAAAAAATGAGAACTGAGCTTCAAGAACTCACGGGACCTTCCTGAACAGCTATTGAAGGAGAGGGAGTTGTACGTTCTTCCAGCCATTGGCATAAGAATGAGGCAAATAAGCACCACAGAAGGACTCCCCAGCTGGGGTTGAAAAGATTCCACCCAAGAGAACCACTGGAGCAGAAGCTGAAGGGCAGTTGCAAAAGGCCAATAGGAAAGGGCAGCACCAAGCTCAGGTGGTGATGAGAGACCCTAGAGGGAGGAGGGACTACCTTGGGGAGCTTCTGGAGGTACATTCAACAACCAAGAGAATGGTGGCCTCTACGCAGAATCATCTCCCCGCACTTTTCCTTCCCATCCGTCCCCTTTGTCCTGACCCAGCAGGAGCCAGGTAAGTCATCAAGTAGGAGAGGAGCAGAAAGAGGAGAAGGAAGAGTGGAAGAACATTTCAGATATACCAACAAAAAGTTGACTTAAAGAATTATAGAGGAATGGCCGCCATCAAAAAGCCTACAAACAATAAATCCTGGAGAGGGTGTGGAGAAAAGGGGACCCTCACACACTGTTGATAAGAATGTAAACTGGTGCAGCCAGTGGAGAAAAGTATGGAGGTTCCTTAAAACACTAAAAATACAGTTATCATAAGATCCAGCAGTCCCACTTCTGGGCATGTATCTGGAGAAAACGCTAATTTGAAAAGACACCTGCACCTCAGTGTTCATTGCAGCACTATTCACAATAGCCAAGTCATGGAAGCAACCGAAGTGTCCATCAACAGATGACTGGATAAAGAAGATGTGACACTGTAATATTACTCAGCCATAAAAAAAGAATGAAATACTGTCACTTGCGGCAACATAGATGGACCTAGAGATTATCATATGAGGCGAAGTAAGTCAGAGAAAGACAAATATCTGTGATATCACTTACCTGTGGGATCTTAAAAAATGACATAAATGAGCTTATTTACAAAACATAAACAGACTCACATACATAGAAAGCAAACTTATGATTATCAAAGGGGAGGGGGTAAGAGGGATAAATTAGGAGGGAAAGAAAGGAATGATAGAAACTGAGATGAGTTGGGGGAGCAAAAATACATTCAACTGGTGAAAGACTGAAGTGTTTATATTTTACTGACTTGGCCCTGTAACTATCTATGAATGAGACTGTGTTAACACCAAAAAGTGGCAGGAAAAACAATGGAAGCTGCTTGATTCAGTGTCCATGATTGAGTGAGCTAGACAGAAGAGCTGGTTGGAAAAACTAAAGTGAAAAAGAATAAATCTGTTTCTGTCTTGTATCCACGCTCTGCCACTTACTGTTCTGATTTAGCTGTATTGCGTATTAGTTTGCTAGGGCTGCCATAGCAAGATAGCACAGGCTGGGTGACTTAAACAACAGAAATGTATTTGCTTGGAGGTGTGGGGGCTACAAGGCCAAATTCAAGGCTGGACCTCCTCTTAGGACCCTCCCTTTGCCTTACAGGTGGCTTCTCAGTGTCCGCACATGGCCTTTGCCTTCTCAGTGTCCGCACATGGCTTTTCCTCTGTGCACACGCACTCCGAGTGTCTCGTTTTGTGTCCAAGTTTCCTCTTCATATAAGGGCACCAGAGATGCTGGATTACGGTCCATTCTGAAGGCCCTTCGATTTTAACTTACTCCCCTCTTTAAAGGCTCTATATCCAAATACAGTCACATTCTGAAATTCTTAAGTTAGGACTTCAACACAGGAATTTTGTGTGGACACAATTCAGTCCTTCATATCCTATTATTAAGTCCTTTCTCCATACCATAGAGTTGGCTCAGTACTTTCCTAATAATAACAGACAGCCTGAAGTGGGGAGGGTATAGCTCAGGTGGTAGAGCACATGCTTAGCATGCATGAGGTCCTGGGTTCAATCCCTAGGACCTCCTCTAAGAGTGAGCAAATAAATAAACCTGAGTACCTACCCCCACCAAAAAATAAAAAAACAAAAAGACAGAGTGCCTGGCACCTATGATGTTTTCAGTAAAATTTAGCCAAGTACTCTACATGCATTATGTCATTTAAATCCTACTTAAATCAACCATTACCCCTTTCTGTAGAGCAGAAAACAGCCTCAGAGAAGTCAAGTAAATTTTCCAAGATCTCACAGTTAACAAACAACTCAGCTACAATTCTAGCAAAGATAGTCATGTAGAAGCCAGCTCTCCTACAATTTGTGGTCTCGTTCAACATTGCATGTCTGTGTAACTGCATGATAATTTATCTCTGTACCTGGCTATATAAATACTTCATTGATGAGAGGTTTCTAGTTAATGTCATGTGTTTGTAACTCTAGTCTTCTTGTATTTGATAAGAAAATGCGCAAAAGTCCTTGAGAATAAATTGCATATAGTCATATGAATATAAAATTACAAATGCATATGTCTTTAAACATATGGTGATATAATATACTTATATGCATATATTTACACATAAGAGTTAGCTGTTTTGTAAAAATGACTGAATTCTTTTCTTAGTGTGAAACTTGTTCTTTTTGGTGGATCTTACTTGCTTTTTCGTTAAAGAAATTCAAGAACAACTGTAATTATTATTTAAAAAAAGACTTTCTAACATTTATTGAGGGTTTCTTATGTGTCAGGATCTTTAAACATTCATTTGATTCCATCCTCCCTGAAAGCCTTAGGGGATCAGCACCCTACAGATAAGAAAGCTGATTCCTGGAGAAGTTAAGTCACAGGTGTCTGCATCAAGGGACTTTGATATTTGCAGTCTCTCCCAGGAGACATGAAGTAGGGAGATTAAGGAAGTTGGTTCCTACCAGATGTTGACTGAAAAAAAAAAATGCACAGCCTCAAAGTTGAGAGTTATGTTTTATTCAGTGACCTTACTGAGAACTATAGTCTGGGACTCAGACTTTCACATGGCTCTGAGGAACTGCTCCAAAGGGGGTGAGGGAGGAGCCAGGATGCATAGGAGTTTTTGCTCAAAACAAAACAAAACAAACAAACAAACAAAAAAAACACAGTCAACCATCAAACAATCACTGCTCATCACAAAAGTCAGACATCTCAAGCTAATGATTTTAGTGCTTTTTACCAAACTTTGTGGTACATATGCATCAGCTAAGATGATGCTTATTGAAAAATATTTGTCCCTGAGCTCCTGTCTGAGAAATTCTGATTCAGTGTGCTTTGCCAGTGTCCAGGAATTGATGTACTTTGTGAATTTCCCTGGGTAATCACTAGAGTGGTTAGCCCCATTCTAGTTCCTATTGCCAATATACTACATTTTGAGATACATTTGTTGATATTAGTGGCTCTTCACCCTCTCTTCCTGTAAGAATCAACTGAGGAGTTTTGTTTTTGTTTTTCATTGTCATTGCTGTAACTCACACCCAGAGGTTCTCAGTTGATTGGTCTGGGGTGGGGCTTAGGAAGCTGACTATTTTAAAATTCCCCACATGTTTCTAATGAGTATGGACAGAGGAGAAGCTGAGAATGATCTTTCAGATACAACATAATGGAGTCAGGAAGATCTCAAAAACAAAACTCATTCTCCCAAAGAAGGCATCCCAGTTAAAATGCTGCCACTAGAGAATATTTCCTTCCGGGCAAGTATTGTTTTCTCCACTAATGGTATAACACCTCCAGAATATATTGCTGTTTTTCTTAAAAATATCCGTTTAAAATTCTTATGATGCAAAAACATTACAGAAATAAAGACAGTTTTTACTAAAAGGGAATTTGCAGAAAAGAAGCTTCAGGAAAAGTGAAACTGTCCAGAGGAGATTAAAAAAAAAAATCAGAGAAAAAGAGACACATTTGGAGGAGACGGTGGCTGTGACCCTTGGAGGGCTCTTGTGTTGTGCCTGGTACTCTGCTAAACCATTAGTGTGCATCATATTATGTAACATATACAGTAACACTACGACAGGCACACAGTTATTGAATACACTTTACTGCTAAGAAAACTTTGCGATTCACGGAGAGTGTGACATAGGGACTAGAACTTAAGGCTCCTGACACCAGGTCAATAGCCTTCCTATTAGAAGACACTATTATTGCACACTTTTCCCAGGAAATGTGTGGGACTCTTCCATAGAAGGAAGAGAGCTGGGGTCAAGGATTCCAGGTATAATGAAGAAATTCTTAGGGATCAAAGTGAAAGAAAAGAACTGATGATGGAGATTTGAAGACCATGAAACAAGCTCAAATGGCAAGCTCACATCCTCCACCCCCACCTCCTGGAAGAGCTAATCCCATTGGAATCCAGATTCCAGAAAAAAAAAAAAAAAAAAAAAAAAAAAAAGCACAACATGAGAGTTGTAAGTTTTATTTGGGGCAAAATGAGGAGTATTGCCCAGGACACAGCCTTTCAGATAGCTAATGAGGAACGGCTCTAGAGAGGTAGTGGGGAAGGTCAGTATATATGTGATTTTAGTGAAGAGGGTTACATGCAATCAAGCACATGTTTTGGTGGAAGGTTGCTGCTAGTCACGAGGAGCAGATGTCTCCATTAATGATTTTAGTGCTTTTCTAGCTATGAGAAAGAATTTGGGCTCATAAAATCTTCTCCTGAACATATCTGACTATCTCAAAGTCTGTTCTGCCAGTTTTTCCCAGAGCACAGAGCGCCTCATTCCTGATCTCCACCCTGAGCTCCTTTCAGGGTGCGTTGAAGGTCAGCGACTGCAGGGGCTGTGACTTCATCCTTGTAGGGGCAGATGGGCAAGTGATGATGTTTAGCTGGCTGTAGATTTCCTGACTCTGGATCTTCGCTCTAGACTCACCTGCTCACAAGTTGCTTTGTCACAGCTGAATGGTGTACCAAGCACTGTGCTAAGTATTGAGAACATGCGGTGCAATCATGACCATTATGTCATCTGCATAATCAAGAGAAACTGTCAAATACATCAAAGCGATGGAGTATTTAGGTTAAGCGTCATGAGTAAAATAATTTTTGTGTTGGAGGGATGACAAAACAGGGTGGAAGGAAAGAAGGAAGAAAAAATAATGAAAGAAGCTAAGAGTGAAATATGTGGATTTTCAGAAACACAAGAGAGCTATGTGGGGAAAAACCTGAAAAGCGAAAATAGGTTCTTGAAACGTTGTAGTTCCCACAGAGAACTCACCCTCCCCCACTCCCTGTTGACTTTGTCCTGAAAAGATAGAGAGCCAATAGCTTCTTAAACCTTATTGATGGCAATCTAGTGAACCTTCACTTCTCCACGTATCCACTTAATCCTTCGAAAAATTCCCAGTGGGTCAGGGGTGCTTTGTACTCCACCTCTTTCCCTCTGAGTGCCATCATGATGAGCCAGTTTCTTTGAAAGTGTTTCCTGAAAAATATTACCTGCTGACTAATGAGGAGCTGTCCATCAATAGCAGAAATCCTATGACAACTATTTACCGTGTGTGCTTATTTTTCTCTTCTGGTCTGAATGTTATTTTTTTGGAAAATAACAAAATGTATTGATAGAGACTTTTTTTTTTCAGGTCAGTTGAGTAGCTCTATACTTTTATTTCAGGAAAAGTTTGCACTGGTTATTCCTATTGGGTGGGGCTACTGAAAGAGACAGAAGTAGAAATTCTTTGCTGTAATCCATCCCAAGGCCATGGGGCACAAAATCGTAAAGTATTTGCTGTTCAGCTGTGCAGGGTTGAGAAGAGCTACCCAGAAGTCATGCATCTGTTTATACGTCTTCTATTTCACTGTGTTTTCATTCTGATTGACTTTTTTCCCCTGAACTTCATAACTTGGAGATAAAACATGCTTGGCACTGACCGCTTGATTTTTTTAAAAATGCACTGAACACTTGCTCTTAAGAGAAAATTGGATCTGTGATGCGACTATTTCTACTTAATGTTAGGTAGTCACAACTTGTTAAGACCTGCTTTCCTTAAGGCTCTGAAATTGCGCTTACAATGAAAATTCATTTTCAGTCTTTGCTGTATGTGTATAGCATTCTTCATCTGTAAATTCCCTGCAATTTTCTTTTATGAGGCTAGTCCCTAATATAAAATCCTAATCCTATAATATGGTTTACTTGAATTTACAGCAATAAAAATTTATAAAAAAAATTAGCAGTAACTGAATGCTGTGTGTAGTCTACTTAATAGTATCAACCAATGTCAACTTTCTGGCTTTGATATTAATAACTTATATTACTTGTGACCATTGAGGAAGGTGAAGGAAGGGCACATGGGACGTTGTGTACGACTATTTATGCAAATTTCTGTGAATTTATAATAATTTTGAAATAAAAATGGAAAATAATTAACAATAAAAGGAAGAAACAGAGAGCACTGCAGAGTAAGAAATACAGGCTTTAGAACAAGACAGTTTGGGTTCCTGGCTCCATCATTTAAGAGCTGACTTTGGGAGAATTATTTGATCTCTCAAAGCCTCATTTTATTCATTTCTAAAGTGGTAGTAAGAGTCTGAGTTGTGTAAGAAAATTTTTCCAATGAACCTTGCCTGGAGAAACGGCTAAAAATGTAGTGAACCGTAAGTGACACAGATAAAACCAACAACTACAAAATCTGTGTTGAATTTCTTATATTTATGTATTTATCTATACCATACACTGCACTTCAGACAAAAGATGTATTTTTAAGGTAACCTGACCTTTAAGTCCTCCCAAGCCTCTAAATTCCCTGCCCATTTATATTTCTGTCCAGTGGCTTTGAGGTGATTGGAGGATAAATGACTAATACCAGGAGGAGGAATTTAATCTTTCTCGGCTCCCTCTTCCCCATCACAACACTTTCCTACTGATCACAGGATCAAGACCTAGACATGTTGGCTAAATAGATTACCACTCCAAGGCCCTTTAATATTGCAGAAGATAATCCTTGGAATGCCCTATTTTACAATTAAAGCAGCTAATCTGTTGCCATTAAATAAGCAATTGATTGGGTATCATCTTTTGAAATGAAAGCAAGCGCTGTAACGTCACCATTCTGAAGAATCAAGAAGTCAGAATTTTTTCCCCTGTAATGGTAGAACCTAGCACCATAAGACACCATTTGGAAAAGGACATTGAACCTTCCCAATTTTTTTTTCATTTGTTTCTTATCTAATATTGAGTGTGCTAGTGCATTCCTAACGAATAACATCATTATAGTCAGATTTCTCTGGAAAGTGCTTCTGAAGCTGTATTGCATGCTAACAAGGACTACCAGCTACAATAAACTGTCTGACATCTACCCTATAAATTACATTTTTTTAAAAGGTCATGGACTCATGTAAACATGCATAGCGTATTTAATTTCCTTATTAAAGAAGCCATCCCTCCCAGAAGAATAAATCCCTGATCATCATAGTCATGATGGAATTTGGTTCCTCTGTGTGGAATTTCCACGTCATGGTTTTCATCTTATCAAATCCTCAGTAAAGTGTTCACCATCAACTCTGGACCAGTAGTTGAAAGTTGAAATTGATGTGGCTGTAAGATGCCTGTGTTCTTGTCAGTTACATGGAGATCCATTCTAAATGCATATCTTTGGCCTGATTTCCCTAAGTATTCTACACACTCTGACAATCGTCTCCTAAAGTTTTAACTGCAAGGATGTTAACTGCAAGCTCCCATATGAACAGAAGAATGCTGATGACACTTAATGGACAACCTGATGAATATTTATGATCTGATCAGAGAACTAGTAGAAAGGCTGAGACTTCTGGATATAAGACTCTCAGGCAGTCTTATACAGTGATAAAGGAAAAGTAAATCTTTTCTGATAAGTAACACCTTTGACAATATAACAAAATCACATTTGCAAAATTGTGGATAACTTTGACTTATTTTGAATGAAACAGACCAAGGTACAGAGATGTTGAAACCTATGCAAAACCTAAATCTACACTTTCCCACCTTTTTTCCTGAGTGAGCTCAAGTAAGTTAGCACCTAAGTCCATAATTTCATCTGTAAAATGAGGAAAATTAAAAAAAAAAAAAACTTTGGCAAATTGGTGTGGATGAAATGATGCCATGCTTCCACATTACTTACACGACAAGTTAAACTACAATACTTTTCCCCCCTAAATTATATTAAAGTTGGCTACCTGCCAAATTAGTAAGTATGGTTTCAGTGTCCTACCTCTCCCATCCCATCTTTGTCCTTAGAGTCTAAGGATCACATGAGAAACCTAAGGGGCTTAAACATAACTCAGGCTTCTATCTAAAACCGTGTGGGTGGAGAGAGGGAGGTTTTGGGCCCACCAACAAGTTTCTGCTGATGTCCTTGCTCTTCCAAGCCACAAGGGGAGCTCTTGTATATGGTCTTTGATCTTTTATATGGTCTTCCACTAGTCAATCACTGTGGCTTGTCTAAGCTAGGTTGAAGTCTCTATAACCCAGATCCTGGGAAAATGTCTTAAAAGATGTGGGAATTTGTTCTACAGATAATTTTCTTTCATCAGTGCTTTGTTTAAATTAGCATGCCTCTCACTTCACACAGTTGTAACCTCCTTCAAGCCCTTCTCTCCCAGCCTAGTAGTTTTATGTCCAGACAAGCAGGGAAATCTGACCTGGGTGAACAGCATAATCAATATCCGTATTTCTAGTTCCAAGGAGTTCTCCTCCAGACACCAGCTTATATTTTGCTTACTGTTTTTATCTCTGGAAACAAAAATATTTGCGCTTCTTTCGGGGTCTGGAACTCAGAAACACAAAACCATACTTGAATTGTAACAATCACAACTGTGACTTAATTTAAGAGGACAAGATTAAGCATCTTCCTGAAAAAGTTTTATTGTCTCTGAAGTGACCTCATTTTCAGTTAAAAGGAAAAACATGTTTAAAATACCAACCACCACCATCTTGCCTTCCTTTCTCATGGTGACTGATCATAAATTCATGGAAAAGATCAGAAGGGTGTGATGGGTGATTTTTATGTGTCAGCTTGGCTCAATCACAGTGCCTAGATATATTGTCAAACATTATTCTGGATGTTTCTTCAAGGCTTCTTTTTGGATGAGGTTAACATTTAAATCAGTGGACTTTGAGTAAAGCAGAGTGCTCTCCATAATGTGAGTGGGCCTCATCCTATCAGTTGAAGGCCTTAATAGAACAAAGACTGACCTCCCCTGAAAAAGAAGGAATTCTGCCAGCAGACTGCCTTCAGACACAGACCACAATTCTTCCCTGAGTCTCCAGCTTGCCAGCCTCCCCTGCAGATTTTGATTCACTAAGCCTTCATAATTATGTGAGCTAATTCCTTAAAATCAATCAATCTCTCTTGGCAGATAGAAAGATAGAGAGAGATATAGAGCTGAGTACATACTGCTGAGAACCTATCCAAACTGAACTGAAGTTCACAAAAGAAGCCCGTCTTCATGACTTTCTCCATTCTTTCACAAATCCATTTTTCTCTTCTTTCATGTCCCAGTTTAACCCAATCTTTGAGTCTAAAGTAAAGCACTTGTTGAGTGAAAATTAGGTCTCCCACCTCCTCAGGATTAAAGTAAATTGGTCTATTCCAACTGGCCCTGGTTCTATATTAAACAAAGAGGACTTTTCTTGACTAAAGTGACTATAGAGATCTAGGAAAATGGGCCTTAGACAGCATTACATTTTACATGAAAAATACAAAAAGCGGTGAGTTTACTGATTTTATTTCATAGTACATTTATTTGCAGACATCAGCTTCCTCTACTCCTATTGATGCAGATCATAGGTTAGCAAACTTTCCTTCAGAAAATAATTATACCACATAAGAATTGAATGGGTAATGCTAAATTTGTATGATGCATCAATAATTCAGCATTTTCCTTATTTTTATATTATTTTTAACACTAGATTATTTAAACTGTTTTTAACCATAGTTTAGGCGAACAATAGTGTTAAATTCTTGATTGTTTCCAAAGCTCCTATTTCATTATAAATATTTATTTCTTCACATTTGATTTTCACCTATTAGCTTTTGTTAGGACTGAAGTATTGGCTGAAACTTTCTGTAAGAAAATAAGAATCTTACAAGTGCTTCACGAGGCCATTCAATAGGGCATTTTATTTCTAAAATGATTTTTGTGCTGTGGAAATAACTAGGTATCAATGTTTATCTGTGGAGCAATTTGTATGCTGTTTCTGAAAGGAGGGCTGAGGATGGGAGAGGCTGGTTTCTCAAGGCCAAAATACGTAAAGGATTAGATTGTGTATTTATTGTATTGAAAATTCAAGTGAGTAGTTGCCTTTGTACACATGGAAAATATCCATGGGTTAAAATGCATCCATGGTTTAATGTACAGCTGAAGGTGATGATAAAACCCTTTCTCATACATCAGTATGACATATAGCTTCTGGGATGGGCAAAGATGTCAACTCTTGTGTAAGAACCCTGACATTAGGGACTATGAAGCGAAACAGTTTTTTTCAGGTAGTCACTCCGTGTGTTCACAAATGTATTTACTTTGTTTCCTTGAATAAAAATAATAATAAACAGTTAGAACTATTGGTATTATTGTCTTCATCATTTTGGCAGAAGACAAAAGTTAAGGCAGCCAAATTTCTTGAAACATATGTAACATTGTAACGTTCATTGAGTATTAATTGTGTATAATCGTGTGCTTTGTAGGATGGGTGTTCTCCAGTGATACTTGTTGGTACTTTATCTATAAAAGAACTCTGCAAGAGATAACACTTACTGAAAGGGACAGCTTTCATAGAAGCATCATTATCGACCATCATTGAGTAACTACTCTCTCTTTGGAAATGCTTTGCTTTATTTATTAAAAATTTATACCTGGCAGGTAT
Organism: Camelus dromedarius; assembly: GCF_036321535.1. Lineage (NCBI taxonomy): Eukaryota > Metazoa > Chordata > Mammalia > Artiodactyla > Camelidae > Camelus > Camelus dromedarius. Next base: position 40,793,304 of record NC_087444.1, read on the forward strand.
AGAGCAATAGGATATTTTATAAATGAGTAAATTAAGGCCCAGAGAAATTTAAAAAAACATTATGCATTCACATTTTCATTTAAAGCTATTATTGAAATACTGTAATAGCTCTGTATGGGGACAGATGGTTACTAGACTTACTGTGGTGATCATTTCATAATGTACACATATGTCAAATCACTATGTAGTACGTCTGAAACTAACATAATATTGTACATTAACTATACTTTCATTTTTTTTTAATTTAACTATAAAAATATTATTGAGTAACCAATTTTGGGGGAGTCTGGTAGTACCAGGCTTTATTTTACAAAGATGGAACAGAAAGAAAAATGTGGAGACTTTGTGATATTTAGAGTCAAGTGAGGGAAACAGGGATTGATCAAATGTCCCCATAATAAATGAAAAATGAAGAGTTGATAAACTTGCTCTAAAGGAAAGGAATGCCGTTCTGTGAGTGCATATAGTAGTGAAACTTGGTCAATTCTCTCCAAAGTATTATCACTGACACGAGATGTAAAAAAATTCCAAACCAAGGCTGAGAGCCCAGAAAATGTAGACTGGTTAGAGCAATGCCAAAAGTTTGCTATATGACATGAGGGAATTATCTTATGATTTTAGAAAACAAAATAAACAAATGAGAACCAACAATGGCAACAAATAGCAGACCTCTACAATTCACATCTGTTCTAATAGAGACTGCATATGTTTTAGACAGAGAAACCAAAATCCTGACATTGCAAAGGTTAAAGACCCAGATTCCTTTCTCAACATATGAAAGAATGGACAGAGTCCCCTTACCCCTCCTAGTTAAGACCCCTGAGCAGACACAAATCCCATCAATTTCAACACTGCACTTTTTTTCATTTTTACTCATGTATTCTTTTTTGGCCACTGAGAACCTTATAGCCCATCTCATTCTTGGTAAGTAAATATCTGGCACTTCATCCCCAAGTCTGGAACAAAAGAGATGCTTGTTGACATTTTGATGCTGGTCAATAATTTTACAAAAGAAGTCAAGATGTCTCCTCAAAATGTTCTTTGCCCTAAGTATCCCTTAGATGTAAATGCCAGTTGAATCGTTTCATTCTTTCTAAGCAAAACTATTCAAAAGGTGCAGGCCATCAGAATGGATTACCTGAGACTTAGCTGTGAAAAGACAGCAGGAAATATAAGAGGTCAGAAAGAATAAAAGCAAGGTATTCACCATTGCCATAACCATCAACATGCCCCCCTGCACTAACCTTTCCTGAGGTTCTGACCCCACTCTGCCCAGAGAGAGTTCCTGTTAAATGAAAGATAGCTCTGATCCTGGTGTAGCAATAGAGATATGTCTTTGGGTAAGATCCAGGAGGTAGTGAAATAAGGAATCATAAATTCCACGGGTGCTTATGCCTGCTAACAGAGAAAAATACGGGGGCCTCTGAGTGTTGCAACTGTTTCCATCTGTTCTCTTTATGTGTAACTGATGTAAGAAATTAGTGACTGCCAGAAGTCACTAGGTTTGCAATTACAGTGTTTAATGATATTAGTATAAACTAGGAAAATGAGCTACCCTATTCTAGAATGGAAAGCACAAATGAAGGTGAAATCAACTTTTGAGATACTATATCACTTATGACATCCTTTATCGTTACCTAAAGCAAAGGAAGAGTCTCACTTTACTGCAAAGCAGATGGAAAATCCCTAAGACCTGCTGATACAGGGTGAAGAAAACTTTCACTAAAAAAGCTTCTGAATTCTCATGACCAATCATAGGAGTGGGTTTATTTATCTCCTGTGGGTCAAATGGCTAAGTGTGATAGAGATTAAAAATCACAAAGCTGGTCCTGTTACAGGTTAAACTTTGACCCCCTGATGCTTGTTTTGTTCCAAAATGAGGTGCTGTAATACTCATCCTTGTTTTCAGTCTGACCCTGATGGGTCGCACATTTTGAGTTCTGGCTTTCACTGAGCACCCCCAACCAGCAGTTTAACCTTCACAGTAAGCAGTGCAACCCTGGGTAAGCCAATTCAGTAAAATAAGAGTCAGAAAAATCATCTGTGGAATGGGTTTATTAATTTCTTCCCTGAATAATACACAAAATTATGGTATCGTCAGAAGGCATGGAGACTGAGGATAGTCTTAATAAATCAAACACTTGCAAATATGAATGGTCAAAAAACAAAGAGTGAGTCTCTTTAAGTACAAATGCGATATAGAGTTCTCTTTACAGAGTATCTGTTACTCAGCAATGGAAGAAAAAGAAAAACTCACAAGACAACCATTTTAAATAATTATTTTTGTCTGTGGGTGGCAGTAGATTTTAGTAGAAAATGGATGCATCACCAAGAAAGATGGGTATGAGTTGGAGTGCCCAATCCTAGCGGTATGACCTACATAAATTCCATACTTTCTCAAAGTCTAAAACTTCTCATTGTAAAACAGAAATAATTCCAACTATCTCATTATACCGCAATGAAAATTTATATGAATTAAAGAATGTGAAGGCTTGGCATGCAATAGGTGATTAATAAATACCAATCCGTCTCTTTGAACTGTCCAAACCCTAAATATACTTCAGGTAGGACTTACTGTTTGGCAGGTCAATGGAAATATGATGAAAATTTTCTTATAAAAATTGTAGACAGATACAACTCGCGATATATTTCTGAAGGTTCACAGATGACTTGTAATCTATCAATAGATTCATGCGTTATCCATGGATTCCCACACGAAGAAGGTGAAAAGGAAGGAGAGTGTTTAGGGTATTCTGAAAATTCTTCAGACAATTTGAGCAGAAATTCATGAGCTATCTTCTATTAAAATCCTCGGAGTCTTGTACAGCCATTGTCACTTCCTTTCTGAAATGAACTAGTTCAATGTAAGCTCATAACAAAGAAACCAGATGTGCCAATTTGCAGCAAAACATCTTGTTCTGCTGCACTTAGGTTAGTGTTATCAAAGTTATGATTATTGGCTTGCATTCTCAAATTTAACAAACCTCCTGCTTCTGAATGCACAAAGCATCTGGAAGTGGTAGAGAACTTTGGGACCACAAATTCAGACACTTGGGGAAATTACTACTCTTGAACTCCCTACTCTTGAACTAATATATGGTGTTTTATCAGTTTCTTTAGACATACTCTCCTCTGAAGCCTCTAGACATGAAAAACACATTTTATTGCATATTATTCCTTATCTGGGGCACGTAGTAATGTCAGAATCCCTTCAGTTAGTGTTTTCTTTTGAGTTATTGTGAAAACAACTATTGGGGGGAAATAAGCCCATCTTTATTTACAATCTAGTTTCACATTTATTATAATGTATGGTTAAATTATTAATAGCCACAATTAGGTTTGTTTTTTTTTTTTTTTGCAAAAAATACTAACTTGGGAATTTGCATGGGATTATGTATAACTATTCTTTTGAACAGAATGTTTGCAACTAAATATTTATCTGAAAGCATTAAAACGATTCTTTCAGAGTTTCTGTTTCTAACAAAGCCTTGATACTCCTGAAAATCTCATGGACTTTGGTGTACAGGCATGCCTCGTTCATCGCTCTTCACTTTATTGTGCTTCCTAAATAATTGTGGTATGTCTTTTTGTTTGTTTGTTTGTTTGTTTGTTTGTTGTCTGTTTGTTTTTACAAATTGAAGGTTTGCAGTAAACCTGTGTAGAGCAACTCTCCTGGCACCATTTTCCCAACAGTGTTTGCTCACTTCGTGTCCCTGTGTCCCATTTTCGTGATTCTCTCAATATTTGCAACTTTTCCATCATTACATTTCTTATGGTGATCTGTGATCAGTGATCTTTGGCGTTACTACTACAGCTTGCTGAAGGCTCAGAGCGGTGATGGTTGGCATATTTTAGCAGTAAAGTGCTTTTTAACTAAGACATGTACATAGACATGTACATTGTTTTTTTTTTAGACATAATGTTTTTGCACATTTAGTAGACTACAGGATAATGGAAACACAACGTTTAGACGCACTAGGAAACCAAACAATTTGTGTGGCTTGCTTCACTGCAGTGATCTGGAACTGAACTTGCAATGTCTCTGATGTATGCCTGTACATGTTTATACATGTCTTTAGTAAATGGTGAACAAAAAACCACCACGAGAAAAGTCCTTGGAAAAGAAAGGCATGATTAGTTTTAGGTTAGTTAAACTGGGGTCGTGCATATTAAGTGTAGGAAAGAGATATTTAATACAAATCAATATAATGAAACACTCTTTGTCATCACTTAGAAGCGTAATATAAAAATTGAAATAGTTTTGCTATCAATGTCTCATTGATTTGGTCAGGTTGGTTACAGAAGCTAAGATGGGCATGGTTCTGTTACATCATTAAAAGCTGGTAGCATACAGAGGTTAGTTGCGTATACAGTGGCGTTTGGAGCCCACAGTCACTTTGGCAAAGAGGTCTTTGGAGCACAGTGCTCCCACAGTGCTGAAGATGTCAGGCTGCAGAGGATCACGGAATGAAGAAAGCCAGTCCTCGTTGGAACATCCAGTTTTCCATTGAGAAATAAAACCTGTCACTACATCTCTTGTCGCCCTTGTTGGGTATGGCAGATTTTGTTCTGTGTTGAACTTTTAAATTACAGATTTAACTTAAATTGGTGTGTGTGGAGGGGGCTGCAGGACCATTTGTAGATGGGAGCTGAGCATTCCTTCTGAGGGCATGCGTATACTTTCCAGCAGGCATGGTAGCAGACAGCAGGTTTTAAAAGCAATACAAAAACCCAGCTGTGGTGTGCCACCCTCTCCTGCATCCCTGAAAGTGTTCTGGAGAATTTGATGCCTCAGAATATTTCAGATGTGGAATTGAGAAGACAAGGGTTCCGGTTGCTTTGTCCACCACCCCTTTTTTGCTGCAGCTTCCCTGCATTCTTCACTTCACTTCACTTCAGCTTCCCTGCATTCTTCATCCATTCACTTTTATGTCTGCCCATGATGTGTATATTGAACATCTATTATATGTCAGGCCCTTTGCTAAGAACCACAGATTCAACAATAAATAAGAGAAAACTGCTGCCCATGAGAAACTTACAGGCTGGTACTTGAGGACTTGCAGACAGATTATCAGAGACCAGGATAGTAACAGCTCTGACGGAGGTGGGGAAATTGCAATGTGAACTCAAGAAAGGGGCTGAATAACTCAGCCAGGGAGAGAATAGGGTTTTGGAAGGCTTCTCAGTGGAAGTGAATTTTTAAATGCCAGCTGTTCCCTGGAGACTCCCCTGGAAGAACCAGCTAACCATTTCTACTCTGGAAAAATTTATCTCCACTGTCTCTCCACCACCACTCTATAAGCAACTCTAATGGCACAATAAATACTTTAAGTGCTAAGTTGATGGTAGCCTCTCTAGTGACCAGAGCATAGCAAATAATATGGAACTTCCCAGGGAAATCAGGGGAGGTTAGGGAGAGCATCTTGGAAGAGGTTACACCTGAGTTAAACATTGAAGAATGGGAGTTGGCCAGACAAGGAGAAAGGGAAGTTCATTCCAGAAAGAGACTTGCGAGAACTAGGCACGTTCATATCTCTTTGGTTCCAGAAAGTGTGGCCAAAGATCTGTTTCTCTATAGAGCAACATTGATTCTGATTTGGCAGGGTTTGCTAAGGTTCAAGACTGGGAAATGTCTCAAAGGAAATAGTAAAATATTTTGTGGTTTTGTTTGTTTGTTTGTTTTAAGAGATACAACAGGAAAAACTGAATTGGTTAAAGATGATGATACCTTCCTTGGGGAAAAGAGGAAATAAGATAGGATTCCTGTGTGTACCATGAGGGCAAAATAAGTTTCTATAACTCACAGGCTTTTCAAAAGAAATGAATGAGATAAACTTCCCGTCTTCATTCCTGATCACTAGCCAGCACTTAATAAAAATATTTCCTTCTCTCCTTCACTCCTCTCCCAAGCACCCTTTTTCAGGGAATAGGGTCTGAAGACCTTATTTATATGTCTGTAAATATCCTTTAAAAATATAGATACTCGGTCAGAAGAAAGATACTGAATGGAAAAAAAAAAAAGATGTTGCTTGGCATAATATATTAGTGTCATTCTACTCATGGCCCTAAAATCTGACTTATAACAGGCAAGAAAACAAATGGATTTCTTCACTCTTGCTTAACTTTCATGTACATGATACATAAATAATGTACAAAGGTGACTTCTGTGTTGGCTTCCTCTCTCTTTCATTCATTTCCCCGTACCTTTTCAGAATTCTAAGATCCCTGTCATTGCTTTATGAAAAAACCACCACGTTAATTGCATTTTCGAGTTAGGTAAAAGCTAATCTGTGATGCCAGCTAGAACACACATGGTACTTACTGTAGCAGGACACTCTTCTAAGGTATGGATTTACTCTCCATTACGAGATGATGGCTAAGTTCTGTATTATCCCCATCTTAAAGAGGATTCACAACAGATAAGCTGTGCGAGTCCACACATCAAGAAAGCAGTGTGGTCTGAACTTGAACCCAGGAAACGATGGGCTTCTAACCACTGTTCTAAAGAAACACACGACAGAGGAATCAAGAATGATTTTTTTTTTAAAGCCTCTCTTCTTCCCTCCAAACTCAGATGATCAAGGTTGGGTTTGATTAAACGCTGTTTAACACTCCCCGGGTACACCCTATAGAAAAGAGCACTGTGTGTGTGAGCATGCATGCACGTGTTCGTGTGTAAGTGTGAAAAGATCCCTGCCTGTGCACTGGAGATGCAGGGCCACTGAAGGTAAAAACAAAGCCTGGCCAGCATTACATCCATTACTCCTTTGATACCCACAGCACATCTACAATGTACACATCATCATTCCTATTCTGCCAGGAAAGAAATGCACTCAGAGTGGCTAGGTGACTTCTCCCAGGTGACAGGATTGTATGTGGCAGAGCCAGGATGTGAGTGCAAATGTCAACACAAAAGAAAAGTATCGTGAGAGCCTTTCACAGAAATCATTGCATTTGCTGGAAATGGGAATAGATTCAGGAAAGGCTTTCCCGAAAAAATTAAAAGCACTTCAACTGAAGTCTGAAGAATGAGTAAAATTAACTCAGAATGGAGGGAGCAGTGCTCCAGGCAGAGAGAAGGATGTGAGCAAAACAGAGCCCGGCTTGCACGGGCAGCAGAGAGAAGGCCAGTCTTCTCCAGCGTAGAGAAGAAGCAGATATTCAGGGTCCTGTGGGATGAAGACAAGGAGGCTAATCTGCATCCTAGGGGGGAAGGGCAGCCAAAGCAAGGTTCTGCGGAGTGCCTGAGGGGAGAGCGAGAAGGCTGGGAGGAACAGCTCTGCAATTAACACGAGGGGATTTGCATTTCTGGAAGTTGCCTCTATAGGTAGAAGGTAGAGTATCCAGCACAGCGGATTCACGTAGACCAGTTAGGGCGCTCTTGTAACAGTGCAGCCGGATAATCGACAGTCAGAACAGAGCAATGGCCATGATGCAAATGGATATATCGGAAAATTTGTAAAAATCAGCTGAATTTACTGAGAGATAAGTGAGTGGTTAGAGAGACTGAGAGATCCAAGCTAGACTTCTGGCTTAGGGGACCTCCGCATCACTCACTAAGAAGAGAAGCTTGGGTGAGAACCCCCCACTTGGCAGGAAATGTGGAATGGGGGACTCCACAAGGGTTCTGAGCCACATGCGTTTATTCATACCCAGACATTTTCACGCACTCACCGATGGGCATTCAAGGAGTGGAAAAGCATCACGAAAATCTGGTGACCTACGCCCACTGAAATCATACAGTGGAATCGAACAAAAGAGAAATGTTCGGCTTCTAGACTCCCATCAGCTGATTCACTAACTGCCCTGAAACTAAGGTTTAGATAAACACTACTTCTCTTAATTCCTCTATCCTCTAAGAGGTTAGAATTTTGTTTTTTCCTCTCGAACTTTACTTGCTTTTCTTGAGGCAGCACACGTTAGAGATGCCAGCAGCTAGACTCACCACACGAAATCATTTCTTCATCTTACAGATGAGAAAACTGAGGCTTAGGGAGCAGATAACACATACCCAAGACCACGTAGCATCGTTCTGTGTTGTAATTCCACCTAACTGCCAGGGGTCACGCAACTCAATGACAGGATGTGTGGAGAATGTTCTTTGTTTTCCTTTCATTCATTCCAGGGCCAAGGCACCGCTGTGGATCAAATACAGCACACTCAAACACTGACATGCACATGAGACACTTTTCTGAATGCCTTTTTGTTTCCTCATTTAGATTTTGGTAAATTCAGTAATACCAGGGATGTGAGCCAATGCCAAGTCCAATATCCCATAACTTAACTTACACAAAAACATTATATTCTGTTCTCTAAACTGTAATTTTTCAGACTTCCTCCTGTTCATTTTTATTATAAATTACAGCTATTGTATTTTGCTTAAAGTCAAGACTTACGACAAAAGAAAGATTTGTTTATTCACCAATATGTTTGTGTGGTATGTGCCTGTATCTGTTTCACTTTAGGAAGGTGAAACATTTTTGCATGATTAGGAATAGAAACTAGCATAGATCATGGATGCTGGATGATCTAGGAATTGCCTCACACACAGAACTTGATAAGGGTTGTCATCTTCTTGCTTGCACACTAGTCTTGAAGAATCTGTGACATTAAAAAATAAAAACTGTGCATCAGGAAAATGACACACTATGACACCATGCAGCTTTAGGGTTTCCCTCAAAGCATTGAAAGGACAAAAACCTGGATTCTCAGATGAAAAGACCTACTCTACATCCTCGCAAAGAGAGTTTGGTATGCGGCCGGGCCCTGGGCCAGGCTCAGGATAACAGTCAGACTGCCTAGATTCTAACCCTGGTTATTTATGCCCAAGCTGTGTGGCTTAGCATAAAAATGCTTAATGCGCTTGAACTTAAGTTTCATTATCCATAAAAGGGGAGAATAATAATTGTACCCACTTTGTAGTGGTATTGTGAGGATTAAATGAGTAAGTGTAGTGAAGAGTTCAGTGTTGTTCTTGGCATAAATGTTAGCTATGCTGAGACTGATGATGGATATGTGCAATAAAAAGTTGGGAAATACTGGAAGGACTAGTAAGTATGCCACAGATAGAGATAATTTGTGACCATGCTATTGGAAAATAAGATTTCTTCATATGTGTGGGCCCAGGAAAACCAGGTTTGTAATAGTATCCTGAATAATACTTAGACCACTTATGCAAAGAATACACAGTTTCTGTTTGGGCAGACAATGTCTTCTGTATGTCTCTCCCTTTAGTTCTACTGTACTATTCAATTGATTAGCCTCAGGAAAAAAAATATAATGAAATATGTGTGATTCATTCACATAATTGTATTATGTGTATATGTATTTAAACCTTTTCATTTGGATCATGAACATTAGGGGATGTTTATTAACATTAGGAAAATTAGCATAAGAGCACTCGTTTTATACTGGGATCTGCAAGACACTACTTGGAATTTTTAGGTAGCAGAATGGTCTGGTGGAAATAATGTGGGCTTCCTAACTGAAAAAGGGCCAAGCCAAATTCCAGGATTTGTCCTGCTTCCTGGAGAAAGCTATTTAACCCCTGTCACCTTCTGTTACCTCATCTTAAAAACTGAGTTCCTATAACCTCTTACAGTTTTTAAAATAGATGATAAATGTATAGCAAGTGCCAGATATTCAGGAGGAGCTTAAACAGTGCTGATATCCAATTCACTGAAGTAAATACATAACATACGCGATGCAAAAACCACTTGTCTTTTCAGTGAACTAATTAGCAGATCAATTTTAGAATGTACATAAAATGAAAGATCTCCAAACTGGGATTCAGGTGCCCTGGATTTCGGCTCTGAGCCTTCGTGGTTCCAAGCAACTCTCAACCTCGTTGAGTAGAGAGCACATGGCATGAAACTTTCATGCCAAGGCCCAGCTAGAACCAATATTTTCAAACTCCCCATGTAACCCTAAGCAAGTTCTATGAACAACACAGCTCTCCGCTTGCCTGTCTGTAAAATAAACCAGTGACCTGAATTATCTTTAAGTGCCCTTCCAGCTCTGAAATGGTGTAATTACTGACAGTTAATGTTTTAAAATATTAAAAAATGGACCTCGCCTTACTTTTTCCCCAGTGAACGTTGATTTTAAAATGGTATATCCTGAGGGCAGTTGGGAGGAAGTAAGAGGGAAGGCAGCCCCTCTGGTTTCAGCTGGCACTTGAATCCCAAGTCAGAGGCAGATTTTCAGTTACGTTAACAGGCAAGGGCTTGTGTGGTAGTTGTGCATCTTTTTAGAGCAGATTTTTTTTTTCTGTCCTCAATGAAAAGAAACGTCTGTATATCCAGTCAATGGCGGCCAGCCACTGTCAGGAGGTCTGTTCATGGCTCACTTAATACATGGCCCTTATACATTTTCAGCATCATGCATTTTAACTAGGAGCGCTTACAACTTGGGTGCCCTCTCTCCCTGCCACCTAAAAATGAATGTTAGCCTGGTTCAGAAGATAGTTGTCCTGGTTCAGAAGAACCAGACAGATCTCAGGAAATGGACTGATGTTCACAGAATGAGTTAAAAGCCCAGGGGATTACAGATGAACCATCCACGTTTCACGGAGCCACCCCCATGTCAGTGGCTCGTTTCCCCATGCAGTACTGATAAAAGCTTTCAGTGGAACCAGGTAAGCGGCCTCCAAGGTGCCAGTTACACTGCGCATGTGTTATTTCACAGACATAGACGTTCACATTTGGAGAAGTAAAGATGTTTTACCTAAGAAATGCTGATTAAACCCCAAGTGCTCCTGTAACTTGGTTTGATGAAGTTTCCTCTCCAACGAAACTGCACTTACTCTTTGGGTGGCCACATCATCTATATGAGGAGGAAAACCTCTCTGAACAAAAAGGGAAAAATTAAAGAACGGTGAGAAAAAAAGAACCCAAAGAAAACCAGTCTTGTCAACATAGGTGAAAAGAAAGAAGGAGGGAAGGAAGGAAATAAAGAAAGAAGAAAAGAAGAACAAGAAGAAAGGAAGAATAGAAAACAGAAGCCCCCCACAAAAAAAATTACAGAAGAGCTGTGAATCAAAAGGGAAGTCCCAGGGCTGGGGCTGTTGCGTGACAGCGCAGAAAAGGAAAGAGGAAACAAGGGAATTTGCTTGTGTGCAGCTAAAACTCTAACTGCTTCCCTTAAGGAGTATGTATCACTGTCTCTTTTGATCAGTAAGTCAATGTTTTAACTGTGTTATCGCTGCCTTCCTTATGGCTTTTAATAATTGTTCTTGAAATAGAAGTGTTTTTGCAGGCATCCTGGGAGACGCTCTTCTCTCTTGACTGCCCATTTAATCCACCTTCAGCTGTCTGTCTGTCTGTTTGTAGGACAAGGTATTCATTCAGACCGAAAGTGAAGAAAGCTCAGAATGGCGCTGATATCTTGGAGCAAATTAACTTACATAATGACCCTGTCAGTACACCCTCCCCTCAAATCCCATGTTGTTGTTTTATACTAAACTTGATCAGTCTCTCATTGGGTTTGTGTTCTTTCTCATGCACCTGTCGATTATTCCAGCTTTCCTGACCTCCTACTAAATGCTAAGCAAAGATGAATGCCATGAGGAAGATAAGAAACATCTCCACCACCCACAAGACGCATACAAATCTTACGGACTGGATGTTTGTGTCCCACCAATATTCATATGTTGAAGCTCTGATTCCCAGAGTGATGGTGTTTGGAGGTGGGACCTTTGGGAGAGTAGGGATGAGGTGTGAGGATGGTGCCCTTCATGATGAGGTTGTCCTTATACCAAGAGGAAGAGACATGAGAGCTAGCCCTCTCTTTTTCTCTCTCCCTCCCTCCCCTCCCTCTCTCTGTCTGTCCATGCGTCTGCATCCAGAAAAGGCCGTGTGAGCACACAGTGAGACAGGGGCCATCTGCAAGCCGAGAGAGAGCTCCCACCAAGAACTGAAACCTCCAGCGCCTTGATCTTGGGCTTCGCATCCTCTCGAACTATGATAAATAAATACCTACTTTTCAAGCCCCCCAGGTCATGATATTTTGCTATAGCGGCTCAAGCTAGGACAAGTGACATTAGGCAAAAAGGTAGCAGTGAATACAATAGCCAGGGAGCCAGGCTGCCAACAGTAAAGATTTTCCAAGTGCCGTAGACCTGTGCTGCTTTAGGACACAGGCGGTGATTCCCCTTGAGTTGGAGAACTCAAAGATCTCCATAGAGGAAGTGATCCGGCAGCAACTGGAAAGATAAGCCTGACGAAACAGGCCATCTCCAGCCGAAGGAAGCACGTAAGCTTATTTGGCAAAGGGATGTAATCGAATTGCCCAATTCTGAATGCTTTTTCATGTCTGGCTTAAGTGCAGTCCTGAGATAAATCTTCAAAATGAGTCCATGCTCAGCCGTGATCAATTCAATGTGTCCGCCACGGTTACAGGATTGAAGAGGGATCTTTGTTAACTGCCATATCTGAAGAATTCAGAGAATCTAGTGAGTGTAGGCACTAATTTGGAGTCGGGTAGAGAGTAGTTTTACACAGAGGGTAGAAGAGATTGGTTAGTGAAGGGAATTGGGGGCAGATGCGAAAGGCTGTGGACGTCAGGGTGAGGAAGTCACCTGCTGTGAGAAAATTGTACACTTTCATATTTGATACTCACTATAGTACATGTGAAAGTCTAGAGGAACAAACTTCATCTGACGTAAGCCCATAGCAATTCCATCCATACAGTTTAGACACTGCCAGTCATTTGTCGTTTCCCAAATATTAACGGTTCCTCAGTATGTTTTGTTTTCTCTACTGCAGTTGTTGTGGGGTGTAGCCCGCACTTAGTTAAATAATGTGTGCCTGATTTCCCAGAGTTCTTAGTAGCTGTGATAGCACAGACACCAGATATCTCTGAGATGTTGCGAGGTGCTCTAAGGACAATAGTCACGGTCAAGAGATGGTGGAGGTGTAGAGATGGCGAAGGCTTTGTACAAGAGCTGCTTTGTCATCTAGCTGGATCCTGGAGATCAGGCAAGATTTCTGTGTGTATAAACTGCAAGGAAGAGGGAAGAGGAAATTCTAGGCGAAAGAAGTGAGCGATTATTTGGAGAAAGGAAAGACAATGGTGCCACTGTGTGCCTGCCTGACACTTCGGTCACATGTTATGGCTGAATTGTCCATGGAACCCACGGATGCCTCTGAGCCCGTCCCTTTGGTGCATTTGGCAACCTGTTATAAGTACCTGCTATTTGCTAAGCACTAAAGTAGGACCCATTAAAACATAGTGAAAATAATCATTTGTAGAATTCAGAGCATCTGTCCTGGAGCCTGTAGCTCTGAAAAAGAAGCTACTTATAAATAGGCAGAGAGATAGCAAGTCCAAAATGCACAGTCAAATAAAGAGCATATTTTCACAATGTTTTGCCTGCTTCAGGACCTCCAGTTTTCTTCCCTGGACCATTACGATGTAACAGTGGCTAAGGGTAGGATCTCTGAAGCCACACTAGCTGTGTGGTCATGGGCAAGTTAATTCCCTTCTCTGTACCTCACACTTCTGATCCATGAACTAGGAATAACAAGATTATCTATATCATAGGGGGTTGGTTTATTTGTTAAGTCTTATTTAATTTAACTATAGTTGATTTACAATATTGTGTTGGTTTCAGGTGTACAGCTTCAGATTCTCTTCCATTAGAGGTCATTAAAAGAAATTGAATGTAGTTCCCTGTGCTATACAGTAAATCCTTGTAGTTTATCTATTTTATATATAGTGATGTGTATTCGCTAATCCCATACTCCTAATTTATCCCTCCCTCCCTCTTTCCCCTTTGATAACCGTAAGTTTGTTTTCTGTTGTGAGTTTGTTTCTGTTCTGTAAATAGATTCATTATTTTTTAGATTCCACATATACATGATATCATACAATATTTGTCTTTCTCGTTTCATTTACTTTACTTAGTCTGATAATCTCTGTTGGACCTCGAGGAGTTAAAAGCATTTAGAAGAGTGCTGTTTTGTTTGCTGTTGTTTAATATTGCAATTCCTTCTTTTTTTTAATTGAAGTACAGGTAGTTACAATGTGTCCATTTCTGGCGTACAGCACAATGTCCCAGTCATGCATATACATACATATATTCGTTTTCATATTCTTTTTCATGCAATTACTTCTTAACTGGTATTCCTGCCTCCCATTGCCTGCTATCCAGTCTATATCCACTCAACTTCCAGGGCTCTGTTCACACAGGGCTGTCACAGAGGTGACTTACCTACACCCACCAGATATTTTTCAACATGAGATAGACTTGGCAGATTCATGTCCGAGTTTCTCAGTCTAACAGATAAGGCCCCGTGAACTGGTCAATTTACCTTTCTAGGCTCAGGACCCACCACTCTCCCCTTACACTCTCCCAGGTAGTCCGCACTCCAGCCACGCCTGACTGCTCATCAGCGAGATTAAGCGACTCCCAAGGTCAGAAGGTTAGAAGGACATTCAGAGAGGTTAAGTGACATTTCCAAGGATGCTTTCTGACTCCTAAGCCCTCACTCTTTCCATCAATCCATTCTGCCGCAGCTCTTGAGAGCTGTCATTGTACCAAGCGCCTGTTCTCACATTGTCTCTGCCACTTGACTGAGCTGTTGAGGACATCTTGTCTCATTCATCTCCGAATGATCTGCACCTGGTACTATGTAGGGTAATAACATGAGAATTATTTCACGCTTGATGAAACAGGGTAGTCATGCTCACGTAGTCATGCACACACTTGTTCCTACATTAATAAGACCCCGACTTCTAGTGGGTTAATCAAACAAACTAAGTACTGTCCGTGCTGAGCACTCACATAATGCCTTAGCTCTTAATGAGAAACTCCCACAGTGGAATTTTTAAAGGGAAAGGCAAGTCAGATGAGGATGTCTGCTGATCAGGGAGATTCTAGCCCCCACACGTAGAGCGTGGACTCCCTGGAAAATGACAGATAACATGTGAGAGTCAAACTTGCGGCAAAATAGGAGCAGTTCTATTGCTTTGTTTCTTGCTTTTGGTCTCATGTATTAGCATACAAGACCATAACACTGTGTGATGCGACTGTACGCGTATGCGGGTAACAGTTTTGTCATGGATATTTCGTATTATTAGATTTTTACTGCAACCCAATGAGAAAGATTTCTCATTATTTGGGAGTTATTTTTCCCAAATTACTGATAAGGAGCCTGAGGTTCAGGGAGGTGGAAAAGGTGTGGTGCAGGGGTTAAGTGCAGAAGAAGAAAAAAAGAGGCGAAAGCTCCATATGGATATCAAAGTGACCCTGACAGAAGACCACTAGAATAGATTAGCATTCCCATCTTGACTGACTCAGGCTGCAGGGACAAATTCACAGGGCAGGTAGAAAAGAGAATGGAGAGGATCATGTTACAACTTATCAAGTATTGGCTACCAAGACCTCGTTTTAAAAGGACAAACATATCAAAACAACAACAGAGCAATCCAGGCATACCTGGGAGTTACTGTGAGTTCGGTTCCAGACCACCCTGATAGAGTGAACATCACAATAAAACAAGCCCCACAAATTTTTCTTTTATTTCCCAGTGTGTATAAAAGTTATATGTATACCATACTGTAGTCTGTTAGGTGTGTGATCGCATTATGTTTAAATAAAAATACAATGTACATACTTTAATTTAAAAATACTTTATTGCCCAAAAGAAACAATGCAGAGTGGATACAAACCTTCAATTTTTAAAAAACACAGTATCTGCGAAGCACAGAAAGCCAAGTACAATAAAACGAGTTGTGCCTGTCTCTGTTTCACTTTTTAAAAGTCCTGCACCTACCTCGTAATAAGACCTAGAATATGTCCAAGATTTTCTGACTCCAAACTTGTGAAATCCCAAAATGATTTTTAGGTTGTACACCTCACAGTCTGGCCCTGAAAAGATCTCGTGTGTGTGTGGCTTAAATATCTTGCTAGGTATTCCCCAAACTCCAAGGACTTGGCCACACTCTGCAAACCCAGGAATCAAAGGGGACCAGACAGTGTTTAGCATTTATTTTACTTTCTATTTTTCCAATCCTTCTCTCCTTTTGTCTCTCCACTTTTCTTTGTAAAAAAGAAATTTTTTCCTTCCTCACATAGTAGAGTGCTAGTCAGTAATTCAAACAAAAGGAAAACATAAACGGTACTTCAGTACTAAGTCCTGGGGGACTTGAGTGATTTATAGTCTCTTTCTTCAGCAATATTTGCTATAAAGCTACAGAAGGTAATATTCAGAGGAAGTGGGTATTTTGCCACAATTTCACCTCTTAAACCTTAGAGCATTTCCTTGATATCTATCAGGCAGTTCATAAAGACTTTAACACTTTATGAGCAATATGTTGACTTCCCTTTACTATGGCAAGGAAAAAAAATAAATAAAAATAAACTCTCACTGAAGAGGTCTGTAGTGTCTCCCCAAATGAAATTGGGTGATAAACCATATAAAATAGGCACCAAAAAATGGAAGTAGGTTTTAGTTTG
Organism: Camelus dromedarius; assembly: GCF_036321535.1. NCBI lineage: Eukaryota > Metazoa > Chordata > Mammalia > Artiodactyla > Camelidae > Camelus > Camelus dromedarius. Next base: position 40,809,763 of record NC_087444.1, read on the forward strand.
TTCTCACACACTCTGCTCCAAATCTGTATGCTGGGAAGATTTATTTGATTTATTTAGTTGAGTCTTTCTTGAAGAAAAGGACTTACAGTGCGATTTTCGTCAACTCGTGTCAAGGAGGTTAACTGAAGATGATGATTTTTGTTTGGAAATATTAGCAGGGAGGCAGGGAGAGGTATAATGGTACAATACTGCTTGTAGCTGAAGACTGAAACCATTTCTGCACAGGCCACTGGAACAGGTTATATTGTTTCAGTTCTTTGTAACTCCAGAGCTGACATTTATATTTTTAAGAGGTGATTTTATAGGAAATCAAAGTAGAGAAATCTGGAACATTTGATACTGAATGAAAACCGTTACGCTCAGGAACAGGACTTTAGATGTATACACTTCCAAGTTTAAGGGGACTTGGTGATAGTACGTTGAAAGGATGCTGATTTAATACATACTTTTTCACCCCAAGCTGCAGCCGTTTATGTAGTTCTGTGTTGGGTTTTTTTTTTTTTTTTAATGTCTCTACACCATCTGTGTGATATTATTTTTTAATCAACTCACTTCTTAAACAATGTAAACATTAGTTTTAAAACGGAATTTTATATCCACTCCTAAAAATAAGGGAATTCTTTTCACTTGCCATAAATACAAGGTAAACTTAGAAATAAAATGAATGAATGCAAAACAATGTTCTTAGATTCTAACAAGGCACTTGGAGCCTGCTTAAGGCTCTGAGCCTGAGGCCAGCATTCTGCTTGTTAAAGAGATCATCACTGGCAGGGAACTGAAATGTTCTCTTCTGACAACAATCAGAGGAGTGAAAGAGAATTGGAAAGCAAGTAGCTTTGCCACAGTGTGATTTAGTGGTGTTTATCCTTCGTGTGTGTGTGTTTCCCGTCAAGAGATCACCGCAGAGGTGCCCCCTACAGTCTGACAAGTGCAGGGGTCTCCTAAGAGGTGTGAGCCGGACAGCCAAAGGTGGGACACCTTTCGGAGTCTCACATCCTTTAACTGAAGAATGCATCTCTGCATCACCCGCACCTCTGAATGGCTGGGCGGGTGAAATGGAATTACGTTCTGTAAAACCACCAGTGCCTACTGGTTGCTCAGTTAATTCTAGTTACCATTAACCCTCAATGATTGTTGTCCTTTCATTCTATCTGGTGTACAAACATTGAAGGCTCCGTCTATTCCAAACCTCTGTCCTCACTCTTCACAAATCCTTCCTTTATACAAAAATCTTCTTTAACCTGTGTAATTCACCCCTCATTTTTGCTAGAACACTCTGAGGCTTTCTGAGGAAATCACATCCAATATTCTGACAGATTCCATAAGTGTATCTTATTCTATTGAAAGCTACACTGGCAAAATAAATAGATACATGAAAAAATTACTAATGACATAATAAAATACAGATTAACCACATCTGGGTAGGGGAAAGTGGAAAGGTTTTGAAAGCAATAAGATTCTGTTCATAAATGAGAATTTGAAATCATATCATTTGAGTGTAAGATCATGGGGAGAAAATAAGTTCCTATTCTTACAGCAAAAACAACTTTAAAGTCCCATTAGGTTCTTTAAAAGGCTTCTTGAACATCAAATATCTTTTCCAAACACTTCATTGATTTAAGTGTAAATTAATCAGAAATGCATAGATTCCATCTCCCTTAGAATACACATGGATTTGTACATCCAGATGCAAAATGCCTTTCCTGTTTTCCATCACTTCAGAATTTGAAAGGGTACTTGAGACTGACTCAAAAGTGCTATGCCTTGCCCTTGATTCTTCCAAAGCATGAGACGTGGTGACATTTCTTTGGTCCTCTCTGTGAATACTAAAGGAACACTTTTTCTTAGAATTCCTAACGGAGAAGATGTCATTAATAAGCAGTAGGACCTTGGTAATCTCTCTATTGTAGCATGGCGCAGCAGAAAAAGCCAAATGTGTTCAAAGAGCTCAGGCTGGTTTCCCGGATTCAGCTCTGACTAGATGTTTCCGGTTTCCTCATCTGAAAAATGGGGGTTCTGGACAGGATTAATTCATCTTGCGGCTTGCTGTGGGGTAGATACGAGATGATAAATCAACAAAAATTTATGAAGCATCACTTCTGTGCTACTGGGGATTCAAAGATAAATGAACAGAGTACTTCCCTCTGGTCTTCAAGGAAATGCCTAGCTCTGGAGGAAGAAAGCACTCTGGGAGTCTATTTTAGAGCTCTGTCCTTGAGATGGGGTGACGTGGGTGTGTGTGTGTGTGTGTGTGTGTGTGTGTGTGTGAGAGAGAGAGAGAGAGAGAGAGAGAGAGAGAGTGTCTAAAGACTACAGAGTCAGTGCGCTCTGCCTGAGGGGTCCTTTTCTCCCTGAATGGGAACTCGCTTTGTAAACACTCAGGTACTAAATTATGAAGCACTAAGGAGCAGATGGATTCTTATTGATACTTGGTGTCATTGTAATTATTGTTACTACTAGTATTAACTACTACTATTATGCAAATCACCATTTGGGATCTGAATTGTTTCCTAATGTTCATTCTTAATTGTGTCAGTTCGATGAATTTTTAATTTTTTTTCAATTGTTCAGCCTTTTAATCTGTCTTCAGTGTTCTATTTCTGCCCTAGGAGATTGAGCTTCCTGGTTTTGTTTCTTTTCACTTTGTTTTGCGATCCTCTTTCTCCCTGTCTCTTTTTCAGGGAAAGCTGTTATCCTCATCGAGCTCCCCACACCAATCTGTTGGACCATCTGATTTTTCTAAGCCCAAATCTGGGACTATTTCTAGCCAACTGTTGACAAAAATCTCGTAGTTATCTTTGCAGTCGTATTCATTTATTATCTTAAATAATACAATTGTTGAATGTTGCCTGTGCGTCAGGCCTTGGGCTAGGTTGAGGATACACAGAGATGGATAATATAATCTCTGCTTTCAAGGAGCTCAGAATCAGTGTAGTGAGGGCGCCAGGCAAACACACATGAAATGACAGGACGGTCTGCTCAGCCTCATGCTGCAAACGTCTGTAAGGAGCAGCACAGGTATGTCAGTGGGGACTTGAGTGAAGGCCTGAGTATGAGTGATACCTGTGATCCATCTTGAAAGGTAAGATGGCCATTATTCATGGAGAGGTATCCTGAGAGAGGAAGAATGTCATTTCTCTATGCTCAGGATCTGTTCAGCAAGCTGGTGCTCATTGCATCCCCAGAGTACAGAGCCAAGCTCAGTGGCATTTCCAAAAAGTGTCTCCAAGGGGCGTAAGCTCCTCTATAATTACCAGCAGCACCATAACAATGCATCTCCAAATAGACATACAATGTGTATATACTCAAAAAAGCCAGGATTCTTGCTGTGCAAATTCAGGTTCTAGGCAAGTCCCCAGAGAAGCCAGACTCTCTTATTCAGTTGCAACCCGACTCAGTCCCATTTCTGTCCAGATTTCTTCCTGACACCTTCCCATTTTTAAGGTTGGTCAAGCTCTTGTCTCCAAGGTCCATGGCGTGCAGATAAGTGGATAAATGAAAAGCCCCGTGCAGAGTTCATCAATAGGAAAATGACCATGGAGCTGACCCGCTGTTGGGTCATGGAGGGTGCTTCTCCTCTGAAGCCATCAACTAACCAAGGATGCCCCTACCAAGTGCTCCCAGCATTAGTATGGAACCTAATGGTCAGTCCTTTTGCCTGTCCGTAAATTCTAGCACCCTCCTGATTGAAAACTGACACCAGCACCCTTTTCACCACTGAAGGAAGAGAGCTTGTCTTCCATTAGGACTTTGACCCTAACCTTTTCCTTTCTCTTGTTTATGCCTTAAGATCCTATTATTCCTCTTCTAGGTCATTAAATGCAAAATATACATCCATATTTTTTTTACCCAATCCTGAGACTGAAGCAGGCCTCCTTCTCACCTTAGCTGGTAACTAACAAGACATTAGTCTCTTATTAATGAAGGTGGGGTGGGGAGAGGGACAAAATAAGAAAAAAACACAATTTTAATTCTCAAGAAGAAATGCATTTGTGTGTGCAGGGTATAAACTTTAGAAAATGATGCTTTGGAGAAAAATGAAGGCTTGTTTGCCTGGAGCTCAGATGTTTTGGAAAACAGTGGATGATACCATTTAAAGGGCTGATTGGGGTCTGAATCAATGCCCTGGGTAGCCGGGAGACAGATTTACACAATGAAGAGGACTAGCCTAGCTGTAGGGATCTCAGAGAACTCTGTTTCCTGGTCATCTGCTTTTTGTAGGTAGGTATCAGTGGGCTCACTTGAGAGGAAACTAGCATGTGCGCCAAAAACTAGACATTTTTTTTCCTTTCATTTTATCCTTTAATGCAACAGCCCTGTGAGCTAAACATTCCATAAAGCATACAGTTCCTGATACACAAAGGCAATGAATGAGACTCGGAGAGGTTATCAAGCTGGTTAACCAGTTAGCCATCTAATTTACAAGCCAGTACTGTGACTGTTGACTGCTGACCGGATCCTCGTGGCTGCAGAGACATCTGTATGTCTTGCAGGAGTCCCATCTCCTACCCCCACCCCACCGCCCCTAAGTAAGGGGGTACACATTTTCAAAGGACCAAGAGAAGTTTAGTTTGGCTGAGTGCACACAGGACACATAGAGTGTGCTGTGAAACGATGGTAGAAGATGGTAGCAGAAGCCTAATTGGGATTTAGAGAAAGAAAATACATTTCCCTTGACAGTCTCTTCATCTGAAAAGTTAGGAGGTTATGGTAAAGAATAAATGAGATAACATGTTCCACTCAGTCCCTAGAGTGCCTAGCGAGACACCGATAATACCAGCTGCGAGTGCTTCTGCCATTCATCGTCACTTTTTATTCCAGAAAAATGATGATATGCCTTATGTAATGGGGGGGGGAGGGAGCAACCTAGTGAAAAATAAACTGTTCTCTGCTCAGGCACAATGAGATCATTTGGCAGAAGAAAGCCAGGATATCCTTATGCCAAAAAAAAAAAAAAAAAAAAAAAGAAGGAAAGAAAGAAAAAATTCAGCAGGCTCTATGCATTGGTTTTTCTCTGCTTTCAGAGCAGGAGTCAGTCTTACATAGCTTTGTTTGAAATGGGTGGCTTCTGTTTGGGCTTTGGACTGGAAGGTATCAGAGAAAGTTTTAGGGTGCATCAGAATACATGAGAGCACAATCATTTTTTTTTCCCTTGTGCTGTTATCTTCCTCTGATTCCCCAATAATTCTCACTCCAAAAGTCTGCAGCACACAAGATCTGCTTTGAAGGAGCCTCTGGGGCTACATTAGTGAGCCAAACTCCAGGGTACTGAAATAATTCAACCAAGACAAGACATATTATTAGACTGAGCGGATGCTGGGTGAAGGGAGTAAATGTAATCTCACCAGAAAATGTAAGTAGACTTTTTCTAGACCATGTTATTTGAGTCTAAACTATGTTTTTCGTTTTATTTGTTTGTTTTCCCCAGCCTTCTGATTTCATATCCTGAAGACTAATCAGGTTTTTAGCTTAATGACTCCTCCCCCCTCCTGCACCCCGGCCATATTTTCAGGGAACAAGTGACAACCTGATATATTCTTTAAAGACCAATGACCTGGGATCTGGGTCTTGGTTATTTTTCCAAGAGCTGGTTACTTCAGTCTCAGGAGTCAAAAACCTTACCCATTGTTTTTCCCCATAAAATGAAGAGGTTGAACGAGACAATCTCTAAGGGCCCCTATTGGCTCTAAAAGCTTGTAACTGTATAAAACCGAGGAGAGAATATATCTTCTTACCTCACAAGGTTATTCCAAGGATCAAGTAAGAGAGCCGATATGCTTGGAAGTACACAAAGGGCTGTACAGAGCTAAATGGTCATAGCGGAAGTGCGCCTTGGCCTTGCACGTCGGTGCTGAGAAGCTCAGGAGACCTTGGACTCCATTTGGCTTCATTATTCTCAAATGGCCTCCGGAAAGGTGTTGGCTATGCTGAATCAGAGTCACCTGATTTGCTTTCTAAAGGTATACATTCTCCTTGGAGAGTTGGATTTAGCAGGTTAACCGTGGAACCTGGGATCTGTATTTCCAAAATCACATGCAGTTAAGGATCCTGGTTCTGTTTGGGAACACATACTGCTTAGGTCATCTTGCTTGCAGTGTGTGAGTCCCTTCTATAGATAGGGAGGTGACACATTGTTCTAAAAGTAGGTTATAACAAACAGTTACTTACTAGTATTTCAATATGGAAAGGTAGTACTTGATTATATTTAACGTTGGAGACCCTGGGTTTGAATTGCACTTTTAAATTACTAACTGTGTAGCCTTAAGCAGATCACCTTCTCTGAGCCTCAGCTTTCTTATGCTTTAAAGGGTACCAACAATATCCTTTCCACTCACAGTGCCTTAATAATTAGAGATACTGTATGTAAAAAAAAACAAAAAAAAAAAACAAAACACAAGCTAATGGAATGTGTTAAAATGTTAGCTCACCTCCCTCTTTACCTACCCTGTAAAATATCATAGCTATAGGGATATTGGTAAAACACAATGCTGCATAATAATCATACTATTAGTAAATAAATCTCTTGAGTTGCATAACAGGTGTTTAGACATCCTACCATCTGAACAGATGCCAGTACACAAGTTTGTTTACATGTGTCTGCTTCTTTCTTGGAGACTAAGTGTTTACTGGGTGGTGTTTGGGTGAGTAAAAACTACCTTCTGTTATTGTTAGCTCATTTTAAAATTTAGGGAGAGATGCCCAAATGTATACCATGTAGGAATTTCACCTTACTATTTAGCTCTGTTTATTCACAGTGTTTGCAAAAGCAAGTACATTTTTCTTCTCCAAATATTCTTCCCCATATCCTACCATTCTAAGTCTCTTGAGCAAAGCCACTATTTACAATAGAGTTGTTTTAACGACATGTTTATGAAAATACAGATCCCTGATCACAGTTTCCCTCCGGACTACCAAAGAGAATTTGAAACCCTGTTAGTAGATACAAGATGAAAGGCGGGTTCAACTATATATCAAATTGTATCTGAGGAATTGAAATTGTTTTATAAACCTCAATTAGGCCTCATACCACCCCCCTGAGGCAAGAAAGAAGTATTATGCACTTTTATGGAGACACAAACTGAAAACCCATGGAGAGGTTAATCAATTTGCATCAAATGTCTTATAGTTGGGCTTCAGTGAGTTAGGAACAAAATGGAATTTCTTCCTAGGGAGCAACTTACCTTCTTTTATTTGCCTGATTACTAGAGTGTATGAAACTTCTGGAAAATTATGATGAATGTTCAAAAGAAACCCCTGAGAAAGGATTAGCATTTGTTTCCCAGTTTAGTAAATGAGTGATTTGTTTTTCATGCAAAAGCAAAGCACCTCTTTTGTTTTGCCAAACACTTCTGTGGAAATGACCCCTTTGAGGAAGGAGAGAAAGCAAAGCAAAGCAATTCAGGAATTAGGACAGCGATTGGTAGAGGATTTCTTTTCCTTTCTTCTCTCCACCTCCTTCTACATAGCAACCTATGCAGATACCGCACGCTAGAGGGCGCTTGAGGTGGAAGAAAAAAAGCCTCCACTTCCCTTCCGACGGGACCAGTGCCCGCGCAGACAGGAGACAGCAATGCTACCTTTTTTCCCGCGCGGCAGTTTAACTTTGATGAACGAACGAACAAACAAAAAAATCTTTAGACAGCGTTATGCAGCTTTAACTAAGAAAGAAATTGTGTTCATATTCTCAGCAATGTCTTTTTCTTTCAACTTAGAACATTGGTGGGATGCATATGTAGTAGTTTCCTGTCGAGTAACCGACGTGGTAACAACGATTCAGAACTATAAACTCCGTTCTAGGCATCCCATAGTAAGAGACGCTGATGGTCCCCGCCTCCATCCCCTGTGCGTTTGTGTTCTTTTATACATTTGTAATGATACATAGTATAAGTGTGCAAATTTCAAAAGATGGTAATCTGCTAAACTAGACTTAAGATCAATTCAGTTTAATTATTATGTTTTAATACTGAATGCAATTTGATATCCCAAGCTAGTAGTAGAGGGGAGAGCGGGGTGGGGGCCAGGAAGGTCCCCTCTGTTTCTCTTTTCTTTTTCCTCTTTTTAAAGCACAATGTGAACTTTTTTTTTCTTCTTCTTCTTTTTTCCCCCTTCATGGCTACCATGTTAAACAAGAGGGGTCTGGAATCCTATTCTCCTTCAGGAAAACCAAAAAACAAAACCCACAACCAAACAACAAATATTTGATAGCTTTGTACCAGTCCCCTTAAAGCTATCTGCTGCTCCCCTCCCCACCCCGCTCAGTTTCTGTTTAGAAGCTGAATTGGGGCTTATCTCTTTTCTAGCACCTGGGAAGATGAGAGATAATGCCATTTTGAAAACCTTCTCCAAAATGCTCTGAGCACAGATGTGGTTTTCAGAGAGTGTTTACACCTCCATTTACTGAAAATATAATGGCAAGCTCAAGATTAGTAATTACAGTCAATATTAAGAGATCCAGGTCTAATTTCAGGGACAGCTAAAACCAGCAGCCCAGAAATGTAGAGCATCACAACTCTGAACAGAGAGTTCAGTGATGATTTTATCCCAAGAATCGTCAACCACTTCTAAAGAAATCAGTCTAGTTTTTCAAATCCTGTAGTAAATATTGGTGAAGTTAAGTGCATGAGAAATTTAGTGTGCATACACTTTTCTTTTTATTTTACTTTACTTTTTAAAAGGTAGTATTCTGTTAGAATATTCCAGGACAAAAACAAGTGTTACTGCACCATTTTATTTTTAATTCTTCTCTATGTTATCTATACATCACTGGAGAAAAGAGCAGCCTGAGGCAGTGGCTCTGAAACCTTCGCAAGCCACAAAAGCTCCTGGAGTGTTTGTTAAAACCCAGATTGCTGAGCCCCATCCAGATTCAGGGCAGGGGACTTTGCATTGCTAACAAATTCCCTGGGGGTAGGGAGGCAGTACCCAGTCCAGAGATCACAGTTTGAGAACTTCCTTCCGTAATTGCTCCCATTAACTTCACTTGAACACCATCATATCTTTTCATGAGTTTAGTGATGAGGCTGGTTTGGAAAAAAAAACTTCAGAAACACCTTTTCTAAATTTATTTAAACATGTACAAGCTTCTTAAAACAGCTTTCTTAATTTCTCCATCCTTATGACTTAGGCTTCAATACTGGATTTCAAAATAAAATTTTGAAGTCTCTTGCCTAATGCCACACTAATTATATATTTTATATAAAAATATAAAAATGTTTTATATAAATATATACACCCCCCCTCAAAAAAAAACATAGTGGTTTTCAGCTTTCTTTATTGGGATTCTATGAAATGTGGGGGAAGGCCTCTGAATCACCAGAAAATAATACATACTAATTGGAGTTATATTTATGTTTTTTCCTTCTTCATGTTTCACATTCTTCAAGTTTTTATTTTAAATCTTATTTTGAAATACCACTGGCAGGTATCACATTATAAAATCCTCTCATTCATGGAATCCATACTACTCAGCCTTCCCTTTAGGAGGTATTCTATGAATGAAGTCATTAATTAGTTAATCTAAATGTAAAAGCAATCCTGTAAGTCTGAACGTTCTCAGCAATCCAATCATGGTAAACACATTTATTTTTTAGTTAGTGAATTTAGGTTTTTATTGTGTGCTGAAGAAAGAAGAGAGGAAAAGTTTGGATTTTCATGCAGCAAGTAATAGCTGTATTCCATTCTGCCATCTCCTGCTCCAGCTGGAGAAGTTGGAGGCTTCCTAGCTCTCCCACCCCCTTTCGGGACCCTGCTTCCTATAAGCCATCGGACTCCTCACCCTCTAAGTAACCAGTCACTTGGTTTACTGTCTTCCTTAGTCAAAATTGGAACCAAAGTCCCATCCCTAGTGAACAAGACAAGTGTCTTTCACTACGTGGAGTCTCTCTCCACCTCATTCAACTGCAGAGACTCCTCTGCAAAACTGTCTGCCTGTCACCAAAATGCAGGCTGGAGACGTCCTGCCTCATCCCACTCTGGGCATCAGTCAGCCAAGGTTATTCTGAATGCAGTCCTCCCCCTCCCCGTCCCCCGACCCCCACGCCGCCTCCGACCGTTCTCCTGCCCTACCAGATACCTGCTCACCCTTCCTCCCCTGCAATACTCCACAACACATGCAATCTTAGTAGCCATCCTAAAAAGCCTGTGTAACAGTCCTCTTCTGCTGGAAGGCTGTAACCCTGGAGAGGATGTTGAAAGAAAACAGTATCTCGAGTTAAGCTCTCACCATTGTGACATTGCACTGCATCCTATTAAGAGTGGGTGGAATTGTTAAAGAGGCAAATGCCTTGTCTTTCAGCAACCCTCGTTATTTTAGGAATATCCTTATAGGGCTTTTTAAACATTATCCTAATCCTCTTTCACACTGCTTAATCATCCAGGCCTCTCCTAAGAATTAGGAGAAAATTAGTAGGAAATTCCTACTGCAGCACTTTGAGCAGAGATTAGCCATGCAGAGAGACAGGGCTACCTTGAATTCTGGTTGGCCGAAATTCAGCGAAGACAGTGTATGTAACTGCTCTGAGAATAAATGTGGGCAAGGTGAGTCAAAAGAAACTCACTCTAACCCAAGGTAAGTAAAGCCATTGGATTCTGACTCTCTTCAGTTTGTCTTCAAAATAGTTTTATTTTTCCTTTCAGAAAATATGATTTGAGGATTTTGTCTATCCCTACCATTCTAGCGCTTTCTTTTGAGGTGAGTGTGTTGCTTGTGACAATTCCCAGTCTTCAGTAACACATAACTTTTTCTTCAGTTCTCATAGATGTGACAAGGTACCCAAAGGAAAGGTTGGGAGGAGCATCTGCTCAAAGTGAAAATGAACGTCTGAAAATTAAGCATAGCCAAGATGTGATCTATTTCTCAGTCCACTTGGGACTGCCTGGTCTAGCAGCAGTTATAATTTGATTGCGGTGTGACTGCTGTTCCTTTTTTTCAAGACAGAATTAGCAAATTCCTGAATGCCCTGTAAGCAGACAAAGTCTGAGAACAGTTGCTTAGTGACTGCCTGGTGGGAAAACACCTACTCCTGCTCTTCACCTTTCCCTCTCTAAAATAATTCACTAAGTTTCTTGCCCATATATTAGCTAGAATGTGAAACAGACGGATATTAGACCTGTAGTCAATATTCTTTTCAGCATTTCACAATAGGATGCTAGATGCAGCAGACACAAAAAGTCAAATTTGCATAAATACTATAAGCATATTGTGTCTGCTTTCTCATTCTGTTCACTCTGTCTCATTAATCTGAGTCAGACAGTGCAAGCTCTGCAGACCTTGTCTGGTCCTCGGCACGCGTTCTTCTTGTGTCGGTTCTGTCCCCAGGTGGTAAAAACCCTTCCTCGGAGTTCATCTTTAGTGCACAGAGAACGGACTAAATGCTTTGCAGAGGGGAGTTAAACAAAAAAAGTAAGGCTTAGCTCATAGTATTTTTCACTAATTTTATTTTAAAAATGATCATAGTGGCTGCGTATTTCTACGTGTTTGCCTCACTGATGGGAAGAAAAGAAATCTGGACCTCCTGATTCATGATTCCTCTTCTTGCGCTGGCTTCACCGCAGGGTGAGCGATTCTCAAGGTCTGAGTGGGGACTCTCAGAGGGCTTGAGGGGGCATCTTACAGTGAAGGCAGAAGAGCTGCAATAATGGTGCCTGGGAGGAGATCTGGAGGCCAGGGCACGTTGAGAAGACCTAGAAGTCCCTCCCTTTATTTCCCAAACAAGTTCTGCTCTTTTCACACCTACTTACTGCGCGCCCCTCGCGCCTGCCCCTCTGCGCTCCCTCATCCCATTTCTCTAACGGAGTAGAAGCCTGGGCTATGAGGAATGCGCTCCACCCAGAGGATCACAACACATCGCCTGTAAACCATAGCTTCTGAGAAGTAGGCAGCGGTCTTACAAAAACACCCTACTCTGTCCGCAAGAGGTTCTCGGCATCACGAGGAGGTAAGCTGCCCACGCGCACCCCTTTGCCCTGTCGCGTCCTCTTCCTCCCCAGGAAAACAGCCGTGGATCACTAGGACGCTTTTCAAGATCACGCTAGCCCCAGAGCTCAGGGAAGACTCAGAGAGAAAGCACGCGGATACCTCCTTCGCATCCTTTAATCGTCTGCCAGCCCTCTTATCCGGGAGCCTGGCCTTCCGCTGGCTGCGCACGCCGCGCGGAAGGGCGCATCTTCACCGGTAGCTCCGGCGGCGGAGACGCGCGGGGCGTGCTCGGGAGCGAGGAGCGAAAAGTTGTGCGCCCACTTGGCAGCGGGAGAGAGCGAAGGAGCGAGCGCGCCGGAGCGCGGCGGGGAGACGGGGAGGGGGCGGAGAGGGGGCCCGCTTACATGAATTTCCAAGTGGTAGACCTGCCTCTGCGCTCTGCCCAATGAGATCCGTCAGGGGAGGCACCCGGCTCACTTTTCCACATCACTTCACAGTTACATTTGGCAGGCAAGCGGGCTCGCACGCTGGAGCGCTCAGCCCAGAATTAGTGGATCTATTTGGAATCTCCCTGCCTCCTCGAAGCTCATCCGCTGTCTCTGGTTTCTGCACAGACTGTCGCGTCCACCCAGCAAAGCTGCACTTTCGGCTGCAGACACCCAGATCCCGGCGCGCCCGCCCGGTGTCTCCGCACCAAGCCCCGCAGCTCTGAGCGGCATGAACACGATCCGGAGGCGGCTGCCCAGCGCGCGGGGATCGCTTGGTACTTGCCGCCATCGGGAGTCGACCCCGAGCCCCTCCAGCCATTTGTGAACTAAGAGGCTTGAAATTCGCCAGCGCAGAACCCCACAAGAGTAAGTGGTCCCCCTCCCCGCGCCCCCCCCCCCCCGGTTTAATCAATGCCCCGAGGTCTTAAAAGGGACCGTTTCTTTTAGGAATCCCCTTGCCCCTTCGGACTCCTTGCGCGCCTCCTTCCCCGCAGGGTTGAGCTGAGTCTTTTTTCCTGCAATGCACAGCTGATGGGGACGCTTCAGGGTTTTACCTGACGATTTTGGCAACCTACTCTGACAGTAGATCCTGGGGAGTAGCAAGCAGGCTGTGCTCCTCCAGTTTTCCTGCCGGGCTCCCTCCTTGCGGTCGCCTGGCGATTTCGCCGCCTCGCGACACAGGCAGGCGCCGCCGCAGCCGCGCGCCTTCACTGCGGGGTCTGTGCGGTGAATGGGAAGCACCCGCCGCTGGATGAGAGGCGGGTGCGAGCCCCAGTTGAAAGGAGGCGTAGGGGGTTGAGGGTGCCCTCTGGCTGGTTTGCTGCACCACCCCACCCCCGAGGAGAGGGAGGGCGACCCTCGCGGTGGGGCCGCGGGCCACGACACAGCAGCGCAAGCCCCGGTGCGAGGCTTTCCCACAAGTGGCTGCTCCAGCCCGGGAGGCGCAGTGCCCACCGCAAACTTGCCGGGCTCCCCAGCCGCACCGCGGCTCTGCGATCGCTAAGATGCTGCCCCGCATCCAGGCAGGACCCCCAGGCAGGGTCCTCCCGGAACCAGCGAGACTGCACTCACAGAGGCCCCCCAAGCGGAGGCGGGGACTCCTTGTCTCACAGCGCCCGCGGAGCCCGGAGCTGCGCTTTCTGACATCTCACTCTTCCCCATCCGCGAACCCCTGTGGGGCGGGTCGCGCCCCCCGCAGGACCCGAGGAAAAGCGGGCTCTCGCCTGGGTTCTGCCAACGCGTAACAGGTTCATAAGGAATCTGCTCCCGTTCTCCCAGGCTCCAGCCAACCCTGGAGACGGAGAAAACCAGCCACCGCCAACGATGATGCCAACAGGTATCCGCAATTCCCTGTGCCTCTTCTCTCCCCAAGACCGAAGCCTTCCTCACCCAATCTGGCAAAATCCTCAAAGTTTCGTTATCGTGGACCCTTCCCCGCAGACACAGAGTCAGCGGCACGTCCAGGACTAGCCAGTTTGCCTCCGCGAGCCGAGATAGCAGCTGTTTGCTTGGCTTGCTAAATGTAAGAAATCAAACATTAATTGTTTATTGTTGCAAACGCACATTAGTCGGTGGTGGAAAATCAAGCAGGCAGCTGCTCACTTCAGCTCCAATTAAAGAATAGAGCTTATAACCAAGCAAGCGAGAAAAGATCCTTTCAACTTTACCACCCTTTCCTGAAGATTCCACAAGAGTTTCCTCTTTAAGAGGCATGATCCGATCATCCCTTAGCGCGCCGGAGCTGCTAATCAGATCAGCCGGCTGCTTTCTTTCGCCGGCTTCACTGGTGTTTGTGGGCTGACAATGGGAGCGGGGACGCTGGAGAAGGTATGCGAGCACTGCCCTCTGGAATGGGGTACCGCCGCGAAGCAGATGAGAGGGACTGGGAAGGGTTGGGGCCCTTCGGAAGCGCCTGCCCTCTTTACAGCACTCCTGACAGCCATCTCAATGGTTAACAACCCTCCCTAGGCTGTCACCCCCGGCTTCATTATGGGAGCTTTTCAACTGGAAAACTATGTGTGGGAGAGAGATATTTATGTAAGATTCAGGAGCAGGATTTTCCGTCCATTCAACCTGGCTGCTGTACCCCACTGCATGCAAAATGAGCCCTGTTGTTCATGGCAAGCACAGATGAAATTTCTGCCTGGCTTTTGCTTTTCAACAGCTGTGTCCAGCTTTGCAGGGGTTCTATCTGGAGAGAGGGAGTGTGTGTGTGTGTGTGTGTGTGTGTGTGTGTGTGTGTGTGTGTGTGTGTGTGTGTGTGTGTGTGTGTGTGAGAGAGAGAGAGAGAGAGAGAGAGAGAGAAAGAGAAAGATTCTTTCACAGGGAGGCCTGATACCTTTCTTTGAAGGGTGTCCTCTGAGGGTTACAGTTTTTTTTTTTTTTTAATCCCTCAAAGAGAGTTCCTCATAATCATCATGTCCAGACATGTTTTTCCACTTCCCTGAGCTCTGTGGCTGAAAGAAATTCTAGGGCTATCCCTCTTATTAAATAATACTAGTAATAATAATATTCTGTAATTCTGCTTTAGCAGATTTGAGGCTCCCCATCACATAGTCATTTCATGCTGGAGCAGTCGCAGGATTTTAAATCACCTTTGATATATTTTTTTCCTGGACTCTGAAGAGGGCTTGGAGTTGAGAAAATCTGTTCCGAAAACAGAGAGAAGAGCCTTCTCAGCAGTTCTGGGGATTGCTTCATTCAGGGCTATTCAGTGACAGTTCATCTTCCTCATTCTGTTCCCCAGGACACTCAAAGGGGCATCAGGGTATCCCATGACCATTGCAAACAGACCAAATATTTTAAAGGCACTGCTAATGTTCTCTGAAATTTATGCTGCAATGCTGTCATTCAAACTTTTTAATCGTTTTCCCCTGCAACCTGGATCTTGTATTTCCAATTATTATTACTATTAAAAATCAATTATTCTGCCTTAGAAGCTATAGTCTCCTACAACTCTAAAGACTCCAGGAGGGTAAATATCTCTACTCAAGACTCAACATGTTTGAGCTGCATTTTGGGTGTCCAGGATGCATTTCTTGAGCTTTTGAAGGTGTTACGAGTTTAGCTGAAGAACAATTTTATAGCAGCCCTCACTGGAATAGCAGCTCCATTTGCCTGCTATACATATACCAGCTCGAAAGGGAAGGAAGTCTTTAGCCTGTAAAATAACTTTATTTGGGTATTAAGTAGAACTCTGGTTAAGATAGTAGTCTTCTAAAGCAACCCCTTAATTTAGTACTGAACACAGTGTAAGTAGCCAATGGCACTGTACTAAACAACCCATAAAACACACTCAGCAGGATGTAATAGACCACTTGAGAAGGCATTTGTAAAGGCTGTTATATAAATATACTCATGATGCAACATTGCCTTGCAAACTCTGCACAGATTTAAGGTCTGATACTCCTGGTTAGCAGGGAGCACCCGATTGTTGGAGCAAAGCAAGGGAACTCCAAAGAATGAGGGTATAATGATCCTGTTCAAGAAACTGTGTACCGCATGGCTTTCCCTTCCAGGTTCCTTTCACTGTTTATTGGAAAGGAAACAGGAACAAGCACATACAGGAAGTTAGAATCTGCACATCATCAACTGTTCAGGAAACCTCATCATTAGAAGGAAATTAACGCTTCAAAGAAAAAATAATAATCCTCATCTTTTTCTACTCAAGGTGGCACACCTTAACGACTTTATCAGCATTCCAATCTGAGCAAATTTTCCGTGTACTACCAAAAGCTTTTCATGGTCAAGATGACATTCAGTTTATATTTCCAACCATTCTTTTCTATCCCATCAGCAAAGTTTTAGACAAATCAGGGAACAAGCATAATCAGAATAGCCGTTGTAGATGCAGTCTACGGCCCCAAGACTTCCTTTTGAAAACGTTTTGCTCAGTGATGCTGCTGACCCTGGTTTTGGTCATTTTATATTTCTTACAGTGTTATTCAGAGAAGCAGGAAAAATGATGTAGTTATCTCTCTGTTTTCAGCACTGTTGACATGTACAGCTGAAATGGACTAACTTTGCTTTTTAGTTTAGGAAAAGGCTTCTAACTTCGGTGTGTTACACACCTACAGAGTGTAGAATTAAACCAAGGCTGATTCTTGTTGCTCTATATTCTGTGTTGTACACACACACACACACACACACACACACACACACACACTCAGCTTACTTTTAGAAAACCTGAAAACGTGCCCAGATAACTAACTTACTTATTGGTTCAAGTAGGAGATTTTGGTCATATTCCCTTTGTCATTTCATCTGCCTTAGATTATTTGATTTGCACTCCTGGTTCCTTAGATTTGTATGTTGACTAGTCTTTTAAAGCAGATACATCTGTTTGTAGTGGGGGACAATTTTTTTCCAGACTCTCATAAATGTGTATTTGTGAAATAGAATAATGTTTTGATGGTTGAAGGCCGTCAGCTGATGTCGTGGGGCTTCATTATCCAAAGAGCTGTTGGTCTGCGCTTGTTTCGTTCCCCTAGAAAGTTGTGATGATGTGATGTTTGCAGTATATCTCTGCTGAACTGTTGGTTCTTGCCTCTGGAACCCGCTTCAGATAGAACCAGGAGGAGAAAATTAGTTGAACTTGGCAACTTCAAGAGGTCAGAAAAGAAATAATTTCAAGGGATGCCATTTAGTTGCTTCTCCCATGTGTTGCCGTGAACTAAATCGCCAGGCGCATCTTCACGGCAAAGCACTGGGGCCAATGCTATTTCCTTTTTCTATCATGTCCCGAGTTTTTATTTCCTGAGTTTTAAATGTCATGTGCTATTCCGTATCACCAGTATCATCTACCTTCTTGCCTTTAGAAGTTGTTGTTGTTGTTGTTGTTTAATAAAGTTCTATTAGTAAGTAGAAATAGATGTGATTTTCTGTATCTTTTTGGACATCCTAAAAGAATAACCTTTTTATTTAGGACCTTCACACAGTCTCCTTCCCTACCCTTCTTGCCAAAGACAACTGCAAATGCTAGAAGGGTGATGGCTGAGGGCATAGAGTTAGTGTTCAGTAAGCATCGATTTAATGCATTAATGATTAGCAAACACTATGCCTTTTTTCCTTTTCCTGGGGGATTCTCAGTAAAGGGGAGGGAGGGATGCAGTTATAACCAAAGTCCAATACTGTGACAATCTACCTCAGTTTTCTCTACAGGAATTTCATAAATTGCCCCAAGTTTATTCTTAGACACAGCTTTTCTCTTTTTGAAAAAAAATCCATTTTATTTATGTTTCACAAAGCATATATTTCTCCCTCAAAATCATTTTTCAAATGATATGGGCATATAAAAATGACATAATTCAGCTTTGTAAAACTGAGAATGCCTCCAAGACTAAACTTGCATCAAAAAGGCTATTAAACTGTATGTGATGCAAAGTTGCATTTTACTGGGGAAATGCTCTAATTATGGAATCGTTGCATGCACCTTTCCCTTGCAGGGGATGTATTAAGAAATACCTGAGGAAGAACTTACTTCTTCTTTCCTTCCTTTGCTCCCTCCCTTCCTCTCTTCTTCCTCTCTTTAATACATTTTGTATTTGGATGGAACAGTTCACGTCAACCTCATGTGAAGTGCAAATCTGAGTCTTAGAAGACAATTGTATATTCCTCTATACTGATTTTAATCAGCAGGATACCTGGCCCTCAATGCACACAGGAAAAAAAAAAACGTTCCATGGTAAGGTGCATTGTGGATATGTTTACTGATATTTTAAGCAAATGGAATATACTCCACAGGAATATTAAATGGAAATCTTCTTAATTCTTCCTATGTATATCATTAAGTGAAAATGTTATTATGCTATATTCAATCCTATTAACAGTAAGAACCATATTTTCCATGCATTGTTTCTTTCTAGTTGGATTAGTGCATAAAACATGATTATTTGATTCCTGATGTGACACAAATAACATAAAATAAGTAGACGGGGGAGTGCTAGAGATGATCATAAGGGAATGCTTTTCCTTCTTATCTATGCAACCTCATCTCCAAAATCTGATGTAAAAATTAAGGTCACATTGCACGCTGTGTTTTACCCTATTGCTGTTTCAGCTTGGCAAACAGAATTTAACTTTTCTGTTGTCCAAGTATTTCTATCTTTAAAATGGTGGTCTCAGAAATATGAAAAAAAATGAATTCATATCTATTTCGATTAGGATAGTAAAACATACTTGTCTTTGAGTTTTACTAAAATATAGTAGCTGAAGATAGTACACTTAGAATCTGAATAAGCAATTTTATTTTCGTGGACCATACATTCCGTGTGGTATCTCAGTATTGTTTTTGTCCAATGAGTGCTTGCTGTCTGTCTACCTACCTGTCCATCATCTGTGTCCATACATAGTTCATGGCAACAGTGCCAGTGGGTGGTTTTTAAGCTATAAAGTCCTTGAAACATGAAATAATGACAGAAAGGTGTACTTACAAGTGTGGTTATTACACACTATAATCTACTTTGCAGCATCTTCATTTATTACGCTGGGACACTTGGCTGCATTTCAGTTTCAGTGTCACCAACTCAGTAGCCCTGGTTGTGTGATATAACTGATTCTAACCATGTCCACATTTCTCAGACAGGAAGGGGGAGCTCCTAATTTCTAACCGTCATCAGTAGTGCTAAAATTCCTTGAAATACACAGAAGAAAGCTGTGAAATATTTTGGGAAGCAGACACTACCTAAACCCAATCTCTAGTTAGCATTGTCTTCTCGGAACTCCTGCCTGAGAAGTGTTTAGATATTACTTTGTCCTCGTCTTTGAATTAGTAGGGACTAAAGGAATTTTTCTTGTAGAAGAGAAGTCCCGGGTTTTTCAATGAGTAGGTAACAATTTGATTGTAAGTGAGTAGTTCCGGTATGCCACGTCTTCTGTGGAAAAGAGAGACATGGGTGACCCCAGGCTGGGGGGAGGTTAAAAATACTGCCCTTGAGAGAGGCCTCATAAAACTCTTTGAAGTCATTAATTGTATGTTAGCTGTGGGTAGGGAAAGCTATTTATGAAATGCTGTTCCATTTATGTCCAACTTGGTTCATGCCATGTCAAAACAAGAGTTGGAAGGTTATTTTATTTCTTACCTATTTACATAGAGCAATGGAATTTTCCCCACTGATGTACGCAAGAAATTGAAGCAAAATAATTTTTTAAAAAAATCAGTCAAGATTCTTTGTTAAGCAGGTGAAACATTCAATAAAGAGTAACTATCATTGCTACATTGACAGAGTTTTACAAAGCTTATCTCGTCTAATTTTTTTCACCATCCTCCATGTCACTTTCCTCATCTGCCACAATTGAGATGAATTTGCTCCGGTCACTTATTGTAGGAATGATAGAACTGTGATTCAAACGACTTCTGTCTGACTCCAGGGTCAATGCTCTCTCAACCCTTGTGCCCCCACAGTTTAGCTGTGTTACAAGATTGTTCAGAGTAAGATTGATTCCTAGTCGTTGCTCTGATTTAAAGGGTAGTGGTTTGCAACCTTGGGATTTGGGGCCGTGAAATTCAAAGCCGGCCATTGTACATAGAAGGCCAGGAGAGACTGACCAAGAAGACAGACCACTCCAGACTGGGAGGAGTTTAACGAGCAAGGGAACTGACATAGGAGACTTGTCTTGGATAGCCGCAAGATCTCTGCACCTGCCTGCCAGAATCTTAAAGTTTATATAGAGGCCTTAATGGGGTTTAGGCACAGACACCGTCCAGACTGTCTCAGTAACACATTACTCTCTCAAGGCTACATCTTTGAACTGCTTCTCCTGCAGGACGAGTGGGTGCAACATGCATTCCCAGGACAGGGAGGGGTAAGGAGCCTCTGACTGCCGGGGCCCAGCTCATGGGTGAACCCATCTTCTCCATGACCTCCTCCAGCAAAGGGCCAGCACAAATTGTTTTCACTCATTAGTTATTCGGCTATTAAATTTTGAGTGGTTGTTTTAAAGACAGCAAAGGATGTGGCTTTTAAATGGAGAAGGAGGGGTTTAGTTTACACTTGAGAAATGACTTCCTAATGGTGCTCTGTCTAATCTGCAAGAGAAGGGTGAGACTTAGAGTTACCTTTTAGGTGGTTTCAATACAGTTCTGCCTTAAGAAGATCGAACAGAATCGATTCACCTTCAGTATCTCAACTAACCTTATAATTCTAAGAAAGTTTATTAAATAAAGCTCTGAGTCAGTAAACACTAGAAAAGGGACCTTGACCTTCCTGTGTTTGTCACAGACTTAGACACCCCATTCTGAAATATCTATAGCAGGAAAGCTTCTGTGTGAAGACAAAGTTCTGACTCCATCTTGGGGAAGGATGAGAAGGCATCTATCTATCTATCTATCCATCTATCCATCTATCTATCTATCTATCTATCTACCTAACAATCATGTATCTGTCTCTGCTTGTGCCATGGTAACCAGTAATCATAGAACTTAAGGAAAACTAAAGATTACAGTAGAAAAATGCAGTATTTTTTTTGTTTGTTTTTGTTTTTTTAAATGCAGTGTTTTTGTATTGACACATACATTAACAGCAAAAAGGATTTGGCAAGTTTTATTCTGGGTGGCAAAACAAGCAAAACGGTATGCTTTTGAGAGGCAGCTGGATAAGTTTATGATCTGATGCCCAAGAAAGATGTCCAGAAGGGTTATGGTTGAGGGGAGAGAAGAGTGTGTATGTGTGTGTGTGTATGTGTGTAAATAAAAAAAAATTAGACTTCCAGTCTGCCAAGGGAGCTTGGTCAGGGAGTTCTGAAGGCTTTAGGAAAGGTGATTCTCTTGAATATTTGTATTTGGACACAAGCAGATATTGTTCCTCTGTAGTCACCCAGGGCTTGGCGTGAATAGCACCAGGCCGCACACTGAACCTTATACCCTGTGTTCCTGAAATACCACTTTGAATTCAATGTGCATTTACCTGTTTTGAAGCAGCCTGCTAATGGCTCTAAATTCAAGGTCAGAAACATTTTTAATAGAAACTCTCCGGTCCTGTGTGTCATTTTTGCTTCCATGAAATATTGCGGCCACTAAGCCCAGTGGATAATAAAAGCATAATTTCCTGTCAACCACAATAATCTGCAGGATTGAATTCTAAAGTGTTGGTAAAAGGCCGTTTTTATTTTAGACTTTAGAGTGTGGCTCATCGTTGGGAACTTCAATCTACGTTGTTTACCAAATCGATGGCGCAGTATGTTTTTGCATAATGACTTAACGTGTCTGAGCGTTGGCCGAGTTCACCTTAAAAAAAAAAGTTGGGGTCAGCAGAGTCAAGATCTGGGCTGTAATTAAAAGTGTCTCTAAAATGTAAGTGTGACTGCAAAGGTGGAGTGTCAGTATCTTACCTAAAACAAGATACCGTCTTATGGGGAATTCTGAGGACTTCCTTATTTGTAAGAATTCCAGAGAGACTGTAAAATCTCTTCATCTCACTCTCCGGGTGTAAATCAATGCAGCAGCATTATAATAAAGTGAATTGCTTGGCCAGATATACATTCTGTGGTTAGAAAATCTAAAACTAAATTGATTTTTTTACCCAAGCTTTACAACTTCGCTCAGTTTCTTCTTCCTTGCATAGAGTTAAGCGGTTTGTGTATGCAGCTCCTATTGCAATGTTTACTAATTCTGATAGCAGTGATGTCACATTCGGTAGTATCTCAGGAATCCCTACAAAGCTATTCTCTGGCCATCAGCGAGGACAGCATTGGCTCTGCCTGTGGCCGAGGTGCGGCGTGTAAGTCGTGTCCTTCCAGTTGTCACAGCAGAATCCCATTTCCCTCCGAGTGACAGACTTCGCCGAAGTGAAGACCGAGTCTTACCCCCACCCCCCATAGCGTGCATGGGAACACACCACCTGCTGGGGCCATTTTCCCAGTGTCGCTCATCAAGTAGGGATGGAGTGGCTTAAGCACATTATGACATCATAGAAGATCCTGTATGTTCATACACTCCAGTGCCAAGTTCCCCTAAGTCTGATATACGTGTGTACTGTGGTAGTAAGTAGTTCGTGGGCATGATGTTAAATGACACTGAGGAGACAGTGACTTTCTCACCACACCTTTGAATCTCTCAAGCCATTTGAGGGAGGCCGTCTTAGTTGGGAGGTGGTTTTATTCTCTTGAATCCCAGGCTTCTCAAACTGAGTTCCTCTAATCAGTAACATCTGTAGCACAAGTGAGAGTGTTTGGTAGTTTAAATAGAAATGAGCACTGGGTAGGGGGAGAGGGAGGGGAAAAGAACAACCCAGAAAATGGCAGTGTGTCTGCATACAGGAAAAGGGACTCCAGAAATTTTTACTTTTTCTACATGAGGGCCAGTAAAAGAAGCCAGTTAAAATCAAAGCGCTGCAGCTACGCATGGGAGGGGGACCTGGTATACCCTGACCCGATGAACCTACCCAAAAGGGGATGGGCGCGCCAGAGCGCCGGGAATCCGAGCTGTCAATCAATCAATCACGAAACCAGGATATAAAAACCAGGAAAAACAAAGGAACGGTGCCATTTTTCCTCTTGGATTGGCCCGCTCCCAATTCTCAGGAGCGTACTGTCTTTTACTTTTTTTTCTTCACTAATAAAATTCTTGAGTATATCATGCTTTCTCTCGTCAAAAATCTTTTTTTTGGGTGACTAAGAACCGAGGTAATTCTTATTTCCCTTTTCCCGGTAACAAGATTATTAGAAATGCAAAGTTGCAGGCTCCACCCTAGATTTACCGGATCAGAATCCACATTTTAGAAAGACTTCCAGGTGATTTGTATGCATATTAACGTTTGAGAATTACCCACCTAGGGGTTTCCTGGAGGTGGCTCTTAACTGGGCTTAACCAGAACTGGGTCTTAAATTTTCTTGAACTGCCAGAACTGGTTAGTGGTCACACTGAGAGCTTGAAACTGGTCACAGTGGAAGTATTTATATCTTGGAAGTCAGAAATCAGAGATTCTTTTTCCGGAGAGCTACTTGCTAAATATTTAACGGCACACCCTTGCCTCTAACTGGTGCTGGTCTTTCTTTTCAACCAAGAGAGAGATGATCTCAGGCTCTGACAGTATTTAGTTAAGTGAAAATTAAATATGATTTAAAATACCAATTTCATTGCGCTTCAGTTTGCTTACCTTTAAAATGAGAATGATGGCAATAAAGTAATAATACTGGGTTACTTTGAAGAGCAGATATGTATCTGAACATACAAGGTATGTCTATACATAATTGCATATGCTTTTTCTTGGTGATACCGTGTGTATGTCCTGGATGTCCTTCTTTGTGATTTAATACCCAAATACTTTCTAAGTGTTCACTATTCATCTTTTTTGTTTAATCACATTGGCTTTCCATTTTTAAATAAATATTTTAAAACTGAGCCTGTTTCAATGAAATATAAAGCAATAGCACACATGATTCAAGGATTCAGCAACATTTGAGGAGGGGGTACATGGGTGTTTCCGGTCCAGAAGCTCTGTACGAGGGGTTACTGGGTATGAGAGCTCTGCCACCTAATTCAGGGCATCGGTCAATCACTCCATCCTTCTCCGAAAAATGAGGAGATGGACAGGAATAGCACTTACCTGTCTCAGACACCCTCTCCATGGGATGACACTTACTTTTATTCCTCAAAGCTTTGCAGAAATCAAACATGCTCTTCTCTTCACAAAGGACTGGCAGAGAAGAGGACTCCCTATTTGACATGTACTCCGTAGAGACCATGATTAGGGTGAATTTGATGGGTAGGAAGACAGTACCATGGCCATGGACTGGGTGATGTAACAGGAAGTGATTTGAAAACTATGCTAGGTGCTCATTCATTCACGGATCCTGGGTTAGATGGTAGTAGCTGGTTTGATTGACTTAAATGACCTTTTTACAACCACCATCCCACCACCTTTCTGGTCCCCAGTTGGGCAATTCCTTCTCAACATTTAGATGACACTTCCTCCGGGAAGCCTTCTTTAAGGTGGTGAAGATGAGGGACATACCATCACCCTGCATTACCCTAACCCTTCTCAGACTATATTCCACTAAACACTGTTAACTACCTATTTCTTAGTCTCACCCATTAGACTCTTGGCTTCCTGAAGATGATCTGTTTGCTTTTCTATCCTTCGTGCCTGACCCACAGTGTACGCTCATCAAATATTCATATAATGAGAGAGGGCATTGTGACAAGAAAGAATTTTGATATTAGATTACCTAGATTCAAACAATGGTTTGCTCTTTACTGAAGGTGTTCTTCAGGCAAGTCATTTAATTATTCTGCACCTCTGTTTTACACAAAACAGTACAAGGCATGGTAAGCTTTTATCTAACTGTAAGATACTGTGTTAATGGATGCTTTGTGCATGTATTCCTTTATTAATCTGTTCATTCTAACTAGTGAAGCTATGTCACTGTATAAAATTGTTTCAAGGTCCATTATTACTTTTTACCTGATTCTAGCAAGTTCAGGTAGGGTACCAACTGTGTCACATTCCGTCCTGCATAGCTTGGTGGCATTCCGTCCTCTTGGTGGCTTCCGTCAAGGAAGTATCTTAGAAAGTATCTTAGAAGTAACTCAGGATTAAACTTCCTTATCCCAGAATCATTAACAGCAGAGCAGATGCCAGAGAATACTTGCAGAATATTTGACACAGTTTAAAAATAACTGTACAGTCTTATCTTTCTTAATTGCTATGCCAAGACTATGTATTTTTAGCCTCCAAATAAACCAGTTAAGTACTTATTATTATAGTAATTTTTCTTGTTAATTGACCCCCCTCCCCCCTAGCTATGCAACTGGTAAGGGTAGTACTTTAACTCGAATTCAAACCCCAGGCTGGCTGGCACTAGAGGAAGCTCTCATAACCATCTCATGGTTCTGCTTTTGTAGCACTCAGGCCATTGCAGAGCGGTCGGCAGAGCTCTTGAGCATTCAGGTCTGGCCCATCCCGGAGCAGGGTATGTTTGGAGGCAAGAAGCCTCTTATCCCTGAGAAGCATTGAGGCTGATGCTCCATGTTTAGAACGAGCATCGCCTTCCGTGTAACATGGCCCAGCCCTTCTGTCAGCAGCATGACCGTCACCCTCCCACACTCCACCTTGGGGAAGATGTTTACTGCCTTTACCTGACTCTCCTACCTGGACTGCCCCTACTGCAGAGGTCACACAGCTTAACTCTTTGCTCATTCATTTGCCTCTGAAGGGCAAGGGACCCTGTCAGTACCTGCCCCCTAGTCTGGCTCAGGAAAACCCCAGGCACCGCAGCTTAGTGGGCACTTCCCATGTTGTGGCTGCTTTACATGAGTCCAGTTTCTGAATCACCCTCCTGCCTGGAAAGTAGGAATTATCATTGCCATTTTGCAAAAGAGAAAAACGGAAGCTCAGAGAACTTCAGTGTTTCGTCCATTATTACAGAGAAAGCAAGTGCGGTGAGCTGGGATTCGAGCCCAGGCTTCTCTGCCTGTAAAACAGACGGTCTGCCGAATGACAGAATCATCCCATAGCACTGTCCCTGCCGTGTGTCTGTGAGAGAGCATGGTGTGTGATGAGTGTGCTGGAATGCTGTTTCAGTATTTTAAGTGTAAATGCTCTTTAACTGGATTGGCAATTCAACAAGATATTAATTAGTTTGGGATTTCTTATCAAGACCTTTTGAAATTTGTTTCGTTTCAAATGTAAAGCTTGCAAAGGTGTGCTCTCACGCTGGGATGAGAGAAGGCCTTACTGGAAATCTGCTTTAAAGGAAGGCTGATTTCCCTGCATGGGGCTGCAATTCTAGCGAAAGTCGAGGACATCATTCTGGACTCTGTTTGCTCTGAGTTGGTTCCCTGTTGAAAGCTTTTCTCCCCTTCAGTTTCCAAAACAGCTGCTGCTTGCAGTGTCTCCCCTGTGCACTCACCAGGGTGGGGCCTCTTCTGAGGTACAGAGAGAGTCCCAGTGATTGAGTGGAGCCCAGGCAAAGAGTGACAAGCAGGGCGACTCCACTGACCATCTTGTTAGATCAGATCTGCCTGCCGTTGCAGCAGAATCTGGGTCTGCCCTTTTCAGCTGGCTTCACTAAGGCCACTCACTAGCCCAGCCAATGTTAATGGCTTTCCTGCTTTCCCATTCTGAGCCAGAATGGAACCAGGGACCCACAGGGGAAAGGTTCCCTACCCCATTATGAATTCCCTGAGCCAAACTGTTCCCGATAGTGTCCTAAGGAATTATTTTCCCATTTAATCTAATTCAGCAAGGCTTTTCTCTGGGATCTGCAGTGGACATTATTTCTTTAAAAATATTTTTTTTGAGAGGGAAGAAACACGTTTTGCCACGCTGAAGGTAAGCAAAAAATGTATTTGACACCTCAGGTAATGGGGATTTTTTTTTCCTTTTTGCCCATTCCTTTCTGAATCGCCTCAATTGAAAATTGTATTTTTACCATATTTCATTCCCAAAGGAGCTTTTCATAATTTAAATCTCCTGTTCAACTGTACATCTGGAATGGGAGCCTTGACACTGTCCTGATTATAACATACATGCTGGACATTACAGAATTTCTCTCTAGGAGCATTCTAATTTTATTCACTCATTATTAGCATCCCAGCAGAGAATTGCATTCTGCACCCTGAACTGGATGATCCTTTCTGATGGGTTGTGGCAGCTAAGACTGTAAAAAATGGGGGATATTTCCCTTCTCATTTTCATTTGTAATTTTTTTAAAAAATTTACCCATTGAAAGCTAGTTTATTCACATAGTTCAGCCTAAAGTGAATTAGAACTTATCTTTAAAGTAGGCATTGTGGGGAGAGAAGGAAGGAAGGAAGGAAGGAAGGAAGGAAGGAGTTTGTAATCTCTACAAGAGAACAAGAGGGCTCCACTGTCATACGCTCAAACCTGCATTACAACCAAAAAGACTTAAGAAAAGCGACAGTGGGAGGAATGGAGAGAGAGGAGGAAGGAAGGGAAGGAAGAAGGAAGGAAGAAAAAGAGGAAGGAAAGAAGCAAGGAGGGAAAAGATAATTTCAGTTAGTTGAAGCAGTTTTTGATAAGAAACATAAATAAAAAAATTAATATGAAAGTCTAAATAAAGCTTAAAGCATAAAAGGACCTATTAGCCTATTTGTTCTAATTCCTCAGATCCACTTTCTTAACTCAGGGCTTGGGAAAAATCCACTGTTGTTCACTTACATGCTTTTGACAAGCAGTACTTTTGTTTGGAAACCTGTTGCAGTGGACCTTTATCTTTCTTCCTCCTTGTGTTTTGCAGGAAATTTCAATGAGAAGGAAAGCCAATGGATCGTGGTCTTAGAAAAACTGCTTAGATGATGTCTGTTTCCTGTGCTATAAACACGTGGCAGAGCTGTAAGTAAATGCTCGGCACTGCATGATGAATTGGATGGCTGCAGACCGGAGGCAAAAAAAATAATTGTCTCATTTTCGTGGTGATTTGCTTAACTGGTGGGACCATGCCAGGACGGCTAGCGGACACGCTCTTGGATCTCTGGACTCCATTAATAATAATATGGATTAGTCTTCCCCCTTGCATTTACATGGCTCCGATGAATCAGTCTCCAGCTTTAATGAGTGGATCCCCTTTGGAACTAAGCAGGCTGAGTGAAGAACAGCGGATTTTGAACCGCTCCAAAAGAGGCTGGGTTTGGAATCAAATGTTTGTCCTGGAAGAGTTTTCTGGACCTGAACCGATCCTTGTTGGCCGGGTAAGCGTTGTTTTTAAGACCCCAGTTTCAGGATCTGTGGCTGGTCTCTAGATCTTTACCATGAGGCTTGTCGCTGTTGCCGCCTAACACTTAGCTGTACGTACTTTAGGCCAGATGGTTAGTTAGTTTACCTGTAGTTTCTTTCGGAATATGAATAATCCCACGGTAACAGTTTTAAGTGTAGACAAACTGTGCTTCTTGGGAAGGCTCATCCTCTCCCCACCTCTCCCTCCTCATCATAGATAGGATAACTCTTGTGTAATTCCTCAAAAATAAGCTTTTTCTTTCTTATTTCATACAAGAAATCTGCACACCAAACCTTTTCTGGTAACTTAAAGCACTTGCTTGGTTTGAATTTCTACCACCTTGATTCCTAAGATGTTATTTTGTTTCATTTTATTTTGAGGCCATGTATCTCCAGTTGCAGGTAGATTTTTGTCCTTTTTGTTTGTTTGTTTTTGTTGTTTGTTTGTTGTTTCAATCATTAACCTAGGAAGGAGAAAGGGAAATTCTTGGAGTGGATGCTTAGCACTGCTTTGTACTGTTAATTCAGGGAACTCTGCAGTAGGAAACTAGTTCATTCATTGTCAGGTGGAATCAAATGTATAGAATCAAAATTTTGGTTTAGTAAAGTGTGCGTGTGTGTGTGTGCACATGCATATATGTGTTAAACTGGATTTACATTTGTTTTGCTGTTGTTGGCAGGTGAGACAACATGTTCCTTGGGTAGATGCATGCTGCTTGCTTTTCAAAATCTCACTGAGGGTTATTGAAGACCATACATGTTTATTCCTCAGAATCGTTCATAAGCTTCTGTTACTTTTGATGCACACCATCATCGTAGGGAGAATTCCAATTATGAGGCTACCAATGACTGATTTTCCTGATAAGTCAAATTCAGAAGTGAATCATGTCAATATAATTCATTTCCCAAATGCAGTGATTTTTTTTTTTTAAAGGAGAATTGAGTATTGATCTTCAAGACTTGAGTTAACACTTCGTGTTTCATTAGGAACTTCTGATTGCATTCCTGCTTCTACCTCATTGTCCTGCAAAGCAAATTGAGCCTCCCCAAGGGTTATGTTTTCTCATTTCGTATAGTTCTACTTAGACAAGGGAAATCTGGATGAGGCAATATCATGAATCATTCAAAGAATATTTATTGAGCTATTTCTATGTGCCAAACACTTTTTATGGCACATGGGGGCCTGTCAGTGAACAAAACAATGATCTGTGCCTTCAGGAAATTCACGTTCTGGCCAATATTGTTATGTATTGAGCACTATTATAAAAGCTCTTTGTGGGCACAATTCTATTTGATTCTAACAATAGCTCCTTCCTGTTCTTGTGATATATATGTGTAGGAATATTCATACATATATACACAAAAACAAACAACATATGTATAAAAGAGGTCTATACTCCTTTATTCGTCCAAGTCAAAAACTTAAAAAAATCTCTGACAGATTTTTTGGTATGCTTGCTACAAACTCAGGCAGCAGAACTGACTGGGGGCTATTTGTAGTCATAATGCATCCCATTACTGTGACTGTTCACTTATTTCTCAGCAGAAATGTTAATGTGTTGGATTACAGGGTGCTGCCACCACTCTGCTGAGGGTTTCACTTCCTATAGTTTATCTACCTTCATACATTTCTAAACGTGAGAACTTCTCAGTGCCAAAACACATCTGGCCTCTGGAGTTTGAATAGGAGCTTCTTGACCACATTATCTTTTTCTTTCTTTCTTTCTTTCTTTCTTTCTTTCTTTCTTTCTTTCTTTCTTTCTTTCTTTCTTTCTTTCTTTCTTTTTTTTTTGGTACATGCAGAAATTGAGACTCAGATGGATTAATAAAGCAAACAAAGATCACAGAGCTAGAAAATGACCTGAATCTGAATCAGGTTAGGGATTCCCAAGGCCATATTTTTACCCACCGTATCCTGTTACATCATAGTGACTAGCTACCATGTATTTAAACTATAATTTGCACTTAAGAATTATTGAATATAGAATGCAGAGTCCTTAAATTCTTACTTTCTGGATATTCAAAACTTCTTTAGCCAGCCCTGAGGCAAGGTGTTTTTATACCATATGAAATTTGGGACATACAATACGTGCATACATACATAATTGATGGATATTTTCTGCCTGTTTCTGTTAGTTAACTCTAAGGAGGTATATCGCACTGATGGTGTCTTGTGTAATATAAACAAACTTGCTATGCCCAGAAGAACTTTCCATTTTTATCTAAACAGAAAAAGTAATTAAATTGGGGTTTGTTTTAGGCTCAGAATCTAATGACTAATTTTACCTCCATTCTTTAAATGTAACAACTGAGAGAGAGGCAAACCACGAGGCATTTATCATCCTTCTGCAACTTAGGAATACTTGAGAAATTCATGCTTCTGTGAATGACAGAAGTGTTGCTAGTGAACCTTCGGATTCTGAAATGGCCAACATGCTCCTGATTCTTTACAACTGTTTTTATGAATTAGCTGTTTCCCCTCTGTCTGCCATGGCCAATTCCCAAACGATCGTTAAATCTCAGTTAAGCTTATTTTCTGAAGGACTTTTTCCGCAAACATTTCCAATCATATACATTTACCTTTAAAGAAAATTGGTCCTGAATTATTACAGCTTAGCCTTTGAGGATCTTGGATTGTAGCAAAGCTCCGAATGCATTTCAGGTGACTGCTTCAGATTAGGAGTCAGACCGAGTGTGGGGATGACCCGTATCGGGGTGCCCACCGGTGCTTTACAGTGTTTTATCTCTGTGCACGCTCTTCCACATCTGACACTAAACCACTTCATCGCTGAGCTTCTCCCCAGGAACTGGCTGAGAAGCATTAGTTACTTATGAGCTTACCTGCTCTTTAAAAGGCCCTCCTGCGAGTCACCATGGTGGGAGCCTCGGGCCCGGCAGACTGAGTTCAAGCTCTGGGGCAGAGCCAGTTTTTGAGTGATGGGCTCTTCAGAGCTTCACATATACTCTTACATCCTCCACTGTCTGTTTTTACTATTTTTGGTAGGCAGCTGGATGCAGAGAAAGAACTAAGCCTCGAAAGATGGCCTCTGCAGTGGTTTGAATTCTGGATTTGCCACTTTCTGAATGTTAACCCTGGGAAAGTTACTAAAGCTCTTCAAGGGTTATCCAAGAAAGATAAATATGAGTAGATAAGAATAAATAAAATAATGTATCCATAGTGCCTTCACATGGCAATTGTAGCCATGATTGTATCCTTAACTCTGTGTATGTGCGCGTGCA
The DNA here is from genome assembly GCF_036321535.1 of Camelus dromedarius. Taxonomy (NCBI): domain Eukaryota; kingdom Metazoa; phylum Chordata; class Mammalia; order Artiodactyla; family Camelidae; genus Camelus; species Camelus dromedarius. The sequence continues at coordinate 40,841,082 of NC_087444.1, forward strand.
CGTGCAGTTGGCGTGATGGACAAATTGACAGTTACATAGAAGGGTGCGGAAATCTGGGAGCCTAAAAAAGGTCCTTTCAATCAGCCCAGGTTGCTTAGGATGGAGGTGATGTTTGACATTTCGGTGTGTCTTGCAGGGTACCTGTCACTTAGCCTGGTGGCGTGGGGTGGGATGGGATGGGATGTCAGGTGGCCCTGCTGGAAAGAAAGGCTTATGCCTTTGGGGATAGGGTGGGATGACTGAGGTGCCCCTCGATCAGAAGCAGCATAAGCCTGTGTATTTCCCATTGAATTCAAACAAAGTTGAAATTTCTGTTCTTAGCCTTCTCTGCCTCATTCTGTCTAAAATATAACTGCCCCCCTCTGAGACTTCATAGCCTTTGAGTATACTTTATTTCCCTCCTTCCTCATGATCTCTATCTCACGTACTCCGTGCTGTATCTTGTTTATGATTTGTCTCCTACTAGAATGTAAGTTCTACAAAGAAAAGGATTTTGTCTCCTCTGTTCTTCACCGCATGATTCCTCAGGACCTAGAACGCTGCCTGCACAGAGGAAGAGCTAGTAAATATTTTGCATGAATAAATGAATGACTATTTCACCTAAATAATGCAGGAATTTATAAAATAAAATAAACCCAATCAGCTTTAATACAAATAGCATTTTTCAGTCAAGGGGACAATACATGGCTGTCATGTTCTCCCTTTCTGTTGGTGTTTTAGAGACCAGCTGGGTAGTTTAAACAGTTTATATACATTGATTTTAAAAGTCTTTTTTTGTGTGTGGTTACAATAGTGACAATTTAATTTATTTTTATTTTTATTTTTTATATGTACAGATATCCTTGACTCCATGTTTGCCTTAAGTTTTGTAGCAGAAAAATTTCTGGTAGCGCATCCATAAGCTTAGTGGGCTAACGTATTAAAAAGTGGTTTCTTAAAAAGTTAAAGAGAAGAAGTAATAGACCTTCGTTCAACTGTAAATGCTTAAATAAATAAAGTCCCAGAGACTGGCTCCAGGAACTCATTCCCACTCCCGTCTCCTCCCTCCAATACCCCCTCCCCGCCAATTCTGTAGATACTGAAATCACAAAAATCCAGGATGCTCAAGTACCTTATATAAAACGACACAGCATCTTAGGCCCACCTGTGGTGGGCGGGGCGGGGCGGGGCGGAGCGGAACCTCCCCTGTGCCTTTGCTTCTGCCAGATTTTGCTCCCTGCACTCGCCTCCGGAGCGTCTCCCACCGAGGTAGGCGTGGGCCGCACCCCTTGGCTACCACCTCCCCGTTCCTCTAGGAGGTGTGAGCGCTGCCCCTGGGGGGTCTTCCGGCCCCTCGGGTCGCGGATGCTGCCTCCACCGACGCCGCCGCCGCCGGACGGGCAGCAGCTCGCATTTGGCCACGGGCCCTGCGCCCTCGGCCTGGGAACAGGGGCGGTTAGCCCGCGCCGCCTCCGCGCCCCCCGCACGCGCTCCCGCGCCGCCCCCGCCGCAGCTGGGCTCCGAGGGCTCGGAATAAGCGCTCAGTGACTGACCCTGCAAGTAAAACAGCAAACAAACAAACAAACAAACAAACAAACAAACTCGGAACCTCCCGCGGGAAGTGGAACCAGCTGGAGGAGGGCTGGCTGTACCTCACAATGTAAGTACTTAACCAAAGAGAGAACCAAACTCAAGTGCAAGTTATTAGGTGATACGGAGCTTTGTAATCCTTTCTCCTCTGAATTCAGTTTATTTATTCAGGACCGACTCTGTGCCAAGCACTGCGCCCAGTCCTTGAGATACAAGGATGGATAAGTCACTGTCCGTCTTTCAAAGAGTTTTTAGTTTTTTGATGGAGATTACTCTTCTCATATTGTAGTTCAAGCATTCCCACTCCCACATCCTGGCTCTATTTCTTCCTTCCTTTTTTTTTAATTTCTGTTTTTTAATTGAAGACTAGTCAGTTACAATGTGTCGATTTCTGGTGTGCAGCATACTGTTTCAGTAATACATATAGATACATATACTTATTTTCATATTCTTTTTCATTATAGGTTCCTACAAACTACAAAATATAGTTCCCTGTGCTATATAGAAGAATTTTTTTTATCTGTTTTATATAAAGTAGTTAATATTTGCAATTCTCAAACCCCCAATTTATCCCTTCCCATCCCCTTTCCCCTGGTAACTCTAAGTTTGTTTACTATGTCTGTGAGTCTGTTTCTGTTTTGTAGTTCATTAGTGTCTTTTTTCTTTCTCTCTTTTTTTTTTAGAGATTCCATATATGAGTGATATCACATGTTATTTTTCTTTCTCTTTATCTGGCTTGCTTCACTTAGAAAGACTATCTCCGGGTCCATCCATGTTGTTGCAAATGGTATTATTTATTATTTTATATGGCTGAGTAGTATTCCATTGTATAAATATACCACAACTTCTTTATCCAGTAATCTGTCAATGGACATTTAGGTTGTTTTTGTGTCTTGGCTATTGTATATAGTGCTGCTATGAACATTGGGGTGCATGTATCTTTTCGAATTTGAGTTCCCTCTGGGTGCATACCCAGGAGTGGGATTGCTGGATCATATGGTAAGTCTGTTTTTAGTTTCCACTCAGTTTTCCATAATGGCTGCACCAGACTGCATTCCCACCGTGTAGGAGGGTTCCCTTTCTCCACACCCTCTCCAGCATTTATTGTTTGTGGACTTTTTAATGATGGCCATTCTGACTGGTGTGAGGTGATACCTCTTTGTGGTTTTGATTTGCATTTCTCTGATAATTAGTGATATTGAGCATTTTTTCGTGTGCCTGTTGGCCACATGTCTTTGTTGGAGAATTGCTTGTTTAGGTCTTCTGCCCATTTTTGGATTGGGTTGTTAGTTGATGAAGGCTACGGAGTCCTGTCTGTGGAGGCTGTCCCCCTTTCCGGTGGCATGAAGCAATCCTGGGTGGGGATCCCATTATCTTCCAATACATCTGCAAACTTTTGTTTGTGCTTCTGTTACAAACTGGACCAAAAAAGTCTTTCTGAAAAACACATACCAACCAACCAGACTCCTCTCCTGTCTCTAGTTGTCTGTGGAACAAAGTGGTTCCAAATCTGTTCATAAACACGTAAGTACTTAGCATTCCACATTATCCGGGACCTCCAGTGTTGACTTTCTCTGCCAATTCGGGAAGAGAATAAGATGGTACATGGGACTTTCACTCTATATGTTTATTTGTTCTGGTCTTAGAAAGAAAAGGAAAACCCATGGCGGTCTTCATACATGAATCTGTAACTGAGACAGAAATCTTGTCCTTGGGATGAAATGTGCACGGACTCTCTAGGGTGGACTGCTTGATGCCATCATGAGAGCCCTTGGCTGGGAGTCAGGAGGGTGATTAGTTAAGTCACTCCATAAATATTTATTGAGCACCTACTACCTGCTAAATGTGGTTACCAATGGATCCTCAGCTCTGAGCAAACACAGATCCATGCCCTCTGTCGTAATGGGCTAATAGGGGGAGACAGATGTTACAAAAATACTAACCAGAACACCTGTCATGTTAACACCGAGATAAGCACTCTGAAGTGAAGGAATATGGTTCTTTGGAAACACCTACAGAGGAAGCTAGTCTCTTTGGTGGGATGATGTATCTTCTCTAAAGAAATCACTTTGTGAGCTGAGATGCTATTCCACGTGAACTAGCGCATAGGGATGGAAAGAGGCAGCATTCCCAGAAGAGGTCATAGCATTATGCACATGGCTATTTAAGAAGCTGAGAGAGGGTCAGGGTAATTGGAAGACAGAGAACTAGGGTTGGGATTTTTTGAATCAGGTAGAAGGATGGGCAAGGATCTCTTGGAGATTTGATTCCTTCTTTTCGCCTCTGCTATAAAGTAGCTGGAAGAGAAAGTTACACGGCCTCTCCGGGGTGCAGTTTCCTCACTTATAATTGTATAGTGGATTATGAAATTATATTTAAGATACAAATCCCTGTGGAACAGGCAAAGAAAGCAATATAAAAAAAATGTGCGACATCTATCAGTTTTTGGCCCGAGTTCCTTTAGCTCTTGTTCTGTGGTTCTGTGGTCCACTGTTCCTCATACTGCTTTATTTTGGGAAAAAACGGTTTGCTTTCCAGGTGGTCAGAGATCTATACTAAATCCTCTTTCTTACATAAACTCCTCTGCTCTCTTTCCTCCCTTTTCCCCTCCTACCTGGGTTTCTGAGCAGTTCCTTATTTGGATATATCTCTCTCGATGGTGATACCACATCTATTTATAATTCTCTCCCTCCAAGGCACTGACTCATTTTCTTTCTTTAAATTTGACCTTCTAACCTTCCCTCTTCCCTGTAACTTGGAAATGGTTTGGGTGGTGCTTAGTATGAAGGACACGGGATGCCAAATAATTACTCTATATTACAGTTTACGGTGTCAGCGGCTGGTGAGAAAATTGCACTTGACATGCCATTATTTTTGCTGGCCGTTTGCATGTTAAGAGCACTGGGCTACGCAGCCACAGCCAAATTGTATCTTCGGCCTTGCGAGAACAATTCACTGTCAATTTTCTGAGGCTTCTGCCTACTCAGACAGAGCCTATGCACCAATAATTTGGCAGGAATGCAAGTCAGCATTGCATGTCTCAATCTGGCTGAACAACAAGGGTTGCCTGCCTCTTGCCCAGTGTCCCAACTGTTAGAAATCTTTTGATGCTGACATAAAGAAATGAAATAATATTAGCCATATAGGTCAGCAGAAACTCTCAACATACATACACATGCACACACACTCACATGCACACAGTCTATTAGCTGACTTTGTACATGAGTAAAATCCTGAGTCATCTCCTAATTCTTTCTGTTGGTGGCCCCAAGATTCTCACTCAGTTTCTTTCCACCTCTACTACGAAGGTAGCTGGAGGAAAAAGTAATACAGTCTCTCTTGGGCGCGGGCAAATTGTATCTCCGTTCCTTACCAAGAGGCCAGGTGAGAGTGTGGATAATCTATTTATCTCTTTAGATTCCTGGAAAAATTCCTACAGACTTCTTACAGGAAAAGCCCTGTGCACTTTGTCAGTCCTCTGTAAGGGTCATCTCATCGAAGCAGGTACTTTTCCCACTTGAAGCAAAATGATAGTAGTCAAGTGTTTGTGGGTGAAAAGCCAGATTATGTAACCCTACTTTATGAATAAAACAAACAAACAGAGAATTGATTCCTGTCACAAATACGAAGCCAAAGCTCAGAGGGAAGGATTAGGCAAACATAGAGCCTGCACAACGAGGGAGGCTTTCCCTACTCACAGAGTAGTATGAATCATCAAAAAGTGACCAAGATTTAGAACATGGGAACATGATCACAACTGAATAAATGCCAGAAGCAAGATATAAAACGTGTACAAAATATAATGTAAAAATGCATGTGTGATATGAACAGAGTACCTGGCACATACCTATTAAGATATGTTTGTGGACATAAAAAAATACGTGTAATAAAACGTTAACAAAAGGATGACTCTGGTCATCCTTATTCAGCAATTTCACATTCTGCTTTTACTCCCCCCCGCAACCCGCCCCTCCCCACAGAGTCAACACTCTTGATTTTAAAAATTAATATAAGGAGAATCCTAATTATATATATAACCACTATATGGATTTTGATATAAAGATTTCCCCAATTGAAAACAACATACATTATAAAAGCCCCAAATATATGATTCTATCTAATAAATAAATGATAATCATGTAACCTGCATTGAAAACAAAATAGTTAATTCCTGGCATTAATTCATACTAATAACTCTACTACAAATCAGAAAAGGGAAAAAATACCAGTATATTCAAATTTTTTTCTAATACATGTGATTGGATTATTTTTTTTCCTATGTTATAATTTTCCGCATTCAATTTTCTAGGCTATGCTTTTATTACATTATAAAACATAATAAAGTGAGAGAAAAATAAATGACAATGTTATATTCAATTTTTAAAAAAAACCAGGACCAGGTGTTCCTAGCAAATTCTTGGGAATCATTCAATGTGAAACTCATTTGGTAAATAGAATCTTTTTTTTTTTTTTTTAAACCACACCTGTGTTAAAGCTTTGGACGACCCATCTCATCAGTTAGTAAATTAAAGTGCCAGCATTATTTAATCATTTCTATGAAACTATGAAGAGAGGAAGAACAGCCATAGCCTTGCTGTACTGCTAAATGTGCGTTAAATGACTTTCACTGCCATGGAATAGATGACAGATTATCCAGAAAGGAAGATTTTATATTTGGCCTTGAAATGGGAAACAACTATCTGGAGTCTTCAAGTAATGCAGTCAGCCTGCATGTTGCTTGTAACCATGCAATAAGTAAGAATAGCCTGCAGAAGTTGTTTAAGGTATTACGTTGTTTAAGAAAGATGAAGGTGTTGCAGCATTTACAGGATGTCGTTTGGCCTGGCCAGATATATTTTCTACGTAGCACTTCCTTCAGTATTTCAGCATTTTTCATCTGTACATATTATTTCTGTTATAGTTAAATTCACCCCCCTAAACACACACACACACTCTCGCCCCTTGGCATAATTTAGTTATGTGTATAGTCCTGTTCCTAACGAAGTCTTTAAATATTTTGATGTATAGTAAAAACAACGTTGTCAATATTCAAAGATCTGAATATTTCACTAGAATGTGTGCATATTTTCTTATCAGCACCAGCTACCCCACCTCACATTTCAAAACTTTTTAGATGTTATATCTAAAAAGAGAAGTAAAATACACTTCATTCTTATTAATCAAAGCGGGATTCTGCAGACCACCGGCAGCAGCATTACCTGAGAGCTAGTTAGAAATGCAGAATTTCATTCTTGCTGAATCAGAATCTGCATTTTCACAATACCCCCAGGCAATTCCTGTGCATATTAAAGCATTAAAATAAAAACCCATATTTTTAAAGAAATCAGTCCATCCCGGGATTGTGCGAATCAGGCTTTCGGCTTTCTGTATCTAGTCTGAGTAACTTTTGAGTACCACTCAGTTAAACAAAAGGGCCCTGGGGCTGGTGTTTGGAAGAACCCCAGGCAAGGTTCTGGGTGGAAGCTGCTGCTTATCTCATTTGACCTCTGCGGGGCAGGTGCTGGACACAGGAGGCTGCCACATGAGTTTGCGGATGGGACCTCCTTGTACTGCAGGTGATGGCAGGGGGAGGCAGCTGTCTGTGGGCCCCCCAAGCTCGATTAGCTAACAGGAACTGCTTCCTGCTCAGATCCACAGACTGCTCTTTTTTTCTTGTATGTATTTACCACAACGTGGCAGATGTGCTCTGAAATCTGCAGAGCATCAAATGTCACTGGGCTTCCGCGGGAGACAATAGCGGAATCCAAATGAGCCTGGTCAGAAAGGCTGAGGAATATTGTGGGAACAGCGGGGAATAAAACACTGGATGCATATTTCTATTTCTCTCTAATCCTAAAAAAAATAACCCAGCTATGTTGCCTAGGTTTTTTTTTGTTTTGTTTTTTTTTGTTTTTTTTTTTTGCTATGAATATATATTGGAGACTGTGAACTTGGTGGCATGGCAGAGGCATTAAAGTGGAGAAGAAAAGGAGGTTTAACGTAACCAAAATAAACTGAGAATATCTATTAAATGTTTACTACATGGTAGACACTTTATAAAGCTTCCTTGTTCAATCCTCACGGTAATCCCTTGATGAAGGTACCAGCAGCCCCATTGCCAGACCTGGAGAGAGTCACTGAAGGGAAAAGTTACTTGCATTAGAGTTTACAAGGTTAGACAAATAGTGAGTAAGTGATCAAGCCAGGAGTCAAACCTGGGCCTGGTGCTCTCAGAACTTGTTCCTGTCATCTTGGCAATGCATGGTCCCAGGTGAACCCATTGTGGGAGGAGGTCAGTGCTCTGGGCTGCCACCCCAATTTGCAGATGAGAAAAGTGAGGCTCACTGACGTTAACCAAGGTGTGGTCTCATGACTAGATGTAAAAGTTTTAATAAGATGTAAGGAGACATTTAGAGGTGTCTGTCTCATTGCAAAGCCACTACATCTTTTTCTTTGCATATATCTCTCTATGCTTTGCTAGTCAGAGACAGAGGTGGATATGAACCCCTTGAGAGAAGAAAAAATGTCCTTGAGGTTTATACATGTGGTGACTCTGTTTTATTTCCTTTACGGGGAGATGAAACTGCCACAGCCTGGGCCTGGGGAGATTTGTGGGTTATTCTCCAAATGTCGCAGCTAGCCCCATATCTGTCTTTTTGTCTCTATCATTTGCAAATATACATTTAAGATGATGATGATGATAGAGTTAAGAGAAAAGTGATGAAGGAATAGTAGGCAGAGAGGAATATTTTATTGAGCATCTCAGGCATCTTGCTCTGTGCGTTAAATATATTTGTAGATGTTACTGTCTCCATTTTGCAGGTAAGAAAATTGAGACAGTGGGACTAAAGTGACTTCTCATTGGTTAGGTGATGACAGTGAAATGATTCTAGCTTTTTCCTGAGTTGGGCAGAGTTCTTAATGACTCCAGAGCTATTGCATTAAGTTCCCTGGAAGCTTTGGCCACAACTGGGCAATTTTGTGAGTTTCTTTTAAACTGAGAATGGCCAGAACAGTAGTAGGAAGAGCAGAATGTTTGAATGGAATGGAAAAGAAAATCTTGTACACATAGACAGGAGCGAAAAGAAGACAGAAAGCTTGTACCCTGCAGTTTCTTGAACTAATTGTGTTAATGCTGAATAATTTAGTAACAACTCCCTGTACACTTGGAAGCTGAGCTGGTGGACATTATTGCAGAGGCTCCAGAGGTGGGATCTGTAATTTACTTAGCTGTCTTCAGTGACTTCCCCGGTGCCTTTTGCAACGCCAAGAATCTTTTTTCCAAATGGATATGTGCTTCTCTGTTTCATCTCTTCCTTGCCAGCTCTTATAATGGTGACCTTCCTCTGGACAGATCCGGTCATGTCCTTTGCTACTGGCGCACGCTGGCCACTGAGAATAACCCCCTCGTGCCTTGAGCAGATTCTACGAGGAAAAACGACCAAACCCTGTAACTCCTCGAAGCAAGCCGGGCTCCCTGGCCACTCAAAGGCTTTATTTAGAATGTGGCAGGCTTATTTATAGTAGCATTTTCTTTGCTTTTATTTTTTTATGTGCTCCTGGGAACCCAAAAGTATAAATGAATTTCTCATTGCAGTTTGCCTTTCGTCACGCTCGCGCGTGTGTGCTTGCATGTTGTGAGTGTGTGTGTGTGCGCGTGCGTAGGCCTGTGTTCTATTATTTTTCACTTCGAGCAGCGTTGCTCTGGCAGAGCTCATCCTCTGAATATGACCCTGACTTTGCAGGGACATTTGTAATCAGCCCTGGGAGGTGTTTTCAGGAATCATTAGACATTGGCGATGGTTGGTTCTATTGATCATGGCCACTGCTCCTCTCCTCTTCTGCTTTTCCTGCCATTAGACTCAGGCTGTAAAGGTCTCAGGTTTTTTTTTATAGCTGAAACCAAATTCCACATCCAAACTAAACTATGAGGAATGCATTTCAATGTTCCCAGTTACTCCTCCATCCCACGCTGGGAAGAAAGGTGCGAGTTGCAGCTGAAAGACCGAACAAGAAACGTGGAGACACAGCCAGCCCAACACACAAGTACCCAAACATGGAAGGAGGTGATGAGACAGGGTCAAAGAGACAGCAGGCCTAGGGCCAAGCAGCAGGTGGACAGCAGGACAGGAATCCTCAGGTACCGGGACTCGCGTTGCTATCACGACACAAGGGAGAAAATGTATAGAAAGTGAGTGGCTTTTACAGAAACGCAGAATTTAAGTAACAGAGAATCAGAAACAATGAGAAAAAAAGTGAAGTTGGGTGAAGGCGAGAAGTGAGACGGGGGGAAGTAGGGCAGGTGAGACAGAGGGGGAGAGAGCACACGTGTGGAGAGAAGCCACACGGGGAGGATTCGGGGTCCAGTAAGTGACCTTCACTAGGCCCCAACTGGTTTCTTTTTGCCCCTGCACAGATGGGCTTGTGCATACTTTTATGGCATTTCTAGTCACACAGGACTGTTTTTTGTTGTTGTTATTTTGTTTTTTTAAGAAGTGCATTTCGATTCTGACACGTGGCGTTTGCTGAGTACCTGTGGCTGATGGGACTGGGCAGGAAGTCAGAACGAGCTGAGTGAACCAACGACCATCATGATCTTTCTTCTGTACTTCTCCAGAGACACAATTTTGGCTTTTAAAGCTATATACTGTCTAGCAATTGATGATAGAAACTAAATCACGGCCATTTAACCTCAAGTCAGTTATGGAGCATAAGAATTTAATAATGAATATTGGAGTGAAATCATCACATCATTCCTACTTAGAGATCAGGGCGCTAGTTTACCAAAGAAGTGGGAAAGGATTATGGATAAGCCTCTGGACCATTTATGTCTTCTAAAACTCTGAGAATATGGAATGGGCTTTTGAAACATTGGAATTAAAAAAAACAACATTTTATTGGAGTGTGTATTTCCAGTATAGAAACAATTTAACTTTTGCAGCTAATTTTAAATAATCTAAAATGGCCATAGAGGCTAAGGTGGTTTTCTACTTTTGCACTTTTACCAATATATTTGAATAAATATATGTTTTAATGGCTTAAGAAAGGGTAGGCAAGTTGGCAGTTGAAGGATATGCATGGTAGGACCAGGGGGAAATAACACTTCCCAAGTGCCTAGTGCCTTCCAGGATGTACAGAATCTTACACAGCCGTCATGTGAACCCTGTGAAACAGGGCTGTTACCATCACCTTCATGCCCGCTTAGCTGAAGAAGAAACAGGTTCGGAGAAACTGGATGGCCAAAGAAAATGGGGAATGGGGAATAGAACGCAGAACCAGCTGGTTCAGAAACCTAGGCTTCTTTCTGCCTCCATCGCGCTGCTCCCTCTCTGTCACTTTATTTGGTTCTTCCCTGTTTCCTTGCACATGGATATGTTCTTACGGAGTATGGGGAAAGTTCTGACCTCTACACAACACAATTTGTTCTTCTGAGTATTTCTCTTGATCATCCCAGCAACCCAGCCTATTAGGGCAACTGGGATGGTGTTTCTAATGATCACACTGGCTGCGCAAGGTCCTTTGAGAGGTCTGTGCCGTGGTCACTCCTCTCCATCAGGACGTGTGTTGAGATGACCACTGCAGTTCCATGCTGCGCCACAGAGCACATCTCTTAAGACTCAGACTCTTAAATCTTACAGCATGCCACGGCTGGGAGTTGGCAAAGGCCTGGATGAAGTTACCCTGTCAGGTCACCGTCCAGTCACGCGGTTCATGTGGTCTCTCTTAAATCCAAGGACTACAGTACTTCCCTGCGTACAGTGCCAAATGCAGACTAAGAACTTGGATTCCTAATAGTCATCCTCCCAGGGATGTTACTGAATGAGGCTTGCAGAAGCCTGTGCTGCCTTGTGAACGCTTAGCTTCACATTATTTAAGATTGGGTTCCTTAGTGCAGACTAGCACCCCAAGTTCTGGAGGATGCGTAGTCCAGGCTAGGAAGCCACAAATCCAAAAATGTTAGAGGATTCTTTTGTTAATGTTTGAGGAAGGCTGTTGCAGTCGAATCTTTAGGAATATATTCACCAGGCCTGTCTCACTTGGCACTTCAAGCTCTAGGGTACAATTTCATCCCGTGACCTGGCAGAGAAGCTTTGTTAAATTTATAAGGAAAGTCAGCACGCCTGGCAACTGTTCCCCGAGAGGCGGTAAGGAAGGAGAAGTCTGTGTCTGAAGTCTCCTCTCTCCTGAGAGATCTTTTGAGGTAGCTTAAGAAAGGATTCCCACTTTGGATTTGGACACTTTGGAGGGTCTTTGCAAATGCAAAATCCTCTGATTCTGCTACTCTCTAAGCACCACACATTTCTGGCTTTTTCCTTTGAATTTAATAAAAATGTCCGCACAAGGAAAACTTTTCTAACCCGTCAGGTCAGAGGTTGAGTTAAGTTTTCTTTCCACCTCCCCTGAAAGCTAAACATTAATGTGGCTGGATGCAGATTTTCATTTGAACCTTCTTCCTCCTAAAGGACTTGTGTTTTCTGTTTTACAGCTTGTGATTGCAGGCATATTGTTTCACCCAAACCAGCTTTTTAGGGAGCATGGATTTGGGTTTGCGGCTCTCGGAGGGAAACTGCTTCGTATGAACATAGAGACGCATTTAACACAAAATTAGGAACTGATGTTTAGTACACATTTCTGAAACCATTAAGAAATTTTCAACACAATTTCTGTCTTCTGTTGTTATAACCACAGTGGCTAGCCTATTTTTCTCCTCTATTTATCCCCTGAGATGAAGAGTTTGTACCGTTCACCTTACCCTCCATCACCTCCATTGACCTCTGTTGGTCAAAAGTACAGGCTCGTTTAAATGAGAACCATGGTAGCTCAGAGTCCTGTGGTAAGGAGTTCCTCTCTAATGTCAGACCAAGCTGAGTTTCACATCCTGTCATGACAGCCACACAGCTTTGTGACCTTGTGTGTCCTTTAATCTTGTTAAGCTTCAGTTTCCTCATCTAGAAAATTAACTTGTAGGATTTTTTTTCCCCTTAGGATTCCCCAGGCAATGTGATAGCTTTATTCACTAGAGGAGACTAAATAGAATGGTATTTATGACTATTTTAAGCATCCACATCTTGACCTTTTTTTTTTGGTCATTAGTTAAAGCCTTTTCTGATTGTCACTACCTGTAAGTTGTGAGGTCCCCACATTCCTTGGCCATACGTCCCTCATCCAGGCTTCTAGGGCCCTCTGAGCTCCAACATTCTGTTTCTCAGTAATTCTGGGTCATCTAAATGGATGTAACACCGAGCTTGAGGAAGGAATAAATCTCATGGAATAGAAGGGGCAGTGCTTCTGTAACACAAGTGCTTTGTCTTCTGAAGGCAGGGATGAAAGTATATGCTTCACTGTGACTTCCAATGTTCAGGGAGAAGAAAAGTCAGAGTGAAATGATGGAGTTCCTTATGGATAGGCAGACATTTCCAATGCGTCAAGATGTTACAGAACAAACAAAATAATTACTTTTAAGATAAAGGGAGGATGGGCTTGGAGATGTTTACCAGCTTTCAACTTCCACCACTCAGGGACCCACATAATGAGTCAGTGATGTGGAACATGGTGGTGCTGAGTTCCGCCTTGCTGCAGACCCTCAGGTGAACGCTGGTCAAGGGGACTGCTTTCTTTTGAGCTGTGTGTGAGTAAAAATGATTCCCTGAAAAAAAAAATACAATCAGGCATTACAAAGTGTTCTTGGCATACAAGTATAGAATTGCCATCATCATAATGTGAACTACGATGAAATATCAAATCTATGACACCTGGTATGGAGATTGCATAAAAAGAACAGCATTATTAGAACATACTTGATAAAAGCTATTACATTGCAATGACAGTTCTATTCAGTGGCTGTTTTTTTGTGTGTGCAAATTTTCAAAAAACATTGATCTTCAAACTCTTGAACAGGCAAGAAACGTTCTATCATTTTAGTATCTGGAATTCATTAAAATAGAAGCTAACCTTCAGTGGTACATTTTACAAATACTGAAGAGAAGGAACCTTTAGATTCATAATTACTTAAGCCTTTCACACCCCTTCCACACAAGTGTACCACCAAATCCCACACCTACACAAACAATTGCACTAACTTTCTTAGTAGTGGATAATTATTATGCTAAACATTTCTGATAAGTGTGTTTTTAGATAGAGTTGTATTATCCCATAAATTCACCTCAGGTTTGGACTTTGTTTTTATAAAAATGAGGTGTTTTACAAGAAGTTCATCTCTAGTCCAGACTGTCTAGGAATTACAATTTCCATTCTTTACTGCTTTCTTAAGGAAAATAGGAAATCTCATTGCTGTTAATAATAATGCCAATGACTGACATTTCAGACACTTTCTGCTATCACTGGCATAAACACTACAGCATATCTCATTTAATGCTCACCAAATCCATACGCGATACCTACTGTAATACCTTTCAGTTTGTAGACATAATCAGATCTAATGAGGCTGTACAATTTGTGTAAGGTCAGCCAGCTGAAAGTTACTGAATCAAATCTTAAACAAAAATGTATTTGCCATCAGATTTTGCCCTTTGAAACTTTTCTCATATATAACCTCCCATACAATAGTTGAAATTCTTCGGTAAAGTGTTCACATTCTGTTATTTCATCAAACATACACACATGCTCAGGACCCACGTAATGAGTCAGTGATGTGGAACATGGTGTGACACATATACAAACACAGAATTTAGAAACTAATGTGGTGGTCCGCAGATTTATTTACTTTTTATTTTCCAAATCAAATCAATTGATTAACGTGTTATTCTGAAGTACTGACAAGTTATTGGGCAAAAGTAGAGTAATGTATTTATTCAGCGGTATTTACTGTGCCAGAGCCCTTACTGAGGTGATTCAGGCGGCAGCAAGGACTCTGGATTGTTGTCAAACCCAAATTTGTGTGCACGACGTACAGTGAGGCCAGATACACCATAATGTCAGAGTCTGGAGCAGAGAAGGTTTATTGCAAGGGTGCATGCAGCATGGAAAACGCGTGGTCTGCGTTCAAGAGATCTGAACTCCCCAGTGGCAATAAGGCAAGGGTTTTTTAAAGACAGTGTTAGGGGAGAAGGTCATAGGATGACCACTCAGACGGTCCACGTGATCAGCTCATGGACCTTCTGATTGGTTGGTGGTGAGGTAACGGGATGATGTTTCCTGAATCTCAGCCTTCTAGTTCCAACCAGTCTACTGCTTGTGGTCAGCATGTAGTGGCCATCCTCCATCTGGGTGAAGGTCTTAGTTTTTGTAGAACAGCTCAAAGATGTGCATCAGATTGTTACCTGCATCCCTTCCGGGAACTAGATTTCCTATGACTCTATTGTCCTAATCATTAATTGCTTGTGCCTGCTCTTTGGAACTTGGGGAAGGCCTGGGAAAAGAAAGTCTTTTTTTCTGCAAACAAGAAACGGGACATGGAAAGGCTTTTGTACCCGGGACGGCCCAACAGGATCCTGTTCGGTCTCAGGATGACATCAGCTTTCACTTTGAAGAAATGAGGTAGAAATACTCAACAGTGGGCTATACACTCTTTAAAACAACTTTACCTATTTTTTTCCTCTAATATCTACTCATCTTAGCAACAATGTTGTTACCAGCTCACATGCGTTATCCAGATTTCACATCACCCCTGGAAAAGAATGAACAATCAACCAGCTTGAAATGGAAGGATTTCTCTCCTCTTGACTCTGTAACAGAGCACATAGCTTGAAGCTAGTGCAACTTTCTAGGCAGGAAGAGAGAGGATCACTACGTTAATCATTACTGCTGACAAGTTAAGCCTCCAGTCAAAAGCAGAATGTATAGTTTGTGTATTTACCTCAGGCTATTTGTCTCCATGGGGTAACTTTGAAAAGAAGTACTTACAGCAGGCTGATAGCCATATATATCCACACAAACACACACACACACACACACACACACACTCTCACACACACACAGACACACACACACACACAATTATGCTCATGTCACTGTGGATTAACCGAATTCCAAGGCTTAAATTATCCCCCTGGACTCTGATAATCCATCTCTCCATCCTAACCCAGAAATCCCAAGTAAATCAGATGAAGTGAAAATTTCATCCAGAATGAGTAGCTGTTTGATGAACTTTAACTGTACTTATTAAGCACAGGGTGGGAGGTGGGAAATGACCTGAATGAGTTTCTCTAGACCTTTCTCCACAGGGTTGGGGGTGGTCAAAACGGCTGTTCCAGTCTAACTCTCTCCGTTTTATCTGACTCTTTTTTTTTTTCTTCAGTTTTAGAGCTGGATATATTATTCCCCTGCACGTAAAATTTCCGTGTTTCTCCGTTACCTATGTAGCTGAGTCCTGAATCCCTCCCTAGTCTCAGTCATCAGCAGTTACCATTATGTGACCTTAGGGGATCATTCAACCTTTAATGTTGAAAACATTAAATGAGTTGGTAGGACGTAGACAGCACTGCTGTATAATTATTAAATGTAACAGTAAGAATGAGAATAATTATTATTATTCACCAACAAATAACTGTTACTACTTGTATTACTACTGCTGCTGCTAAAAACACCAAGGAATTTGTCTCTACAGATATTAAGAAAAATAGTTAACTTTGATCGGCAACCTTGTGAGAAATAGAGGTCAGAGAAGTGAGAGGAGTTCGGTTAAGATGTCACCTAGAGGCTGTGTCTCTTCTCTGCACTGTGATGTCTGCTGTGTCTCTTTCTATTCAGTGTTTGGTGGATTGGGATACACAGTACATGTTTGCTAATCGAGGAATCTTTCTATCATTTTCGTTATAACTTTAAAACCATCTTACCCAAGTGGGTGCTCAATAAATACACTTTTTTTTTTTCCTTCTAGCTTGCTCTCATGACATTTCGAAAACCAGTGTACTTTGAAGAAGTGTAGCTTGTGCTGTCTTAAGCCATGTGTTTCCAAGCTAAGGAAGGAATTTATTTATAACTTTTTTTTCTGAAGGAACATCTCAGTCTTGTTCTTACAGTATCCCGGTGAGCACAACATGAATATCTGAAATACATTCAGAGTTGAGTGTCTGTATATTACTTTTTCCAGGATTCTTTAAAATCATAATCACTACCTGGCACTTGGCACACATTATCTCATTTAATTCTCGTAATAAACCTAAAAGTTGGGTCTTATTATCTCAGTTGCATAGTGAGAAACCAACGTACTTCAGGAGGAAAGGCAAGTTTCCTAATGGAGGGAAGTCAGATCTACCCCTGCTGACCGTCGTCTATCCCTCCACTCCTCATGCTGCCTGTTTTAGAAGTAGCCTGTAACTTCTGTGACTTCCATAATCCTTTTACTCAGAGTTTCTGCCTCCAGATCTCCATCACTCCAGTCTCCAGAAGATAGGATAAGCTGGTAAAACTGTGGTGGAGTTGTGTTTCAGACCAGATATATGTGACCATGAGGAAGTGCGACCTCTCTCAGCTCTGTTTTTCAGCTGTAAAATACTTGGTCGGTGTATGTTTCCGATTAAAGGAGAGAGCACGTGGGAAGTCCCTAACAGCATCAGTCATACGATAGGCACCCAGGGAATGGTAGCTAGTCTTTTTATTGTTCGTACTCTTCTGATTAGTGTTAACAATCAGATCATGTGGAAGCACCATGAATCATTAAGATTTTCATCCTTCTAAGGCTGTGTATTCGTTCTGTTTGCTAATGAGACTCTTGTGCTTAACTAAACTTGTCTGCCCACTGTCTTAGTTTTAGCTTCCTTGTAATATTTATCCTCCTTATTTCTTAGAAGTGAATTCCTCCCCCCTCCCCCATTTATTGATTTCATTAAATCTCTTGGCACAACAAGTCATTAGAATAAAACATCCGGTCTTAAGAGAAAACAGTCTTTGGAACCAGAAATGTAGTTTCATTCCTAGGATCAAATAGGTGCCTGAAGGAAGCAGAGACTTGAATGTCTTTTTCAGGTGACAGATACCTTCTTTGTGGTGGCAACACTGTGACCCACCCCAGAATCTCTTGGATTCATGAGCCAAGATTGAGTATCTCAGGATTCTCAGTGATGGCAGATGATGGGCATGATTCATTTATTTACAAAATACGAACTTGAGTACAACTTTGAAGATGAAGCAAGAAAGGGCCGCACTGAAGTTCTTACCTGCTTCCTCTGTGTCTAGGCATGAGGGGGCCTGGTTGAAGACAGCATGGTAGATTGGGAAGTCTTACATTTTAGACAGTCCTGGGTTAAAATTCCGACTCTGCCATTGTGTTAGTCAGGGTTATCTGGGAAAACAGAGCCCATAGAATATATAGAGATATATGGAAAGAGATTCATTCTGAGGGATTAGCTCATGCATTTATAGAGGCTGAGAAGTCTCACGAGCTGCCAGCTACAAGGTTGGGGTCCAGGAAAGCCAGTGATGCAGTTCCAGAACTAGGGGAGTCACTGGTGTAAGTCTCAACCTGAGTCCAAAGGTCGGAGAACTAGGAATGCCAGTGCCCGAGGGCAGAAGATGGATGTCCCAGTTTCAACTCGGAGCAGTTCCAGCCCCCCTCACCTTTGTGTTCTGTTCCAGCCCTCAGTGGATTGGATGATGCCACCCACGTTGGTCTTCTTTACTCAGGTTACTAATTCACATGCTAATCTCTTCCAGAAACATCCTCACAGGCACACCCAGAAACAGTGTTTTACCATCTATCTGGACGTCTCTTAGCCCAGTCAGATTAATGCATAAAATTAACTATCATAGCCACCATATGTTCTTCTGCAAATAACTAACCTGATCTCTTTGAACCTCAGTTTATTCACCTGTCAAATGAAGAAAGTATCTAGTAAAAATCTGATGAACAGCTTTAGTTATTATTCGCCGCAGAAGGCCACATTTTATTGTGGTTTAATTTCAACTTGATGGAAAAGTTGGAAGATTTATACAAGGACCTCCCTGTATTCACGAGTTGTTTACGTTTTAATCCATTTGTTTCATCATCTGCTATGTATCTGCCTACGCATGTTATATTTTTCTTCTGAATCACTTGGGAGCAAGTTGGGGACATTTGTCCATGGCTTCAAGATACTTCAGTGTATTTTCTAACCACAGGATAATTGTCATAATCAATAAATGGGACAATACTATTATGCTTGTATGACTTTGTAAAATTTCGTCAGTTGTCTCAACAATGCTCTTTGTAGATGTTTGTCTTCCTTGGTCCAGGTCATGATGGCGTATACTGCACTTAGTTGTCATATCTTGCTAGTTTCCTTTGGTCTGAAACAAATTTTCAGTCTTTCTTGAAATATATATTTTGCAAGATGAAAGGCCAGCTATTTTGTAGCATGTTCTTCAATTTGTGCATCTGATAGTCCCTTGTGATTATATACATGTTACGCATTGTTGGATGAAAAACTTGTAAAAGTGATGGGGCGTTTCCCTCAGTGCACTGCATCATGAGATGTGTGATACTAATTTGTCTCAATATTGGTGATGCTAATTTTGCTCACCGTGTTAAGTGTCTGTTAAGTCTCTCCACTGTAAAGCTAGTATATTCCCCTTCATCATTAACAAGTAATTTGTGGGGAGATACTGTGTAAAAATTATATCCCTCATCAGACTTTGATCTAATAGTTTGAGCATCAGTTGGCAATTTTGCATGTCCATTTTTTCTTCCCTATTTATTAATTGGCATTCTTTTTTAAGGAAGTCCATGATCATTTGACAACTGTTCTCTGTTAGAAGGAAAACATAGTAGAAGCAAGAGAAAATGTTGGGCTATAATGATCAGTGCACAGTCTGTAAGTGCCTAGAAAAATAACCAGTATATGGGAACCTGACCAGCCATTTTGACGGCATGTGCAACACGGTACAGGTGCCGCCTGAAAGAAGTATGCGTTATGTTCTCATTCCAAATAGGATGTCACAGTTTTTACTTCAGACAGTACACCATAATGCAGGATGTGGAGTGATGGAGGAATCCCTGGTAATCAGCAGTCAGCTCCAGGAAACTAGGCTGGGAGAGTTGTATTTAATGTAAGAATTATGAACTGTTTTTAGAAAATCTAGATCCTGAGAACAGACACTAGAAAACCAGAGAGGGATTATTCTAAAAAAAAAAACCTCTGTGGTCATGAAATATTCTTTGAAGAGTATTAACCTCATTTATGGAAGAAAGCAAAGTTCGATAGATTAAGCTACCTAGCATTTCAAGATTGTTTAAACTGTAGACCCCATTAGGGATCTAAGAAACTACCTTGTTGCTGTTATGTAATGCAGTTTGCCTTTTGAAAATTCTTTCATAAATTAAGTTACCACCGTGAGTTTCAGTTAAAAGTCTCCCTACTTGGCAGCCATCTTCATCTAGAGCTGTGTTTGTGGGAAGCTTTTGGACTTGAGAATGAAAGCTGATACAACTGTAGGGAATATTACATAACTTCATATGTCCCCAAGTAAAGCCTGTTGTAGCGGAGCATTCTTAAATGTGTTGTGTTATGTCCCCAAGGAATGCACTGATGCCCTTTTAAGAAAGGAAGATGCTAAGGCAAGCCTTTGCCTCACCTGGGTACAGGTTGACAAGAGTCTTTAAGTGCATGCATCCTCTGACAGAGGCCAGATTCGCCCCCCTGTGTGGTGTTTGCCACTTCCCACCATGGCAGTGAGAGAGCAGTGTTGTTCAATTAGGAGACATGATTCTTCCATTGTGGGCTCACCCTCAGTCCCGATGCAGTTATTTTTATCTCTGCTTCTGGGGATTGGGGTGGGTGATCTGTCAGATCCCTTCTAGCTCAGATATTCTCAACTAAGAAACAGAGAACACGCTAGTGAACATTTCCACAGGCCTTGAGTTTTGATGAATTTATCTGCAAGGATGGATTAGGTTTATTTTTCCTTCTCTCCAGGGGAAAGAGACATATGTCTTTAAAGCTGCTAGCTGGACTGTCTTTTCAGCATGATTTAAGAACACAGGAAACTTTCACACAGGATTAGAATCAGTATAAGCCGTCTAAAGTTTCCATAAATTCTTTTTGGAGGATAAGTTGATGAGACAATCAAGGGTGGATGGATTATATCTACTGAGTTGCACAGGTAAGATGAGAATTTGTGAGACTGAAGGCATCTTTTTTTCTCCATTTAGAAAATGCATCTGTTAATTTTGATTGAACAATAATGAGATATTATTATATACATATTATATACATATACAATATTATCAAATACAGCTATAGGCAGTCAAGTCTGCCTAGCAGAAGCTGTTCTGGTCCAGTTGATCTGAATGAAGAAGGAGACATGCAAAAGGTAACAGGAAAATCAGACATGCCAGCTCCCAGCACAAGCCCATCTTTGCCCTTGGAATCTGAGAATTAGATGATTTTTGTGGGAAAACAGGAATTGCTTCCAATAACCTCTAACATTATTTGTTTTGTCTAGTTTTCTTGTTCTGTGTTTCCTTTTTTATTATAGCTTTAGGTAGGTTCAATCTTGGGACATTATCTCATTCATAATCATCTATCACAGAAACGCTTCCTGTGTTTCACAGAGCAGAATGTTTTCTTTGTATGTATACCAGGCCTATTCCCTCTTTAATAAACCTTTACCCACAAGGGCCTTGGCGAGGAACAAAAGAGCCAGCATGATTTCATACAAGTAATCACCTTTGCTGAAACTTGGTTCATTTTTCTTAACCTCCCTGGGACCTTGAGTTAACTTTCAGCCAGGTCTGTTTGCTGAAAGTAAGTACTGTGGGACACAATTAGAACTTCCATAAGATTGTAGAAGGAACTAGAAACGGGAGTGGTGGTATTCTGCTGCTTTTCCCAGTGAGGGGTTCCAATATGGGGAGCAAAACTGACTGCAGGAGGATAGATGTTTGGAAAAAGGAGTTGAGAAACGTGCTCCGCCACAGTGGTTCTGAAGGTTCCGTGAGCATCAGAATCACAGAAAGGGCTCTTTAGAGCTGGATGGGGGTGCCCCACCCTGAAAGTTTCCGATTCAGTACATCTGAGGTGGGGGTACCAGTACTCTTAATATACCCCTAAAATGGATTCATTTCAGTAGCTGTTATCTGTAGTGAAGAGAGTACTGGATTGGAGTCATAAAGCTTTTTACATTCAGTCAGTCATCTGATGAATTTTTCTTGGCCTGTAATAGGTAAATTATGTGCTATGCCCTGTCAGTATAGAGATTAATAAGTCACAGTCTTGTATTCCAGGAAATTGATAGTCAACTAGGGGAGACACTCAAGGAAATCCACAGCCTCAATACAGTATAATAAAAATCTAGTGAATGTGAGTGCAGGTTTGCTGTGGAGAAGTATAGGAGCCCTGCCTGGCTCAATTTGCACCTGGGGCCTTGAGTCGGGGCAGACTTCTTGGTAGTAGAAATTGAAAATGAGTTCTGAACACCATCTGGGATTTATTAGAGGGACGATATTGCAAGCAGAAGGGATAAAGGTTAAAGACACGAAGGAGTGAAATGACAGTGCAATTTTAAAACCGTAAACAGCTCAGTGGACGTTGAACATGAGATACTACTGAGGAACTTGCTTCCTCCCCAGCTTAATCACTATTCACTTCCCAGTTGTGAGTTTTGCCTGGTATTCTTAGGAGTTTGCATTTTATTATGTGTGTGATAAGGATGGTAGAGTCAGAAATGAAATTTTAAGCAGAGGAGTAATGAGATTAGATTTCCATTATGAATGCCTGAGTACTTTATGATACATACATCTATTCTGTGGAATACTATACAACTGCGAAAAGGATGAGGTAACACTATATTTGCTGTGGATTGGTCCCTAAAACAAGATGCAGACTAGTGTTCATAAAATGCTTTCATTTGAGTACAAAGAAGGATGAAAAGGGTATCTGCATTAGCATATGTTATGTCTGATTGGAAAATTTCTTTGCATAGGAACACCGTACATGCACAAGCATGCAAAATATAACTTGATAGCAGTAGTTGCCTCTGGACATAGGTGTTGGAGGACAGAGGTCTGTAATGGGAAGGGTACTTTATGATTTGCATGCTGTTATGTAGTATTTGACATGATTTTAACATGCACATATTTTATTTTTGTTATCACATTTACTACTACTCCAACCATTAACAAATCATTTTAGAGAAAAAAATATAACCATTATAAATATTTTAAAAAGGGATTTCAGGAGGAAAAGCTAAAGGGAGCAAGGTCAGTTGTCTCTTCTTTCAGTTACGTTTTGAGTAGTGTTTAAAGTTAGAAATACAGTGGTGACAGATTAGATGGAAAGGAGGACGTTGTTCTGAGAGAGTTACACATCCCGGGTGTTTTCTGAAGTCACTGTGTACATCCAAGAGTTTATCTTTGCATCCTGTGTATGTACATTAAAAACAAAACTCTGCCTTCTTTACCAGAAGGTAAACTAACTGAGGGCAAGGGGTCTATTTTTCTTGTTTACATTGTCACCACTTCCCTAGGTAAGGGCTCACTAAATATTATTAGATGAATGAATTACAGGGCTGTAATTTCTTGCCTCTGTTGAAGTTTTATTCATTGAATCACATATTAAAGCTATGTATACTCACTTGAGTGTAGAGCCCAGAACGGAATATATTCTTTTCTATTGCAGAGGGGTATATTCCCTTATATTTTATTTCCTGTACAGATGACCACCACCCACCCCTCCCCCAACAAAAAGGCTTAGCACATACTCTGCTGGAAGCAGGTGGTTGCAGGGATATATTCAATATATTGACTGGCAACAGTTTAGAAAAGCAAAGCATAGATACCCCAGTGTCTCTTAAGAGCAGCTTGCCTCTCCAAAGCAGTAGATGCATTTTGGTGTTGCCAGTTTCAGGAATCAGATTAGACAAGAGAGAGAAATCTTGGCTAACTCCCAGGTTTTCAGATTCAGCTATTAAAAGGGCTTGAACATCAGCCTCATCCCTAACTTGCGTTGTTGTGAGCAAGCCTCATTCTCTCAGAAATTCTCTCCTGCTCACCTGCAAAATAGATGACGGTGTAGTCTCCATCTGCTTCCAAATGTGAAGTGCCATGTGAAGTGAAGTACGTGAAAGCATTTTGTAAGCGTCTCCAGTGCTGCAGAAACTTAAAGCCGTGTTATTGCCTGCCTACCTGGGATCTTTCCGCATTTGCTTTCGGTGTTAAGAACAACTAGAAGGTTATAATCACTTAAAAATCCTGCTCTTTTGGGTTTCTGCGGGGAGATGAGAGCAGAAGTTTATAAAAAGGAAAATCTATAGTACAGACGGCATGCTCAAAAGTGCCTCACCCTCCGCCTGGCAGATGGTAGTACCTTAATAGATGTGTTCCTTTCCTTCCGCCCCTGCTTACCTAAAATGACTTAGAGATGCTAACTCTGCTGGTTTGGAGAAGATTGGATTCCTGAATTTGCCAAGTTGGTTTAGGGTATGCACATATGATTCTTATCTGAGTATTGTTAGAGAAGACATATTGCTAGTAAAGTCACAGAGGCAAGGAGTCCTATCCTCACTATTTTAAAGATGATTCTGTGCACTTTTATACTTGACTCTGTCTGTTTTTCTTATCTGTGAAATGGGGATACTTTTCACTTTATCAGGATGGTAAGCAGATTTGAACTAAAGTATGTCAACTACTTGTTAAAGTATCTAGCTAATAATACGTAAGCTGTTAAACGGAATACACGGTATTAACTAACATAACCTGGGTTAGTAGCCCTTTCTCTCATCTATCACAATAATAGTTAGCAGTAACACCTGCTCTGTAACAACGTAATGATTACTGCTACACTGTGCCAAACACTGTGTTAACAGTCCATTTTTGTTTTCTTATCTCAAAAATGGGAAATCAACAGTACAGATGACTTAATCTTTTAATATAGAGATTATATACCTGCTTATAGTCAAATATCCAGTAATTTGAGGTGTAGGGATTGGACCTATTCTTGCCCATCGCTGGACCCTTGATTGACTTCTAAGTACCATGTGATACTTGCTTTTTGAAGGGCACTAGATGAAGAACGCAGAAGCCTGCATTATGGGTTCTCCCAAAGACAAAATTATATAATATCATAGGCCCCTAAGTTTAATGCGAACAGCAAAATCTCAACAGATGATGAGAAGGAGTTAATTAATGTTTACAGAGTATGTTCTTGAAAAGGAATACAAAAGAAAGAATAGAAACAACCACATGTTTTGCATTTCCTGGGCTCTAATGCAATTCAGTACAGTTTATTTATTTCATCACTTCCCTGATCAATCATAGGAGCTAAGGATGGCGGTCTGAACACACTGATTTGTAACTGTGGTGACTGGGGCTTTTGGCTACACAAGCACATTGCTGAAAAAGATGTTCCAGGAGATTTGAGATGGGGCTCTTGGAGCTGCCTTTATCTTTGGATGTGTCTATTGCTCTCCCAGGGTCAAGATGCTCTGCCTTCTTTAGGGCATCGAGTTGAAGTTGCTGTGACTCTCAATCTGCCCACATCTTGGGAGTTTACCATTCCATCAAAGCTGGCTGCCTATACCCTTACGATCAACAATTTGCCACTCATCTGCCTCCCTGTGTGGGCAAGCCCTTTTCAGTCAATCCTGGTATGGATCTATCTGGAATACCACTCTCTTTGTCTAGAAGTAATAATGCATCGATAGCATGTAGCCACCCTTGCCAAAAGAGTACAGATGTGTGAAATTACAGTTTGAGCATCCCTTTTAGTTTTCTTCTATCTGTTTTATCTTTCTCCACCCGACTTTAGGTGTTAGAACCTGTCTTTAAGCCAATTCACTTCCGATGCTTTGCAGAAGTCTCCAGTTACTTTCAGGTCTGACAGAATCAAAGGAACTCTCTCTGTCTATGAGCCCAAATACAGACCAAAGGAAAATTGCTGGAGTGTTTTTAGGAGCTCTGTCCAAGTCTGATCTGTACTCTAACTCTTTTATTCTTTTTCTTGCCAAAAAAGCCAATTCCTTTTGCAGTGAAATTATATCAATGCAATGATCTCATGTGTGAATATTACTGGCCTCAGCAGCTTTCTTTATGTTGCTACTCGGTCTAACATTGGGATTCCTGAATAACACTTCACGTTCGAAAGGGGTTTGAGCCACAGAGTTAAACACTGCCAACAAATATTTGGCTGGCAACATTTATTACTTATTTGGATTAATAACAAAACATCATCTAGAGAAATTCCCATCCAACTGTGTTACCACAAATGCAGTATTCATGTTTTCACCTGCAATTCAGTCTGTTTTGTTTATGTAGTAGAGGAGGCTCTATCATCTGAACGTGCTGATTTTTTTTTTTTTTTTTTTTGGTAGCTCAGGAGATGAGCTACAAATTCAGACCAGAGGAAATAGCTACATTGTCAGTAAGTGCTGTGTGCTATCAGGAGTAGTTTTATACTGTTATTACAAAAATATTTACAATTAAAATGCAGGGCTTGGTTTAAAGAGCCCCTGTTTAATCAAGGATAGAAAGTCATATTTTGTATATGCCACTAGGTGAATGCTGCCTTGCATATCAATTCTGTCCCTGACTACGGCTCTGTTCTTTTAGTGTTTTCTCTCTTTAGAAGATAATTCTTTGTTGAACCACTGCTTACAATTTTAGGAAAGTTTAGTTAGTTTTTTTTCTGGGGGAGAGGTGGTTTTGTTTAATGTAACTTTTTAAAGTTTTCCTTCGCCTTTAAAAATAACTTCCTATGGGAAGTTTGGTGCAAATGTTACCTGGCGGAACAAGAAGCAGGTTAACAGCAGCGTCCTGAACCTGCTGAGTGTTGTGATGATGGGATGCTTTTGTTAACTGAATTGCCTTACCCTCTAAGCATAAATGTAGAGCTGACTAATCACAGCCTGGGCTCTTAAGGCTCTGACGTTTGAGAGGCTTGGGCCACTTGCTAGTAATGTAAATTAAGGAAATTTACTAAGTTAGCTTTTCCCTACTTGGAGAGTTATGAAAATGGTATTTCATCCCTCGTAAGGTTATTGAGAAAATTAAATGAGGCAATTCATACGAAGTGCCTGAAATGAGGTTATCACTTAGTAAATGCTAACCCATTAGTATTAACATTAATATCCAAGGAAAATCTATATAAGGATGAACAGTTTTCGAAGACCGAGTATCTTTGTCAGTCTAAAACTCCAGACTGATGATAATTTGAGTAATGGGAAGATTCATGTGTATGACATCATATTGCAACGAAAGAAGCGTGAGGCCACAAAATCAGCCTGATATATATTTGAATCTCAGCTCCATTACTTATTAGCTAAGCTTCAGTTTTCTCCCCTGCCAAATAGAGGTAATAATCCTTATCTCCAAGGGCTATTGTTAGGATTAAGTGATGCTATCTCCAAACTGTATTGACCCAGAGAGAAAACCCAATACATTTCAGCCCTTTACGCATTTTCCTTTAAACTCTTCGTTATGAATTAGTACCAGAGAGTGAATTAATACAATAGAAACACTTTCTCCCTTCTGTGTAACATAGTTTAATTTAACTCTCTGGGAGTTAGAAGCAGGAGATATTTGTTTGAAAGCCCAATTGTAGGTAATCATTCCTCATTACTTTTCCATTATTGTTGTGAATGATAGGCAGGCCAGCCTACCTTAGATTTGTTTCTAAAGAATCCATAAAATAAGAGTTAGAAAAATCATATTAAGATGCCAAGACAAATCCCCAGTATTCCGTATCCTGATGCCTCTTCTTGATGCATTTAATTATAAACGGCCTTCCTAGGCAAAAGCATCCAAGGTGTGCTTGAAAGCTCTTCCACAGCCAGTGGCCCAGAGTGACTGAGTTTGCAGTCCTTCTGCTTTATCTGTTCTGACTCTCTAATCTACCTTCACACAGCCTTGACTCCCTGCCTCCAGCCCACATAGATCCTTCACTTCTGCTCTATATAATCACCTGCAAACCCTGTTACTATGTTGACTCACTTTGGACATACATCTCTAGTCTTTACTCAGATTCAGTTCTCATAATTTCAGGGTTGGGTCAGACAATAGTTTTATTAACCCCCTCTTAAAGAGTAAAGTTCAACAGAAATAAAATTTAAGAATCTTACTGGCTCTATTTGGTAGTCATGAATTGGGAGCATCTACTCAACCAGTGGTTCAGTTCAAGAGGGCTTCATAGTGACCAAAGTAAGCAAGAACAAGGAAGTTATACTGGGCATCAACTGATTGATGAAAGCAGGGTTAATTCCCTTACATGGAGGAAAGGGAAGGCTTGCAGCCAGTCAGGTAGCTTGTACTGAGCTGGCAAGTGCTGATTGGTTGATTCAGGCTTTCTT
The DNA here is from genome assembly GCF_036321535.1 of Camelus dromedarius. Taxonomy (NCBI): domain Eukaryota; kingdom Metazoa; phylum Chordata; class Mammalia; order Artiodactyla; family Camelidae; genus Camelus; species Camelus dromedarius. The sequence continues at coordinate 40,868,868 of NC_087444.1, forward strand.
TTTTTCTGGAAAATAGAAATTTGGTCAAGTTTTTGTTTGCTGATGTGGGGTTTGGTGTCAGTAACTCCATCTTGGGCCTAATCTGGTTACTTTAACACCTCAAATAGTACGTGCTCTTCCTTTCCGTTATTACCTATAGGCATATAGTAGACCTTATTGCCTTTTACAGCTGTTGCAAGGCAAATAGAGAGTGTGAGAAGGGAATGAGTGTCTTATCACCAGATAGGTGCCAGCAGAGATCACTCATCCTGCAAGTTATCCAGGGACTCAAATATCAAAAAGGTTTGGAAAGGAGTGAGAAAGTCCCATAGAGGAACAATGAGGTCCAACCTACTCTAGAGACTGTTGGCATATTTATGCTGAGTACACTTTTATTTTTCACTTTTATTTTATTGTTCATCCAGTGGGATGAAGATAGTTATGTCCGTCAACAAAGACATGACATGTAGAAATTTTCGAAGAAATCTGAATGTAGCTGATTAAAAAAAAAATTGAAAACCAGAAGACCTTTTTTGGGCTCACTGCTTCAATGTTTTCTTCAAAAGTGAATAAACCAACTTCCTTTGATGGTTCTGTGTTGAGGATCTAAAACAGCACCATCTCATAAAACTTTCTGTGATGATGGAAATGTTCTACATCTGTGTTTTCCAGAATGGTCACACTGACCACTTGTGGTTATTGAACACTTGAAACGTAGATAGTACACCTGAGTAACTGAATATTTAATTGTGTTTAATTTCAATTATCGTAAATTTACTTGGCCACGTGTGTCTAGTGTCCCTAGTATTGGTCAGTGGAGGTCTAGAATGTATCATGGCTTTGCCAGAAAGGGATTTCAGGCTTTTCATTCACAGGGGATAGAAGAGGGATCATTAAGAGCCTCCACATTTGGAAAGACAATCATTCTTGAAGAAAAACAAGATGTGGGTGGTTTCACTAACATATGTCAAGGCTCACTGGAAAAGGAATATACATTGTAGTACTGGCTTGGTGATAGCCAAGTAGACTGTAGACCTGGATTAAAGGACCCAGAAAGAGACTGTGCAAACACTAAAACTTGATATCCAGCAGAAACAGCATGACAAGTCAATGGTGAATGATGGACTAGAGGATACATAGCTCAGGGACAATTAATTATCTATAAGAAAAAAATGAATTTCTATTTTATATCATTGCTATTAATTTTAGATGAGTGAAGGCCTTAAGTATGAAGGGTCCAAATTTTGGAAGGCATGTGGGAGAATATCTTTATTTCCTTTTGGATGGGGAAGCATTTTATTAAGCAACAGACAATGGAAACCTTAAAGAGAAAAATTAATCATTTTTACTGCATTAAAATTAAGAACTTTGGTTTAGACATCATAAAGCTAGAAAAAAGTGGGAAAAAGAAGAGGTATTTGCCACTTACAACTGGCAAAATATTTTATCAGAATATATAAGTAAAAATGAATAAAAGACAAATAAAAATGAGTAAAATTATGCAAAAAAGAAACAGGTATTACTCTTAAACATATTTTAAAAAATACTCAGCTCACTAATGGTCATGCAAATTAAAAATTGCAGTTCAGGAGCATTGGGTACCCGACACAATGCAGGAATTAAATGTTGAACAGTATCAAGTCATGAAGATATAGAGCAAGGTGAATTCTCATAACTGATTGGTATTGTGTGAGCTAATAAAATTGTTTCATAAAGCAAGGTGATACTATCTTGGAAGCTAGGAAAATTGAAACTATGGATTTATCTATCACCTAACAATTTTTCTCTGAGGTAGATGGCCTAGAAACTGTCTTAGACATGGGTACTAGAGTTCAAGTGAAAGTCGTAAATCAGCATTGTAATGTTAAACACGAGGTAAATAACCCAAATTTTCATCTAACGTAGAATGGATAGATTTGGAATTGTCTTTTAAGATAATTTGGTGGAAATGAATGAACTAAAGCTGAGAGCAACACCATGGGTGAATTTCAAAAGCAGAGTTGAGCAGAAAGTAAGCCACAGAAATATATAGGAGGCTGAACTCTAAAGAAAAAAAAAAAAAAGGCCAGTGAAATATGGAATTCAGACAACTGGGTACCTTTATTGTTGGGGGGGGGGTGCTGTCACATAGGGTCATATTCGAGGCTTCACGTACATTACGATTAGTGTTATTTTAGTATTATTCTTTAATCTTGCTTTTATAGTCATATGTGTATTTTGCATGTAGATAATTTATTTCATGATAAAAGTGAATTTAAAAAAAAAAAACAGGAAAAACTTTCATGGCAGCATATAAATTGCTTCATAAAAATGTACTTTACCAAACTACAGAGACCCTCTGGGCTCACGCCTAAGCTAAGGGACAGGCTGGTTTAGTTTCCACCCCTATGCCCCCACTCTGGGCTCAGACTCAGAGTTGCTGGGACTCAAATTTCCATCATAATAAATTGATCAATTCATGTATGTTACACAACTTTAGTACCACAGATAGCTGAGATTGCTAGTGTTATATCTAGAAATAAGAATGGCTCGTGTCCATTGAGCGTGCACTATGGACATGGCACTTTTAAAATAGCTCAGCACACATTAATTTATTGAATCTTTACCACAGCTCAAAGAAGAGAGCATCATTATTATTATTCATCCCCTTTCTGCCGGTAAGGAAGCTAAAACTAAGGAAGTTTAAATGACTTGCCCAGTTTCCCACAACGAGGGACTAGAGAAGACCCTTTCTCACACAGATCGTGGGACTTCAGAAGGGAGTGCTTCAGCCATTACATTGTAAGGATTTGCTGTCACTAATCACAGCTTGTGATTTTTATATAAGAAGTGAATTTGACTATTTGTTTGATAAGTATTATTAAGTGTTTTTCATGTACCAGTCATTATTCTAGAAGATGAGGGCACAGTGGTAAGACATAAGTAAAAATAAGATAATACATCTCTTTCCTGAAAGCCAGCAGCATGGTCAGAGGAGAGGAGGGGCAGAAAGAGAGAGAGAGATGGAGTGAAGGAGAGAAGAGGAAAAAAAAGGGATTATGAAGAAATTTTATGTTTTTGTTACCAACAGAGTCTTGTCAGTCCTATTAAGGTTGGCTTTTATTTTCTAGTTCCAGATTATTCCACAACCTGAGAGTCTTAATTTACCATATATATTGCTTCTCAATTCCTGAGTCAGAATTCTTCATGCGGTCACTTCTGTCTGGAATAGTTCTCTCACTCCCCTTTCTGTTCCCAACACACCACAGCCACCACCACCCCAAACATCCTGTGGTTCAGCTCACTATTTACTTACTTCTGAAGATTTTCTTGACCCCCATTAATCTCTGAGAAGAGTAGATGAATTATTCTGTGTAGGTTTGCACAGCTAGATGGATACATAGGTAGGCAGACTGACTCCATGCATTATTCTGCAGGCTCTTTCTCCGTATCCTCTAATCGAGGAAGAGTTTAGAAACCTCATGTCCAATGTTAGATTCCCACAGACCCCTGAAGTAGAAGCCGTGGATCTAAGAAATATGTCTTCTTGAGAAATTTAGGTTGAGGAAAGCAATAATGAATAAGTTTGTTAGAGTTATAAGAAAATGATGAAGCAGTTTAATAAGTATAAGCAGTATCATTGATAGTTATCGCATCTTAAAATAGCGGATAAGGTACTACTGGTTCTCATTTACATTCCTCAGACAATTTTTCCAGATTTCCTTATTTCACTGTTTAAATCCTTGTAAATCTGTTTGGTTCTGTCGCCCACAGGCATAAGCCATAACAGCTAATACTTCCTTAGTGTGTGCCGTGTGCCAGACACACTACTAAATATTTGGGAAACACTCTCTTGTTTTATCTTTGGCATGGTGATATTGTCATCCCTCCTTACTGTGTAGATGAGGAGCTGAGCCACAGGAAGATGAAGTGACATGTTCAAGGTCACCCTGCTGGTAAACTGCAGAACTTGGTTTCAAACCCAGATCTAGCCCTTTTGTTCTTTGGGGCATTTTATATCTGAGAGGAGACTCCGTCTGCACTGTGTAACAGTTTTCTGGTATTGTGTTTTTAATAAAAACGCACGTGGTCTTGGCAGTGTTCTGAGCTAGGAGTTTAGGGATTGGCCAGCTCTTCTAGAAGGGGTTAGATGGTAAATATCATGTGCATGCAGGCTCTGTTGTAACTACGGAGCTCTGCCCCTGGAGCAGGAAGACCACCTTAGCTGTAAGGCACATGAATGAGAGTGTCTGTCCCAACAAATCTTTATTTACAAAAACAGGATTGACCAGCATTAGCCTGAGGGCTGTAAATTGTGGACTCTGGTTTTAAGGGCTTTATAATTACCACCGTAATCCTTCAAACAAGCAAACAAAACAAACCCCCCAAAAGAGGTATTACTATTACAATGGTAACAATTTAACATATCAAGAAAATGGGGTGAATACTGTTGAAATCAATTGCCCATGTAACCAATTTACATGGTTGGTAAATAAGAAAAGAAGGGTGTGAGGTCTTTAGGGCTGTGTTCCTCACTATGTACATGTTATTCCTGCATCTGATGCAGCAGAAGTCCCATATTATAATCTCTGAATTGGTGACATTCCCGTTCTGCCTGCCGAAGGGTCCCAGGGCACATCCTTTGTTCTCTGTATGAAATCCCTGTGCCAGGGTACATGCTGTGACCCCTTCTAAACATACATCCTTGCCCTCCTCCGGGCTTCCCTGGAGATCAATGTGCTTTCTCTCATGTTTCTATAAGGTTTCACTGTCTTATTACACAATCCTGAGTACTTTCTTCTTACCTTCTTAGTCTCCTCTTTCTACTTCTGTTCTTTAGTTTCTATGTTTGGATTGTCTCTAGATGAAGTGCATCAATTCTGCACACACTCTAAGTAAAATCCTTATATAAGGGCTTAAAAGGAGAAGAGGAGCATATTTCTGCATGCTAGAATTTCAGCAAGGGAAAAAATAGGAAAACGAATATGTGTATGTATAAGCAAGACTGGGACATTGTGCTGTACACCAGAAATTGACACATTGTAATTGACTGTACTTCAATTAAAAAAAAAAGAATTTCAACATGGGGGTTTACAAATTGGGTAAATTATTCTTTCTTGAGAGTGGAACCAAACAAGATTCATTGTGATTTCTCGAGGAGGTGCCACAGTATCTAGGATGAAATTGGTGCTTAATGAATGTTTGTGGAATAATTTAGTAGCTGAATGGCACCTCTTATTTGATAGTCTTAAAGCATTTCTGAAATTATGGGAGGATTCACTGATTAGAAGGGTGACTAATGGTGAGTACCTGAAATTCAGCATGTGGATGCCCGTAGAAAAGTCCTTTCTTCAGTTTCCGCATTCTGTTTATCAGATGACTTCCCACCTATGTTTCAAAAATTTTAACAGACTTATTGAGGTATAATTGATACACAAAAACTGCACATATTTAATATTTATAATTTGATGCATTTGGACATATGGACATATGCATATGCCCATGAAACCATCACCACAATCAAGGTAATAAGCATCTCCATCACCTCCAAAAAAAGAACAGTGGCTGATACTACACGAAAAAAAAAAAAAAGAAAAACAAACAAAACAGAAAAAACTGAGGGTAAATTTAAATAAAAAGAAAAACAAAATTTAAAAACCCATAGTCATCCATATTCTCTGTCTTCTGTGTTTGGGTTGGCACAAAGGTGTGTTCCTTTGTGTCCATTCCAGTTGATTGATAGAGGCTGGTTGGAATGTTGTGTTCATAAAAATGCTTAGGCTAATCTTGGTCCAGTGAAAACAAGTGCCTTGATCGATTAGTGATGTTTGCCCTGGGTGCATGATGGTAGAATTGAGGCACCCATGCAAAGTATCTGCTGATGTTTATCTAGAATTTATGTTGCTCTGTAAATAAAGGTTATTTTACTAATTAATGAGAAGATCTTTAATTTAATGGCAAAGGCTGTCTGGAACTTGGCCTTATTAATGTTTCTCAAGTTCACTTTTCATTCTACTTACGTCCCTTTATCCACAAGGGGAGAGGGAACCCTTTTACCCCAATTTTAAATGTCCTATATAATATCTCATCTTTAATATCTGAAATGTGTGTTGTCAGTAGCTAAGATTTATTGCAGTGCCTACCTTACTGAAGACACTTTTACTTTGGGTTCATCTTTCCTGGCTCTGGGCTGGAATTCTTTATTTCTCTTTGCTTTTTTTTTTTTTTTTTTTTTTTTAGTCCAGAAGCAAATTGCTTTTCAAAAGTTTGAGGAGAAACTAGAGCAGTTTTGGATGGGTTAGAAATGGGGAAAATGGCTCATTTCATGAATAAATATTTGCCTGCGGTTCTCCACTTTGCAGGCTCAAACAGGGATTAAAAGGTAAAGATTAGCAGAAGGGAGGTGAGGAGGCTTTTAGGCAGAAAGCAGCATGGGTGTTACAGCTCCACACACAGAGAATGCAATTTTCCCTTTGTTATAAGTAAAATCAGCTAGAAGTAGCCCTTTGTAGCTGCCATTACAGTGGGTCAGTCCATTGGAAAAAGCACAGGCTTTGAGTCAAAAATATCTGAATTTGGATCATTTACAGGAGGTGGGAGCTTGCGCAGGTGGCTTAAGGTCAAAGAATGTCAGTTTCCTCATCTGCGATATGAGGGGCAATACATGTAATCAATGTACAGAGCCTGACATGTGGTAGGGGATCATCAGTACATCTTTGTTCTCTTCGGTTTACCATGAAGAAAAATTAGAAATTGATAGTGTATGACTAATTATAAGCCAATCAGAATTCTTCAACTTCCAAACACTAGTTTGCAGCAAACGTCTTCGAGCATTTTATTTGTATAAACGTGTTTGCCATACCAAAGCATTACACCACCACTGCCACCAGCAGAAGGAGCGGTAGTGGCAACAGCGGCAGAACCCTCAGTGTCTGTCACCAGGGAGGCAGTCCTAGCCTTCTGACTAAATGGGCTGAGGAAAGCATGGATTGTACAGAGAGAAATACACACACACACACACATGCACAGTGAGAACTTGTGCTGCAGAACTGCTAGGCCAACATGCTCACTAAGATGCTGGCATACCTTTTGAAGTTGTATAAAGATTTTAATACAAGAGCAGAAGAAAATTTCAAAGCATCCAAAGATAGTAGGGCTTCCTTGCCAAAAGAGGAAAAAATTACAAATCTTTAGATTCTGGACTTAAACTGAACACGGATGGAGGGGGAAAAGGCTGTTTAATGCAGTGACACATTTTACATGATTCTGTGCTGTAATAACAGTGAAACCACCACAAATAGAAGGATGAAAATAACAGACAACCACTAAAGCTAATAGGTACTGAGTGCTTGCTGGTTCCGGCCATGTGACAAGCTCTTTAATAAGCCTGTAAGAATCTATGTATTGTGGTTATGAAGAAAAAAAAATGAATTACTAAATACAATGTGTCCATGAACATACAGTTCAGACGTGGTGAATTCAGTATCGGAAGCTTAGAGTTCAGATGTCCTACATCAGTGTCAGGCAAGCAAGATCTTAAAGGTCGTTCTTCACCTCCACACCCTTAAGTACGTAAGAAGAAACTTTCCTGATCCATTCACTGCACCTCCCAGGGATTCTGGGGTATTTTTTTCCTAAGCTGTATTATTCAGTTTCAGACTTCAGAATGCTTCATAGGTATCCCATTTGCACCGGTTTCAGTTACCCTTCACGTCAAACTCATCTTGTCCATAGGAAAGAATTTGTCATGTTGACAGTTGAGTCATCATGTTTTTAAAGACACAGGTTTTGGAGAGAAGGCACTTTTCTATGAACATACTGTGAAGAAGTCTTTGAGGTAAATGGTCTTAGAGAAATACAGAATAGTAGTACCTCCATATTACGATATTTTTTTTTAACCAATGATTTTTAAGATTTGTCCTCCCCAACTTCCTGCCTCTTGCTTCCCTTTGTTACTTATACAGACATTGTTGCACATTTACTGTACTCTAGACACTCCCTGGGGCTGGAGAATCACAGGCAAATACTGGTCTGTCTGCCATTAAGAGCTGCCGTCCCAGCGTCTCTCAGAAGGTTAACTATTGTGTAAGTGGGAGAAGGTAGGGAAATCTCTGAGGAGAATTTAAGTGACTAATCTTAACTCCACAGCAGTGAGAGTTCACCCTTTTTTAAACAAGTGTTGCCCAAATTCCATGGCTGTGTGCTCTTTTTTCACATTTCTGGCTTTTTATATTATGCAGTTTGAGCCCGTTGATTTCCTGTGCTATTAGGTATTCTGGAAACTGGCATTTATACTGGATGTCCACATTCCAGACTATTTTTCTCAAATGGATTAGTATGCATTTTTTAGATGTGTTTGAATTGTTTGCTAAGTGAATCCCCCCGAAGATAAGAGCAAGTTACCACCAGCTTGAATAACAAGGGATTGTGCTTCAGAACCATTTAGCTGCTCACACTCTTCCGACTTTGGTTTGCAATCAAGGTCTCTATCAGTGTCCACTGTGCCGTAGTTATATGTGTGCAGTTGTGTTCTCAGTGGAACTCTCACCAAATGATAAACTCTCATTCCCAGTACTGTTTCTATCCTGGAATTTCAGTTGATAACAAAATAAAATCCTTTCCGTTGGCTTATGCAGAAATAATGGCAGAATATCAAGAAGTCCACAGAGTCAGTGAGAAATCCGTTGGACCCACCTCAGAGAGCACATTCAGATCCTGAAAAGGAGATAGCTTGCTGACAGCCCTCGTGCTGCCCCCTCCAACGCTCATTCCTGGAAGTCGGAATCCCCATTCAGATTCAAAAGTGATGATGTATTTCCAAGATATCACAAGAAGAGTCTTGATATCATGTGCAGCCTGAGAGAAAGAGAAAGAAAGAGAGAGAAGGAAAGAGAGAGGGAAAGGAGGACAGATGCACTACGCAATCAACCTAGGCTATTCCCCACATGAACTCTGTAGCGTTGAAATACAGCAGTGGAGCACAGAGGGCCTATTATGTATGCGTACTACAGAGATACTTGCAGAATGGTTTTCATTCCTGCAGCCTTAGGAAGCAGCTCAGGAAAAGGAGCGCTTTTGTCAGGCACTGGAGTGGACTGGCTCTCCTGTCAGCCAGTGATGTTAATATTAGTTCTGACCTGCTTTCATCAAAAGAAACCTGCAGCCTTTTGAACCCAAATCTTTGGCCCTTTGTAGCCCCAGTAGCTCCCGTCCCGTTACATTCATGCAGTCCGTGGGGCTGGCTAGGCACGTGGACTTGATGGGAGACGTTCTAATTTTTTCATTTCCTACCTTTGTGACCTTCAGGAAATCAGTCTTCAGAGCTTTATCATTTCTCCTTAAAAGCAAAAATAATACCCTTAAAAAGAAAGCTTCATAAGTGCATGGCTAGATCTAACTTTTCTGTCAATAATGAACATTGTGTGAATGGATGAATAAATGAGTGAATGCATGTTTCATCCACTCATTCATTCAGTTATTTATAATACCACTATGGAATGCATTAGGCGTGTTTTTAAAATGTTAAAGCATCAAACATATGACAAATACTGTTTCCGTGGGGTTGGAGTCATGCTATTTGGTCATTTTCCTTGTTTTTAATCTCACTCATTATTTTCACCATCAGTGCTCCTTACAAACGACTGCCAGTCCCTATGCTTGGTCTGTTGCAGACACTGGCCCTGCTAAGGAAGATGGTCGTTACTATCATTCGACATATGGAAACACAAGAGCAGAGAGTTCACTTACCTAATTACTAGGCGGAGCTAGAATTTCAGCCCACTTTCTGTGTTCAGGGCCAATTTTTCCCCCTACTCCACCATTCTGTGTCTGACAACAAATGCCACAACAGTATGAATTTTCTATTTTGAATTTCCGCCATCAAAATGCTGAGCAGCCTTTTTTTTTTTTTTTTTTTTTGGCAGGAGGGTGCTCACATTTGTTTCTCTTTTTTTCCTCTTTTCTTTTTTTATGTCAGTGACATCTTCTGCCCAACCTCATAGACCATCACAGAGCCTTCATGATCTAAAGGGAGACAAAGAGATTTATGTCTTCTTCAGATTGTCTCCTGCTTCTCTGAGAATAAAATGAAATTCTTTGTACCACACTTCAATATACTTGACATCTTTTATTATTTTCAGGTCGTACACATCTTTCTTCCTATAAAGAGAGTCATCCTACAAGCATTCATTCATTACTCTCAAGGTCATGTCAGAAAGAATCATAGACTTATTGTCAACACACTCAGTGTAAAAATACAAAACCTTTTTTCCCCCTCTCAAACCTTCCATATGTTCTTACCAGGAAATCAATGTGTTGATGGGGCACTGAGAACTGGGAGACTTGGAGAAACTCAGTGTACTTTGCCATCTGCCCAAGCAGATGGAGTTCGGATTGAGCACTCTCACTCTGATCTCAGATCTGCTGGGTATCATCATCCAGGATGTCATAACTCCTACAACTACTGCCCATGAGAAAGGTACCACTTAAGACACTGAAACAAAAAAAATGTGCAGAGCACACGCTGCTGTGACATAGCTTCTATATTTTCTAAACTATTTAATGTATTATGTGCTTTGGAAGTTTGGGGAAAAAAACCTTGAGAATATCTAAAATTTTCTTTCTTTTGAGTCTGCTCTCAGACTTCTTAGAGGCTGTGATATCAACAGTAAGAGTTCCACGTAATGTTCTGAGTGGTTCGGAACTTTCAGAACTGGGTGTCTTGGATTTCATGGTACTTACTGCACCTCTTCCCACATTGATTTATGTGAGCCAGGTGGACCCTGCGTTGCCAGGTGTAATAGAATGAAGCAGATGCTGTTCTGTGTGCGGACTCCTTACCCCTGACACAGGTTGATCCGTACCCCCATCCTCACACTAACACCAGCCTGGTTCAGAGATGGATGTCTGCATCCACTTAGTAAAGCATTCCATTATCAAATGGGTGTCTGTGGTAAACTGAGTATATGCCTTCATCATTTTCCAAAACTCTCTTTTATTGAAAGTCAAATATATTTTCTCATTTCAAGGAATGCATTTCTTTGTATGGTTCTGCTGTTCATAGCCTCTTAAATTATTATGTAGAAGTGTCACTTAGACTCATTACTAGATTCATTGGTCAAGTTACTCACTCTCTCTAAACCTCAGACTGTTTAATTCAAAATAGGACTAATTATACCTACACTGTAAAACTCTTGTGATGGTTAATGCATGCAAATTGCTTACTGTATTTTCAGCCCTGGGTTAGTGACTCACAAATGATGAGTCTGAGAATTAGGCAAACCTGACAGATAAGACTAAAGGGAGTCATGGGAACTCATGTTTATTTCAAATATTTGAGATGAGGGCATTGGGATATGTGGGGTTTTTAATGCACTAACAAGCGGAAAAATTAAGTGTAGAATTATTGGGTATCAGTTTACAAATTATAAATCTGAGGGAAATTTAATCTATAACTGGAGACTGAGAAGTTGTGGGTCTTTTTTTTTTCAGATCATCATTTAGGAATTTATGTCTCTGCGTTTATTTAGTTTCCATAACATCATTTTCATGAACTGCACTCCAGGTTTCTTAGCAACCTGTGAACGATTCCTCTGTATGACTGTGCATGTGGCTTTATTGGACCATGGGCTCTGTGGTATGAAGGAGAGATTAAAAAAAAACCTCCAGGGAATCACATACACATTATTCAGGTCTCTAAATAATTATATAGTCGCCTTTTTGACTTAAGCTGGTGTGAGCGGTTTCTGAATCCATATCCACCTGTATTTGTACAGGCTCGTTCGATCTTAACTCTGTCTCTCTCCACGTCTCATTTCTGCTTTCCTGTCTGAGTGGAAATCCTTATGGAGACTGCTTCTGCTAAGCACCTGGGTAAGAGGGTTGTTGACACCTAGAGGCTTGACTCTTCCTTCAAACTCAAAAGACAGTAGGAAGAGTGAGGTCCATGTTCATCTAGCACTCTCATGTTACTCTGTTACTCCTTGGAAAGGTTCTGGTTAGTCTTGATTGGGTGATATTTCTGCTCACAGTTCAATCGTCTTATCACGGAGAGAGATACTCTGAACATTATAGGAGGCAGGCCCAATTTAAAAATGAAATTAAACACACACTCACACACATACACAAAGTGTTCTCAAAGACGTTTTTTCTCGTGAACAGAGTGGAGGAGGCCCATATGCTCTACCATGCAGTCCACCTTGGCCTTAATCTCTTCACCTTTTCACCAGCCCTCCCACTGCCTTCAGGAATAATACATGATGCTTATACTGTACCATCCAAAACCAAACCAACAACAAAAATAGAAGCTTCCTTCATAACACTCCTCAGGGGGTTGAAAAACTTTTGTTCATTTTCTTCTTACTTTGATGAACTCCGTTCCTCTTGTTTCTTTCTTGGTTTTGGAGATTCCCCTTTTATCCAATTGTAGCTGCTTTGTTTCTCATTTTTCAATGCCTTTGATAACCTCTTTTCAACTTTCACTTTGGAAAAGAGACATTCTCCAATATTTTCTGCTTGAATTTCTATTCTTATCCTTCCCTTGAGTCTGGATTTTGCTTAGATCGTGATGACACACAAATAGGGATCTCTAAACCAGGTCTCTCTTAAGTTTCTAAACCACATGGCTAATGGCTCCACGTAGACATCCACGTCAGCACATTAAGCTCACATCATCTTGTCAATTAAAAGTGCATGGATTATGTAGCATCTTATGAACCTGGGTAGAAGCTCAGCGTCCTACATTTAGTAAAGAGGTGACCTTGTAGGAAATAATGTACATTGTGTTGCATGTTTAATATGCAGATAATAATACATGCCTTTAAGAAATGTTTTGAAGATCAGAGATACTACGTGTAAAATCGTGAGCAAATGGTCTGATGCATAGCTTTGAAAAACGTTCTATTAACATTAGGACCTCGAACTAAAAGAATAGCTTTCTTATCCTTTCGGCACCCACATATCTGTCCTAGGGAAGCATCTTAATTCTCCAGTTGAATCAAATACCTGTATCTGGGTTAAAAAAAAAAAAAGTGTTGTCTAGAAATAGACCCATGCCTGATTCATGTTCTTCCAAGCTGGGAAGGTACTTTCATATAGTAGATTTATATTCATGCCATTGCACTTAAAGAGACTGCAACATATAGTAATGGGATCAGAGATGACATTATATACATTTTTCCCCACCAGTTGTTCTGTACATAGTGAATCTATTAGGTGCTCAGTAAATCTTTTATTAATTAACAAGTGCATTGGGAAACAATTATATATATTTTATGTATTTTTTAATATATATACATATAATCATAATTGAGTTAGTATCTGACGCTCACAGAATTACAGTCTCTTAGAGCTGGGAGAGACATCAGAGGTTATTCGGTACATTTGGCAGATAAACCCCTGTGGGACCTCTCTGCACTCTGGATATTCTCTGACGGATTTCAAAATAAAATGTAGACCACATTTAAGAGACCTGCTAGATGTTAAGACAGACAATAGCCCCATTACCAGAAACATGCTATGATTGCATGAATCATTTAGCAGTGACTCCGGGCGGTAGGTGACGGAACAGAAGCACTCAACTAGCGAGTGTCAGACTCCGGATTCAAGCCTGTGCATCTGTGATTTTAATAAGGGGGTGCCTGGGCTATGAAATCTCTTCTCCTGAGTCAGTTTGTTTTATCCTACCATGTCCCACAGATGGAAATCCATTTTAACATTTCAGGGCCTGTAGGGAAGATTTCAGTCTACCCCCAAATCCATTCAACGGTGGGTCTGCCCCTGGAGTTCACTTTTCGTAGTGATTTTCTCTGCACGTGCCCGGTCATGTTCCGTAAGTTCTGCGAACTCTTGTGTCAAATGCCAATCCTCACTTCATACCATTTACTCTGCCAAGAGGAAGTCTATTTATTTTGAGTCATTTGTATCATTATTGCAACTTAAGGGCAAGAAGTAAGGCTCTTAACAGCTATCAACACAATCACCTCCGTTCCTCTTTTTTCTTAAGTATGTAACTGCCTGAGAAGGTTGCTTCTGCTCCTTTTTGTGTGTGTAAATCCGAACCCTTCCTCAGTGTTTTTCAAGAATCTTGGACTCTCAGCATCCTGCCGTGGTTCTTTGCCAAGAACAACAGTCAGTGTGTGGAGCAGGGCTTCACCTCCCCACCCTTTTTTTGGAGCAGCGGAGAGCTCGTTTTAGATGAGCAGCCTGCGCCCTGTCAGGCTTCCTGCCGCTTTCTCAGGTAGCTCTAAAGGAAATGAACTAAGGACAGCTGATGATTGTGATGGGCAGACTCCCTCCTGCCGCTCAGAACTGGAATGTGAGTGAAAGCTGTGGGCGCCGGGGCCAGCCCTGACAGAAACAGGTTTTTAACAGCATGAATTTATGAATCCAGTCAATGCAAATGAGAGTTTATTATACTTGGAGTCTAAAAACGATGCCTCATTTATTAAATTAAGCTGCAGAAATTCTATTCAGATAATGTTAAATGAGAGTTTTTGCTCTCAAAGCTAAGCTTTTCTTTCAGTGATTTTGCTTATTTGGTTGTGCTATTTTACACTCGACTTCAAATGGAAAGGAGAGGAAAGATTTACAGATGGAGGGTGCTGTGATTATAGCCAAATAAAACGGGGCTGGAATCGAAATTGTGCCCTCTACCTGCCCTAGGTCTCACAGCTTTTAAGATTACCTTTATCATCTTTAAAATGGGCATAATTGCCTAAACTGAACATTGTGGTGAATGAGGATTGGAAGGAAGACCATGAACTATGACTCAGTGGTCCAGTATAAATAAAAAGAGGAAAGAAAACCTTCAGACACATCAAGATTTCACAGTAGTTTCTGGGCCACATGCAACAAGTCCTGTTCACTCATAAGGTCTTTTCTTTTTTCTTTTCTTTTCTTTTCTTTTCTTTTCTTTTCTTTTCTTTTCTGTTCTGTTCTCTTCTCTTCTCTTCTCTTCTCTTCTCTTCTCTTCTTTTTTCTTTTCTTTTCTTTGATTTTTTTTGTGTGTGTGTTTGTTTTTTTGGAGCTGATCCGAGGAATCTGTCTCCAAGCAACACTTATTCTAGTCAGAGAACCACTGGCCTTAAAGTCATGTGTGTATTTCAACCCAATTGTGATATAAGTAATAGGAATATTTTGGCCCCAGCATGAGATTCTCACGAGGTTTCTAGTGATCAGTATTAACATGGGGGGAGGATTGTGGTGGCATTAGAGAGAGAAAACCGACACCTGTGCACTGTTTGAAGCCCCCATCTGTGGGATGTTGTGGCACGTCTGTCTTTGAATAACTGTATGACATGGGCGAGTATTTCATGTTTTCTAAGACTTGACGTCCTCCTCTCTAAAGGGAAAATGTCCTGCTGTATTTGCATGATTGCTTTGGTTAATAAGTGAGATAATACACGTAGATTCCAGCACAGGGCTTTGAAAGCCGTGGTGTGTTTGGAGTGCCAGTTTTCTATCTGCGTCCTAAAGATCAATAGTTGCTCATTGTTTATTTCTGCATTTTGGAACATAATTGATGGACTTGGTTTTTAATGATTTGACTCGATGTATTCGTTAATTTTCTTATTTAGACACATATTTTACGATGATGATAATTATATAGCTGAATGTTTAGGTACAAATCGTGTGTGTGTGTGTGTGTGTGTGTTTCTGAATGACCACCACACTCTTTTTTTTTCTTTCATAACCAAATTATGTCAGTATACAAGTTGGTTTGCTCTTAAATTGCTACCACCTTGTGTCTGTGTGAAAGAAGCCTACGAAGTATGTAGACTGGAGAACTGCTTTATCCTCTTCAAAGCCACAGTTTCAATGAAGAGGTTCAGCCTGATAAGGCCCTTTGTGATAAAACCAATGAACGTGCTTTTTAATTGATAATTCTTCCTGAATCTTGAAATTATGGTTTTTCATTCCAAGAAGCCAATTGTACGAACCCTTTAATAGTGTCACATTTTTTGATCAAGGCAAGAGGTGTTCCCACAACCATTAGCTGTTAGGATTCAGGTGGAAACAAGATAATCCACACATACGCATCCTCCATACACGTTAGGCTAAAAAGCCACTGCAAATGAAAACAATTAACATACATTATGGGCCATTTCCTTGAAAGTGCCTGCTTGCAAACAAGTGCCCCGAGGTGGAAACGTGCTCCCCAACGTACACTAATGCCACCTCCACCCCTGTCAGCGTGTTGCGTCAGGAAGGCAGTCAGCTGCAAGGCGACCATCTATATAGAGTCCTTACTCTTGTTCTTTTGCTTTTCTTTTGCTTGGAGTTAAGTTTATTTGGTAGCAGGAGTCAGGAGTCCCTTCATGAGGCATCCACCTTATGTGGGCTCATTTTTGAATTTTTTAATTTAGGTTTTTAAGAGCCAGGGCTTGTAGAAAATTGGGTAGCTAAATACCAAACTTAGGGTACTTGGTTGTTAAGAACTTTGGGAATCGTAAGCGTGCCTTTTGTTGGAGACACTTACCAGACACGTGTGAAACAACCGTTCTGTGCCAGGCCTGTGCTGGTGCTGGGGATTCCGTGGTTACCGTATTGAAGTGATTCTAGCCTTTAGGGAAAGATGATTTGTTTTGGATCCTGCCTCCCCTAAGAGAATGTAAGCACATTAATAAATCAAGCATCAGAATGGGAAGTTGGCTGAGAATGAAACAAGCCGGGTCCTGACAGAAAATAGCAAATGGGTAGAGGGAGTCTAGTTTAGATGGTCTTAGGAAATGGTCTTAAATGAACCACTTTTGATATTTAATTAGACTGTGATACCGATTTGAGGGAATCTGAACATGTTGTTTATTATATTTTGAACACTCTTGCCTCTAACCTCAACTCCAAAAACTGATTGGGGGTGGGGAGGTGGTTTGTGTTTTATGCATAAAGAACAGCATGCATCCAGGGCCTTGGGGCAGACAGACGTAGGAAAGAGCCAGATATATGCGAGGAACTAAAATACGACTGTGGTAGAGGCCAGGTGACGCAGGCCAAGTGGACTACTGTAGACCACTGTAAGGAATTTGGATTTTACTGCCATGTGCACAGGAAAGGTATTGGCAGATTTTAAGCAAAAAAGGGATGCAAGTTACTTTACATATATTAAAAAAAAATCCATCTTCTACTGAGCAGCAAGGTAGTATGGAAAGAGAAAGTTTACCAGTAAACCATCTGGAAGGTCAGTAGTTAACCTCGAAGAGACTAAGGATGATAATTTATAGAGAAGGAAAGAGGCAGATGGTAGATTCCCTGTAGAATTGGGGGCAGACTGAGGCCCTTGAAGAGGCAGTGATTTGCCCAAGGCCACAGACCCACTCAAGGGTTGAGCTAGAACTACAGCCGAGTCCGTTTTCCCCCTAAGCCTGTGCTCACGTAAATTGGTGAGCTTTGAAGGACTTTCTAGAGAGAAATACCCAAGGGTTTAATTGTGTTGCCATTGGCTGCCTCTTGTCTGGTAGAGATAAGCAAGACAGAAAGGCTTTAAACAAGCTTAAAAGTGAATTTCTAAGTATTCGTTTACATTTGATTTCTTAGAAGATTCTCAATTAAAGAAAACAACAACAAAAAAATCAATTAACATTTCCTGTATATTTGGTTCCTTGAATTTCAGGAAGTCTGGGAGCTTGAGAAGGACTTTCGAAGGTGGGTAGTTGTTATTTCCCAAGTCACTCCCTCTTCCTGTGCCTTTCAGTCTTTATCACAATGGAGAAGGAAGTCTCAGCATATTGTTCGTCTTTAGTTGAGTGTTAATAAGAGAGATTAACACCTCCCTGGGCCTGAAGGCCACCCCCCAACCTTTCTTAGAGACTTTGGCAGGCTGCAGCATCTAGACGGGATTTAATCACATTGCTTCGTTTTCAATGAATTTATTTTTATGACTGCAGTTATTTATGGCATGTGTCATAGGTTTTCTGTTATAGTAGTGACGTAAGTTTTCTTTTGAAATAAGTCTGAGTAAAAAGTCAACTTAAAGAAAAAAGTAAAAGCGTTATAGATGGTATGAGTATGTACGTAACGAATAAAAAGCAGCGTTTTATAGATAAACTAGTTTATGCTGTACAGCATAGGGAACCATATTCAATATCTTGTAGTAACCTACAGTTAAGAAGAATATGAGAACGCATGTATGTATGTTCCTGTGTGACTGAAGCATTGTGCTGTACACCAGAAATTGACACAACATTGTAAACTGACTGAACTTCAATAAAAATATATTTTAAAAAAAGCAGCATTTTAGATCCCTCCTGGCAGTCACCCCCCTGGTGGCCGCGCTGGTGCAGTAGGGACGTGGAGAGGAGTGCTCAGGGCCAGTTTCCTGTGTCTGCCCCCTGCCCCAATTCCCCTCCTGCACCAACTCTGATTTTCACTTGGGGAAGAATCAGTTTTCCACAGTAAGGTAGTGAGTATGAGATACAACACAGCCCCAATATTCAGAAACCAGCCTCATAATGAGAGTGAGGGTGGGGATGGGGAGAGAGAAAAGAGACAGAGGAATATATTTTTAAAAATTTTAACACTTTTTAAGGTGAATTATGCTGTATCTGTGTCATGAAATGGTGTAAAGTCGTTAAATATACCAAGTTGATCTAGATACATTGTGGTAACTGATTTCTAAAATAGATTAAATGAAAGAAGGTCTAAAGATGTTGCAAATGTGTGCTTTATTTCTCCCATTTCTATGAAGAAAATAATGCTACATGCATGCTAACGTGGATGTAAACAGAAAACGTCTGGAAAAATGCACATGGGGAAGTTATCGTTACTGCCTCAGGCAGGGCTGGGAGGTGGACGTGGAAAAAGGCTTACTTTTATTTCGCACAATTTTTTACCAGTGTTCCATTTTGTCGACTTACGCCATACGTTTCTCACAAAAACAGAAGGAACAGCACACATTTAGTGTTAGAAGGAAGGGGGTGAAGTACCAGTTTTAAGTCAGGGCCCATTGAGTTCCACAGTATTAGAAGCAATGCTTTAGGCCAGCAGCCCAAGACTGAACGGGCTTACGGCAGACGTGCCCAGCACTGTCCTCAAACAGCAGATCCACAGGGTTGCATGATGGTCACAGGAGCTGTGGAGGGTGTCACAGCCCTGGTGACATCCTCCTGCCTGCCCTTCCCCCACCCCACCTCCAGTGAGGCTCCACTCCCCTGGAGGCGCCCTTACTTAGTATCCGTAGTTTCCCCACTTGTAACAGCTTTCACAAATGTTCACTGAGTTTCGCTCTTTGCTAGGCATTGTTCTGGGGACATAAGGATGCAGAAGTCAAGAAGACAGACTCACCAAACATTATTTTGGTGTGAAATCATCAGTTTACATTCGAAGGGAAAAGATCTAAACTTATTTATTTAAGTGCAATGTGTCAGACAGCGTTAAAAGATAAATAGTAATATAATTAGGGAATTCTCTTAAAGCTATCAGAGAGAGCTCTGACAATAGTTTTTAAAAAAATGTACTGCTCAGCTTGGCCACAGAATCCAGCCAGCCAAGACTGTGTTGGTGATGGATGATGAAGGAAGAAAGAAGAGATGGAAACAGGCAAGTGGACTGAATAAAAAAGGGGGAACAGGTCTGAATTAGCAGAAATTCACCCCTTGTTTCTGTTGTTTTGCTGGGTTTCATTCAACATTAGAGTATTTTTCAGTACTAGGTTGAGGGTTCAGTATGCCATGCTGACTGTCCAGAAACATCTTCAATAAACATGTATTTTTAATTGTTTTTTGCACTTTTTAATTGAAGTATAGTCAGTTTACAACATTGTGTCCATATGTAGTGTAGAGCATAATAGTTCAGTCATACATATATGTACATATATTCATTTTCATTGTAGGTTACTACAAGATATTGAATATGGTTCCCTGTGCTGTACAGCGGGAGCTCGTTGCTTGTGATAAACATGTATTGAGCGCTGCACTGTCAGAGGCTCTGTGCTGAAGACAGAAAACACAGGTGGTGTGGCCGTTATGCCCTGAGAACGCAGATTCTGGAGAGACGGGCTGCTTTCCTGTGCATGAAACCTGTGGAGTCACACAGGTCTCTACTGCTCGGAAGGACCCCCAGGCCTGGATTAATTCCCTGCTCTTACTGTCTTGAAATTTCCTAGTTTTTGCATGTGACACCCAGTGAGAGAAAGGAACGTGCACACATGCACATAAGCAAACGAGATTTGTGTACAAGAGGAAGTATTTCGTATTTTAGTACCTTTTCCCTGCATTTTCATTTCGTACTGGGCATCACAAATTATGCAGCCGGTGTTGCAGCCAAACATGTGTGTTTTTAAACCAGTAATCACAGTAGACCTTGGCTTTGCCTAGCTGAGAAATGCCTGTGGACAGACGTAGAGTTAGAGGCACTGACGTCTCACAGAGGTGGGAGACGGAGGAGGACAAAGAAGGATTTCAGGAACAAGTGAGAGTCCAGTTGGTCTTTGAAGGAAAATCAGGAGATGGACAAATAAGAGAAAGGATGTCAGGCAGAGCGAGCAAACCGCTTGTGTGAATGTGAAACCTTATGAGGGGCTGCGCTTGGGGCATTACAGTTGTCACTGAGGCTTTCGTCTGGGGAATGGCCTGGGAGTTCTATCGGCTGGAGGCGGACCTGGAGAGAAATGTTCAGGCTCAGATCAGGGAGAGCCTTCCGTGTCACACTATTAGGTAGAGAAGCAAATTGTCTCTGAAATACCACTTCTAATAAATAGCCTCAGATGTGCAGATAGCACTGAAGGTTTCAGAAGAGTGACAGTTGTTACTGTTGAGGGCTATGGGACACACCTTGTGCAGATCTTGTCATATGCGTCACCTCACTTCATATGGTTGTTTTGAAGATTCCTGTTAATTCCTACCACAGACCAAGGATGGAGGTTGAGCCCATTACTCTCCAAACAGGGGGCTTTAGAGAGATAAAGCAGGACACTGAGATTCGTGTCAAGTATTTTGACTTAAGAGCCCAGGCTCTTAGCTTTCACTTTTTGGGGCCTTCCCTGCAGAATGGTAGGTAAACGGCCATGGTAGGAAAAGGCTTTGACAAATTGACAAGGCTTGACTTAAATTATAAGGATTGTAGAAGTTTATTGTGTTGCTGTTATGGATG
The DNA here is from genome assembly GCF_036321535.1 of Camelus dromedarius. Lineage (NCBI taxonomy): Eukaryota > Metazoa > Chordata > Mammalia > Artiodactyla > Camelidae > Camelus > Camelus dromedarius. The sequence continues at coordinate 40,889,910 of NC_087444.1, forward strand.
AATGTGACAATATTGCTTTCTTATATTGATAGAGCTCTGCTTTGTTTAGCTGTTGCCCCACATATCACCGCACTCATATAGATAGATTCAACTTCCGAATAGATCAGAGACCTCTCATAACTTGAGACCTGTGTACATGCTTTTTTTCTTTTGACTGGAGAGCAATTCCAAGCACTCTTTTATTTAGCTCAGTCTCTGGGGGCCCACCTAGGTGATCACCAGCTTTCCTCTTGCAGACTGGTTTGGCGTCCCTTTCCCAAAGTTCCCTAATCCTCTGTGTTTCCTAATCTCTTAACCACGCATGTCATTTGCTCTGTGTACTTACCCTTCTCTCCCACTAGCCGCTAGATTCTTGAGGACAGACACATGTTTTATTTCTGCATTTCTGACCTATTTTATTCTGCATATACTTAGTCTCTAGAGCAATTTGAATATAGTCATTGCACAATTATGTTCTTACATGTGTTACCATTCATTATCCTAGTAGAATTCTACCTCTCTAGTGGAGTGCCCGACGTTAACAGAAAATTGTATTGAGTACCTGCTGTAAGGCAGACACTGTGCTGGGTCCTGGGGCGATAAAGGTGAAAGAAAAGACATGATAAGGATGAGTGGGAAAGAGGAGAAGAAATGACTTTAAATACGGTGGTCAGCAGAGGTAGGGTTGTATTCAAGCTGTCACCTGAAGGGTGGGAAACCATCCATGTGAAGATTCACATGGCAAGTGTTTCATGCATTGAAAACATACCATATGCAAAGGATCTGTGTTGCAAGAAAATGTGTCATGTGCAGAAAGCCTGTGTGGCTGGACCAGAGTAAATGAATGTGTGCGCCTGTGTGAGTGTTTCTCGTTTTGTGTTCGTAAACCTATATATGGTTCTTCATATATTTGTCAGTTCTTTTATTTCCATCCTTAAATCCTACACTCTCCTTTTTTGTACCTGAGCTGAATGGCTACTTAAATAGTTTGAAGTCTCTTGAAGTCACATTAACTGGTGTTCTTTTTCACAGAAACGTTGAACCTGACAGATAGGGAGGGCTTCCGATGTGTTCTTTTGAAACTACACTTAGCTGCTGCTCCTGGCTCTTAAATCGACATTCTTTCTGGCTTCCTTGAAGGGAACAATCAGGTAGACTGTAGGTGGCCTTGCTTAGACATTTGAAGCTTTATTCTTGGACAAATACTGCCAGGTTGTGCTTTGATTCCTGAGAGCAGCTAGAACCTTTCATGGTGTGTGTGTGTGTGTGTGTGTGTGTGTGTGTGTATCTGTATGTCTAAGGGGAAGAGAAAGGACTATTAACTTTGATCTCTTGAGTCTCTGATTGTGTAATTAAGAATCAATTGGCCAAAACCTAATTTTGAATATATAACCACTTCCACTAACTTGCTTCTGCTGAAATGATTTGCCAAGCAATATTACATTAACACCTAATCTACTCTGAAAATCAGTTAGAAATACTCAATCACCCAGGTGCACCTAATGTTTTCGATGGAGCGTCCACATGTGTTAAGCACACACATTGACTACTTCACACTTATTACCGTGATGACGGATCTAGAAACATGTACTGTTTTGACCACAAGGAGGACAAAAGTGGATTGGAGAGACAATGCAGGAAATCATATAATGGTCAACTGTAAGGACCCTCCAAACCTCTCACAGGCTGGACCTTCTGCCTCAAGCATTTCAAGTTGGTCACCTGTGGGTGCAGGGTGAAGGAAATCAGTACCAATGAAAACACCACTGAAGTTGGAATAAATTGCATAGAATCGAGCATTTTACTTAGCTTTTTATTCTTTTTTTTTTTCCTGTTTTATACTTGAGAAGTAAAATAACTTCTTGCCAAGGAACTACAAACTTGTTAAGCAGCATCATAAAAATACCGTTCAGGGACTTGGTATTTTTACTGTAAAAATAGATACTGCTTTGTGCTTATGCAAAGTAGGCTTAATTTGCCTTCATAAAATAGAATCTGTATTACCTTGGGTCTGCTGTTTGGAAATTAGATAACATTAAAGAATATAATAAAACACAATGTAAATTTACCCTCTCCTTCCTTTTTCCAAGATGAATTTTATTGAAGTCTAGTGAATACTTGAGTCAATTCCAGATATTTTCTCTAAGTTTACTGTAAGATTTTACTGTGTGAGGTTTTGGCTTTTTCAAAGGCTATCTTGCCTGCTTTAAAAGAAAACAAACACTTCTGTTGTGCAATGACGACTTTCAAGAAATAGGATAAAATTAGATCTTTTGTTTTCTCTTTCAATGTGTAGATATTTATAGTTAAAGGGTATGTGTGCATATGTCTGTGAGTGTATGTGTGTGCACGTATACTTTCGGGGGCAGCTAATTTACAGAGTTGATACTGTTAGATTGTTAAACTGTTGTCCTGTTGTCATGGGTTCTTTCCCCTGGATTTTTCATAAGCTATTTCTTCTATCTTGAATTCACCCCCTATGCCATCCCAACTCCACATTAACTCCTTATTTCATTTGAGAAGGCTTCCCTGACAGCCCTTCATGAAGCCAAATCTCTTAGTTCATTTTCACATGATATTCAATACTTATCTTTTATATACTACTTAGCGACACAGATACCAAAAATAAACACAAAACACAAACAAACCCGTCTACCCCCAAGTCTGACTGTACATTGTTATTTTCTTGGTATTCACCATTATAGTCTCATCACTTAACACAGTGAAGGAGCTCAGAATATATGTTTGAATTATTGAATGGAATTCCCTTGTGGTATTCTCCAACTGTGGCACTGGTATTCTGTTTCTATGTATTGAATTCATGCAGGAAATTAGAGTTTATGCCTTATTTTAACTCATATTAATAATGAACATAATTTTCACAAATTTCAAAAAAGAATATCTCATCAGGCAATTATTAGACATCAGCTCTAAAGAATTCTACTTTGGAAGCTACACAGATGAATAGGAAGACATGGCTGCTGCCTTCAGGATGTCTAATAATCTTCAGTAACTGATTGAAGGTTTATTCTACTTCTCTCTACCTCAGAGGTTTCTACTAACTCATGCAATGAATGAATTCCAGCAAAGCTGACAAATTCCAGTGAAGCAAATCCCATTTTCCCATTTACTTCCATCATTATATTGAAAATGCATTTTCTCTTGGTGATGGATCCTGCAATATTCAATTGCTTAACCCAGTGGATCATAGGGAAACCATATCCCCTTCAATGAGTAAAGTGAAAAGCAGCAGCAATAGGTGAGATAGGAATGGTTAACGTCCTAGAAAGGTGCTGCAGATAAAGGTTAATGATGGCTCAGGAATTATTTCTGGCTTTTAGCTTCAGAATAGTAAAACGTGAGACTCAGTGGTGAAGGTAAACAGAACCTTTTGATTTTGAATCCCAGTTTCTCCCCACTAGTGGAATGACCTAGGGCAAGTTACTTCTTTGAGTTCTGTATTTCTCAAGTGTGAAAGTAAGATAATGTGACATTTTTCATAGGTGTATTGAGAGGATTAAACAAAGTATATGTGTATTGTTTAGCATAGTGTCTGGTACAAAGGATGCACTCATTTAAATACGTCTGTGTTTATTATTATTATTATTATTATTATTATTATTATTATTATTATTATTATTATTATTATTATTATTATTATTATTTATTAGCCAAAGACTGGAGTGTGGAATGTTAGTGGCATAAAGACGTAAAGAATTGGAAATAATAGTTGACCTGATGTTGGGGAGGAAAATAAAAATAAGTCTCATATCTAGAGGTTATATTTCTTAATATTGTTATTTTTGGCACTAAGCCATTTGAATTAAAAGCAATAGGGGGAATAGACACCCAGTTGCACTCCCCATGGTGCTTTGCACTCATGTCATTTAATCTTTTCAACATTGATTCACTCAACAAACAAGTATTGAACTCCTATGCACATTTGCTAAATAGGGTAAAATCTAGTACCTGCCTGCAATATTTCCCTAAAGGTGTCTGTCTTATGAAGAGCTGCTTCTCAGCTAAAAATATCCTACTCTCTGTCTTATCTCTAGCACCTTCTCTCAACGCAGAAGTCAGAGGGGAAAAAAAATCCATTTGGGATCAAAATGTCTTGCTTTCTGTATTACAACTCATACCACTTACCAGAGAGTGTGGTGGGCTCATCCTTTACAGACAGAAAGTGCTTTATCAATAATTTTGTTGTACTACCTCATTTACAGGTCCCTGGCTATCTTGATTTTAGGATTATTCAGGCTATACATGCTATAAAAAACCAGGGCACAGGAAGCACTAGTGTGATGCTGTGATTCACGGAGCTTAAGATGTCTTAAAACTCTAACATTTGCTCAAGTGCATCCTGTGAGGTATTAATGGATGTCACACGAAATAGCGGTTCCCAGTGATGACCACAAAACCCGTGAGTTAATTATATTAACATGTTTCTCCGCTGCAGGAGTAATCAGAACTTTTAACGTGTTGACCTGCCTTGCATGTCTCCAAATTAGGAATATAGTCTAAAGTCAACATAGCAGGTAATTTTCCCAAAATGTATTTGATCATTTTGGATGCGTAAGATTATTTTAAAAAATATTCACCCCCTCTGCTACTTCCTTCACGGGAACAGTATACTTCCCTGCCCTACTTTCTGTCAAAAGCTTTGAGAGAGGAAGGATAATTTTTTTTTTTATAAAAAGATGCTGTATTGAGCAATTAGAACATACTCTTTCCTTTATCATATTCTTGAGAGGGATTAAAAGTATGCCTCTAATATCTATTGTTGGACTGCTGATACTTTCGGTCAGCACTGGACAGGTTCTATGCCATTTGGAGCCCTGGTTGTATTCTGGTTACCTACTGGTAATATTCAGTGAATAATCAATGGTGTGTCTCCTATTTGAGAGACACTGTGCTAGATACTAAGTTTTGACTGTGTTCTAAGCCCCTTTTGTACATTTGTTCCAATTACGAACTTTTTAAACCTAAAATTATTTAATCAGAATCAAATCAGAAAAGCAAGAGATCAAAAATACTCAGAATCTATTTCTTACGGACAGGCTTAAATTAACCCTTTTGTATGTATCTTAATGTCTTTCTGTTTTGTTATGTTACTCTTTACAGTGTCAGCTCCGCCCAAACATGTTCTCAGATCTTTTCCCAATTCGCTAGTCACTTTGCCATTTGCTTTGTCATTGAGCATCTTTAACTGAGAATTATCCAGTTGATTGGTTTTCTTATGATGCCATTATCAAAGTGCGGTTCTTAGTGGTTAGATGACCAGGACAGAAGTATGGAACGGGAAAATATACTGGAGACTGTTAACTGCATGTGGCCAGGAGTCCCCATGCTCTCAGCTGCATGGTTTGCCTGCCTTACTGTAATATAAATTCCATCTGATGAACGTGTTCTTAGATTATTTTCATTTCCTGTGGCATCTATTATTTGAGAACAGAGCCACAGCAGCCTTGTAAGTTGACCAGTAGCAATTCCATGTTGAAATTTAAATACATTTCAACACTGTTTGACATTTATTTTAATATTAGACATAATTTACAATACTGTAGAGTAATGAATGAAACTTTTCTAAAAAGGAATTGAAACAAATATTTAGATTGGGGGGGGTATATCCATATATTAAGTCTGGAAAGGAGCGTGTTACTTCATTCAGAGGAAAAAATGTATTCTGCTTTCTCTCAGATTTGCACTAGCTAACACTCGAATTCTATTCCATTTTTATTTTCCATTGCCTCGTATGTTCCAGGAGGAGAGAATTCAGCCTAGAATGAGAACTTCTTGAAGGCAGGGGCCATGTTTTATTCATCGTCTCAGTGCGTAACTCCTCTGGAAAATAATAGGGACTCAGTATGTGTTTGTGTGACTCAGTGACTGAAAAGCAGCTGAGTCTATCCTTACGTGGTACAGTTACAGAAATATGTGATTGGGGAGCAATCAGCGTTTTCCTTGACACATTTAATACCATTTTTATTCACACTGTTTAAATATTTAAAAAAAAAAACAACTTGGTACCTTACAAACAAGTTGTATTTGCATTATTTCTCCTAATCATTGTAGTAATAATACTCATACTCAAACCTACAGCGAAATATACGTCGGTTTAGAAATAAGATCTACAGTAGCAATCGTGTATAGGAGGTGAATAATGGTTTGGAGTTGTTTTGATAATGCTTGTGATACTGCTTTTGAGCAGTCTTGAAATTCTTGGCCTTAAGAAATAAAGAGCTGTTTCAAACCCCTCAGCGAGAGAATTCTTGGTATCAACTAGTGGAAACACTGCTTCAATCACTATAGAATATTCTATCCAGGAAATAGGATAGTTGAGTGCTTGGCTGGGAACTAGATAACCAGATTTGGTCAAGCTTAGTTACCTGCAGCCTGATTCCAGATTCCACCTAGATCCTCAGACACTTCTCCTCCCTGGATTGTTTACTTAAGATTGTTCTGCACCAGCCAAGAGGAGAAGCACAGTCATGCAGTTCAGCAAATATTTATTAAGAAGCCAAATTGTGGCAATGTAGAATCTGCAGATAGCTTTATGGGCTGTGCCTCCTTGGACAAGTTACTCAGTGACATTGAGCTCCAAAATAATCCTTGTTCTTCCTAAATTCCAGCTTGTTCTTAGGATCAAGAGGGCTAACAGGTATGAGGGGAAAAGATGGAAGAAAACTAATATGTATTACACACTGACTGTATACCAAAGAGTGTACCTTTCAAACCTCAGCTCCCTAACTTATTAAATAAGTGTGTTGATACCTACCTACCTCAAAGGAGAAAACAGAAGTTTAAGCAAGCATCAGCTGTTAGAGATTGAACTCAAGTCCTGACATGCCTGGTTCTGAAATTTATATATTTTATTGTTTCCTACATTGCTTCTCCAGAAACACTGTAAATAAAAATACTGAAAGCAGTGCTTTCTTTAGAATGCTGCTAAGCACCATGCAGCACACAATCTTCAGTTCTTATGGACTACACAGTTTCTTATAGACACACTTTCCAGTTAACAGAAATAAGAGTTCCCAGTCTTGTTCCAACTGTTTGTGGGGTCTTTAGTTATTCTTTTTTGGGGGGATAAATCTTAAGCTGAAGAAGCAAAAATACCGCTAATGAGAACCCCATGTAATCTTCAAAACAGTGGAGCAGGTATCAGTGCACAAGGACGATTCAGCTTCCCTCTGTGTGTGTGTGTGTGTGTGTGTGTGTGTGTGTGTGTGTGTGTGTGTGTAGGGGGGATATAAGGGGTGCACAGTGGGTGGTAGAGGCTTCAAAGCAGGGAAGCAGACTGAAATTTTTGAGACTCCTTTGACAGGTACTGATACTGAAAATGCTGAGATCCATTCTGCCTGTGACTTAGGAAAATGAAGGGAAATCACAAAGCGTCCTTTGATTCAGCCACGCTTCTTTTCACATTGTACAGCCATTCAGTCTACAGTCTTCCAAAGGATTTAAAAGAAAAATAGGAGGAAATAATGAAACACACACACAAACCCCCCCCCCCCCAAATCACCATGCTTAAGAAAGCTGTTACAAAGCCCAGTTCTCTGTGAGCAGTTTGCACCACCACCTTTTAGCAACATATTTCTCTTGATTCACACCAGCTGGTCGTTTCTAATTTCTCCTCAGTGTCTTGGAATAGCTGTTTTCCTTGAAGCTAATCTCTCAGCCTTTGCCAATGAGTCCCTGAGTCTGGAATTCCTTTAGAAAGTGTTAGTCCTCTTCAACTTTCTGTTCTCTATTCCTTCTCCTCAAACTCTTAACTCTTAAATAAACTGTCTTCACAGCTGACCTTTGAGTAAGGAGGCTCCCAGAGATTCATATTGCCTATGAGTTTAGGTGACCTTTAGGGGTAAGAATGATGACATATTGAGGTGGATAAACTTGAATCCCTGTCTTTTATCATGCATTTGGTCTCAAAGTGAAATTGACTTTTTGACTGGAGTGACTGAGGTCTGAGCATCCTGCCACCACCACCTCTCTCCGGGTGGTGACAACAGTCCTAGTGGAGAAACAGACTTGTTGACTATCTGGATGTGAATTCTATTAACAAAGTTAGAGCACATTTCTCATGTACTATTGGAGTTAATCTTCACAAGGATCCTGACAGGTGGGTATTTTCCTGTCTTCTTTTAAAAGAATTTAAAAGAGGCTCAGAGGGCTTAAGCAGTTGCTAATATCATGGAGCTCATAGGAATAAAACCTCAGTTCAGACCCAGACTGTCAGACTCAAAATCCGTATTTTCTTCCTAATGGATGACAGTATCCAGTCCTCTGTTGCAGTAAATCTGATGAACTTGTTCTTCTTTGAATTTATTTTCTTAGTTTTGGACCATATTTTCTTTTGTCTTTCCTTTAACATTGGTAGGACTTTAATTGTGTGTGTGTGTGTGTGTGTGTGTGTATTTATATATACACACATGTATGTTAATATTTTACTTTTATTTCTGTTTGTATTATTGACAACTCCTTAAATTGGAGAAGACTTATCTAGGAAGTGAAGACATCAGACCCATGCCTGGAACATTGCGTCTGTAGATTTTTGAATATATAGAGAGATATCACTGTCTTTTAAACTGTAAGTGCTCTACATACATCTAATTCAGTCTTCAGAACAACTTAATACATTAGCCTACACAATTCCTGCTTTAAAAGGAGAAGGAGTGGAAACTTAAATAATTTGCAAAAGGTGACACAGCCAACAAGACAACATTCAAACCGCTGCACAGGGTATCAGCTGGACAGCGGCACCTTGTCCAGCAGTGTTCAGGAAGGAACAACTGAGAACCCTTAGAGCAGAGCTTTGTTTCTGTGTTAAGAGTACCTTAATCCAAAGCCAGCAAGAATTATAGATTCCATGCTAATGAACATTCAGTCTCTTTAACTCATTTCTTGTCACTCTATGCATTTCAATTGAGTGTTGCAAACACTTACGGGCCACTCGTGGGCTAGGGAATGTGGCATTACATGCCTCCCGTTGTCTCGTTTCGGCCTCACAGTGCTCCTCTGAGGTAATGAGCGATGCTCTCAAAGCCTTCATTGTTCTCATCTGCAGAAGTAGACAATAAGTAACTTCCCCAAAGGGACCTGCGTACATACAAGTATGCATGTATGCGGTGAACCGGGAAGGCAGATTCAGTTCTGCCTGATCTTAGAGCATCTTGACCACTGCGCTGTGCTGTGCATGTCCCGTGTCTGCCTCTCTCAGGGTTTCCCCCCACAGGCTTTGGTAACTCGCCTCTCCTCTTTAGTTGACACTATCCTTGATCCTATTTTTCTTGGTTGTCACTTATCTCTTTTCGCTGCTTTGAGAATCAGATGAGGCATTCACTTATATGAAAGAAATCTTCTCTGATGGTTAGCCTCTGGGCTCCATAATACCTTCTTATAACACAATTTTACTTTCCATTCTGTGATACTAATATTCTATGTATATTATATATTATATATATATTATATATATATATATATATTATAAAATATTCTATGTATTGTTCTGCTACCCTTCATCAAATTACGAGATCTGAGAAAAGGGGCCGTCTCAATTATATTTGTGTTTTTCAAACTCAAACAATACATGGAACACAGAGTAAACAGTCATTCAGTGAACTTCTATTGAGTATCTTATGTATCTGAGTAAATCCAGTTCTCACCAGCATGTCAATGCGGGATTATTTGTTATTCACATGGACAACCAAGTTTTGATTGAGAATAGAATGGCCACTCTGTCAAAAACTCTGTACCGTCTAGACATGATGTTGAGCTGCAAACACCTATTCTGAATCCCAGGCTAATCTAAAGGACAGGAGGTATCTCGTGAATTTTATCTTTCTCAAGTGTCTAGAATCTAGATGATGGAAACCCATTTTACTCCCACCGTGGGTGTCTCCATTCATTCATTCTTTTATTCAGCAATCTGTTACACAGCACTTCGTATTGGTGAGACACTCTCCTTGCTGCCAAAGTTACACCTGAGCAAGACAGAGAAGTCCTCTACTCTCATGAAGCTCATGTTCTAGTATTTGAGGTTGGGGAGTAAGACAATAAACAAGATGAAACAGTGTGATGGAATATGGAGTGACTGGATGACTGGTTAGTCTGGAAAAAATCTTTTCTGAGTTAGTGATTTCTTTTTTTAAAGCTAAGATGTGAATGACAAGTCAGCCTCCACGGAAAGAAAAGAGGAATTAATGCTTACCTTTTGAAAAGAACACGATGAACTTGTTAGAGGAACAGAAAGTAACACAAGGTGGCTGAAGGGCGGTAAGCTAGGAGTAGCGTGTTACAAGCTGCAGTGTGAGACCAAGGTCAGACAATAGGTTCTCATGCAGTAAGACAAAGAGTTTAGCTTACCTTCTAAATGTAGTGGGTGGGTATGGAAGAGTTTAAAACTGGGGGCAACAGCATGTTACGTAGATTTCAAAATAATCATTCAGGCAACAGTATGCAGAATGGGTATTAGGGAGATAAATGTGGAAGGGGGACAGCATTTAGGTGTCTCTTATGTGGTCCAGTCAAGGGATGCTATTTCACTGGTCTGAGGATGTGGGTAACCATGGAGATGAGAAAACTGGACAGTTTAGGGATGTTGTTTAGAGGAGGAGGCAACCCTTCTGTTTGGATGTAGGACAAGAAGAGAGGCTCCAAGTAGGGCTTTTAGGCTTCAGCTTTGAATAGTTGGGTAGATGATACCGCTACTTCCTGAAATGAGGGGCAAGTTACGGGTAAAGGAGCGCTCAAAGGATTAGGAGTTCTGCTTGGGTCATGTGAACACTGAGGTTTCTCGGGAGTATGCATGTGGGAATGCCAAACGCAATGCTGGGTTTATGAGTCTGGGGTCCAGAGGAAGGTATTTTACACAGCATGCACATTTTTAGGTCGTTGCCGTCAGGTCAGAAGATAGAATGAGATCACCTAAAAAGAGCGTGTAAATAGAGAGAGAGGAAGATTGAGGGCACTACTGTGGGAGGGAACTCCAGCCTTCTGAGTTCTGGAAAAAGGAGGTGCATCAGTGGAGGAGAGGGTGAGTGTAAGCCCGGAGAGTGAACTATTTTGGACACCGAGAAAAAGAAAACGTTTCAAAGAGAAGATGACTCATTGTTTTACTTGCTGTTATCATTATTTTAATTAACATCATTTTGAGTCAAAGCAGGAGCTATTAGAAGAGGGCTTTGAAGAAATTTTAACTTTATAAAAAGAAAAAAATCATCATAAAAAGTTATTGCCCATATTTCTAGGTCACCTCTGGAAATTTCACCGTACAACTGAAACTGTCTTTTAAGGCTGCACGTGAATAAAATGAGAACCAAAGATAAATGTAGTCAGCCTCCACTGCTTATTTTTCTTATGGATTATGTCATAACTCTTTGAAAACAGTGTTGCATTATTGTAAAATTGCTGTGTATTTTTCTTTGTCAAGTTCAACCCGATTGAGTTCTGCGTACCTTTGAAATGGTACAAGATGAATGTGCCCACTTGCGCCTCCCCTGTTTGTCAACATTTTCTCATTTTTAGTTTATCATTATTAATATTTTTATCATTATTATGCATGTGTTTCTCTTGTCCTTAAGATCTGAGACTCCTTAAAACCTGAATTTGTAACTCTTGAAAGATACGAAAGACAGGGAAGAGAGCATCTCTTGGGGTACTCCATATGGCATCTTCTTGCCAAGAAGTTGCTGTTGAATCAGCCGTGGTTACATCAGACCCAAAGAGACTTTAGGGATTCCAGCGGCCTCTGTTCTGGGCCTCTTTTTTCCGAGATAAAACAGCCCATTAGCATAGCTCTGCCCAGCAAGGCTGTAAACTCTGGCCCTGGTGAGGAGCACGCATATGCAGAAGCTAATTCGGGCCAGTAATGAGATCTTTAATGTGCAAATAAATATTAGATGGGGCAAGGAGCACAGTGTGTTTCGATTCTGTGGTGACTCATTTATGTTGATGTGCACCGTTTGACGTAAGAAAGATGGAAAAGGAGATAAGGGGTAGATGTATTATTTTTTAATATATTCTCCATTTACATAAAAAAAATCGATGAACTATCCAAGAAATACAACGCAAAGACTGACTTTTATTTTTCTTTGATATGTATTATTTGTGATGTGGTAAAATTGGTGAACTGATAAGGAGCTGTGCTAAGCAAGGGAAGGCACCTCTGTTGTGGGGGATGGAAGAGAAGTGCTGGCAGGAGGAGGAGGATGTTTTGTGAGCCAGACATTTCTCATTTGAATCCATGTCCCATTGTTTAAAGTCAATGTTCTCCTGTACAAGTTTCTTAAACTCTTGGAGTCTCGGCTTCTTAATTTTTGCAACGTGGTGACGCTCATGTCCCTGGAAATGGCAGATCTTTACTCAGTGACAGTGACTTACAGTGTTGTTTCACTTCTTTCTCCAAACTGCTAAACCTTCAGCCTTTTTCTCTAACTTTATATGTAGCAGGAGAGGGAGATCTATTTGCATAGCCCGTCATTTTCAGATTATGGTAGGGCCTGGTATTTAGCTTTTTGGTAGTAAAGTCAATTACCAATGATTTATTAGCTACTAGGAAGGTACAATATAAATAATAAACTTGAAGGTTATGGATAAATTATGTTTTTAATTGGAACACTAATAAATTACAATGTCATGTTATGAAGTAAGTAGCTGCATTCTTCAAACATCAGAGTAAAAGTCACCTGATGAAAATTTAGCAAAAAATGATGGCATAAGTTAAATTTAGCTGTCAGAATAAAATGTGCAAAGGAGGGAACTCATGCTTCCCCGTCTCCAAATATAGTTTATTTGAATTTAGAATAATTTCTACAGATCTATACCTTAATAAATGTGGAAGATCCTGAAGTCATCTTTTCTGATTAGGTGGCAATAAACTTTTCCCCAGAAAACTTTTTTGTCCTTGAAATGGGAAAGCCATGTTTTGTTTGCAAATATTCCCTGAATTGAAATCTGTGCCTTAATTCATATTGGAAATGAGTTGAATTGTTACAGGTGGAAGGATCTTTTCACACCTCTTCAACTTTCTGTATTCAACACCAATATCCATATTGAAGACGATTCTGAAGAGTGTTCAGTATTTGACAAATAGCATTGTGTCTAGGAATTGAGAAACTAAAGACTTGAAGAAGGGATTACTGCCTCATCCTACATGAAGTCTTCGTTGATTTCTTCGTTTTCCTTAGCTTTCTTCCTTCTGAGTGACAGACAGAAATGTTTATACAGTACAATTGCATGTAACAGTGTAATGACTAACAAGTATTAAATGCTTACTAAATAGCTGGCACAATGCTAAATATTCTTCATGTATCATTTCTTCCAGTCTTCACAAACAACCCCAGGAGATCTGAACTAGCATCATCCCAATTTCAGATGAGCAAATTGCTGAAGGTCATGCAGTATATAGATATTATTAGAGCTGAAAACACAAGCAATCTACTGCATGTTAACCTCAATTCAGTACTTCCTCTTTTCTGTGAAAACCCATTGGGAAGGAAAACCCCATGGAGATAATGGTCTTTGGACATTTGAGTGCTTTTGCTTACCTGTGATTTTCAAAAAAAGGTTACGAGGTGGACGGGTGCCATGTTTCTATTCCCAGCGTAACTATTTGCTACTACTTTACATTTTAGCATCACTCCTCATACGTATGATTTACTAACACTAACGTTTAGGAGATGGATGTGCATTTCGCAGAGATGTGGCCAAAGCCCATGGCCTCTGGTTCTGTATTATGCAGAGGGAAACAGCAGGGGTACATTTCTCCTTCAGTCAGAGAGAGATGCCAACAGGAATAGCAGGCGGGGTGGGGCGCCTCATTAATGTCTAACTGCAAGGAATGATCACTTCTAATTTTATGGTCTTCTTCTCCTTGAATGAACTACTTTAGTTCTGAAATGACTAGTAAGAACATGGAAATCATGTATATTGTAAAATAAGTGTCATTTGGGATAACTGAGTAATTAATTCACTCCTTGTCAATTCGTCTGTAGCCACTGATGTATTACATAGATCTGAGCTTCATTAGGATTTGGTGAAAAAGACACCCAATGAAATCATTTTATATATGATTTGGGGAATTAAAAAAAAAAAAACTCCATTACTTTATCTTGATGACTCAACATGAGGTATTGTAATTTTCCAGGGCATCAGTGAAATACTGAATTGTCATTTGTCTCTTTTAAAGGAATTTGATTCCATTAAATTTAATAATATTTAGTACTTATAGAGTATCATCTCCTTTCAAATGGAAACATTAACTGCTGTAATTAATCCTCTCAGCACTTCTCCAGGCTAAAAATACAAACAGAAATAAAGAAAGCAATTAGGAACAGGTGTGCCCTTGATAAAAGAAGGAAAACAACTAGATGTTCAGCCTCTGACTCAGGACTCCTGGGTTCAGTTACTGCCCATAGAAGGTTTTTTTTCTTTAGGGACGGGAGCAGTTCACTTCCTAGAAATTGCAGCTTATGCCTAAAGCTTGATTAGTTGGGAGAAGATACTGAGATCCCTTTACAGATACCATGAATAAAGCTCTGTCATTAGTGAAAGTTTGAAAATAGTTGACACTGTGGGCTCCTCTCCACACAGAAATGCTGCAACTTTTTTTATTCTGTGGAGAACTTGACTATAATTTGTCTGCTGTTCTTTCTCCTCTGGCTTAGGCCAGTTTTTCAGGGTCCGAGAAAAGTATGTGTTAGGGGACGGGGGATATGGAAGTGGCAGATAGTAAGCAGAAAGAATTTCTTTGGTCGCTGATGTTTGCTGTCAGACACGTCATCTCTCAGTTGAACTGTGTCCCTAATTCATCAGTTTGATTCTTTCTAAACATGCACCTGAGCACTCCCTCGTGTCCTTCAGTTGTTTCCATCTGTCCTCAAGATCAAATCCAAGTTCCTTTCCATGGCACCAGACATGTCATCATAAGCAGCCTCTTCCTGTTATTCATCTCCCAGTCTTTGAGGACCGTAAGTCCAGAACCATGTTTTACCATTTCACGTGTGTATGTGTGCTGGTTGAAAAATCCAACTCTATGGAAAACCACCCATTAATTACACTTGGAAAAGCAATGTTCCACACAGGAGAAGCATCGCAGTGGCTTTCAGTCCAAGTAAACATTTAAATCATCTGGAGGCTGTGAAATATACCGATTCCTGGATCCCACCACAGTCTACTACTTCAGAATAGAAGCAAATGGGACCGGGCATGGGTATTTTACAAAATTCCCCCCAGAGATAGGTGATTTCCGTTTGCATCCAAATTTTAAAACCGTTTCAAGATAATATGAGATAATACAATAATGTAATAAAAGATAATATTATCTAGCAGTAAAAATAAGGGCTAGGACATCAGACAACTCTGAAGTTCCTAATGTGTTCTTAAATGAATTTTTAATTCAGTATTTATTTAAGAGACAGAGCAGGACATTGAAAATGATCAGAAAAGTAGGACCCCTGGTGGCAGCCTTCAGGTTTGTCTCTTGCTCTGAGCAGTTAAGCCCTGGACCTCCACACTTGTATCCCATTCAGCAAGACCAAAGCCTTTTGTGTGACTGGACCAAGCTACCAAGGGAGGGTGATAATCCATGAACACTTGCACATGGCTCTTTGGGAGGGGGTCCCCTTTCCCACTTCAAGTGGCTCCTCCGTGGGAGTTACATTACTCCTTCCAGCCACATACGTCATCTCCCTGAAGGGACTGTGAGAAATCTAGTGTTTTCCGTCTTGTTAGAAAGCCAGTGATATTTTGGCAGTCTTTATCTGCTAGCCTTGGTTGTGAGGATTAAATTAAGCAGCAGGAATACAGCGTAGTGTTTGACAGTGTTAAATGTTCAATACATGCTGGCTGTTACTATTTTCATTTCCAGCACTCTGTATCTGTATACCTGAATGCCTCATAACTATGTGGTTTTCTCATTACGCATTATTTCTGAAATGACGTTTTCTTCTCTTTCCAGGGAAGTATATAACGTAAAAGCTAACATCCTTTAAGTATTTACCGTGTAATGGGCACTGGTTTAAGTCCTTAATATGTATATTTAGCTCATTTAATTCTTACACCTATTGGTAGTTCTCACTACTTTCCCCATTGTAGAGATGAGAACATTGTGTCACAAAGAGGTTATGTAGCTTTCTGAAGGGTGCAGCTAGTATGTGGTGGGTCCGGAGTTTGGACTCAGGATGTCTGATTCCAGAGCTTATGCCATGAACCTTCACAACACCTACTGCCTCGCCCTCCTAAGATCTAGCTTTCAAGTAGTACGACTGTGTGAATCCATCATAGGCACCTTCCTCCTCTAAAGAACATGATCCATTTTCTCCATCGTCTCTTTACAGACTAAAAATGTATGATGCTATGTATGTGTTTTTTTTTTCCTCAAGGAATACATAGTCCAGTGGAGGAGTACACGTACGTCTTATTTATTTATGTGCCTTCAGTCGGCAGTGAAGTATCTGCTGTATACTAGCTGCTCAGCAAATATTAGCAGTAGAACCAGGGGGGAGGGTGTAGCCCAGTGATGGAGCGCATGCTTACCATGCATGAGGTCCTGGGTTCAACCCCCAGCGCCTCCTCCAAGAATAAATAAATATACCTAATTACCTGCCCCCACCCAAAAAGATTAAAACAAACAAACAAACGAAAAACAATAGAACCAAAGAGAAAAATGGATAAGGAAGTCACAGGAAGAAAATTATTATCTGTGTCTAAGAAATAGGAGGTGACTTCCTTGCTCTCCCGTCCAAGGCATACAAGTATGCCTTCCAGGTCAGGGTGGGAAAAGAGGGGAGGAGGTTTAAACGCACACTTCCTTTCCTCACGTTACCTTCGTGCAATCCAGGCTCAGTCCTAGATGCATGTTTTCAGTTATGCGTCACTGCCATTCATCACTTCTAAATCCCTCCGGTCAGAATTTGTCTCCGTAAAGCTGTATTTGGGCCTAATGGAAATTTAATAAAAATGTGTAGGTTAGTTCATTTCATGTGAAATAATCTGAGGACTGTGTTTTCCCAGTTATGCGCTTATACATGAACGTCTTAAAGCTTTCTGATGCATTCAGAATGGGGTAGCCACATCCTGCTTTGACATTTATCGTCTTTGTTTAAAGCATACAGACTGCAACTCTCTGCTTCTGACTCTTCCCAAGTTAGCCTGCAGAGCGTCGGTGCATTGTCATCAATAATGTTGTCCCAGCCCAGTGATGTCCTCTCCTCCCCACTGATACGAAGGGCCTGCCCGGTGGCCCTGGGTTTTAATGCGAAGATGACTGGATAGTTGGTATTCGTGTTAACAAATTCAGACTCGTCCCTGCAGACCGTCCTCTCGGCAGTTTCCTCTCTGGGCTGCGTACTTTGGGCTTGGCATGGGACCTTACTTAGGAGTCCTGTCCTGAGGTTGCAATTACTGCCCTGCAAGCTGAAGCTCACCTTTTTTATCCCTGAAAAGCTTCAGGTGACAATCAGACTTAAATTCTCTAGTGATGTTGGTGCTTGTGATCATCTGGTAATTCTCCGAGCATGTCTTGAATACCAACAGTAGCTAAGTTGTGTGCTCAGCGCCAAGGATTCAGAGATGAGTGGGATATAGTCAGGAGTTCAGATCCACTTTGAGGGAGAGAGAGAGTCGTGGCATAATGACATAGTAATAGCTTCAGCTTCCCCTGAATTGGTATGTACCAGACATTTTCCTCTCAGCGTTCTGCTGCTTGACTTCATATCTGTCATCTGAGAAATTATGATAGAGAGAAGTAAGTGATCGTAACATTAAATAAGTAGCATACGCACCAGATCACACGTAGGTGATCTGCAACCCAGATTCTTAAATGATAAGATACGGAAGAGTGTCATGTTTTTCCTGAATTCTGTCATTAAGCTTTCCCTTGTTTTTATCTCTCGATACACAGTAACTAGTATTGCATCGCCATGTACTCAGCAGACCACGGAGGCCCTTTGCAGTAAGCTGGGAGTGAGGGCTGGAAGGATAGGTGGGAGTTCGTTCAGACTCCCACATTCATCCTGTATTTCCCTCCTAAACTCTCTTTTCTGCTGTGTCGCTCCCCACCTCCACTGGTGTGCTTGGGGTATTCAGTAGGGAGGGCCTTAGTGTTCTAGGTGTTAGGAACACTAAACACAAAACCTCTTTGACTTTGGCTCCATCTGGGCACCACCCAGTGCTTCTGAAAGTGTGAGCTGAGGCAGGTTCCTTCATTCAGATGTTCTTTTCTTACTTTGTGCCACACGCCAGCACCATCCACACACACCTTTGTCATTGATCCAGTCCACGTACGGTAGACGATTTCTGCCTTGACTTAAACGGTGTTGTCTTTACAATCACAGGTTTTAATGTGTTAGTTGCCCTCTCCATTCAGAGAAAAATAAATCCGTACGTTTTAAAATTGTTCTTTTTGTACCACTTAAAACAAATTTGTGTATCTCTGTTTGGGATGAACACAGAGCTACTACAAAAAATGCTAGACTGTATGATACCTTAAAGGAGGAGAAAATGTCCTGGAGCTCTGTCCTTTTTGCGACGTGTGAAACTTGCAAAACAAACAAAAACCCAGGCATTAAGAATTAATATCTCCACTGATACTTTATCCCAATAAATATTTCTTAAATTTTACCATGCCTTTTCACTTCTGCCGTTGCCACTCTAAGCCACATTTCCATTGTTGCTTGCCTGATTTATTTCACCATGTACTTTTTTTAAAAACTTGATTTCTAAAAATTTCTTTCCTGACTTCAAGTTCACACTCTTTTCAATCCATTTCCCGCATGGCAGTGTGAGTGATATTTTAAAAACTTGTATCTGGATGTATTATTGTCCTGCTGTAAGTCCTTCATTAATTTCTCCAAACCCCTTTGGGTAAAAGTCTAGTATCCTTAATATATGTGTAAGGGGCCCACGAGCGTAGTACCCCTGCCTACGATTCCAGCCTGTTCTCCGGTCACTTTCCTTATCAGCCTCTGTTCTTGTCCCTCTCCTTATTATTTTCATTGTCCTCTCTACCCTTTGAATTTATTTTGATTTCTTGAAACTGTTCAACTAATATTGATCCTCTTAATTTGGTACAGAATGGGGTTGATTGCAAAGAGAAAGACTTTTGGACCTGGATTCAGATTTCTCTTTGGATTCAATTTCTCTTCGTCTCTCTTGCTGTTTATTTCAAATAGAAGCAAGGAAGCCTCACTCCCAGTATTACTATGAATAAGAAAGGAGACAACAACCTCCTTGGTAAATATAACTTCTTTCTTATAAAAACAATTGCCCCTCATTTTCAGCTTTCAAAGAATGGATTCCTGCCTTGCTGTTCATAGTGGCTCTTGTGGGCTCCCTAGATCACAGCAACGTCAGTGCCACCCGGGAGCTTCTTCCACATGCAGGATCTCAGGCCCCAGGACAGACTTGCTGAGTCGACATCTGCATTTTAACAAGATTCCTCAGATAATATAGGCACACATGGGGATCTCATGGTAATATTTAACCGCTGTGTTTTCTTTTGTAGAATTCAAGTCAAGTCATCGTGTCCGATAGGATGTCTACCACTGAGGGCAGGACATATCTCTGACTTATTCATTGTTATGTCCTCAGAGTGTAGACCAACGCATTCAATGGCAGTTTAACAATTTAGTAGTGGGGCCCAGAAAATAAGATGGGACATGATTTTCACTACCCTGAACTTACTGTTAAATCCTCATCCTGACCACTCTAAGTCATAAGCATGGCATGGTATTCAAGGACACTGTATATATCAGAACTCAAATGACTCCAGATTACTTTTTCCCCAGGAGATAAAAAAATGGAGATTATTTGGGGAAGCACATATATGTACCCCAAACATACTTTTGGATTTTATAAATCCAAACCTTTGAGTTGCATTTTCGTCTTAATAATGCTTTACTATTAGCATTATCTCTAATAAATTCCAGAGTGCTCACTTCTAAATTAATATTATGGTATGTCTTGGAGATGTTTTGTACTTTTTCATTATATTTTATAACATATCATTTCAAATCCAGTTGTTGATTATGTGTGTGTGTGTGTACAGGACCATGCCTTTAATACCATTGATTTTATAAAAGTGTATCTTATAATTGCAGGTTCCATTTTTATGCTGTTTCTGTTTCACATTTATCCCTAGTACAGTAAGCAAATCCCTCATGAACTTTCTGGTAGAAAGTTCAAATGACATTGACAGTTGTGGTTCACAAATAACATTGTGGTTCAGAGTTACTGACGGTGGAACGTGGGTGTTTGTAGCATCCAGAAAAAGTGGCACAACAGTGTGACGAGAGACCAGGGCAGTTTACGTTTCGCTTAGCATGCCCTGAAGCCAGGTGATTCCTAATGAATGTTAAACGAAGTCCTCGTTATTTCAGTGTGTTCATTTTAAGCGAGACGTTATTAATTTATATATATATCTATCTCACAATTTTAGATTGGCGTAATCAAAAACAGAGAAGATGCTGCAGTAACTACAGTCTTTGACATGAGGTACTGACAACTTTTGAATCCGAGAGTGTGGTTAGATGTGCACTGAGCTAGTTGGAGCCAACAGGTAGCAAGGCAGGCTCCTTTGAAAGCCTGCATTTTGTTTCTTGGGTGACTCAAGCCAAGTAATGTAGAGTACCATCAGAAATTTCATCGAGGGTGACATTTAAGGCCTCTTGTTTGGTTTGGTTTGGTTGCAGTCAAATACCTAGAGATCACTTTTCTTAACTAGACAAAACTGTAGCTAGAAAACCCTTAATGGTCCATGGAGAAAGGAATGATATAGTACAAACTTTTACTTTAGTTGTTATTTTAAATCTGGACATTATTTTTACCAGGATCATGAAAGAGTTTATGGCTTGTTTTTATGGAATAAAAGGTCCACACAGTTCCCAATGCTCGTTCTCAGCCCAAAGCAAGTGTCTCCTAAGGTTTGTGAGTGATGAATCCAGAACTCCAAAGGTCACTGCCGGATTGTAAACTTACATTCCTTTTGGCATAAAAGAAATAAGCTAGCCTCAAACCCTTTTCAAAGGTACATTGACGAATAGGCAATCTAATTGTAGTGTAAGCAGAAGTCAGTGACTTAATGTGCTAATTACAAAGAGTTTTTATCCTGTTCTTAAATTAAGGTGTGTTCTAGCAGCAGTTGGTTAATTTGCATTTAAAGATTATATTCATTTGAATGTAATAAAATTATATTTTTCATTTAAATATATAATGTGTAAGATAAACAACAAGGTCCTACTATATATAGCACAGGGAACTATATTCAATATCTTATAATAACCTACAATGAAAAAGATATGAAAAGGAATATATATACATATATATGTATATGTATAATTGAATCACTGTACTGCACACCAGAAACTAACACAACATTGTAAATCAACTCTACTTCAACAAAAGTATAAATGAATAAGAAATAAAAATATATGTGTATATGTGTGCGTGTGTGTTTCTCTAACTTTACCTAATTTAAACAGAAATCTCCTGGGCAGTTACTCTGCATTAATACGATTTTTACTTTCACTATTCATACTTTTCCCCCACTTTAAACATTTCTCTTTGCTCTTAGTTCTGCAGAGTACAAATTTAAGTAAGCAGTTGTTTACTTTAATGATCACCCTTCTGTTTAAATACTATCCCTGGCATATATTTGTTATGGGACAGAATCATAGAAAAAAGAGGTTTGCAGTTATTAAACTGATCCGTAATTTGCATTTTGGCTTTTGGCTGAGTTATGTAACTGACATAGATTTTGTATGTATCAGTCTATTGATCGATTAACTGATTCTCTTCTCATTAAAAAAAGAAGGCATTTAAAAAAAACTTTCCATTCATGAACTTATTAGAAATCGTTACTGGCAATCTCAGTACACTAGGATTCTTCCCAAGAATCTCCGATCCATGTGGATGAAGAACCAGCTCCTGGTGAGATAGTCAAGGGCAAAATCACCTAGCTCAGAAAACGTTTGTTGTGGTCACGTGGTTAAGAGCAGGAGTTCTAGAATCAGGGTGACTGGGTTGACGTCTAGGCAACTACATGTGTAGCTTTAGCCTCGTTGCCCATATTAGAAAACCAAGGCTCAGTAAGTTTATATGAGTTGTCTTTTTAATTGTATAGTCAGTTACAATGTGTCACTTTCTGGTGTACAGCACAATGTCCCAGTCATGCGTACACATGCATATTCTTCTTCATTGAAGGTTATTACAAGATACTGACTATTGTGCCCTGTGCTATACAAGTTTTTGCATGGAAAGTAGGTACAACAGTACCGAACAAAAGGTAAACATCTAAAGAAAAACCTGTAACCTCTATTAAGGAATTATTTTTGTATATAGTTCAACAAACTGTTCTGCTTCTTTATAGACATCCTTTTCTAAACCTACCAGGGGCCGCCTCAGCTCGCAATCTGTTGTCCTACTAGAAGATAGAGAAGGATTATTTTGGCAAAGTGGCTTATTCAACAGCACCTGCACCTTGAACACCATCCGAAAAAATCCTCATATCACTCACTGTCATAGAGTCTCTAAAATATAGTGCTGTTTCCATTTGCTCACGTAAAAGGTTGCTAAACCTCTCCTACTGACTGTTATTATGTTAATATGGGGGCCACTGTGGGATCATGGAGTGAGGCCCCTCACCGGCTGGGTGTGCCAGTGGAATGAGAGATAACAGGCAGTAAGGGAGGAGAGGTAGAGTGTAGGCACACAATAGATGCGGTTACCCAGAACAGGCAAGAGTCGTAGTAAGCGTGCGCTTTCTTATCAGTTTTAGAGTTACAAATAGAACATTTGTAATATGCAATTAGCATATGCATACGTTGGGCAGGAATTTGAATATCTCAAAAGTTAAGTTTACCATATTTATCTCAGCAGATTAAACCTTACCACAGATGAAAATTCATATTTTAAACAAGTAAAGCCAAAATGTAACATACAGATGGTGACAGCACTATATAAACTAGACATAGTTGAAAACAAATTTATGAAAATTGAAAACAAATAGGAGCAAAAGGGCACAGTTAATTTAGCTAGTATACACAATGCATAATAGAATTTCTGTAAGTTTGTTGTTGCGGAGGCCAACACTTTGACTCTCAGTTTTGGCTCATAGAACTTATTACTAGTACAAATCAGAGGATCCATAAGATAAAATAAACTAAATCGCCTTAAGATATTTTGTTACTATCTTAGTATTGGGAAGAGCTATTTTCCCCCCACAGTCTACTAGACAGGGTACTGAGCAACATCCTGACTCTAGCCCTGTAAGATCACAGTGAGGTGTTTCACAGGGCTTTTAATTTCTAGCACTCCTT
This sequence comes from Camelus dromedarius, assembly GCF_036321535.1. Lineage (NCBI taxonomy): Eukaryota > Metazoa > Chordata > Mammalia > Artiodactyla > Camelidae > Camelus > Camelus dromedarius. The sequence goes on from NC_087444.1 coordinate 40,913,201, forward strand.
AATGTAGGTCACAAAATTGCAACTATTGCATGTAAAGTGCAATTCAGTGGAACTAACTCTACTAACTCTACTGAAAAGAAGTACTCGTTGTACAAATGGCACTGCAGTTGGAACTCTCAAGTATTCCTGTGTCGTTTAGTCATAGGTATTAGAATATTCAGAGCAATGATTTTCAAATATTTTTAAACAGCCTAACCCTGTTGTCAAGCAGTGTCTTACGTAAAAACACTTAAAGGTGATACATTTGAGGCTTTAGCATTATGCTGCATCCCACGTAGGTCCACATGGCCCCTCGTGCTCTGTGTCCCGAGGCATCGCTGCAGATTCTGCCCCGGCACAGAGTTGTGCCACATGTTTATGTATAAGTAATACCTATGAGTTAACATTTATATATGTATGTGTTTAATGAAAAATATATACAAGTAGAAGTAAAACAGTATTTGATGAATCAAGACCTATACCTACACCGTACACATCTATTGTCAGTTAACATACTTACCGTAAATCTCACACTGACTCTATGAGGCATTCTTATTCCTAGGGTGACATAGGAACTGAAGGGAAGGAAAGTAAAATGATTTGTTTAAAGTTCACATGATGTTTAAATCACAAACCAATGTCGGGGGTGAGGACTCAGTGACTTCAAAATCCATATTCTTTCTACTATAACGTGGTAGTGAATCACATGGCAAGACTCACCTGTGGAGCACTCAGGCCACAGGTGACAGCTCACGCAACGCCTTTTGTTTTTCACTCTTTATCCTTGAAATTGTCATAAAAGGTATTAATGGCAGAGTTCAATAGCAGTAATTAGCCACATGAAATAAAAAGTGCATAACATCTTCTATGAGACCTTTTGTAGCCATTTTCCCTCCCAAACCTCACCATTAACTCAGCACACCCCAGATACCTGTCTCCAATGTGTCTACACATAATTGCTGCTACTACTAATGAGACTTATGTAGGCTCACAAAAGAAATAATGGAACCTATTGAATCAAAATTATGAATCCTGTAATGGTTCTTCCTTGTGAATGAGCACACTGTATCTTGGCGACTCCTTTTGCATAGCCAACAATTGTTTGAATGCTGGGTCATTTGTGGGCATACGCTCCATCTGTCAGGTGTCACAGAAACCAAAGGACGTAAAAGTCCTTCTGCCACCTAATGCTTTTCATCTGTTTGGTGAATTCAAGAGTTGACCCTTTGGAAGAAATAGCTAACAAGGACATAGATCAAGGTGTTAATTTGGAAGGTGTCACAAAGAGAGGAAGCAAAACTGTCTATAAATAAATCAGAAGACTTTGGGAAGGAATGTGAGGTATTAGAAATTAATGGGCTGCTGTCAGGCATACTCGGGTTCAAATATCTGTTCTCCTGTTTGTTGTCGTGTTATGGAAAAATCTGCCAAAGGATCAATATTCAGCAAGCGTTCCTTCTATTTCCTTCTCCCCATATTTAGAGCATAGATTTTTATTTCCCTTTCCAAGGAGGCACCAACAGAATTCAAAGAAAAAAAAATAAGAATAACTATTTATTTGGAATGGAGAAAGAGAATGGCTGTATACGAATGTGTTTCCACACAAACACACACAGGAGCACATGCTCTTGGATGTAAGACCAAACTCCATGGTTCTGCTTCTTATTAGTTTGTGTGTTCTGGAGCAGGTTACTTAACTACTCTGTCTCAGAGTTTTCATCTATAAAATGAGAATAATAAAAACAATCTGTGTATGAGGATCAAATAATGCCTTTTAATCCATTAGAACAGTGCATGGCACGTGCTAGGTTCTATATATTTCCACTTTTCTTTGTCCTCCATCTCTTTCTCTTTTTTATTTAACTTAACTTGCCACCTCCTGACCTGACCCTGGTAAGACTCGTCTTTGAAATAATAATGTTAGAGGTTTTCTTTTGCTTTGTTCTCCGCCCCGTCCCCCCTCCCCCCCCCCCCCCCGCAACCACGGGCTAAGAACAGTACTTCAGAAGTCAATTCATTTAGGGGTGAGCAGTTATTTCCTGTGAATCTTGATTTTAACATTTGATAATATGCACTTCCTCTAAGGAACAGTATATTGTACTTTTGCAGAAAAAATGACCCTACTTTAAATTCCTCTTAACATTCATATTGCATGAAGCTTTTGAAATGCATGTGGGGTGGCGCCTTTATAATTACACATCTTGCATTCATTATTTCCTAATGAGCTCAAATAAAAATAGCACAAAAGTAATGTAATATGAAATTATCTTCTTCCCCTAACTAAAACCATCAAACAAGGAGACATAGGTATTCTCCCCCATACAGTGGCTTGGTTTGGCGGAAGATGAACGTTGTGATTTCAGGCGATTCAGCATTGCTCACTACAGTGCGTTATTCTGTGGAGATCGCATCTTGACTGGGATAAGGAAGAGCAGTGAGTACCCTGATTTCTGTTAGCTTCTGGATGTTTTATTTAAAACACCAACAGGAACAACAAAAGACTTCTTTGCTCTTTTTATTGCATTTTGTCTTGTTATCTAATCAGCCTGGCCATGTCTGATAGGCATTTGACAGTGTTGCTACCCTCTGGTCTCACATGCTTTAATTGGACAGTGGCAGTTTTCAATTAGTGAAGTGCGGCTCCTTGGGCTATGTCTGCAGTTTCTCTCACACATGTATTGTAATTATGTGTGTACCTCAAAGTGTGAGACTATAAACATATGCTATATATTTGAATAAGAGTGCTGTCAACACTTTATTTCAGAAGTGTATTAATTATGACTGAATAGTAATGTGGATCCTAACGCAGAGCAGCATCCTGTGCCTGGCTGATATTTACATTGCCAGATGCATCTCGTCCTTGGGATGAATTTTAAAGTAAGGGACAATTAGCAACTGTATGGAAATTGTGTGTTAAGAGTGTCTTAAAAATAATCCTCCTCAAGACAACTAACAGCTCTTTATTCTAAATTGTTCCTTTTGCCAAAACAGGCAGAGGTGTTTAAAAATAGAAAGCTGAATTTTAGTTTGAGTCGCAGCAACTAAAGATGACTACGTGCCTGGATAAGAAGATTTTTAAGTGTTTGTAGCTCTCTCCCCCCCTCCCCCCAAGGCTAATATTCATTTATCTTGATTATGTTGCTCCATCAGTCACCAAGATCCTGCGTATTTATGAGTGCAGGCTTTGAGTTTGACGCTCTTTAACCTTCACATGAGCACACACTGATGATGCCTGGGAAGATGATTATTTTCAGCAACTTTCAGTAGAGAGGGCAGAAGTCGGGGGTGGGAAGGAGACTTTGTTATTAAATATTCCAGGTACCTGTGGGTTGGGATGAGCAGGTAAATTTGGCCTGATAGTTAACTCTGTGAAAGAACAGTGTGATTCTCGTATGTCTTATAACAATAGGATGGGATGAGAAGCTGTGTGCTGGGCACGCAGTAGAAGCTCTATAAATGTTGTCGACTATATTTGACAATAGACTATATAGACAAATAAGGAAACTAGATTTCTACGTAATTTAAGTGTTTTAGTGTTCAGGACACGAATGCTCGAATGTCCCTAAAAATGTTTGGAACCTGAAATTGATTATTTCTTAAGGAGCAACTTGGACTATTTGTTAAAAATGGCATTTGCCATTATCAAATAAAACAATTCCACTTAGAATAGTTTAGGATTTTTTTTTTTTAATCATAGGGAAAAAAAGGACTTTCTGATCGCTAAGTCAGTGGTCTTCAAAGTACAGTGCCTGGACCAGTAATATTAGCATCACTTGGGAGTTTCCTAGAAATGGAGTCGCTTGGATGGCACCCCAGAATTGCTGGGTAGGGTGCAGAAATCTATTCGTGATTCTGATATTCACTGAAGTTTACACTGCTCTAAGCATACATATGAAAAAGCATTCATTCCTGTTTTCTGCAGCCATCCAGATTGATTGCCAGGGCTTCATAATAACCTGAGATAATATTCACCTGTGATTTGAGATGAGTGTCCAACTTCTCAGAAGAATTGCTTTGATGTGCAAATTATTGTTAAGTTTGCTTCAAAGAAGAATATTTTAGGCAGGGAACTTGAATGTGCAGCTTTGTGCTATATGTTTGATGTACCGTATTTTATTTAATATTCACAAAGTTTTAGGGAGGGAGGGGTTCATTTCCCCATTTGTGAAACTTGCTTTAAATCGAAACAAGGTGAGTTCTTTCCTGTGATCACTGGAACTTCCAAACCTAGGCTTTGTGATATTAACCCCATAATTTTTTTATTCCAGACCAGCAGCCTATGTTTATAATATTAAATTACATTAGTTTTAAAAGATAACTTTATTAAGGTACAGTTGCATTAAATTTAGATAAGTGTTTCTCAAATTTTTCTGGTCACAAGAAACTACCTTTATACTCTTAAAACTTAACGGGGATTCCACAAAGTTTGGTATAAGTGAATAATATTTACTATATTTGCCATATTAGAAATTCAAACTGAGAAATTTTAATATTGTCATTTAAAATAAAAAACGTGTAACATGTAATATAAATAATATTATTTCAATGAAAATTATTCTTTAAGAGTGGTATTGTTTTATGTTTTTAAAAGTCTTTAATTTCTGGCCTGGTAGAAGACTACTGAATTCTCTTGTCTACTTCTGCATCCAATATGTCGCAATATGTTTTTTTCATTGAGGTACATGAAGAAAATCCAGTCTCAGAGAAATAAATAGTTGAAAAAGGCATAGATATTTTAATAACCTTTCCAGATTACTGTGTATATTTTTCTTTGATATCACATCAAAATCTCCACAAGTGGTAATTTCTTAAAAGCTAGTTTCAATGTGGAATCTGAAACCATATCAATAAATTTTTATACTCTGCTCCATTAAATCCATTGGTTTCTCTTATATTTGAATAGATCTTTTGCCAATTCATAATTTTCTAGCATCATGCATTTAGAAAATGTTTTTTTTACTGAGCCATACAGATCTTCCAAATCTCATTATAAAATAATCCAAAAATTCATATCAAGTAGTTTTATCAGATCATCAGTCTCACAAAAAGTCTTTAACTATCTTGAAGCTTCAGTCTCATAAAGGCAGATATAAATTTCCTTAAGTTCTAGAAAGTGCAACTTTTTTCATGGACAGTAAATACTGTTGTTTATCTTTGAAGAAGTAAGTTAATTTTATTAATAAAATAATTGTTCTGTTTTCTAAATTATAAATTTTGGCTAAAATGTCTGGTAAGTACCCAAGTCAGAATAGTCATAGTTTGTCTATCATTTGTTCTTTCCCTTTTCCATTTTATGGTAAATGAGGTTCCATAAAAAACGTGGCTTATTCAGCTTGTCACGGAACCAATCACAGGTTACATTCCTTGAGTCAACAGTCGTACTTCACTGTGGATAAGATGTGGTTTATGTGTACTGCCTGTTTCATTACACAGAAGATTGAAAAAATATGTGTACTCAAGGAGGGAGGGTGTAGCTCAAGTGGTAGAGTGCATGCTTAGTATGCACGAGGTCATGGGTTCAATCCTCAGTACCTCCTCTAAAAGTAAGCAATTCTAATTATCCCTGACCAAAATAGGATAATTAAATAATACAATAATAAATAAATAAAATACTAAAAAAAAAAAAGAATATGTGTACTCAGGGCTGGGATTTAATAAAATGAGTGATTTGCACTGCCTTGTCAGAGACATCTCAAGTGAAACTGGCTGTTTAAAATTCTTTTATTATTACTATTATTTTTTAATCATGAGAACACATGGTAGTGAGGAGTACCATGACTCCTAGTATAGTTTGGTGCCACCGCCTTGAGGGGTGGGAACGTGGCAGCATTTTTGTCCTCCCTTACATTTGCACTATCAATGCGCATGTCAGCACAGTGGGAAAGGCAGGGAACTTTGATCTCCTGGATGCCCTGCAGGGTGCTGTGAGATTCCCAGAGGTCTGTGAATTCATATTCTGGGAACTGCTGCTCCAGACCCTCCTGTTTCTTCCAGTGCTCAGAGTCCTGACGGAGGTGGTTCCTGCTGAGATAGGAGAAGCCCTGCAGCTCTGCTGTTTGCCAGAATTTTTCTCGTGCCCTGATAACAAAGACTGGCCATTTTTAAACTTAACTATAGGAGATTAAATTTAGCTACCAGGACTATAGAAACATTCAGTCCAATCTCCAGTCTTCCCCCATTGCTCCAAAACTGCCAGGTTTTAAACACACACACACACACACACACACACACAAACACACACTAATAGGTCAACAATTTGTGCAATGCTGAACTGCAGTGAGCCTTTACCTCAGTACATGGTCACTTTCAAAGACCCCTCAGCCTCACATTCAATTCACTTTTTTAATATAGTCACTCCATCATATGCCAAACTGAAGTCTACATTTTTATTTTTAAACAAAACCTCTTAGAAACCTGATTCTCCTCTTGTATTTCTGAAAATCTTTCACATTAGTGGCAAGTGTCTCCGAGTTTCTTCTTTCTCCTCAAACACATCAAAATTGAAAGTAAATAAACAATATGCAAAAAAGCAAATCTAACCTGCCATGCACACTCTGTCGCTTTTATTTCCTCTTTCTACATCTATTACTTTCTGTATCACTAGCTCTTGAACTTGTCATTGCAGATAAACTAGCAGATCTGATTCATAGGAAGAAGGTTAAAAGGACCATGCAATCTATTTTTGCTGGCCTGAGAGTCCATCAGACCAGACAAAACTTTTCTCATGATCAGAATGGATGAAGAATTGTGGGAGCACATCTCCACTACAGCTTCTTACCACAAATGTATAGAATACTGGGAGGTGGGGTAGAGCTTTTTTCTTAATTCATAATGTAATTCATAATTATATATTGTGCATCCATTATGCACCTAATCAGTGTTGCCATATTACTAGTGTTGTTGAGAGTGCAAAGGAAAGTTGCATTGGTTCATTTTTTTAGGGAAGGGTTAAATACATGACTATTTGAGTAGATATTTCCCATTGGTAGTTTCTGATTTGCAAAGCGTACCTAATAATTCTCTAGCTTTACATTGTTGTCTGCAAATCCCCCGTCTCCCCTCCCTACCTCTGCCTCCGAGGCTTGCTAGATTTCCCTAAAGCCTTTTCTGCTAGCAAGGGCAAGTTTCCTCCTTTCCTGCCCCCTTTGCCTTCCCCTACCCCGGGGAGGTTTCTATCATTAGACTCCTCCCCACTGAGGAGTTTGGGGACCTAGGACTCTGAGGTGTTAATTGGGTGTTAAGGTTTCCAGAGGTCATTAGATCCAGAGCTCTGTTTCCTCCCATGTGCCATGGGGATGAGGACGCTCTCCTTGACCTGAATTCTCACAAGTCTCCTATTAAGCAAACAGGTCATATATGAAATATACATTGAAAAAAATTGCTAAACTGGTTATAGTTTTGTGAACAGTGAAGTCTTTGGTTTCAGGGGCTTCTGTTTTTCTTCCTCCATGTTTGATTCTGGCATGAAACGCTAAGACAATAAAATGAACATGAGCTTGGGAAGCGGATTGACTTGGATTTGAATCCTTTCTCTGATTCACTTGCTATGTAAGGTATTGAGCAATTGTCTAAAATTCTAATCTTTGTTTCTTAATCTAAACTGAAGAGTCTAGTATGTAGCTCATAGGGTGGTTGTGATACTTAAATGAAATAGAAAATAAACATATCTAGGATAAGGAAGCTCTCAGTATTCGTGGGGAAATGCCTGAATTTCCTTCCCTGTGCCTGGGCAGCTGGGGTGACCATGTGTTTGCTGAGGGAGTGCCCATGGTAGCCTACTGAAAAATTAAAGTAACTTTGCAAAGGGGAAGGATGTGTCTAAATGATCACAGGCTGTCTGAGCTATAAAGCATCTGAAAAGCAGTTTCATACCCTTTATTTTATAAGGGAAGGAAGATATAATTAGGAAGGATATAAGGTTTACTCACAATCACTAGCTACCTGATATGTAAACTTACCAACATTTCAACAGTTCTATAATTGCACTGATTGAGAATATTATATTACTTTTCTGTTGTTCCTGTGACAAATTATCACAAACATAGTGGCTTAACACAACATGAATGTATTATCTTACAATTCTGTAGGTCAGAAGCCCAACACAGGTCTCACTGGACTAAGATAAGGGTGCCTGACTGTCCCTTTCTGGAGCTTCCAGGGGAGGATCTGTTTCCTTGCCTTTTCAATCTTCTTAGAGGCCACCCACATTTCTTGGCTAGTGGCCCCTTTCCTGCATTTTCAAAGTCAGCGAGCTTGAATCTCTCTGACCATTATTCTGCAGTCATGCCTCCCTCTGGCCACAAACAGAAAAGGTTCTTCTTTTTTAAGGATGTATGTAATTAGATTGGGTTCACCTGGATAATCCAGAATAATCTACCCATTTCAGGGTCTTTACATTAGTCATGTCTGCAAAGGCCCTTTTGACAGGTAACATGTTTGTAGGTTCTGGGAGCTAGGACATGGATGTTTTGGAGGGCAGTTTTTCTGTCTACAACACCTACTAACCTATCAGTAGCCTCACTGCAAGTTGCAACCACAGTTTTGAATCTATAAGATATTTATAGATAAATATCTAATACGTCATTATTGAGGGAAACGAGTCAGCTCCTAACAGGAGTCTTGGAAGGATTATTTTTGTTTCTGTTTAGAAACAAAAAATACAATTGATTTCCATCATAAAAGATTATCATTAATGCAGGAGATTAATGATTTTATAGCGTGAAAAGGAACAGCATCTTGAGGTTTTAGGATTTCCTTGAAGTTTCCTTGGTGTTGCTGTTTGGTGTTTTTTCAGCTTCTAAACTTTGCTGTCAGAACAGAGATGGAGTGGTGAAACACACACACACTTAAACAGACACCTGTTTATAGCATTGCAGTCTATATTATTAGCATCTACTTCTGGTAAGTTGATAGTACATTAGATTCCGTTTCCAAATCTTCACTATAGGATTGATACTTGGGAGAGGAGGTGTTTAAAGAAAAAAAAAACCCAAAATTGAAAAATGACTTTTACATATATGCTGTCCTAACAACAGATAATTTTTTTGAATAATGGTGCTAATAGCCTTGTTAGTATCTTTTTAACTAAAGAAGCTAAAAAAGGGAAGTTTTAAGTGACTTATTGAAAATCATATTCACTAAAATCAAACCAGGTCTTGGATTATCATTTATCTAAAAGAAAAGGTGTTTTTGAATCTGTTTAGTTAGCCGTCTTCTCATCCACTCTTTTGTGCACCCATTCATTTTCCAACAAAATCATTTACCTAACCACCCTCTTCCTCTTAATTCTTTTGTCAACACATTTATCCATCCATCAATCCATTCATCCACTCTTTGAGTAGTCAAACTTGAAAATGTGATTATTTCTGTAAAATCTGAGCTTTGGTCATGACCCTCTACTTTCTTAGCAAGATTCTGCATGAGACAGTTTATAATGCTCAAGGGGTAGGACTGGGCAACACAGCTACGTTATTTCAGGCTTTTTGATCACAGAAAAAAAATGAATTGCCAATGTCACACCCTATTCTATGGCCTTCTCGATCCCAGGTTTATGTATTTCATTTCAAACTGTAATGTTCTTCCAAGTTCATGGCATTTTGGTTACTGCACAGTCCTTTTATAAATATAGAATTTCAGAAAGAGTAGGTGACTGTCATTTGGTTATCCACTGTGTTCTTTCCTACTGTGTTCTTGTCAATTTTTGGATAACAAGATACGTCCTGTTTAGCAAGTAATCGTGATCACCACATCAGAAATCTATCTCGTATTTTCAGCTCCTGTTAGTACTCTGATTAATCAAGTTCTTTTCAGACATGAAGAACATTGATGCAGCATTCCTAAATGCTTTCCCTTTTTCCCACAGTAAAACTGAACTCTTCACTGTAAATTGATCTTTGAATAATATCCTGAATATCTATTTTATATATCCATATCTGTTTAAAATCTACTTCTTTTGTTTGGTGTCTTCTTTTTTTTCCGTCCTATTCACATTGCTTACATTGCATATTACTACCTTGTATATTTAAGTGGCACAAAAATTTCCCCTCATATATCTTTATCTATGTATCTGTATCTCTCTCTCTATATAGATAGATAGATAGATAGATAGATAGATAGATAGATAGATAGATAGATCGAATAGAGAGAGAGAGAGAGAGATTGTTTTCAAGAAATTTGTGAAGAGTGTTCATTTAGTTGAAAATTAAATATACACCAAAGATCTTCATTTAAGAAATACTGGGTAAGTACTGTGTCTGTTTTAGTGTAAGACAAAGAATAGAGCTCTGAGACAGAATAATTTGTTATGTTTTCCCCAAATCGATCTTTTAGTGAAACTCTGTGGTCCTTCCAGCCCACCCACTCACCAGTACATCCATGTGTTCATTCATATATTGGTTCATAGTGTTCAATGTGCATTGGAACCTGAATGGAAAAACAGCTGAGACTCTCACTCAACCGGCCATCCCTCTATCCATTACTTTTTGCACATGCATTCCCCAATAAAACCATGTATCTAACCATTTTCCTTCTCAGTTCTATCTTCAGTCAATTTATCCATCCAACTGTCCATCCATCCATCCACTCCTTGATCCATTCACCTAAATTTCTTTTTAGTAATAGGTTCACAATTACTATTCACCTACACTCTTGCACACACAAGCATTTACTCGATGACCCAATGCATGTAGACCAGCCTCCTTCTGCTTGTAGGCTTACTGTTACTGTGTAACAAGAAATGAAAACCAAGTACACTTTAAATACCTTACAGCTTTTTGTCAATTACACATCACTAAAGCTGAAAAAAAGGTAAAAACTTCTAGATACATCTACTGGCATTACTTACTGAGTGAGTGAATAAATACCAAATATGTGATTATGTGCCTAATACAAGTGCTCAGTGTAAGAGTTTAAGCCGCTTTTCCCAAGATCGTTTAACTCAAGAAGTGACATTCTTAGATTTTACTACAAAGCAATGTTGCATGTTAAATTCTGACCCAGAATATGCTGTTAGACGTATTTTTCTTGGAAAGCAGTTCCAGGTTTGGCAGAACCTATCAGTATAATTCCAAAATTAAGTCTCCACAAGAACCCACCCTATATGCAGTTTTATTTAAATGTTTTAGTCCCTAGAAGATACCATGCCTTTGTCTCTTGTCTTTGTCACATTTTAATCATGACCCAAACCCTATAGATAGCATTGTTAAAACTGTTATTAAAACATTTTTACAAATAAGGACACCATTTGGGGGAGGTTAAGTAAATCCTTCAGTATCTTACAGTTTGTCCTATTTCTTATCAGGCTCTCATTTTGGTTCCTATAATCTGAACTACTGCTCTATAAATCTTTGGTTCCCTTAGAGAACCATATTGACTACCAAGCCTGGAAGATTTAATGTATTAACCAGGCTGTTATCAACATACATAAGCAAAGATGTGTCCAGTCGAGAGGACTCAATTGTCTTTTTTTCTTTTGTCATATGATTGCTTACTTAAAAAGTCTCTATCTCAGTACTTAAAGGAAAAGAGAAAATCTGAGAATACAGAATTTAAGCATTCTCAGAGCATTTTTAAGACCGTTTTTGTAGAAGGGGCATTCTTAAGCTATTTTTTCCTGTGGCATCATTATGGAATTAGTCCATCTAATGCTCCGTTCTCTAAATCATATCAACAAGGATGCTTTGGCTTCACTTTTGTGTGTGGGTCTTTATATAAAGGGAAATTTTGTTCATCATGATAGCTTGAATACTTGAAATGCTGTTTATCGTCAATACGTTGCTTTCTTTAAAATAAAAATTAAACTTGGAAACTTTCTTTATTGGAGTCTGGCTAAGAGAGATGGGTTTGCTATAAGGCTGACACATCATGTTTCCAAATCTATAAAGCTGTGGTCCAGACTGAGGATAGTAGCAAACTTGCCAAGGTCATGAATGTTGGCTTGGGAAGTCTCTTGGTAAACAGCCTGCCAGCCTCTTCTTGTCAATATTTTCTGTTTGCATTCCTATTAGTTGAGCATACTGCCTTTCTATTTCTATGTCAATTCTATTTCAGACTTTTATAGGATAAACTAGTTCACAAAATGTGCCTGTGCTCTATGGTCTCATACAAATGGCTTCTATGTGTGTGTGTGTGTGTGTGTATTTTATATATATATATATATAATTTTTTATATGTATATAAATATATATATAATCTTTTATATATATATATATAGTAAATCTTGACTGCCATTTAGGGGCAAAACAGAGAGCCTTCTCCATTCTGCCTCCTTCTCATCTACTGAAAGGGGAGGCTCCCAGACTAACTAGTTATATTTTCCCGGGAGTCTCTGTTGAATTAAGCTAAAACGTGTATGCTCTGAAATCTGATTTACTGAGTTACACCTGATTCTGTTATTTGTGAATTGTATGAGCTTGAGAAAGTCAATATATTTACTGAACCCGTGCCCCTCATCCTTGTAAACTCACCGACAAGGTGCAGGATGTTAAGATAGGCTCTGTGCAAACAAAACAGTTAGGCTTTAATGAGCATTTACTGTGTACTCTGTGCAATGCCTGCTGTTGGGGAGATTGTTGAATAACTTACCTAGAGTGTAGCTAGAGGCCTGTCTTTAGGAAACTCACTGTTTAAAAGGGTAGCACAAGTAATGCATTCCTAATTCTGACTATTTTCAGGTTCCCACTGCCAAACACAGCAATTCATTCAGACTTGCTTCCAATTTTCTGTTTCTTTGGGCACCAGCCCCCTTGGCCAGGTCAAGCTGTTGAACGCTCACACCACCAGCTGACACAGGAGGCAGAGAACACACATTGGAGGCCATCAGGGTGCTAGATGTTTGCCTGCTGTAACCCGTTGGAATTTTTTTATTTTTTTTTGAAGCAGAAGTCACTTCCAGTGCAGGACGCTCTTCTGTTCTTTTAATCAGGGATTACATCTTCTTTAGCCTTTTGCCCCATAAGACAAATTTGAGGGTAACTTGGTTTATAAGATAATTACTTTGAAGGCTGTTATTATTTCACTGAATTACTTCCTCAGAGTGTGTAATCACAAGAGTAAATGGTATATTCCCAACTTGATTTACTAATATGCTGGGGTGCTTTTAGTCTATTTCCTAGCTTTAGTTTTCTGATCTAGTTTGTTTCCGCACCTTGTTAAGAATGGAGTGACTGGATGAAGGAGTTATTTAGACTTGCTGAAGTGGTACGCCCTTTCAGCATATGAAGGCACCTTACAGGTTGTGGAGTCCATCGTGACATCCTCACTCCACCTACTCCATCTCCCACCGTGCCGAGCATCAGGAACAAGAGGTTGTCTAGTTCTGCCTGAATACAACGATGAAAGCAGACTCTTTCCTGAATGGTCCATTTCAAGTTTGGTGAGCATCTTTGGTGAGGTGTCCTGCAGTGCACAAGAAGGCTAAAACTACAAGTTAAAATAAGTAGATTTCAACTCAAACTCCTGGTCCTTGTTTGCGGAGAGCAATTCAGAAACATGAAAACTACTCTTTTCTTACACCCTCTTTCTCTTTCGCTTTACTTGCCTTTTCACGCTCCTAACAGCCTGAATGTGCTTGATCAAGAGTGAAGTCCTGCATTCTGATTGTTTAGGTCAAAACCTCATATTGTGTCAAGTCTCTGGTCCCATCTTTGATATTAACTGGTTATGACTTAATGATTAGATTTTCCATCCGTTTGCTGATTGATAGCCACTACATAATATCTCCCTGAAAGGCAGGTACTAGATACTGAGAATATAGTGTAAGATTTAATTTTTTTTAGGTGTGCTAAGCTTGCTATTCTTTCCCAGGGAAAGAAATTTGTGAAAAACAGGAATCAGTAAGTAATAGAGAATCATGTTGTAGTGATCCCTGTTAACCCCTTTGGGTTCCAAGAGGTGCTGGTTCTCTTCCAGTAACTTTGATAATTCTCTAGAGGAAGACAGAGAGAAACTCTCCTAGGATCTTGGATAGAATGGAACGTCAGAGTTAAGTTCTGATGTCAGAGCTACCTGACTTTAGTTCACTTAATCCCGTTCCTCATCACTTACTCTTCAGGAGAAGGCGGGCAGCATGGTAGTGAACTCGTTCTTTGGTGTTATAATAGGCACTCAGAGGAAAATTTATCTTCTCTAAGCTCTACTGCCCCAGGAGTACTTTAGTGTCCTTGGGGATCCTGTAGGAGAAGGTGGAAAAGCAGTTTGTACCTTTTTTTTTTTTTTTTTTTTGACAGATATGTGGGTGATACTGACGGTTGGGTTCAGGTGGGCTTATATTCTGTGAACAGTGATGTGTGAATATCAGACACTTGTCATCTGTCATCCATCTATTATTCATCCATTACCCATCCATCTGTCCGTCCACCCATCCGTCTTCCACCAATGTTCCCTCTACTATGTCTCAGTTGTTATACCTGGAGCTAAATTTGGATGCATATTTGAGGGAACTCAAGGGCTCGGCACATAGAGTGGATACGATTTTAGCTCACTGGGCCTGACATTTCTAGGTTCCTTTGCTCTCTTCTTTAAATCACTCTTTCGAAAAGAAAATGAGAAAATGTTGTTTCCTTCCCTTCCTTCCCATTCATCTTACTCCACACATATTGTTTTCAGCTCCAACAACATGACAGACACCTCACTAGGTGGTGGGAATATGAAGGAAAGTAAAGATGCAAACGCTTTTTCCCCATAGCTTTTAGAGTTTAAACTTGTATTTTAATTAGGGGGTAACATGCCAATATATGAAAGATAGTGAGAGTGTAATTCTGTTTATACTCACAATTCAGCGCACTTATGTAGTGGTCCTGTTTTGATCCTTGAAATCTATGACTTAATGTGAACTCTGCATGCCTGACTTCTCCAACCAGCCTGTTGTGAGTGACCAGAGGGATTCATCTGGTTTTTGATGAGACAGATCATTGATGCTGGGCTGAGCTTGGGAATCAAGCATACAGAAATGCAATACTGTGTTTCAAGGTTACCATTAGCCCAGGGCTTTGGATTTTACTGAGACTGGCTAAAAAAGGAATTTCCAAAAGAAAGAGGAAGCGCACAGTGTTTACTAAGAGTTTCCCCACCCACCTTGTTTTTTTTCATGATGGCGTCTTGGGAACTTGTTTTCACTAACCTTGCAACTGGGCTTTATTACAAGTGCCTTCAGATGGTTGTGTGTGGTTGAGGATGGTATGTAATAATAACGGTTTTAGTTATTGCACACTTAATATGTCAACTTCCACTTTTCTCTATTTTTCAAATAGATCATTTCAGATTTTAAAATCAATTCTGCCAAATAGATGTTTTATCTCCATATTAGAGACAAAGTAATGGAAGCTGAAATGAATGGATTAATTTCATCAGTTCATATGGTTAGAGACCTGTCTCAGCTTTGTGTTTTTCAAAAACCTATGCTATTCCCTTCTCCCTCAGTTATTTCTAAACACAAAGGAACATCAAAACCTAAGAATATGATCTGATTTACTAATCAGAGCTATTGATAAATGTCAGGAAAATATGGTACAAATAAATTCTAACATAACAATAATAACACCATTTTGAATGGCTTGATTTTTGATACCAGAAATGTTAAGGGCAAGAGTGACACGTACCAATACCTTCTGTGTCTCAGGAATGCCTTGTATTTGAATGAAAATGTCCGTGAATCATTTATTATTCAGATTTTCTCTTTTTTAATAAAAATGCTAATGGAAATGTTAAAATGCACATAAATTAAAATGATCATAAATTAGGATTAATATCACATTAATGAATTATAATCCCACATTCATTAAGATAAAGTGGCATTTCAATATTTGCTCTTGTCAGTGACTTTAATACAATAAATGAAAGGGATACATTTTGAGATTCAATAAATATTTGATGTAATCTTATGCTTTAACTTTTTAAAATAGTCAAAAGAAAAATAGGAGATGTAGATGTATTTGGATGCTTTGTTGCTATTTTGTGTCTTTTTTATAATCTTTTCTTTTCGTTTATTGAGGCGCTAAATACAATTTAACTTGGCAAAGAAAGCAACAGAGCCTGTTCTGAATAAAGTGATCCCAAGAGAACTCAATGAGTCTTTGCAGTTTCTAGGAGTTTCTTTCCATGAGACATCTTTTTTCCCCCAGTATTTTTTTTAAAGGAAAATTATTTGAAATCTCATGGTGCAAGAACTGTAACTGTATTGGCATTTAAACACCTGAGTTAAACTGAAAATATGTGCATTTAAGCAGTATTTTGCAACTATAATGAGTTTTTGTTTTAAAAATGCAAACTAAAATATATATATATTCTTATTTTATTTTAGTCTTTTAACAGGAGTCAACATAGTGTAAAGGAAAAGCACCAACACGCCTGTCTCCCTCTTGCAAGAAAACTAAAAATTTGATAGCCAGGGATTCTGTTTTCCCCAGTTCCTACCAAAATGTTTTGGGCAGAGTAGGTGTTCAGTAAATATTTGTTGCCGTGATCTGAGATGGATTTGGATTCCTGCTGCAAAGTTTTTATTTTTCAAAGAAGTCCCATTTCTGGAAAATGTGCTCCCATCTTCTGGCCTCAGTTGTCTTCTTTATAAAATGGGCATAATGTTCCTGGACCAAAAGAATTGGACAGATCAAATTTTTTAAAAAAACCTCACACACACATAAGATCTGACTATGTCAGATTATTATAATTATTTCTGTTTTTATATATATAGAAGGCAGATCTGAGTTGAATTTTGGTGACTACACTTGATTCTATCAAATGTAAACCTTGGAGATGTTATGATGTGCCTTCTCAAACTTCCCTTTTCTCATGGTTCCTATGAAATATTCTAACTCATTGAGTTTTAGAAAAGATCAAGGGAATTATCATATGAGAACTGATTCATGTAGTTCTTGGCACAGAGATAGTAATCCATAAAAGGTAGCTGACAATAATAACTTATTACAGGAAATCCCTGTTAATAAATATATTAACAAATTGAAAAGAACACATACAGTTTTGCATTTTCTCCTTGATCTTTTTATTATTCTAAGTGCATATCAGTTTATACTGAACAGTAAATGTATTAATAAATTGAAAAGAATGCATGTATTTTTGTATTTTCTCCTTGATCTTTTTTTAATCATTTCAAATGCATGTCACTTTATACTGAACAGGTCAGCATTTTTTTTTTAAGTGTTCTAACTTATTTGTCTGAATTTCATTATATTTTACTTTACTTGATATGTAGACAGTTGCATAAACTCTTTGTACAGCTACTGTTAGGCAGAACTTGATGAAGTGACAATTAGTGTAGAAAGAAACAATCTTACATTCAAGTATGCAGTAGCTAAAACATACTTTGCAAATCGCTGCATCACTAACCAGTGTCACTTTTCATTTTAGCTACACACGGACCTGGATCCTGGGAGCAAAAAAATCAAATACATCCTATCAGGTGATGGAGCTGGGACCATCTTTCAAATAAATGACATAACAGGAGATATCCATGCTATAAAAAGACTTGACCGAGAGGAAAAGGCTGAGTACACCCTCACAGCTCAGGCAGTGGACTGGGAGACAAATAAGCCTCTCGAGCCTCCTTCTGAATTTATTATTAAAGTTCAAGACATCAATGACAACGCACCAGAGTTTCTCAATGGCCCCTACCATGCGACGGTGCCAGAGATGTCCATTTTGGGTAAGTATGTTTCCAATTTCATAGTACGATTAAGAGTCATCTTTAAAATAGTTCCTGGCATCAAGGGCAGCGTGTGGCTGAATAAAAGGCATTTATTACCGTCTTATCCTCATTTGCATTTCCAAATCCCCGTTTTTGGCCTCAGCTCCACAGCTCAATAGCTTTAGTCACTTAGTAATAGGAACCGCCGAAGCAGTTTTTATTAAACGCTCTCTCCTTACACAACAGTACTTCAATAGGCTGCATTTGTATTCCTCTCATAGACGTGTGGTTCGAGTATTGTTACTGAGGCGGATTTATCAAGATTTGTTCCAACATGCCAGGCTAATCCTATTGATGCTTGCTTGATGTTTAATTATGTGTTTGTGTGTATTCACATGCAGATGCGGCACACAGGGAAGTAGGAAGCGGTCTAGGTCTGCAGTCCGGCCAGATAGTGGGCTGAGCTGGTGGGGTGAGTGGAGAGTGGATCAGGAAACTGCAGTTACCTGAGGCTTCTGTGCTGTGACCATCTTCCTTTAACTGAGCTTGTTAAAGAAGCATTGCTATCGCCAGTGGCTCACTCCCACTTTTTCTGAGCCATTATACTTTACAGAACAGTATATTTTTCAAAACATGATTTTTTTTTTTACCTTTTTTCCTCCCTTTTTTGAATTTGCTTATCTATCCCCAAACTCTGGCTTTGATACAGGAAATCCCTGCTCCCAGACTTTTTACTATAATAAAAGGGCTCCTTCTTGTCTGACAAAAATAGTAGGTAGGATCCAACAAGCCAAAGTATAGAAGTCACTCTTTTGTATGTAATGTATTGTACTCTAGTTTGTTTCAAATTGCATTTAAGACAGCCTACAAGGGTACATGCTACGCAGCAAATTCACATAAATTACAAGCAGGTGAACATGATGTGATACATTTAAAAAACACACACACACACACACAAGTAGGGATATAAATTGAAGGCCAGAATTAGGTAAATAACTTGGCTTCATTTGATCTCTTCTTTTTCAGCCTGCAGTATAGCTTTGGTTGCAAAGCAATACATCATTGCAATGGCAAATCAGAATTGATTTCAGGTCTTCACATCTTACTCATGTTATTTCTCCTGCCAGGACTCCACTTTGTCTATCTCTTCTGCAAGGAATCCTACTCTTATTTATTTTTTCCTTCGTGTCAAAATCAAATCACTCCTCTGTGGCTGGCTGAAGTGACACTTTCTCTAGGGAACCTTTTATGGCTTTCCAGCAGGAAGTTATCTCTCTACCATCACCGTCACCGTCGCCATAGAAAGAAACCCACAAACAAGCAAAAACACCTTCATGTTTGTACTTCTTTTAAATTCTGACATGTAAACAGGAACTGCGAAATACTATGTATTTTTTTTTCTTTCTTTTTATTTTCTCCTTATTTGATCAACTTATTTAGGGCAGAAAACTTGCCTAATCCATCTTTTCATTCAGATCAGTGTACGATGACTTTAAAGGACTATTACCACTTACAATAAATATAGAACGCTTAATCTTAATTGCTAATAAACGATGAACAGGGAAGCTGCTATTTCTGTCTCATTTTTATGATTTCTACATCTTAATGGCCAAGTCCATATCTGTTTATTGTCAATGTGTCAGAGACTTCCATTCCTGTACGTATGAGTCATGTGCCTGATAAATATGTTGAGAAGGAAAACCCCCCAAACTTCTGCAAACATCTAAGTCAACTGCAGCTAAGAAAAGGATTTTTAAAGATATTATTAGGTACATAATGCACTGTGTATGTGCACCTGTAAATATATATATATATATATATATATGCATGTTTTCCTCTACCTAAAGTATTTTTCTTGATAAGAATACTCTTATCTTTAGCAGCTGAAATAAATCATCTATACTAACATACACAGTTTTTTTTTTTCTTAATGCTCAGCTTGTGACATCTCTTCCAAAAACCACATGGACTATGCTGCATTTCAAAGTGTGGGTTTTGAAGTTAGATACATGAAATTTTGAATCCTGGTTTTATCCCTTATTGTCTGGTTGACTTTGAAGTTCAAGGAGGTTAAACTATTGCATATTTTCCTTAGCGACAAGGCAAAGATAACAATTTCCATTTTGCTTTCATTGTTTGAGAACTGAGTGATAAAATACAAGGAAATGGGATGCCATAAAGTAAATAAGTGTTCAGTAATTGGTTGTTGTGGTGATTTTTTAATTTATTTTTATTAATCTATTTCCCGCTTTACCTTTGGACTTTTCCTTTGTATCGATTTTAGGCACTGGGTGTCTGGTTGCTGTTTGACTCCAGCCTCTCTGGTTAAAGGAAGCAGAGGCAGCTGCACTATTTTATTGTCAAGTGTGAATTATTCCCTTTATTTCTCATGAAGGTGAATACCAGGATGAAGGTCAGCTGCTATCTCCTTTCTCTCCCCATTACCACTGTTCTCTCCCAGCCTGTCTCTTCCCTCCCCGCCTTCCTTCTTTCATTTTTCTTCCTTTGCTACTGCAGAAATGCCAGCATCTGCACCTGTGCACCCTAAAGAATGCCGGCAAGGGCTGGGGAATTTCACTGTACAGAAAGTGAAAAGTAAGATTCTAATTGAGAAATTTACCAATATTACATTGAAATGAATGTGATGTTCAAGAACTGTCTGCCAGTTGACAAGCTGTCAAGACAAAACACACATATATATTTGCCCAAATGGCAGCCAAATTATTTTAGAAATACCTTATTTGGAAGCTGGAGACTGAGCTCTTTTATATTCTACTGTGAATTTCAAAACTTGATGAGAATTCACTTTTATAGCAATGTCGCGTAAAGAGAGACGTGCGAGCTTGCCTGATTTTTACTGTGAATCCCAAACCAGCATTGTTGAAGTTGGTTTTTCAATGAAGATTTGCCTACATTTGTCAAGTTCCAGACACTTTAGATTTTTTTTTTATGCTTTTGGATATTGGAATAAGGGACATTTAACCCTGATTGTATGTCCACACCTGGGTTCAGGTAGAATGAACTTTGTATTTGGCTTGGAAATAGAGTCTCAGATTATTTGGCTGCAAATTTGATTTCTAGTTGTGTTAGTGACATAACCCATCTAAGCCTGTCTTTCCCTGTTTCTGTGGTGTGTGTAATAATCACTACTTTAAAAATGTATTTCAGAAAATGCAATGATTTTATTTAAAGTGCTGGTCTAGTAGCATAGAGTTTGTACCCAATAGATATTAGTTCTTTACAACTATCCGTTTTTGAGCTACTTCTACTAGATATGTTTCCAAAAATTGCCTATAAGGTATGAATGCCTTGGCCAATAAAAAATTTTTTGACAAGCCTTAACTTTATGTTTCACAAATGTACATGTTGGAATGAACCCTATTTTATTTAAAAGGGCTTATTAATGAAGACGGGGATAAAGGGATGAGAAAGCCAAGTAGGGCTTAAGCTGGTAGGCATGATTGCAGTGTTGAGTAGACGTATGAAACCTGACACTGAAGGTTTTCTTAGTCTTCTTTGAGATTCAGGCTCCTTTAATGATGATTAATATCTATTAAGAAGTTGCTATATGCCTAAAGCTGTGTTAAATGCTTGCAATATCCACAACAATCCTACAACCTTAGTAGCGATAGTAACTTCTCTACTTCTCATTATGTAATTAGTCAGAAAAATGGGGGAAATAATACCTAGTCCAAATCTAGATAATCAAGTGGGGGAGCTGGATTTAAATCCGGACATCTGGCTCTACCTACCATGGGTTTAGCCAATATGCTGCCCTAATCTTTGATAATATCTGTATTTTGTTCACGTACGCCCTATGATTCTGCTGCCTATTTATCATAGTTACTGTCTTTCCAAGGTGGAAGAGCTCTTGAGGTCAGCATACTTTGCAAATTAAATTGAGGAACTGAGGCAGAAGTTGGACAGGGGAACTTTGGGTGAAGTATTACATATTTTTTAAAGATTGGAATATTAGTGGGGAGGGTATAGCTCAAGTGGTAGAGTGCATGTTTAGCATGCACAGGGTCCTGGGTTCAATCCCCTGTACCTCCTCTAAAAGTAAATAAGTAAACTTAATTACCTCCTTCCTCCAAAATACTATATATATATAGTATTTTGGAGAAAGGAACAATACATCAGTTAAAAATTCAAATCACAGTGGAATTAACTGAGAGCTAAGTGGTAAATGACTGGGGCTGAAGTGCTGTTAACATATTAAAGGTGAAAACTAAAGAGAGTAACTGGGATTGACTCTGGTTTTCTTGGTGGTGGATGCAGAAAAAAAGAATGCACTCTCCATCAAAAAATACTAATTGAAAAATCAGAAGAAGGTCAAGAAATGTTTGGAAAGGCAGATCTCACTGCTTTCCAAAGACTCATAACAGAAGAGGTTATGGATGTCGGTGAACTATATGCAAGTGAACTTAACTCTCTTTGAAACAGTAACTTAGCCAAAAGGAAAATGTTAAAATTTGAAGATAGTTTCAGTCTTTTTCCTTCTGCGTGTTATTCTCATTCTCTTGTCTTCTCCTACCATTAATAGTATGCCTTTTCTCTGTAAATTTGTTCTTTTCTGGTTAAAAATCTTCAAATCCTCTTTTGGAAGAAGGCCCACATAAAACACATTCTATTTCTTTTGTGTCGTTCATTATCTTTCATTTGGAATGAATTTAATCTTACAGAAAAGTTGCCATGGTAGTCCAAATGTATTTTTCCTGAACTATAAGAGATGCCCCATAGCCAGGAGATACCTCTGTCAGCCTTTCCCACATGGGTGTTTTTCTACGCGAGCACAATACTACCATCAAAATTAGGGAATTAACATTGGTACACCGTCGCTATTGAATGCACAGTCAAATGTCTCCAATTGTCTTAATAATGTCTTTTTTCTAATAGCGGAAGGGTCAGAGCCAGGATGGCGCGTGCGTTAACCACGAGGTTACCTCCATACCTCCAGTTCTAAAGCAGCACCACAGGGTTCATTCTGACTGCTTCCCTTTCTCCAGCAGTGAAAACCCTGTTTCTTTCTGGTGTTTGGATCACTGCTGTAGTAAGTGACTTCCATTGGCTCCCTCTGCCTATCCCCTGACTCCCCAGCATAAATGTTCATCTACTATTCCACTCTCCCTCCAGCTTCCTGCCCTGGCCTGGATCCCTACCTTGGCCAGCCATACCTAGTGGCCTTTCGAATGAACTGTTCAGGTGGCAGGCAGGCAGGAACAGAGGCAGGAGGCTATATAATACTTTTATTTTTATTTTCCTATGTATCTCAGTTGTTTGTATAATACAATAGGCCAATGGCAACAGCTTCCAGTCTGTACTCAGAGTACAAATACTGAAGAAATAAAGTCAGATTTAATCAATAAACACTAAATTAAAGAAAACAAAATACTTACCGTACTTCAGAGTCTTTAAAGTATTCATATATTATAATTTGATAAATTCATATTATATGCCCTTTTGGAAATTCAGACATTTATATGATCCCAGAAAGTATGTTTAAAAAGCGTCTTGCGGGACTACATTATATAAGAGCTATATAAACTCATGTCTAATGAGAAGGGATTTTTGAATCCACGTTAGGTCATGTGTTAATTTAGCATGCAGCTAAACAGAGAAATTTGCCGTTTCTAAAGAGTGCATTGAAGATTGTGATGATCAGAAAAAAACATTATGATGACTGTAACTTACATGGATTAGCTTGCTATTCATGTCACTGCCCAGTGTATGTTTTCATCCTGTATGAAGAAGATCCCCTCAAGTAATAATGAAAGAGATTCATTTTTATATTCTTTTTTTTATTATTAAAGAAACAATTTATGTCGCAGAAGCTTAAAAGATCAAAGAATGTTCATACTGACGAACTGTCTTAAACCTAACATACGTCTTTTTCATAATTTAGAGGTTGTGGCTTTCCTGTTCTCTCTTGGCTAGATTTTAAAAGGATTTGGCAGCAGTTCCCTATTTTACAGGAGAGAAGCAAAGGGAGAAAGGGAAAAACACATCTTGATGGATTTGATTATCTTTTTTTGTCTGACTTGATTCAGAATGATGAACCAAATTGAAATTCTTTAGGAAAACATGGCCGGGGAATCATGAGGATTGAAATAAACACTTTTGAAAGAAATCCAGCTGCTCTACCTGGTATGAACGCCTGTAACAGCTGTGGTTCCAAACCTCTAAGATGGGGTGAGGGTTGTGCAGTTTCTATTCTGTGTAAAGAAGGTAAACCTCCGTTAGGACTCCACAGACAGTTGGTATGACAACTGAATCTTTTCTTGTATCTTATGATGAGAGTGAAGCAGTGGTTTCTGATACGTGGATTTTGATGGGTCCAAAAGGTCTCCCTAAACCATCTGTGGCTTAGAAATTACTGAAGTATCAAATGGGAAAATTACTGGCCATTAACTGTGAGAAGTACCTAATATGAATTAGTCTACCAAGAGGCATTATGCTATTTTTACACTGTGGCTGGGAACAAGTTTGGTGTATAATGATGGGAATATAAACAAGGTTCATTTGGATGTCTTCTGTGATGAGGAAACTCCTTCCATCAAACTTTGCTTTAATGCTTACTCTTCTGTACTCTCCACGTTATACAATGATATTTTATTAGTCAATCAATTGATAACACAATAATATAATTAATCAATTGTACTGTTCCTTATAGGACTCTTAATATTTTTAGGACCTTATGTTGGTCAACTCGTATCCCTGATATCTTTAATTTTAAGGTTCTTTAGGCTTAAACATCAACCCCTAAAAAATATACTAATGCAGATAGAATAGCTTAGGGAAGTTTATTATAAATCCAGCTTTCAGTCATGTTGAAAATAATTAAAATTCTAGAACTATTCATTCTAGGGCTGGCTTAGGAGCCTCAGACCCACCCCTGTTCTGGGGTTTCATTATCAACATAAACTAGGTGTTTTCAATAGTCTGTGTATATTTGATCTAAAGACTAAGGAATTTCAAGTAAAAAGCAGAAATCTTTGAATTCTCTCTAGAAGATGAATTTCAACCACTAGCCAATAAAAATTCTTCAGAATGATATGAATAACAACAGAATGTGATAAAATATCTTATTTGATTTTTTAATTGATACTAATGTCACTTGTTCTATATAACAGAACAAAAATTGAAATAAAAATATATTTCAGTAAGTTACATGAATGCTTGAAATTTGAACCTCTTGGAAACTAATTTAACACTCTCTGCCCCAGCTCCCCCCCCCCCACCCCAAGTGAACAGAGTCACTCCTGTGGAATGGGATCTGTTGCCCTGATTTAATTTAGAAATCTCTATATCTCTTTCATGGTTATCTCATAATTTGAATTGGAGACTAAAATTGAAGCATTGACTCAGCGTTAACAATATCTAAGTGAAGAGGTAACATTGATTGTATATCTCATGCTGTGCCTTTGCACCAGGTCAGTCCATCGATTAACAATTAAACAGTGGTTTCCAGGCCTATTCATAGCAGTCGCTAAGGCTAAAGTTCTGTTTCTTTCCTTTTTATTTTTTTCCTCCATTGCATCCCTGTGCTTATTAGAATTAAACTCAACTTAATTGAGTAACAATTTGATTATCAAATTAAACTCAGTTTGAATATCCTGGTGTTCTCTCTTTAAGTTCTTAGAAATACATCTTCTAGTCACTCACATTTTGACTCTTCCTATTTCTGTGGATACACTGGGCAACCTCTCTGAAAATTACACCCACTTACCTGTTGTCAGAGAAATTTCCTATGGTGAACAGTCTTTTATCCAGGTCTACCCTGAACTCTTCTGAAAAAATAAAACATCTACTGCTTTGTATTCAAGTAATCTTCTGGTACTTGAAATACTGAAGAGTATTCTCATATCAGTAAACCTGCACTTATAAGGAAAATCAAAACACTCAAGAAAAACTTTGTATTACAGATGGAAAGTTGAGAGACAGAGGTGGAATTCCACCCAGACAATACCATGATCCTGCTGTCTTTCTCTCTCTGTCCTCATATACAAATTAATATTTGAGGATTTGATACATTTATTGATTTTAGAGGCAAAAGGGCAAATCATTCTTAAGGTATTCAAGCATGCTTGTGTGCTCTGTAAATTAGCATCAATCCCCACATTGTTACAAGGTTTTGTTACATAGCCATTTCAGGAAATCATGAATTAAAAGGGCCTGGAGAGAAAAACACACAGAGTTCAGCCTTTGCCCACATGAATCAACTGCATGTCAGGGCAGCTCCAAAACATGCATTTGTGAAATTCTGAAGTCTTGGCCGAAAATGAATATGGGCTACCCTTGTCAATATGTTTTTGGTACATGTCATGCCATCCTTGCCTATCAGAGCTGGTGGGGATTCCTAGAATCTTTATGCAGGTGCTAATATTGGTTTTTTACCTTTGATACTGTGCATAGACTTAATAATTGTACTTCCTGGATTCACTGGACTTTGAAAATTGCCATTGGATTTTTAGACCCAAAGTGCTTTTCTTCTTTGGCTGATTAGCAGTCACAGTTTTATGAGGTATGTGCCCTTTTTTCCCTTTTCTCCTTATCAATAATTTTACATAGAGAAAAATATGATGAAGTCTGTATGGCAGAATAGCTGCTTGCACATAGATCAACGCAGGCATACCTCAGATCCTGCTAGTTCGGTTCCAGACCACCGCAATAAAACAAGTCACACAAATGTTTTGGTTTCCCAAGTGCGTATAAAAGTTATGTTTATGCTATACTGTAGTCTCTTAAGTGTGCAAAAGCCGTGTGTCTTAAAAATGTACAAGCCTTAAAGTATTGCTAACAAATGCTAACCACCCAACATTGAATGGTTGCCACAAATCCTCAACTTATATAAAAAGCAATACAGTGAAGAATAATAAAAGGAAGTACGCCTGTAGATAAAAAGCGGTAGGAAAGCTATGCAAGCTGCTGAAAGAACTGAGGATGATGATAAGACTGTAGATCTATGGAGAAAAGAAATGTGTGTGTGTACATTTGATATATAATTAGATATACTAAAAAAAGAAAAATAATTACATTATGAGGCTGTAGATGAGAACATAATGGATTGTCTCAGATACAGCTCACATATTAAGGGAACAAGGTTTTATTCCTTGTGTCTGTACTAGAAGAGCTTAAAGTCAGTATAACCATATTTGTGCCACTGTTGAAGATGATTATATTCATCTTCTTTTTGTCAGGGTGCATGACACCAAGGAGTCTTCTTTTTATAACCATGTCAGACTCTTTGGATTTCATCACTATCTACCAATTAAGAATCTTTGCAAGCCATAAGGGTGGTTTGAGTTCAGGAAATAACAGTGGGGGCCAGAGAGGGGGAATTCATCAAATAAAGGTCTTTGAAATAGGTGTTGAAATGTCTATACATGTTTCTTCTGAAATCTAAAGCAATACTGTTCGCTTAAGGTTAGCATAATGAATAATTGTTTTGTGACGACACAGATTAATATTTAAATATTTAAGTTTAAATATTCAAAATTAATATATAAATTTAAATAAATAAAAATTAAATATACATATGTTAAAACTCTGTCAAACACAGTGTGCATGTACATTCATTTAGTCCTAACAACCTTATGAAGTGAGTTTTATTACTCTTATTTTTAAAAATAGAAAACTGAAGCACACAATCTTAAAATATATTCAAGATCTTATCAAAAAAAAAAAAAAAATGGAAAGAAGAGCTCCCCGTCAGACATGCAGAACCACTAACAGTCCATAGAGTAAGGGAGGAGTTATTATAGCGTTTAGACCGTATGGAGTTAGAGAGCTGGTAGGAAAGCTTTCTCTCTGCATCAGGTGATGAGATACAAAGCTGGAAGTGAAGCTGTGCTTCACAGGTTGGCTTACTTAGCCCCTGGTTCTAGAAACATACTGAGTGTCAGACAGTTCCCATCTCTGTCTACTCCCATCGGTCCACATATGACAGCTCAAGAAGGGCAGGGAGGCATACAATGGTTCTTAAAAACAAAAATGTCCTAAGAAACATAAAAGTGTCTGCTGGATGCTGTGGGTGCCAGCGAAAAGGAGTTACTCAAAGAAATGCTGGTCTATTAGAGAGTAGATACAGAAGTGTCTTTCTTCTGGACTATGTAAACAGTGTAATAAGATAATGAATCTTTATGCCCACTCACATTGTTTGCAGTTTTCTCACTATATGAGCCTAGAGAACAGACTCACTCTTGGGTCTTCCTTGTGAAACATCTCGGCTCTTCAGGGCAAGGTGTGGTATGGGTATTAGTGACATGTGGTGCGTATCTTCGTAATATAATAACATTTTTTTTTTCTTTTTCTGTCGTTGACTACTGCCCACATAAAAGCAATGAACTGAAATTTAAATCCTTGGGAAAGTCAGAGCTGGAGTGGGAGATGGGATATCCCTTCTGCCAGGCTTGTAGAAAGATCAGGCATCTCCCTGAACTGGGAGCGAGAGACAATGAGAGGAGGGATGTTCTCAGTTCAGTCTGAGAAGACTCTTCATGCTGAGTGCAGTGTCACTCTTCTATCCATTTATATTCACAGATCCGATTAAAGGATGTGAGATAACCTGCAGTCTTCTGTGCTTTGTTCTTTTTAAAATTACTATTAAAGAAAAACTAGATGATCAAGACGGAAAACAAAGGGCAAAATTCATTCCTGAGCATGTCTTTGTTGTCCTTTTTCTCACCTTGACAGAATCATCTGAATAATGATAATCACCCCAGGATTTTTTTTTTTTTTTGTATTGCTATTCCTGTGTGATTATTAGGGCTGCTGATACCATTAAGTGACAATGAAATAGTATCAAACACTCACCACACATTTATGTACATGTAACAAGTTACAATGTCACAATTAAATGAAAGGAGAAGCACTAGTATCCATCTTAGGAGCTGCTCTCGCAGTGTCTTACAGCTCCAAAAGGCATGACCGAAGTGCACCGGGAGGGTCTTTTCCGGGACCGCATAGCAAAGAAAGTGAGACCGTGGGATGTGAATCCGGCGTTTTACCTCCACTGCTTGATTGAGCGCTGACGGTGTTGCTCAGTTAGATTTCCATAAGCATAGACAGCAGTTCTTGCTTCTGTTCAGGCTTTTCTTTTCTTCACTTTGGCCTTTTCTTGGCCCCCATACGTATTTTTAAATTAGGCATTGAAGTGTAATATCCACACAGTAAAATGTGTGTATCCTAAGAGCACACGCTCACGTCCTGAACAGGCTTGCGTAGGCAGCACCCAGGAGAAAGATGAGAAGAGCCACAGCACTGCCTCCTGGCTGTCGCTGCTCCCGCAGGGGGGCCAGTGTCCTAACCTCTAAAAGCGCAGCTGAGTTTTGCCTGCTTTGTTCTTATGCAGGTGGACTCACACGCTACTTTGGCTTCTGAGTCTGCTTTCTTTCCCTCCACAGCTAAGCCTGAAACCAGGTCTACCAAGTTTACAAGACTGGGGGATAAATCAGTGAATATATTGGTTTTTATATTTACTTATCCTATTGATTCCTCTCCCCTCTTCCCCTTTTTTCCCTTTTTTTGTTCCGGTGCTGGAAGGTGACTTTAATATTAGATATGTTATTTTGGGTAGGCTTTTATTATGTGCCTAGCTCAAGGCAGCCAAGGGAGAACTTCCATGTCAAAGCCAGGGTTAGTTCTGCCGGCGGTTAATCTGCACCTGTGGGACGTTTAAGACGTATCTCATCTCCCGGAAACAAATCTCACCTAATTCCTAATGGAAACTCACTTATTAAAACTACGTGGATTCCAAAGAAAACTACTGTTCTGCCTCTCCCGCTTTTATTTCATTTTTCAGTCCCAACCGCTATTTCTCTATTTTCTCCAGCATTATCATCAAATACATTTTACAGACATGTAGTGAGCACCTGCATTTATAGACAGTGAGGTCACAGAGATAAAAGCTGTATTTGCAGATAGAACGCCCTAGTGGTTAAGAGTGCATACTCCGGAGTCAGCAGGCCTTGTTGCAAATTCCCACTAGTTTCCAAACCCCCTTGGCCCTTTGAGATCCATCTCCAGGATTATTGTCCAGTGTCAAATATGCCGTTAGCCTGCATGGAACTGTCCTGTCAGAGAAAATTATTATGATTGTATTTATTTACATTGTCTTTAAAAAAATTATCCTGCCACCTGTAACACTTGTCATAAATAGAAGATAAATGTCAGAGAAATATTAGATAAATATAATGAAATATATACATAATATTAAATATACTGTGAAATATGTGCAAATATATAAAAGCCATTAACTTTTGTGTAGACACTGTTGTCTGCCGAAGTCTCTTATCCCCTAGCGTGCTTATTCTTTGCTATATAAAGGGATTTTGGCAAATATTAGAAAGGTGTTGAACACATACTAGCATAAAACTGAAATAATGTCTTCAGTATAATCATGATGATTAAAAGGAGAATGAAATGGATGCATCTGCCACTATAGATGTGAAATAAATTGATGTGATTCCCTGTATACCTAGAGTGCCCTGCTGGGGTGCTTCTCATGTTTTGGAAAGCAACATGTTATGCAAAATGTTAAGTTCATATTTTGGTGAATGCCAAACTAAGACACGCACAGTGAATATTCTCTTTTAACCACACCTGCCTTCAAGGGGCACATAGTCTATCAGGACGGATAACCTGCTTTCTTGAGGTTTGTCAGAAATGTGGAAAAACTAGCAGGAACCATGATTACCTAGGGACCCAGGGACATGGCAGGGTATCAGTTACAATTTCATGTTTTCTCATGACTCAGAAGACCTGCCACCATTTCTTAAGATCTTTGGAACTGATGAGAACTAGGCACGTGGTATCACCTGCTCCGAAGTCAAATCACATGAGCAGAGCAGAGGCGGTGTTAGCAGGACTGTGTGGGCTCTGCTTAATAGCTCAAAGACTGATTCCTGCCAAATGGAAAATAGTTCAGCATCCTCTCTCCATTCCTAGGTCTAAGGAATCCAGGGTAGATAAGCAGTTAGCGCTGTATTCAAATGAGCAAGCAGGTGGATAGATTTAAGGGTGTGGGGTTGTTTTAAATATTGGTTGAGAGCTTTTTACATTATATCCATCAAGTAAAATGCATTTGATCTGAAGATGTTTCATGATGTCGTGATTAAAGTGAGTGATGGCTGTGCTATCAGCAGTGGTGAGAAAGGCCACTTTGAAGCTCCCCTGCCCCCAGACCCAGGGACAGGGGCCATGTTGGACTTTGAAGGGATATTCTAACACGTTAGACTTCACATTTGCGTTGACAGAAATGACACTCCTGGTTAACTCTAAGATTTGCCTGGCTTTTTAGATGTATCTGTAGCTCTTTAAGTTCTGCGGAGCTTCCAATACTCTTGACGCCAGTTTGAAGAGGGAGGATGCATAGAATGTGGGATCCAAGGTTAGGCTTAGGACCGTGTAAAGAATATAAAAATGGGCTTCCTTGTGTCTGATTTAATGCTTTCTTGAAATGCTCAGAGATAAAAGCTCAGGCTTTGAAGCCAGACTGTTTGAATTGTGGATCTTCTCCTATCTACTGGATGACCATGAGAAGGGAATTTACTTCTCTGAATCTGAGTTTCTTCTTTAAAAAGAGATTTGAAAAGGAAAATTAGGTGAAAGAAGAAAACACTCTGCCTGACATACAATATTTCAATAAATGTCAGTTTTGTCTAGGCTTTGAGGCGTAGCTCTGCGTTCTGAAGTTTACCCGACTTCCCGTCTCAG
This sequence comes from Camelus dromedarius, assembly GCF_036321535.1. Taxonomy (NCBI): domain Eukaryota; kingdom Metazoa; phylum Chordata; class Mammalia; order Artiodactyla; family Camelidae; genus Camelus; species Camelus dromedarius. The sequence continues at coordinate 40,944,531 of NC_087444.1, forward strand.
TCAGGATGCTGCTTCTGAATTCTCTGAGCGCCAATGGACATAAAGTTGGGTCTTTCTCTCGGACATTTCTGTTTTTGATACATTTTCAGAATTAAGCTAGTCTGTTCGAAACAAACAATTGATTATTTCATTACCTTTACATCAGGTGACGTCCTTCCCCTTTGTTTCTGTGACGTCACTTTCTCTCTTTTATTACTTTTTAAATTCACCCTCCAAAACTAACATCTTATTTCCGACCTTTCCTTTGAGTTCCAGGCCTACAACTCCGACTGCCCACGTGACATGTAAATGTGAGACTGAGGCGCCTTGGTTAACAGCCAACACATTCAAGACTGTATACATCTGTTATTTGTTGCTGTGTAACAACGTAACAATAAACTTCATGGCATCTAACAACACACAACACACATTTATTATATCGTAGTTCCTGTGGGTCAGGAGCTGTTCAGGAGACTGGTAGGACCTCTTGCTTTAGACTCTCACAAGGCTGCAATCAAAGCTTCAGCCAGGACTGAGGTTTCATCTGGCGCTTGGTAGGCAAGAATCCAGTTTCCCAATCCAGCATTCAGATCTTTGCTGCCTGGGTCTGGTGGCCACCCTCCATTCCTTGCTACATGGATTTTCCGAGTGGCATGTTAGAACGTGGCAACTTGCTTCTTCACAGCCACCAGGAGAGGGTCTCAGCTTGGTAGGTGTTATAATCTCTGATAACATGTTCACATCCATGCCGCCACATACACCTGGTCACCTTTGCTGTATTTTCATTGGTTAGAAGTAAGTTCCGGGATCTCCTCTCTGATTCTACGATAGCAAGAATGATATTTCCAAAATGGCTTGAGCATGGCGATCCCTTACCACACATATTTGAATGTTTTCCCCATTGCTCTGAGAAATAAACGTTGGTGGATTTGATTCATTTTACAATAAATAAGGGTCACCTTCTGCTTTTCAACCACTGAGTCTTCTCTTACCATCCTACTTCCGGAAACCATAATTCACTTGGACCTCTGCCTAGCCTCCATACTGCTTGTCTAGATTTACGACTGCCCTGTTCTAATGCATTTTTTTTTCTAACTGAAGTACAGTCAGTTACAATGTGTCAGTCTCTGGTATACAGCACAATGTCTCAGTCATACATATACATACATATATTCGTTTTCATAAAAGGTTATTATAAAGATATTGAGTATAGTTCCCGTGCTATACAGAAGAAATTTGTTTTTTATCTATTTTTATATATAGTAGTTAATATTTGCAAATCTCTAACTCCCAAATTTATTTTTTCCCACCTTCTTTCCCCCAGTTAACTGTAAGATTGTTTGCTATGTCTGTGGGTTTGTTTCTGTTTTGTAGATGAGTTTATTAGTCTTTTCTGTTTTCTTTTTTTAGACTACATATATAAGTGATATCATATGGTATTTTTCTTTCTCTTTCTGGCTCACTTCACTTACAATGACGTTCTCCAGATCCATCCATGTTGCTCCAAATGGCATTATTTTATATTCTTTTATGGCTGAGTAGTATTCTATTGTATAAATATGCCACAACTTCTTTATCCAATCCTCTGTTGATGGACATTTAGGTTGTTTCCATGTCTTAGCTATTGTATATAGTGCTGCTATAAACATTGGGGTGCAGGTATCTGTTTGAATTAAGGTTCCCTCTGGATTGATGCCCAGGAGTGGGATTGCTAGATCATATGGTAAGTCTGTTTTTAGTTTTTTGAGGAATCTCCATACTGTTTTTCATAATGTTTGCACCAAACTATATTCCCACCAACAGTGCAGGAGGGTTCCCTTTTCTCCACACCCTCCCCAGCACTTATTGTTTGTGGACTTTTTAATGAAGGCCATACTGACTGGTATGAGCTAATACTTCACTGTAGTTTTGAGTTGCATTTGTCTGATAATTAGTGATCCTGAGCACTTTTTCATGTGCCTATCGCCCATTTGTATGTCTTCATTGGAGGATTGCTTGTTTAGATCTTCTGCTCACTTTAGGATTGGGTTGTTTGTTTGTTTGTTGTTGTTACTAAGTTGCATGAGCTGTTTATATATTCTGGAAGTTAAACGTTTGTCAGTTGCATCATTTGCAAATACTTTCTCCCATTCTGTAGGTTGTTTTGTTTTGTTTATGGTTTCCTTTGCTGTGCAAAAGCTTATAAGTTTAATTAGGTCCTATTTGTTTATTTTTGCTTTTCTTTCTATTGCCTGAGTAGACTGCCAAAGGGGAACATTGCTGTGATTTATGTCAGAGAATGTTTTGCCTGCGGTTTCTTCTAGAACGTTTATAGTGTCTTGTCTTATATTTAAGTCTTTAAGCCTAATGCACACTTTAATTATGACAGGTTCCTCCTTACTGAAGTGTTTCTCCATTGCTTTTTTTACAGTTCAAAATTTATAAGATGGGTGACAATATTCTGCACAACGTATGCATGCCAATACCCCCGTATTTTCTAGCTGCGTACTCTACCTCACACACCTGCTTTTTGTCCCTCAGGTGTGAAGGCTTCAGAGTCTCCATACATGCCATTGATTTTGGCCAGAAGACTCTTAACTCTTATCCATCCTTCCAGTCTCAGATGATCATCACTTCCTCTAGTCTGTTAAAGACTTCATATCTTTCTGCCTTTTCCTTGATGCAAATTATAATTGATTAATTAATTATTTGTGGACTTTTCTGTGCTTGGTGGTAATACGCTCCCTGAAGGTGGAGCCTGTGCTTCTAAAGTTCACTGTCATCTTCCAGTGCCTATCACAGGACCAGACACATAGCCGGTATCTCAGAAAATATGTATCAAACAAAGAAAAAGGAAGATACGACAAATAATGCTCAGTGTTCCCTCAGAAGATCTCAATGACAGGGAAACAGACAAAAGACTTCTCTGCAATGAGGTGAGGGGGGTAGAGAGTTGCTTTCTCATGGTCTGTGCTCCTGAAGGATGCAGTGGAACCGCCCGGGAGGTTCAGCCACGACCAAGGCGCGGGACGATTTGTGAGAACGATGGCAAGTAGCTGGCGCGGCTGATAGCGCGCGCGGAGCGGTGCGGTGAACCTCAGTGGCCGGTAGAAGCACGAAGCACGGCGGTGTTGGAAGGTTAGCGCGCTCTGTATCGCCTCCCCGAGTGACGCGGCAGCTGATCCTGAAGCGTGACAAAGAGGGAGTTTCTTTTGGATGATATTGTGTCTTCACTCTTCCTCCACAAACCAAACTGACGTAGAAATGAGGAACGTGCTATCTGCTTACGGGAGAAAATGCTCATGGCCATCGTCTTTTTTTTTTTTTTTTTTTTTCAGTTTTGCTGCTCAAGTTTCTCCCTTGTATTTAAGGTAGATTCATCCTAAAACAGTAACGTTCTTTCCCTTGATGAGTCAATATAAATGCAGTTAACTTATTCATTATTATCTTTTAATTTTTGGTCATCAGAGGCAAGGGAATCTTGGGAAGCTGGGGAATAACAACTCAGCAGCCTCCTTCGCTTTTGAGGAAACTCATTTGTGTAGGATTTAGACAATGGAATATGAGATTCACTGTACCGTCTTTTATTTCTCAGTGGCTTTAGAAACTCACGCAGGACATGGGGGTGAATACATTAACCTTATTCAGACATAAGGGATCAGAACCTTCAGACAGTAACTGAGGTAGTCTCTTATAGGATTGAATGTGTAACATGAGGTACTCAGTGTAGACTGACATGGTTCAGCCTGAGACACGAAGAGTCTGCGGAATGAATTGTGGACTGTGGAGGCCACTCATTAAACATGCAAATTTGGATATGTTGTGTCTCTCCCTTGCGCATCCAACTTATTTTAAAAATGTTATTCTTTTACCATTATTTAGGGAGCCGTGAGGTACTTAGACAGTTAGTTTGATGTACCTGCAGCAATGACACTTTGTAAGCATTCAATACCTATTGATTAAGAAATAAAAATAATACCACATGCAAAATACCTGGGCTGCTGTCTTGCACACAGTAGGTGCTGGGCAAATATACACCATTAGCATCATTGTTATCAACATCATTATCAGTGCTGCTATCCTGGACCAACACTGTGCTGTGCAATTTCATCTAACTTGATAATCACACCAATCTGTCAGGTGAGGTTTTTTGTTTGCTTTGTTTTTTGTCTGTTTGTTTATTGTTTGTATAAAGAAAATGAAATAAAGCAATTGGCTTAGAGTCTTAGGGCAAACATGCAGTGAGGCTGGGACTGGACTCTTCCCAGGCTTATCCACAAACACTTTAACTAAAACATGATTCAGTGCGTGCAGATGGAGCACCCCATTGTGTGTTTGATATCTATACACTGTAATCAAAATCACAACTGCTTTTAAGGTAGTGCTTTTCTCACTTCCTATTATCGCCAGGCTAAAGCCTTTGTAGTGATGTTGAAATACCTTAAGCCAGAGGAAGAAGACGGAAGCCCTTCTCCACCTTAGACATCACTTATTCAAGGTGCTCCTTAACCATGTTCTTCAAGATATCTTCTCTGGGGAGAGAAAATGGAATTCATTTCACAGTCTTCCGTCGGTCACTGATATACGTAGAATAAGTATTCAAAGAGAAGTTCAGATCCGTCTAACACCTGAATAGATGGTCAGCTCTGTGAAGGCAGGACCATTGCTCACACACGGTCGGCCCGGTGTTTGCATGAGCGATTTGCACACAGCAAGGGCTGATGCATGGTTTTGTTGGCATGCTAGTTTTTCAACCCTGACCAAAAACAAACAAACAAACAAACAAACAAACAAAAAACTGGCAAGAGTGTGATTCTGTTCCTCTTTCTACTTAGTTTGTGAACAGTAAGTTATGTAACTTACTGTTCATAATGGCAGGTTAATGCCATTTCCAAAAATATTCCTCTTAATCCTTGAAGGGAACAAAATTCTTTAATATCTTATTTCTCTTCCACAAATTTATTCTCTCTCTCTCTCTCTCTCTCTCTCTCACACACCCACTCCCACTCTCTTTCTCTAAATTACCTCTTATTTCTACATGTTGCAGTGTATGTGTGTTCATGTGTGGATTTGTGTGACATATACTGTCTGAGTTGGAGAGAAAACGTTGTTTTCTTTCCAAATCAAGGAGAAAAATGTGTAGAGTCTGGAACGACAATAAAAATAGCTGGCCTGACTCACAGTCTCTCTACTCTGAAATATAAATTCTATTCTGAAGGGAATTCTCATTTCTGCCTAGAGTAGGCTTCTCTCCATACACACCCAGGTAGTGGAATAGGTGCCAGTTCTAAAGTCTTCAGAGGGACACATGAGATCATTAATTTTGTATTATCTTGGCAAAAATCGGGGTGAGACATTATTTATATTGTGGGCTCTGATACGAGGCAATTCAAGTTCCAAAGGATTGAGTTTCAGCAAATGCCTAGGTAGCCTCTTTTTTTTTTTTTTTTTAAGAATTCCACATTCCCCCATTTCCTTCCTTACAAGTTTGCCAGTTCCAGCCATAATGTACAGCGTCAGGCAGTCTTGTGCTAAGAAGACGATGCAGTTATTTTCTCATGATGGTGCTTAAAGTAATTGTGTCTGATTTCAGTAGGCTTCATAGATGTAGTGGTGTCTGAAAAAGAACCTCACACTGGTGACAGAGATGGAAGTTAAAATGTAAGGGAACCGACACCTAAAGATAATATAAAGTTATCTTTATAGATGTCTTAATGTTTGTATGAGATTTGCATATGTTGTTAAATAGTGTTGTAGATCTTTGTTACCCTGTTGCTTTTCCCTGATAGTGCAGTAACATGGGTGAAGCAGATGAGTAAATTAGACTCAGAGATTTAGTGACTTGCTCTAAGTCTGTCTGTTCCAGCTCTTATTATCTGTAAGCCCCACATATACTGATCCCTGTGCCAAATGTGCCTTCCATGTGCTTTCCACTAAATCTGCGATAATGCTTGGATTAGAATTAAAAGGGAAGGGGACAGGCACAAATGGAAAGTTGAAATTAACTTGTTCTTGGCTGATCGGTAGATAGTCCTTTAACAAAGAGCAAGCAGAACATCTCTACTGTAAGAATGTACATCTAAGAGGATTCTTTTTCATGATTCATTTCTCATAATCCTCGCTTCTTCTGTCCCATAAACAAACATGTAGAGAGAAACGAGCTAAGCCAAGTAAGCAGAGGCCGTTTCCCTGATAATGGAGTGTAAAGCATTCTTCGACTTGGTTTTGAAGGCTATTTGATAGCTGTCATGCAAGCAAAATGTCCTGGGTTCTTGGTCGTTCCAAAGTCTTGAAGTGTGTGCGTTCTTTGTAGCATGAATGGGGACCGGAATGGAGTTGGCGATTCTGATGTAGGAGATAAGGAAGTAGCAATTGCCAGCTATTAAGGGATTTGTGAAATTATGTGCCTGGAAATTTATGCTTATTTAATTCTTGTTCAAAGTTTCACAAAGGATGTAATTTTAATGACTATACTTAGATGTGTCGCAATATATTAATTTTGGAGAAATAAAAAGTGTGATTAGTATGAAAACTATACTGCACCCCCCCCTTTTTTTTCCCATCCCATTTTTCTTAATTTACCATCCTAAAGAAAAATGAGCTGTTCTGGTCATGACACCCTACCATTTGGTGGTAAGACACCATCATTACTGGAAAGCATTGGGTCAAAACAGGGAAATTGATTATGAGTTATATCCTTACTAACACTAAACTGAAAATGTGACCCACGTTGAAAGATTACAAAGCACACCAAGTGTATTCCCAGCATCCTCAGCGTTGGTACTTTCTGTACAGCCTTCGAACATAAAGAGGTTAAGGCAATTTTTCAGTCTGCTTTTCTATAAAATTAGAAACTTCCTAATTGTCTCACCTTACTAGGAAGGTTGTAAAGTTATAAAAAGAACCTAACCCATTATCTTAGTAGCTTTTTTTTTTTTTTTAGGTCTAAGATACGTATATTGATTTAGTATAAAAGTACTTGCTGCTCATTTAATACACTGGTTCCCTAATTTGAGTGGGCATCAATCAGCAGGACCTGGAAGACTGGTTAAATTATATTTTTTTGAGCCTCATTCACAGAGTTCATGATTAAGTAGGTCTGGAGTGGAGATGAGAATTTACACGTGTAACAAGTTCTTGGAGGAGACGAATACTGCTGGAATGGAGACCACACTTTGAGAACTGCTTGCTCAGTGGGTGACCACAGTGCCGTATTTCCATACTTGGAGTCCACTCCCGTTGGCATCTCTACCTGGCGGGATGCCAAGGGATTCTGAAAACAAAATGAAAAAGGCGCGACGCATCTTTCTGAGGTGTTATGGGAAACTTTGTAAAGCTATTTCGTATTTTAAAGAAATGTTGATATATTAGAGAATGAAATACAGGAACTGCATGATATATTTTGAGAAAAATGCAAGACTTCAAATAATTCCAGTTTTATAATCATCTGCTTCTACCTATGAAAGCTATCACCTACTATGGCTGCCTAACTTACTAGAGCTTTTCAGACTTGACCATCCAAATATTCTACAATTCGAGGCTCACAAGGGCAAGTGTTGTGTCTGTGTACCAAACCCCAAATCCCCACATTCTCAGTTCATGTCTGAGCAATCTCAAGTTTTGAGTCTCAGCAATCCATGTGGTCTTAGGCAAGATTTCTTCTGCTTTAACCTCTCGGTGTCTAGTTGCTGCTTTAAAAGTAGCAATGATAGAACCACTTCACTGGTGGGATAATAGTCTATGTTGGGCCTTTCATATGGATTCAAGACAATATTTGAAAGTCTTCACCAAATACGGTAAATATCGTGACCGTTTGCTGTGAACCGGACAACTATTTAATTATGGCAAGTAGACAAGTTGACGTACACCGTTCTGCATGATCAGAATTTCACGTGGAACCAGCTCAGTGTGCTTCTTCATTAGGTGGCCTGTGTGGTTTACAACTCAAAGCACTGCCACAGAGGTTTTTTTTTTTTTTATTCCTTTCAGGGACTATGCCAGCCTGGGGGAGTAATTCGGCTGACTTCAGGCTCATGTATGTACGTGAAGAGTCTACTGGAGATTCGTGCTTGTCTAAATAGCTAATCTTTTAAATTATTTATATAATATTAGCCACTTTTTGCATCATTCATTCCCACTGATAAAGACACATTCATAGCAGCCGCACCCTAAATACAGAGCGCGTGTTAGAAGTGTCCTAAGGCGTTAGCACTACAGAAAAATGACAACATACAGGTTTAAATACTTACAAAAGTGGGGTTGAAGCTGTTATATTTTGCAATTCTCCAGGCTCTCCTGGATGTTTTTCACAGTTTGACCCCCCATCTGTCCCAAATTTACTTGACAGCTCCATAGAATTCAGGTGCTAATTAACTTCTTAACGCTTCTTTGCACTGTCCTATGAGCCCAGCCTTCTCACTTCTGGGCCTTCTCAGATGTCTCTTTGACTAAAAAGAGGTGTTTCCCACAGTGAGTATGTATTACTTTTGTAATTAAAAACTTGAAATAACATGTAACTTTTTAAAGAGTGTAAGTCCCCCTTCTACTTTCTGACTCACAATAGCACTTTTCCAGGGGCCGCTGTGTGATGAAGTGGAGTCCTTGCCCCCTCCTCTGAGATTCTGAATTGGTTTCCCAAGGGCTAGGACCTGGGGGGTCTATTTGCATTTTTTAAATTAATTAATTCATTCATTCCTACCTCAGGTTTGTCTGTACAGATAGCACAGGAGGACAGAGCCCCCCTGCAGACAGCAGCCCGGGGGTCAAAGCAGTCTTTCTGTCCTCACTCTGGAGCCTTTGTGGGGGCCTCTGGGCACCTCTGGGAGGCTGAGTCTGAGCTGGAGCTGGAGCCGCAGCTGCAGCCTTGGCCGTGGGTTGAGCCTTGGCTTTGGCCTTTGGCCGACAGAGCCGGGACCTTGGTGATGTGCATGCGAGCACGTCTCCCAAGCTTGGGGTGAGCAGTGTGGGCAGGGAGACAGGCTGTGGTGGCTGCCTTTTGGGCTCTTGGGCTTCGCGGGAGCCTTGAGAGCCTCACCACGAGCACTTGTGCCCTTGGCGTTGTTGGCCTGCATCGTCTTCAGACCCTGCTGTGCTTCTTGGCAAAGCCCGTGTTCCTCAGGAACTTGGGGTCCACCTCTTTCAGAGATTCACATCGTTGTGAGTGGGGTTTTTTAATGTTGTTTATGTGCCATTTTCAGACCTGGTTGTGCGTGGTGTGGTTCTTGGACATGGCCGTGTCTGCACCGGGGCCCACAGATCCCGGAGCACCTGGGACTAGAAAAGAAGGAGTCCATTTCCTTTTAAACATAGCTTCTCAGGGGATTCTGGCCCGGAGCCGGGGAGTAGGGGTGCGAATTACCCATTCAGAGCGGAGTTCTTTTCACATTGGACACACTGTTCTGTTTTCTGACTTACAGCGCGTTGTTCGATAATTTCAAAATATGCCCTGTGAGCGTCTCCACATCCTGATTCTCATCCTGAGTTCTGTTTCTTTAAGTCATATAGAAGCAATATAGCTTAGCACAGAGCACAGGGCACAGGGCACAGAGCACAGAGCACAGAGCGCCTGGCATAGTACAATATTGCATAGTACTTGCAGCCTGCTATTGGTCAGAACTGGCTTCTGACTACAAGTCTCACATCTGTCGGCTATGGGAGCTCACGTAAGTGACCTAAACATTGTAGTGTTTCTTTCTGTTTCTCTTTTTTTAGCAGTCAGTATTTTCTCTTATTTTTCTTCGGTGGTTTTATTTTGCGTTTCCTATTTTACCTTTTATTTATTTTTTTTTTACTGTTTTAATATTTACTGTTGATGAAACTGTTACTAATAATATTCTAAATGTTTTAAAATAAATACTTGTTCAATCAGAATGTAGCAAAAAAAAAAAAGTTTGCTCATATTTTGAATTCTTTCTTTAGGATAACTTCCAAGAAGTGGAATTAATAAGTCAAATCTTTTGAGTATGTCTGTATCTTTATCTATCTGTTTTGTTTTCCTGGTTATACAAACTATTGAGGTGCTTGCTATTATAATTATGCTAAAATATCCATATGGAAAACTCATCTGTAAGTGAGGAGATGAATGAGTTAAAAAAAAAACATTTATTGGGTACCTATGTATTCCCATCCTATTTTAGAAATCTAAAAGTGATTTAAATCTAACTTTTAGGGTTTATGAAAGATCTGAATAAGGTAATTAAGTCAAGTAAATGCTTGGGCCAGAAACATAGTGGTTCTTCTATATTTGATGGTAGTTATCAGTATCTGATTAAAAGGAAAGATTAATATTTGAAAATAAAACAGGCAATTGACAATGGATTTTTTTTTAAAGGAAGCTAGAGGGATGTGGAACTCTCTAGAAACCTTGGATTTTCTCCTTTATGCTTCTCCTTTGAAGGAACATCATGTGTAAAGTTTGTATTTAAAGATCATCTAATTATTTTCTTTGGAAATCTGGAGAGCTACTAAAGGTAGCTTCACTTCCTGTATGAAGTACTGTTTTGAAAATACTGTTTGGAGAATTTAAAAACTAGAAAACCCCAGATTCCACTGTTTTTCGACGTATCCCAGTGCTCCTCATTTCACACACTTATACTCAAACATTTACAGAATCTCTGCTGCCACATTTTCCTTGCTGCCCGGAGAACAGCTGTAGGGACATTAATTGTGCTTCAGTCATAGATGGACTGCCAAAAGGGACAGAGCGGGTTGTGTGTCTCATCAGCATGCCCTGTCTGGTATAAATAATGAGACAGAAACTTGGTAAATTGGAAATTTGTGATAAAAACGAGATGTGATATCATGAAGTCCCACCAGTTCCTTCTTCTGGGTGCATTGATTTTTAAGGCATTCTGCAAGACTGCCAAATCAATGATTGTCTGTCACAAAATGTTGGTTAAAAGGGCTCTGTTACTGGGGTCAACTACAAATTAGCCCAATGGGTAAACACAAAGGTAGCATAAATGTTAAAAAGAAAAAAGTCACAGATATTGTAAAATATAGCTCGAAAGGCACAGCTGTTGAAAAACATGTGTAGTCCTTTCTCCTGTTCCACCTAAGAGTCTTCAATGTGATACCTAGGAAGACGTGAAATGAGTAGCAATACAATTGAATTGAACTTTATTTTATCATTTCAGTTATTTTTAAAATGAAGTTGGGATTTTCTCTGATGTTTCTCCAAATTCTCTCTGTGTGTCTTCCAAATCTGCTGATTTTTACTTTTACCTTTTGTTAAAACTTAGCAGATTTACTTTTCCCAGCATGGTGCCATGAGTAAAATTTAAACAAATCTAAGAAAATGTTGATATTTCCAAAGGTGTTGTGTAAATAAGTTGATGTACAGTAAGTTGTTTTCTAAATAAAACCCCAGTTTGGAAGAGATCTTGCCTTAATGTGATCAAAATTTAAGAATGGATTAAAAAAAAAAAAAGCTTACACACCTCTCACACAGACATATACTCTCCATTTCTGATGGCAAAGTCAATATTCTAAAATCACAGAATACCCTTGAAGTTGAGGTACCTGCCCTGACTCGTCATCAGGGAAGGTTTTGCTGACCTCCAGCCTGTGCTCCATCTTTTCCTTACTTACTTTTCAGCAATAAGACTTGGAGTCAGTCTCCTCTGTACAGTCACCTTGAACGTACCCTAAGTTACAGCCTATGCAGTGACGTTTCTTTCCACGCCTCTCCCCCTGTTAGGCTGTGAACCCCCCAAAGTTCAGGAAGGACCCATATTCCTTTTTGATACCCCAAGGCCAACCACGGTTTGATGGTGTACAGCCATCAGTAAACACCTGTAGAAGGAAAAGAAGGGACTAAGGAAAGGACAGTAAAGAGAAAGATGGATGCAAAGAGAAACAAAAGAAAAGATGGAGATGAAATATTAATTCTGTTTTCCTGTTAAGCTACTTAAAGGTCTAGTCCATGTCAGATTCGTCAGTACATCTTCAGGGCTAAAAGCATAATCGTCTTATTCTCTCTACCTCATCCTCGCTCTCTCTTTGTCAGTTTCCACGCTCCTAGTTTGAAAAAATCCCTCGAGCTGTTGGCAGATCCTCGATCGTTTTTTGTAAGCCTAATGCCTAGGCTTTCATGTATTCTTCTGGTTTTTTCCAAGATTTTAAATCAGGCAGGTAGAGTTTCCAACATATATTTTTTCCCAACTCTCTCCAAGCAAGCAGGTGCCAAGATCTCACCATATTCTTCTAGTACTTTTGTTCCATGCCCTGATTGTTCTGTATGGCCACATTTGACTTCTTCCTGTACAGCTGTAGAGGCCCCTTTCCTCTCCCTCATCTCTCAGGATGAACCGGGAGAAAGAAAGCAGGCTAGTAACTGGCATCCAGGAATCTCTGTACTCAGAAATGAGCTGATAGCACCAGAGGTGCTAAAGATGGGGTTGGAAATTGATGTGGATTGACTTGATTTTTAAATCCAATGATCAGTTTTATTTGAGGTGAGGTCTCTTTGCCAAGGCTACTTTTCTAAGAATAGCCCTCATGCTGTTAGTTATTTGTAAGGATTATATATGTGTGAATTCCTTAGTTCCACGGTTAAGTTTCAGACATGTGGCTATTTAAAGTCAGGTGCTGGAACTCCAGAGTTGAACTCTGAGAGGAAAATGAAACAGAATAGTATTTCTCTACTTACTGAGTCTATGTCTTAATACATTTGTTTAGGTTCTTTGAGCTTGTTTTCCCATCTAAAATGGAGACAACATTTGCAGCTTCATAGGTATATTTGGAGTATTAGAATGAGTAACAGAAGATAAAGGACCTTGCATAGTATGACACAGTTGGAAATAATTAATGGTATCAGTGTCCCTGTCCCAACCAGAATTGGGATTAGGACCAAGTGATATTTCTCTCTTTCCAGACTGAAAGACCCTGCTTTTATGATAAGTAAAATTTACTTTAAAATATACAAATACCAAAATACAAATACTGTATGCCTCTTTTTTTTTTCTTTTGAATAGAATAATGTTGGCTTTGGATCAGATGGAGTTGGACTTGAAGGCCAGCTTCTTAAATTATAACGTAGACCTTGGTAGTAAAAGATGGTGGCAGTCTGTGTCTTAGTCAGTTCAGACTGTTATGAAAAATTGCAATAGACTGGGTGGCTGAAACACCAAACGTTTATTTCTCATAATTCTGGAGGCTGGGAAATCCAAGATCAAGATGCTGGCAGGTCTGGTGTCTGGTGAGAACCTGCTTCCTGGTTTGCAGAAGTCTGCCTTCCTGCTGTGTCCTCACGAAGCAGGGAGCAGAGAGAGAAGCAGCAAGCTGTCTTTTTCCTCTTCTTATAAAGGCACTAATCCCACTGTGATGGTTTTACCCTCATGAACTAATTACCTCCCAAAGGTCCCATCTCCGAATACTATCCCATTAAGGGTTAGAAATGCAACATATGAATTGGGGCAGGGGGCACAAAAAAATAGTCCACGGTACCCTGCTTGTGATTTTTTTTATAGGGATTAAGGAGCTTCCCTATGTGATGTTAATGGAACATCTAGCAAGGAGTGGGTCAGGTTCAGGAACACATATCTTCACTTACTTTCACCAATTTAAGTAGAATTTCCTTAAGCACAGACTAGCAAGATAGGCAGAAAGTACTTATTCTTCTGGATCAGAAAAATCCAGAGGGATTTACTGATAACATAAAAAAGTCCAACAGACTTCAAGTTCTACCAGCAGGGAAAGAGAGTCCAGCTCCTCTGCACCCACCATCACCAACTCATCCTTGGCCATTGCTACCACCCTTTCCTGTCAATTGATTTTGTTGACATGTGCTCTCCTGGACTCTCGTAGTCCTAGCTGTGCTCTGCTAGATCTGTGTTTGCCCTGGGTGGAAGGTAGCCTTGTGTCTGTCCATTTGCTCCGTGATAAGTTTGGCTCTGACATCTAATTTACAGACTTGGGCTCTTACTGATCAGCCTTCATGGATGTGACTGCAGCCATCCTTGGTGCAGGCTTGCCTAGCCTAGACAGGCTCAAACCTATCCCCATGGAACCTACCATCTTTGTCTTTCTTCCTAGTCCCTGGGAGGTCCTTAACTCCTGGTGAAGACACTTTCCACCTTCTCAGCCCCACCAAATAATGTCTTCAGTCCATCACTTCTTCTGTACCTTGTAGGGTGGTTTGATATCATACTAGCTTTTGTTTACAGCCAGAAAAGCAGACCTCTCTTTAGGAAGACGAGATCATAACTACACTTTTAAAAGGAACAGAAATCCCTACTGTTTCTTCTCTAAAAATTTGAAATATGAAAATAAGACAAAACAATTGAAATAACACATAATTAAAAGTATCAATGGATCAACTTGCTGTTATTAATTTCTGAATTAAGTCTTCCTAAAGAAAATAACCATTGATTCAGTCATTCATTCATTTATTTACTTAACACTTATTTAAATGCAAGGCACTTTCTGGGATCCCAGAGGGAAAAAATAAAAATGTTGGGCCATGTTCTCTTCACTTAAAGATGTAAAGTTCAGAAACAGTATCGTGTTTGTGTGATAGTTAAGAGGGCCAGTTTGGAAACCTCTGTAATTGGTTTTGAATACAGGATTTATCCCTTTCTATTTGAAAGGAGATAATCATCACAGATGCTTGAAGCCTTGTTGCAAAGATTAAATGAATAAATATTTTATACCAAGCATTGTTCTTAGCATTTGTACAACTGGGACAATAAAGAGCTATGCTTATGATATGAACAAAGGAATGAAACCATGTTAGGGTAGAAAGGGTTAATTCTGGAGAGGAAGATTAGAGGGGATAGTTGAGCAAATAAGAAAGAATATTGTTTTCAAGAAGCTTTGAATCTGAAAGGAAAAAGCTGTATGTGCTGTGATTTATATATAAAAGCAAAAGGTGCCCCGAGAGAGAGTCAAAGTATTTTTAGAGTTCAGAAGAGGGAATGATTCAGCTTAGGAATCAACTAACTCTTGAATCTGGGTCTGAGTGATTTAAGTGGATGTGTTAGAGTATCATAGGAATGTACTTGCTAGATAAGAGTGTAAGGGGGGAAAAGAAAGTTGTGAAAATTAGAGAACTCTCAATGACTGGTGTAAAAGAGCTGTTCAAGACCCATTTCTAACTTTCCATTTTCCTAAGATAAGCTCCAACCTGATTAACCTCTTTCATGGGGGTTCTTCCTGATTTGCATGCCTACCTCTGAACAGTGACTCAAGGTCATCCTTTTTCTCAAATCTAATCTCAATGTCAATGTCCCCCCCTCCCAGAAACCTTGCTTTAGCTGTTTAGCTGCCCCTCCTATATTATTCAGCACTTTTCTTTTACCTACAGCACTTTATCACTTCATTTGCTGTTAGTTATTTAATTTCTGCCTTCCCACTAGTCTGCTCTTCAAGAAAGCAGGAATCTCCTAACTATGAAGTTTCTTAGGCACCTAAAACTAGGCATGACCCATCATAGGAGCTCAATAAAAATATGTTGAACAACCTATATGGCCATCAACAGATGACTGGATAAAGAAGTTGTGGTATATTTATACAATAGAATACTACTCAGCCATAAAAAATGATAAAATAATCCCATTTGCAGCAACATGGATGGCCCTGGAGAATGTTATTCTAAGTGAAGTAAGCCAGAAATAGAAAGAAAAATACCATATAATATCATTCATGTGGAATCTAAAAAAAAAAAAAAAAAAAAAAAAAAGACAAATGAACTTATGTAGAACAGAAACAGACTCACAGACATAGAATACAGACTTGTGGTTGCCAGGGGGAAGTGGGGTGGGAAGAGATAAACTGGGAGTTCAAGATTTGTAGATACTGACTGGTATATATGTAGATAAACAAGTTTATACTGTATAGCACAGGGAAATATATTCAATATCTTGTAGAAGCTTATTGTGAAAAAGAATAATGAAAATGAATTTATGTATGTTCATGTATAACTGAAGAATTGAGCTGTACCCCAAAAATTGACACAACATTGTAAACTGACTATACTTCAAAAAAAATGTTGAAATAATAAAGGGTCCAAATAAGAGATAAGCCCAATTTACCTCCATTTCATCTACATCGTGGATGGTAGCACTTACAGGTTGGCATATTTGGGGTGAGCTTAGTGAATACTTAGTTTTATAAATCTCTTTGAAACCATAGCTCTAAAGATTGCCTAATTAAGCCTGTTTTGTCTAGGACTTTCCCTTCCCAAAAAGCATAATGGCTCAGTGGCTTTCCACGTTGCCAGGTTTGCAATTTGATCGGAGAGCTACTCATTTTGTATTTCACATTTAGGGGAGAAGAAAAAGTAGCTATGTGATGTGATGGATGTGTTCATTAACTTGATTGTGGTAATCATTTCACAATGTATACGTATACCCCATCATCACACTGTACACCACTTTAAATATATTGCATTTTTGGGGTCAATTATACCTCAATAAAGCTGGAGGGGAGGGAAGAAAGAACAAAGAAAGAAATGGCAGCAGCCACAACCATCCAACTGCAATTTTTGAAAGTCCTGGCTTTTAGCTAGAAAATTAAGCTTATTCTAAAAGAATAAAAATGAACAGCCACTGTAATGGTTATGTATTTTTTCTCATGCATCTTGGTCCCCAAATTCTCACTTGGTCAAATGTAAATACAGTAGTGGCATGCCCTAGAGAGCCAGGGGGACAGGGGACAGCTCTGTGCCATGTCCCCTCACCCAGGGAGCACTTATTGGTACTGTGGGACCCTGATGGAGCCTTAGACTAAGAATATGAAGTGGCTGGTGTCATTCCCATTTCTTAGATTAGGAAAGTCAGCCTTAAAGATGTGAAAAGATGCTCTTGTTGTGTGAGAATGTCAAGTCATTGACGTACAATGTGGTCTCCTTGCCTCTCAGTATAATAAGATCATGTGAAGAAAATCTTCTGACATTGTAATTGCAGTATATACGTGTTTTCCGCCGCATCATGCTACCACCTTCTAGAAATAAACTTCACAAAGATTTGCAGAGTTTTCTTCATACTGTGGAAGCATTGCTGTAATGAGCTTGAAATACTGTTGGGACAAGACACTCTGACTCTGCTGCACATTCTTATACCTCCTCATCTAACTCTGAGCTTGGCACACAGAACACACTATACAAATAGCCTTTGTGTGAGTGAGTGAATGAATTCATACAATAAAATAGAATAAACGAAGCTTTCCTCTACTGCAGTCCTGACACACTGCATGAGACACCTGCAGTGCCACTGGTAGCATAATTTTGCAAGGTCAGGGTGGAAATAGCTGTCAGTCTAAAGCATAAAGGATGCTGGTTTACTTCTGAAGCATTTATAGGATTTTGTTCCATACGTAACAGAACAGCAAAGATGTGATTGCTAGGAGTAGGCAGCCCAAGAAAAGAAAACACATTCCTCCCCCACCCCTTGTATTATAAAAGAGTCATTCCAATTCTGAAAGGGTTTATTTATGCGCGTGAAACTGTAAAACAGACAGCTTATTAGTTTTCATAACCAGGCCTCCAATTGTCCTCAGTATCTGTTTGCGAGAGCAGTGGGTAGGCCACCGTCCTGGCGTCGGTTGCATGGGCTGCAGAAGGTACTTTTCTCCTGTGCAGAGTAAACATGGCTGAGGTTTCACAGTTACACATTGTCATACAGTGTTCTTCATTTCTCTCCCCCGACTCACATTACAGATGTTTGCTGGAATGACGTATGGGTGGATGGAAGACATCTGCATGCTCCAGTGCATTTTCTGGAGTGTTTTTAATTGTTCCAGAAACTTTCAAGCTCATTTTAAAAACACAATGTTAAGTGGGTATGGATGTTTCATTAAGTTACAAAACTGTTTATACCTCGAAATGCACCAGAATGAAATATGGGAACGGAATTTTATTTCCCCAGTTTATGTCCCAAAACATAGAGCCAGAGAAATGACAGGGTCCATTTCAGTGCTGTCCATCCGCCAGACTGCAGTTAAGGATCTGTCCCTGTTCCCGTAATAAATTCAATTTGGAGCATGTAGAATCTGGCAGCGACATTTTGCTACAGGCTGAGAGTTGGCACAGGCGAAGAACACCCAGTGAGCAATGGTTAGGCCTTTGCAAAAGAAGATGGAACAGGAAGTGGCTGTTTAGGATCGCATTGTGTGGTGCGTGTCTTCAAAGAGAAGGCTTCTGGAGCAAAATGGCCAACGGGCGCTGCCTCGGCCTCCTGTTCAGTTGCAAGTCTGTCAACAAAAGAGAA
This sequence comes from Camelus dromedarius, assembly GCF_036321535.1. Lineage (NCBI taxonomy): Eukaryota > Metazoa > Chordata > Mammalia > Artiodactyla > Camelidae > Camelus > Camelus dromedarius. Next base: position 40,962,695 of record NC_087444.1, read on the forward strand.
AGGTTAGATCTTCTAGTAGCCCTGACGTGACTCCCAGTTAACCAGCAGTGGTTTGGAGCGCAAGTTTCTAGAAGGAAGTGGAAATCTGTCTTCCAGCTTCCAGGTGAGCAATCGGATGGCACAGCTCGCTGTTTATTTCCCCCAGAACTTGATTGGGGAAGAATTCTCCATACATAAGGTTAAAAAGCAAGCTGTTATTTTTACTGATCCATATTTAATCCTTCTCCTCTTCCAAAGACCCCCTAAGGCGTGCGTCCCTTGGAGGTTTGGATGTTTGGCATGTGTCTTCTATAATTAAATAGCAAAAAGGAAAAAAAAAAAAAACAAAAAACCTGGTAGGATTGAGGCCATCTTTCCCAGTAGGGGAATTTGCTTGAGGCCTTTCCGGGGAAATGAATGTTGAAGCCTGTGGTATCAGAGAGACGTGAAGAAAAATGCAGTGGCTGCTTGCATTTATTTCTCAGATTTTTCCTTAAGCACACTAGGCCTGTGCTGTGCTGCAACTGGGCCAGGGGGTGGACACAGCAAACCAACCAACCATCCAACAAACAACCTCTAAAAGTATATGCCAGTCATGTACAGAGGCATCCCAGAGCATGGTTTGAAAAAACTGGAAAAAATAAAAATGGATTTGACACGACGCATTTAAAATGTCCAGGGCCAGATGTTTCAGATTCTAGTAAGCGATAATTTAAATGTCAACAAGTTATGTAGGTATTATGAAACTATTGCCCTGCTATTCAACAACAACCAAAAAAGGTTGTCATAGCAACACCTGGGCCCCGTTACCTCTTGTGTTGCCTGCTACTTGCAGGAATTAATAAGGAGGATGAGGAAACATGGGTTGAGGGTTTGGTTTTATTAAAATAATGGAGGAATCACATTGGTTGCTGTGACCTGCTAGATCTATGATCTTTGGAAAGTGTGAATGTTTAGGTAACATATTTTCAGTTGATAATGCCAGACATTCTGTCTGGGAATTCTACTTCACTGAACTTGGAACAGGGTAGACAGAAGGTCAAATCAGAAGTTGGACGATGATCGTAGAAATACAGGAATGCATACCTTTGTGAATTTCAGCTCTTGCAAAGGTTCTGCTGCTTTATTTTCCCACCTGCTATTGAAATGCTTATTCTCTGAAAATGTATTGCAAATGACTCTTTGCAAATGGGGTTTGTGTTCTTCTCATCATAAGAGTTTCAGCATTTCCAGCGTGCACATTTTCACGCCGCACCAAACGTTTGTTTTTCTGCTCAGCGTGTCAGCACCAGCATTTTTCTTTCTGAATAATGTGCAGAATTGGTGTGCTGACTTGCTCATAAAAAAAGTAGAGCCCAGCTAACAGAGCTGCACCACCCAAACCCCAACATCTTATTTTCCCGAAGGCCTTTCATCTTAGTTTGTCAGCAAACTGGAACCTCTAACCTGATGGTTAATTTTGCTTGTAGTGTTTGTTGTCATTATAGGGGGGAGATGTGTAGGTTCTGCTGCTAATGGGAAACTTTCAGGTGTGGCAAGAGGCGAATGATACTGGGAGCCCTCGGTTAATCAAAACCCAAGCAACACTTTGGCAAATCGCACTTTACCAAGAAGCTAAATGGAGAAAAATGGATTTATTAAAAGCAGAATCCACCTTGGAATTGACGTGTGCACACTTGACTTGATACTAGCAGGCTGAATTGTGGTGACAGGGATCATTTTTGTTGACAACAGCTGGAAATACAACAGCTATATTATTATAATTAGGATCAGCATCAAGTTGGATCATAATAGGGGCTTTCTTGGAGAAATGGCACGGTGTCAAATTTATAGTCTCTAGCTAAATGAGTCTCTTGTATCCTCTACAAAGGGACAAAAACGGCTCCAAATGAAAACACAGACAGAGAATCCTGTTGTTATATTTCCTGGGTATTACTCAGGGTCCTATTTATCACATACCAACACTTGCCGCTTTGAAGAAACATTATCCTGCAAGGTTTACACTTTTCAATTTGCCTCCGTGGTCTGCATTCTGCATGCATTTCCACGGAGAAGCCTACACCACAGCTTGACTAGAAATCTTTTCTGCTGCAAGATTAACCTCAAAGCATTCATTTTCCCTCCCTGTGGGTAATCACTTGACAAATGCATCCACAGAACCTTCGCACACATCTATTCCAGTGTACAGGTGCATCAACAGTCTTGAATCACTATTAGGAGAAATATCATTCTTGATGGAAAGTAGTGCTGCCTTTTCATTTCCAGGTGTCTGAAGCTGAAGGATGCGGATTTCCTGGGAAGCCAGATATCTGGCAGAAATATCCTGGATGAGGATGTGGGTGAAAGCTTGTCTTAGCTTTGTTACAGCCCCCAGCCCAGTGGTTCATCTTGGCAGGCGTGGGAGATTTGCATGGACTGGGAGAGACGTCATGCAAATATGAGAGCCGTTCATTCTAATAACATTGAGAAACTTGTACTGAGGATGTGCCCAGTGCCTAGTTTTGTGCTTGCTACATCAAAACAGTGTTGTGTTTTTGAGCCCACAGCAATTTTATACCACGGAGGAAACCGACATGAAATTGATTGAATGAGCAGAATGTGAGATTGTGTGTGTGATTTCTTTTGTCAGTCACTTTCTTGTTAAGGACGTGAACATATTGTTACATTTGGGGATGCCGTTTGGTGTTTCCTCTTCCAAATTGAAGGAAATAAGCTACTATTAAAACGACTAGGCAAAACTACGCCCAATTATAAGTTATAACATCCACCACCACTTAAAATTGTAAAAGACTAGGTTATTATTCAGCCTCTCACACATGTGTGTATATATATATATATATATATATACACACATGCATGATGTACATATGACAATAGTGACAATAAACTCTCAGAAGTATTATCTAAATAACTCTTTTATACTCTTTGCATAAATTGTATTTAATTGTAATAAATTGTATTTAATTATCTCAACAAGCCTAGGATATAACAATTACTATCACCTTCCGTTTTTACAGATTAAGGAACCAAAGCTGAGAAAAATTTTATTACTTGGCCAGGGACACAGAACTAGTAAACGTTGGGGATGGAATATAAAACAAGTGTTCTGGTTTCATTCAGTTTGACTCCAAGTTTATCTTCTCAGCCACTATTCTATATTGAAAATTATCTCATTGGATCCTCACAGAAAACTTTGAGGTTTGAAGAATAAAAATTACTGTTTTTGCATATGAAAAAACTGAATCAAAGAGCACGTAAATGATGGAAATCACAGGTCCCTACTCTTACCTCAGTGTTTGGCAATGTAATGGGAGTCCTCTCATAATAATTTTCTCAACTTATACCAACCCATGACAGTAGATATGATCATCCGTCTTGTAACAGTACATTCCGAAGGAACTATCCCCAACTTCTAGTTAACGAAGGATGGTCTCCATGTCTATTTATCTAGCAGGAAGGATTTTAAAATTTCTTCATTTTGATGAACAAACCTGAGCAAAGGTTATTCAAAGTAATGAAGATAGAAATGAATGGTTCTATGGAGAAGAGTGAAGTTAAATTTAAAAAAAAAAAAAAAAAAAGTCTGGTGCCCATTACAGATGTTCTGAACTGTGGCTTTACATCAGAACTGGCTGAGGAGATTTTTAAAAGTAATGCACCCTCATCCCTGTATTGCCATCCCACAGATCTGAAAGGGACCCCAGGGATCTAAATATTTTTCTAAGCTAGATTCTAATACACAAGCAGAGGTTTAGCATGCTCCTACGTGTATTATTTTGTTTGACCCTCACAGTGACACAGTAATATTCACTGTGGACTTGAAATCCGAGGCTAAGTTAAATGATTTGTTCAAAGAGACAGTGGTACTTGTTTCAGAACAGCCCACGTGGAGCTATTCCACCTGGGAAACTATTAACCCCACACGACGCTGCCCAAGTACATACACTCCGCTAATGTACACAGGGCTCCTGTCATCGTCCAGGTACTGTCTAGATTTATTTATTTATTTACTCTATGAAGACATTTCTTAACTTAAGAGTCTGCCACTAGAAGGTAATTTTGTTGATGACAGAAATTTTTGACTCTGTTCACTTTTTTTTTTTCCAGCCTAACCAGAGACTAATACTGAATGCTCACCCTCATTAACTTGGCATGGTACAGAGTATAGATCTTGACTTTATTTTTCTAATGGTTTTGTTATTTCATAATGTGTGAAAAGATTTCTCCAAAAAAAAAAAAATCAAAGGAAATACATAACACAACAAAATAAAGGAAAATAGAAAGTTGCTGCGTGGTCTTCTTCAGGGCAGAGTTCAGCCTGTCCGATCAGTCTCTGAACTCTGTTAGTCCTCTCAGTAGCTCTTGGGTCTTTTTCTTGCGATTCATTTTTTTATGTCTTCTGAACTAATGTTAGACTTAGAGAAAAGTGGCAAAAGTAGTTCCTGTACCCTCCTCACTCAGCTTACCCTCAGCTGAACATTTTATATAAAGTTAGTACGAGGACCAAAAGTAGAAAATCAGCATTGAGAAACCATATTCATTTTCATTGCCCAGTGTCAATATTTTAGCACCTCTTAACTGGACTGTTGCTGTAAATGTCGTAACTAGTCTGATCTCTTAATTTTCTGTGTCTCTGCCTCCAGATGAATCTGGGGGCACTAACGGAGGGACCCCCAACATAGGGTTGGTCTCTCACTGAAATAGCTTCTCTTTCTTACAGGATGAAGTCAACGCTCCTCATCTTGACATTCAAATGCCCCTTCTGTTTTGTTCTCAGCTTTATCTTTAGCCTCAGCTTTAATAACTGGCTTCTCTAGACATCTCTCCTCCTGAAAAAAAAGTCTAGTCACTTTTATCTTACTGTCCTCCTCTCACCTGGAATGTTTTTCCTCCAATTCTTCTCCATCCCACACAATGTTCAAATGACTACAAATATTGTGCTTTCATGTGCTCATTTCACCATCTAGTTGATGAGTTACTTGCGAAAGTGAGTCTTAATTTATTTATTTTTTTGATATTGTTCCCAGTGTCTGGTGGAATGTATTACACAACCGACATTCAGAGCATTTTTTTAGTTCTAACTGTAGATCTTCGTAGAACCTCTGAATCATCATTCTGAGTAAAAATTCAGATTTTATGGGATGATCAACTGCTTGACAAATATTATTGTTACATTGCCCTGTGCAGTGACCATAATTCAGAACACTTCAAAAAGATTTTGATTGGCAAGATCATACAAAGCTCTACCTTGTTTCAGCAAACAGAGGGATATAATGCTCATACCCATCCTCAAATTTTTTTTCAGCTACTGGTGATGGTTTTTGACAGCTCAGGGCTGATGGTCCCTCAGTGGAAGAGAGCTGCCTGGTCCAAGGCCAAGCCTTCCATCTCAGGGGGTTCCCACAGCCAGTCACTGGTCATTACTGGGCTATAAAGTCCTAGGTGGGTTTCCTCAGTGACCATCCCAGCTCTGGAGAGCAGTCTTCTGAGGTCTTCGCTGTAGCTGACTCATAGCCCAAATGCTCCTGCCCTAACTTGTCCTTTCTCTCAGATATTAATCAAAGAGACTTCTCAGTAAAAATTCAAGAAATCTTCACCTTTGAATCTACTTTGAGGAAACTCATTTGTGATACCTACTTACCATTCCTCATTAAATCACCAGATAATTTATTCATTTGTCCATTCATTCTATTATCAAATATGTGTTTGATAATCCTTATTCATCCAACACTGACTGGGTGAGGAAGACACTGAAACTGCCCTCGTAGAACGTGATTCTTGTTACCACACCAGACTTCTCCAGTTTCTCCCCGCTTTCAGCAGTTCCCAGAATTTCCCACAGTCTCTTGGACTATTTGGCTTTTTTGCTTAGAATTTTTATTTTATTTTTGCTTAGAATTCCATCCCTGCCCTTCTTCTCCTGGTTAAACTCCACCTGTCTTTCATAATTTCACTCAAATGCAATGTCTAAGAAAGCTGTCGCTGACCATACCCGGTTTGTGCTGGACTGAGTGGGGGTTCCAAAGACGCGGGGCAATTGCATTCAGTTGAATTTCTACGTTTATTTGTCTCTCTCCTCCTTTCCCTTCCCACCACCAAACTGTAAGCTTCTTGAGTGTAGATTTTGTCTTAGGATATATAATTTGTAGTAAGCAAGCTATATGTGCTCAATTGCTAAATGAATGAGTGAATAAAAATAGAAAATTAATCTGGGGGAAAATAAAGGTTTTGAGTCTATTATCCACAGGCCCAGTTACCTAAACGTGCTGATTAATTGGTAGTTCCAGTATAATTTTATATTCTGAGGAATTAAATAAAGTGGGATAAAGCACTCCTTTGATGTTTCTGTACAGCTTTTCTCAGCAGCCGATTTTAACAGGTATATTCAGTTGTGCTTTTGCAAAACTTAAATGCTGCGTGTTGTATCTATCATATTGTTAACCTTATGTTTCATATTTCTTTGATATGTTTCCTTTTCATATTTTCTAAGCCCACATGATAGGTATCTTAGAAAACAGAAACTACAAAGCCATCTTCAATAAAACTGATTGTAAAGGGGCTGTCTTTATATAGTACCCCAACCTAGCAGTGCTCTTTCTTTTAAAAGGCTTGTGTATTGTTGAAGTTGTGATAGTTTAACTCCTACTTTTTAAAGAGATTTCTTTTCCTTCTTATTCTAGCACATGGATTTCTGTATAATATGCTTGACAAATTTTAGCTCTTGGCAAAGAATAATGTGTTAATTATTATTTTCTCTCTTTCTCTCTCTCTCTTTTTTTTTTTTTTATTTAGGTACGTCTGTCACTAACGTAACAGCTACCGACGCTGATGACCCAGTTTATGGAAACAGTGCAAAGTTGGTTTATAGTATCTTGGAAGGTCAACCTTATTTTTCCATTGAGCCCGAAACAGGTTTGTGGCCTAAATTTTGGATTCTATTCAGCATGTCATTGCTTCAGGGAGACACTTTTCCTGGGATTTGGATTATGAAATGCTATGGTTAAGTGCTCTGATGCCTGCGTCAATAATATTTGAGTGTGTTATTCCTGTGCAGTGTGGGGGACATGGCAAGCCCAGCAGTCATTCTGGTACATATTAAAATGAATTGCAGCACCTTTATAGAATATCACCTGTTTAACAGATGGCCTGGCATCCTTGTTCATCCCTGTGGGGGGAAATGCACTTACACATGAGGCCTCCTTAAATAGATTTAAGAATAAATACAGTTACTTATTGGTTGTGTGATGCTTGACAAGTAACGTTTATAAATCTTTCTGAGTTTCAAGTCCCACATCTATGAAGTGGGTGAGGAATCCTCCTCGTAGCCTCATGATGATCCTTAGATGAAGCAATAAATATTAAACGTATAGAACACGACATATTCCATGTATGGATGTTGCTTCATTTGGTATTAACCCCCTTATTTGTAAAACAGGAAGCTGACGTCTACCCACTAGGGCTCTTGTGAACACATTATTATTTTTGCCAATATTAAACCCAGCCAGTATCCTGAGTCCAGTGTTACAGATTTTAGCAAACAAAAAATAAGTTATTTAAAAAATAAAACCAACAAAGTTGCTTTTTTTTTTTTTTTACTGATTTGGAAAATAACTTTATAAAGTAATAATTTTTATAAATGAAGACATATCTTTTATTGTTTATTTTTAACAATAGTTAAGAGAGGAAAGCCATTTTGTTAGACTTTTTATAATCCTGTGGGGGGTTTTTGTAGCACATTTAAAAATTGCTATAAATAATATCATTTTTCTGTGTATTTTTCTTCTGCATCTGGTGGTTTTTGTCTGCAAATTTTCAAGTAGAAAAATTCAATATGTGGGGATATACACATATCATTTCTTTGATTCATGAGTTTTCAGCATTATTGAGATAAATTCCCATGTCTTACCATTAAGTCAATTATTAATTAAATTAAAAATTTAAAGCTTCTCTTTGCTTTATTTTAATTCAAAGAGTAAAACCCTCATGCATTTAAAAGTGAAAAAAAGTACATTTATACATAAATAGGTCATGGCTTAAAATTGAATTTAGATTTGGCAACAGGAAAGAACTCTTGTAAAATACATTAATTAGGGACATAATTACATATTCTTCTTCAGTTAAGAAGGAAGTCTGTCATAAACTTCATCTCATTTGCAGTCTTTGATGACCCTGGGGAAGTGGCAGAGACAGCAGTGAGCTCTGAACTTTACTAGAAAAGAAAGTCTAGAAATGTCCCATTCCTTGGCCAAAGTCACAGTATCAGAGTTGGGACGAGAGTTGGGACTCACACCCAAGTCCTTGATTTCAAAGCCACTGTCACACTTCCTTGAGCTTCACTTTTCATGGGCTGTAGTCATGGTAGAGTGACCTCTGGAAAACAGAAATGTATTAATTGCTTAAGTGGGGTTAAAGAGTTTCCTCGTTTGCTCCTTGACTATTTGTTACTTGAATCTTTTGGTTCACTATTCATAGTGTAATATGTTGAGATATATGTGACACATAACAGTAGTTTCAGGTATAAAACAAAGATTAAATATATATATACAGATATATATACGTATATATATAGAGAGAGAAGTGATTATCACAGTAAGTCCAGTTAACATCCAACACCACACATAGTTACAATTTTTCTTTATAAACAGAACTTTTATGATCTACTCTGTTGGCAATTTTCAAATATACAACACAGTATTATTAATGATGGTCACCAGACTGAACATTATATCCTCAGGACTTACTTATTTTATAACTATCAGTTTGTACCTTTGGACCAGCAATGGATATTAATCCAGCAGATATCCATTCAGCATTCACTATGTGCCAGGTACTAAATTAAATACAAGGAGATGAATTCACAAAGGCTAATCTCAGCCTACAAGTATCTCACAATCCATTTTGGAAGACAGATTTTTTTTTTCAATGTAAGTACAAGAAAGCATGATATGCCATTTAAATAATTTATATCTTAAGAATAACTTACCATGAAGTACAGTAGGGCTAATAAAAGTCCTACTAAGTCAGAGGGTTTGTGAGATTCTAAATCTCATTGATATATATCACCATTTGTTTAATTAAATGTCATCAGCAGTTTTTAATATTTACATTTTTACTCAGCATGGATGTTTATCTCAACATCTATTCATTTTAACCTTATCATTTCCAACTTGGCAGATACAAAAATATTTGATTTATATTTTAGAAAGTTTATTCTGGTACTATGGTGGAAAATCTAACAGAGAGAAATGATACTTGAAGAATGTGCATAGTAGTTGCTGAAAAAATATTGGTTGAGGGAAGTTGAGGTTTTTAACTAAGGCAGACACGATGGGGAAGGAAACAGAGGCAAAGTTTAATAATCAGTAAAGAGGCAGCCTAAGTTCTTTAGCTGAAACGTCAGTGTGTATGAGTGAAATGTGAACAGACTGTCAGTGCCTGCATAACCACACCTGAGTGTGTTCAAATGAAGGCAGATTGCTTGTGGTTTCCAAAGAATCTAAATTTGTGTATCTCTGAGGTCTTTTTTCTCTCTTAAAAAAAAAATTGGGACTGATATGAATGTATGTGTGTGTGTGTGTGTGTAAGTGGAGGAGAGTATAAATGCAGAAACAGATTAAGAATACTTTTAAATATTTTATATTAGAAAAATAAAGAAAAATGTATAAAGGATATTGAGCATTTGTATTTTTTTATTTTGTAAGCAAATGGAAAGAAAATACCCTTTCTGGTGATCAAAAGATGTGTTAATTAGTTGACTTTTGGACTGCCTCTAAGGAAGATGGCTGGTTGCCAGGGGAAATACCCTTGTGATTAAAAGGTTGGAACTTTTAGTCCCTCTCTCTGATCTCTGGGTAGGGGTGAAGGGCTGGAGTTTGACTCATTTGCCAGTGGCCAATTATTTCATCAATCCTGCCCTTCTAAGGAAGCCTCCATGAAACCTGCAAAGGATGGGGTTCAGAAAGCTTCTGAATTGGTGAACAGGTGGAGATTTGGGCAGAGTGACACCTGGAGAAAGCATGGAACCTCCGTGCCCTTTCCCCATACTCTGCCCCACGTCTCTCTTCCACCTGGCCATTCCTGAGTCGTATCTTTTTACAGTAAGCCAGTAATCTAGCAAGTAAAATGTGTCTCTGAGTTGTCAACCACTCTAGCAAATTAATTAAACTCAAGGAAGGGGCCTTGGGAACATCTGATTTATAGCCAGTTGGTCAGAAGAACAGGTAATAACCTAGACTTGCAACTGGAATCTGAAGTCCAAGAAGGGAGTCAAGGGAACCTCTGATCTTTAGTCAGTCAGTCAGTCAGTCAGTCAACACAGGTGACAACCTGGGCTTGCTACTAGCCTGACACCTTAAGTGTCGGGGGGGAGGGCAGTCTTGTAAGACTGAACCTTTAACCTGCGGAACCTGGTGCTGTCTCTGGGTAGACAGTGTCAGAACGGAGTTGAACTGTAGGACACCAAGCTGGTGTCTGGAGAATGATTTGGTGGGATGATCTTTATAAAGAAGATTGCCCATTGACTAGGGTCAGCAAGTCCTTAATGCTGTTATGTTTTCAATAAGGAAAAGGAAACCGGAGCACAGGAGACAAGAATAGATTGATGTGTCTTGTTTTCTCCTCATAAGAATGCTAAGAACCGAACTCTGGATTTTGGAACTGATAAGTTCTGCTGCCCCCTCGGTTGCTACTTTCCAACTTTATGGGATTATTTCCTGTTGTCATAACACATCAAGCTCTCTGTGTCGGGGAGAGTGCACCCTTTTGTTTGAGGTATAAGCTTAAGGCTGCGGAAAGGTTTTCCCTTTGTTCTGTTTATTATCTTCGAGCTTCTCATCATCAGTAATGATCTTGTATATTGACTTGTCTTTATTCTTGTCAGTTTTCATGCTAGAATGTATAGTTCATGAAAGAACGGGGCTCATCTGATTTCTTCATTTTGCATCCCGGTGCCTAGCAGAGTGTTTGGCATCTAAAGCCACTCAGTACATAGTTTAGACAGAAAGGCAAGGGGTGGTGGGGACAAAAGGAATATAGAAGAGAGAAATGGGTGAATAAAGAGAAAGAGAAAAGCTTGCCACAGCTCGTGGAGAAGATGTGTGATGACCCAGGCAGGGAAGCCAGCTTGGTTTCCAGCCTGTGTTCCTTCTGTCTACGTTTGTGGTGGGAAGAACACTCGAACCTCAGATGTAGGTTGTTTGTTGTTGTTGGTGGTGGTGGTGGTGGTGGTGTTATTGAGAGTCACTTAAGACTAAAGTTAATGCCATTTCCAAGTCTCATACTTTGTCTCAAGTGTGTAACCAACACAGTGCTATTGTGATACCTGCAGAAATGAGCCTTGAGGCTGTGGTAACCTCTTGCCCAGATTTAGTTCTAGATTAGATGTTGAGATAGAAAGGTTCAGGGCCCACTGCACAAAGAAGGGATGGCCGTTAGCAGGTCTATTCCCGAGCTCACTGTGCTTGTGTTAATAATAAGAAGAACAACAACAGCAAAAGGAAAATGCCATTGTGTTTCTACAGTCCTGTAGGTTTGACAGAGCACTAAACCATAGTGTAGAGAATTTCTGTCTCCATTTTGCAATTGCCAGAGCTATGTTTCGGGGGAAGTAAGGTAAAATGCCTTCCCCACCTTTAAATCAAATTCTCTGACAAGTTATAAACAGGAAGAAGAAAAGCAACAAGAATATAAACAACAGCCACCTCATTTACTGAACATGTATTATGTTCTTGCCCGTGTGCTAATTGGGTTTGCATGCATTATCAAATTTAATGTAATTTATTCCACACAATATTTCAAGATAGGTACTAATGTCATCTCATTGTTACTGATGAGACAGAGGAGGATCAGAATTGATACATTTATTGCACAAGGTGTTTGAAGCAAGATTCAAAGTGAGTCTCTGATTTCAAGCTCTAGATTTTCAGCGTTCTCCTGTACCCCCACTTGACTTCCACGCATTGTAGCTCGTGCCTGGGGCTGCCATTGGTTTAGAAAATGACCTATAAAACTTGGAAGCAAGCCCGTCTCCTTTATACATAGACATAAGAGGCAGTTTGGTGTCAGATAGGAAGTGAGGCAGTAGTAATGGTAAAATGAATTGTCATTTTTGTGAATAGCTTCAAAAGGCTGAAAATAGCTTATTTGTATTCTATAAATGTTTTTTCTCTGTCTTTTTTTTTTTGTTGTTGTTTTTGTTTTCCCCTCCCTGCCACTTCTAATACCATATGTTTGCCTGTAACATTTTGGGCACAGGCAGGGAGAAATGTGGAATTTATTTAAAAAGCTACTAATTTGAGGATAGATGAGAAAACAGTTACAGTCCATCCTAAGTGATTGAAGATGGAAAGTCTAAATAAAATGCAAGATGAGTGAATAATAAATACTTAATTATCTAAAGAAATCAGGGTAAAATTGCAGGACAGTCTAAACTTTGCTCCAGGCAAGCGAGAGTATGAAAAATGACCTGCTTAAAAATAAACTAACTTAATTCATTGACCTTTTTCTGAGATTCAGACCATCTTTCTTCATTGTATACAAATAACATTTGTCTCAGTGGAACCTGTAAAAATGAGCTAAGGAAAAGAATACTCCTTGGGGAAAAAAAATCCATGTAATGAATGGTTCTCTTTTATAAAAATCAAGATAATACATGAAGTCTTCATGTAATGCCTTTATGGAATCGAGTCATTATTATGCCTTCTGAACCAAAGTGATAAATAGCAAACACACAAGGTCTCTTTTTTAATCAGGATAGCAGAGATTATCATTTCCACCGTCAGGAGGGCTGGCTTTTTTTTTCCTTTTTCTTTTTTTTTTTTTAGTGTAGACCTTGGAGAAGAAATATTCAGATAAAGGCAGGCTGACCAACAATGCTAGGATATGCACTGACGGATGAGAATGTCTTTGTAATTCACATAAATTGATATTTAGTCAACATTTACACTCTGATAAGAAATACCCTAGGCACTGAGGGTGCAATGTTGTGTATGACAAATCCCAAAAAGAGATATATATGGGCAAAATGCTGTGATAAAGTGGGACACGGGCCAGAATTGATGATATGGGGATGGAGAGGAGCACCAGCCAAGCCAGCTAGTAAGGAAAGAGGAGAAGAAAGAAGCCTTCTTAAAGGTAGTGATACCAAAGGCTGTGTCCTGAACACCTGTGTCCTCTAACACGTGACTGGTGTGGGGGAGGGGAAACTGTTAAATAAGGCCTTTTAGCAAGAAGAAAGCAAAGGGATATGTGGTTAGGGGACAAATGAGGGTGATAATAAAAATTGAGTAGTTTTCACTTCTTCAATGGTATCAGGAGATTTTTACTTTAAGAGATTTTTCTATATAAGATAAACTTAGGCTATAATTTAGGAATCCAAACTCCTATTAATTTTCTGCATGACTTTCGATGAGTGCCATGACCTCTTAGGACTAAGTATCCAGTTTTTAAAAATACTGATTATAGTGCTGTTTCCAGTCATTCATGAAATTGGAGGAAAAAAGCATATACTCCATATTTTGCTTTTTATTTTCAAAATTAAGACTATCTTGAATATTACTCATTTTTATAGTTTTATTTTTATTGAATATAACAGAACATGTTATTTCTTGATAGGACATTTCCATTTACAACAACCCATAGTTTTTGCATTAATGGTAGGTAGAAAGGTACTTCAGCATTGTTCAGTACAAGACTATGAAGAGCCCTGGATTTGGAGATGAAAGTTTGACTGTAAAGCAGGAGTGACATGGAGAGAGGAGGAAGCTGGCTTGACCAGTTGCCTGGGACAGTTTCATCACAGAAGATAAAGAACCTCTTTCTAAGTGCCGGCCAAGAGCTGAGGGATCTCCACATAGATGACTCACTTTGAAAACTGCACAGCACCCCAGATCAGGCCTTCCCGTGGCGTGGGTGGCCAGTGGTGGGGGAGAGGCAGGTATGGCTTCTTCTGTAACATGTGCAGTCTTTTCTAAGTCTCCTGGAAGAAGAGCAGGGGTTCTCTTTGGAGAAGTCAGGCATGGAGCCAATAGACAGAAGGATTTGGGAGGGAGCCAAAGAGTGCATTTCTCACCTGGGGGCATGTCCTCCTAATGCTCTCTTCATCCGGCTTATATTTTCTTTACACAGCATAGATTTTGACATAACTTTTGAGGGAAGAATACAAGCAGAGAGACCCCTTTCAAACATAACACACACGTGTGTGTATGCGCGCACACACACAGACAGACACGTGTTCAGAACAACTAAAGATGGGGGAAAGTATTAGTTTGTGAATCTCTGCTTGTTTTAGGCCAAAAGAGCAAATAGAGAAAGGCAACTGCCTTTCTCATATTCCTTACATTTCAGGTGGAAGAACCACTGTGGATGCTGAATAAAATCATAGGCAGCAATGGACTACATGGCAGTGTCTTTGCAGTCTTGTTTAATCTCTATACCATATGAAGTATTTAAAAATATTTTATTAAAGATGAAGATTATGAAGCTCCTTGAGGTTTAATATGGCCAAAGTCAGGCAAATGACAAGTGTTTGGTACGTTTAGCTCAAATCAAGACTTGTTGGAGAAAAATGAATGGATGGATGAATTAATGAGAGAGTGAGGATCCAAAGTGTGTAATGGCACCTGGACCTATATTTAAACCTCGTTGCGTTGTTTAGTCCCAACTAAATTATGATATGCTGATGACAAAATTAGATTTTAAGTCTCTAATAGGTTAATATTCTAATCTGCTTAGTATTTATAGATAATGTTCCCAATAAGTGCTGTCCCTCCCTAGTCTTGCTCTTGATTAAATCTTCATATCCCAGTGAGTGTATTAACTGGCTGCTTGCACACAGTGACTTAACAATCATTTATTTCCCTCCTTGGAATCTCTTGTGGGAGATAAAGTAGCTTGAGAAAGTGTTGTGGTCACATTAATTGTTTTATGATTCCTAAAAATAGCCCCCCCACACACACACACACATACAGAACAATTATATATACTTGGATAAGCTGAAAGCAGTGTGACTGTCATGTTAGTTATATCTTTGAAGAAACTATTTTTACGCCCAGAGGGAGCTGTCCAGTGCTGACCAGAGCTAGAGTCAAAGGGATGTATTTTTAGAGAAACCAAAGTTTTGGAGGTGCATGGTAAGCAGAAAGACTGCGAACTACACAGACTCCTCACCATGTAACAGCTGCTGTCACATTGGGGTGCTTTGGGATGGGTTTAGGTGGAAGCAGAAGCAAATACTTACTCCCCCGTGACACCTATCCAACCTGAGTAGACAAGCTAGGATCAGGAATTTTTCCCAGCTTACTATGTTTTGTGTCCCTGCAGAATTACAATGTAATTTCTATTTTTACAGGGATTTTCTTTCCTTTGAAATACAGCTTTGGGCTTCACTTGGATTAGTTCAAAATGACTTGGTCTAGAAGGACAAAGATGTGTTTTCATTGATTTTGTAAATAAGCATGGTTTATCTAAGAATATCAAAGATTAACCTTATATATTCAAAAATACACAATCATACACACACACACACACACACACATCCTTTGTGTTTTTATTTAAAGATAGCAGGTTTTATTTGTGTAATTCCAGTCTTCCCCAACCCCCACCACCTTCCATCCTTATGGGCTAACTCTGCACTCCTAGCCCTAAGACAATATAGAACACATCACTGGTGTTCAGTAATTGTTTTTAAATATTGTGCCAAATGCGACTTCAAATACAGCTCCCCAAAGAAGGCTTATCTAGCATTCAGTTGTTCTAGTTTGGAAAACAGAATTTAACATCACGAAATATTATCTGTAACTATGTATATATGATTATCAGAAGCTCAGAGAAGAGGGTTAATTCATACTGGATACTACACTTCTTAAGACAAAAGGAGTCTCTTAGATCAGTCTAGTGCACAAATATAAGAATCCTCTGAGAGGCTGGGTTAGAAGGAATGTACACACACTTCATCTGTTTCCTTATAAGTCAAATTCCAGAAACATTCCTGTGAGATAAATTCCTCTGAGCTTATGCATAAAAGACCATAATTTCTCTTTTCAAGAAAGACTAATCAAAAAAGTAAAAGGGTTTCAACCCTAATTGCAGGAATCCTGTCTAGTTCTCACCATGTACCCTAGTGCCTAGCACTGTGTCCACTTTGTGATAGTTGTTCAAGAAACATGTTGTAAGTGAAGCAATGAATGTAGACAGTTAACTCAAAGATGAGCACAGTTAGAAAATGGGCTTCCTCAGAAGGATTGAGATGCTGTCAATTTCAGATCCCAGGGAATTTTGGGTTTGAAAAATGGATGCTTCTAGAGACTTAGAATGTATCTTTGTGTTCTCTTCTTGTATTCAGTATATATTTGCACTTGATTATCTGATTATGTGGAATCATTTGGTATGACTCCGCTTATGACAGACCAGGGACACAAGGGTGTGCCCACAGATGCTGTATAAGAATAGCCCATGACACCATGTATCCATTTGCGGGTCCCTTTCCAGAGGCAGTGGTCTCTCATGGCAGTGGCGTGGAACTCTGTGCATTATGTTTGGTTTATAAAATCAAAGGGAAGGGAGGTACCATATCTTGTTCGTCTACTATGTGTGATTTCTTATAATATTCTTAGTGACCATGGGAAGTGGGTGCTATGATCCTCACTTCACATAAAGGAAGCAGAAGCTCTGGGCAAAGTAATTTCTGGAAGCTACCCAGGTAGTAGAAGTCAGAGCTGGTTTCCTAGGCACATCTGTCTGATTTCAAGCTCTGCTGCATTAGGCTTTTTATTTTTATGTCCCAAAAGAAAATGTGGTGGTGGGGAGGAAGTAGTGAAAAGTCAGTGAGTCCAGAAAATAAGAAGAAGAAAAAGAAGAAAGAGACTCTAAACATTTTAATGCCCTCTTTTATATTAATGTTTATTTTCAATTCAGTAAATAAATATCTTGTTGATCACCTCCAGTCTCTGGGACAAAGTGATGAATGGGGCAGACGTGGCCCTGACTGCCTGGAGCCTACAGAACAACTAGAGAGATTTCAACAGAAATAATTATGTTAAAATACATCAATTGGATATTTTCTTCTTCATTGACCAAGGTGCCATGAAGAAAAGATGCAAGGGAATGAGATCGTTTATTTATTATTATTGTTGTCGTTGTTGTTGTTGTTGGAAAGATTGGATTGAGTTTAATGAAAAGAAAGTAGAAAAAATAACATTCTTGAATAATGAGAATAATTGGTTCAGATAAATACCAATATGGATGATTCAGGAATATTGGGTAAGGGAGTCTACCATAGAGCTACTTGCAGAGAACAGTCTTTCTCAAGAGAATCAGTTCTTCATTTCTTAAATACTGGAGAGACTTTCCTCTTGGGGTGAAACCCTGATTCAGGAAAAAAATTGTAAGTACTAGTCTGTAGGCTTATATTTATTCCCTTAGTGAGACAATTTTATGGTTATAATATGGAAATAAGTGGTTACTTCTATCCATACTGGTTTAATTGATATTTATAGACTAAATTTAGTTTTCAAACTCTTATATGCCTGATACTGTACATAGAGTAAGTGAAAAAGACACGGGTTTTGCATTCTCATAGGCAGGACTATGGAGCATGTGGGTCTATAAAGAAAGCAAAAAAAAAATTTTTAATGTTTCAAGAATTATACTAGAGTCACCTTATAATTTGTGATTATGTGTAATTTCCCATTCAAAATCTTCAGTGTGATTATTTTATTACGAGCGAGGCTGTTTTATATGACCATGAGGAGCAGAAATATGGAACGGTAAATTAGTGATTTTAGTATCCATAAGGTGAACAGGATTGAACTGGTTAGTAAATGTAAGCATAGCCATAATTAGATAAGATTTTTTTTAATATCTGGAGAGTTTCTTTAAAAGTCGTTTCCATGTGCGGTAAAATTTTATTGTGTGTGACAGAGTACTATTGAAACTTTCCTTTCCATCCCATTAACTTTAATAATGTTGCAGTGGTATTATCTATCTTAAAAGCTACCTTTGCACTCTGACACCTGTGGATCTCTTAAAGACGGGAATTGAGATCACCTAATTGTGCTGTTTAATAGCAAACACATTCATGAGCTATAAATGAAAAAAAAAATGATTATATTTACATGATGAAACAAAATGCAGATTTGATTCCCTGGCTCTCATTCTCAGCAGAGTATAATTAACAACCCAGACACAAATAGCCACAATAGAAAGCATTTACTACGTACTAGGCCTTGGGCAATAAAGCCTAAAACATTTAGCAGTTTCAAAGAACTGGGATCAGGCCTCCCTGGCCCTCAGTCCACTTCTGCACACTGGGTCAAGGAAAGGTGGGGCCCCATAATATTCTCATGGCATTAACTTCACTCTATGACTTGAGTCAGGTCACTTGAGTTTAGATAGCTCGCTATCAAAGTAGCATTCTTAACAATTGTGTTCTACTAACTTCACAAAGTCATATTTTTAAAAAGCTCTCCCTTGTGAGTCGACTGTTTGAACAAGGATTAATTAATTAATTAATATTCACTAATAATTAATATCAATTAAGTGATAATCGGGTATCGAGAGAATATATGTAAGTGTGGCACTGGTTGTGTTATTTTTCTCACTCCGTGTATCCGTATCTGTAGTTATTCTTCAATAGCTGAAAGGAAATAACCCCAGCCTCCGACCGTACTCCATTTTCTATCCCCCAGGTCTACCGAATTACAGCCACAAAATATTGGAATTGTCATAATGGAGTCTATTCTGAAATGACATCACTTTCTATCACGTTTGAAAGCAGTTATGGGGAAAAACACGTTTAACCGCAGCATGTGTCTTATTTACATTTCGTATGAACTCTAAAGTAATGTGCCTCCTACACTCTAGAAAACAGTTACTGAAGACTGTCATCTAAAGCAGCTGAAAAATATGCTGTAAGAAAGCAAAAAAGACAAACAAAGCTCTGTGTTACGTGTAAACACTTATGACAAAGCTAAGCCTCTGAATGGTCACTGTGTTTCTGAGAGAAAGACAGATTCAAGGTGGTGCCAGTGTGGCTCGGGATTTCAGAGGAGACAATGTGGTATGGGAAGTCCTGGATGGGAACCCTGGAATCCGCATTAGGTTCAGCTTCCCAAGTTGATGACCATTCCCTGTCCTAAGGCCTTATTCTTTATGTGTTAAGGATGGATAATCATAGCTACTTTTAGAGTTCTTACAAGGTTAAGGTTGAGATAACATTTTTAGAGTGTCCAGCGCGTAATTTCCACTCAACTACTTGAGCTCCCTTACCTGCCAAAGTTAGAATGCTCCCTGAAGGACATTCACCCAAATACAACCCCCTTGAGTGAAAATTGTTGGTAACATAAGTCATTGTCTTGAAAATGCATTTGGGTGGAAAATTGAGGTTTGCTTACATTTGATACGTATCAAAAACCCTGCTTTCATTATCTTAGTGGGGCATCCCAGGAATGTGGAACCAGAAGGGCCACCTGTGTGTTCACATCCCGAGCAACTGAGTGGGAAATATTTTCAGAGCCAGCCCCCACCCTGCCCACAGTAGGTCCTGGTTTCTGCATATTTGCTTCACTACTCCTGGTTGTCACATTGACAAAGGACTGACTTCCCCTGTGCCGATTGCCAACACCTGTCTCTGAGTCAATTTGTCTCAGTTTTTCTTCCATGCAACTATTTCAATAAATGTCAAGGTGCTGAATTTTTACATGTGCAATATTTATGTAAGAGTGAGAATCAGCACAACAGTAATTTGATGGTATTCAGGATGTTTCACAGGCATAAATTATGTACCCCACGCAGCTCCCTGTTAAGTAGCACAGTGCTGCTCTGGCTCTCGAGCATCCTGTGGCCAGAACTTGCCACAACAGAGGTGAAGAAGTGGGGAAAATCAGCTCTAGTTGACCTCCACGCATCTTAGGAAGAGGTCTGCAGAGAGTCATTCACTTTTATGTGGGATTCCCCACAAGTTCACATGGGAAAAAAGACATTCATTCATGCACTGAGTCATTGAAAAATGTTAAAATGCACTGGGAGGCAACAATGTGTCAGGCAGTCTTCTAGAGGCTGGGTAAACATCAGTAAACCAGGAAAGTCCATTTGTTTATTGTCTGTCTGCTCCCACTTGAATGCATGTAGGCAGGGACGTTGATCACCGGGTAACCAGCCCAGAGTGGTTTGTAAAGGCTGGTCAGGGGAGTCTCACTAAGAATTTGACATTTGAGTAGTGGTATCACAACGCTGTTTTTACAAATGAAGAAAGGATCATTAGATATAGTGATGCTATGCTGTGCCCCTGGAATACAGCGGGTGTTGAGATTCTGAGTATGAGACTGTCCTGTTACAGCAAGGCACGGTGGAAATCACTTCTGTCTGGTCTTACAGTATTTATGAAAGTGTTGAGGGACTCAGCAGAGGCTTAGTCATATATTTGTGGAGTGAAAAAGATTGGAGCAGGAATATTTTTATAGAAAAGAGGATGCTCAAAGCCTTAGAGTATAAATTTGACAGAGAGGGGCGGACCAATTTGTTGCTAAACTAAGAAGAAAAGCACATCTAGAAAACACATTGGGTGGGATAAGTGTTGTAACAGTGTGGTGCAAAAAATGATACAAAGTTCAAAATAGGAGGGGTGCGTCTGTATCTCAGAAGGCAGTTGCTCATACCTGCCTCACCTTTCAGATTGTGCACTACTCCAGACCGGAGAACGGCACCTCATTCATCTTCATATCTCCAGCCCTTAGTGCGGTGCTTGTTCCATTAGAGGTGCTCTCCACGGCCACTGATTTGAATGAATGATCCAAGCTTTTGCAAAGATGAGGAGATAAAGAGGGTGGGAGACGGTGACATGGCTTCTCTTCTCTTTCCCCGCTGCGGGCGTGCTGAGAAATGAGAGGTATCTGGGGACAGTTAGCACAGGTATAAGGAAGGAAGAACGAAGGGTTGGTTTTGTTTATCATCTTCCTATTTCCCTCACATGAGATTTCTTTGGGTATTAAGTTCATTCACACCAGAAATTAACCCCTAGTATTTGCTCATAATAACAGATTGTTTGCCTACATGAAGGTAGTGAGGCTTCTGTAATTTGATTTGCTTCTAAATATATAAAACATCCAAAAGAATGATTTTACACTTTGAAATTGATCGGCCAAATAGCTACTGAAAGAATGCCGACAAGTTCAGGAAAAAGCAAAAGCATCCCCACATCTTTAGAGCCCTTTGGGGCCATTACTTGGCAACAATTGCTAGAAAAAGACGAAAGAAAAAAATTACAGATCTTGGTAATCATCAGTACAATATGCCTCTAGCTATGACACAATATATTTGATGTGTTTTATAGGTGTTCAGGAAATGTATGTTTTTAACAAGGATGGGTGAAAAAAACACACCATTACTTAGACACATTCGTGCTTATGGTGAGAAATACTGGAATTAGAGTTTGAAAATTCTGGATTCCAGCATCAGATTTTACTAGCAGCGTGACCTTGAGTAAGTCGCTTATTACATTGTACTTTGAAAGAGTATGAAAAGTATGTCTTCCAGGCTGCCTCGCACACATTTCTTTGATTTAATCTCTTCCTTATCTTAGAAACAAAGTGTTAGTGGTCTTCATTTAATACAGGGAAATCATGCTGAGAGAGGGTAGGTGGCTTATTCAAAGTCACCCAAAACAGAACTGTCAGAGTTAAAAGACAAATGTATCCCTTAGTCCTCGTCCAGAAATGTTTTCTGTGTCACATGATTTCCCTTAATCTTGCTGCGCTCATGTGCACGCACAGGTGTTCCTCCCAGGGGTGGCGTTTTATTCCGCATCACGCTGCATCTGGTGACGTGTGCAGGGGGAGACTGCAGGTTTGTACTGGGAGAGTCCTTTGTCCTGTGAGTAGCTCGACAACGTATAAACACATAAACCTCAGGTTCTGCAATTCCCAGGAGCAACTGAGAGTTTGAAGGAGCCGGTCTTTCACTTGCCGTGGGTATCTTTTCTGCAGAGACTCATACACAGGCCCCTCAACCATGCCTAAGGCTTAGCAAATAGGACATAATTAGTGTCCACTGAATGAATGTAAGGGAGCAAACTATGCGAGAAGATGAAGTTTTAATATTCATTCATTCACGATTCACACACCAGCTGTGTCTTCCATAATATGTATCTTCACTTAGATTTTTTGGAATGAAGGCATTAAAGAGAAGACTTCACAGCAGGCAGAGGAGGGGAGATGGGCCATGAGAAGAGGTTGACAAGAATCAGGAGGAGAAAGAGAAGGGGGAGTCGTATAACTTTTTTTAAAAAAAATCCAGAGCAGAAAAAAGAAGAGGTACTTATTTGTTACAGTTTTTAATTTTAATGTAGAGAATAAAAATCCTAAGCCACTTAATGTATTTGAAGAAACAGAGCTCTGATGTATTTTGACAACTGTCACTAAGGGAACAATAGATCCATAAAAATCTGCTCTTACTAACCCTCTGTTCGGTGCCTCTCTCTTAACTAGAACATCTACCTCCCTTTCCATTCTGACTGATTTTGCCTCCGGCTTACCTTCCAGGAAGGTCAGACAGCTCCTTGTTTATACACGTCTAATTATCTCTGTCCTGGAGGGACATGGAGCTCTGTTCCTTTATGCTTACCTCTCTATCGTGGGGCATAATCACGCCTGGATTTCAGTGTTCTCAGGAACGTCTGGAGCTAATTATAGTTAAATGTGTCCTATGTAAATGAGAACCACGGATGATGAATAGCCCCTGCAGGTGACATATGTCTGTCTCACTTTTTTCTTGCAAGGTCTTTCACTCTCCCAGCTTTACAAAGGAAGTACTGGAGCCCAGCCAGCCAGCCAGTGAATTGTGAGCCCGGTTGCCCCATTCGTGCAGCTTTGCATGTTGCAAGCCACCCCCCACCCCCCTGCTTTTATACGTAACATGTAAGAACTGTGAAGTTAGCCTCCTTGTCTGCCTTCTCACTGTAACCTTAATACCTGAAACAGTGTTCAGTGCCGAGTAGTCCTTGACAGACGTTTGTGAAACCACAGATTGATTCCTGTCAGTTATGTAGCCCTGCTGCTTCTTCTCCTTATTCTGTACAGAATGGAGCCCAGGGCACTTTGTGCCACTTGCCCTCTTAGGTTCACAGATGGGACGGAAAGGCATTGATTGCAAAAGTACAAGTAATTTTTAGTGTGGGAAAAAAGTCCTTAAAGACGTAAAAGAATAAAACAAACTAAAGCCCATGATATTAAGCAAGAGCGAGGAGGAGGGACGGCTGCTGGGCCAGGGGAAGGAAGCTGAGGATGCGTCTTGCGCAGACACAGCCTGCGTAAGGGGGATCACACAGCACCATTGTCTGAGAAGAGACATGAGGGGAGGAGGGGGAGGGGAATTCTATTTTGAGAGAGAATGCGAAGGAAAGGAGAGAAGTCACTTTGCTAGGAAGAAAGAGAACCCGCAGCCCCAGAGAAGAGTGTAGGAGGATTTCAAAAACAGAATGTGGGGGATGTGACAAAGGGGTCAGGGAGGGTATTGAATTGAATGGCACAAAAGAGTGGTGAGGAGATTATCCAGGGTTAGTTAGTTGTGAGATCGGTGCCCCTTAAATTACTATAAACGAATCAAGTTGTCAGAGTGTCAAGTGATTTTATTACATGACTCCTCTCAGTACTTGAACATTTTTTTTTACTTTTGTCCATGTCAATATTTTATTAAGGTCTTTGGCTGCTAAAGAAAAAGCAGTAGAAGCGTAACAGTGGTAGAAAACCCTAGAATATTTCTTTTGAGCCCAGTCAGGGTCCTGATTCCTGCTTTGAGGGGAGTTGGGGTAACTCCTCAGCACATGTTTGATTGATGCCCACGATGGCAGACCCTCCCCTTCCCAGCCAGAGCCCTCTCATGGAAGTAGGTGTACCCCTCTCCCCTGTGTTACAGCGATGAAAGCAAACCAGTACTCTGTGTTTCTGAAGTCTTGTGTTATGATTTTATGAATGGGAGCCTCATTCATTTACATGCAGAAATCATGCAGTGATCATCTGTTGCTGAATATCCAATGACCATGGGGCAAAACCAGGATTTATTAGCCAGACAGTTCTCTAAAAATATGAGGTTGAGGACTTGGTTAATTTGGAAAATTTTGTTAGCAAAGGCAGTCTCTTCACCAATGGTCTTACTTTCTACATTTTATAGATAATTCAAGTCAGGGTTGCTGAGTCACTGGAAGTTCCCTGCGGGAGGTCTCAGAGTGGGTTGAGTGCCTCTGGGTTAGAGATGACTAAAAGAGGAAAAGCAATGACTATTACAGTGACTGTTACTTGAGGAACAGGCAGAGTGTCCCAAGTCAGCGGTGAGTGATCATCTGGACCCTCCAAAGTGTAGGCGAGAGAAGCTGGTGTCACAGGAATTACAGAAAGGAGCATCAGATCTACTCCTGCTCCAACCGTGTTCAAGCTCATGGAATACAGAGAACTCAGATCGGGCCACAGAGGCTCACGTGTCTTCATCTTTTAGCGGGAACTGTAGTAGTTACCTAGTTGGTGGTTGCAGAAAATAAAGATGAGGTAATGGTGATGATAACTGTAACAGCTATACAGGGGAGCGGCTACCTCCTGCCAGCCATCGCGCCAAGTGCTTTGTGTACACGTAGGCTTTGTACCTGTGTAGGGCCTGGCGCAAAGGAGACCTAATAAGATATGGAGTTTTGTTATTGTTACTGTCACTGATCTTCACTATCACTGCGCAATAGTGTAGGGTTAGAGTTAGTTATTTCCATGCTAGTGGTAGAAGTAGTGATCAGCTAATTGCTATCTTATTATTGGTTAAATATTTTAGATGCATTATCTTCCTTAAAAATCAATTTAGGGGGAAAAACACCTATGGTTAAGTTCCATTTCTCTGTAACGAAGGAGAAAGCAGGGGCTCAAACATGTTAAAAAAAACCACCCAGCTTAGTTATAACACTTGGAATTGGAAGGGTCAGATATCAACTCTGATTGTCCGATATCAAGTCCTGGGCTCTTAAAACACCGTGTTCCACTTGTCCATATTGGCAGTCTGTGATCAATACGACATGCTGGGTCTGATCGAAATCTGGGTTCGGAAAGTTCCCCTGAGGCGTTAGCGGGATCAGGGACACTTTAGCATTTGGGAATGATATCAGTTCCATTCAGATGTGTTCTGAATATCTGTTACGCTCTGTGAGCAATGCCAGGTGCTACTTCTATCCTCTCAGGTGGGCGTGACCGTCTCTGTTGTACAGATGACGAGACCGAGGTTATAAGAGTTGGCAATAGGTGCTTGTCTTATTTAGACTGAGGTCTCAGTCCCAGCTCCATTTCTTGGTAGGGCGATGGCAGAACCCCTGCTGTGTCTGCCCTGCAACCCCGCCAGTCCCGTCTGCTTAAGTTCTGAATTGCTAAGAGAAAGCATCCGATTTTTTTAGCAACTTTCACTCTGCTTTCTTAAACTACCCATACTTATTATACGTGTAATTAGTGACTGGAATTATGGCTTAAGGAAAGAATAGTGCCATCGTGTTCTTCACAGAAATAATTCCACTTGATTGAGGAGTCCCTGAAAGTGTTTTCATTTAGGGGAAAAGAAATTTCACCTTAATTCTGAGTAGGAATAATTGCAAGAACTTCAGGGTAACTCAAAATGGGCAACTGAAATAGCACCGGTCATCGGTCAGCCGGCGTGCTGACGCTGTGAGTGGTGGCTGGTGCAGACCTGTTTAATAGGGGAATCCACGAGCTACCGAGGTGGCAGTCCACGTGCTAAGCTCACTGCGTGCTTTGTATGTGGAGGTGCAGAGACGGGGTATTGTTACTAATTCACTCACGACTCTTCATATGTTACTCCTTCTGGGTACGGAGATAGACATGGCTGTGATCCACCCGACGGGAAAATTTAAAAGTTGTAGTTATTTAGTAAGAGAATATGCTTCATTATAAGACAGGAAATTCTTATGTAAGGGAGCAATTTGTGCTCATTGAGACACTGGGACAATTTTCAGTGGTCTGATTTAAAGCTTTCAAGCCTGCTGTTCTCTAGAACGGTTTTCAAACACAAATGGGGAAGGTTGTGTAGAGGTTAATATATAAAATCTATATAAAAAGAGTCATGTCTGTCAAACAGACTCATGTTAAGACACTGATGGCATAGGAGGAGACTGTTGGACAAGTACCTTACTTACTAGCACTATGCGGAGGTTTTTGGGGTTTTTTGGGTTTTTGTTTGTGCCAATGGAGTGTGTATTATTTTTTCATTAATAATAATTCATCACTGAGATTCTGGAGACCCAGATTTGGATCCTTACTCAGCCACAGTCTATGTGAGCTTGCCCAAGACCTTTCTCTTTGCTGGACCACATGCCAAATCCCTAATATTCATATAATACATTTTCAGTTCTGACAAATGAACCAGGTTTTCCTATGGATTGCTGTAGGAAAAGTTGGCTGTCATAGCTATGTATTTGCCAAGAGAAGTAAATAATAATGGAACTTCAAAAATAGAAAAACCAAAGCATCATTGATAAAGGATATAGATCAAAAGGATTTTTTCATGAATTCATCCTTAATTAATTCAATTCATGAAGTGTTACTAGTACACGTAGCTTATCAGCATCACTTTCTTTTTGAGTAATCCTGAGAATATCCGAAGTATTAGAATAGTGCAACACAAACTTATACTGAGACACTGAATAAATAACTCAAATGTCGATCATGAAATGGGTAAGATAGCTAGAGAAACAATGAAACCCCTTGGCTTCTTTAATCTGCAAAAAACACACCCACCTCACTGGCATTTGTGAAATGCTACACCCTTCTTCTGGCAAAGCGGCAGGACCCTAAGAAGTGACTCTTGCGATGCAAAGAGTGGCCCTTGAGCCTCCCTTGAGCCTTGAAGGCAGCAAGACTTGGATTTGAATCTTCGCATCCTTTTCCCAGATTTAGTGGCTCTGTTACCTTATAACCAAATGTAAATGTCTCCAGTCCCCAGATACATGACAATCATTAATATTTATTAAGTGCCTGCAGACTCCAGGGCTGAGTCCCCGAAGTAGCCAGAGAAAAACTGTGATCATCATTTTTTCTGTCTCTTTGTTTGTCCCCCTTTACTCCCTCCTGCCTTCTTTCTTCCCCTTTGTGCTACTACTTTCTTCCCTCCTACATTTGTTGATACCTATTATGTACCAAAGATTGTTCAGTTCTGGGCACTCAAGAATGAAAGAGACATGGGTCCTGTCCTCAGTAATTTACTATCAGGACTGATTGACACAATAGGGCAAGTGGTGAAATGGAGAAGAAACAGGAAAGTAAGTGCCATGAGGAAATTACTAGGAAAGGTGGGTAGGGCCCAAAGGAAGAGAATAATTCATTCTACCTGGGAAGGCTTCTTGGCTTCTGAAACATCAGAGCTGAAAGGATGAAGGGAGTTTGAAGAGATCCATGAAGGGCAAGTGTGGACTAGGCTGCACCACCCACACCAGTTATGGAGGCACCGAATGTGGGAAGTCTGAAGAAAGGTACCTGGGGAACCAAAGGCATATGCTGTGTAGAATGTTGTAGTCAGGATGAATTTGGGTACAAATCATATAGAGATTTGGATGCAAAAAAGTGTAATTTTTGTTTGTTACCTGGAAATCACTGGAGGCGTCACCATTTTGAGATTGGTAAGAGAGATTCTTGTAGCATCACTAAATAAAATCTTTGTTTCTAATCTTTAAAATAACACAGGTTTACTTTCTGTATCGTTACCACTGAATTAATGTCTGAATTTTATTTACATATATGTATTAACGTGTATACATTTATAAAATGTAAATACAAAATTTGGGTATATATACATATATACACTCAGAAATATACACCTTTCTGAGTGTGTATATGTATATATATGTTTATGTATATATTTATAAAAATAAATACCAAAATATGGATATATTTATATATATCTTTGTGTGTTATATCTGTATCTAATGTATAAAGTAAAACGTGGCTTTTTATCTCGTGGGTAATAATAGCAACCTAAACTCTTATTTGGCAGTTAATAACATTTTACACATGAGATTGAAAGCTTCAGGGAGTTTCAATGACTTGCCCAAGATCACATGGCTGGTAATACTCCTATCAAAATAAATTCTCATCTATATAATCCCAGAGCCCATTCTAACCAATACAGTCCTATACTTTCCATTAAGGAGTGCTGGGAAATTTGGGGGGTAATAACTTCTAATTCCTTCACAAAACGCATCAAGTTATCTTCCTTTATATTCTTTACCAAATTGTTATAAGCACTTATATAAGCATAAGAATAATCATGGCATACCTTATTTTTAAAATTAAAATTTTAAATTATTATAAGCACTTTATATTGCTACAGACCTTTTGTAATATCTGCTTAGTATTGTATGCACTTGATCTCTATAAACTTAACCACTAATTTAATATTTCCCATTGTTACATATTTAAATTGCTTGCCTTTTACAAAATATCATAAACAAAAAAGCAAACACTTTAGTCTAAAATTTTGAGGGGTTAATAAGAGAGAGGAAATGTACAATTTCCTGGGAATACGTTCTTAGTTTAAAAATACCAGGTCAAAGTATCTAAGCAAGCTTTTGATTCCTGAGACCTTGAGCCCATTAGCTTTCCAGTTATGTTATATTTTGCAAAACCATCAGAAATATGTGAGAAATCTAGTTTCTCCAAATCCAGCCCATTCCATCTATCTACCTACCCATCTATCCATCACCTGTGTAATTCATCAGTTCTTGGTCACAAAAAAAGGTAAATGCAGGTTTTTCTGAGCCTCATGGAGGCTGACCAGTTTTCTAATATTCTGCTTTCTCCTTTGTGATATATTTGTGCAAGTTTGGCATCATTGAAGTTATTATATTGAAGCTATTATTCAGTGCTAAGGTGGGCATGTATTGAAGCATCTCTGGTCGTATACCCTTCACCCCCCATAACTCACAGCATGCAGTACAAATTCCATAGGTGGCAGGACATGTGGGGTGCAGTAGATGACCCCCCAAAAGAATGTATCCCTGGTGAATTTGTACCACTTAACCTCATAATTGAAAGACCCTTTTTTCACAGATAGTAAGGTGATAATTGCATGTTCTGTTGGTAAGAGTTTGGGGGAATAACAGAGCTAGTGGGTTCATAACTAGGATAATGTGTTCAACAAGTCTTATTCAAATAGGAGTTTAGCACAGCATTTTATATCAACTGCAATCTTTGAACAGCACAATCTGGGAGACCCACAAAGAGTGAATTACAGTAATCAGCCTTCAAAATGACAAAGGAGTTAATCAGCATCTCCTTGCCTTTCTCGTGAAGCCTCTCAATCTGGTGATATCACAGAAATTATAAAAGGAAGTCTTCGTGACGGGCACAAAATGCTTCTCAAATGATAACACCAAAGACAATGGGAAAACAACAAAAAAAAAAAGACCCAAGTTTTAGATTTTTGAGATGACTGAATTCTAATCAGAAGTACTCCCTGAATGATGAGGCATAAGGAACAGCTGTTTAGTACTCAGGAAGAACTTAGGCCAGGCTAGGATTTAAATTCCTAAACTTCTGCACTAGGAAAATCTCCATTTGATTGCATACAGTTAAGGTGAAACCACGTCGTTTAAATACAGGAGAGTCAAGCATGTCCGTCTGTTCACAGTGGGGGCGTGGATGCCAGTGTCAGAGCAGGGACGGTCCCTCTTTCCCTTGTCAGCCCTCCTGCCAGGGCTCACCGCTCGCCTCAAAGCTTCTCAACCCCACTGCCAGTGCCAGGCGCAAACCTCCACTGAATTCAGTTCACAGAGGATGGACTCTTTTCATTAATTGAATTTTCTGATTAGATTAGGTTTTCAAAGTGGAGTTCTAGGAAACACTTCTGGAATGTAATAGTTCACATTCCGATTTCTGAGTCTGCTTTGCAGTGAATGTGGTTGGGAATCCAGCAGGACAAGCTCATTCTTTGGGACACCAGTTGTGTGTTAAGGTCTGTGATTTTCCAGGGGTAATTCGTTAAGGTGTCTTAAGTCTAAACCCTGGAATCATTCCTGGGTTGGATATTTACAAAATTTACAGAAAAAAGTATGGCAGCTTTCATCATATCAACCCCACGTCATTTGGGGAAATTTCCATGCTTAATAAAAAGTAACTAAATTAATTTTCTTTCTTTGTGACATTACTTATCGAATATCTACATTAAGGAGTTTTCTAGCTGCCCCTGAAGAAAGTATTATGTCATACTGCTTGCCAAAAAGTTGAAAACTCTGATTTGTTGCCAATTTGGTGTGATGGAGGTTGAGACATACTATTTAAGCTTGTGAACACATTGCTGGGCATTGAGGATGTGACTGTAAGCACGTGGGAAGCCGTGGGCACTGCTTTTGCTGGACCGCTACTTTGGAAAAGAGGAACACAATTCATCTCTTGGGGAGCTGTTTAAAATGAGCATTATCAAAAAGTATTTTTAATTAGTTTGTTTTGGCAAAAGATACTGTAGGAATCTCTCCTTTGCCTTCTTAAAAATCACTGCTGACATTGGATAAAAATGCCATTTAATTGAGGTTTATAGTCACTAAAAATTCTTCATAGGTTGAAATTTTTGACTTCTCAAATCGGAGAGGGAAAAATCATTTTTTACGATATTTTCTGTTCTGTGTTAGGTGATATTTAATACCAAACAGGTTTTAAAATTTAGAAGTCCTCTCTCTTGTCCACAAAAGAAACAGCCTAAAGCTACTAACACTTGGGAGAATATATGTGCCAAACAGATTGGGAGAAGAAGTAGGAACCTTTGCGGCAGTTTTTAAGCTTCTATTTTAGGAGTTGATTAACATCTTGCCACATCCGCACAAGTGAAATGATCTGCCTTTTGAATAGGAGTAAAAAACGTTAAATAACATGTGTAGATATGCCCCCAACGCAAGGAGAACAAGAAGAGGACCACGGGCACTTGTGGTTTTTTTTATCCTGCCTTTATAGCCACGAGGTAGCAGGGAAAATGTTCCAGAAGTTCTGTCTTGAATTTTCTAATGAGTTGCAGTGGTCTCGGACAAAGCAGGAGCTGCGCGCTGTGCAGTCTGTCCCGAGGCCAGTTCAGCGTGCGTGTGCCCTGAAGTCACTGAGGGAGACTGCCTGCTTACCTTAAAAACCAGGAGCCCTGCTCGCAGTGTTGGATAGGAAAGGAAGGCGTGAGAACTCCCAGGTGCGCAGCTTCCCAGCTGGGTCCCTGTGAGCGACACACTTAACTGAATAGGTAAGATTCTCAGTTTACAGATAAGGAAGCAGATACCTGTCCTGCCATCTCGAGGGGCGGGCCTTTGGACAGCAACACAGGGTGACACTGAAACACTGTTGAACTGTAGATGTCTGTAAGAATGACACTTGGGTAAAGAACCAGTATCCTAACCGTATCTTTTAGGGTCCTGTCAGGAGTGGGGTGACTGAGGAGAGTTTAGTGACGGAAATACTGAGAAAAGCATGGCCAGGTTAAGGGAACGGAGCAGAAGTGCCCGTATCATTTGTAGACCTGAGGGAGCAGAAGAAGGAAGCTGCTAGTGGACACTGGAGTTTTGTTCTCCAAAAGCGTCCTGAGGTAACAGCCATCGAGTGGCCAAACACGTGGTTGAGGTACTGGGAGCTCAGGAACCTCTCTGCTCCAGGCTCGCTGTCTCCTGGGTGATGTATGTTGGTTGAGTCTAACACAAAGCCAGAAAGGAAGGCCAGCCGTAGAGGTCACGCTCCCATGCCAGGAGTAGGTGGAGAATGCTGGAAAGTACTGTCCAGATAAGCTTTAAGTTCTGGCTGGGAAGCCAAAAGGGGAAGGTGAACAGTGTGGCTGGGGTGACTATTATGTGACAGGAAGTTGGCAAGAATTATCGCATAGAGTCTTAGAACATCCTTAATGAGAGGCTGATGAGTATTTCCATTTAACAGGACAGGTGGTCCTGGTGGGCTTAATCATTTGCTCATGGTCACAAAGCCGTAGTATGAGGATAATGTGAGCAACCAGCAGATGTAATAGATGGGGACCCGGGGAGCTCTTTTCCCATTAAAGCAAGGCCCCCATCAGGCTTCTCATATTCACACAACTCACAGACACTGACCCAGGTACGCGATTTTCAGCCGAGCCTCAAAACTACTTTAATTCCAGGTGTCTGAGACACATCACAGTTTTTTTTTTTAATTTATACTCTCATGATAATTTTTTAAAAATGATGAGAATAATACACAGCAATCTTCTCTGACTCGGAGGAAGCTGTAAAAGTTCTTCCACTGACATAACCTGAGAGGATTAATATGCAGCCCTCAACACATCAACTTCTTTGAAAAAAGCTGCTGCCTTCCTTGAGGGGGAAAGCCATTCTCTAACCCTTCCTACTGGAATTGGGCCAGTGCTGAATATATTCTGAGTCGTGGAAACACACAACCGCAGCAGGGCAGCCACGCTGGCATCTCATCAGGCCAAGGATGAGGCCTCCTTATGGTCGTTCTTGCTGGGTTTTGCCCATATGTTTATTTTGCCCTCAACGATGCCTCACAGTGATCCAAATTGGAAGGACTGCTCTATTTCTACTGTTCTCTTCTTTCTGTTTTTGTTTATAACCATATAAGTATGACCCATTGAATTATGTACAATCAAATCCTAAATCAAATCGTTGTATTGGAAAATGCTATTACGTTACTATCTATATTTTCAAACGGGCAGGGTTATCCAATTGAGTGCTCCCTGAATGGAGAGCTCTGATATAAAGGTGGTTTCAAGGTCGAACTGAGTACATAAGAGCTCACGGCTTTTCCCAGAGCCTGCTCACTGCCTGGGTGGATCGGATTCCCCGGGGCACTCCTGTGCCTGCTCTGCTACTTGACTGATTCAAGGACTTGAACTCCTTGCAAACCTCTTACAGACAAATGATTTAATTAGAGCATACGAGTCCAGAAAAAACAGAATGATAACTTCAGACATGGCCAAGAGATTGGCTCATCCTCAGCTTGAATGGAACACTTACGATGTCCCTGGGGTTGGAAAGTGAGGGGCAAATTGTCTTTAATCCAGAGAATTTTCCTTCACTTGGGCCAGAGAGGTAACACACATCCATTCAATAGGAATATTCTGGGCTAGTCATGAACACTTTTGTGAGCTTCTAGCAATATGAGTTGGGGGAAGAATCTCATGACATGGAGTTAAGTAAAAATGCAGGACTCAGAAAAATACAGTATCATCATAAGATACTGGATAGTTGTTTAAAGTGGGAAAATACGGGGGTGCTGGAGTTACCTGTGTGATAAAACCCTGTATGTCCATTCACTGAGCAATTACGCAGCTACAGGAAGTGATGAGTTGGGTGTCTGTGTCTTGACATGGTCTCAAAGATATCTACTGTGTGAAAAAAGAAAATCCAGAACAATGACTATGCCATGATCACATTTGTATCCATATACAAATCAAAATGTTAGCCATGTCTATGTATGAAAAGAGGTATGAAAGTAGGGAAAGGGTTAATGATCTAAGATTTTTCAGAATAACTTCAGAAATATCCACACATATTTTGAGTCTTTAACAAGAATATTAAACTACTGGTGAAACACACAAAGAGGAAGAAAGATAAAACCCTGAAAATGGGTCAGGAAAAAAACTAACATTTTAGCACTGATACTGTGTTATTTTATATGATTCTATGTCTACCCTCTTTTCTCTTTTACATATCTTCTAATTTCTCTAAAATATTTATTACTTTCACAAGAGAGACAATATAACTAAACAATTAAAATATAAACGTAGTTGAACAACACCTTAAGGTTTAGACACTTGCCTGTGGTCATTCTGATTGGCGTTTTATTCATCTGAGTTGATTCTAATAATGCATTTATTTCTTTCATCTCTCTGATGCATTTGTGAGCTTCAGAATAATTTATCTCTGACCTCAGAGCCTTCAAGCTATTTGTGTATTTACTTCTCTTGCAGGGGAATTGGAGTCTGTGATAAATTGTAGGATTCTTTCACTTCCAGGGGTTTCCTGGGTAGAAGAAGCTATGTTATGATTTATACTTTAATTCGGTAGGCAAGGATATGCCATTCAGCTTACTTTCTCGAGTATATTTTTTGCAAGTTCTTTTTTTATACATTATAAAATGTATTTTTGCAAGTTATCTGCTAATGTCTATGACTGGAGTCTTTCTCATTGCTAGCATCAGAGATGCACACAGGTAAATGTTAAAATTATTCGAGTGGGGACCTGATATATGCACATGTCTTTCTCTATGTGTGTGTGTTTGTGTGTGTGTGTGTGATTCACACATTCATTTCTGAATGAGCTGTCCTCCTGAAAGTCATTCTCCCATTTTTTTCATCCTCAGCAATTATAAAAACTGCCCTTCCCAACATGGACAGAGAAGCCAAGGAAGAGTACCTGGTCGTTATCCAAGCCAAAGATATGGGTGGACATTCCGGTGGCCTGTCTGGGACCACAACACTTACAGTGACACTTACTGATGTTAATGACAATCCTCCAAAATTTGCCCAAAGTAAGTGAATTCCCTGCCCTGGGTGAGCATCTAAGTATGATGTTTCCATTTGAATTTATATTCTAATTTTCAGTGACATTTATAAAACCGACAGCAATCATTGAGTGCTTATTATGTGCAAGGTATGGTAATTCATATATATGAAACCACCAACTCTCCTATCATCTTGGTACTAAATGATCCCCGCTGTACAGATTTCAAAGAATTTGAGGAAATTTCTAAATATCAAGCATAAAGTAAGTAGTGGAGCTGAGAATTAGAACCAGTAGGTCTGGCTGCAAGATTTGTGCATATTTCTCTATTCCATGGTACTTCCCATTAAGAAAACTTGAGAGAATGATTGAAACGCACCTCAGATACTGCTCTATCAATAGTCCCACTTGTTGTATAAAATAAACTAAATCTCATGAGCCTGAGGTGGGGAAGGCAGATATATGGTACACTTGCTGCAAAATATACACTCCTCCTTCCAGTGGCTGGCAGGCCATCGGTGATCACTGACTCGGCTCGTGCCTGCTAAAGCTGTGCTCTGCCTCTGAAACCTCCCGGCAACAGTCCCTGCAGCCACCATCGATGAATCAGGGGGACAATCATTATTTGCCCACATGCTTGTACCCTTATAGAGCCCTCTCCTTCTGTGCACTTATCCACATCATCTGACATGAGAGAGATGACTTGGGAAGGCCTTTCTGACATGGAGAGTCTTGAATTGAGAGAAATGAATGAGGAATAGGGATGAGCTGGAACAAGATGAAACCAGGGGAGGGAAGATGGGCATAGCAGCTGGAAGAAGAGGATGTCCAAAAGCCCTGTGGAGGGAGGGCGTGTGGCCTGGGATGAGAACTGAAAAAAAACACAGCACAGCTGGAGCACAGGGGCTGGAGAGCTAGGTTAGACGGGAGCTAGCCATCCTTGGATTTGCAGGCCATTTAAAGTACCATGATCTTTATCCTAAGATCACTGGGAAGCCACTGAAATATTTTAAGTTGTAGGTTGAGTAATAGGATCAATTCTAGGAAAATGAGAGAAAATGAAATCTGGCCTTCTTCCAGTGTCTTTTCCACATTGCAGCCAGATAAATGGTGTTTGTAATCATTCGTGTAAAAGGTGATAGTAGCCCCAGCCAGCAAGGGCGGTCGCAGAGGGAGCAGAGAGAAGTGTATAGATGTGATAGACATTTAAGAGTTAACGGTAACAACAAATCTAAGGATAGACTGCATTTTCAGTTGAGGAGGTGAGTTATCCTATCTCTGACACGAGAGATTAGATGCAGGCTGGTGCTGTTTCTGGGATAGGAAATACCTTAGGAGAACCAGTTTTGGAATAGAGAGGGAAGAGAGGGAAGGGAGAGAGATCGAGGTGGGGTTTGAAAATAACACACTTGAGGTACCTTGGAGAATTTATCTGCAAAAATCCCAAAGTAGAAAGAACAGAAAAGACACATTGCATTAAGAGTTTTAGAATGTTCATATCTGGCCGTTCATGAATCAGACAACAATGCAACCCTTTTAAGCCCAATTATTGAAATAAAGAACACTTCTTGTACCCTTCCTCTGACTCTTATTTCCTTTTCAGTTGCCATTTAGTTAATGCTCTAATATGCAACTGTTCTTTCTCAGAAAAGTCATTGTTTCAGTTCAGCAGTGGCAGATGAGTTTCAAAAACGTTGCCTTTCTTAGCAGTAGTAGCTGTTCACTGTGATCGCGCTGCTGGAGATGAAGGATAGGACAGGATAAAGAAATACGCCGTTTGCTTGGTTTCCCAGGGCTCCCTGAGGCAGCACTGGCAGCAAGGTGAAGCCCCTTACTGTCTTATTTACTTAATTAGCACACCAAAAGGAATCATCTCAAAACCTTACCTGAAATATCAAGCTTGAAGGAAATGGAATCATTACGCCAATTGTGAGAGGATTGGGAGACCTTCGCTCCACATGGCGATTGCTGGTGCCTAGCTTATGGCAAAGCTATTTGGAAAATATTTTTGTTCCCAACCTCAAAATATGATGATTTTTAGAGGCGTTTTTTTATTTCATCATTAAATAAAATTGTGTTAGTGCTAGAAGAGAACCTTCCCCATCGTCTGAAGTAATCTTGTTATATGGGGTAAAATGAGCCGCAGTGAATTCAAAGGAACTCAGTGATTGAGTTCAAACTAGAATTAGGCAATGTTCTCCAGATTTAATTTGTCCTTTTGGGTTTATGGTTCATTGAATGTTTATTTTTCCCTTGTTCTTGTTGCGGTGGGACTAAATCTTCCTGGTTGTCTGAGTTTAGGTTCCCCAGAAATAGACACTGAGACAAGAATTTGATTATAGATAGTTTATCTTGGAGATGATCCCAAGAAATGCCAGTGGGGAAGTGAGACTGTAGGAGAGAGAAGGATAGAAAGCCAATAATGTGCGTTAATCAAACCAGCTACCACTGCGGGCGACCGGAGCTCCCTCCCACTGGGGAAATGCTGGAACACTGTGAATAAACAAAAGGAAAGAACTAGCTCCGTGTTACCCTACTGGAGGCGGAGAGGGAGGGACCTGAGGTTTTATATACTAAGTTGTGTGAGTCTTCGATGGTTGCTTCTCTGAGAGTATTAGTTTTGTGGCAGTTCTGGTCTGCCGGGCAGTGGGGAAAATGGGTTCCGAAGGCCAGAGGAAACCCTCAGGCAAAGAAATGGAAGAGTTGGCAGTTCGCTGTAGGGCAGGTGTGACTGAAGTGGTGATGGCCAGAGGTTATGGGAATGGGGTACCAGCAACTTCCCCTACCCCAGTGCGAGTGAGTGACACCAGTACAACAGCAATAGTGATTTGAATAAAAATACCACTGTCGCTCATGTCACTAATTAGCCACGTTTTACTGCACCCAGAGGAGAAGGAACATACACTGTAATTGTATTTTGCCCAGAGAGTTTTGAAGGTAGGACTTTTGGTCTTCAGAGCAAGGAGGGCTTTAGTAACAAGAGGAGTGTTTCATGTGTCTGAACAGCTTGCTGCAGGGCACAGCAGAAGCTTGGTAATTGGATTTTATCAAAAATGGTCAACAAGTCTGTAAATATAAAGGTAACTTCAAAAGTGACTTTCAATGGTGTTACACATTGCATCTATCTGTGCTGAAATTAGCTTAATATTTTATGTTGGGCAACAATGAATATCCCCAAGGGCAGCCAATGTGATTATACAGCAAATTGGAAAGAACATTCACATAGACTCACTAATACCCTGATATAGCTCTGCTCCAAATATAAACTTGGTAAACATATGGTTGAATAAGGCCCATAACTCAGAAGAATTTCAAAGAAAGAGCAGTATTTCTGGGAACCATTTGTCTCGCACTCATTTAAAAGGTTATACATCCTACAGAAAAAGGGATGCTTTCGTTGTTCCCATCACCGTCCTGGTAGCGTCTATACAGGAGTACCCAGCTCAAAGGGCGTGCCCGATACATATTTGCTAAGTGAATGAATGAATGAATGGTTCTGTGCAGTGCTCAGTGTTTCTCCTCTTTTCTAAGGTCTGTACCACTTCTCAGTCCCGGAAGATGTGGTCCTTGGCACTGCGATAGGGAGGGTGAAGGCCAATGACCAGGACGTTGGTGAAAATGCACAGTCGTCCTATGACATCATCGACGGAGACGGAACGGCGCTCTTTGAAATCACTTCTGATGCTCAGGCTCAGGACGGCATTATAAGACTAAGAAAGGTAAGTGCAAAAAGGTTTTGTTCGTTTCCAGAATACCTCTTTAAAACTTGATTTTGAAGTTTGTGGGGGTTGGGTGGACTTCTGGCGTAATCTTAGAGTTAATGGTTTGCCGTCTTAGCTGTGAAAAAGCAGAGTCCTTTTTGCACATCCTGTCTCTCGATGCCACTTCATACTCCAGCTAAAGCCCTGGTGAACGGTGACCACTGTGGTGCCAGCCTCCCGTCTCACCCATTACTCCTCTCCTGTCTACGCCTCTGGGTTTTTCCATGAGCTGCGGGAACTTGCTCCGCTCTTGTACAGAGCATCCAGCTTTGCAGGAGAGTCAACACTCCGAAGGCAGCCTTCGAGCAATGAGGGGCAAAGATTGGTGGACAGTCTCTGTTCTTTGAAGAAATTATTCTGAGGCATATTATCCTTGGTTCCTCAGAGGATTCTCAGTGGAAAGAATCCTCATTAACCCACAGAGGTGGCAAGTTCGGTGGCTTTGAATCCTTTTTCTATAGAACTCTCCCCATTTCTGCAGTCTTGCTTTCTGAAATATCTCTGCAGAATGCATTCAAGGTGCCTAAGTCCTCATTGCAGGCTCTGGTTTTAGGGAAACTCAGAGACAGACAAAGTACTCAGCTTCAGTTATTCTGGCGAGCTCTGGCACCGGCAGGACAGGGCTCACTCTGCTACCATTATCTAACTACTCCAAACCGTACTCAGATGTCCGAGCATTGTGGTAAATGAAGTTCATCTCGGCTTTGTCCCTGCGTGGGGGGGGCTTCCACTGGAGAAAGCAACGTCTCCATAAATAGTACAAATAATATATGGCAATCCATGACTGCTTTTGTGAGCAACCATTTGTGTGTGCACGTGCGTGTGTGGTGAATATGAGAAATTCTGTACATTCTCCATATTTCTCATCATGACAGTGACACTCATGGAAAAAATGTGTAGAGCACAGGTCAGTATTTTATGGACACGGGCGTTTGCAAAGAAAAACACCCTTTTGTCCTCATCATGAGTGTTTTGTTCAGCATCGTTCTTCATGTTGGTCATGAAGTGTAGCACAAATTCATTTTGAAGTGGATTTGCTGACTCATGAGCAGGAAGATCACACTGTTTGGAGCCAGTGAGTTTGCCGTCTGTCTTGATCAGCGCTACACTGACATGACTCCGAGCTCACTCTCTGACTCTGCCGTGTCACGCAGGGACCTGCTTCCAACGGTCATGCTCTTAAAATCCCCCCCTGGGGAGGTATTGACAGTGAGGACCTGGAACTTTCTGGATATACTTTTATATACAAAATCAATTTGAAAAATCAATTTTGGGGGAAAAAAAATAGCTGCATCTGTTTTACCTCTGCTGGGTGACACTACCTTTACACCTGGACGGAGCTTAGTACTGAGAGTTGCAAAGTATGTAAAAACTCGTGTTTGAAATAGACCACAGTGTAATTGTACTTGAGTCAATTATTGAATAGCCCAGAGCCACATTTTTCCCCTGGTTAACGATTCCTAATGTCATTTTTATTGGTATTATTAACTGCTATTCTGTGTTACCATAAGGTGCTTTTATAAACTGAAGCCATTAGCCGTTTGCTGTATTTTTATTCACCGTTATTCATAAACGTGGAAGCATATACCACACATCCTGACACCAGGAGACACATGGAGAACAGTGCGAATGGAGCCATTTCCCCACAATTCACAGGTCCCCTTTTTTGTCTGATAAAACCCCAAGGACACCAGGATGGGTTCGGGTGCACTGTCATTAAGTTGAGCTAAGAGTTAAGCAGAACGTAATCTGTTATACTTAACAGTGTTTGTGAAGTATTTGAAATTACAGAATTTTTACAGTCGGGATGATTGGCCATTTGGCAAAATTCTGATGTTCAATCACCTATTCACGGGCACGTGTGTCCAGGAAGCTCAGAATAGACAGGGAATTGAGTGCCTGCCTTGTTTACCAGAGTGTATTTCAAAATAAATAAGTCCATTCCCACTAGAATGAAATTCCAATATAAAAATCAACAACATTTTGCAATAAGAACACAGATTTAAGCTTGTATAGGAGTTCTGAAAGAGTTCACTTATGCCAGCTTGTGTCCCAGCTTCTTTTTTAAAAATTTGCATTGCAGATGTAAAGTTCTATTTCTTACAAGAAATCGCAGTGCAGACCTAAATTGTCTCTTTGAACCTTGACTGAAATACATCCTTGACATCTGAAGCATTGTGCGTTGCCGAGAGAATTGGACTGTAAGGGTTCTGGTGCAGAAGGGCTTCTGGTCATTTAAGGGGGACTGTGTTCTCTCGCCCACCTCTGTTTACCTGGGTGATGGGTTAGGTCTCTGAGGCTTTTAAGGAAGGAGGTATTAGGAGGTCAGAAATATTTTCAGCAATGGTACAGGGAGGTAATTTCACATTGTTTTTAAATGGTGAGGGACACAGCCAGACCTAGTTATCTGTAGCTATATACCATTCTCCTAAATAGAAACACGGATAGGTATGCATCTGCGTACATATCTTTATATGCTCACCTGTGTCATAGCCCAGAACTCACGGCAGAGACCTAAGAATGCCCTCAAAAATAAGAAACCTCATTTTAGCCACATGATCAGTAAAGCAGTGATGCCTTGGAAGTGAAATAAGAAAACGCTCTTTTATTGGGATTAGTGCTAAATTATGCTTTTTAATGTCTCTGCGGACTAAACAGTGATTATTTCTAGTTCTTTACATTTCACATGCTGTTGCAGAAATGATAAAATATTCTTCCCAGATAGGGATTGTGTTCGAGGCTGCCTTATCTCCGACCAGCAGAGGCCCGATTAACTGGCTGATTGGTATGCGGGTCATGCCATCACTAGTAAAATTTTATTATGAGTCTGAAGTGAAATTTTGATGGCACAATTCATGACTGTGAATATTTTGTGAATTCCAAGTGAAATGAGCAAAACAAAACAAAACAGTGGGAGATTAGAGTCACTGAGCTTGAATAATAGGCGGACATCAGTAAATGCCTGTACAGTTTACAGGCTGAATCTGGGGGAATGGAGAGTGAGGCTCACGAATGGGCTTAAATGCACAGAACGATCATCCATCAGCATTACACTCATTTGTTCTTGCTGCTGTGGTCATTAGTGAGAAACATTCATCTTTGTCATTTCTTAACAGCCTCTGGATTTTGAGACCAAAAAATCCTATACGCTGAAGGTGGAAGCAGCCAACGTCCACATTGACCCGCGTTTCAGCGGCAGGGGGCCCTTCAAAGATACGGCGACGGTCAAAATTGTCGTCGAAGATGCCGACGAGCCTCCCGTCTTCTCTTCGCCAACTTACCTCCTGGAAGTTCATGAAAATGCGGCTCTGAACTCCGTGATTGGGCAGGTGACCGCTCGTGACCCTGACATCACTTCCAGTCCTATAAGGTATTTGTCTTTTCAAAGGAGTACTGGCCACAGTGAATGACAAAGCAGAATGAAACGTGATTATGTGTAGTCTGTGTGGCTGCCTCTGAGACTGTGACCGGGGAATTGGTCCACACGTCCTGCGAGTGTGCGTGTGCGTGTTGCACACACAGGTGCCCACACGCCAAAGAAGAGGTACATACAATGCTCAGAGCCAGGAATATCAAGATGAAGAAACTTCTTGGCTTTCAGAGAGCTCAATGAAAAAGCAAGATCACATATATCTTGCAGTGCATTTGGGTGGATCTTTTATATTACATTGTTTTTGCTTCTTTGTGCATTTGTGGGTTTTTTTCCCTAGCATTAGGAAAGTATTACTGTTTTTTCTTTCTCCTTTGACAGTTACAGTGGGTTATGCGTAAGAATTTAGAGGCATGAGAGCACTATCTCAATGCATTAAGAGGCCTCTACCTTATTTCTGTGTTTGGTGTTTGGCTTCAAAATTAACTTCTTATCACTTTATGGGCATTTCTGATAGGTCAGCATCTCTGGATCAGTGCCTTTTAGACAGAATTTTCTCTGCCAAATACCTTTTGTTTATAGCTTTCCGTGTTCAAAAATTTTTCCCTAGATGAGAAATAGAATCTTTTATTAAAGTTTTTCTTCCTTTTTTTTTTTTTTTAGAAATGAAGCTTAGTTCTGTTTTTTTTTCTGTCAAAATATGTACATCTTTTCTCTTTTGTCACCCCCCCCCCCCAGATGACAGTACAGATGTTCAAGCTAAATAGCTTTTTTCTGAAAGAATGCTGAAAATCTATCATTTGTCCACTGGTCTCCAAGGGTGAAGTGTCGGTTAATGATGTGTTTGAGTGTGGCTTTCAAATACTGTCTTAGAAACATTTGTTGAAGAGAGAGGAAGAGAGAGGGAGGGAGAGAGGAGGGATAGGGGAGAGAGAGAGAGAAAGAGGGAAAACTAGACGAAAGAATACCATTTTAAAGAAAGGTCTGAGTTTGATGTCAGCTTATACCCAAGTCACTCAATTTCCAAGTCACAGGGACAGAGGGCATTTATCTTCTAATTACTTTATTCAGGGAAATGCTAGACAAGTGAGCTTTCTGAAAATTTTTTTTATTCACTTCTTCTTTATGTGTTAAATTCCCAGTTCTCACAAGGGTGCTGAAACTATGAGGCTGGAGGTGAAACCCAGCGGAACAGTCAGTGACCCAAAGAATTTGAGTTTGGGCAAAAAAGAATTCCTTTCAGATCTGGAAAGGATGTTTTTAACACACACTTTCTAAATTCAGGATAAGAGAGTGTATCTCATAAGGATACAAAAAATACTTTCCTCAAAAGAGTGCAACCTTTAAGAAGGTAAAGCTCCATCTGAGGATGTGAGGAATGGTCAGTTGTCCATTCTCTGTTCTGAAGAAATTTAACAGGCAACAGACAAACAGAATATTCCCTATTTGGCTAAGAGAATCGTATCTCTCAAGCGACCAGCTATTGACTGCAGGGGCAAGAAGTATCCAGAAAAATCAGTTTCCATGGGCTTCCATTTTCTGAGTAAATAGTGAAGTTGCAAAACGGCTTTATACTGAAATTCTATTGTAAACAGAGGCAATGACACTTGTTGAATGAATGGACCTGCCCCGTTTTCCTGTTACTTCGTTTCTTCAAAAGAACCCAGAACAGGGTAATCGCCACTTTGTTCACATCTTCAGGCGCAGGAGACAGAACGTGAAGGGAGTAATAAAGAATGGTACAACCGAGAGACCCATCGTGGGGCCAGTTTAGCACCTGATTTGAACCTACAGGGGGCTCAGGAGTCAGCCAAGCTAAGGACCCTCGGGGGAAGTCGGGGTTCTGATACCAGGCAATACGGTGCACACTCCAAACGTGGAGTCCATGGTACCAGTGGGGACAGACTTCCCGCTGACACGCGTACTTCATCAGCTGGAGATGAGGTTTGAGGAGGAGCTTTTGGTACCAAAGTGACACTAACCTCCAATTAGCAGCACTGGGTAAAAAGCCAGATTCATAGCTCCCCCCTCCCCCCCCCCCACACACATGGTTTTGCACATTTTATAATCTATCCATTTACTCATGTAAAGATGGAGATTTACTGATAATCATTCCAGATCGCAGAATCAAGTGAGGATGATCATTGTAGTTGGTTGTTATTATTATCGCCATATATATATAAAAGGCAGGTGTGGACAAAGTTTGTGGGTCCTTAGCAACAACCGCCCAGCTTGGAAGCATTTTGTTTCCAGGCAAACTGAAGGGGAGTTGGGATGTATTACTGGGAAGAGATAGACAGGTAAAGTACCATCTGATGACAGGGCCATGTCTGCATTGCTGATAGGTATCAGGCAAGTGCTAGGTCCTTGGCATGAATGGTCCCACCCAGAAAAGGGTGATTACTGTTTCAAAGCATTTACCACAGTGTTTGATGTGTTATTCAGAAAGTGAGCCCTGCTGACTGACGGTGCACTGGCTCCGTGGGATAAGAATGTAAGCATCACCAACTGCATTTTCAGCTTCTGTTCTGCATTTTTCCAGTTGCCGCCCCGCCCCCGACCTCTACTTGGGTGATGGAGAGCAGCTTCCCTCTCTCTATACGCAATTGGTTAATTTGAGTAGAAAATTAAATTTCCTGACTAGCCAGAGCAGTGCATGTTTCCTTCTAAGTCTAGCAGACAGATTTAGAGCCTTTTAACCTTTTTAAACAGAACTAGAGGACACAGATATTCAGGGAAATACTGAGTAACAAATAGCAAAGCAGTATCCTCTCTGGCGGACTGTTGTTATTTTATATGTGAGCAAGAATGTATCTATCTTTTAGAAGAATGTTTACTTTGCCATCCAGCAAGAAATAGGCATTTATTATGGCATCTGCCATGTTCAAACATGCAGTCATTAGCTGGTTGCTCAACTTCCCGTAAGACTCAACTTCTTTGAGAGCACATTGTCAAGATGGAAATAATCAAGTATTTAAAAATTCGTACACCTAAACCTCTATCTATGTCTGCAAACCTAGCTGTATCTATACCTGGGTCTTACATAATCCCATGCAGGGGCAAATAGACAGTGACACAGAGGCAGAATTCACGATCTTATCATCTCCCTTAACATTAATTAAGGATATGCTTCTTTCTTCAGTACCGTATGCCGCTCAGGGGTATAGAATA
Organism: Camelus dromedarius; assembly: GCF_036321535.1. NCBI lineage: Eukaryota > Metazoa > Chordata > Mammalia > Artiodactyla > Camelidae > Camelus > Camelus dromedarius. The sequence goes on from NC_087444.1 coordinate 41,007,459, forward strand.
CAGCTGTGTAAATTATTTAAAAGATGCCACATCCTGAACCTACACATACGACATTTCAAATCCTGCCTCTGCTGCTTCCCATTCAGACAACTAAAGTGAGTGGTAGCTACTAGCATTATTGGCTAATAGAGCCTCCACAAATTCCATTATCTTAGTGCACACTGAAAGCCTCGTACTCATGTTAGCAGAGATTCTTCTACTAAAGGTTGCTGACCATGTGCAAAACTGTGGGCTTTTTATTTAATGGTTACATGCTGAACAGTCTAATCAGCCTCACCAGTCTGCTCTACCCCCACCCCTGTGGGGGACATTGTTACTAGTGAGTGCTTAATATGGGGTGGGGGTGTGCTCGGTACATTCACTTCCACTCCCTAAGCCCTCCAAGAGATACTATGTGTACTTGCTGTCCCCATTTAACAGATGAGCAAACCAGAGAGAAAAAGAAAGGCTAACTGGCCCAGGATCACGCAAATAGTCAAGAACGGAGCTGTGGTGCACACCAGTTTTTTTCTCTCCCTGTGTCACATGGTCACACTCCCTTCTTTCCTGTGATCTCCGTGACTCCAGCTGTGTCTCTAGATGTTGGGAGGCTTAGCAGGAGCAGGTTTTTTCCCTTCAAATTGTATTTTATTTATTTGTTTACTTTTAATTATATAAGCTTCAGCTTTATAGTTCAACATCTGCATACACTACAGAGGGATCACCACCGCAAGGCTAGTTCCCACCTGTCACCTGCAGCAGACCCCTGCACCCATTTCACCACCTCCCAGCCCTCTTCCCTCTGGTAGCTGCTAATCTGTTCTCTGTATCTATGTGTTTGTTTTGTTTTATTTTGTTTTGTATTAGATGATATAGATATATCATTAGATGATATATATATATATATATATATATATGTAAAATCATATGGTATCTGTCTCTCTCTGTATGACCTATTTCACATTGCATAATACCTTCAAGGTCTGTCCATGTTTTCATGTTTTCACAAATGTCAGGATTTCATTCTTTTTTATGGCTGAGTAGTATTCCTGTGTGCATGGGTGCGTGTGTGTGTGTGTGTGTGTATGTATGTGTGTATCATCCTCTTTATCCATTCTCCATCGATGGACACTTTGGTTGTTTTCGTATCTTGGCTGTTGTGAACAATGGTGCATTGAATTAGCAGGACCAATTAAATTGAAATAATAAACTGCTCATTCTCTAAATGGTCTCATTCAATCTAAGATGCATACCAAGAAAGAAGAAGAATATACCAGGTCTGTGTAATTAACCAGAGTTAATTCCAGGCTGGAGTGTTCCCTGCTCAGCAGTCTAGCTCCTTTGTATGGTTATGAACCAAATTGTGTTTAGGGAGGTAAATGGAGAAACAGTGTTGTTATTTGATGAATCAGACATTGTGCTAAGTTTCTAGTATGTGTTATTTCACTTAAGTCTCACTAAAGATACTACCAAGTAGTCAGTGTGATTCCAGTTTTGTGGAGAAGGAAACTGAGGCTCTGAAAGAATGAGTTTCCTGTGCATGTTAATACAGCAGGGGGTGCCGGGCCAGGGTTTAAACCCAGATTTCTTCTTATAATTGCCCGCCATGTCTGTGCATGCTTTGCTAGTTTCTGGCATTTTGCATGAGGTGTAGGACGATGACAGCTAATGTTTACTGAGCCAGCACTTTGTGACAGACTCTCAGAAATGGCATTCTAGACAGCTCATTGTCTATACTTAAGGCAAAACTTCCTGGTGCAGAAGAGGTGTTAAATATAAGGCAGTGCTTCCATGTAAACCTTCTATGGTTTACTTATTCCTCTCAGTAAATTAATTTCAAGTGTGTATTTGATGTCACTGTGGCTTCGAGATGGCATGTGACTTATTTTTTTTTTTTTTGATAGCTGCTTCCTATTTCTTTCAAAAGACTGTATGAGCTGCTTAAATGAAAAGTGGCCATTCAGCAGGCAGAGCAGGTTGACATATGACCGTGGCGGCCACAGCGCTCTGCTGTCCTAGTTCCTCTCTTGAATGTAAGTGCCCTCTCAACAGAAGACATTCCTTTTTTTTTTTTTTTCCTCCTGCTTGTTATTCTGGCATTTTTATAATTCACCTCAGTTACGAGGCTTGCTATTAATGAGCTCTTTTCCTGAAAACGCTTCCTGTCCTGATGTCCAATGATGCTAAAAGTGGAAATATTTCATGCCGCAGAGAACCTGACAATTATTTGAGAATAGGCTGTGTATCGATTGACTCTCTCCTCCGTCTTGCGATAACTCCTATCTTTGTGAAGGATTTAGTCTTTTTTGGTTGTTTTTAATTGTGAGAAGAGCACTTTACATGAGATCTACCCTTTTAACAGACTTTGAAGTGTACAATCCAGCACTGGTAACTATAGGAACAGTGTTGTAAAGCACATCCCTAGAACTTGTTTATCTTGTGTAGCTGCAACTTTATATCCATTGATTAGTAACTTCTCATTCCCCGCCTTCCCCCAGCTCTTGGCAACACCATTCTGTGCTTCTATGGCATCAAGCATTTTAGGGACCTCGTGTAAGGGGAATCGTGTGATATTCATCCTTCTGCGACTGGTTTGTTTTACTTAGCATAATGTCCTCTGGATTCATCTATGTTGTCACATATTATAGAATTGTCTTCTTTTTAAGGCCGAATAACATTCCATTCTATCTATATACCACATTTTCTTTATTCATTCATTTGTTGATGGGAATTTAGGCTGTTCCCACACCTTGGCCATTGTAAACAGTGTGGCAGTGAACATAGGAGTGCTCATATGATTTCAGTTCCTTTGAATATATGGCCAGAAGTGAGACTGCAGAATCATATGGTAGTTCTATTTAAATTTTTTAAGGAACTCCCAGACTGTTTTCCATAGTTTCTGCACCATTTTGCATTCCTACCAACAGTGTACAAGGGTCTGGTACAAGGTCTAAGTCTCTCAAAAACAATTAAAACTTGGTCATTTAGTTCCTGGACACTCTTAGCCAGTTGAAATTTGATTGTCTCCCAGTGCAAAAGTACCAACTCTTCCAAGTCATTGTACCAAACAACTCCCTGCATCTACTAATTCAGCTAAAAGTCATTAATTTATTAAGTCACATACTGATTTTGTCACCTATCCATCTATTCATTCCTTCCCATTACTATGTATATAGTATTTATGGTATATAGTATATATGGTGTATATACCATAGATGGTCAGTCACGTATGATGTGTGTGTATCTGTATCCATATCTGCGGTGTCCCAAGGAATTTCTATGAAGACCAAGCCTCTGCTTGGAGCACGGATCTCGTTTTATAGTGAGGAGGCTGGTTAATAGTCATGTAAACTTTAAGTCCTTCACATTTATCTAACTAGCCTTTATTATGTGCTATCTGAAAATGATAAACAAAACTAGATTATGGAACTTTAGGGTCACATGGAGGAAGAGGTTTCCTAGTTTTCTGATGAATTGGAATAGAAGCAGCCACAGATTATCCACTGACGCTACAGAGGACATGACTCACACTCTAGAGAAACTGGTAACAATTCGGACGGTGGACTGTGTTGTTTATAATTTTCTCTCATTTTTTATTCCCTCCTTCCCTTCCTCCGTCCCTCCTTTTTCTTTCTCTCTCTCATGATAAAGAAATGCTTTGGGTAGAAGAAGTCTCCTTTTTCTCCTTAAAGGAATAATAAATAATGTGTGATGCATGGACTTTAGAATTCCGAGACTAGCAGAACTCAGATAATATTATTTATTAAAGCAGTTAGAGCAACCAGTAGAGCAATTAGAGGCAAAAAGCTGAAAACGTGTAGATGGAATTTTTGATACTCAAAGTGCATGCGAGAAAATGTTAAAATGGTTTCTTTAGGCATAACAACAAAAGCTAGAATGAAATTAAACAGTGAGGAAGAAGCAGTTGGAGTTCAGTGAAATATAGTAACCGATTCACAACTAAGGGGCTGGTTTCATTATTAGCGGCTCCAAGCAGCACCCTCACTAGCAGATGGATCAGAATTGTATCCCCCTGTGAGTTCTCCATCCAGAGGCTGCAGACCAATGTTTAACAAAACATTTTTGTAATATAAAAGTGCATTTATGGCTGTTAAATTTGAAAACTACATACACACTGCCTTCCTCCCAGAGCAGCATCTCCCTCACTGAGCCTGAGAAACATTACTGGGACCAAGGACAGTGTGGCCAGATCAGCTGGAACTCAAGTTTCTTTGCACTCGGATTTGACAGCTCAGTTAGCTGGCTCAGGTGCTTTGCCCTCTCTAAGAAGGGGAGATTTACTCTCTGGACTTTCTGTAGTTTCGCAGAGAACCTGAAGCGTATGATGTAAAGGAGGGTGTGTGGTGTCTGTGCCGGTCTCTGCTCTAGATCCTAATGCATTGAGCGTTGCAAATATCATGACACTTATTCCTGTGTATGTAATAACATATATGTCCTTATATTACCGTAGAAGAGTGCCCTTTTTTCCTTTCTGTAGCACCTGCTTAAAGGAGGACCCATGACTGGTGAATACTTTGACTCGGTCTATCACCTTGGGCCAGGAGTCAGCCAACTACAGCCTGTGCACCAAATCCAGCCTCCCACGGTTCTTAAAAATAACGTTTTCTTGGAGCACAGCCACCTTCATTTGTTACGCCCTAACTGCAGAGCGGAGTAGCTGTGACGGAGACATTCTGACCTGCAAAGCCTAAAATATTTACTTTACAAAAATGTCTGTCATCTCCTATGACAGACCGATAAGGACTGGGGTTTTCATCAATAATTTGAATAACTGGCTCTCATGGAATTCCAGGATCCTATTCTGTCTCAGAAAGTCTCTAAATGTAAGATTTAAAAAAATATTTTTTAAACCTCTAGTAGTCAAAGAAAGTCTTTGTATGAGAATCCAGCACTGTGTGAGGGGACTGGCATCTGCCATGCTTGCTTCAGGACCCTGGGGACAGTAGCCCTCATGGGGCCCAGGACAGTGTGCAACTCATGTTGAGTCTGCCAGAAAAACTTGGCTTTGTTTAGTGCAGCTTTGAGGAAAATCACCATAACTACCATCAGACTGTGAAAGGACATCCTAAAAAAGGCTGAGATGCTTACCCGCTCGGAGTAGGGAATTTTTTTTGTTTCTTGCATGAATTAATTACAATAGCCTATTTTTCTACCTGCCCCATCCATTCTCCAGACCTCAGTGATGACAACAATACAGGGTTTTTAGAATCAAGGCTGGTGATTGCCTTAGCCAAACTCTGGTCTCTGCATTTCAATGTCTTAGCAAAATCTTGGACTCCAGCAGCATTTCTCTATCTGAAAGCATGAGGTGGCATGAAATAGAATTTCACTTGGAACAGACGTGCTGGAGTTTGCTGTAATGTGTATTCTCTAGTATGAGAGCAGAGATTTGATGAGGGCTACTGGAAACCTCCTGTGGATCTTGATTCATGCCTATTTAATGTTTTAGATCAGTGCCCTTCACATATATCTCATCTACACTTCATTACATTAATGCTACGAATTACTCATATTTTTATTCCCATTAAACATAGAGGTTACAGGTTGTCTTCCCTGGAAATAAGTGGGGTTTGCAGTACAAGCTGTGTGTTAGAGATCGGCACCTGTAAATGGAAGGGGATGGGCAGGGGGAGAGAGCAAAGGGCAGTGCGGCCCCAGCCAAGCCTTTGCCCTACCAGTGGGCCTCCCTGCCGTGAGTACTGACCGTCAGAGGACCTGTGTCCTGCCAGACTGGACGGGCCTTTATCGCTCTGCTTGCTCATCTCCAGATGACCTCTGGAGAGGACACGTTCTGCAAACGACGCGGAGTCCAAGGAGCGGATACTTAGCGGCCGTCTCCTGACCGCTCCCTGTCCAGCTCGGGTCCTTCCTTGAAGGGAGAGCTGCCCCGTGAGTCTCCATGTCACTCATGGATAAGCGCACAGAACTTCTCTGCTGGTGCAGTCACGTCACTGACTCCACACTGCTAGCCATCCAGCTCCCAAGCCTGCATGTTACCACCGCATGACAATGTCTTCCCTTAGGCAAATATCTATTTGTTCTACATTTTGAGATGCAAATGGTAAAGCAGCAATTGATTTAAAACAAGTGATCTGAGGTGGTAAAAATAGCATAAGAATTTGAAAGAGGATAAACAAAAATTGGAAAGTGCTGATCTGGGGTTTAAAAAGTTTTTCTCTTTTTTTCCTGATGGCTGAAGTCTGTTGCCTCTAGGGAAGAAAACTTAATAATAATGTTTATAATCTGAGAGAAACAAAGATGCTTGTGTAGGCTGAGCAGAGTTATCTAACATTATTAGACTCATAAGGGAAAATAAATCCCATTTTGCATCCCAACAAAGGGAGACTGACACTCTTACCTGATGTTCAGATATTTATGGGAGCTGTTTCAACCAAGCCTTTATTTTTCTGGGTATTTCTACATTCTGACTGACACAATGTATTATACAACCTTGCTTCTGATAAAGGACAATCAGGTTTGACTTAGTGTTGCAGAGGAAAACATAACATTGCATATTTAAAGAAGAGAGCCTGTTAAAAATGGAGAAACGCCATTTCCATCCACCTATTAGATGTCAGTCAGCGCTCTCCTGTGTCTGAAGTCGGTTTGCTGGGCCGTGGAATAGGCTTGGCTGAAGCGCCTTTCCAATGGGCCTCCGGATGCAAGTCAGGTTTGGGGTGGTCAGCTGAGGTGTGCAGCGTCACAGTAAATAAGGTTTACGGAAGGCCCTAAGAAGGGTCAGAGGTATATTTAATGTTGTGAATGACAGCAAAAGACCTGAGCATCCTTTGAAACCAAAGATCTGGAATTGGACAGAACAGGCATGGAAGGGGAGCCGGGCGCAGAGCACGGTGAGGGAGGCGTCTCGTCCCTGGCAGAAAGGGAAGCGTGTCTGGGTCATTCACTAAGCATCAAGCACATGATACTGGGTTTTGCACTTGCTTAAATGTACGAGACCGGGTTAGACCACATGGGCAGGCGTTCTGCGTAGGGATGAGTATTTTTGGCATAAAATACTTTTGTTCCCCCTAGAAAAATTACACCCGGTTGAATGCTGGAATGGTGTGCTTATGTGATTTTGGTTGTGTGTCGGAGAAGTAAACAAGCTATCGCAGTACAAATGTATTTCCAGCCCTTCAGAGTTAACCGGCCAAGGACCATCCACCTGATAGTTTCCAGCTCTTCCTGAGCCTGAATGTCCAATTAAAATTTCAAAATGTATAGAACTTTATGACATTTTCCAAAAAAATCTGCTTTGATATAGCTATGCATCACTCCTGTTATTTCTTACGTGTGCATGTTTTCCATAAGTACTTATTTTTCTATATAATAAGTGATTTTGACAAAAACTGGACAAACTTATAGAATCAAATAGCACCATTCTGATACCTATTCAGCATTTACTAAGAGCTGATTAGGTGTCCGATGCTGTGGTCGGGACATGGTACCTATAACTTTATGACTGGGGGAACCTGCATGTTCGCTTCATTTTACAACTACAGACATTGAGAGGGCAATTTATATGAGCCACGCAAGTAATCTCTAGGGAGGAGTGAATGCGAAATTAATGTACAGGGCTTAGCAGAGAGGCTGAAATTTAAGAAGGCCACAATAAATACATTAAACATATGATAAAATCTTCATTCTGGGTCTGGCCCTGTGGCCCAGACCGCTGCATAATGAGGTGTTTTTCCATCTCACACCATCTCTGTTCTATTGTCCGTGCAGCATTTATCAACTTTGAATTTCATTTTGTAGAGAGAAAAGCCATCCTTGGTATGGTTGACAGCCCAATTTTAAGGGTGTTCCAGGATGCTCTTCACTCCTCGGTTTCCCCTGACACCCTCAGGTCACTGTCGTGGAGACTCATGGGAATTGCTTGGGATTCTTGTGACCCGTGGGTGAACAGTGAGGATCAAGGTCATCATGGGGGCTTCAGTGTAAAACAGTTTATCCTCACAACTGCTCATCGCCCATCACAGGAAAGCACACACCGGAGATGAATATCACAGAGCAGTTCCAGATTCCATGTATTTCTGGAAAGATTGAATTATATTTTGCTAATATTTAAGTGATTTTTTTTTACCAGTTTAGTGTATTTGGTGAATAATTAGGTGAATATGGCTAAAAGGAGACAAAAGAGAGAAACTCATCAAATTTGAAAGCAACGTAAACTGATAGAAGAGGTTACGAGCCTTCCATAGGGCATTACCTCAAGATTCCTTAATCTCCTTTACTTCCACATCCCAACAGTCACTATGTCCTATTTATTTTAGTTTCTAGGCTCAAACACCATCATCTCTAATGTGACCCGTTATCATGGCCCCATTTGCCTGTCTCCTGCCCTCTGATGCCCATGCAGCTGCCGAAGTGATCTCTGACTCAGTTTAGATCTGTACTGTCCAGTACAGAAGCCATTCATCACAGGTGGCTCTTTGAATTGAAATAAAATTAATTTAAATTCAATACAGTAACAATTTCAATTCCTCAATCACACTAGCTATGTTCAAGGGCTGACTAGCCACACAGCTAGTGGTTACCGTATTGGACAGCACGGAGCACATTTCTCCATCACAAAAGTTCGGTGGCGTCCAGCTGTGTGGCGTAGGTCATATCACTCTCTTGCTATATTTTTTCAAGTGGCTCCCCATCTTCCACAAGTGAAACAAGTTAATTCTTCAGCATGGTTTCCAGAGTCCTTCCTGATCTGCTCCTTGAGGCCCTGCCCCTCACTGAGCCCTGAGCTCCAGCAACACCATCCTTTGTTAAAGGCTTTGAACACACTGAACGTCTTCCTAACTCAGAATGTTCACATTGGCTGTTTCTTTTGATAGGAATATTTTAATAATATTTTATACATCTCAGACCTTTTTTTTTTTTTTAAATATCACTGTAAACCTTCAGAAAACCTTATTTACTTTTATTGTCTTTCTCCACATACAGACTCAGTTACGTGAGAAACGTTTGGCGACAAACAAGATGCCTTCCTTGTACATGAGAATCAGTAAAGAGCAGAGGGAGTAGAGGGAGGGAGGAAATGGTAGGATGCTCATCTGCCGGATTTTAGCTCTCACCACCACACCTAATCTGGTCCTTTAATTATACAGTTTCCTAAACAAACCCAGACTCCCAGGATTTTCTCCACGGATTCCTTTCTGGCTGAGGATGCCCTCCCTTCCTACAGTCCACCTGAAAAAAATCTTCCTGACCCAGAACAGGTGTCCTCACCTTCCCTCTCCCAGGTGTACCTGGAGGCCCTCACCACCGCAGGGTGCTGTAACTTTATTCACTGGCCGCTTTCCATCGGAGGTAATGAGAAAGTCACAACTACTGTGTCTAAGAGAAGAGGCTCTGTTCAAACGTTTAGCATCACACGTGACCCAAAGAAACACTTACGTTATTGTTAAATAAAAAATAAAAATTTTACATTTAATCCCTTCACTGCACTCCGTTTTCTCCGTACAGTTGCCATATTTAGAACTTCCAGTTATGACTGATTATTTTGATGACTCAGGGAGAACATTAGAATTTCTCTGAAGATATTATAGAAATATTAAAGAATTAATCATGAATCAAATTTTATCTGGGATTATTCACTGAAAAAAAATCTATGTTGGGTTTTGTTGGTGGCAGAAATTTACCTACGAGATTGTGGCTTCACGAAGTTATCTTTTCAAGGTGTGAATGGAACAAACTGTGAAACAAAACACATATTCAGAAAATGGGATGCCGTTTGAACCGATACATTTAGAATGTGGGCTTTCTATACTTGTCCATAAATAAATGAAGGTATCTGAGGATGATTTGGGTGCATGAATCTGTTTCATCTTTTGGGTGAAAGCAGCAAGTTGAAATATGACAACAACCAAATACCAGAGTCTTCTGAATATTTTGTTGTTCTTGTTTAAAAATGCCTAGATATTTGTCAGAGTGTCTTCTAGAAATAATGATAAATACTCAGTGTACAAACACTTTTGAAAAGCAAAAGGGGATTTACAATGCATTATCTAATTGGGGATTTACTTTAAACTTTAAATGAAGGCAGTCTTGTTTTCATTTTTCAGATGAAACTGAGAATAGATCTATAAATTGGCTTAGCAGAGACGTGAGGAATAAAAGGGTCATTCTCTGGAAAAATTGTCAGGTGTTTCACAAATATTGTATTAGGAAGAATGTAGTTCAGAATAACTTTTGAAAGAAACGTGTCATTTATCTTTATCTGATTTTTAAGATGATCATTGTAGCTGCTTGTGGACACTCCAGACTTTAATCTGCACCCCTCCTGGGTGGCACTGAAGTCATTGGGAGTGAAACAGATGACTCCTCAACACTGGGAACTTGGTTCTGAAAATCCATAAAATGTTCTTGATATTGTCACAGACTGATGATCTCTACTGCAAACAAGAAACAGTAGTTCAGCAGGAAACAGAGGGTCTCTGTAGGTATGTAGTATTGGGGGTGAGGCTGGGAAGAGGAAGTAGGGGATGCTGTAAATGAATGAATATATGAATGAATGTATATATACATGGATTATTTGTGTGTTGACAACAGAATCTGTCTTAAACACACACACGTATACACAAAGTGGGGTTTTGTGCCAACGTTGGTATGAAATACAAATAGTTGGGCTGTGTTAATTGAGTAAACATATTGCTCAGGTTAAAGTTGTAACTTAATATAAACAGTAACAGCAATGCAGAAAGGGTGCTATTTTCCAACACAGTAATATCCAGTTGTCCATTTTGACCTGTTCTCAACCACCACACCAGTGGTAGCTTCTTATATTAACTTCTGACCTCTGCAAACTCTTCTGGATTGAGTGAGCTGGTGACAAAGGCTGTGTTCATGGTCAGAGTGCAGTAGGTTAAATTAGATCTCCAGGCAAGACGCTGAGCATCTAGGTAGGAGTATCCTTGCATCTATGGCCCTGACTTCACAAAGTAAGATGATGGTGTCATTAGCAGTTATTCCTAACACATAACTACTGTATTGAAGCAAACCAGGAAATTTGTTGGTATAAAATGGGAAAGCTTACTATAGGGCTTCTGTGAATATTGGGTATCAAGGTTTATGCAGTTTCTAAAACATATCTATTATTTTAGAATGAGAATGTTTATTTCCAAAACTTCCATCCATGAAATTGATGTTAATATGACCCAAGGAGCCTGTTTTCTCACATGCCACACTCCCCACTGTGTTACGTTTCTTCTTATTGTGGCAGGAAGGTGACTCTCCAAAGTATATTTTGCTTTTCTCAAATGAGGTCTTTGGTCTAATGTATCTTAAGTAAATCTGCAAAGAAATAGCAAATCCAATAGATGCATATTTTTAAGAAGTTAGAATGGAAACTCCAATATTGGAGATACAAATCCTATGACTTTAAAGATATAAATTAGAAGACATTGAACTTTTCAGTAGATATAGTAGAAACCAGTTATTATTTCTTATTTTTTCTTCCTTTCTTATCCCATATACTCCTTTTTCTAATATTTCTTGACCACCATGTTTCCCACATAACAATGCACACTCAGCGAATGTTTGTACATCCTTCCAGTAATCAGTTATTGAATAACTGCAGTGCAGAATTCCAACCAATGTGATGTTATGATATATGAATCAAACAATCTCTCCTTGTCTTTAATGAGCAAAAGGCCAGCAAATGTTTAACTGCAGAATAATAAGAGGAATGACCTTGAGGAAGGGAAGGTCAGTAAAGAGTTGGACCAGGTTCAGAAGGCTCCTTGTGGGTGAGCGGTGAGCGAGGAGGAAACCCAGTGGAGCCTCTCATCTCCCCAACTCAGAGTCTGCACTCTGTGAAGATATTCGTGGGAGCGGATAGTTTGAAAAGGGTGATGATGGGTGTAGGCAAACACTACAGAGTTCTGGAGTATTTTTCTAGTGTCACTTGGGAAACAACTGAAGAATGTGAATGATAGTTTTTATTTCTGTCTTTCCATTTCTAGTTTTTCATTTTCACAGTCACTCTGGGCTTGAAGAGATCTCTCACAGATTGAAGACTCAACTATCAATTAATCAATTGATTTATTGTATCTGAGTCATGTATCAACTCATTTACTGCAAAGCACCCCTTTGGGAAGTGTCTCCTGTTCATGGATGAGCCTAAGAGATGATGGCTAGTTACATTGTTTCAGTGATAGCCCACGGGTGAGATTCCAGGAAAGGTTTACTGGTTTCTCTGTTTCTTCCACTTCATCTGCTGCCATTCACATAGACACCGAGAGTCCTAGAAAACAGAGTAGCATGAGGGTCTACTTCTGAGAGATCTGTCCAAAATCACGACGTCTGGCCAACTTGCTTGGTATACTGGATTCTAAAATTTAGGTTGTTTTGTGTTTGCTGTATTCAGCCCATTCAGTTTTTCTTTGAAGCTATTCTCTGTTATTTGGCTTAAGGAAAGAGCCTGTATCTGAGTCTTGTAATGGAGTATTGCCTTCGTCACTCTGATGCAGCTCTATCACAGAGTGGAATGAGTAGGAGGTGAGGGGAGAAACTGAGAAAATGGGGTGGGTGGTGGCGGCTTAGAGGACCAGAGGAAAGTAAGCTGCATCTTTGCAGCTGGTGATGGAGTGCTGTAGCCACGGGTGGGGGGCAAGCATCTTCTGAGAACATCACTAAAAATCGCAGGTGGGGTGCAGGTTTTTTTCAAATGTGAGTATCTCTAATTATATAATTCATTTTAAACGTGTAAAAATGTAATTAATTTTAACCGTGATACAAAACAAATGCTCATGCAGTAGCCAATAGGAATTCAAAAGTCAATGTGTCCAATAAAGCTTTGAATTTGGAATGGTCAGTTCATGGGACGGAGATTTTGGTCATAAAAGTTAGTGGAACAATGAACACCTAAAGTGGTGCTGGGGGTGCAGGCCTCAGCCTCCCCACTCCCTTTTTCTCCTTGGCTTTATCACTTAAAGTGACATCTTCTACGTGTTTGCTTCCACTGACCTGAGATCCCAGATGAACTTGCTCAGGGACAGAGAAGCAAGGGGTGAACAGGAGTGCTGCTTGGACCTGAGGAGGGGCCTGGGAATCAGCAGTAGATGCCTATTGTTTCCAGATAAGTGATGCCAGCGTTAAAGATTTTCAATAGCTATTTACTGAGCACTTACTATGTGCCACGTGCTGCAGTAGTGCCTCATGGGTGCTGCCTCGGTAAATCTCACAAGACCTTACTATAATTCCCATTTTACAGATTAGGTAGCAAAGGCATACAGAAGTTTCTAACATGAGTAAATCACACCTATGTAAGAATGATTTTTCTTTTATTCATTCTATTAAAAAAAAAAACAAGGAAAGAAACACGAAAGAAAAAGGCATCTGGCACGGTGCTTGGTACACATTTGGTGTTTAATGCATGCTTGTTGACTATGTTGAGTCTGGGTTTTTGAATTGTTTAGTAATTCTTGGAAGCCTTCATTGTAAAGTCTACAAGGCAGTAAAATGTGTAAAATGTCTACAAAAGGAGCAAAAGGCTTCTTGAAATAGTTGAGGTAGACTTTAAACTGAATTTTAAACTAAGTCATTTTTTCCCCTCATCGAGTTCCTCCCGTTGTGTAATCTCGTAATATTATGACATTCTTACCTCTGATCTTACTAAAGGGCTGTATTTATAGCCTATTTTATAAATTCTTATGACTCACCTCATAAAGTCTGTCATGAACTGGATCTTTAAAAAATGAGAAAAATATCCCTGCCTCTGTCAGAGTGATGGGAGTTAAATAACACCCAGATGTTTTTCTAGTTTTACACTATTTATAAACTGTTAAGAAAGGGGCCTTCTCAACCCCCTTCCAAGTAGGGGAGTTTATTAAAGTTTAATAAACTTTATGGGACATGCTGATTATGGTGATTTCAGGCTGACGGACCTGTCTCCAGCACACAAGTACCAGAGACAGGTTTATGCTTCGTATTTAATCTTCACAACCACATCTGGGGTCTGAGTCTTCATAGTTGACCAGTGAAGAAACTGAAGCTCAATAAACTTATTAATTATCCCAGAATCAGCAATACATACATAATAGAGATATAATTCCTTCCAAAGTTGAGGTCTGCATGATATGGATTTAGATAAGGGATTAAACAAATAACATTTTTTAAATGCCAGCTTCCAAAACCCTGTCATTGTTCCCAGTGCTTCTTCCAGGCCACAAGTTCTAGGCAATTACTGGTCAGCAATCAAATCGCCATGGAGTATATTTCAGATTTGGGATCCATGAATATCAATGATGAGACTGATTGTCCTTTATGGTGGCTTCTGGGAAATCAGTTGATGCATGAATGTGTGAACTGTCAGCAGTGAGATAATAAAAGCACTAGAACCCAGCAATGCCTGCAAATTTTATTTATGAATATGATGCAGAAAGCGATAATTAATCCTCTGGACATTTCTTAGCTCATTTAAAAGTCCAAGTGTTCATGGTATCTGGAGTAAAACACATGTCTGTTCAGTTATTTTACAGTTAAAGTTGGAATCTCATTGGTCTAATCAACAATCATTGTTCCCCAGGAAAACGGCTTTTAATCTTCTTTCTGTAATACAACAGATTCAAATGTTTTGCAGTGAACACTTACTTCCTCATGCTCAGGATTATTTTGTGAGCACTGTTAATTAAGATACGCCTCTGGGTTCTTAAATCCTTCCTGAATTTCTCTCATCCTCCTGGAGGTTGGGTGTGGGGTTGGTTTGTAAATTCCTGGTGTATAGATACAAGTCGGTGTCTTAGTTTTCTTTGTAGCTAAGGCTTTACTAAACCAGTAGTTACAATTTCATGGTGCATGTTTTCATCAAGGAATTTAGCAGTAAACTATTGTCAATAAAATTAAGTACTTTTTAATATTATTCCAAAATGTTTAATGATGCTTGTCTTTGGTAGGGAAGATTTACAGAAATGCCTTTTCTTTTTTTTTGTATGTGTGTCTGGTATACAGTATATGAATGCAAATTCTAATGAAAAAGAAGTAGCTAAAAGGAGTAAGGAGTCATCCACATCCCTGTATATCTGTTTCTCTATCCATCCGTCTATCCATTTATCCTTCCTTCTTCAGAGGTAGATATAGACACAAATAAGTAGATACACATGAAGAAGTAGATATACATAAAATACGTAAATATGTGTTTGCAATGAAATCCACTAAGATATTAACAATACAAAACTGCAGACTGAAAATTATGGGAAAATTATTTTTTTCTCACTTTCTTATAACATAGTCTTATTCTTGACGATACAATAAATGTTCATTAAAAACATGAAACATGTTAAAAAAAAAAAAAAGAAGAAGAAGAAGAAGAAGACATGCTCGGCTCCAAATAGCCATGGACCATGTTTCATATTTTGGGTTAATGAGTCCTACTTAATAGAGAGATTTTATGCATACTTCTCGGTCATCTCAACCATGAAGGTTTTCTTCAGGTCTTCCTCCTAGAATGGGATTGTACACGACCTTTGACTTAGTTTGCACTTCTGTAGATAAGGAATACCATAGATTGAGTGGGTTAAACCACATTTATGTCTCACAGTCCTAGAGGCTGGGAAGTCCAGGATCAAGGCACCAGCAGATCCAGCATCTGGTGAGGGCACCCCTTCTGGTTTGCAGACCTTTGTCTTGTATCCTCAGTGGCGAGAGCAGAGGGAGAGCCTGTGGCTCCTTTTTTTAAATAGGGGTATTAATTCCATCAGGAGAGCACCACCTTCATGACCTAATCTAACCCTAATTACCTCCTACAGGCTTTCCTTCCAAATGCTATCACAACTTTAACATACAAACTTTAGGGGGGACACAAACATTCAGTGTACAACACCCTTCTTTGGACCTCCGTTCCGTCCTGTTTGTTTTGGTTCATTTCACTGCTTATTTATAGGTCAGTTTTTCTAATTATGTGTCTTGTGTTCCTTAAGACATAGAACTTACTGTATGTGGCATTCCACTGCCGAAGTTCAGATCTTGATGTATAAAAGGATGTTAATAAATGTTATGGGAAAAATTGTGTATGATCTCGATATTCAATGTTCCCAAGAGGCACTTAGCTCTAGACACAAAGCCTCTTAATGCTATCCTATCTGAAAGAGACAACTCTCATTTTAAGTAAAGTATATATTTAGTTTTCCTACTTCAAATGAAAGCAAAACAAACCAACAGCAACAATAACGAAAACACATACATGCTGTGTAATCAAATGTGAGTTTAACACAGACATTTTTTTGAACTGCCATAAATAACTTGCTGCCTAGCACCATCCTGCTTTGGGCTTAAGTTCATTGTTTTACATAGTATTTTGTGGCAACTGCTAATTATCATAAGCTGTCCAATAAATGTGATGGATTGTCCAATTAACTCTTCATCAGCATCCATTTTTGAAGGTGTTACCCATTGAAACTGATGGCAGTTTACGACCTCTGTGTTACATATGTAGCTAATTACTCCTTGGATAATAATTATTAAGTTTCTTGTGCCCCATTCAGTCATTTTGTTTTCCAAATTATGATGCCATTGAGTCTCCCCATTCATTTGACTTCACAACTATGGCTCTCCAAGGATCACTAAAGGTCTGCTATGGAATGTATGGATCACATAAACATTGAAGAAGATCACAGATGTATCTGTTTTGCAGGTTTTCCATCGACCGGCACACTGACCTGGAGAGACAATTCAACATTAATGCAGATGACGGGAAGATAACGCTGGCAACACCTCTTGACAGAGAATTAAGCATGTGGCACAACATAACGATCATTGCTACCGAAATTAGTAAGTGCCTGGGTTTGTTCATTTCTTCCTTGTGTGGCTGGGTTCAGTTTATGCCTGGTAATCATATAAGTGGTCCCAGTGTCAATTAGCTATTTTGGCAGTGGAACTTATCTCATTGTTCCCAAGGAACCTTTGAATGCACCATCTCAACGTGAAATAACTCACACTGTGGTAAACTACCAAAAGGTTGCAATATATGTGGAAGGGAAATATTCTTAGAGCCAAATATTCTTACATCTTATATCCATTATTCAGCCATTAAAAGCAATGTTTTGCATATTTAAATATACAGAAAGATTTAGCATAAAAAAATAAAAAATAGAATTCAAGAGCTATGCCCCATAACTTAAATAAGTGGACACTAACATATATATTATATACAATATAGAAATTATCACTCACATATTTAAACTATGCATACACATGCAGAAAATATAGGAGGTAAATTTACACTATCAGTATGTATCATTTTGGGGAGATGAGATTATAGATGATTTTGTTTTCTTTTTTGGAGTTGATGTATTTTACACAGTAACCACAAACTATTTGAAATTATATTTTTAATAGAAAATTTCTCAGAAGTTGCATGTGAAAATGTAAGCACTTCTTCAGAGGAGGCACCAGAGTTGTTAAAATAACACATGCTAGTCTTTCTGCCAGTTTTTAATGAGCGTAGAGCTTCTCTGATTGCACTTAATGACACAGCGATTGAGTCTCCACACAACAGCGTCAAGGTGAGATTTAGTGCCGTGCTGTCTACGAGAACTTGCACTCTGCCTCCCTCACCAATTTCCTATTATACAGAAGCATGCAGAAGGGCTGTGATGTTCATTTTATTTCCAAGCACAAGGTATTTTGTATATTACTTAAATATCTTTCTTCCATGAAGGAGCTGATGAGGACTTCACAGTTTACACAAGTTCAAGGGAGGCAGTAAACTCTTGAGGAAATTGGGGTAGAGGGAATCGGAACAAGGAAATAAAAACCTACGTTAGGGAAGATTCCTGGGCATACATACAGTATAAAGACGCAGGACCTAAAATCTGCGCCGGTTTCACAACTGATGTGAAAATGGGGAAACACCTCCAAGATACATGATTCGTTTGTTGGTAAGAAGAAGAGTCGTCTAGACCTTCGGGAGGGGCATGGCTTTTCCTTGTTTTGAGATGTGGGGGTGATGTCTTTCATGGAGACTTATTCAAAACAAAACAAAAAACAACCACTGTGTGGAAAAGTGATGAGTCAAGAGTGAAGAATGTTTCTGTTGGCAACTCCAGGGCAGGCAGAGAACTCGAAGTCAAATGGCTATGGAGGGAAAAAGACTCCGGAATCTTAGACGCTTATCCTGTATTAGAAGCAGTATTTTCTTCCCCCGAGTGTTACTCTGGGGGCAGTTTTCCCCTGTAACATTAAGGGGGAAGTCAAACGAAGCGTCCCATTTGGTGGCTTTGGTTTATGAGAAGTGTTAGCCCTACCTAGAGTGGCAGGTATGAAATTTTTATAATTTATAATGTATATCCTCGTGAGCCTCTGAGAAAAACTATATATATTTAATTGATTTTAGGCTATATAAAAATGCTCTAAAGGACCACGGTTTTCTTTAAAGTATGTAGGCAATAATTATTTCTAAAAGAATTTTCTCATATATTGACTATAATAACCTTAGCCTTAATCTATGACACGTTTTTTTTATGAGACGGATACCTTCACTTAAATACTCACCCAGGAAGTCCTCATTATAAGGATCCAGGTACTTCATTCTAAGGAGTGAAAGGAAATGAATACACAGAACAGGCGGTTAAGAAACATTTCAGAAGGCGCAATCCAGAAACAAAGAACGCATTTGCAAGAAACCCCAGACGAGTAAGGAAGACAGACCCCAGAGCAGATGCTCCAGGGTAATGAGCTGCTAACTCCACGGTGACAGGGGTGCCAAACCCAATCAGGGGAGACATTCATTTGTTCACTCACTCAGTAATTATTTATTGAGTCCTTGGTACTTGCCAAGCACTCTTCTAGTGGCTGAAGACAAAGCAGTGAGTGAAACAGGCAAAACCCCTGGTCTTCTTGGAGTTTTCCTTCTAGTGGCACCTGGAAGCCCCTGCATCCGAAAGGGTGAGTTGGAGTCTGCTGATCTATCCACAGAGAATGACCCAGAGGTAAGGAAGGAGGTGATGAGTGTTGGGAATTACAA
Organism: Camelus dromedarius; assembly: GCF_036321535.1. Classification (NCBI taxonomy): domain Eukaryota; kingdom Metazoa; phylum Chordata; class Mammalia; order Artiodactyla; family Camelidae; genus Camelus; species Camelus dromedarius. Next base: position 41,026,420 of record NC_087444.1, read on the forward strand.
GCAGTTCCGTGCTGAGGGTATGAAAAAGGTGTGACAACGAACCTCCTTCAGTGAATGTCTGGTTGATTAAAAATACTGCAATATAGACCAGATACAATTTTCTTCATGGCTTGAGAGAAATCCCTCAAATATGCTCCAGATTCAAGTGTAAAATTAGCTCCATATAGAGACCAAGTAGGAAATGATTCTGTCCACATGGCAACCCTCAGCTTTTCTCTGAACCATGTAGAATTACAAATACAGGAGTCGAGGGTATAGCTCAGTAGTAGAGTGCATGCCAGCATACCTGAGGTCCTGGGTTCAATCCACAGTAACTTTATTGTTTATAAATAAACAAATAACCTAATTATCCCCCAAATAAATAGATAATAAATAAAATAAATAAATAAAATATATGACAAACTGACATTCTGTTAAAATCAATGGGGGTTATCTCATCTTTTATTACACCTTTTTTGGTCTTTTTTTTTTTTTTTCATTCAGATTGAAAACTAAACATCGGTTTTGAATTTTTGCATGTAACTTTCTTAGAACCAAAAAGAATGGGAGTACAAAAGAGAATGCTCATTTTTAGCTGTAAAATATAACCTGAAGTGAGCATAAATCTAAAAACTTTAAGTGTACAATTAGGTTATCTGTTTTCTAAATCTTGAAAGGACATCAAAATAATAATATCACAGAGAACTTAAGAAAAATTGGAGTTACTATCAAAATGGCTTAGAAATTTGTTTTGACTTGGTTGTATTTTGGAGCCCATCATGTAATGTTTATCTTCCAAAGCTGCAGACTATGTCTTGGAAAAAAAAAATTTTAAAGGGAGATTTATTGTATTTGGATGAGATGAATATTTAAAACCACTCAAGACAATAGAACCCCATGGGGGTGGTTCTAATAAAGAAATATTCATTCCAGGGAGAACAGTGTAAAATTACTCTCAGAACACCATCTCATCAGACAAAAGATTTAAGCAAATGAAATTAAGCTAAAAAATGGGTTTTAGGAAAGTCCATCTGTTATCCCTTAATGAGGATGGAGATGTCATCCTTTATCCTCTTGTGTCAGAGTCACTTAACCAAGGCTGAGATGCTTCACTGTGTGTATTTCCCAAGTAGTTCCGTGGTAATAGACCTAACTTGCCGTCATAATCAACAGGCACCTCTCATTACAGGAGCCGGCAGTTAGACGCCCACGTGCTAACAGGGGATCAGGCTCGGGGAGCACGTCTCCGCTCAGTAGCTTTGCTAGTAGCAGCCACATCCCTTGCAGCTACTGTGCGTGGCTGCTGGGCGCCATGGTGGTGAAGGCTTAAGGTAAACTTAGCTAATTAAAAGAAACACCGAAAGGTATTATGTAATCCCTGCAATATATTTAATTCCCACGTCACTCTTTCAAAGTAGGTATGATTATTATATGCATTTTTCAGTCTAAGAAACTCACACACAGGTTACATAACTCCCCTGGAGTGTCAGAGAGAGCAGGGGTTGGAGGCAGGTTTGGTACCCACGCTGTTTAGCTGTGACTTTCATGTTCTTAGATGCCTTCTTTGGGAGGAACCCTCTCCTGTATCTTCTTTCTTTTCACCTTCTTACTTAAATTGAACTTCTGACACTGCCACACCGTTTCCTGAAGCAGGTGAATGAAGTGGTTGTTCTGTGCAAAGCATGAGGCTGGTGCCGGAACAAGAGTGCAGCGGAGGAGGGAGCCAACCTGCACTCAGTCAGGGCCTCCTGTTCCAACCTTTATAACCCAGGGCAGGGATACTGCCTAATGGACAAAGCCAGGCATTGGAACTGTTCAGACGGGAACTGGATTCCCTTTTTTTTCCAAGATTAGGAAACTGAGGAACAGAGACTAGAAAGCACAGAATAGTGTATTGTAGGAGACAGCATTTTTCTATGGAGTTCACAGAGAACTTGACATGCCCAGCTGATCTCAGTCACCTGGGTTATTGTTTAAACCAAACAAGAAGAGTTCTGGCCGTCACCAAAGGCCTACTGAAGCCGAATCCCAAGGGAGCCACTCAGAACTCCACTTTCCACAAGTTCTCCCACCACCTCTCCCTACGCCCTACCAGTTAGATATTTAAAATTAATTGTATTATAATAAACATAATTATATATTATAAGTAGTATAATTATAATATTGTGAAGGAAGGCAGAGAAAGGTGAGGTGTTCTTCTGTTTGTGTGCTTTTGTCTTTATTTTTTGGTCGTTCTTGTGGTGGTAGGTAGTACCCTCTGAGCTGAGATTTGCGCTAAGGCTCACCAGATGATGCTCAGGACTCCTTTAGGCTGGGCGGGGTGGTCAGACCTGCCGAAGACAGCAGCAGGAGTTAACAAGCATGGCTGTCAGAGAGGTAAAGGGATACTGGGGGGCAGTCAGGGGAAAAGTCTGCTTAGAATGGAGTGTCTGCAGAGGCATTTCAGAGGTACTGAATGCCAGTTTTAGAGTGTCCCTCCCAGAGAAATGGGTGGTGTGGGATGGAAGGTGAGGAGGGTTACGACACTGTACCTGAGAGCAGGCAGTTGGCATTTACAGAAAGCATACCACTGTTGGTTACCTGAAAGTATTGTAATGCAGGAAGCATATAATTGCCCATTAAATTAATCTCTTTGAGTTAGTGATAATGCATTGCTCTGGCCCACTACAGTGGGCTGCACACAATATTGCAAATGAAGCTTTTCGCTAATGATGGTTAAATCTCCCAGGGAAAGCGCTAGTTTGATGGCACTTAAAGGATGTGTCTTCCTGGCATAGGGCCCACTTGCCAGAATAATTGCTTTGTCCAACCCAGGCTACTTAGGAAAAATATATCTTTATGGGGGCTCATCGTTTGGAGGGATTTTGAGTTCTGGAGTCGGGTGGAGTTGGCCACATCTCGGCCGTATAACCCTGGGCATCTTACTTCCCCTCTCTTGCTCTCAGTTTTTCCTGTCTATAAAATGGGAATCATAACTGTTCCTTAAAATTTAGAATACAGTAAAAATTGAATTAAAAGTGATAGTACCATAACCCTTAGCTCAAAATCCATCTATAACCTTCAGAAATTGATGAGTACATTGCACATATTCTTGTTAATACAGCCCTTTGAATAACTGCTTAACTTCAGATTATTTATTTGGTTTATACAGTCGTTTAACCCTTTCTCCTCCCCATGGTGGCAAAATTGGTGACTGTGACCTTTATGTTACTGCTCGGCACAGTTAAGTTTCCTCGCTGCACAGCCAGTATGCTTGTTCACTGACCTTCCTTTGGCCCTGCTTCTGGCATGGTAGATTGACCCGTGGCTACAGAAAGGCCCTCAAAATGAGGCAGGCATATTCTTAGAGAGCCCAATTGAACTAAGAACTTCAGGTTTTATATCCAGAGCTCGTTCAGATTATATAATGCCTCTGTCTGTTGCCTGTGGCACCGTCGGGACTAGAGCTTCTGTAAGACCAGCATCGCCCCTTGTGTAGAACTGCGTGGCAGCAGACGGAAAGAAACCGTTGTGCAGTTAGATAACTAACTCTCACAGACAGGAGAGAGTGATGGGAGCCAGGGGTAGATGGTGAAATGCAGGGGCAGGAGTGGTTCAGGGCTCCCAAATGCCAGGGCAGCTGTAGTGCCACGAGCGATGTGACCGTCTGGGGATACAAGCACACGGCAAATCCCCATCAAGACTCTCCCGCCTCAGACAAGCCTGTGGGTGCTGTAAGGTAGAGACCAGTATTCTTAACAGTAAAGGGAATAATGCAGGGAAGTGGAAAGTAAAATATGGGAAACGGGAGGAGAAGCTACAGGTTCCTGGGAAAGAGATCTGCACCCAAAATAAGAGTCCCCACAGGGAAGAACTAGAGTCAGTCATTCCAAGTTCAAGGGGGGAGGCCCGAGGCAGGCCCCAAATGAATGCTGTCCTGTGGGTGACCTGTACCGGCTTTATTTCAGCCCCCACAGCGCCCGCTTCATGTGCAACCGCTCCAGTTATCTGAGTACTGAGTTGGGAATCCCTCCCTCGTTTCCTCCCTGTTCTGCATCCGTTCTACTGTATCGTCTCACCTCTCCATCTCTTTCATCTCTGCTTCCTCTTCTGTTCTAATCCACTTAGAGAAAGCCTGCAGATAGAGAGTGGAGATGCAGATTTTAACTAGGAACTCCTTTAGGATGTCACTGTGACTAACAGCTCCTAAGCCCTAACCTAGAAAAAGACAGAAGGTAGGAGGCATCTATCCCTGTGCCTTGCCCTGGGCTCTATAAGCCACCCTCCCTGAACCCTCAACAGTAACTCGTATCTTGTAGACGACTGCAGATAAAGGATAGGAGGTACTCAGCAAACAGTGATTCAGACTTTCCAGGTGCAAGTTGTAGCAAAATGAGCAGTCACAGCAAACGGTCATCTCCAGGTTTAAGGGTACCAGATGAAGGGGGGTGGGGAGGAGAGTTCCTCGATGTGGGAACAGATTATAAAGACTGGATAATACTCGGTTGATTTATCCCCAGTTGTGTCTTCTCTGGGGACAGAGGAAGCACACGGACTTGGGAAGGAGTGCAGATATCAGTCTGAAAGTCAAAGAGGAAATACAGGAGTTTAGTGAGCAAGCTTATAATGGGTGTGCTTGGATGGGATCATTACTCTTTCACTGATCCACACTCACTCCATTGCTAAGTTATCTAACTTCTCTCTGTGGCTTAGTTTCCCGAAGGATAAAGTGTGGGCTGTCACACACCTTTAGAGGTGCACAATAAGGAGTGAATGTGTTTACATGCTAATATCTGTCCTCAGCTAGAATAAACTTTTTGTAATGATGCTACTATTAATTATCATAACAATAATTATAATGATTAATTTTATCATTTTATATAATTAAAGAGGATATGCCTAAAAGTAGCCTTTTTGTCATCAAATAAAAAATCACCCAGCTTTATTTGGACGTTATACCAGATTGTGAGTTTCTTAGGAAGTATCATCCTGAGATGATTGGGGAGGGATAATTCTTTGCAAACATGTGTATCCAGTGGGAGGGGCTTCTTCCCGCTGTCAGTCCCGGCCGGGCTGCCTCAGAAGCCTTCTTCTTACCCAAAACCAAGGTCACAGTTACTCTTATCACCACTTTCTCAGAAAGCAGTAGTAGTTACTAATTTAAAACATAAACTGTGAAGCTAGAATTTCGTAGCCAAAACATATGCTCTGTGTGTGACTTGAGTAAGTCATATAACCTCCTCAAGCCTCAGTTGCCATGTGTGAAGTTTACTTCTGAGGGTTGAATGAGTTAATAGAGGCAAAATGCATACAACAGAGCCTGGCACATAGGAGGGGCTCAGTAACGGTTTTTCTTTCCCCTCTCTCGTGCTCCTCCCCGCCTTCCTCATCCTCCTCTCGGTCCTTCTCCAGACCAAACCTGGGGCCTACTCTCCCTTCCACACACACAAACTATTAGTCCTTCATCTGAACGTTCTATTTGTCATTCAGGCCTGGTCTCCATTCCCACCCCGCCCCCAGCCACTTGGGCTCAGGAATAACGGAACCAAAATAGTCCTGTCAGTTCACTTCTGCTGCAAAATAAACCATATCTCAGCTTAGTGACTGAAAGCAATAAAGATGTATTTCTCCTGGTTCTGTGGAGCAGCTGGGAAGTTCTTTTGGTCTGAAATGGTTCTGCTGGTCTATCTGGTCACCTGGTAGCTTTGTCTGGGGCTGGACGGTCTGTATTAGCCTCAGGTGTATATGCAGCAGGCTGGTTAGGCCAAGGTGCCACAGCGGGCACCCCTTGTCTGTCCTGCGTGGCCTCTCGTCCTCCAGTAGGTTCACTCCGCTTCTTCGGTGGTTCTCCCAGGCTTCCACGGAGCAGCAAAAGACCAGGGAGCAAGTACTTTCCAAGTCTCTGTCTGCATCAAGTTTGTCAGTCCCATTGGCCACAGCAAGTAGCACTACCAAGAGCAGGTTTAGGGAGTGGAGAAATAAATGTCACACCGTGAAGCGAGGAGTTGGAATTTCACAATATTGTGGGCATTTAAAAATTTTTATTTCAGACTGGAATGCCTAATCTCAGTCTGCATGACCAAGAAGTGGTACGGACTTCCTGGTTGGCACTTCCTTCCAGGTCCCTCTTCTCATAATAGCACATGTACATCCGAAGTTCTCTGCTCCAACATCTTACTTTTTCGAGAAAAAGCACTGGACACAGTATTTCTAACAGCTGCCAACTGTTTAACTATGGATTCTTTAGAATTTCAGCTTAAATAGCAATTTGTGTTATTCTTAAATCTGTTAGTGTATCTAGCGCTAGTGTGAGCTTCAGCTGGTGTTTTTACTGTTTCTTGATATCCACGCTGGGTTCAGTTCCTTTGCTGTAAGTTCTCACAGATCCATGCTTTTTGCCTTCAGGTGACTGGCTGAGGCTTATAATACCCATTAATTTGCTTGAGGTTTTACAAATACATTTCTAAGGGGAGAAACAGGTAACGTCCTTGCTCTGATGAAACATTTTGTTGTTGCTTTATTATTGATCACTGCTATATCCTGGGAGCCTAGCACAGTGCTTGGGGGGGTGGGGTCCCGATAAATGTTTACTGAGGTGATGAATGAATAAAGGAAGTAAAAATTCACACCACACGAGATTAACTGGATGAGTTCTGACTCTAAACAGACGCTATTAATTAATTGGTGGAGGGGCTCTCCGCTTTAATATGCCCCACTCAGCTGTTTGTTAGAAGTCTCAGGCAGACCGGCACAGTAGCTTCCTGGATTTTCTAAAGTCATTCTCTCCTGAGTGACTGAAGCTGGGACATAAAGGGCAGAAGCGACTGTGCTCTCCTTGTATGAAAATTCTGGGGCAATGGCTGTGCGCACAGGGAAGGATTCCCATAGAATATTAACCAACCTTAAGAGTCAGAGACAGAGACCATGAGAAAAGTGCTGGCAGAGAGGAGCCTCAGGTCCCCTCGCTCTTTCCCCAAGGAGCCAGGCTTCTGACCTAAGAACCTTTATTTTTCTTCCTTCTGAGAGCCTGAGGCAAGCCCTGAATTATGCCAGCCCACACTTCATTACCCAACAAGCCCGTTTATCGTTTAATCTGATCTGTATTGAACAAGTGGAAGCAGGTTACAAAGCAGCAAAGCCTAAGGAATGGAAATGCGGCACGTTTTCTGATTACAGGAATCCCTAATCCAAGGCTTAGAAACCAGGGCTAAAAATAGACACCAATTCCATCTTTTATCCACGGTTACCCAGCTAGCATTTCAGTGCCAGGTCAGGCGGCCCTTTAGCCAGATGGTAGAAAGTTCAACAACGATAACTTGCTTCCATCTAATTTGAGGTGGCAGGCCATTGGTTACTCGACACCCTCACTTATGATACTGATATTTTCTTGTTCCCAAAGTATCTATAGGACAGGGGTCCATACGACATGTAGCCAAAGGTCAGGGGTTATGCTGTTTGTCACAAAGAAGCAACAAAGTAGACTATAAAGAAACTGTCGCTAAGGCATTGTAACTCTATCATTTGCTTAAAAAGCACGTAATTTGCAGTAGGCTGGGATCTCTCCCTTGGGTGGAAGAAGCAGTCTTCTCTGGGAAGAGTCTTTGTGGAAGGTATATTTTCATCAGGATCATGAAGTAACAGTAGGCTTTTGTTAAAGATGTATTTCCAAATTAACAAATGTCTTGATCAAGAGAAGAGCTTAGAAGATGAGGGAAATCAGGAGAGAAAAGAAGATACGGTTGGAAAGTTAAGTACAGCAGATTATGATTGCCTTCGGATGTCAGGTGCAGGATATGGTCTTATTCTCTGTGTCAGGGAGTCCCATCAAATACATAGAAATATCAAAATAAGGGAAATGTAGGGCTCAGAATATTAGCATTCCAAATTTAGGAGGCAAATAGCCTATGGGTGGAACAGAGCCTAAGGCGTGGAGAATGAGAAGGGAGAACACGGCTATGATGGTGGATCAGAATCACCTGGAGAGCTCGTTAAAACAGATTCCTGGGCCAAAGAGTTTGTGTTTCTAACAAGTTCCCATGTGAGACTGATGCTGCCAGCCCAGGGACCATACTTTGGGGACCATTCCTATAACCTCTGCAGTTCTAATTCAATATAAAACTAAAGCTGCACCAGAGATGGGAGTTTGAAACAACACAAACTGGCATCTGGTTATAACTAATGAGCAAAGAAGAGAAGCAAATATTGCCGGAGATTGCAAGCCTTGGGGAGGAGGATGAAAATGAGACAGTTAAAGGAGTTGCTGCTTACTGCAAGGTGGGCAGCTTGCTAGCCCTTTATCCATTTCATCCTCACAATCGTGCCATAAATTGGTACCACCAGTTCTCTCATCTAATAAAGCTAAGATACCAAACTTCAAGCGCTCTAGACTTAGGTGGCTGAGTTTGCATTTGGTCCTGGGTTTGTCTGACTCTTCAGCCGAATCTCTGACTATTGAGCGTCCGTCCTCTCCTAGTGAAGGCCTGGCTGCTGCTGAGATGTGTCATGATTCACGCCAACAAGGCAGAGAACAGGAAAGACGGGCCATCGCTCCAGGCCTTCCTTTGACGATCTTTGTAAAACAGGTTAGAACACAATGGGATGTTATTAATAAATAGCCCCCCACCCACTGAAAAGGATGGGAAGAGGTTCAGTTGAGGATAATGAATTTAAAATCTGCATCTTTGAACTGTCTGTTCCAGGGGAGTTTGGATTTTTAGGAACCCCCAGTTCCTAAATTTAAAACAAACCAAAGGGGCTCCTTATGTTGAAGTTTGAATGCTCCCGCAACCCACTGTGTTAAGCCTGGAATGATGCTGAAGTCTGCTCCACACACCTGCTCTTATAATTTGACAATGAATGCTTATTAATAAGTGGAAGAAGGGAGACATGGAGTGAAACCGTAGATGGCAAATGTGGAAGGGAAAAGCTTCAACTATGCAGCCAAATATAAATTCCAGCCTAGGTTTCCTTAACAACTACCGGCTTGAACATCAACAATTTCCTTGACCAATGTAATGAATTTGTTTATTGGTTTAACGTAAACTGAAACAATAGGGAAGTAAAACTCACTTGGTTGATAGAGATTATAAATGTATATATAACTGTTATCATCATATTTTAATATAACCATCATATTGTATCTATTATTTATAGCTCAATACAATATCATATAAATATATTCTCTATATCCGTTTTTAGCAATGGTTATAATGATAAAAGCCTCATCACTTGTTCTTTCAGATGGACTGTTGTGAGCTTATGTTTGAGACACTGACTTTTTAGAACCTTCTCTTTCTTGATTCTATTTAACTGTTTTGTTTAGCAAAACAAATAATTCTAATGGACTGTGAAGAAAATCCGTGTTTGTAAAAAATGTTCTCTTCGAGCACACACACACACACAGACATATACATATATATTGCTGGCTTTTAAATAAGGCTTGTCATTACATTGTGTGTTAGGCACAGTATCTAAATCTCTTTACCGGTTAATATTTGAGTATCTCTGGATATAAAAATACCCACACTGAGCCAGTGTTTGATTTCCTGCTGAACTGTTTTTCACATTTCCAATATAAAATTATGTTGCAGTTACAAAGAAACAAAGACTGAACTCCACAGACTACCACAGAAACCCACATTTGTTTATTTAAGAAAAGATATAAAAAGCATCTAAGACAGAAACTGATGTGTAGGCTGACTTTTCAGGGAAACTGATACATAAAGTAAATCTGAAAATATCTGGATATTTATCAGAAGCGATAGATTAGGCATGGATTTAAAAAGGCATTTAGATGTTCTACAAATGGCCTCTGGTATATAAATAGGAGACCTCAGTGAAAATGGGAAATACTAAATTAGAGAATTAGGTAGCTTTATTTTGCCTTTGGTCTCTGAATGATAGATTTTGTCCCTTGTAGTGTCCATCTTAAGGAGAGTTAAGTTCCAATAAATTAGTCACTAAATGTACCAAATAATTGTTGACTGAATACACAAAACCTTAGTGAGGCAAACACACATAGGCAATTCCAAAGACTAGGGTCACAGGCTGTTAAGACCTGGTTCCCAGTCTGGAGGCTACAGGAGGGAGTGCTGCTGGGCTGCAGCTGAGTGTCTGATGGAAGCGGACAGAACGCACCCCAACACCACGTATGGGGAAGGCAGTTCTCTGTGATGCCTTCTCCAGTGCCCTTCAGAGTCAAGCTCAGTGCTAAACTGGGACAGGTGGAGAGGAGAGGCAAGAATATTACAGGCAGAAGGAGTAGCATGAATGCATCTAGGATGTTTTGGGAATTTTGTGATGAAAGGGAGAGACTTGTTGATCTTGGCTTGTTTCATTCCTCCTGGTTATGGTAGCTCTACTGTATGCTTCACTTACCTCCATGCAGATGTTTCTGTTGTGCTTTTTACACAACAGAAAAATAAAAATGAATGACCAAGGTATATTTTCTGGTTGTAGAAAGGTCTTTGGACATCATAAGAATCGTGATTTAAGAAAGCTGCATGGATGCATGCAGAGCAACTCTCATGATCACTGTTGACTCTGGGTCTATTAAGTTGAAAAATATCTGGGTGGGGCAGCCACGGAGAGAAGGTAAACTACAGTTTGAGATGCTGCCTAATTCCAGGCAGAATGATAGTCACCACTGTGTGTGAGCACTTGTACCATTTACTCCTTGTAACAGTGTTGAGGTGGCCAGAACCTGAACGTTGTTTTAGACATGTATGAAGTGACGTCTAAGGAAGGCAGGGAATGTACATGAGGTCACACATCTCATACTGTGAAGTTCAGTCCACCAGGTTTAATGTCAAAGCCTGAACCCTCTGCTCTTCGGTGCTGCTAAGTGTGACAGATGGGCAGAGAGGGCAGACATCCTTAAAAGATACTAATCTTTGTACAAATGTGCCATTAGATGCATTTGGAAACAAAACATCAGGGAATTAAATTGCTGATAGTCTACCTGTGATAAAAATCATAAGAATAAGTAATAGTCATATAAGGTAGTATGTTGACTTTATTCAGTGTAGTTTTGCCAAGATACTTGGCTCACCAGCACCTTCACATGAATACTTTGCTCCTTCTTCTTAATGTACACATACTATAAGGACTGTTTCTTCAACAGGGACATCTAATTTTAAGCGGCAAGGTGTTGGGCATGATAAAGCCACTCAGGAAACACAGGTTCCTTTCTTGGTCCTATTGTGCTACCTCTGGACTCCAGAGTTCTCTTTAGTATGTGGGTAAACTGAGCCCGCTACTGAGTTCTCACTCATTTCTGCCGACGGGTCTTCAGTGGCTGCAGCATAGCAAGATAATGAAGAGCACAGGTTCGGGGACAGAAAGCTAGGGATTGTAAACTAACCACCATCCCTGTGAGTCATGTGATGTTAGGAGAAGTACTCACATCGTTTCCAAGCCTCAGTTTCACCATTTGTGGATAAAAGGTGTGGCTAAAAATGTCTTTTTTACTCTGCTGTGTGCATCACCTGCCATAGCCCCTGGTCTTAAAGACAGACATCATAGGATGGTTGAAATATACAGGGGAAATGCTATCATCCTTTACAACAGCACATGCCAAGTATGGACTTGAGTGAATTAAAGTCCTTAAGACACTTTTAGGGGCTTCATGAGGTCAAAATGTGTTTATCACAACAACACTCAGACACTATTGCCTTAGCCTTATGCTCTCCCAGGAGAGAGTGGAATTCACCAGAGGCTACAGGACGTGTACCGATACTGTTGCTCAGCGGCTAATGGAAAAATGTGTGCCCGTGTATTATTCTGTTATAAAAAATTAGTTGTAATTTCTCATTGGCAAATATTGAGAAATATAACCCAGTAGCATGTTTTTCTAAATAATTTTGATTTCTTCAATAATTTTTAAATGTACAAAGAGGCCCTGAGACCAAATTGTTTAAGAACTGTCACCGTAGGAAGGCACGCATCTTCTCCAGTAGTTTGAGATATAGTAACAGCAAAAAGCGTCACCCTGTCTTAGATATCACGTTGCTAAAATAATTTATCATCGGCAACATGTAGGTTGGATGTTGAAAGAAGTAATGCCTGTAACGTCTGCAGTATGCTCCATGGTAGAGTACACAGAGTAGGAACTCAGTAAACGGTGGTCACTGTTAGGAGCAGAATGAAAGTGAAGTTAGGCCCGATGGTAATAGGCTGATAGTATAATTGACATTTCTAGGGTCTCATCAAATAAGGTTGCCTTCTCAGCAGACGGCGTTACGTCATGACACATCAAGGCCTGCCCGCTGCTAAGTGCCTGGTGGCGTCACCCTTTCAGAGAGGCATACGAGCAGGCACAGGGACTTGCGAGTGTCACAGAGACAAAGGCTGGGGGGAGCCCCTCCAGGCACTTCCGGAGAGTGATACCCTGATCTAAGGACCAAGCCCGATGTGCTCTTCCAGGACCAGCCCTGCCCCCAGATTAACAGAGCATAAGGCCGCCAATATTTAAACTGCGTATCTAACTCCCACTGCTCTCAAGCCATGTTTTTTCAAGGCATTTTTGTGTGTGTGTGATTATTTTATTCAGTTTTAGGAATTCTGCAGTAAAATATGCTGACCTAAATGGTGATGATGACAAGAAGAGGAAGTACCATTCCATCATTTCTTGAGCTTACTTTCCTCAGTACTTGATACAGGCATTCTGAGTAGAGTTTGCCCAGGGACTTTGCAAAACTTCCCTATGTGCTTGGAAATCAAATTTTTAGCATTGTGCGAATGAGAAAACTGGGCAGCTAGAGTGTGTGTCTGCGCGTCAGAGACTTCACAGTACTACTTGGTGAGGCCAAACTTTGAACCTACGTCCATCTGACCCCAGAAGCTTGGCCTCAGCCCGCGCGCCGCGAGGCCTCTGGCAGATGTTTCACTGGTCATTGTGCATTAACGCATCAGTGTTCTTGTTCGGCAGGTGTCCTCCGTGGGCTTGGCTAGTGCATGTCTGTGCTGAAGCATCGCTCACTTCAGGAAAGTGCTGACAATCAAGTTTCTGTTCCTACAGAGCTGAGGACAAAACCCTAAATCTCAGCAAATCTGGCAAGGTGAATGAGTATTTTGGAAAATGTACTCAGAAGAGGCTCTTGCCATATAAGAATAACTTTGGCCTCTAGATCTCACATCTGCTAGTAACAGGAATTCCTTACCTTTCTGTTTTTATCTTATATACTTTGTAAACTGATCCTTTATTCTTTACTACACTGACGCCTCGAAACAACTCTATGAAAATAAGCCGGGGCTGATTGTATTGTCCTGCATTTTAGGTGATACAGCCGAACATTAGAAAGCTTGTTTTCTCAAGATCGTTCCACTAAACAGTGCAAAGTCATTCTGTAACCCTAAGATTTTTCACGAATTTGTAATTAGCATGTGCTTCACTAATACCCATTTTGCAAGACCAGGTATATATAGCAGTTCGTTCTGGCAATACAGATATGACAGTGCTAACCAACAAGGGTAGCACCCGTTGGTCACGCAGTGCATTACCACCAATTTTATGGAGCAGTGATGTTACCTAGGAGCTCTATGAACAGTGTCACCCAACTACAAATCAGGCAGAAATCACTTTGGGGAACAGCCTGAAGTGTGTTAGCCCATTGGGAGACATAGAATTGACCAGGTGCGTGTTTCCACGCTCTTCAAGGGCGCAAGACGCCTGCTGGCCTGCCCCTTACACAGTGCCCGTCCTCTCCGCACGCTGCAGATGGTCGTCCCCAAAGCACCACAGCTGCATCCCTGGAGTGGTGTATGCTGGAGGCTCAAAAGTTTGACCTTCTATTTAAGGTGCCAGGATAATCTTGGCCTGAAGCGCCTCTTCATAGTGTACGTAACTTGCAGAGACAAAGAACTAAAAGACTATTAACTAACTTTAAGTACAATAAATACTGAGCTAAGAGACTGTTGAATAAACAGGTTACATTATCCCCATTTTATAATATTGAGATGGTGGTTTGGGGAGTCTTCAAGGCCACTGAGCTAGAGCTTTCTGGAAGTAAAATGTCCACTGCGTCTGTCTGTATCCATCAGTAGACTGTATCCAAGTTAGTATCACATGGGCTTCTGGCCAGTATCTAGAGCTATTCTGGATGTATTCTGGATATAGAGTCTCTCCTCTCTAACTCCTTTCCTCCCATGGAATCAGCCTTGGGTTTCTCAAAGGAAAGCAACTAATTTAAAAATTTTGTATTAGTCTGCAGTACTGGGTCAAGGTAGATGTGAATGTCAGATCCTGTTTTATAGTTGAGAATGATAAAGTTCCTTCCTTTCTTACAGTTAAAGCCTAGAAGGCAGAAAACAGTAGACATCTGAGAGCATTTTTTAACAATTAGACTCCTAGAACTATGTGATGCCAACACCTCAGGCAGCAGAAATGAAAAATTAAATCAAATGACATTTACTCATCCACAGCCAAGCAACAGATGTGAGGGAAGGGCTGGATGAGTATCTCAACTAATTTTGATGAATTCCAGGAGCAATAAACCCTAATTGTGCATTTAGTGAGCCTCTGGAACCGTGAGGCTAATGCTGGTAATCTCATCTGAGGGTGCGGTGCCCAAGTGAGGTGTCGGCCGGCAGCATTTGCAGCTCATCCCTTTCTTGGTTTCCTCTCATTCCTTTTTTCCTGAAAAATGGTTTAGTTTCTCAGATCTATTTGAGATTTAGGCATTCAATTTAAGCGCCTGATTGAAATAACAAAAACCTCTTTAAAAATCACAGTACTCCTGCACTCTTACACCTGCCTTATTCACAAAGGTGGGTAGGGCCATAGTTCCACTGGAAATTTTATTTGCAGAATCCAGTAGAATAATGGTGATGATCTCTTAATTTTTCCAGCTTATAGCTCTTTATACATATTTCATTAATCTTAGCAGCATCTCTCTGAGGTATGTAAAGGGCAAGTATTATTAGACCCATTTTTCAAGTGTAGAACATACGATAAATGAGCTAGAAAGTCATTCTCCTAGGACGGCAGTAAGAGCCCTGACCAAACCGCCCGACATTTGCGGTTGTGCTGTTGCTTTGAAAACACGACAAGTATTAGCTAATTAATTCACATGGAAATTATTTCATACACGTGTACCACGGTGAGACATTTGTGTGCACATGCACATACGCTTTAGCTCTGGATCTGGATCTGTATTCATGTTCTGCAGGGCAGAGGCAAGGGGATTATTTCTACACAGTAAAACAAGCATTGGAGTTGAGGTCTGTCCTGATGGGACTTTTTCTGTCGACCTACATCATTGGAAATGCCTCACAGAGTAACTGGGTGGCTTCCTTTATTCAGAGAATGACACGTGAGATCTGTGGGTAAGAACTACAAGACAGAGCTGTTAAATGAACTATAAGAAAGAAACCTAATAAACTTGTTTACCTTAGGTATTGGCATAGCCCAACTATCTATGCTGTTCTAGGGTGTGATGTGATAGGAGTAAGTGTGTTTTGAACTGAGTGCATGTTTAGAGGGTGTGTAAAATTAAGAGCCAGGCAGCTGCATCTCCTCTGACCCTAAACATGGCCTTAAAGTAAATTTCTTGAGGAATTTGGAGCCCAGAGATTACAAGTGGGGAATTTTTTTAAGTAAAAGTGTGTCCATATTCCATTAGAGATCAGAGAAGCCCAGCTAAAAGAATTGTAGACTGACTGATGTGACAACTGTGGGTTGAGCAAAAATGCTTTGTGGAAGGGCTGTCTTGAAGATGATTATGACCAAACGTTGGAGGAACTAAGGTGATTGGCAGTGGAAGGAATCAGAACGTGTGAAATGCCCTAAAAATTTGTTGACTTTAAATAATTTTGCCTATGATGTTACACGTAACAACAACACAAACCCTTGAAACTTTTTGTAAAAAATAAACATTGGAGCACTGAGAACTAACGTAAGTGAGTCAGTCTCTTGGTCTGTGTCATGCTGCCCATGAACTTCACCCTAAGTGTGTCCGTTTCCTCTGCTTTTGCCCCCCAAGCCCATGACACAACAGACCGTGAAGACAGAACCTCTGGTATAGAATTCATCCAGCGCTGAGACAGAAGGAAATGCAGAGCAGCGTTAGTCTGACACATTTACAGACACGTGTAATGGTTCTTATGCTGCGTCAGTAATTGGATGTGAATGGTTAGCGATTCATGGAGACGGCAGTCATGAGTGTTACTTTTCCAAACATAAACCGAGCACATTTGGAGCCACCTGTGGAGAAACACAGGAAGCTCTGAAGTTGGGTGGCACTCCTTGATTTGAATCTAAAACCCAATCCTTTTTCAGCTGACTGCTCCTGGCCTCCTTTCCTGCCCTTTCTCATTTCTGTCATCAAAGAAAGGAGTGTGGGGCAAATAAATAGCCTTTTGTTTGAACTCCATCTGGCCGCAGATGGGTTGTATGACTATGGGAAAAATCTCCTCGTGTTTCTGAGCTTCGGTTTCCTTCTCTGTGAAATGCGAATGATTGATAGATATCAATATCACAGGAATGTTGAATAATCTGAAGTAGAAAAGTAGAGGAGGCACCTGTTTAGCACCTGGCATCAGGCCTGGCAGGCTGAGATTGACAGTCTTAGATGGATTAATTCATTTGATTGTTGTTACAGTATATTGTTCACCCTAAAGTGTTCATCTTTGAATTCCCAGGGGCTAGCAGAAGCTAGACTCTGCTGCCCAGTGATATTAGTTGGTATTAGTAAGTATTGTTAATGAGGGTCTACCTTGCCCCGTTGTCCGTTTGCTTGGCTGTTACAAATATAACTTTGTTTATTATTTCACTTCTGAGGATTCTACAAAATACACAGAAGCCTCATCTAGTCAGTAACAGCTTTGAAGCATTTTCTAGCTGTGCCTCCCTGCTTATTTAGCAAAAGGATTAAAAACTGCCCCTCCCCCTGAAATCAATGTGAATTTTGCTATTTTCTTGAAGTTAAACCCTAGACATAAAAATGGTAAATGATTTTTTATGCTGTCAGTTGTGCACTCAGATAATACTTGGTTCTGCCAGCACACTTCCACAGAATTGAAGTTAAGATAAATAGGCAGAAAATCTAGTCAGGGACAATCAGAGAGTTCCCTTTCAACTCCAGCTCCCAACAGTATTATCTTCCAGCTAACGTGCACTCTGTCGACTTGGAGTCTGTGCCCTAGGACCACATGGAAGGATGGATGGGGGACCTTGGGGGACAGGAGGAGGCGGAGAGCATGTAGACTCTCTGCAGTCCTGAAGCCAGAACTTCCTAGGGGGTGAATCTGAGGCCCCAGTTATGAGCTTAGTGTCCAGGGAGTAACAAGATCAGAGCTGCCTGAGTGAATTACACCCTCTATTCTGCCCCTGGCGTGTGTGTATGCAGCGCATGACACTCCCTGCTGTGCGCAGCTGGAAACCAGAACTGGCCCACGGGAGCTGGCCTAACAGATGAAGGGCGACTGGACGATTCCGCATCGTGCTTGCGAACATGGGCTCTGGAGGGAGTCCAGCCACAAGAAGCGTATCATCTGTTGTCCCTTTGCCATGTCAGCGCAAGTCTTAGGTGGGCTCCTTACGAGATGTGTTGTCTAGGGCACCGTGTTTCACATCCCTGCCCCAGCGGGAAGCTGGTGCCTGAATGTTCTCACTCTCACTGGAAACAAAGCTGCATTCTGACGGAACACATGAAATAGTTGTTCAGAAATACGACAAGGCTCCATTTCTTAAGCTTTTACTTGCCTCGGAGTTCACTGGAGATCTTGTAAAAATGGAGATTTGGATTCTCTAAGTCTGGAGCAGAGAGTCTGCATTTCTAATAAGCTTCCAGATGATGCTGACGTTACTGGTCCGTGGACTACATCTGAGTAGCGAGGGTCTAGTTAGCATATAGTTGATGGTTGTCACAAAACGGAACTCTAGACTAGTGTTTCTCAGAGTTCACCACTCATCACAGTCACCTGGAGGGTTTACTGAAGCACAGATTACCTGGCCCCACCTTTAGAGTTTCAGCTTCATTGGGCCTGAATTAGAGCCTAAGAATTTTCATATTTAATAAGCTTCGGAGTGACAGTTTTATACTGCAGTGTGGACCACAAATTGAATAGCACTGACCTAGGCCAGTTTCTCCCCTTATCTGAAAACGTCTGCTAATAGAACCAGTTCTTAATGTTGAAGACAGAAAAGCAGAAATCTTGGAAATGCATTTTGAGTACACCCTTAGATCCCAGATCTTCAGTTTGTTCTAGCTGAATCAAACAGCGGGATCGTCCACACTGTAAGGATGAGCTCCAGCTGTAACTTGGACCAATTTTTTTTCTGTCTTTTTGTTTGTTTTTATATTCATGCACCATGAGTGTTTAGAACACTGATGCTGGCAATTATTCCTTCCATGGACATGTATACTTCCCTTTTACTAATCAGATTTTATCTAAGCCATATCAGAAAGATTGGTATTTATGTTTTTTGAAAATTACTATAATTTATTTAGTACATATATATGTACATGTATATTATATTAAATGCTATGTGAAAATAAGTTTTATATGAATATGTGTGTGTGTGTACGCCACATAATATTGATTTTACTCAGGAAAAGAACTGTGGGTAAATTATGGATTTGTAATTAAGACTTTTTTTCATGAAAACTTTTCATTCTTTCCATCTTTCTTTTCCATCTTCTTCCTCTTCTTGAAGATAAACCTTATGAATAAAATGTTGTTTCTACAATTAATATTAACACACATCTTAAGTGGCTTTTGTTTTTATTTAACATTAAAATGTCAGGCGCTTTGCTATTCGTTTCTTTCTTATGCTCCCTTAGATAATTATGTTTCCATGACTCGTGACTGCTATGACAAGTAGTCAGTGTTACCTACTCTGATAACTAAAATAGAAAGAGATCCTGTTAAATATATTTAAAAGTTCCAAATTCAGAAGGGGTGCTGTTAAAACTCTCTTCCAAAGATATGTTACCGCATAACAAATTATCTCCAAATTTAGTGGCTTAACACGAGAGCAACCAATTAATTTGTTCACAAATCTGTCATCTGGGCAAGGCAGAGTGAGGATAGCGCACTTCTGATCTCCACAGTGTCAGCAGAGGTGGCTTGACTGGGGCTGGAAGAGCCACATGGTTCACTCAAATAGCTGGAAACTGATGTTTGCTTTGGCTCGTCTCCATGCACGTTTCTTCAGGGAGTGGCTTGATGCCTGGGTTCCATGGTGTCTGGACCGCAAGCGCCACCACAGCAGGAGCGATAGAAAGTGAAATCTACCACTTCTTATGGCCTGGCTATCTCCAATGCCGACAAAGCTTTATGTCTGTCATCTTCTATTGCTTAAGCAGTAACAGAGCTCAGATTCCGGGGAAGGGGCTCCATGAGAGGAATTTTAAATAATTGTATATCATATTTTAAAACCATCGCAAACCACTTCTGGCCAGAAATTATTAAATTCCTACTAAAATATTCCAAGATTTTGACTCATTGTAGCATTAGCCTCAGGCTTGAAGTCAAGGATCCTCTCATCAAATTATATATAGGTGTGCTTCTTTGAGTCAAACTCCTAGCATATGGCTCTTTTCTATTGGAAGATCCGTGAGACAAACAGAGAAGTTGCCTGGCTTCCACATACTTGGAATATAAGGGTGGGACATGCTGAGGATAACTTCCATAGATCCCATTATTTAAAAAGGGAGAAAATGGAAGTTACGAGAAGCCACTGGTAAATAGCAATTCCAGAATTCAGTTGACACATATCTTGTATCCAGTACTTCTCTGAAGAACTAATTCTCCTATACTCTGGGCTCAATACTACATCTCTTGGTTCTGCCCCCAAAATCATTTTTCTTTCTTCAGTGGGCTATCTGTGTTTGTAGCTGAGATGTCTTCTCACTGCTTCCAGCCTATAAACATTTGAGCGACCCATGGCCTCTTTTTGTTGTCGATTGTCTCTTTCAGTCAAAACCAGTGCATTTCCTTTAAGGACTTTGCAAGTTTCTAACAAATCAACCTATAATCCACTTCATTAAAAGAGAGTTACACTCTCAAATCTTTTCAAGATGAGCCCTTCTTGACCTTGGAAATCTGGTGAAACTGCTGTGGTCAGTAGCATTTTTAACAGTGAGTATCTAGGAGGCATGTGCTGCCCTCAAAAGCTTCTCAGAGACTTCTATGTCTCTGACCAGGCCCATTAGGAACCTCAGATCTTTCCAAGATACT
Source organism: Camelus dromedarius (assembly GCF_036321535.1). NCBI lineage: Eukaryota > Metazoa > Chordata > Mammalia > Artiodactyla > Camelidae > Camelus > Camelus dromedarius. The sequence goes on from NC_087444.1 coordinate 41,046,559, forward strand.
AGCACCAAAGGAGCATATTGTCCCAATCTGCATTTGATCTGTGGGCTGAGACCTTTCTTAATTTGAGATTGTTTGTCTCTGGAGAAGCTGCAAATGAAAAATAGTTCTATTTTCAAACCCAACTAGTCTTGGTGGAGGAGCTCCTTCTTTAGCTAATTTCTCCGTTCACATTTTATGTAGGCAATGAGTAGAAGTGATCTAGCATTTAAACAATTCTGCCTCTGCCTGGAATCTCTTAATGAGATCATCAAGTTCACCAAGCACATGTCCTTTTCTTCTGCATGACCTGTCAGAAAAATGGTCAAAAATCAAGCCACTACATACAAGGGTCTCCGTTCTCCGAATTTCAATAGTACTCTCCCTGTTTTTACTATAAGGCCTTGTCAACAGCCTCCTCCTATCCTTCCAACAGTGTCCCCAGGGTCCTTAGAGCTTTCATTAACAGTCTTCCCAATTTATCTAGCTCCTGTCTGCCACCTGGTCCCAAAGCCAACGTCACATGTTTTAAGTATTCATTATATTAGCACCTTACGTCCAGGCACTAAAATCTATTCTGATTATCTAACATAACAAACTACCCTAGAACTTAATGTCATAAACAACAAATAGTTAATGGCTTAAAATAACAAATATTTTACTCACAAATCTGGATGTGAGCAGTGCTTGTCGGGGTCAGCTTGTCTCTGTAGAACGTGGTACCAGCCGGAGCAGCCTCAGTGTGGCTGACCATCCCACTCCAAGGTGGCTCACTCGCATGGCTGGCACATTGGTGCTGGCTGTTTCCTGCCTTTCCAAGAGGCAGCCTGGGCCTCTTCGTTGCCTGGTGTCTGTGTTCCAGCAGTGAGTGGCCCAGCAAGGCTGGGAAGTGGAAGCTGCTAGCTTTGTAAGCCTTGAGCCTAGAATTTGGCATAGTGTCAACTTTCTTCATACGCTACTGATTAGTAACAGAAAATACATTCACAGGATGGGAATATATACCCCACCCGCAACAGGAGGCATGTCAAACAATTTTGGGGCCATGTTTTAAAATGTAAATGCTAAGTTAGTTCCCACAAAAGCATTGTGTTACAAAGGACAAATAGTGTCAAACTACTTTTAAAATCTTCGACAGTACTATAAAAGTTATTAATAATAAATATTAAATGTTAAATACTTGTTAAATACTCTTATAACTCTAGGTCTTAAAACTTTAGAACATTTTAAAAGCTGGGAACATTCATGTAGTTTCCTTGTCTCTTCATCAACCCCTGTTAGATATGTTTGTTGCTCTGCTTTATCTTTGGATTTAAGAAGTCCTTGTTTTAAGGTTGGTCTTTGCAGTCTAACCAGATTTGTGACCTTGGGACTTTTTCCTTATGTCCACTAAACCATTTTTTAAGTTCTTCTATAGACAAAGAATATTAATAACATCTGTCCTGCTTAACCAGAGGGATCTGTGATGGTTGGCAGGACAGTATGTTGGAAAGGAAAAAATAGAAAATGGACAGTAATGCAGGGTCTACATTTCCTAATTGCAATGGCATTCTAACTCAGAACTCTGGGTCTGTAATACGGAAGCCTGAAGTAGTGCTGTGCAGGGAAGTGCAGGGCTCCAATTATTCCAAATAAGGTCGGGCAAGGACTTTTTCAAGATAAGATGAATCTGTGCACACAGCAACGTGGAGCTGGGTTTGTCAAACTTCCAGGACACTAAGAATCCCATTTCCCAAGGCCAGAGATTCTTACTCACTGGGACCTTTGCTGGGTTCAATGTTATATGCTTTTTGCAAACACTTCAAATAATTTCAATACGAATGAGATGTGGAGCACGCTTTGGGAAACATCCCGGAGGGAGAACAAGGAATAGAAACTAGAGATTCAGATGAAATATAATCTCCATTTAATCTGACGCTGTAGGACATTCTGTTAAATATGACATGACCATATAATTGCTATCTTTAGATAATAATTTTGATTTGATATTATATATGTAAAACGAAATTGGAATCATTTGGCACTGGGTAATTATACATTGCAATTTGTGTGTATGTGTGTATGTGTGTGTGTGTGTGTGTGCATTTCTGTCGCCTCCTGAAGCCAAAAAGGAAACAGCCTCTCAGATTCATACCTTGGAACTTCGCTTACTTTTCTAGTAAACTTCTAGTAAGGTCTTAATGTTGGGAATTGATTGTAAGTTTTCACTGGCTATGAAAAGGTTGTGTGCAAGTGGACAGAACGATAGATGGATTCAGATTTACCTTAAATATCTGGCAATAGAAAAATCTTGCTGATTATCAGGAACGGAGAAAAGAGGCAACTAGGATACAAAAAGTATGAGAAAATCTTACTGAAACAATATATTTTATGGACAAAAAATGTACAAAATGTTCTTATTTTTAGAGATTTGAATTTACTTGGGTAAAAAAACTCAATAAAAATAAAATTAAGTTATTTTTTCTTAATTAACTATTATCCATGCATCATAATTTATAATATAAATATAATTTATAATATAAAAGATATAGAAGAGAAAATCACAACCTGGGGACAACCACTGTTAACAGTACATTCTCAGTATTTTTGTGTGTGTGTGTGTGTGTATGTGTATATATATAAATTTATTGAAGTATAGTCAGTTTACAATGTTGTGTCAGTTTCTGGTGTATAGCACAATGCTTCAGTCATACATGAACATAGATATATTCGTTTTCATATTCTTTTTCACCATAAGTTACTACAAGATTTCGAATATCGTTTCCTGTGCTGTACAGTATGAACTTGTTGTTTATCTATTTTATATACATTAGTATCTGCAAATCTCGAACTTCCAAATTGTTCCTTCCCACCCTCATCCCCCTGGTAACCATAAGTTTGTTTTCTATATCTGTGAGTCTGTTTCTGTTTTGTAAGTAAGTTGTTTTTTTTTTCTGGTTCCACATATGAGTGATATCATATGGTATTTTTCTTTTCCTTTCTGGCTTACTTACTTCACTTAGAATGACAAACTACAGGTCCATCCATGTTGCTGCAAGTGGCATTATTTTATCATTTTTATGGCTGAGTAGTATTCCATTATGTAAATATACCACAACTTCTTTATCCAGTCATTTGTTGAAGGACATTTAGATTGTTTCCATGTCTAACTATTGTAAATAGTGCTTCTGTGATCATTAGTTAGGGTGCATGTATCTTTTTGAATTAAGGATCCCTCGGGATAGATGTCCTGGAGTGGGATTGCTGGATCAAATGGTAAGTCTATTTTTAGTCTTTTGAGGAATCTCCATGCTGTTTTCCATAATGGCTGCACCAAACTATATTCCCATCCTTTTCTCCACAGCTTTGCCAGCATCTATCGTGTGTGGACTTTAGAATGATGGTCATTCTGAGAGGAAGAAAGGGAGGGAGGGAAGCAAGGAAAAGGAAGGAAGGAAGGAAGGAATTTGACTGCTGCTTTCAGCTGAGAAGGAGCAACAGAGATCAGATGTGGCTTCCCCAGCTGAAACAGCTAGTTTCCAAGCTACAACGCAGGTTGAGGCAGCAACAACCCAGCTGACTCCCTGAGTGGGGAGATAAAACTGAGTGTGGGGAAACTAAGGTAGCTAGAGAGAGGCAATAGCTCAGTGGTAGAGCATAGGCCTAGCATTCAGGAGGTCATAGGTTCGAATATGTAGAGGAGAGGCAGGAGAGGCAGGAGAGGCAGGAGAGGCAGGAGAGGCAGGAGAGGCAGGAGAGGCAGGAGAGGCAGGAGAGGCAGGAGAGGCAGGAGAGGCAGGAGAGGCAGGAGAGGCAGGAGAGGCAGGAGAGGCAGGAGAGGCAGGAGAGGCAGGAGAGGCAGGAGAGGCAGGAGAGGCAGGAGAGGCAGGAGAGGCAGGAGAGGCAGGAGAGGCAGGAGAGGCAGGAGAGGCAGGAGAGGCAGGAGAGGCAGGAGAGGCAGGAGAGGCAGGAGAGGCAGGAGAGGCAGGAGAGGCAGGAGAGGCAGGAGAGGCAGGAGAGGCAGGAGAGGCAGGAGAGGCAGGAGAGGCAGGAGAGGCAGGAGAGGCAGGAGAGGCAGGAGAGGCAGGAGAGGCAGGAGAGGCAGGAGAGGCAGGAGAGGCAGGAGAGGCAGGAGAGGCAGGAGAGGCAGGAGAGGCAGGAGAGGCAGGAGAGGCAGGAGAGGCAGGAGAGGCAGGAGAGGCAGGAGAGGCAGGAGAGGCAGGAGAGGCAGGAGAGGCAGGAGAGGCAGGAGAGGCAGGAGAGGCAGGAGAGGCAGGAGAGGCAGGAGAGGCAGGAGAGGCAGGAGAGGCAGGAGAGGCAGGAGAGGCAGGAGAGGCAGGAGAGGCAGGAGAGGCAGGAGAGGCAGGAGAGGCAGGAGAGGCAGGAGAGGCAGGAGAGGCAGGAGAGGCAGGAGAGGCAGGAGAGGCAGGAGAGGCAGGAGAGGCAGGAGAGGCAGGAGAGGCAGGAGAGGCAGGAGAGGCAGGAGAGGCAGGAGAGGCAGGAGAGGCAGGAGAGGCAGGAGAGGCAGGAGAGGCAGGAGAGGCAGGAGAGGCAGGAGAGGCAGGAGAGGCAGGAGAGGCAGGAGAGGCAGGAGAGGCAGGAGAGGCAGGAGAGGCAGGAGAGGCAGGAGAGGCAGGAGAGGCAGGAGAGGCAGGAGAGGCAGGAGAGGCAGGAGAGGCAGGAGAGGCAGGAGAGGCAGGAGAGGCAGGAGAGGCAGGAGAGGCAGGAGAGGCAGGAGAGGCAGGAGAGGCAGGAGAGGCAGGAGAGGCAGGAGAGGCAGGAGAGGCAGGAGAGGCAGGAGAGGCAGGAGAGGCAGGAGAGGCAGGAGAGGCAGGAGAGGCAGGAGAGGCAGGAGAGGCAGGAGAGGCAGGAGAGGCAGGAGAGGCAGGAGAGGCAGGAGAGGCAGGAGAGGCAGGAGAGGCAGGAGAGGCAGGAGAGGCAGGAGAGGCAGGAGAGGCAGGAGAGGCAGGAGAGGCAGGAGAGGCAGGAGAGGCAGGAGAGGCAGGAGAGGCAGGAGAGGCAGGAGAGGCAGGAGAGGCAGGAGAGGCAGGAGAGGCAGGAGAGGCAGGAGAGGCAGGAGAGGCAGGAGAGGCAGGAGAGGCAGGAGAGGCAGGAGAGGCAGGAGAGGCAGGAGAGGCAGGAGAGGCAGGGGCTATTCTGTTTTCTTTCTGAAAATCCTGTCATTTCTTTATATTTCCCATTACTACTTTTCCTGCAAGGCTCAAATCAAATGTTACCTTCTTGTAGAAGCTATATATTTTGCTGAAACTAAATGGGAGCTCAGAGAAGGTGGTGATGATCTAATTTATAATTACAGTTGTTTGTGTCTGTTCATCTCTTCCCTCCCAGACTAATGTCACCAGGGGCAGAGACTACTTTTTACACTTGTCCGTAATCCTCATTGCTTATGACATACACAGCATCACATTATAAAATAAACAATTGGCAAATATTCATTCAGTGAGCAAGTAACCTTAATGGTTACTCTTTAGATACAGTTACAGGGTTTTTAAGCACATGCTTCTAATATGCTAAATACTATTCAGACAAGAGAAAAAAAAAGTATCAGCCTATTAAGATATGGGGAAAGAAAAGGGCGCTGAATTCTTGCAAACATCCTGAGGTCGTGACATATCAGAAGAGAGGTTTCCTACCATAATAAAGATCCTCCCAGAACACAGCAGTTGGTTGTGTGCTTTAAAGTCAATAATCCAAGCCCAATTCTGTGTTAAAACCTAGAGTAGTTTTGTCTTACTTTATTTCAATTTCAGTAATCAAGAAAAGGATGTTACTTAATTCTCTTTGCAGTCTGTCACTGTTACGTGCAAGTCTCTTACCACCCCTAAGAAAATACTCTTGTTTGCTAACCATGCAGAAATCTGTGACTGAATACTTTCCGACATTAGCCTTGCTCTTCCCTTACAATCTCTGCAGTAACTGTTTACTCTGCCTGGAATACGCATCCTCTTGCTGCGGTCATGATTAACTCCCATCTTTAAGTCTTTGCTCAAAACAGCCCGACCCTTAACCACCACCAGGACCAGATCTTCCTTTTCATGCTTTGTTCGCTTTTATTAGCATTTAATCCTTTCTTACATACCACATAATTTAGTTATCCTGTATATTCTGTATGAATTCTTCTCCACGGGTAAAATTTCTTATTCTGTAAATTGCTATTTCCTCAACAGCTACATAGTATCTGATAACAGTAATTCTTTAGTTAATATTTGCAGAATGAATGAATGAATGAATGAATGATGGGAGAACATGCAAACAAAGACAACTGTTAACATTTATCTTGGCTTACAGAGCAGTGCCTAATCCCTAACTCACTGGATAATGAACTCATAGTATAGCAGCATGCTTAGTTTTCCTAGATCTTCAAACAGTTTGACTGGGAAGTTCAACACAACTCAACGTAATATAATTACCTTTTTGTTTTCATAAAGCGTAGTGTGAAGCAGAGAGAGAGGAAATACGTTTCCTGCTATATGCAGACAATTAAACGACATGTTACTTAAGCCGAGGCTGACCCTGCGCTCTAGTCCAGAGTCCTTGTCACCACACTCTTTATGCAGCTACCCTTAGCCAACGTTCTCCTCTTCTTACTCACTGTGTAAAGCATTATGTCCGTTTGGACCTTTTAGTATATCAAGATGGCTCAATATATGATTGAACAGTCTTTTATCTGAGAGATATAAGTATCACGTTTCCTTTAAGCCATTCTTTAAAATCTCTCAGACTTTTGTTTTTGTTTAGTTTGTTTTTAATGGAGAGTAGGCAGAGGGTATCTGTGGCAAATTAGTTCACCCCAGATACACGTCTAGAGGAAGATTCTCTCTGCTAGCGTATGGTTTTGTAACTCCACCTCTGTGGTGTCCGAATAAGCTACAATTTAAGGCAAATATTGTATAACTGCAAGACATCTGGATGTGCTTTAGAATGACGCATACATTAGATTCAAATCCTGTATTCAAGTTTTCTGACTTCAAGAAGCGAGACTTCACACCTTTGTTCTGTCATCTGTATAGTGGATACTAAAACAGACTGCATAATAAACACTAAACTGAACATCTATCATTAATAGCTTCCCATTTTTCCTTCCCTTCCTTTGCCTTTAGTTTCCACGTTACCCTGAGACTATATTCATTGTTATTCACATGATGAAATGATTTGTTTAAATGCCTTCATTTAATACATTAGGCAATTAATTCTTTTTAATGTTGAGCAAATTCCAACAATTTCCTGAGACAAAATTATAAAGAAAGTTTATGTGCAAGAAATTGAAAGTCATAGTATCTTTTTAGTCTCACATAGTTATGAAAAATCACTTGGAGAAGCAATATTTGAAATTATAAAATTTGCAACTGCTCTCATGCACTTAATTAGAAGTAAACATGGATGTTGGGATGAGAAACTACATAGTGGAACTCAGCAGAGTGTTGGTTTTTTCCCTATAGAGATTTCTGAGAGCACGGTCATCAACAGTCAAATATAAAGAAGCTAGTGGGGAAAATCCTGAAATTGTATATAAATAAATCAGTCAACTTGCTTACAAGGAACACAGTACTTTGTAGTGCTGTAAATGCATGACCTGTAGTTCAATGTAGGAACCAGATGAGATGGAAAATTGTAAAATTCCTAATTCAGTTTCACTGAGTCAACTCTGGCTGTAACATCTCCCATGTAAATTTGGTAGCTAAACATAAGTCAGAATAAAAAGCAATGTTTGTTTTAAATTAATGATTAGAGCAGGTATTAAAACCTACCCCACATCCACCATCTGGTCCTCCACTTGCCTCTGCCCCAGCCTTACTCTGATTGCATACTTGCAGTGGTCAGAGACTCACTACCTTGGGAGACCGATTCATTTTTCTTGTTAGCAGCTGTGTGACCAAAATGTGCCTCAAGGTGTAAACAATTCTTTTTCTCTTCCCCTTTAGCCTAGTAAAATACAAAGTGTCTTGAAAAAATTGTTTCTATGCCATAGTTTCAGTGGCCTGGAATGATGGCTAAGGAGAAAACTGTGTTTGTAGAAACTGGCATGGAGATGACAGACCTCAGAGGAGGCTGAGTCAGGAAGGAGGTAACTAGAAAGTTTGGAGCAAAATACAACATGGGACACAAACAAGACCGAACTCTTTTAAAAATTCTGCAGTTTGCTCGGTGTTTTCATGTATGATTCCATTCAATCCTCTCGATGACCCTCGGATAGATATAATCTGCTGTGTACCAGGTACTGTTCTACGTGCTGAACACAACAGTGAACAAAAAATTCCTAAAATTGCTACCTGAATAGAATTTACATTCAATTAATGCTAACCAGGGTTTGTCAAACCATACTACCTGCTTACCAGTTGGCTTACCATCTAAATTTCTATTGCCAGAGAGAATGCTAGAGCAGGTACTTTCTAGAATCAAAGCTCCACACAGACTGTATAAAAACACAGCAAGCATTAATGTGGTCTTCCATACCCTCACAAGATTCATGGTATGGACTGAGTAAGATTTTTCAATGAAGAAGGGATCTTCTCACTATGGTTCTTATCAAATTTAACCTGCTCAAAGCTCTGGAGTCTTTTTTTTTAAAATTTTTTTCCCCTGATAAAAGTTTCTGGGCTCCAAACCAGACCCACTGAGTCAAATATTACATAATGTTCCAAAATCCACAAGATTTGAGGAAAAAACTGCCTAAGTTTTTATTGTAGTTGCTTCAGGTGAAGGGGATTTACTCTTCTGTTCTCTCTCAGTATTGTAGGTTTTGGCTTGAATATCCAGAACTCAGTAAAAATCATGTTGGTCCCTCCATAAAAGGAGGGGAGGGGGAAGAATGGAATAATTAATTCCCCTCCTCACAGAATCAGCAGGAAATTGAATAATTAATTCCCCTCCTCACAGAATCAGCTGACAGATGTAGACGAGGAAATATTCGATCTTGGAGCTTTGGAAACCATTGCTCTGTGATCATCACTGGTGGCCAGCAGGCCTCTGTTGAGAGGAGCTGTCCTTTTCCAGCAATCGTCAAGACAAAGGAGCCAGTCCCATTTCATTTCCATATAAGGGATGAATGCTCAGGGTCAAATTATTAGATTTTTTCTTAGAGAAAGGAGGGACTTAATTGTTGAGATAAGAAAACAGAGAAAGGAGGTCAACACACCTGTAACTTGATATTGCAGCCACAGCCATGTATACATCGTTTATAAGCATTGAGCGAAAAGTTGGTTTCCCACATTTGTCTCTTTTACTTCCCTTGGTTTTATTTTTCTGCGTACATTTCATCTATACCTGAGAGTCCCTACTCCTACCCCGAGGTATGTGTGAATGTAATAGAAAATGTTTTTGGTATCACTTGTCCTAGAAGAGTATCTGGCACCCAGTAAGTATAAGGTCAGTATTTGTTGATTAAATGGAAGTTTAAAATTACAATCATATGTTAAATGCTTCTGTGAGAGAATAATTATATTGTCTTAGTCATAAGGTTATATAAAAATGAAAGCGTGGTGCCTGAGAGAAAATGGTCAATAAAGACTTGTACAAAGCATACCCAAAGCTTGGACCGCAAGGATACAATTTTCTGTATCACCTGGGGAGCTCAGAAGAAGTCAGCTAGAGTGGGTTCACTCTCCTCTGATGATTCCAGTACCTTCATGGAGAAAACTGAGCTCAAAATGATGAATGTTCTAGAGGACTGTACTCATATATGTGGATGAGTTAGGTTACTTTTTACCCAAGTAACTGTATATAAAGATCTGCCCCAATCATGCCAGGCCGTGTCAGGGACAGATCACCACAAACGAGTGGATTATCTGCAACAGCAGAAAGGCAGATGCCGACAACAGAACTTAGCATTTTGCTGGCAGTGCTTTTCTCTCACTTTTTTTTTTTTTCCTGGTGTGTTAGAAAAAAATCACTTTTCATTTTTGTCTTTGACCTGATTTTGTAGAAATTAAAGCATTTCTGGTAGCATGCAGGGCTTTTTGCCATTCTCCATAAATTCAGTTTTAAAAAAAAAAAAAACCTCCAGCAGTTTTTCTGTTTCAGCGTTATTTGTAATTATTTTACTAACAACATCGAAGACTATGATATTGGCCTGTATTCTCTCACTTTCTCATAATGTTTTGAACTAAGCTTGACACTTGAGCTCCCTGTCAGCATCTCAGTTGCTGTATGTTGCAAATTTTCATGATACACTGACTGGGCCCTTGAAGAGTTTATTAAGCTTTTTTTAATAGGGTAGGTAATTTAAAAGTTTTATACAGCTAGCATCTATTTTTTTTTTTAATCTATAACCAAAGAAAGAGAGAATGAGAGAGAGTAGTTTACAGACACTCCGAGCTGCACAATATCATTATATACAGGTGCTCTGCACTGCCTCTCCAAATACAATCATAAAAATAAACATAGTGCTTCCTATTGCTTACAGATTTGCACCTTTCACCTAATATATCTTTTTAAGTTTTATTAAAGAATACATGATATTGTGTCTAGTTACCTTTCTAATATACACTGATAGATGACTTTGCGGCTCCAAATGCAACTGGAGGAAGTAGTGATGTATGGATGTAACTATGTTTCCATTCACATATATTCTAACCATTTAATATTAACGTCTGGGAATCCATCAACATCATCCATTTTATTATCTTGTACTTGACCCTGCAGTGGTGGGATGCACTGCAGGCATTTCAACCACCTCTGCTAATCATTTGTCTTGAATTATGTTTTTGCTTTTTTAATTCAGTATGATCTATCTATCTATCTATCTATCTTGGTCCAGTGTCACAATAAATGTGTAATTTATTGTGGCCAAAGCATAGACTAAGGGAAGAAATCTCAAGAGATTGTTTGGCTTTGGAATCAGAGCATTAACTAAAGATAACACAGTTTTAATTACCATATGTGAATTATGCTGGGCACTAACTCACGGAGAAGTAGGGTCATTTTATAGTAATGTTTTCTGTCCCTTGTTTGGAAAATAAAGGGTGACTTACAGTTTAATTTTCTTGGGGAAATAATGAACATATTACACCACAATGGGACGGGGAAAATTAAGTATCTTTCTTATGTTTATAATGGTGGTTTATATCTGACTGACTCCCTCACTGAGAATAAGTACAAAGCTAGAGGAAAAAATGTTATTTGAAGGCAGCCATTACTTAAGAAGCCAAGATACCAGAGAGAAAGGAAACAGACTGAGGTGACTCCTAAATTTAGCGCTGCTGTTCCCTTCAGGCTTTAACTGATTCAACCCACAGGGCATAGAAACCAAGCAGAAGTCAGTGACCTGGAGTGTAGGACTGTCTCGTGGGACTGTGGAGTCAGAAGTCGTAGTACAGGGCTACCAACGTGTCCAGAAATTGAGGGGCTAACTCTACGGCGAGGAGGTAACTAAAAAGAAGATATCATCAGAAATTAACACAACCTTGTAAACTGACCATCCTTCAATGTAAGAAAAAAAAGAAAAGAAAAGAAGCTATCAGAACATTATGAGGGCTTTTACCCATGACGCGCTTACCAAACCTTAACATGCGCAGAAGTGAGAGGATGTGAAGCCTCTCAGAGAGAGTACGCAAAGAGGCTAAAAAGCTAAAAAACATATTTTAGCAATTCAACAGAAAAAAATGGGATCAAGAAGTAAGGGAAAACAACAGATTAGATCAGTCCTCATAAATTCTGGAATCCAGCCTTAAGAGTATCGAGGCAATCTAACTATATAGACCTTCCCGTGAGGGAAGGATCAAACTCCGTCTGAAGGAAGACAACACTTGTTCATATCTAATTTCCAGAATTAAAACCCAGATACAGGAAGGGTATAACAAAACAGCATAAACACTTAACACATTATAAATGTCCTTACAGTGTACCTAAAATGTTTGAAGCATTACTTTAAGGTAGATTCTAATAAGTCGCACACACACACACACACACATATATATATATACACTTATGATAATATATATATATATATATTTAAGATATCACTAAAATAGTATTAATAAAAGACTATGTAACTAAAAAGCTAATCGAAATGGAATAATTAAACCTTTTAATCCAAAAAAAGACAGAAAAGAGAAAAATGAGAACTGATGAAGAAAAATGTAAAAGTACAATTAGAAATTAAAACCCAGATATGTAAACAATCACACTAATTGTAAATAAAGTACATACTTCAATTAACAGATACTGGTAGACTAGGAAAAAAAGCAATCAATTTCAAATCATGTTTTTTTATCAGAAATTAATCTCAAATATAAGGACACATAAAGACTGAAGTGACTGAAAAAAGATCTATAGAAATTAAACCAAAATAGTTCAGCTACAGACTAAAAAGCAATCTTGCCAAAGACAAAGAAAATTTTCATAATGGTAAATGATTAGATTCAGCAGGAAGACATAAAAATCCTAAATTTGTCTGTACCTAATAATATGCTTGCCACGTACACACAGCAAAAAATTGACAGACGCAAAGAGAGAAATAGACAAGTCAACAGTTATAGATGAAGATTTTAACCGAACTGTCTATTAATCAAACAAGTAAACAGAAAAAAAATTAATAAGGCTATAAAGTGTTTGAATATCATAATTAGTCACCGTATCTAATTGAAATGTGTATAACCTTGCACTCCAAAATTACAAAAATATCATTATTGCCAAACACACTTGAAACATTTACCCAATGTGGCCAAAATTGGGCTGTAAACCAAGTCTCAATACATGGCAGGTTATGCTTTATTAATACAGTGGAGTTAAACTAGAAATAAATAACAAAAAAGACCCTGGAATTATCCCCACATATTGGAAATTAAGCCATGCATCTCTAAATGATCCATGGAAAACAGTATAAAGTCACAAAGGGAATTAGTACATTTTAAAAATGAATGATCACAAAATAATGACATGACACAACTTGTGGGATACAGCTAACACAGTGCCCAGAGAGAAATTAGCCTTAAATGTTTCTATTAGAAAAGAAGAAATGCTAAAAATCAATTATCTAGGCATCCACTTCAAACAGGCTGAAAGTGAACAGAAAATTAAAAACTAGTAGCGAGGTGAAAATAAATATGGGATAGAGTATAATGAAATTGAGCACAAATATACAGTCCTAAAATTCAGCAAACCCAAAATCCGTTTGTTTGATCAATAAGTAAGCTGATAAAATGTTGCAAGAAAAAATAGAAAAGTTACAAGTTGCCAATATCAGAATGACAAAGAGGACATCACTACAGATTCTATAGATGCTAAAAGATAATAATTGGACATTATTAGCATATTTATGACAATAAGGATTAAAATATATATGAGATAGACTAATAAGTTGAAAAATGCAGTCTGTGCAAACTGGCATAAATAAGAAAAAGAAAAAATATGTCTATCATTTTCTTTATTGAATAAATTTAATCCATAATTACTAACTCTTAACACACAAATCGTCATGCCCAAATGAACCTGACACAAACTTTACCAGAAGTAGATGAGCATTTTCCACCTTATGTCATGAGCCAGCTTAATCTTAATGCTAAAACCTGACAAGAATATTGTAAGAAAAGAGAATTAACAGCCTGCTTCTCATGCACAGAAGTCCCAGGTAACATGTTAGCAAATCAAAACTGCTAACGTAAAAATATAATATTACACCCAGGGAATACACAGATAGATGATAACATTTGAAAATCCATTACTGTAAATTAAAATTTTGAGGAAAGAAAATAGAGAAAACATGTGATCATTCTCAACAGATGCAGAAAATGTTATATATTTATTTCTTGTTCATGAAAAAGCTCTCTGCACACTAGAAATAGAAAAGAACTTAATCTGATAAAGGACAGCTACCAAAAAAAAAAAAAAAAGCAAATACCAGACCCAATGGTAAAATACTGAAAGCTTTCTCCCTGAGATTGGAAATGAGATAAGGTTGTCTACTATTGCTACTTTTATGCAATAATACTGAAGATTTTGGCTAGTATAATAAGATATAGGTAAGAAATTAAAGTATAAATATTGGAAAGGAAGAAACAAAGTTGTCACTGTTCACAGACAACATGATTGACTACATAAAAATGAAAAAAATACAGTTAAACTATTATAAGTAATAATTATAGTTTGCATTCTTGTTAGAGTTATAAAATAAGTAGATTTATTTTCTAACAATACTCAGAAAATAAAATACACTACTTATACTAGTAAAAAGACTTCAATTAAATAGTGACAATCGAACGAATGACGTACAATACTTCTAAAAAGAAAACTACCAAACGTTACTGAGAGAAGTTAAAGACGATCTGAATAAATGAAGAAGATATTCATAGGCTTCATGAGTTGGAGATTCAAATGTAAAAGATGTCAGTCCTCTTTAAATTTATCTGTAGATTCTTTGCAATATCAATCAAAATTGTAACAGCTGTGCATACGTGTGTGTGTGTGTGTGTGTGTACGCACAGTTTGACAAGTAATACCAAATGTGTATATAAATTTAAAGGGAAAAATAATGAAAATATTTAAAAAGAAAAACAAATTGTTGATCTTATCATACCCATAATAACAATATAAAAGATTTATTATAAAGAGTAATTAAGAGAGGATTGTATGAGCATAAGACAGAAGAATAGATCAACGGAACAGAAAATTCCACAAATAAGCCTCTACAAAAATACTTGACCGATTCATAACAAAATACCATAGGCAGACTTAACAGTAATGTTGACTGTGAAAAGGATATCCATGAGTGGAGGAAACTTAGCCTTGACCTCAAACCTCAGACTGCCAATATTAGTAATTGTCAGAGAGATCAGAGATGTAAGTGTGAAAAAAATAATATACCTTCCTAAAAATAACAGAATTTTCAAAATCTGGGTTGTGCAAATAATTAACAAGTAAGTTGCAAAATGTGTTAAAGTTCATAAGAGCAAAGACTGATGAATTCAACTTTATTAAATTAAGAATTTGTGTTCATCAGAAGATACTATTAAGAGAGTGAAAAACTAAGCTACAGAATAGGGGAAGGTATTGTGATATATCTAGCAAAGGACATATACCCTTAATATATAATATGCATATCTATTAGGAAAACATAGACAATGCAATTAAAATGTGGCAAAAACTTAAACAAATAATTCACAAAAGAAGATACCCAACTGGCCAGTAAGCATAATATGTCCTTAGCATCAGATCAAGATATTGAAAATAAGATTGAACTGAAATACAACTACACACCTCTACAGTGGCTAAAATCGAAATTAAATAATGAATAATTGGCTTTACCAAGTGTGGTTGAAGACATGCAGCAACTTGAACTTTTCTGTGTTGCTGGTCATAGTGTAAATTGGTACATCCACATTAGAAACATATTTGGAAGCGTACAATAAAACCGAAAGGAGGCATATTCTATAATATTTCATTCTTTCCCTAAGTATGTAACATACTGAAATTCAGGTATTTGTGTACAAACAGAAATACACTAAATATTTATAGTAGCACTTTTCAGAACAGCATAAAATTGAAACATGCAAAATGTCCACCAGTAAGAGAATAAAAAAATTAATTGTGGTCTATGTATACAATGAAATTCTTTTCCAAACAGTGGAAAAGACTGAACTACAGCTGCCTGCAGCCATATGAATGATTTTACAAACAGTATATTGAGCTAAAGAAGCCAGATATAAAGTGTGTACTTTATATTATTTAAATTTTCACAAAGTTCTGAAGAAAGCAAATGAATTTAATGTTAAGAAACAGAGCAGAGGTTACCTTGAGAGGCGTGACAACTGCAAAGGGGGGTACATGGGAAGATTTTGGGACGCCAGTTATGCTGCACATCTTGATCTGGGTGATGGTTACGTGGGTATGTTCACTTTATAAAAATACACTGAAATACAACCTTAAGATTTATGCATTTTACTGTTTGAATGGCTTACTTCAACAACAAAAGTTGCCCTCACACAAAAAATGTAAAGGAACCATCCCAAGAATTTTTAAAAAGCTGACTATAATATTTCTAAACATAAAGTCACTAATAAAATGTTTCATGTTAATGGAGTCATCAAACCTTTCTTTTGAGGTTATTATTTTATTACAATGTTATTTTGTTTGGGAAGTGATCTATCTTCAAACTCAGATATTTTAAAGTTATGTTTTACAAGTGCTATGCGAAAGAGAGCCTGTGGGGAAGAGTCAGTTTTGCTTGTTCCTGTGTGGTCTTTAACTTGTGGTCAGGCTGCCCTGGATTCGTATTTCAGGTTTACCACTTCCTGGCTTTGAGTAAATACAAGCAAGCTGACTAGAGTCCATGTAATTTTTAGGCTCACTGGATGTTGGTAAATTGATACTTCTTCACCGCCTACTATCATAGGTAGCCCAGATAAATTGATTTCAGTCCTTACAGACCCTGACATCATAATTCCATTTAAGAAAATAATGTCTTTGCAGTAACCCAACAAACCTGAAAAAGACAGTACATAACAAATCATGCAATACATGCTGGGTACTTACAATATTAGTTTTCTTTCATGATAATCAAGTGGGGGGGTGCACATGTATGTGTGCATGCATGCACGCCCTGGGGGCACAATTCTTATTGTAAGCTGGTGCTGAATGAGCATTTAAACTGATTATTAGATAAATCTTTATCACACTGAAAGTGTGAGTCTCCCTAATTAAGATTCTAATATATAAGGGATTTAAACTGAATTGCATTGTAAAGAGTAATCTCAAGAAATTCAGTTCCAATAATTTTGAATCAACCCTACTTGAAATAATTAGGGGAAAAAAAAAACACTGAAGATTTAGTAATAGAAGCATGATGCAATTTTGCTAGCAGAGTATAATTAGAGATTTTGCAAAGAAGACTTAGATTATGAAAAGGGACATATGAAGAAATAAACTTACAGAATTTTGTTTCCTTGCCTCTTATAATATGGACAAAGATAAGATGCATAAAAAGAATATAAACGTGCACTTAGGGCTGCAAAAGGAGGGGGCCAATATTTTTCAGACACTAATTCCACGAGAAGAATACACAGCAGAAAAGAGAAGTGTACCTAAGACAAAACAGAAACAGGCAAACACGGAAAAACCACATATGCATTCACACATACGCACAACAACAAAACAAAAAAGAATATAGACAACAAAGGAAAACAAATTTGTTAACATACACATAGAACTAAAAGTATCTTGGCAAGCATTCAGTTTACACAGAAGTCGAACTATAACGTTGTACACATGAAACATATAATGTTGTAGACCAATGTTACCTCAACTGGAAAAAAAACCCCTAGAAATCATAAACCACAAATGACTGGTTTATGTATGTTTAACTCAGAACTCTAGAAGCAGACCTATCCTCAGTGAAACAAAGGTCTTGGAATAAAGTTTGGCAAATAATAAATTCATATTTATAAATTTTAAGTTAAAATATTTAGTATATGAAAATAAAATGAAGCAAAACTAGTAACTGCTTAATTAAAAAAAGAATCGAAAGTAGATGATGTTACGTAGCATATCAATAGAAAATGGAAAATGGAATAGTTCCGTTCCCATTTGTACTAGTTTTTCATTTACAAACTGCCATTAATGTTGCCTTTAGAGTGTGACCGTGAAAGAGCTACATTTAATAAATACACAGTATCTAAGAGGCTCATAACATCAGTTCTTACCTCAGTGGCTCTAAAATTTTTTCCCATAGGATTGAAATTTTACAACCATAAATGTGACTATTTTATTCTTTAGGACCTCCACTCTTGTGATCTGGAGAAAGGATACCTCAGGGCTCACTGATCGATGTGTAGGAAAAGGTGGAGTGAGGGCTTGACGAGCCATTATAAAGGATTTCACTACTTCCATGTTCCCTTAAGATGAATGCAATACACTAGAGACCTACACCTTTTCTCCCCATTTACAGAGCATTTGAAAATGGTGGAGCTGCGCAGAATGCATTTTTTTAGTCAGTAGGGAAAACAGGGGTCAGTGAGGACTTGAACTAAAGTCACCATTTAAGAGTCATTCTCTCCAGAGAGTTTAAGACATTTTCAAATATGTCTAAGTCCACAACTGTCACAATGAGAGAAACCATTTCTCTCCATCTCCTGAGAGAGCTACTTGGTTAATAGAAAAGCTCTGCCTTACAAGCTTTGTTCACTTGATACTGAAGTTCCCATCTGATTAAAGTTCTCATTTAATTTTAAACTAATCTGCAAATACAACTGAGATTTTAAGGAGTAAAACAGAATTACTCCTTTTTTATAGTCTAGCTTGCTGGAATTTTCACAGTCCTATAATCATGAATTATTAAAATTCTGGTGGTCAACTGCTCCCTCAGTGTTGACATTTCTTGGTACGTATTTGAGGAAGTCAATAGACTGTATTTGAACCACAGCATCAATACAGTTGCCGTGATAGTGAAAGGGTAATGCATAAAAAATAATGCTATGAAGAGAAAAATCTGTCAGAGATATCCCCAACAGCATTTCTGCCCTGCTAGTGTCCACTGGGTAATTATATTCTACCTTGTTTCTATGCTACCTAATAATCTATGGATTAATAAATCATCACTAATGATTTATAAATTATCATACCTTTTTTGGGCAAAATGTACATCATGAAGTTTTATCTTTGGTCACTAGAGAGCCTAAATCCACTAACGAAATTATTTTCCGAGACCTTCTTTCTAGTTCCCACCAGTTTTATTCTAAATGTCCTAAATTGCTATCTTTTCTATCATATATTCAGTTTGAATCTTCCTATTTTATACACTTCCACAGTTCCTCTCACCCCTGTTCAATTACAAATTCTCTTATTTTGCATTTCCCCTGTTGAGTGTAATTTACTGCTCAGGGCTTCCATCCTTCTACTTGTAGAAGGCTCAAGAATTATTTATTGAGTCCATCAGTATACCTAAATTTGTCAAATCATTTTTTCTCTCACATAGTCTGAAAAGGAGAGGCTGTTTATTTCAATCGATGCCTGCAAAAAGAGCAGCTCGTGGAAACTAGTTGAAGCAAATTCCCAAGTAACGTAGACTTGGCAGTGTTCCATTACCTTTGATTATAAAAGGGCAAAATTAATGGGCAATTCATGAGTCTATGTGACAGAGAGGTGACAGGAAGTCACTACGATTCAAATGGTAGAAGTAAGGAGTTGTTTATACTAGGTACTATTTCAGCCTTTTTTCATCATTCTCTGAAAACAGTCTGACTTTTGTGACCAACTGAAACAGGCTTTTCCTTCCAGACCACTTTGTCGCATCTCCTGTGTTTAGAAAATTAATCTTTAATGAATGCTAATCAAGTTTCTAATTATAATATCTTTATATTTAATATTTGTGTATCAGATGAAAGGCAAACATTTTGGGGCCAGTCACAAAGGACATGAATAATTTCCTTAGAAGCTTATCTAATTAATTTTATTGCTCTGTAATATCTTTAAAATTTGAACTCCCATCATTTCATTAACTTAGACAAAAGTGAATCTTCAGCACTTAAATATGACACTTGTGTTGAAAATTATGATAAGCTGAAGTAATTTCAATCATGCATGTTCATCTAATACAGATAATGATAACATGTTTTGGGATTATTTTGGGGATATGTGGCACTAGTTGCTTGTTATGTTTTATTGTTTTTCTCTTTGTTTTAGCAATTTTAAGAAATTTTCAAAGTATATTTCTGAGACATTCATACATTTAAGAAAACAAAATAAAACAAGCCATAACTTCTCTTATCAGTAAGCTTTATGCTAACTTTTAACATTGTAAATCTCATCAAGAATTATTTCAATGGCTCACCAACGATCATATGATACAGCCTTTACCCATCAGCCTATAACAGAAGACTTTCCCTGGTTTGGCTTCAACGTTCTGTCCTGACATCACCAACAGCCACTCTTCTGGTGGCTCCCATCGTTGGAGCTGCTGATTTTTAGCTGATGGCATGGTCTCTGGGCTCCTGAGCCTTTTCATGTGTGGCTGACTCTTATCTGAAAGATTTGCCCACCCTCTCTTTACCTAGGGTACTTCTACTCATTATTTAAAACTAATTCAAAGCTCTTTTAAATCTACAGGAAAATGTCCCTCCTTCCTATGTTCTTCCACATTTGGTAAAGGAACAACATGCAGGATACTTGAGAGTATAAAGAAACCATTACAATGTGGAATCGCCTTGAATACTGTGGATTCCGGGATTATAGGAGCTTTGTCTTAGTAAACTGGAAAAACAGATACAAGTATGGATTGAATAACTAAAGAGAAGAATGAGGAAAGATATGTTCATGAATGATAAAAGGGTGTTAACAAAATTCTTAGGACAGAGTTACTAGTTACTTAACCTTCTTGAATTTGCATCTTATAATATTTCGAAGAATGAATTCAAAGAAGCATGTACGACCAAATTAATTTCACACATCTTTGTTTTCTAGAAAAAGACCAAGTTTACGATTGTAACATTCTATTCAGTCATAAATGTCCTAGATTTTGGGAAGAGGGAATGTAGTGGGTTGAACAGTGCCCCCCTCCCCACACACACCAATATGTTCAGGTCCAACACCCAGGATCCTGTGAATGTGACATTTGGAAAAAGGGTATTTGCATATGTAATTAAGTTAAAGATCTTACGATGAGATCATCTTAGATTACCTGGGTTGGGCCCTACATCCAATAACAAGTGTTCTTATAAGAGACGGAAGAGTAGGAGACAGGAGAAGAGCAGATGACCCTGTGAAGATGGAGGCAGAAATTGGGGTTTTGCAGCCACAGCCAAGGACTGTCTTGGCTCCTCCCAGCTGAGACTTTGCCTGATTCTCTATCAGCCAGCTTCACGAAAGGACCAAATCTCCCAATCTTTTCCCATTTGCTTTTCACAACGACCTCTACCAGTTTGAAACCACCATTGGACTTGAAATTCACATACCTTTGCAAATGAAGTCAGTTCTTTTGTTAAAGAGATTCAGAGTGCTCAGCTTTATGCTCCCTACCCCCCACCCATCCGCAGACAACACCTCTGAACCAGGACTGCTCCAGGGCATCTTTCTAAGTGATGCTCCACTTAAGGAACTGATTATCCTGTGGAGGGGGTCTGGGGGAAATGGTAGCCTCAAGTCTTCTTGGCTTACCTCTCTCAGAGCGAAATGACCCTTATGAGCCATGCAAGGATGAGCAGGACCCAGGGTTCTCAGTGACACTTCAACCAGTGTAGAATCTCTGTACCGTAAGCAGAAGGAGGCAACCCCCACCTGCAGTTGCCCAGAACTTAGCCTGAGCAACAAGTATCTGGGTAGGATGAGAAGTGCTAACATCCTGCTCCCCGCCGACCCCCACTAACAAGAGCCCTCCACTATCAGTTTGGGGCAGAGGCAGCCCTGTGTTGTCGGAGTATATTTCCTATCTTGCTGAGCTGTGAGGGTGGAGGGAGCGAGCAGATCTTTATCAGATACCACGGACTTCCTTACTAAATTTTACTGGATTTTTAAAAATAAATATGGGGAGTTTCAGGGGGTTTTTGTTTGTTTTGTTTTGCTGTATGCCATCAGTACCTTTTCCAGGGGCTTTTGTGTTTAATAATTTTTATCACTTTTTCTGGGAATCAAGTCTGTGGGGTTTTTCATGCTGTCATGTAAGTCTATAAAAAGAAGAAAAACACTGAATTGTGTATTCAAAGTGCTTTTTGGAAAAGATGTGGCCTAGGCTGAATCATAAAGGGTAAAAAGGAATTCAGCAGTTACAAAGAGGAGGGATTACAGTATCACTGGTTAGGGTTAACTGTCCAGGATGTTTTACACAATCACTAAGGTATAGACATTCTAACCATTTTGCCATACTCCACGAGCATCTCACTTTTCATTGCCAGGCTATACAGCTTAGGTTTTCTTTCTTTTAATATTTTTTAATGAGGTAGACTATACACTATTAAATTAAAAGGAAACACCTAGAAATGTATCGAATTCAACTATATAAGAAGACGTTAATTTAGTAAATTCAGCCAATTGTTAAATAAGAGTAAAGAAATACATTGAACTTGGGGTAAACATAATAAATAAAGTGCACACCATGAGATTCTTTACCGCTATGAGGTGGATTCCAAACTTAGTTCTGAGTTTTCACAGGTCATACCAAACAAGGAAATATAATCATTTACAAAAAGCCTATTTTCCATTATATTAAAACAAAATACTTGTAGAGCCACTGAGACAAATTAAATATCATAATCAGAGGAATATTCTTTATCATTCGTGACCTTCTAATGGTAGTAAGTGATAGCTCCCAAACCTACATTATTTCTAACAGCAAAATAATTAGATGGTATGATTCTAGGATCTGGGCCCCTGGAGAGTTAAATACCATCCTTTCCCCAGACACTACAGTAAGAGAAAACGTACATTATTTGAATGTTGAAAGTTATCCCCAAAAGAAGCTCATGGAGATTCTCCATCTTCTCTGCTTGAATTTTACCTGCTGGCTGTCTAGATCTAAGAGATAATTGCAATTTATTGGAACAGTGAGATTAAGAAAAGAGGAGAGAGAAATTAAGAACATATGCCTTGATGTAATTATCCTTTTGCCAAAGTGTGAGAATGAAATCTGTATGTGTATGCATGTTTGCCTGTTGGGTGTGTGTGTGTGTGCGTGCGCATATGCACATATGCACACACGTGTACCTGTGTGCAGACAGCACAAGAGGAAAGACAAAAATATCATATTTAGTAGACCCGGCACAATCACCCACTGTCAGTGAATCTAAGTAGATCAACATCGCCCCATAGCTTTTTCTTGTACCTGCAGATTTCTAAGACAGTGTACCTATTATTCACTATCCAAGTCTGTGTTGATCTTTGGCTGTTTATTCATTAAATGGTTAGAGAGATTAAAAGACAGAAACATAATAGAAGTTTTCTCTAATCATTTATATAGACAAGAATTGGTCTAAGGTGTGGAATGGAAGGAAAGAGTGCTGTATAAATAAATAAGCAATCAATAGTTCTCACAGTTGAAATACAGAGAATTGCAAGATAAAATTAACCAGTTAAAGGGACTCTGGGTGAAACAGTAGCACAAGCAATAATACGTGATTTAAATTGTTCATTCTCTCAGGGAGGCGTGCAGATTGTCAGTGCAATTCTGAGAATATTGGTGGTGGTGCAGCCCATTAGATTCCTCCAGCTTGATAGTTGATATTTGTAGTCAAACTTCAAATAGTGGTTAAACTTGAGATAAATATTTATAATAAGCCTATAAGCATTCTTGAGGGAATGGCAATGACTAGTTACCTAAACAAACAAACTACATTTTGTTTTAAAATTCATCACTATTGTACTGTGAAAATGGCTCCTGCTTGGAAGGCCAAAACTACATCTTGGAGTCTTGGAGTTAAGTTTTAATTGCATCATCTTGGTAAAGGCAATATAGTTCTCTGAGTGTCAGTCTCCACATCAGTAATCCACAAGCATGGCGGGTTACAGTACCTCCTTCATAGCTCTGTGGTGAGGACTGAACAAGATTTGATTCTGTGGAACATCTTGCGCTGTACGTAGTGCACACTCAGGATGCTCAGTGCTGGCGTTTACAGTTTTAAAAGGCAAAAGCTAAGATACCTTAACTATGTGCCCAATATGATCTGAGCACCTGTAATTTTTTCTCATAATATTTATAACAGTTCTGTAAATAAGGTGTCAAGGTCTTGAGCTTCACTTTCCTCAGGAATACAATGAGGTTAAATAAGATTCAGAATCTCACAGGTAGTGGGAGGCAAAGACGGGGTTCTAAGTGCCTGTTTCCTGTGAACGCTAGATTCCCTTGTCCTCTCCAGCAGCTGCTATCAGCTCGGGCCAGACTAGAAAAGAAATGTCAGTCTTCACGGATATAATCATACCTTATCTCAGACACCTTATAACTCCTTTATTTACCCAAGTCAAGTAGAAAAAGGCTAAAATGTGAGTTTCTTGTCTTAGGGTTACGTATTATACCTTTTTTCAGATTTTCCTCTCCATTGAAGCTAGGGAGCTGCTGCTTCTCTGAATGAGAATGAATTGATTCATTATACATAAGACAGTAAAAAGATAAAGAATCTATCAGGTGAGACATTTAAGGCCACTGGTGTGGTTCTGGTGAAGTGAGATTACGTTCCATTACTGAGGTGGTTGGAATTCCAAAGGATAGTATTCATCCATCCAGAGTTAATCAAATTAGAATGTTGGAGAACAGCCATGATAGTTAACTAAATTCAAATCTCGTAGCATTGCCTGTGGGGCTAACCAACTCTAAATTTGTAACATGGCTCTGATTATTTGGCATGTGCTTTAAAGTGCTTTTATAGTTAATGAAAAAATTGAGTATTTGAAGGTTCAGAGGTCTGAATTTAATCAATTGTCAAAAGGAAGATTTTGATATATCAAATACAAGACTGTTTCTTCATATTCAAAGGCCAAAGAGTTTTCTTCCCCTCTTGACTTGCTTGTAAATAATCAGTGCCACAGAAACACAAATAAATAATTGGCCATTTTTGATGCACTCTGTATAATTTACAAGAGATCAAAAGATTATTACATGGTGCAAACAGTACTGTATGAACAATCATCCTGTGGTCCAAGTCAGCAGTGTATTAATGGACCAGATTTTTGTGCATGCATCTGTGTGTGTGTGTGTGTGTGTGTGTGTTTGTGTACTATGTATATATAACTTTTTAAATTTAAAGACTCAAGGATTAAGGCTTACGTATTAAGTTCTATGCTACTGGAATTGACCTGGAAAGATTAAAAGATTGTTATCTGTTTACAGATAATAATAGAAGATGAAAATCTTCATGAAAATGACAATATTAAAAATGACTTGGACTTATCCAAAAAGATCCCATGGTCAATTTTTAATAAAAAATAAAATTCATAAATGATACGATTCCCTATCTTTAAGAGTATCCCTTTTATCATTGTTAAGGATACCTTCTCAACAGTTGATTTGGTTCTGGCCTTTTTTTGTGGTATTTGATGTTCTTCTTTAATATATAATCAGTCAAACAAGTAATAGTGCAAAAATGGGCTGTGTTCACCCAAAACAGAGAGATCAATCTTTTTTGCATACAGCATTTTCTCTTTCGTACAATGTGCTTTATCAATAAAATTTCTTTATCAATAAAATTTCTTCATCTAGGAAACCTCTTTTAATTTATTCAGAGATTGTCTTTATCAAGCTAAGCTCCAGCAAATGGTGTTTGGAATAATAATTTATACTTTTTAAAAGCAGCCAAGCACTGGCTGTTTTCTCCTTACTGAGTGGTCAGATTCCATAATCACCATGTGGAAAACACCCTCAGTAAGGGAAGTTGAACCAGACCCACAATGCTGTCAAGGAGAAGGTTGAGTTGCACGTTACAATGCAATATCCTCAATGCTGATGTTATTTTTTCCTTCCCATAGGGAACCACAGTCAGATATCCCGAGTACCTGTTGCTATTAAAGTGCTGGATGTCAATGACAACGCCCCTGAATTCGCATCCGAATATGAGGCATTTTTATGTGAAAATGGAAAACCCGGCCAAGTAAATATCTCCATGTTGTTAATACTGAATTTGTTTGTATACAGCTGTCTCATACTTGATTAACCTGCATTACAGTGTGCATCTGCATCATTTATAATCTGCAAAATCATAGGCAAGACACATCCAAATGGGAACAGAGAGGGAGTATTTTTCTTTTGGAGATGTTAATTCTCTTTCTGCTTAAGACCAAATTGGCTCCTGTAATGGAACAACTTGCTGTGCCCAGAACCCAGAGCCAAAACACTATCTTGAAATATCTCGGGATATGGATGATTGCAGGGGAGGTCTTAGAGTGACGGGGCCAAATTTTTAGCCTTCAAATGACAGGAGGCGAGGGCGAAGCCCATAGGGAAGGCTTGTTTGTTCGTATCAAATGTAGGAGTAACACATAATAATGGAACCCCAGGAAGAAAGAGCTGTTGTAGGAAGTGAGTTTTTAAATCTGTAAAAATGTAGATATATTTAAATAGACATGAGACCAATAGCATGTTTTAGACATGGAAGTAGAGCATCCGATAATTGTGTACTGATGTGTATTGGTGGAACTGTTTTAAAAATCTGTCTTATACAGCATAAATAGGACAATGAGACAGAGAGAAAGAGGGAGGAAGGGAGGAAGGAAGGATTGAGGAAAGGAAGAAGGGCGGGTGGGAGGGAGGGAAGGAGGTGGGGGTGGGAGGGAGGGAAGGAGAGAATTAAGAAAGAACAAAAACAAAAAGCAAGCCTGCTATACTCTGAATGTCAAAATGGAAATAGTCTATGTAAAGTTCGAAAAAACCACAAATGTAATAGATTTATTTTAACAAGGTGCCAAAGTACTGTATGTTTAAGAAATTTATCGTTTTTCAACTTCCTAATTTATTTCTGGATGGTGACATTTTAATTTAAATAAACAGCAGCTGACAGCATGACACTGGAGTTGTTAATCCAACTATTCTTGTGCCTCATGTGGGTGTTAGGAATTAAACTTACTATCTGCCAAGCAGTTTACCTGACAAAAGTCAGAATTTTTCCACCTAAGAAAGGAATAGCACTGTGGTGCTATATTTTTATGTAATTATTACAAAAGATGAAGTTGTTACCGCCTATAAAACAGCGGACATCTCCCCCTAGACTATTCTCGTACATCGGAAAGATTAGCATTGTTTCCATCTACCAAAATAAGACACACATACCTGTGCATGCACACACAAAGTAAAAGCTAAAATTCTAATAGTAAAATTAATTCTAAACACCTAGACATCATATTGTTATAATCAAAATATTCGCCTTCAGCAGTGATATGCTAAAGGTTACATCTTTTTAAAACTAACATTTGAACATTAGTTTCAGTATTTCTTCATTCCACCATGTCCAGTTGCCCTCTATCGGTCTTATCTTTTGAGCGTTTTTATTTATGACTCTTTGAGGATGGAGTGTATATATACTTGGCAGTAAAATATCATTTTGCTAAGTTGGTGAATGGGTTTAATGGTGAGAGTCTGATCAAAATATATGCAGGTCAGTTTCAAGGATACTGTTGTATGGGCCAGACTGTTGCTGGGGTAATATAGCCAGTCACAGAGTTATAAGCCAGACATTTTTGATCGTACAGCAACTGTCAAATGCTTTAGAATTTAAATAAAACTCCATTGTTCATGCAAAACTCATCACACAAGTTCAGAGAGTCAATGGCATTGATATTTCAAAAATTCCACATTGGCTTCACTTATGATATTGACATGCATGCCTTTGGACCTCCTGGAATCTGGAGGTTTACCCTGTGGATTTTGACTGTTTCCAAGGTTTTAATGATTCCTCAGCAGTTTTTATCCTCAGAAAAAATGCGTTGTTTCATCACCTTTCCTATGCGAGATCAAAATAAAAAACGAAAGTTGATTCTTTGTTTTATGATTTTTGCAAATCAAAACAAATGACTCATTCTGTGAAAAAATGTTTATGTTGTGTGTGTCCTCTGCACAATCTTATCCTCAAATGAATTTGTTTAGGCATGTTTATTAGAGTCCATATTTACATGAAGAAATCAGATCTTTGTTCAGCATAATTTTTGAACATATGGCTGACTGGTTGATATACAGGCAGTTGTTCAAATAACTCCTGAATTCCTTGTGGCAGTCAGAACTCATGTTTGATTCATTGCATCATTCCTAGGTCACTTTTAATGGCTCAAGTATCTCATTTTTGATGTCTCCAAAATTCATATTTGTAATCCACACTTAATAGTGTTCACTTATATAGGTTCAGCTCAGATATACTTTTGATCATGTCTTGTAATACCACAAAAATGGATGACTCACTTTGAAATTAGAATATTCATTATCACACTCTCATGAAAAACAAATGTCAAAAACTGAATTAGCGCTAAATTCACAGCCATCTCAGTATTTTTCAACAATTAATGTCTGCTGTATAATGGCCTCAGAGAAAGGAGTACAAGTGATTCTGAAATATCTGGTTTTCTTGGAAGATACGGATTTAAGGCTAACCTCAAAGGGGATCAGCTGCCTGGGAGATGATGCAGCTGGAGATCTTTAGCAATAATCAAGCAAAAGCCATTTTTAAAAAACCCCAATCCGTAAAAACCTTCTGGACTGAGCAAGCTGCTGTAAGCAGGTTTTTAAATCATTTCACAAAATGAAAACCAGTATCGACATGAACATAGGAAACTCTCCTGTGCTTGACTCTTTTCCACTGAATCGGACTCATTTAAACAAAGAGTCAAAAGAGAAAGAAAGAAGGGAGGCCACTGTCCTTTTCTCTAAACACAGACCTCTCTCGTTCATGATACATATGTGCTGAAACTGGCATAGGTTCACTTTGAAAGTAGGGTGAGAAATCCTGTCTGTCCCTGCCACCTTCTTATGATTCTGAAGTGAAAGGTGCCATTTCCTTGAATTGGTTCCCTTAAGGGAGTAACAACCACCCATGATGGAGAGAAAGAGTTCATAGTCCTTATCAGAAAAAGTCAACGTGAATCCCTTTTGATTAGAATCCTGTTAAATACTCCCTCCATTTCAAGATTAAATGTTAATGTGGTATTTTCTGATTGCTAGTTACTCTTATTTAAAACATTTCCCCCAATAGTTATAGGTAAATTAAGTTAAAAGTTATAAGATGATGGATACCTTTAGTACAATAACGGCATGATATAGTCATCTACAGATTACTTAGCCCTCAGTTTAACAGGATAAGTACAAAGATTCTCTCTACTCACTCCTCCTTAGTGGTCAAAGCAAATTTAAGTGTATGGGTTGAGGATTTCACAATTAGAAAGCAAGATAAATAACTGAAAGTTCATGTGTCTAATAGGATGGTGGTTTTGGTCACTCAGTAAATATTTATTGAACACAAACTATGTGCCAGGACTTGGCTAGGTACCAGGGATTCAGTGACAAACACCACCCTAAACATCAGTCTTCTTCCCTGATAGACTTTTCTCTCTGGAAAACATATCATACAATTAGAGATGACAGAATTGCAAGAAAATATGTCAAATCCTCTGGGCAGAAAGGCTGAAGAGATGAGGGGAAATGAACTATCTTAATGAAAAGACTTCTTGAGCTAGGACACATTCCATCAGAGATAAGAAACATCTATCAAATGCTGAGAAGGAGTCAGCTTGGGATAAAGCAGATTCTGTCTGAAGAGAATGGGAATCTGGCTGGACGGGTGGAGGAACAGGTAACAGCTCTTCCAGGAGAAACCAGTATCTTCCTTCACTACGCATGATACCACCACACTCAGAAGCAAACACAGAAGAGAAATAGAGAACGTCAGTGACCAGTGTTGGCCAGAGGGCCTTCCATAACTCTGTTCTACATCTTACCTCCTTAACAGGGTCTCCAGGATTTTATTTCAGATGCTTAACTCTTGCTTACTATACATACGGAATTAGGGCAATATGATACGGAATTAGGCAGTTCATTGATGCAGGACTGTACTGAAAATATTGCATTTCTAGGTGTGAGTCAAGGTCTCCTGTTTAGTCTCAGAATACTTATTGTTTGAGAATTATTTAGGCAACAGACCACTTCAGCTCTTTTTCCTTCAGGAAGGAGCTTTCCCTGTCACTATAAATAAATCTAGTGGAGTATAATTTAAGCTTCATCACTATCTATAGAAGTTGAGATGTGCTATTTAGCATCAACTTAATTACGTCTGGGTTAAAAGCATACTTTGCTTTATCTCTCTTAATCCCTTCTCTCTGACCAAGACTGCAGCAGTATAAAGTCTGCTTATCATGGGAATATCACAGGTCAGAAAAAACAGGTAATAGCCTCTATTTATAGATATGTATCTAGCCAATGTTTGGCATGTAATGGATGTTCACAAAATTTTAGAATCATGGTTTAATTTATTCCATTCAGCAGTGACAAATATTTCAATAATTAGTTTTTCAGATATTACCATGGAAACACTTGTTTTATTCACAGACACACAGTGCACAAGTGAACCTCTTTAAATGAAAAATCATTTATTTATTGAACAATATTTATTGTGCATCTACAAGATGCTGAATATTATAATATGACCTGGGGAAACAATGTGAAAAGAACAAAAAAAGTGTTCTTTCTAATGGAACTGAATGAGGAAGAGGGGTAATAAAAAATGTAGGATGAATAAATAGCATAATTTAAACTTTGAAAACAGCGTTGAAGGAAACATTAACACAGCTAGACAGAAGGGAACAAAGAAAAAGCAGAGATCTACTTTGTACAGTGTTGTTAGAGAACGGTACTTTTCAAATGGGTATCACTTAAGCTGAAACTGAAAAAAAATGAGAAAGGGTAGTCACACAAGAAATGGAATCAAGAGCCTTCTAGCCAACAGGATAAGCTTGTGCAAAGACCCTGAAGGGAGATAAACCATGGTTTGTTTGAAAAATTGAAGACGTCTATGGCTGCGAATAATAAGTGTAATAAGCAAGAATGAAATTGGAGTTTTATGTTTGACTAAAATCTAAACACACACAGACGCACGCATGCACAATTAAGCAGGAAGAGCACTGAGAAGGCTATAATTGCGAAAGATAATGGTAGCCTGACCTAAGGTGCTGGCAGTAGAGATGGAGAGAAGTGACTGCGGAGGCCGCACGCTTCCGTGAATGAAATAATGTATGCAGACACCTAACGTGCAATCAGCATCATTGTTCTGGGAGTTTGGTGTCGCAATGACATTTTATCGATATGGGAGCTGAGGTTGAAAAAGAGTAAGGATCTTACCTAAGGGCATGAAAAGTGGGAAAGATGGGTTTCAAAGTCTGTTCTTGAAGGTACCCAAGTCCTTGAACTTTCTAGGAATTCACAATGCTTCCCAAGAAGCAGACTTTGAAATTCCATTGCTTCTATGACACACTTTTCAGAAAAATAGTAATGACAATAAGATTCTGATCAAGAGTGAGCACTTTTCTAAAAAAAAAAAAAAAAAAAAAAAAATCAACTCCTGTGACCAATAAAATATTCTATTCAAAAGCATTCCATGGAAATTAAAGTGAAAGGAAATAAGGCTTAAAAAGAAAAGTAAAAATAATTATCCCTTGATAAACACGAGCAATGAATGGGTTTGCCACTGTATTTACATACTTTTTAGTTTCTGTTGGTCTTTTTCTAATACATGTGAAACAATGAAATGAAATTACAGCATTTTATAACATTCATGAAACAATAAATGTAGGAGGATTTAATTTTAACTTTCCTGCCAGGGGGCATCTTTCAGGATGCATACACAAGAGAGAGACAGGAATGATTTTAGAACAGATGAAATTGATGGCCTCAACAAAATATATAAAATGTGATTTTCATTTTACTTTGGGTGGAGTAAGGATATGGGAAATTAGTGGAATGCAAAAAACAGTATTTGAAGAAGATATGTAACAAACACTTATTTCAAGAGAGTCATTCATAGAAGTATAACTTTTAGAGTACAATTTTGACAGAAGGGAAAAGCGTAAGTGAAAAAATACAGTGGAAGGGTTTGAAACCAGCAGAATCTAAGTGTGAGTCACAGCCCTGCCATTTACGAGTTTTGTGACCTGGGGCTTTAACTTACGTGAAACTCTCATATTTTAGGAATATCTAGCTCAATAGCAAGTGCTCAATAAATAACTATAATGATTAGTACTATATAATTTAACTGGTCTCATAGTTTGGAAAGCAAAATATACTTTAATAGTATTGTTTTGTTGTTTTTATTGCTGCGATTGTTATATGTTTATGAATTTTGATTTGGAGCAAAACACTGTAAATAATCCCTAAACAGGTCAATATGAAAGAGGACAATCTATTCCCCTGTACTGGAGTAACGCCTCCTCTGATACTTTACAAGGGTTCTATCTGTCAAAGGTGAAGGAAGGGCTTGTACTTCATTCTTCCCCACGTGAATTTCTGGGCTAATAGACTTATTTCTTTCAAATACACAGGGATCAACTTACAGGAACTCACACAATCTAAATCTGTTTTGAAGTCATGCTTGCAGCCTCTTGTGTGATTCCCAATCCACACGTTTTATGCTGGCCCCTCAACTAAATAGGATCGATAATCCACAGAGAAAATGGCATAAAGGATTGTTTACGAATCTTGAGCTGTTACTGACTGATGCATCCTCTTTGTTTTGTTTTCAACCTACAAGTTAGTGAGTCAGAACTTAGGATGGAAGCATGGTGGGTACACGTGCATGCTTGTTTTTATTTGTTCGTAGAAGCCATGATGATGAGCAAGTCTTTTTGAGAAAAGTAAAACTGAGACTAGACATTAGGAGGTTTCAGTTCTAAGCTTTCAGTTAGTGACGTAAATTGGGTAAGATCTGGTACCAAGAGGAGCTGATGAATTACTGAAAGGGCAGAGAAGCAAAGGGAATTAGTGCTAGAACCACCAAGCTATGTAGACATAATGTGTTCAAAAGGAGGCTGAAGAAGTCTCCAAGCCTTTAAGACATAGAGGGTTTTAGAGGATAGCATTTCTTAAAATAAGTGCTCAAGAAACACTTTTAGGGGATAGCATGTCAATATACGCTATGGTGTGTGATGTGTCCGTGTGTGTGTGCGTGTTTTACCTGGTAAGGTGGGGAACCACTGTATTAAACAGAGGTAAACAACATTATCTCTGTTGGTTTTGTTTAACCAAAAGATCCCCTCGCATTTATAAATACATACAAATCCCGAAAAGGCTGTATGGTCTTCACCATTTACCAAACATAGTTGATCAAAAAATCTTAAAAATTTCCTTCAGAGAAAACTATAAAACTAGTGGTACATGAAACCCAGCTGGAAAAATCTTGCCCCAGAAGTATAAACAATAGGATAGATATATTTTCAGCCCAGGAAGTAATGCTTGTATGATACGAAGAGGGCGTCAGGAGATACTCCTGTGAAGTTATAAACAGTGGAAAATGGAGAGGAGTTGAGATTAAAAAGGAAGTTGAGGCTTCTAAATTATGTTAAAAACTGTGTATTTTTACCTTACCAGGGAGGTTTTCAAAGCAAAGCAAGTGATGGGAGTAATTTTTAAAAATATATTGATCATTTCAGAGGTACACAAAATGCATGTGAAATATGCAGAGTCCAGCAAAAGAAAAGGGAAAATTCAGACTCTTTATAAATACATCCTTCAAGAGTCCTTGCTTTGTACCATTTTATCTCAGCTTAGTTTCAGGAAAGGAAAGGGGAGTGAAAAAGAATGAAACCGAGGAAAGCATCGGAAGTTCTGTAGTGGATCTATGAAGGCACACCCCCAGATGTCTACCCAGAGGCCTGAGGACTTCACTTACTGCTTGACAGAGACATATGCAGTCTAATCTGCATCCTCTTGTTGTATTTTCAGTAGGTCAGACCTCTAAATATACGCTCTGAATAGCCACATAATTCTTTTTTAAAACAAGGATATAGTCATGCAAAGAAATGTGACGTGGGGAAACACTTTGGGCAGGAAAAGAAAAAGCTTGATTGCCATGCAAATTACACAAAAGTACCTAGGAACTGATCATTAAGTGGACACGAATAGTGCTTGTTTTGAACTATATTATACAGTTTTAAAATAATTGAGCTATCGTGTGGGGTTTAATATAATTTCTCAAATTCCCGTATTTCCTCTTTTTTCAATCAGTCATCGTTGGTATAACCATCTCTCTGGTAGGCATAATTTCTGTTTTCAAAGACCGCTCTTTTAGGGAATGATTCT
The DNA here is from genome assembly GCF_036321535.1 of Camelus dromedarius. NCBI lineage: Eukaryota > Metazoa > Chordata > Mammalia > Artiodactyla > Camelidae > Camelus > Camelus dromedarius. The sequence continues at coordinate 41,080,202 of NC_087444.1, forward strand.
TAGCCTATTTTGTTGTATTCTCTTCCGCTACGGACACCGTTGATAATCTGATAAAAGCTATGGATTTTCCTCTCAGATAGGTGCATATATAATTAATGTCATACAGTTTTACTTTCATGTATCACCCTTTCCTTCCTCAAGGTGAAACCTACTGCTCTAAGAAACAGAAGGAGGTATTTCAGAAACGTTAACCCTAGTAACCAGAAATAAACTAGCAGTAATAGGCAAAAAAGTGAACAGGAAAACAAAAATGATGCTGTCCCTTCTGTAATGCCTTTGACATCCCCTCTTCTCATTTACTCCCTTTCCACCACCTTCAAAATCAAAAGGGAACCTTAATACTCATAAAGCAAAGTACACGGGTGGCAGGAGTAGACAAGGTCATCCTTAGGCACTCTCAAAATACTGGCGGTCTAAGACCCAGTTTAATCCAAGTACATGTGCAGAAGGTATGAATGTCAACAAGACTTGAGGGCAACCTGACACAGTAGGGCAGGAGGATGCAGGGAGTTTGTTAACCAGTTCACCCGGGGTCAGATGTTAGATATAATGTCTTTGATGTGCTGGCGTTCGGTCTGATAAGTCTCTTAATACCTTCCTCTCAAGGTTATGTAAGATACTGGTGATGATACTAAAACATGCCTGACATGATTTATTTATTCATCCATTTATTCATTTAGACAAATACTTACTAAACAGCTACCATGTGCTAGACACTATTCTAACAGTAGTGAGAGGGGGAAAAAACCCCAACTCATCACCTAAGAACAAATCAATTGAGTAATGCCTGCAGGAACTCATAGGGGATGTTCTAATAGAGTCCGTGAGAGTTTTAAGGTTGTTAACAGATCAGATAATCAGAAATGTGCGTGTTTGCTGGCTGCTCACCTTTTAAAAAGTTGATAATGACAGTGAAACCCTGCTGCTATTAAATATTTTTGAGTTAGTATAAAAGTATAAAATAAAGTTTAATAAACTATACTAAGAAAAACAATCTAACTTAGCTTTAGTGTTATTGATAAACTGAGTGGTTTCTCTAAAAACAGAGTCAAAATTATGATATGGCTCATAATTCTCAAAAACATTTTTTTTTCATGTGATGCTTTAGAAATGTCATTTGATTTCAAATCAGTAATTTCAAAAAATAGATCAGAGTCCACTCCCGCTGAAATCCAAACATGTCCCCAAGATCATTTCCTTATGCAACACCCCAGATATACTTTGTTTTTCTGATAGAGATGCATTTTAGCTTTCATTCCCATAAAATTAAGGACAGTAAATTACCAAACATTCGATTTTTCAATAGCAACCTACCATCATTGGTAGAAAGGTCAATATTTAAACTACTAAACTATATATGTATTCCTAAAAATCTATGTCCTCTCCAGAAATTTTTATAACATTTTCACGAAACAGTTGTCCAATTACTTAAAAATTAACTGATGTCAGAGTAGCTCACAGTGGGGAATATGTGCAGTTTTCATTTGTCATCAACTCGGTTGTGAGTTGAAATAAAATCTGCTTGTGTGCAGGAGCACTTCCTTCAATAATTCTCTTCTTTGTCTTCTATTGTTTAAAGCCAAATGTGCTCAGATGTTACTACATCAATGGACATTTCAGCCTTTTTAATATGGGTAACTTTGTACATTTTAATAGCATAAAATCCTTCAAGTGATCTGCCAGGCATTTTAAGGTAAAAATGACCAGACAGTGGCCATCTGCATTAAAATGAAATGAAGTGTCAAAAATGGTTTAAACCAAAGTCTTAACCATAGCCAGTTCATGGGATATTTGGAAATTAATTTAGAAATTCACCATTTCATCACTTTTTCTGCCCCCAACACATCATGCACTGAGTTTGATGTCAGCTTGGCAATACAGACTCCCCTGGTGAATAATAACAAGGTACCTATAATACCAGTTTTGTCCCTTGGCTCAAAAAAGTGGATTCCAGACTTAAGCGTGTGCATCAGAATCACTTAGAAGACTGCTTAAAATGCAGATTTCTAGGCCCTGCCCCAAGCCTTTTTGGTTCAGCAGGCTCAAGAAGTTGCATGTCTAACCGAGTTCCTGGCCTAAATACATGGTGGAAAAAAATACTCATTGCAGGTGTAACGTTTAGGCCGTACTTCTGAGATGTGGTATGACAGGGGCTTATACTCCTTGACTTCAGGTAAGCTACCTGATTGCATCTTTCGTTTTGGTTGCCGTGGCTTACCTTAACACGCGGGTGCGTTCAGCAGCATGTGTGAGCCTTTTTCACGCAGATTACTTAGAAACAGTAGGAGCGGCGTTACTCACAGGGGTTCGAGCCCTTAAATACGCTTTGAGAATGCATTTTGTTACGAATGATTTCCACCCTAGAACATCAGGAAATCCTCTCTCCATTTGCTTTTGCTCACACACTTCAGGAACTACTTCTTCAACAGGCACAGGTGGGAATTGAAGTCTTTTAAAACAAAATTGGGTAAAGGGAGAAGGGGATGCTCCGTGTGCTCACAAGTTAACTGTTTCCCCCTCTGTTCATAACTGCCTGAAAGAAGGCTCTTGTCAACTTCGTCTGTTGAATATCTGTACATGCAGGCTGACTGTGAGTCATCTGTGTTTCACGCTTTGCCCCTTGTACTTTAATACTTTTTTAATAAAACTGGAAGCCTAGGGACATCTCTCTGCACTTCAGTGTCAAGGCAAATATGCTAGCTGTTTAGATACAGTGAATACAACTGCATTCCCGACGAATCTGATGGAGAAGAGGCCCTGTTTGCATAACATTAAAGTTGTTATGTTTATTAAGGTGCTATGTCATGAATACATGGTAGTGACCTTAATAAAAAAATAATACATAGTGATGAGAACTAATACTCACTGAACGTTTACTAGGAACCAGACACTGTATTAAGAGACTGACGTGGATTTACATTAAGAATGAAAATGACCCTACGAGAAAAGTATTATTTTTATTTAAAACTTAGGAATACGAGTAAACTGAGTTTCTGAAAGAGTGTATGGAGTCCCTCCACGTCCTGCAGTGAGCAAAGGATGCGACTGTGACTTTTACGGAGGCAGCTTTATTTCAGAGTCTAGCACCTTAATGACTATCTCACTGTCTTAACCATGAGTTATATTTTGTGCTATTTTTTGTTATACTGTTACTCAAGCGAAGTACCATGATAGGACGTTTCGCAAGGTCCCAAACCTACAAAGGAAGGATGTGTTCCATTTAAAAAATGGAGAAATAGACGTTGAGAGACATTATTTCATTTATGCCTCAAATAACCTTGATGCACTGCTTACCTTAGAGCATGTGCATCTGATACAGCACAAAACTTCACAGCTATTGACAATGTCCTTAAATTGTGGTTCTCCTCTTGTTTAGGTGATAAGTTACAAGGCAATGACACCCCTTTCTCAAAAAGAAGTGATTCATTTTTTTCTCCTTAGTGATATTGGCGAAGTTGAATGGGACATAATTGTTCAAACAGATATAACCTAGAGGTATCATAATTATACTTCTCTAAACTTCACAAAGCTGAGAGCATTTCCCTGTTAATTTTTTTATGGTACATCTGATATCATCTTGACTGTCATGCTTCATAGGCATTTTTTGGTAGAAATTCTGTTGTAGCTATTTACAGTAGTGGGGTAAGCTATAATTTTTTACTACATTAGCTGTTGCCCAGTGTTTCATATTGCAGTGATTAATATCAAAGAATCATAAATATGAATTATTAAGCTAATTCTTTGACGTCCTAAGAAACATCTTAGCGCTAAGTTAACGCAGCTTTGCAAATGAAATAAGCACATTCAACTGGCACCGATTCCAAGTATGTGTATCTATTCAAACAGTTCCCCACACAGTGGTAGTTCTTCTCATCCCTGTAATTTATTCATCTCAGGATACACTCCAAAGCATTGTTTGCATGTGTTATCCACTAGCTTTAAAAACAGTATTCATTACTGGGAGGGAACAGATGCAACTCTTCAGAAAGGTTTGCTGCAGTGATGTTTGTGCCGAGGAACATTCTATTTGGCAAACGTTTGTAACCTAATGAGTGAAATGAGAAGAGTTGTGAGGATTCCAGAGTCAAGGCCTTTACCACTAAGATCCTCCCAAGAGCCACACTGCAATCACTGTAACAATTCCAGGTTTCATTCCAGAAGCCCAAAGATACTCAATTGGAAAGAAACCTGCAATTGCCCAGTGGAATTTTCAAATACCCTTAAATTTACTATTTCAAGCCACAGATACCAAATGGGCACAAAAATAATGACCTTAATTTTCATCAACTTTATCAAAGCTGAGGTTTTTAAAGTGATGAATGTTTCTCCTTATTCCTGGCACAAACCATCCATAAGAATTTAGAAAACTGAAAAAGATTCCTTGGACTGAACTGTTGGTCCATTAAAGGAATGTCACTCAGCTTTTAAAGGCAGTGGGAGCCCTCTGATGTCATCAGAAATGCTGACGTCAAGTTTTATGTTACAGGTCATTCAAACAGTGAGTGCCATGGACAAAGATGACCCCAAAAACGGACATTATTTCTTATACAGTCTTCTTCCAGAAATGGTCAACAATCCGAATTTTACCATCAGGAAAAATGAAGGTAAATATGTTAGCACTGTAAAACAGAGTAGGCTATAAATTGGAAAATAGGATGTGATTTCATAATTTGACTGAAAATATCAGTAAAATAATTTTTTTTCACCCATGAGGCATTGAAACTTAGCTTTATCAGCCTAATGGCATGGTAATTACATCACTTCCTCTTTCCAATATTGAAACAATAGACAAGGAAATTGTGAATGTGGGCGTTAATTTTATCCCAGGGAATACCTCAATCACCTTACTTAAAAAAACAAAAATGAACAGTAAGATTTAACCCCTGTGAAAGTTCCAGCAATTTTGAGATACTGAGACATCTGACAGGAGGAGTTGGCTTCTGCTTTGCAGCTGTTAAGTTTTAACTGAATGTTTACCGAGTCCGTATGGAAAGTCTATTCTAATTTTGCTTGGTTTGTGGGTACACATTAGGGGTGTTTGTTTTAAGCCTGTACCAAACTTTGACGATAGCAATTAGATCAGAAAATCCTTCTTGAAGGACAAATATTTTGGAGCTAACATGAACTGATTTTGTTGTTAAGTCTTTTACTCATGGAGAGCATTTAATATATTTCATTATTTCTTGAGAACCAAGTTCGGATTAACCGTCTCGCTTAACTATTGTCTATTACATATGAAGGTCATAGATCATTTTAAAAAGTCTATCGTGTACATTTTTCTTTCGTAAGCTGCTGTGTATTTAACAAGGATTTTTAGCTGTTTATTTGGGCTCAGATGTATTTAAGTCTTAGTTTCAGCTGTTTCAGAATGATTAGCAAAGTAAATGTATTGTCTGGGGCTGTCCTCTGGCTTTCCTATAGGCATCTGTTTAGATTTCTGAATGTTCTATATAGAAGCCATACTCAGAAGAGTAAAATTTGGTTCATGACAATTGTTTGGATCATTTGCTCTGTTTTGTTTCAGGGAGGTAGCAGATTTTGATAAAACTTGCTTTGTGAAGTAAAACAACATTTTATGGCTCTTGTTAAATATATTCTGGCCTCACCTCTAAACTTAATGCTACTTAGCTCTATGGGGATGCCTTGATAAATATGGGTGCATCACGGAAAAGGAAATGAGAAAGTTGTTATACAGATATTACTCATTTAGTTGGCTTCCACTATTATAAAAACTAAGGAGACAAAATCTTGATCTTTTGCCTCAATAATGGAGGGACATGTGTTAGCCTCTCTAAATTAGGAGCTCTAATTCAGGTACGTTGTCTTTGTTTTTTGCTTAATGCTGCCAAGATTTCTTTTTAGTGAAAGTCACATGACTATGTCTAAGATGAGAGCCCCCTTGGAAATCCCAAACTGAACCGGAAGCCTGCAGAAGTGTGGCCCACGCTTACTTTGATTGTGAGCTGATAGGTATCAGTCATTATTTTTGTGTATCAAATGCCCTACATTTAAAAATTCTCTGTGAAGAAATGTTTTCCCATCCCGAAGGTTCTGAGCTCCTTGGCGCTTTCTGCGCGTTCTGCAGTTTTCGAGAAATGCCTGTTGCGGGTCCGGCCCATCAAAGGCACTGCAAAGACACGTGTTGGGCGAATGAGAGGTTGTCACGGGGCACCTACGAAAGTGTAGTTTTGTACTGTATTTATTATGCACTAAATCCTTTAAAGACAAGATTTTAGTCCTGCAGTAAATGAATTTCAAGTGTTTTCTCTAATTTTTAGAATTTTACTTTGTAAAATAATAAGTTTATACACTGAGGAAACCTCTTTTTGCCTCATCACACATTTCAACAAAGCCTGTAATAGAGTATTTATAGGCATGTGGGTTATCTGTTTTATTTTGAAACTAGAAAATAGAAGTTTTGACTTACCTCACAGGTGTAGATGTGTGTGTGTGTGTGTGTGTGTGCGTAATAACTGAGAAAAAAAGATGCCAGGCATTGCAAAATTACTTGAGACAGAGCACTCTCTGTGCCACAATTGTTTATTTAAAATTATGTGTTGATTTATTTTGCAAAAGTACCATATAATTTATTATTCCAACTGGGACATTTTTTAGTGAAAGGGGTTGCTATTTATATTTATATTTATGCCTGGAAAAACCATAAACCAGGACTGTCTTGTGGAAACCAGGACATATGTTGACTGTGATTTTGGATTTAGGATCCAAATATTCAACATCTCCATAGAATATATCATGAACTCACAGGTCTTTAGAATAGCTATGTCAAGTTTATAATCTATTTCCCTCTTCCTAGGTCAGAAATTCATGAGTTTTATTCCATAGACCATTGCTTTTTTTGGCATCTGGCATCTGGGTAGTTCCTGTAAAAACAGGAAAAAAAAAACACCCTATTTTTCTTCTCTTAACATGTAGAAACAAAGTATTGGAAAGAAGTTGTCAGATTTAAAATATTGGAGATATGTTGGTAAGTAGGTAGATAAATAGAAAATGTGTGAGCCTGTTCGTTCCTTGTTAATGATGAGAGAAAACAAAACCACCAGAAAGTTTTCAAATACTAGATGTGACGTAGTTTAAAACTATGGTATATTTTATGTTTGAAACATGGAGAGAATCAAATGGTATAGTCCTATTTAGATGGAATTTGAAACGGTCAATAGCTGGTGTTTCTCCAACAAGTGCATCACGATTTACAAGTCTCAGCCCATCAGATGAAGGTTACGATTTTGAGAGAGTCAATGTATTCAAATCCGTAATTGAGGGACAGGTGATCCGCCTTTTTAGTTGGCTCTTTGAGGGAGACGGTTTCCATGTCTGGCATTTTCTAAGGAACTTGCGGCGTGTCTTTGAACCCAAAGTTACTGTGATCTTTCTCCTCTCTCGTACAGATTGGTCCTTCTGCAGTTTTCAGCTGACTAATTCATAACCAAAAACAAAATGAAATAGAAATTAACTGTCCCTTGTCTCCTACACAGCTGAGTGATTTCACAAATAATTCTCTTTCTGAATATATGAGAATAATATTTCTGCCAGAATAGGAAAGCCCCCTTTGATACAGATAAAGGGGAAAGCAAAGGTCAACAATGTGACGTCACTCTCAGCACATGCACACACTGAACAACCAGAGCACCTTGAATCTTCTCAATTACACAGCCCAGACATCGGTTTCTCCATCTTCCTGGTGGGTTAATTTATAAACAAAAGGAGTTTGACTGACCATATTTTAGGAAGCTACTCAACAATTAAATATAACAAGTCAAGGAAGATAAATGGACCTTTTCCAGATACAGAAATATCTTGCATGCAGAAAACTTAAGGTCTGCAGAAACCTGGTCTTCTCTATCCTGCACACCGTAGTTAAAAGGCTTAATTGCAACTGCCAGAAAGCAGGCTGGAGAAATGGGAGTCTTCCTGTTTTATACTGAACTATTTGAATCACGTGTGTAGAGAAATGAGACTAAACATAAAACTTCGCTCCCTAAAGAGGGCTTGTGGGAAGGAAACAAGTAGACAGGAGAGCTGGCCTCATTTACAGCTTGATTACATTTAAGCAATGACAGCAGGGGAACCCGAGTATCTGACGACCTAAGTTTTTTTTCTCTTCTTGCTGACTTTTTTTTTTTTTAAACAAAAGTCTATTGGTAAGAACCTCACTCTAAAGGCATGCTTGTGATAATGAGTGATAATTATTATTATTGTGATCATTTGAATCTTGTAGATGCTGACTAGGGCTTTGACATAAGTGTGCCTTGGGTTATATCTCAGTGTCCATTATGTGGTTACCTGTTTAGAGTATAACTCATGTTTGGTGTTGTGGGGTTTCCATCTCAGCTGAATGGCCAACTTCAATCACTGTGTGTTTCATGTCTTTTTATCCTCTAGAAGCATCCCTTGTGAGAACACTGACTACAGGAAGTTATTTTAAGCCTCAGCTTCCTCATCTGTAATACCAGGACGACACTACCAGTCCACCCCATAGGTGTGCTGTGATGGGTGCGAGCAACCGAGGGCTCACACAGCTCTTAGCACGATGTCTGGCACATAGGAAAAAACTCATCAGTAGGGGAACAAGATCCTATTTATGTGAATCCATCAATTCCTACATTTCCATGCCGTGTTCTCTCTCTTCTGGCTTATTATTCTCAACCAGGACTCTTTGCAGCTTTAACTCGGCTGATTTTTTAACTTTGTACAGTAATTCTGAAAGTGGCCTCAGTAGTCGTGAAAACCCTGACCTGACCCTCACTAGCAGGCACTGCAGTGTACTGCAGCCTAAAGGGTGTTACCACAGAGACAGAAAAGGGATAGATTTACAGGAGGAGAAGGTAGGGGAATAATAATATTTATCAGCCACAAAATAAAATAGTTGGGATTCCTGATCTGGTTTTAAATATGCAGACTGTCTTTTCCTTCTCCTTTGCCAAAATGAAACGCAGCTTTCTACACACAGAAGGAGATGACTCTGTGTCCAACGGACATTGTTGACGTGACCCTCCATTCTGGTGTATCAAGTTGTTTTAAATCACCCACAACCTCCCAGCGCACACTCTGGGAATCATTTCACATAAGTTGGAAAATTAAAGACAGCCGTCCTTTGCTCTTCTGAATGTCAGCTTATCTCAGAGTCCCCTTGTCACAAAACTAAAATTCACTGTTTGACAGTGGAAGTGGATTTCCCTCATTCTGAGTCAGCCAGAGCTGACCCTCTGTCTTCCATCGTTTCTCCAGCTGAATCCTCATGCACGCCCTGCCTGTATTCAGAATGCAGGTTTAGAGGCAAACAGAGTCCTTCTCTCCTCCACCTTAGAACAGCTCTGCCTGATCTGGGCTGAAGTGGGCATGAAAGCCCTTCCTGTTACTCCACACAGCAAAGAGGACCACCTTGGTAGGCCCATTGTCCTCTTTCTGGCCACCGTGGGCCTCTGTAAGTTCTTCCATTATACCAAGCTGCTTTGAAACCGAGGACTTGTCTGAATAGCATCTCTTTCCTCAAGCGGCCTTTACAAAAGCCGCCATCCCTCAGCTGCAGCAGCTTCACGATGGCTGGGTTTCTCTGGCAACCAGACCTAAGCAGCGAGTGACAACTGTGTGCTTGCGTGAGTGCGATAATGAATACTTGCACCTGTGTGTCTCCACTATGGCGACCCTGCCTGCCCTGCTCCCACAGTGGGCTCCTGCACAGCCCCAACCATCGACAAAGAGGTCTTTTTCATATAAGGTGTTCGCTTTTACCCATACGAAGCATGGTGTTTTTCCTCAGTGTTGAATCATGAAAGGTAGTGCTCAATTTGCATGAAACAGAAGGGCCAACTGGGATTCCGAATCTGCAGAATAGCATTATGCATACATGATCCAAAAAGGCTTCTGCTTCAGTAATTCATAATTTATTGTTTATGCTTCCAGCAATGTTTCGTTGATAAAAAGCCATTTATGTTTCATTTTGTCGTCTAAACTGTAATTAAGGACGATGTACAAGCTAAGAAAAATAGATAACAGATCTGTACTTGCACTTTCCAAGTTAAGTATAACTATATAGTTTGGTTCAGAAAACTAGATTTTCTCTGCTTAAGTAGTTTTCGGAAAATTCTTCTTTTTTGTATAGTCTCTGTATCATTTTCGCATGTTTGCTTTTCTTTTTAAAATCATAATACAGGAATACCTTCAAAAGTTAAGAATTCCCTTTGCAAAAATTAAAGATCCTAAAAGTATTGCTCTGGTCAGATACAGCATGGCACAGTATCTTTTCAGTGTATATTTTTGAAGACAATTTAGTTCTGAGATTACTGACTCCTGCAGATATAATTTAGACACGTTGCACATGCTTGTATGTGTAGCTGTCCATATGCTATTCAAAGTTATGAACAGAGCTTTGCTATCAATTTGCTAGCAATCACTTCTGATCCTTATAGAGAATTCTAATTCTGAAGATTTTTGAAAGAGAAAAACCAAGAGATAAATTGGCACATGGTTAGTTATCTTGAAGTTATCTTAGTTATCTTATAGGCAGGCATAGAAACTTTTTTTTTTTTTGAGAATTTTGCTTTCTGAGATGTTTACTTCAAAAGAAAAATAAAACAATAAAAGGATCACTTGAACATCAGGGGGAGTATAAACAATTACTCAGGGAAATGTTTTTTCTTTATCAAATCTCGTTTGGACCACTTTGTTGTGTGTGCCATTAAAGAATAATGTTATTTACTGATTTATCATCTATTTGCAAGCATCAAAATAGGCCTTGGGATTTTGTGGGTGCCAAATAAACATGACTGCCCTTTGGTAAGCACAACCAGATATTAAAATTGAATGTGGAAACAAAATGAGCTGTCAGTCTATGCAAATTCTCCTTTTCTACAAAAGTATTACATGTAGTTGACAGTCATTTCATCTCCTTTCAGCACAGAAGTTTGCATTTTGAATTAATTTGAGCACTTTATAGACACAACATTGGGCATATGTGACATTCCATCTAGGGATGTGACCCGAATAACACACATCATGGGCTTTGGATCCTTCAGTTTGTTCAAGTGTATAGAGAAGGCAGAGAAATAATTTGGACACAGTAGAAGGGACACACGCATAGATAAACATTTAAAAAGTTGACTTGGGATGAATTAGAATGAATGATAAAAGAGAGCCCCTGTGGAATATAGAATAACACAGACTTCCTGGTTAAGAACATTTCGTTTTGAACCCTAGCTCTTCTGAATACGAACTGGGAGAACTTGCATGAATCACTGAACACCCTTACGCCTTTATCTATAAAATGAAAATAATTACCCCTATGTTGTTTTGAATAAAAAAATATTACTTTAAGTAAAATACAATTAAAATGTGGTAAGTTTAGTGTCTGGTAAACAGGAGGCATTCACTAAATACTAGTTTCCTTCCCCTCTTTCTCTCCTCCTTCTACAGATTTCTGAGCCCCCTGAATCTCTTTCATTCACCCAGTGCAACAAACAAGATTATTAAAAAGGAACCCAAAGTAAGGACTTGGATGATAACTAATGGTATCTTGTTTAGCTGCTCCATACCTGAAAGGCCAATGATTGAATGTATCAGTAAACACTGGCCATGAGTAAAACAGGGGGGAAGGAGAAATGAGAAGAGTATTCGGGTAACTTAAGTTCTTTGAATATAACCCTCATTACCATAATATAATCCATGGATAACTCTAAAGAGGACCTAAAAGTTGTAGGTTTCCACAGGACTGGGTCTTCTGTCTCTTGATCCACTTGCATTCAGCTCTCCATATTCAGGCAGATGGGATATTTGAGGGCTGATGGAATGATATGGTTTTTGAACTAGGAGCACCTTAGTAAATAGCCAGATTATGAAGACAGTAGATTCTAGATACACAGACTTCAAATGTATTTTTTAAAAACCAGTGGTAGTGTCCTTTAAAAAAGGCAATGATGATAGATGTCTATCTCCCCAACTTCATCTTCCATCACTCCCTCCCTTCTACATTGTTCTGATTTTATACATCCTTTAGGTTGAACATGCAGAACCAATGATGCCCTTTACATCTACTCTCCTTTGCTTCTGTCTGGAATATACGCCTTCTGCTCCCTCTATTTTCCATCTAGCTAATTTCTAGTCGTTCATAAAATCCCATGTTCCTCTCATCTGTGAACAGAGCCCGGGAGTACTTAACAGTGGCTGTGAAGTTTTCTTTGCTTTTCTCTGCAAGACTGTGTGGTAACCACTAAGGCAGACACGAGTACCCGTCTTGAGTCAAGGGATTTCTCCTCCACTGTCCTCTGAGGTTATTAATAACAGAGCATATCTTCATTCACTCACATATTCATTCAACACCTGTTTATTTAATGTTCACTACGTGCTAGGCACTACCCTGGGAATTGGAAATAAAGCAGTTAATAAAACAGACACTGTTTTTGTCCTCCTTTACAGAGTAGTGTTGTTCTCCTTAGGACTCAGTCTTAAACTAATTTGAATTCTCAGAGAGGAAGGCTATAATTTAACATGGCTTTTTGTCATATGGTGGAGAAATTCACAAGCTAGCCTGCAAAATACTGTGTTTTGTGGAGGAATGATCACACATTCTAACTTCTATACTGTCATAAATAAAGTTCCCTCTTAAATCTTACCCAACTTGTGAAACGTATTCTACATAAAGAGTTAGGTTTTCTTGTATTCCATCTCTCCCATCTTTAAAAGCATTTGGCTGATCAGGGCGGTGACAGACATCTGTAGTCATGAACAGATAACACTCCCTGTGAGTTTCAGATTGCTGTCCTCATGATTCCTGAGTTTAGACGAACGATGCTGAGCCACACTCTTCAGTACATTTCTGCTTGCAGAGTCAAATCATGTTGGTGAGCTCCTTCCAAATTCATAGTGATCCAAAGACATCACTGCGGTTGTGCTGCAGCACTGTGAGCCGGGGCTGATGATTCTATTTTTGCAGGTTTATTAGACTCCATTCTAGTTTTGACCCAAGTCTCATTATAAATAGTTCATGTCTTTTCCCGTTCCTTCGCACAGTTGGTTTAGATACGTGTCAGTTAACAAGTTTTGGCTAACTTCCAATGTGGTATAATGTTTCCTGAGGGCCCCTGGCAACTAGAGGATGGTGGTGTGCTGATTTCTGGACGGGATGTCGGTTCCTGTTCTATCTGTTCCCTAAGATGCCACCAGGATGAATGGGCTCACGCGCTCTGTAGAGGAAGATGTCCTTGGACCTCTTTGGGTTACACATTGCCTTTGCTTTCACCCTAGTAGACTGCCTACTAGAATTTCCTCCCTCTGTTGCTTGGGTATATTATTCTCAGCCTTTTGAACGCTGATTATCTTCCAGCAGTCTGAAACAGGGTGATGCTGTACCTGGTGTGCTGAGCACATTCATCCTTCTCTGAGTTTCATGCTTTCATTTGGCCAGTCACTGCTAGTTTCATCAAGGTCACACTGTGATGTACTTTTCCCTGGACTTCCGTTTCTTCTTGCACAAAATGAATAGGTTAGTGCTGGGAGCTAAGGACTCACCTATTCTAACATACTGAATGTGAAAACACGTGGTGTTAGGAGAAATATCCACCAACTTTGAAATCAGACAAGTCTCACATCCACCAATTAATGAAAATGTGACTTTGGACACATTCTGTAACTTTCTGTAACAGACCGTGTTTGTCAGTGTTAAAACAAAACTGCTGTGATGAACAAATGAAAGACTGTAGGATAAATGCCAAGGGTAGTACCTGAACTTATGTGATACTCTGGGTATTCTGTCTTCTTTATCAACCTTCAAAAGAAATAATGCAAGTGGAAGTGATCCTTACACTAGAAATTATTGCACCAAATCTCGTCCACATTAAAATACTGAATAATATTGTTAAAAGATGTGCTTCTACAATATTGTAGGTTCTCTCAGTATGTTGAGCAGGTTTCTGGATATATCAAAGAATTAAATTATTCCAATACATCAAAAGAACTCAATGAACATATGATACATGGTTCTAATAGTTTAGAATTTGGTAAGCCTTGCTTATCTTCTAAGCCTGCAGACAAGGAAAATTGAGAGTTTTATGAAGATACTTAATTATCAGATTCAGTTTTGACTGATCAGAGAGAGCTCTCAAAAAGGAAGAGCTTGAATGAACTTTTACAGAGAGAAGAGCAAACAGTTATGGGCAGAGGTGTCTGTCCCAGTCAAGGAAGAATGCTCAGATATATGAGTAGTTTACATAAAGGAGAAATAGGGAACGACCAAAACTGCAGTGAAATATTCTGTGGAGACCCATAAACTCTATGATCATAAGACTTTGCTTGATTCACAAAAGAAAATTAATGAAGTAGTTCTTAGTATTTAGAGTATATTTGTATCTATTCTTGATGTTTTTCACAGGATAAAAAATGTGTCTCACACATTGAGGCAGTTTTTCTTCACACACACACACACACACACACACACACATACACACACAGTTTACTAATGGGTCTGGAAAGTAGATTGATATAAACACATATTATGTATATCAATATTCAACATACACATGTCTATGTACGTATGCATATATGAATGTTTTCTCAGTGCATGGTTTCAAATCTTAAAAATAATAAATAACTTTGGCCAAGTTCCGAAACATATTGTGAGTTGATATGAAACTTGCCTTTGTTATAAATGTTGGCAGACTAAAGTTCAATAACGAAAGCTTTAGAATGGTTAAGAGACAATTACCTACAATTCATTATCTTTTTTTCCCAAAGAAAGAAAACTAAAATGTACCCTGGTAATTAAAGTTCACATTTTGACTGGGTAGAGAGGAAACAAAATGAAAACCTATACCCCTATATTAATCCTGTTATAACTTTTCTGTCTTTCTAAAATATTTCTTCTAAAAAATTTTGCAAGAACTTTTTTTTCCCCAAGAAATAATCTAACATTACAATGCCATGGAAATATAACTGCTTGCAAAACAACTTTCATTGAGAAATATAAAAAAGGATTATAAAAATTAGAAAGTATGCTTACATCTCTGCTTAGGATATTACTGAGAATTCCTGTGGTTATTTTTAAGATAAATCTGTACTTTCTTACTCCGGATGTGTTATATATCAAATTGCAAAAAAAGAAAAAAGAAAAAAAGCTAAAATTTATTGAGCACCTATTATTTCAGGTAATTTACACTAACAGCTATCTATTACTATACATACTCAGGGAGAGTATTATTACTGCCATTTTGCAGTTGAGGAAAATGAAACTCAGACGTGTTTTCTGACCTGCCAGGCACAGAACGCAGCTACCCAGCTGCTAAAGCTGCTTCCTCACCAGCAGCACATACTGCCTCCCAAAGCCTGACGCTGCACTTCTACAACACTGCTCAGCACAACTGGTGATATTTTATTTACAGTTTTCAAACACTTGTGCTTTCTTTTTTCAAACGCCAGAAGGTCAGAAACTAATCACTAAGCATTAGAGAAGACCATCTCAGCATGAGTTGAATAAAACCTGGCAACATCAAAAAGAAGACAAAAACCGTCAAATGGTTTAGTGTAGATGAGGCAGGGCTGAAAGAACGCGTTGCTACGCCTGCTGCCTCGTGAGCAGCTACTACACGTCAAGGGTGGTTCTAGGCTGCACGTGTCTGATCCTCGTAACGGTCCTTGCAGTTCATGACGATAGCGAGTTACTAAGAGTCACAGTAAAGCATTAGTTTCCCACGCTTAGGAAGAAAACTGAGACGCCCGTCCTGGGCTAACAGACCTGATTCAGTCTAGCACAACTTCCAACTCTAAATTTAGTGATGATATAGAAAGATATAGATGTAAAAAGTGATATAGAGGATATAGAAAAAATGAAACTCACAAAAACTGACTGATGGTCCACATTTTGCCAAAATCTGGAAGTGATGTCTAATTAAAAAGCTGAAATTTCTAGATTAAAAACACCAGGAGCAGCAACACCACGATAATCAAGTCTGTCAGAAATGGAGGAAAGATGCTTTCCAGAAACTTGGTTGAAGCCCTGGTGTGGCCCCTTGATGAAGAAACAAAGTATACACCAATCATACAAATTGGGTAATCAACCCTATAGGGGTGTTTCCTTGGCTTTTCCCACATCTTCTAATAATTAAAACTCACAGAAATCAATTGGACAGAAGGTATCCAGTGAATTGTAATGGGAAATTGCAAGAGAAAACCACCATTTAATCCTGATTACTCATACCTTATTCATGCTGCATTATCCTATTTTAATGAACATACATAATCACTCAAATATATACACAATGCGTCAGGACAAGGGAACACAGATAAATCATTTAAACTTTTTTAAATATGAAGAGTCTAAAATGCATTAAATGGCGGTGGGGGGAAGCACTTAGGAGCACTCACTATTTTTTTGGAAATGGGACTTTTGTAGTACTGTGATTCCACATAATACATACTTTTTATTAGTATGATGTGACATTTATGAGATCTAAGTTAGAGACACATAAATACTTGACTCCTGACCGAGATCAGTATCTTTTTTTCCTTGGATGTTTCTAGGATTTTTATATTCATATAGAACAAAGTAGGGACTTAAACTAGGGCATCATACCTGTACCTCAGTGTGGTCTAGTGAGCCTCTGTGACTGAGATAGGTCAATCATAGTGGCCTGAAACCAGATCAGGCCAACATGTTATCTTTGCGTTTTTCTGAACAGAAGCCCAAATGCTAATCTGATGCCTTAAAACTTAGGCATCACCAAGTGTAAGATATTGCTAATGAGATACAGCATTCATTTATCTCCAACTAAGAAAAATAATGCTCTACTACAAAGCTGACAGTTAAATACAATGGGCCCTCAACTATAATACACAGCTTTGTTTCTCAGATATTAAAACATGAAGAATATATGCATATACCTTAGAACAAATGAAATACAGTATTCCTATTAATAAACCTGCAGAAGAGCACTTTGGCTTATAAACAGAACTGGAGGGAAAGAACGAGAACCTAAGTACAAAAATCATGCTGAGTATCCAGATCACGCCCTGGAGACCAGCACTCCACTGAGGCTGGAGTACAGGCAAACTGTGAGAGCTGCACAGAAGCACATTTCCAAAGACCTCGTTTCTGTTATATTACTCACTTGCTTAATCCCTTAATACAGTGTCTTTCAAAATAAGCAAAGCACCATTAACAAGGAATCACTTACTCATTTCTCTCAAAAGCACAATTTTCAATGTTGAAGTTGCAAAGTGAGAGTTTAAAATCCAAATCTTGGCTATGCACAATTCTCCGGGAAATGCATCATTGGGGTATGTGTTTGTTCTTGTTTATAAGTGCAGAACACGGAGACTTAGCATCATAGCATTTCTCTCTTCAGGGCCTTTCCTCCTCAGAAGGGCGATGACACTGTGCCAGTGGCAGAGAACAGAAAGGCAGCAGGGGCTTTAGTATCACAGTTCAGGTGGACCAAGTAGCAAAGTTGGTGGGACCTTATAAGAGGAAAGGAGGACGCTGGCATCAGGTAGGAATGGAATTTTAAGGGATTAAACCACCTGTATAAAACCTTCCCTGAAATGTAACCTGGATCTCAACATGCTGACCCTAAAGAAGGATAAGGAGGGCTCAGTGAGGGAGGGTGATATCGCAGCAGGAATTTCCAAAAAGTAAGAAACTCACTCCTAGGGACACAGATGTTCCCGCCTGTGACTCTCCTTCCTGAGAGGAGCACTCAGCCATGGTGCTGCTTACCTGGGCTGCCCGCGGCTCCTGGGGAGCCAGGGCCAAGACGAAAGGAAGGCAGCAGTTCCATTAGGAGATCCAGGGAACCTTAGGAAAGCAAGGCCAAAACCAGGCTCTGGAGACTATGCAGATAGAGAATTTACTAGCAAGTGCCTGGGCCCCTGCGAACTCTGCTTTTTAAAGTCCATTGGATTTTGCTCTATGGACAGAAGACCATTCGCATCACAGTGGGTCTGAGCCTCTTGCCAGACAGCGCGCATTAGTTTGTTTTCTTAGAAGGCGCAGAAGGAAAAAAGTTGCAATGCAGAGAAAATTGGAAGAAAGAGGGAGAGCATGGACTGTTCCAGCTGTGATTCTATTACCCTTAATCCCACACAATTCATGACTTCCTCAGGCCTCTAACACATAAAACACTCTCAGGGGCAGCGATGATGAAAGAGAGCAGCGACAGAGCCCGTCACACAGGTGCGGAGGCCGCCGTCCGCAGGCTGGTTCTGTCTGTGGGCTGCATCGCTCGCTAGCTGATCTTTGCTAAGTATTGCATTTCTCGGACCGAGTCTCCTCTTAAGCTGGGAGCATCCACGTGTTACTTAGCAGCATTGCATGGCGTTTAAAAAACAAATTATGTGACCTTAGAGTATAATTCATGGGCTCAAAGGAAAGGTCGATAATTGGTGGCTGTGTTTGAAGAATGTAAGCGACTGATGAATGAATGCACGCACTTAATGTAGCTTCATACAGAAGACCTTGTGGAGAGCGTCCCCTTCTCCTAAACAGAAAAAAAAACTCGATGGAGCAAGTACATCTGTTCATTAAAACTCATTTGTTTGTAAGTGACGGAAAACTCCACTCACAATTACCTGAACTATAAAGGTAAACCAATCCAAATAACAGAAAGTCCAGCGTTTAAACGGCTCCTCTCACGACCGGATCCAGGGGCCCCCAGGATGCTGAAGGGCCCTGACTCTCCCCAGCACTAGTCCTCTACTTTCTTTCTCTGTTCTCTCTTGCCTTCCCTGTATACTCTCTCCAAAGAGTGGGAAAGAAAGCTTGCAGGGAGGGTCGGCCTATTCAGATCTCATGTGCTGCTGTTTTGGGGTGATAGATCCTCTCTTTCCCAGATTCCATATAAATTCCTGGTTTAAAAAAGGGGGGATGGTTCATGTTTGACCTAGGAGACGAGTCTGTGACTCAACTGAGCCCTTCTCTGTATTTATGGAGGTGAAATATTCTCAGGGCCGCTGTGCACAGTTGTGTGAGTTGTTCCCTGTGCAAGTCTCCTCGCCCCGGGAGGAGTGGCAACTGAAAACCAGCACACATTCCCCTTGAGAAGCTATGACCCCAGTGAGGTCTCCTTTGTCTCATTGTTAGAAAGGTACCATCTCATCACCAAGGCCTTGAACCCACTGAGGCTGCAGTCACAAAAAGATGAATACATCTTTTAATTCACACAAATGCAACCTTAGGCCAGCAGCAGCCCTGAGACCCCTGCTGGGAGAGCCTGGGCAAATCCCCACCTTCCACTGGAGGCAAGCCGCCCTATTATCACAATCAGAAGACATGAAGGGGGGTCCATTTTAAAAGGAAAGCAGGTTAGAGAAATAAAGAGTACAGACAGGATGAGAAGGTAAGTCACAAACAGTCCAGTAGCCTCAGTGCTGCGAGTGACCTCAGCAGAGGGATTCCTTTCCTTCCCTTGGGAAGCTTCTCTGTAAAGAATGACTCTCCCTGCTCAGAACGTTATGAATTGCAGTTGTCTGTTATGTGACTTACATTGCATTACACTGCAATATGTCATTGTGAGATGTGACATAATATAATGTAAGTGACAGGCAGCTAAAATTTTACAGCGAGAAAACTTTTTTTTTACATCCAGGATCTGCTATCAAATTTGATAGCAGCTATCAATCCATTTTTTTTTTCTGCAGATAGATCAAAAATTTGATGTTCATGAAAAGCAGGTCATTTTGAAACATCCACAAACACTTCAGCGCCTGCACAACTCAGTTACCGTAAATCCGGTGAAAAACAAAACCAAACCCTTCAAAAGCTGCATCAGCCTTGACTCACGGTGCTCCCTGCGATGAGTGTGCCATTGTTTGGGATTATGAGTTCAGTTTTCTTTTGGATAATGCTAAAAAGTGATGATCAGATAAATGATTTGACGCTAGATCAGGCTACTAGTTCAGACCGGAGGGTGGTTTTGCAGCCTAGGAGACAGCTGGCAATGTCGGGAGATGTCACAACGGAGGACGGGGTGGGGTGTTACTGGCATCGAGTGGGTAAAGGTCAGAGATGCTGCTAAATGTTCTCTGATGCACAGGACAGTGCCCACAAGGTCATTCTGTCTAATGTCTTGGTAGTGTCCCTGATCCCAGAGGTCACTGTTTAAGGGAATTGGCCTGAATATGGTCATGACCTGGTCCAAAAGGGTCCTAAGTAAAATTTCGATGAATCTAGCTAGAATTGGTTTTACCCATTCACCCCATCCACAAGACAGGCTGCGGCAATGCATTGTTTAAATATTCAGCTAATTCTTTTGTGCTTAAGGGGCACTTAACAGAATCTGTGCACATCAAAACTGACTGGGAATTTCACACACTAACATCCTCACAGCAGGTCCTATAAGGAGAAGAGAGCAGAATTTCTGAGGTCTAGTTTTGCCTCCACCACAAGCTTATCTTTGAGGGCCTTTGGAAAATGGTTTCCCCTCTTAGGCCCCGGTGGTCTCATCTACACTATGGGAAACTGAATAAAGCAGAATCACTTGACTTTGCTTGTTTTTTTACTAAAGGAATCCTTATATTAAGCTATATTTTTCAAGCTGCCCTAATTACACAGAACACATATATGTGAAGCCCTATGACTGAAACAGGTGAAAGACAGGACCAGGGGCCCTGTCCATTCTCCATCACCCCATCACTCCCAATACAAAAGACCCCAAGAGATAATCTGAAAACTGATGATGCAAGAGGCCCCTTCCAGGGGTAAATTCATTTGATGTTATGAATCATGCCAGGAAAAGACACTGGAAAATCAATATTGCTTTTGGTAGGACTCACTAAGGAGTGTAGACAGCTTCTTCAGCTTTCCCCTTTGCTTCCAGAAAAGCACTTCTGAGAACAAAGCTGGAAATATAATCCATTATCAGTGTTTGTATGTCCCTGACAAAGAACTCTCACTGTCTAGGATTTCCATCTGTTGAGATACAGAGTAGCACCGGTTAAAAAGCAAGCAGGCTTTAGATTATGGCAGCTCCCAGCAGGAATCCCTGCGTTGCCTTTACGCACTCGGTGTGTTTGGGTTCATTATTTGAGGTCTGGGTGCGTTCGTTGCTTTCATTGTGAGGCTGGGCTAATAATGCCTACCATAGAAGTGATTTTAAGGATTAAATGTGATAATAATGTAAAGCACTTACCACAGAGTGTGATGCATAATAATGGCTACCATTTATTGACCGCTTTGTACAGTAATTGAAAGAATGAGAGATAATGTGTGTAAAGTGTGTGGCACGTAGAAGAGGCCCGTATGAAGCAGTAACCGTTGTTACTCAGCTGGAACACACGGCCGGAAGGAGTCCTGGGAAACATTTATAAAATGGAGGTGGCTTAATTTCACTTTTTTTGCATCCTGCCTCATTTATCTCTTTTTCTTCTTTGTGGCAGAGAATCCCCACGTTGCCCCTGGGATCTCAGGGTCCAACTTGGACACTCAGTAAAGGCTAATGTACACGTAACTCATAACAACGGCAACAGCATCTGAGTATCTGGCGTTTCTTAGGAAAAGTGTCTCCATTTGGCAGATAGGCAGACGGAGGTTAAGTACCTTAGCCAAAGTCAATTAAACATGAATCAGTGAATCCGGGATGCAGGTTAAGACAGTCTGCTCCTGAACTCTGCGTGTGAATCATATAACTGAGTGCTGACAAGCTGAATGCCTCCTAGTAATGGGACCCTGCGATGGCGCAAAGCAGCGACCCTTTAACTGAGTCACAAGGCTGTGCATCAGCCAGCGTGCCGCTCTGCTTACCTTCATTATTTCTTCTAGTCTGACTCAGGCTCAGCTCTTCTCAACTCGGTTCACTCGCCTGCCTGGGGTGTTGGCTGGGATAGCCTGGACCTCATTCCATGTGGTTTCTCCTCTTCTAGAAGGCTAACCTGGACTCAAGGGGTACATAGGTTCCCAGACTGGGAGCAGATTCTTCAGGCTCTTTCGATTCCTGGGTTTGGAACTTGTACGTGGTCACTTTAAGCATGTTCTTTTGGCCAAAACAAGTCACAGGGCCAACCCACATTAGGGGAAGGGCACAAGAGACTCCACTCTCTGATAGGAAAGGGAACATACATTCTGTGGGCTTTTCTGTGGTCTACTACGGCTTACCTTCTGTCCCTAAATCCTTCATATTCTTCTCACGTTCAATATATGCCCTCTCCTATCCCAGGACTCCCCAAACCCTCTTACAATTATACATCAGCTAATCATGCTCTGTAACAGGTCTGAATGCAAATGAGATTCCTCTTTCAGCTTCTTTCAATCAAGAAACTACGAACTGAAAAGACATATTGTCTGTACCCCATATACCTAACATATATGGTGAAATTCTGAAAGGATGACTGGACTAGAGGTCCTAGTTAGATCAGGGAGGAATGTGAGGTGGACAGAAGTCACTGGTCCATAGCTACTCTGACATCCACCTGGTTACCTGTCGCCAGATCGTGTTCTCCAGAGGTGGGGAATGAGCCAGGGTCTCCTCTCTGGTCTTGGTGCCTCGTTCATTATTCACGACTGCTCTTGACTCCGCCTCTGGGTTCTTGGATCACCCCCCGAGACAGCCTTTATTTTCCGCAAGAAATATTGCCTGTTTTCAGCTAAGTACCCTTCTCATCTGCCAGGTATCTGAGGCTTCTTTTTTAATGATGGCTGTTAAGTTTAGTCTATGTTGATGATGCTTTCAGCTATAATATTGTCTTTTAACACTTTGTAGGTGTCCTGTGAGTCTAGTTCAGATCCAGTCTGTGTCTCCAAAAACCGTATCTACTATTCTTTTTGAGAATTTTTTTTTTAACTTCAGTGTGTCAGTCCACTGTAAGACACTGCCCTGAAGTTTTCTTTTAAATTCTAGTGAGGGAGCTCTATGAGGTGCCCTCTTAAATCTTTCAGATGTCTTAACAGAGGGCAGTCTCACCCTTTATTTGATCTTTACCCCATGAGAGGGGTTGGCAAACTTTTTCTATAAAGGGATAGAAAAGGCTTTGTGGGTCTTATGCCCTCTGTCACATCTACTTGATTCTGCCTTTCTAGTGAGAAACCAGCAAACAAACAATATATAAACCATGGGCATGGCTCTGTCCAATAAAAGTATTCACAAAATCAGGGCAGGCTGGCTTTGGTCCATGGGGCAGAGCTTGCTGACTTCTACTCTAGGTCACTTTATACTGTGGGACTCTTCTACTGTTTGAGAGACGGGAATTGAGAAACACTTTTACTTTCCAACCCAGTAAGCCTTATATCCAAAAGTCTAGTACATAATGCTTATAAACATTCTTTTTGTTATGCCTGTTTTGTTTGAGCTCATCCCGCTTTTCCTGTACTGTATCATACGTCACTAAAAGACGCCAACTGACACTTTCAACACTTTGCCTGGAAAATTTCTTGCCGAGGTCCACAAATTAATTAGGGGATTAAAAAAACACCTTTTATGTTACTATGGACATTTTACAGATTTTTGTCTGCTATATAATTTGACTGACGAATATATAACTGGTTGAATGTTTGCTATAGCAATTTCCTCACCACCTGAACAGATTCCACTAAGAATCTAATAGTTTCCTTGTTGCTTTTCCAGCATTTGTTAAAAGTTTCCTGACCTCTTTTACAGCCTCTGCACCTACCTGGTGCCAAAGCCAATGCCACATGCTTTAGATTTTTCTTACAACAACCCCTTTTTAAGGTACCTATTTCTTTATCAATTGGTTTTTTCATGTAACAAACTAACCCACAACTTAGCAGTTTAAAACAATAAACTTTAAAAATTTCTTATGATTCTGAATCATCTGGGTGATTCTTCTTATCTAGGCTGGCTCAGCTGGGGCTGGATGATAAAACATGGCTTCCTAACATGGGTGATGATTGGACCAGTGTTAGCTGGGCAGAAGGGATGACTTAACACTGTGTGTCTCATCATCCAGAAGGCCAGTCCATGCCTGTTCACATGGTGTTGGTTACAGGATACCCAAGGGTAGGGAAAAAGGGCAAGCACCAAATAATGGGCCACATTTTCTATTGTCCTATTGGCCAAAATAAGACACGTGGTAAATTTCAGATTCAGTGTAACAGAGGACTATCTAGGAGCACACTTACGGAGAGAAGAATTATTGCCAAAAAAAAAAATCTATAACCAACATACACATTATTCAGCACCAGTTTGCTCCAGATTAAAAAAAAAATTCTACAGAGCAGTAGGATTCACTATTTCTTCTATGTATTTTTTCAGGGGGAGGGTGGCTTCTAACGACTTTTTGTTACAATTGTTTAGCCTGTGACTGTGGGAAATCTCAGGGAAAGCAGGACCTAGTCTCCTTCCATCAAGAAAGAACAGTTGTTTTTCCTCTTAGCTGGCAACAGTATAGAGCTCAACACACGTGTGCTACACACACACACTGTCCCAAACAAACCCTTTTTTCTGGGGGAAGGGAATTCCACCTCAGTCAACAAGGTATGTGCATACTCTACTTTTTCCATAATCTCATAAAAGAGAAATGCAGAAGAGCAAAGCAGAGTAGACATTCTTTTATTCAGATAGGTCTGCAGGAAGGAATCGATTAAACTGCAGTAACGATGTAAAGAGGGAGTGAGTGACTTAAGAGAAATATCTAATGGTCAGGTTCAGAGGCAACCTCAGACACTCAGATAAAAAAACCTCTGATGGGAGGACCTTCATAGCACTGGTCATCACATTTGCCTGTGGACACTGAAGTTCATGTGAGCAGAGGGCCAGTCATAAGAACATTGCCGTTTCTCTCTAGACAGTGTAAGCTTTCATTACAGTTTGCCTGGTTAATTCCAGGTTGATGCCAGTTGTTCCAGCATCATAGTTGTGAATAACAACCTCTTTTGTTTACAAAGTATTTCGTTGATAAATTATATGATCACCTAACCTCTAGGCTCCATCTGCATCCCCATTATAAAACTCACTGATTTTGCTACAGGTTAATAATTTCCAAGTGAATAACAGTGTGCTTCCCCTGAACACCATTTTACCATTACCTATGTAGCAAAAATATTCAGGAACTGTCAGTGTCTGGCAAGGCAGTCAAAAAAGTGATCAAGATGATCATGAAATGTTGATTGAACCATTAAATGCATACAAGTTGTGCACTTTTATTCAGCAAGTTTTCAAAGAGTGCTATGGCCAAGAGCTATCTTTCATACATTTTTTCTTTTACTCATCCATTCATGTGCATTTGTCACATATTGACTAAGATCTTGTGGCTTACTGGGGATAGGTACTGTGATAAACATGAGGGCTGTTGGGATCAATGTCATGATCCACATCCTTAACGATGCTACTGAAGTCCTTGCTCTTGACTTGCTCTAACCAGTGTCTTGTTAGAGCTTGTCTTAAGTCTGAGGTTTTCAGAGGGCAAACAAGACCAGAGACAAAGGGATCTCAGTAAGACTGGGGTGGGGGAGGGGGACAGTTAGGATTTCTAGGAGAGACGCCTGAGTGAGTCTTAGAGGGATTACCAGACGGAGGAAGTAAAGACTTAGTGGTGCTTCAATCCAAGGGAGCAAAATTGGGAAAGAACAGATTATGTAGACGTATAATGTATCTATGGCCAACTACAGCGTCTCAAAACGCAGATAAGGAAGTTCAATTCAGCAATGGCCCAGGCATCCCCAAAATGAATACGGCCCTTTGCCTTGTTAGAGGTTTTGAGAGTAGAAAACAAATAACCAAGGTAACGAGAGGGACAAACACAGGCTGTGACTAGAATGCAGAGAAGGAGAGCCAATACTCAACGTTCAAAGTGATAAATCTGGGCTGATTCTTCAAGGTGACTGTACTTACCAAAGGTGCATGACTTACCCAGGTGACTGAAAGTGCGGATCATCCAAGACAATGGAACAGCTTGGTTAGATAGCCATATAAATATCACACACGCACGCGCACACACACACACACGGAACTAAAATCTCATTGGCAGTACTAGACTATATTGTGAGGGTGCATGTAGGCATTAATGACTAACAATGATGCTGGAGAGAGACCTAGGGAGATTTTGAAAAACTACTGATGAAGGCTGTAACATTAGAAGGAGGTAATTCTTACAATGATTCTGTATACAACAATTAACCTTATAGGAGGAGCCACTCACATATAATAAACTGTTATAAAAAAAAATCCCAGCGATTCCAAATATGAGTTATGTAGATATATCCAGTCTACCTCTGCATTTTCTTAGATTAGACAATGATCTTAGAATAAACATATGGTCCTATTAATGAACATGTTACTTGGCATAGGAAAAAAATAAACCGAATGAAAAGACCAGAAAGCTGAGAGATTTATTTCAAACGTTTAATCGATAGCAACTGTAAAGGTGCGTGTGCTTATCGAAGGTGCATGAATATTTCACAATTCCCATTCCTGCAAACACTGACCAAACTCTGAAGATTGTATCATGCATATTGATGAAAATGGTGTTCTTTCAAACCTCGTTTTGCTCACGTGTAATAGGAGAGCTTTTATAGATGAGAGAGACCATTTTAGGATCATCTGTAAGTGTGAGAAAACTCATTTCATGAGGGTGAGGGGGGTTAGAACTTGCCACCACTGTGCCAAGTTATTCCAAGGTTTCAGAAAGCCAGTAGTGACAGAATTGCAACAAGGATCAATAAAGAATGCAACGTTCAAGACAAGAGGGAGAAGCAGTATTAACCTTTAGAATCTGTCTTTATGCCTCCTTCTCAATAATGCCTCCAAGAGTTAGATAGCTACTTCAGAGACCCACCTGACCCAGGTAACGTGATCATCTTCAGAATATGGACACTGTACCGCCACAATGCCAATATAAATCCCCTACGACCCATTATTCAACATACATCCAGCATACTTCCTTGATCGTATACATCCTGAAGGTGTCAACTCCAGTGGAATGGCATTAAGAATGCAGACATAGACAGCCATAGTTTAACTGGATAACTAATATGAAATTCAGATTCCTAGAAAGTGGAAGGCAGTCTAGATTAGTGGCTTTTAGGGAATAGTTAGATTGTTGTATCTCAGATGTAAGGTATGTTAGTGATGTGACTGTGGGCAAGTTAGTTAAACTCTCTAAAACTGTCTTTATCTGGAAAAATAAAAGCATATTAGTTAAATTGTCTTCACAGAATTGTTGATATATGCTTATAAAAATCTTCAGGAGCACTCAAGAAATGTTTTCTCTGTATCAGATTCCTGGCTATTATTATTACAATTAAAGCCAAAAAAATCTTACAGTCATAATAAAAACATAGTAATTATTGCTTCTTGGCTTACAGAGCAGTGGTTTTACTCTCCTTGCCTTGTCTGTCCCCCAGCAAATGTCCATGCAGAGATCATTTTTGAGCTGTATATATAAGGCTCAGTGAGGTTGAGATTAAGTAATTGCCCAAAATCACAAAGCTAGTAAGTGGTAATTAAATGCTGTTAAGAATTCCAAGTCTGTGTGCTGGGGTTAGGGGGGCGTTCAAGGAAGAAAATGGGGCTTGGCGTAGAGTTTGGCTAGCATTAATTGTGTGCCTCTTATGGACCAGGAACTTTATATATTTTATCTCATTTTAGCTTTATGACAATACCTAAAAAAGAGGTATTCCTTTCTCCATTTTACATATGTAGAAACTGAAGTTGAGTGATGTGAAGGGGCTTTTTAAAGGTCACAGAAAAGATAAGATTCAAATCCCAAAAACTGATTCTAAAGCCCTTTGTGTCTCATTGTGGAATCTTGTTTCGGGAACAGAGAGGATGCTGGTTTCTTAAACTGTCAAATGAAGTGGAGGATCTCACCTCTACATTTTGGAACAACCTGCCAATCTATGTTCCAATGAAGCTCCCTCTACCCTGCCACGCCACCCCCCCCCTTATGTTTTTCACCCCTTGGGTTCTATACTCAGGCTGCTAAAAACTGCAGACATTCGAAGTGCATGACTTGTAGTTGAAAGAGGCAGGCAATACTTGGAATTAAAAGTAAACATAAGCTCACAGAAAGTAGTCCTCTTGTCCAGTCAACATGCCCCTGCTTCCCCGATCGTCAGTCCTAAACCCACTGTAGGGCTTTGGCTGAATAATATTTAGGGATAGAACGGGTTTGGGATTTTTTATGATTTTGAAAACTTCACTTTGAAGATGATAAGGACCATCTGAATTGATGTTAAGGGTGGCCCATCCACAAAAAAGGCAGAAAGAGAGAAAAATGCTCTTTTTCAATGGGTTGCATTTTTCTCTCTGTCAATCAACCTGAGGTCCCTCAGTACACAGTATTCCCTAGCTGGGGAGAGAGCGGAGGGGAATTCACCCTGTTCAAATCTTCACATCCCCACTGTCATCTCAGTGGGATCACTCTGCAGAAACCCAAACCACAAGGGGGTACTAACAGTTACCTTCAGAGCTCAGGATCGCTGCGTTTGGGGGTATCCCAGACAGCAAGCGCATTTCATTTCCGCCAACTGCTCAGTGGCCCACCACCATGAAAAAGGAAGCACTCGAAAAAGGAGCAAAACTCTTCCTTTGTAAACTCTTTTGAAAACAAACTGCTTTGCAGACAAATCTGAGCCCAGCAGGAGGTTAGAGGCTTAGAGAGAATAGCTGCCCATACCTGCCTTGAGTCCTTATATTCACAGGTAGAGAAAGCTGGGGTCTTTCGTCAGAGTTTCCAGGGGCACACATGCAGTAATTACATCCTTGGCTTGCATCTGATCTGAATGAACAGGTACGGATTAGCTGCTCTGGCAGAGGGGTTGGAATGACGGCGGTAACACTGGCACGTGACATAATGAAAGGAGTAAGACAACGTGAAGAGGTAGGGCCCCTCCCCACTTCTTCCTCTACTGGCCCAGAATAATCTGAAAGTTCCTTCTGAGAAGAGATTTCAAAGTATTTAGAATACGAGTTCTGGGGACAGAGAGATGCCGATAGGAGGCCCTTTTCTCTACGCCAGTTTTATGGGATGAGTTATTCCTCTGTCTTCACCCTCGGAATTCTCATTTGCCAAAGAGGCTGATGATTTTCCTCACTGTAAGAGATGGGAGCCAACTGAAACAGTATATGATAAAAATGAATATGATAATAGCTAAATGAGATGAAGCTTAGAAAGACTCACCACAGTTCCTAGCTTATCAATTATACAAATTCAATAAAACTCATTAGAATTCACTTAGGCTAGTACTGTTATTTTCTCCATTTTGCAGATGACAAAACTGAAACACACAGGGGTTAAGCAACTTGCCCAAGGCACTTAATTAATAAATGCAAGGCCAGAGTTAAACCCAAGCAGTCTGACTCCAGAACTCACAAGCAAAAACATTGTGCTAATAAGTGTTTCTTATAGTGTAAGATTAGGATAATAACTCCTGGTGGGAAGGTTTGTGTGAGAGCTAAAGAAGTTCTAAGCATGAAATCATCTTGAAGGGTGTTTAAATTTATAGTGTCCTCTTCGTGACAATCGTCAAGACCTTCATAATGTCCCTTAAACTCATGAGAACAGACTTTCGTGTCAGGAATCCCAGATGCTCAGAGCTGCTGCCGAAGAACAGAATGATTTGTAGAAAGTTACTTAGACTGAGCCTCGGAGTCCTGATCTATACAATGGGTGCATCATACCTTCATTTCTAGTGAAGATTGTTGAATAAAATCTGTATATGTACGGTGCATGTTAAATGCGGACATGATATTTATGAACTCCATGGAATTTGTGACAACTTTTTGGCTTCAAAATGGAGGGAGGACTGAGAATCCCAAATTTCATTCACAATCATATCTCATCCCCTTTCCATTGCAGCGTGAAAGGAAGAGGGAAAAGAAGTCAGACTAAAATTAATCCATTGTAAACTAGGTATAGTGTTCAGTGATTCATTTGATCTATCAGAACATTTAAGGAAAGAATTGCAGTACCATTTCAAAGTGTACTGTACTGAGGGAAAAGACATTATGTAATTTGCATACAATTTATGGGTAGGAAGCTGGGGAGCTGGTCTGCAGGACCCTTCATAAAAACCTACTGTTGCTGCTCTCTTCAAAACTGTCTGGCCCCTGTTAAGAAACTTTTTATTCCTTCGTTTCAGAAGCTACTTGGTTAAGCATAGATTCTGCTTTTAAACCTCAAAAGGACACCTACAAGATGCAGACATGTCCTTGTAATTTCCAAACACATGCTGCCTAAACTAAAATACATTAACTCCAATAAATAAAAAGAAACACAAACCCCCAGCCCTGCCAAGGTTTCCAGCTGCAAGACTTCCAATTAAAAATTTCTCCTTTTCTTCACTCAAGTAACATTTCCAGCATAGATAACAATTTTACTGCGACATCTTTAATACCATTAATGATTTGATCTTTCTGCAGAGAGCTTAAAAGCCTGTAGAAGACGGCGACGGACCCGAGGTAGGTAGGTGGAAGGTTACACAGCAGGAATAGCTACTGATCTGAACATATTAAAAGCGCGTGGACCAGAATTAAAGGAACCAGATGAGGGGCACTTACAAAGTAACACTTGAACACAAACCAACTGCTGATTTTTTAAATAAGGACTTTGGAATGAGAAAGTGGATTTTCAATATCTCTTTGGCTTTATTTTCACAGGCAAAATCAAATGAATAATTGAGGCAATCAGTACTGGGAACGGTGCCTTGTACAGAGTAGGTGACTAATAAATTTGGAAAATGATTAATTCAGGCAAAAAAAATCCTGCTATCATGAAAATGGAGTAAGAAGAATGGAAGCATTCTTGCATAAATAGTGATCATTATTAGAATAATTGTCTAAACATTCAGATTGTCTTTGTTTATAGATGTGGCTTTACTTTGGTTTTAAGAAATCAGATTCACTGACCTAGAAATATCCCAACATGAATAAGGCTTTTTTCTTCAGTTATGTATGAGTGAAGGCTGGCAACTTCACATTTAATTATTTTCCCCAAAGGAGATAACCTGGGTGGTTGAGAACCTTCATTTTTCATTCCACAAACATTAAGGCTTTCCTATAGTCTCCGTGCTAGATTCTTCAGATATAAAGTCATGGAAAACACAACCTCTGCCCTCAAAGGAATTGACCATTTACCTCTGATGAACACAGTAGTAATCCATTAAGTTAGTCTCATTCTCAGGTGAGAGAGCAAGTTCTGCTTTGATTTAGAGCCACTGACTCTGCCCTAAAAGTCAACAATCCTCCTCCAAGGGCAGTATGTGTGAAGTGAGGCAAACTCAGCACCGAGGGAAGAGAAAACTCAAAAAAGGCAGTGATGATGATGATGATGATAATTTAAAAATTGACATCATTATTATGTGTCTGGTCTGCATTAAGCACTTTGTCTACTCTATATCGTGACATCCTCACTATTAGCCTGAGAAGTAAATATTACTGTCCCCATTTCATATAAAAGGAAACTGAAATTTCAGTGTTTTAAAGTCTTAGAACAACTCTGTGAAAGTAAACATAAAATCCCTTCTTTATCTGTTTGATTTCTTCTCCTTTTACTCCAGCCTTGATCCACTTCTCTGCAGGTACCACCCCGCTCTGCCCCCGGGCGCAACAGCTTCCTTCCTGTTGAACTCATTGAACTCATCATAGGCATCCTCCCCTCAGGGTCTCTGAACTTAACTATTCCCTCTCTTGACACTCCCCTCTCCCCACACCACACCAAATATCTGAAGGATGGACTCATTCACCATCTGCCTCAAATCTGCTCAAATGTCACAAGAGAGTCAGGCCTTCCCTGAGCATGTTTTTCTCTCCTCTCCTCCTCAGTTCCCCTAACCTGCTTTATTTTTCTCCATAGCAATTTTCCCCTTTCTCTGATACCTCACTGGCCAAGCTCTCACACCCAGTTCTTCGGCTATCCAAACTAATTTGTATGTAAGTTGTAGTTTTTTTTTTTTTTCAGATAGTTTCCTATAGAAAAAACAAATTCTTTGCTTTCAAATTCTCTCTGCTGTCAATTCAAAATATTGTATTGACTAAGGACCTACTAAAACAACAGAAACCACTCTGAGTATTTAAAACAGGAAATTTAATGCAAGACAGTGGTTACAAAGATGATGGAAGATGCTGAGAAACCAAATGGGGCACAGGGAGGCAACCTAAAGAAGTTTCGACCGCCCCTAAGCAAAGAGAGAAAAGGGAAGATGCAGAATTACTGGAGCCCATGGTCGGTCTGGAGTTTGCTAGAAAAGTCAGAATCGCAAGAGGCCAAATGAAAGGAGGTGGGGGCTGAAGCCACTGGGGAAGTTCAGCTGCTACAGAAATGCCCCTTGAGGTAGAGAAGAAGGGAGATGAATAACATAACTTGGAGGTTCCTTTTCTCCAGTCCTCTGTCTCTGGCTAGTGTGTCCCATTAGCTGCATCCAGCAAATGCTGCATGACACAGGAGCTGTTAGATCAGCACCTCCCACAGTACAGAGCCGAGGACTGGACCATCAGGAGATGGACCTGAGTGCCAGCAGTCAAATAATTAGCGCAGTCTCAGTGATGCGTTAGGCTCTGGGTTGGCTTTACGGCCCCTTGATAGAGACCCTCAATGCTACCTGGCTTCCTTCTTACACAGCACATGCAAAAAATATAGTTAATGAGGAGGAACGGTACAGCTCAAGTGGTAGACTGCATGCTTAGCATGCACAAGGTCCCAGATTCAATCCCCAGTACCTCCATCAAATAAATCATTAAATGAACCTAATTACCCCCCAATATAGTTAATGAAATACATGTGTGATCTCTACATTTGTTATGATTGTTGTTTACCTATGCCTCCCACTAGATTATAAACTCCGTGAAAGCATCTGAACCATTTTATTGCCATATCTATGCCCAGTCTATAGAAGAACTTTTGCCGAGTTCTTCTCAATACCTGGTGAATGGCTGAATGAGAGCGCATAACTGGAGCTTCAGCAACAGAGTGATTTATACGCACTCTATCATCGCATTGTAATAATTATTTCCTTATTGGTTTTAGTTCTATTTCCTAACCTAGTCTTCTAACCCAGGAAAGACAAGAAGGTATAACTGATCTCAAGTTTTGAAGAAAGTACGACTGCCTAATATCTCAGTATCGTCACTCATGCCATATCCATTAAACCCCATGTATTTGTGCAAAAGTAAGAGAGAAAGACAATAAAAAAAGAAGCCATCTCTGCTGAACACCATGGGTGGTGAGCTAATTCTGGAGGGAAGGTAGTCTCAAAGAGCTCTTTGTTCTGTGTTCCACTTTTCTAGAATTACCAAATACAGGGCCTGCCTTTCCTCACAGCTGATGAGAATGATTAAAATAATGCCTTTTAGAGGGAAATTGCAGCTGAGCAGCAAGAAGCTCAAATGGATTTCAGAATCTTTCCATCTGTAAGGCCCTTAATGGGAGGACAGTGAGAAATCTGGGACGGTGAACTCTACAAAGATAACAATGAACACAACAAACGAGGAAATGAGTATCTAGCCCCAGCACCTCTAGATGAGTACTTAATGATACTCCAGTGTCCTTAATACTTTTAGAGAGCCCAGATAATGTACTTGTAAGGGCCTCTTTTTATATGCTTGTCAGACAATCCTTGATTGTGACTGGTTAGAATATGCCAGAGTGCTGGGAATTCAAATGTATACTTCAATGACTACTATGAGCATGACACTGTATTTGGGGAATCTACATATATTGTGTCATCAAATTCTCATTTAAAAGTATAAATGCCTCCTTCTAAAGGTCCATAAATTAAATCATGTCTACCATTTACTGACTTTAGAGTTCGTACTGTGCTATAGTTTTCACTTGTATAGTACCACCTCTACTCTTTCTAATACTTTTCCAGGTTGTGTCTTATTCCGGCATTATTCAATGACAGAATAGAGATCCGAGGAGGTAGGACGTCTTGCCTAAGTCCACAAAGCTACTAAAAAGCAAA
The DNA here is from genome assembly GCF_036321535.1 of Camelus dromedarius. Classification (NCBI taxonomy): domain Eukaryota; kingdom Metazoa; phylum Chordata; class Mammalia; order Artiodactyla; family Camelidae; genus Camelus; species Camelus dromedarius. The sequence continues at coordinate 41,114,052 of NC_087444.1, forward strand.
GATGGAATTAGAAAATAACTATTAGGTTATTATTCTTTTTAATATTTCATATGGAAAATGTCAAAAGTATATAAAAGTAGACAAAACATCGTATTGAACTCCACATACCCATATCTGACATTTCAAAAACTGTCAGCTTTTGCCAATCTTATTTCATGTGCTTCCTCACCACGTTCCCCGGCTTAACACTTCTCTGAAGCAAGCCCCAGATATGGTATCATTCATCTATCAATATTTTAGTATACTCTATCTAGGCACTTTTTTAATGGAACAACTTTGTGTAGATATAGATGAAACAGTTTAATGTAGAACTAGTTATTACTGGGAAATGTTAAAACCTACCACTCACCTTCACTTTGAATTGCCACTGGCAAACCATCCATTTCAGTCTGTACACGGACGGTCAATCATTGTTCCAAAATTTAAACAGGATCATTCCAGATGTTCCATTGGCTTATTGGACAGAAACAAGAATTTACAAGTGCTGTGTTTTTTTTCAAAAATGTCTTCACCTTTAATATAAGGGATATGGGGCAGGGAGAAGAGTAATTGAGGAAAAACACCATGACTGTCATAAACTGGAGGATTTAATTGGATACATAGTAAGAAGAAATTTTTTAAAAACTGGAAAACATTCAATTGCAAAAACATGGTAACAAAAGTAACACAAGAATTTAAAGCATTACTTCTACATACTGCTGTGGGTATTGAGATCTTGGCAAATGAGTGCTTAAACGTAAGAATGCAGAGCAATTAGCAGAAAATCCACATATTACATCTCTTGGGAGTCTTTTTGGACCAGTTTCATTCCTCCTTAGATTTTTAATATTTTCTATCTCAAATTAAGAAAAAAACAAAATTACTATTTTTCCTAATAAATAAACTCTCATTGCTTCTGATCACTAAAAATTAATGAGCTGTTAAATGTCCACAGAAATTGTTTTTAGTCTTAAATGGCTTCTTATAAAAGGAAAATGTTGTAACTCTTCAGAAGATTGGCTCAGATTTCACTTTCCACACACACAAAAGATTGAGTAAGCTCTTTTCTGTAATAGAAAGGCAAGTTAAACAGCAGGATCTACTTATTGAGTAGTGTGAGTATCTATTTTTCAAAATGTGGACTATCTTCAGAAGCGTATCCTTCTTTACTTGGAGAGATTATTTTTCAGAGACTCAGTGAAGGTTTCTAGCTTTTGCAAAGCATTATACATACTGTTTGGATCATCCAGATTACCATATGTGACTCTCCTAATTTTAGGAGCCGAATTTTGTCAGCTGTCAATCCATGCACAGTATTGCTCAAAGGAACATTCAGTGCTTTGGCCTGAAGGTCATGATGCTGGATTTGCAACTACTCTTCCAATCTTTAAAGGGTACACAGCTCTCCCATATGAATACCAACATAAATGTGACAATATTATTTTTACTTTTCAAAGTTGTAAATAGCTTTCTGAGAAATACATTACATTTCATAAAACTCACTTATTTCATGGTATAATTTAATGGTATTTAGTAAATTTACAATGTTGTGCCAGCATCACCAGCACAAACATTTTAGAATAATTCTATCAACTCAAAATAATGACTAGATGTGCTGATACTGAGGCTAAAATTTCATCCCAACTACATTTCTAGAGCCAATTAAATTTCTAATTTGCCAGGATTGGGAGTTATTTTCATTTATTTACTGATATGCGTTGCCACTTTGTAGTTTGTATACTGTAGCATCTGAATGTGGGATCATCTTTAAAAAAGAAAAAGAAAAAAAACAGTCCTAGAAAGACTGAGCGACCCGAAAAGATACACCTAAGAGCTGAGCTGGAGACTTTTAGGGACAAAAATTTTGCATCCAGTGAGCTGAAGCTGGAGGTTGCCAGTGGGATAGTGAAGAACACATGAAAAATCCCAGTAAGTAAACGTACTAGCCCTTTATATCTCCTTCTCGTAAGGCATCAGTGACAGGTTGTAGCTATCTTACATGCAAGATCACACCCTTTTCTTTGATTTGTGGATTCTCTGGGACAGGTCATGGGGAGGACAGAATTAGGTATAGGAGATTTCTGACTGAAACAGGAAGTAAGAGAGAGAGAGAAGACAATTTATATCCTACTTTTGGAAGGCTGCCTTCCAAGCCTGAAGTAAAATCAAGCCTCGGGAAGGCAGATGTTTTAAATTAAATGTTAGGAGATTTGAAAAGTCATTTTTATTGATGTATAATTGACCTACCATAAACACTCTTTTTAAGTGCAGAGGTCCAAAAGTTAGACAGATGTATACAGCCATGTCTCTACCATCACAGTTTCATCACCTCACAAAGTTCCCTCATCTTTCTTTACAGACAATCCCTTGCACACATGGGGCACTAGGCAATGAGGGAACTTCAATCTTTCTTCTGGCTTCTTAAGGTGGAAGTTTAGATCACCAATTTTAAGCTCTTCTTTGTGTCTAATATAAGCACCTAACACTCCAGTTTTCTCTTACTTAGTTCTTTAGCTCCGTCCCGCAAATTTTAATGGGTTGTGTTTACATTCTCATTCAGTTCCAAATACATCCTAGTTTTCTTTGTGACTTTTTTTTGACCCACAGATTCATTTTATTTCTAGCTAGTTGGTGATATAATGCATGTATTTTTGTTACTGCATTCTAATTTAATTATTTTGTATCAGGGAACATGTCTGTACATTTCAACTCTTTTGCACTGAGACTTTGTTATAGCCCAGAATATAGTCTCTCTTGGTGAATATTCCCTGCACATGTGAAAATAATATTTTTTACTGTTGTTGGATAGAGTTTTCCATCACAATTAAATGGAATCAGTCAATAGACTTTAACTATCAGGTTCCAATATTCTGTGGCCTTACCGGTTCCTCATTTTTGTTCTATCGATGACTGAGAGAAGAGTGTTGAAATCTGAGTATGGTGAAATTGTTATTGCTCCTTGCAATTTCATCACTTTTCGTTTTATGGATTTTGAAGTTATATTATTTGATCATACATATTTAGGAATATTATATCTACTTGTTGAATTGATATTTTCATTATTAAGAAATAGTCCTCCATATCACTGATAGTTTTATTGGTCTAAGTTTTACTTTTTTTACCTAATATAACTGCTGTACTTTCCTTGTAATATTCATATGGCCACCCCAACTCTCTTATATAAGAATTTTCATTATATATATATTTTTTCATTTCTTTTTTCCATCTTTTTACTTGTAAACACCTGTGTGTCTATAACTTTAAAATTCACATAATGTTGGATTTTTCTTTTTCTTTTTTTTTTTTTTTTTTTTGGTTAGCAAATCATTCAGTCTTTTAATCCAGTCATACAATGTCTGCCTTTTTACTTTGAGGATTTAATCTTTTTAACTTTTAAAAATTTACTTTTTCTTTTTTTAATTTTGTTGTGGGGGGTAGGTAATCGGGTTAACTTATTTATTTTTTACTGGAGGTACTGGGGATTGAACCCAGGACCTCTTGCATGCTAGGCATGTACTCTACCACTGAACTATATCCTCCCCACTAGTCTATGTAATTTTAATGTAATATTTGCCAATATTAGGTTTAATTCTACCATCATATAACAATCTGTAATTATTGGTTCACTTGTTTCATTCTCTCTTTCCCTTAAAATTCCTTCTTTAGGGTTATGGACTATTTTTGAGCTCCATTTTATGTCCTCTGTTGATCTATTAAAAATAGATTTATTATTGATATGATTGCTACTATGATTTTAGTCATTCATCTAAGATTTACAATATTTGTCTTTAATTTATCAAAGTCTATCTTCAAGTAATAGTAGACTACTTCACATGTATGATTAAAAACTGACAAAACTATATTTCTGTCTTCTCCTGAGTCATCCTTTGTGCTACCATTATCTTATATTTTATTTTACATGTTATAAAGCCACAATCTGTAGTTATTTTTGACTTAGTCTACTTTCATTTAAAGAAATTTTAAAAAAAATTTTTTTAGTTATCCACATTTTACTATCTTTGTTATTCACATCTTACCACATTTTTTCAGTCAGTCACATTTTGTCATTTCTGGCACTTTTTGTTTCTGTGTCTAGATTTATGTTTCTAAGTGGAATAATTCTGCTTCAAGCTGAGTAAGTTCCTTTAACATACCATGCAGCGCAAGTCTCCTGGTGAAAAAAATTCTCATTTTAACCATTCTTCCTTTATTTTTCTCTGCCTAGCTCTCTTTTCCTTCTGGGTCTTTGATTATACCTATATTACACCACTTGATATTGTCCCACTGGTTACCGAAAGTTGCTTTTTTTTGGTGGGGGAGGCAGCCTTTTTTATGTTTCTGCTGTAGTTTGGATAGTGGCTGTTGCAGTGCCAAGTTCACAGATCTCTGTTTCTCTAATACATAATTTGCTGTTAAGCCTAGGAACCAAAATTGATTTTAGATCTTACATTTTTAAGCTATGTAATATCCATGTATGCATTTTTAAAAAATATGTTCTTCTATTTCTCTTATTTTTATGTTTTTTCTTTAAATACTTGAACATACTTATAATAGCTTTTATAATTTTTGAGTGGTTTATCAGCAACTCTGTCATTTTTATGTTGGTTGCTATGAACTGATATTTTTTCTCTTATCAGTCGTATATTTCTGTTTCTTTACATGTCTTGAAATTTTGTTGGGATGCTGGACTCCATGGCTAATTATTGTTAGATCTCCAGATTCTGATAGTTCTCATTATATCTTGAGTTTTGTTTGGCAGATATTTATTGAATTTCAGACTAACATGATTTGTTTGAGGCTTAGTTAAAATAAACAAACCAACCAACCTAGAGTATACTAGAGTAGCCATTGTCATATAATTAGTTTATCCCTATTCTTATGAGTACCCTTTCTGATTTGTCCACTGAGTGACTTATGTATTTAGTGATGTCTCTCCACTGAATAGTTAGCAGTCAAACGTTTCCAAGCCTTGTGGTAGTTACGGTAGTTGTTCAGCTAACAGCTCCACAGTAAGTGTTCTGTCTCTAATAGTGAGTGTTCTGTCTCCAGGTCTTTGGGGTCTCAGTCTATGCATATGTAGCTTGATTTTTCAACCTAAGGATCAAAAAGGACCTTACCCATATTTTTCAAGCTCTTTTTCTGCATAAAGTCCTCCTCTCTGGAACTTGCTCCTGAAAATTCCAGCCATCTCTGTCTCTTAAGCTCAGCAAGACTGTCATCCTCTGCTTGGGTGTTGGGAGTTTTCAAATTACACTAAATGGTACTTTTTAAATATTAAAATGAGATGAGTCTTTTCATTGAAACTTACTGACAGAGTAGTATAATGTGCCCAAAATGTCTTGCAAGGACAATAAACAATCCAATGAGTGATGTTAAGTATTCCTTGACAAGAAAGAGTAAATTTGTTGTATGAATGAATTATACTTGTCCTAGTTGTTTAATAGGATGTTCAGTGCAACAACAACAGCAACAAAATAGCACTGTAAGGGTAGAGCCATGAATCAAATAAATATTCAAAATAAATATCATTCAGTTCGGAAGGGGGCATGTTGTATATTCTTGTTAGAACAATCTTGATTCATAGTTGGAGAAAGAAGAATTGACATCAACCAGATCATTTTAAGGAAAGAAGTGAGCCCTCTACTTATGAGTGCAATGCACCCTAAAGTGACATAAATAAAGTTTCCTAGATAATTCTCAAATGTTCCCCTTAACTTGTTGGAATATTTGTGTTTGCAGTTAGTAGAGACACATATACGTGAAAATTCTGTAAGGTAGGAAGAAGAGACCTTAAGAGAAAAATAAAGAAATAGAAATCTATCAAATGATACCAATGATCTTGAGCAAAAAAGGTTTAAACTTTAAGATAAAGGAAAAATACTATGCAATTTAACATCACCTACTGGGTACCTTAAGCTTATACTAGACACTGAGGATGTAAAGATGTAGACAGTTCATCCTGTAGGCTTATCTCGAGGAGTCATCGTCTATGAAGAATTTCTGAACCTAATTCAGAACTGCAGCACTTTCCTAGCAGTTCTGAGCTCTTTCTTTGATGACATTCGCATGTGTGAGTTCACATGGGCTTGCCTTTGATTAAGATACTGTTTTTAAATCAAGACCTAGATTGCTAAAACCATACACTGATTTAGGCGGAATATTTCCTTGGAAACCACTTCATATTGCATCTGGATACTATAAGACCCTCTTTAACATTCTGGAAACCTTTTCTCAATGTGTATCTTGCAGAGTCTTAGTCTACTTCTTAACACATATTTTTCTAGTTTTTCACTTTATATTTCACTTTCTAGTTTAGTTTGTATTTTCATCTTTGAGGCTTTCAAATAGAAATTCATTGTGAAGTATGAATATATGAAATCCAAAGATTGCAACTCTTTGCTTTATTTCAAAGCTAAAGTAACTGATAAACTTACATGTATTAATAACAAGTATTATTAAACACTTTGCATATGACAGACCCTGAAAATACACTTTAGGTAGAAAGACACATTTACTCCTCAAAGACCTCTGGACCCTCAGTTCCTTAATTAGTAATTTGGGCACAATCAGAGTACCTGCTGTGAGCTTGGGGAAATTACTTAAAAATGCAAGTATGTAAGTAATGAAATTGGGATGCAAACACAATTAGGAATGATTCCAGAGCCTGAACATTATCTAATATGATATTCAGAAGCAGTCTGAAATATACATCCTAAAGAAATTACACTGAGTATAACCTATTCAGGAATTAGAATGTCTAAAAGGGAACAAGTCCCTTAAACTTCTCTTTATTTGCTAAGCATATCTCTCGTAACTCCAAAATGTGAAGAATCCCGTTTTAGGGATCTTTGTATCAGTGCCCAGTGCCAGGAAATACCACACATTCATTGTCAAAGGGGGACGGTAAGCTTGGAAAATCAAGTATCATCTTAAGAATATTTTAAAAAGACTCATCAAAAAATCCCTTTTATTTTAGAAGAAAGTATTAAAATGAAATCATGCATGACTTCAAAATGTATGCAGATTTCTCTATAGTGTATAACAATAGGGAATTTTATCAGATTACATTTTCAATAAAAAGAGTTTGAATGAGCTTGATGTGATTTCTATTTGAATCATAAGGGTGACCTATACAGGTATCTTCTTCTTCGATCATTTTATTTCTGCTCTCTCCATCTGTATTTTAACCTGTTAATATGTGGGTGAATTTGAGGAAAAGCAAATCAGTTTGACCTTTAATTTAAGTCATTTTTGTATGATCAAAACAGTACTATTTCCAAAACTATAAAGAATGTGGATTTTAAGATTCAGAAGCACGTGCCATTCTCAGCAACCTGGGAGGAATGATAATGGGACCACTGCTTGAATGATAATTTTATCTACATAACTGCCTTCCATCCTCTTGCCTTCACTGTATATTAAGACTTCTGCCCAAAGATACATGTTTAGCCAAGCTGCTTCAATGTAACATATTAAACTTTAAAATGATTCAAGGACAAACACTGGACTTCAGCTCACTGTAGGATGCCACATTTTCTTCAATCATTTCCCTTATTTTTTTAGCAGCTATTTTACCACTAAACCAGAGAGAAGGAATTATGCAGGAAAATTGCTATCAGCCGCTACCCCTGCTGGATTACAGAACCCCGAGCATAATAGTTTCCCCAGTGGCGCCTCTGAGGGCTTGGGCCAAGCCATTAACCACTGCTAACGCCCAAGGAAAGAAGCAGAATAGAATAGAATGGCTCTCAGGCATCCCAGAAGATTTTTATGCAAACAAAATTTATTTGAAATGCAGATGTCCAGGGCCTAGCCTCAGAAATTCTTCCTCAGTTGATTCAGAGTAAAATCCAAGAATATGCATTTTTAACATGCTCAGATATTTGTATCTGAATTACTGCCTGAATTTTTAAGTTGGCTTCTGTTTATGGGAATATTTGCTCAGACACAGGTGATCATCAAAAAGCCTTGAAAATTAGAGTGCCAAGGTCTATCAAATATATCAGAGCCTAGTATGTAATGGGCACTTGTTAAAATTAATGTAATAATAAACATAACAGTGAGGATGATTCTTGCACTTGCATTCTATGTATGTAATGTCGGATACATTTTGGACTTCTCAAGGTACCACTTTGCCTTCCGAGTCTCTTGTTACACACTGACTTACTCATATTCACTGATGACTATTATGTATTTATTCAACAAGCTAATTAAAACCATTATATTTACTTTATAATCAAATCTCCATTATATCTCTGGATGAGATATTCCAGAGTCCTTAGGAGTTTGTTCTTGTTGTCTCCATTATAAAGGAAGCAGTAACTTTTCAGCTGATTACAGGATGACAGAACTTCCCTGCATTGAAAAGGAAGAGGTGAGGCTAGTGGATAAAAGGGGAGGGATGCACAGAATCATGCGGCAGGAAAGAGAATGTGAGAAATGGGACCAAGAAAGAGATTTTGGGAAATGGAGAATAGGCATTAATTATGATTAGTATCATTATTGAAAGGTTGAATTTGTGGTACTGAACGTCCAGGTGGACATACGCAGTAGGTAAGTGGAAAAGGCACGGGGCTAAGATTTTAGGGAAAAAAAAAATTTGTCTGGTATCTGAAATAAGATAAGTGAATCAGATTCAAACAGATCTTAAAGAGGTTAGGGAAAAAAGGCTGAGGACAGAATGCTATGGATCAGAAACATGGGAGTCGTAGGGAGAAAAAGGGATGCCATTCTCTGTATTTCCCCTGCTTAACAAACCAGCCCTGTTCTCTAAAGTCAACCCACATGCCACTCTGTCCTTAAAGCCTCTCTCATCTGTATCTAACGAAATGATGATTTCCAGGGGTACCTGACCTCCTTCGAATCAAAGCAGGTTATTTAGAATACAAACTGCTTTTCGTACTTCTTTTCTTTTATATCCTCAGCTCTCCATTCATTATGTTTAATGATTTCAGTATCTTATACACAACGTACGCTTCACTTTAACTGCTGTTTTAAAACAATCTTACTTCCTGGTCCAACTACCCTATATATCAAGTATGTTAATGACCACAAATCTATCAACTCCAGTGTAAAATTAATCTCTCTGTTTCTTAAATACTTGGAGATGTCTATTCAGTCAATAGAGATGTGATGAAAAAGTCACTCTCCTGACAAAGCTAGCTTTCCAATGTCCAGATTTTTCACCACTATTAGGTTGTTTTCTGAAATGTTCACAACTCCACTAAGGGCATTGGTATTGCTTTGTTTTGTTTTTGTTTGTTTTTCCCTAAGTAGCTGTGTATTTAAAAAAATATCAATGCATTTTTCAGTTTTGCACAAATCCATATAGATAAAAATATTATTTTCCAGATCTATTGATATTTGTAAAAACTTTAAAGTTTTCCATTCAAACAAAATAGAAATTGGCTCTTGGTATAGTTTTCATTTTTGCGGGTTAGTTAATGCAGGTATTCCTCAGATAAAATGAAGGTAATATTAATCTTCATTTCTTGTTCCCTGGTGCCTGGAGTGAGATAAATCTGCCTTTCCTTTGAGCGCTAAAGGATCTGCATAAGGTACATGGAGCATTGTGAGTCAGAGCAAATGTGCAAATTAAGTGCAGGAGAAAAATAATCAAACTCAGAAGACCTTGGGCAGTGTGATTATATCTAACATGGAGCTTGGACTTTGCTCTGCTCGAGTTCCTCTCCGGCACCAAAACTGATTACTTCTTGATAATTAATTCAAGGTTATGTTATGCAATACTATGTTATGTTGACTCTCAAGATATGGGACTTAGATCTATAGAGCGTTGCACTGAAAACCTTTTGATGTCTCCACAGTTCTATATTCTTGCTTACCAATAGCCTCAACCACTTAATTTTTACTTTGTCTCTGATAAAGGTGGCGTGGCATGGAAACACCTCCCGCCACACACTTTTGCTTTTTCATCTTATCTGTGACTTTTAATATAACCCTCTTAGAGCCCATACACCCTTGCTTTCTGAGGTGATCTTTGTTAAGATGACAGAGAAAATGTAGGAACATGTTGGACTTGCTTGTAGCTCTTAACTGTCAGCTGAGGGACTTTGAGTAAGTCATTTTATCTTTCAAAAAACATGTGTCTCATATGTAAAATGGCCATAAGAATGCCTGCTTTGCCTCTGGAAATAATATTTAATCAGATTTACCAACTGTATTAGTTTCCCAGGACGGTCATAACAAATTACCACAAACTGGGAAGCTTGAGATAACAGAAACTTATTCTCTCCCAGTCTGGAGGCCAGAAGTCTGAAATCAAGGTGTTGGCAGGGCTACACTCCCTCTAGACACTCTGGAAGAAAACTCATTCTTCGCCTTGTGCAGCTTCTATTGGCTGTAGGGGTTCTGTGGCTGTGGCCACATCATGTCAGCGTCTGCCTCTGTGGTCACATTCTAGCTTCGTCTCTGTGTCAAATCTCCCTCTGACTTTACTCTTATGAAGACTCGTTACTGGACTTTCTTACAAAGATACATACAATTGGACTTAGGGTCCACCAGCTAATCCCAGATGAATGCTTCATCTCAAGATTTTTAACTTGATTACATCTACAAAGACCCTTTCCCAAGTAAAGTAACGTTCACAGGTTTCAAGAAGGACATGGACGTGTCTTTTTGGAAGTCATCGTTCAGACCACTACACTGAATGCTATCTTCATATGATCTCAGAAAATATTTCTTTTTATATTTACCATTTAAGAAAACTATATGTCGCCTAAAAGAATTTAAAGAATTTTAGAAGCTGCTTAAGTTTCACAGATTACTTAATGAGTCCTAACTTTTGTAAAGTGAAAAGCATAGCCCATCCTCTGGACCCTTCCTCTGCAAAATGCCAACCATGAAGATATTTATAGAATTGTAGTGCTGCATGGTTATAGTAGAATGAGTCTTTGTTTTCTCTTAAAAAAGTGCTTATTTATTCTATGTGTACTTGTAAAATGTTGAATAAACATTAATTTTGGTATTAGTCTAGGGACTTCTAAAGGAAAAGTGATGGTTTTTCTAAAGCCAAAGTCAAACTTCGTCAATATTTTACAGTTAGGTAGATATACATACCTTATCATTAAATATTAGGAAATTTGGTAATGAGTCACCATTCATATAAACATTGAGATTATTGACATTAGGTCACATGCTGCACTATCTAATGAAGAAAAAAGATAAAAGAATGACAAATGATCTAATTAGGTGGCTCAGAACATCCAGCTGCATGTTGCAGATTTAGTATGTTGGTATACTTTCAGTGAATTAGGTAGGAAATTATAACGGTACTGGAGATACAAAGGAGACTGGCTTCACAGAGTCTTACTTTTTATTCGTTACAGCCTGATTGTTTCCAACAAGACTTAGTATTTAGAGGAAAAATATATAAATGAAGTGTAGGTGTCATGATCTTTGCTTCTTACTCCAAGATATTAGAAACTGTATATACATGCATCCAGTACGCTGAAATCTCATGGATTGGGTATCTTTATTGCTTTGGTAGGTTTTTAGAAATAAATAACAGACACAACACAATGATAAGAACTTAATTAAATCTCTTGTCCATACCTACCGAGCAGAGTGTCATTTTCCCTTTGTTTTGGCCTTTTTGCCATTTTCATTCCATTTGACTCAACCAAGAAAATCTGAATTAAATTTGCAAGTCAGATGACAAGAGATATTTCTCAGAAAGGCATAATATCTACTGATCTTCTCTTCATCTATTCTTTTGTCATAAATACTTGTCTGGCAAGTGCCTTCATTAACTTTGGCTCCTTTTCTTGCTTACATCTGACAGGACAAACAAAAGCCCTAGCTCTGTGATTTCAAACAAATAGGACCTAGACCAAAGTAAAATTTCTGCATCAGGGCAACAACAACAGATGAAACACCGAAACAAATAGAGAATTTAGATTCACTTGCTTTATTCTACCTGAAAACAACACTAGATAATGTGGAAAGAACATGGCATATTTAAATAGTAACAGCAAAAATAATGGTGACTACTGTTTTATTAAAACACAAAGAAAATAAATGGGAGGAACGAAAGAACTTATGACTGTGGGAAAAATCACACAAAGTTGAAGAATTATTCAGGCAGGCAGTCTGTCTCTTTGGCTAGGCTTTTTGTTTTTTCATGGGGTATCCATATAGAGTTAACAAATGACTATAGTACTATCTTAGTGCGCTGAGGCTGCTATAATGCAATATTTCAGACTGGTTGCCTTCAACAACACACGTTTATTTCTCACAGTTCTCAAGCTTAGGAAGTCCAAGGTCAAAGTGTAGGCAAGACATGCTTCACTTTGAAAACTTTTTTTGACTGCTTGTAGGTGGCCACCATCTGGCTGTGTGCTCACGTGACCTCTTTGTGCAACCGCTAGAGAAAGAGTGAGCTCTCTGGTGTCTCTGTATTCCACAGACGGCAATTCTACAGGATCAGGGAACCACCCTTATAAACTCATTTAACCTTAATTACTTCCCCAGGAGGCTCCCTTGGCAAATATAGCTACCCTCGGGGTGAGGACTGCAACGTATGAATTTGGGGGCTACACAAACATTCAGTCTATAATAAATACTTACTGACTAATTTACTAAAGGAAACTTGTCTTATAAGATGGTTAATATTCTGTAAAAGACAGTCCTTTGATTTCCGATTCCAAATGATTCCAAGACTATCAATAATGAAGAATCAAAGAGAAAGATACCTCCTAGACCAACCATAGGAGATACCTATTTAGCCTATGAGCCCCTCTCTGAATGTAGGGCTAAGTCATACAAGTTCAGCTCAGTAAAAGAGAACTCTGGTGTGCACCCCTATTGATGATGATATTTCAGATATTTTAGAGCAATTTTTCTTCCTCTCTGAGTGTTCTCTATTTGAATGTATGCATCCTCAGTTTATTGCCCATGTTACATGATATAAGGCATGTCTAGAGAAAGACTTGGAAACCATCAATATTTCTCTTAAATTTCCATATAAGACCCCAGGCTATACATATATCCTTTCCAATAGCCTGAAATTGAACTTTCTCACTAACTTATTTGGAACTACATATACTCCCCCTATGACAAAATAACATGAATGGAAATAAATATGAGCCCCACAAAATACGGCTAATGATTACTTAGTTATTCATTTATTCAGCAAATATTTGCTGAGTATTCATTATGCATCTTCAGTTGGTTATTTGTTACTTGGAAGTTCCCTAGCTGATTTCTGTATCTCCAGTGTCGATCATATCCCCATTATGATACCACTTCTTTGCAAGAAATGTTTTAATGAAAATAAAAAGGCTTATAGAAGATTACATAACTAATTCATCTAGGGAAATTGGGGGCAACCAGTAAAGGAAATTATCCCCGAAGAAGTGACATTTAAGCACGAACAAAAATAATTCATAAATATCAATAACTCGAATGAAAGCTAAGAAGTGGAGAGACTATTGCACAGAAGAAAGAGCAAATCTGAAAACAGAAGACCCCTGACTCAGAAAAGACCAGGACGGCTAGAACATAGAAAGCAGAGAGGGGAGACATGAAATCATTCCAATTAAAAGTAGGTTAAACAATGTGACGAGTGTTGTTATGAGAATCTTTGTCCTGTGCCAAGTCCTGCGCTAGAGACTGGAAACAGAGCTGTGAGTAAGGCTAGTCTCCCTCGAGGGGCTTAGAATCTAGTGAGACGATGCACATATTTTATTGAACATTATCTATTTGTCTCTATAATGTTGGAACTACTGCATAAAATAGTCTAAGAATTTAATTTTAAGACGGCCACCTTTGTTACAGCCTCTAAAAATTTCCAGTAAAATTCCAACAAACGCTCTGGAAAAACAGAACAACAAAAACTAAAGATATGAGTAACTATTTTTATTCAAAATTAATCTGTTGTCAGAATCTGAAAGAAATTTCATACATAATGGCATAACTGTAATGTGCTATCTGAAACCAAGCAAACCTATGCACCTACTGTTTACCTGGTCCCTTCTTTACTATTTATTTGGTATATACCTTGTGTTACTCAGCCAAGAAGTAAGGAATCCAACTATACCACTATTTTAGGAATATTATCACTCAAAGTATGCCTCGTACTATAAGTCCGTTTTAACTCCCCTTCATGATCTTTCCTCCAACAGTCAGTCATAAACAGAAATAAACTGGTGGGGAATACGAAGCAAGGTTCTGAAGATGGAGTCACTCATCAACTTGGTGTAAGGCTCATAAGCAACACATTCCAAGGGGGGTTGGAAAACGAGAACATCCCTAACTGAGAGAAATAATAGGGAAGACACATATCTGAATAGGTGAGAGTATCAGAGAACTAGGTGGTAAGGTTAAGGTGTATTTCTATCTCAGGGCAACACAACTGCACTAGGTGGGTAGCGATCGGCCATTATACTCCATCCAACTGGATATTAGTCTACCCTAGAGAACCTCAAATGCTTTTGGTCTACCCTCTTCTTAAATGGACCTTGACACATCTTTCTATCTGTCTTGAAACTCTGTTGTTATATACTCAGCTTTAAGAGATTTGATTTAAAAAAAAAAATCACAAGACATGTGTCTATGGGATTTCAATGATCATTTCATCTTTGTGTTTCATTTTTTAGAAAATGTCTGTGTTTTCTCTAATAAATCACTATCAAAGTATCACCTTCTGTTTGCTATGCTCAAAAAAATGCAATAAATATAACAAGTAAGAGAAGAAACCATAAAGGTAGAACAGTTTAAGTTGCAGGGACAACAAGATGGTATAACATGGAAATGCATGCAAAGGACTGAAACGAAGGTTTTAAAATAATGCAATAATACAACTGAAGCCAGCTAAGTTACTGTCCTTGATGTGACTGTCTTTTCCCTTTGCATCATTGTCAGACAAATAAGAAAAAAGAAAAAAAATTTAAAATGAGAGTGCATGTAAACAAACAGTTACAAAAAGTATCTTCAAATAAACACCATTGATCATCTTACTTAACTTGAAAGCCAAAAGTTGTTCCTTTAATATCAAGAGCAAGATACAGGTGTCTACAATAACTGCTTTTTAAAATAATTTAATTTTTATTTTGTCATGGAGGTACTGGGGATTGAACCCAGGACCTCATGCATGCTAAGCATATTCTATGCCACTGAGCTATACCCACCCCTCCCCTTTGCCTACCATAAGTTCTTATACTCAAAATTGTATTTGAGGTTCTTGTTAGTAAGATAAGAAAAAAATTAATACAGGTATTTAAAGCTATAAGTATCCCTTTAAGAACCTCTATAGCTGTATCCCTTACATTTTGATTGGCTGCAATTTCATTTACATTGTCTCACAACAGTTTCTAATTTTCCTTTTGATCTCTTCATTGAATCATTGGTTATTGAGGAATGCGCTGTTTAATTTCCACATATTTGTGAGTTTCCCCCAATTTTTTCTATTATTGGTATCTAATTCCATTCCATTATGGTCAGATACTGCGCTTTGTATTATTTACATCCTTACGGAGGTTTATTTTATTGCCTAGCCTAATGTCTGCATTGCAGAATGTTCCATGTGTACTTGACAAGAATATTTATTCTCCTGTTTTTGGGTGGAGTATTCTACAGATACGTTAGGTACAGTGGGTACATACTGTTGTTCAAATCTTCTATTTCTTGACTTATTTCCATTTAGTTTTTTTTTTAATCCATTACTGAAAGTAGGATATTGAAATACCAAACTATTACTTTTGAATTTCTAGATATTACATGCTCAACAATGTATTACGTATGTACTGTTTTACACCACTGCTTTATAAAAGTTAAGAAAATAAAAGAAAAACTATGCATTTATACTGTCTTTTATAACTACATAATTACTTTTGCTGATGCTCTTTGTTTTTAATGTAGAGTTGAATTACCATCTGGGGTTATATTCTTTCAGTCTGAAGAACTTTCTTTACTGTTTCTTTCAAGGCATGTCTGCTGGTGACAAATTCCCTCAGTTTTTTGTTTATCTGGGAATGTCTCTATTTCATTTTTTTCTTGAAAGATAGCTTTGCTGAATATATGACTCTTGATTGAAAGTTTTTGCTTTGAGCACTTTGAATGCGCCATCCCTCTTCCTTCTGGTGTCCATTGTTTCTATAAAAATTCAGTTGTTAATCTTATTAGGGTTCCCTTGGAAGTGATGACTCAATTTTCACTTGCTTTCAGGATATTCTTCTTGTCTCTGACTCTCAGCATTTTTTACTATATGTCTCTTTGTGACTTTCTTTGTGTTTACCTTCTTGACATTTGTTGAACATTCTGAATGTGTAGACTAGTGTTTTCAAAAAGTTTTGAGGTTTTCAGCCATAATTTTTCTTTTCTTGTCTCCTAGTATTTTCATTGCAGGTATGTTGGTGCACTTAATGGTGTCCAACATTTTTTCTGAGGCTATATTCATTTTTTTTCTTTTTTTTCCCTCTCTGTTCTTCAGCTTGCGTATTTTCTATTGATCTGTCTCCAAGTTCACTAATGTTTTTGCCAATTCAAATTTACAGTTTAGCTATTGTAAATTTTCATTTTAGTTACTGTACTTTTCAACTCCATATTTTCCAATGCATTCTTTAAAAAAATATTTGTCTCTTTATTAATAGTCTCTATTTTATGTGACGTTGTCATCATACTTTCCTTTCCGTCTGTATGGTTTAGTGCAGTTCATTGAACACATTTATAATGACTCTTTAGAAGTCTTACTTTAATCTGACATCTGTTTGCTCTCATGGACACTTTCTTTTTCCTGCCTCTTTTTTTTCCCCCCTAGTTTATGGTCATGCTTTCTTATTTCTCTGTATTTATTCTAATAATTGTTTGTTGAAAACTGGACATTTTTAGAGACTAACAAATCTTGACCCTCCACTTAAGGCTTGTTATTTCTAATTTGCTTGTTTATTTGTTTAATGACTGGCTAGATTGACTGCATTGAGATTAAAACTTTAATAAAATGAAAAGGCGTCATATGTTTTAAAGAAAGAAGCCAGAATTTTGTTAAAGATACTGGCAACGTGTAGATTAAAAAATGTATTTCAAATACATGAATTCAAAGTGTGTGGAACTGCTAATATTCAATGTTTTTATGGGTAAAATAATGACAATTCAATTTGGCCTAATAAAATAACTCAACTAAATAATTAATAATTGCAAGCACCAATCAAAATATGGTAAAAAATAATATTAATAGGCAAATAGGGAATTGACTTTGCCTGGAGGTAGAAGGTAAATTTCAGCAAAAATGACTCATAGGCTTCCTTTACTCAGTCAATTATTTTCTTTATATAGAAGGGGAGCAACATATGCAGGTGCCAAGAGTAGTGAAAAATAGGAGTTTGGTGTTAGACCCACCAGTGCTTTTCTAAGTAATAAAGGAGACAGCTTTGTTCTGCAATGAGTAATATTCTTGTTGCAGTTCCTAAATTATCATTATAGATTGTTTTAAAGAAAGAATATGTATGCAAAGATAGTTTCTCATATAAATAGCGTTAACCACAAAAAGATAAAAGCCTCATTGTAATTTTATTAATTGCATCTTGAAGAACAATTCCCATCTTCTGTTTTGAACTATGGTATATGAAATCATCCACAAATGTTCCTTGTACTAATGAACTGCACTCAAACTTGTCACACACTTTCTGGAAATATAACACAGCTATATATTCTGTATTTGTTTTGAGATAATGTTCTTCTGCTTTTAGCTTAGTGATATTTCCTTCTATGTTATGGGAATAAAGACTACTAGATCATTTGGAATATCACTGCTTACCTCCATGAGAAACCTCTTTTCATTCTTCAAATTACTAAATAATGAGGCACCACCAGAAGAAATTTAGGAAAAAAAACTGTTAACTCAATCAAAGTTTTTGTTTGTTTGACTGCTTACTAGCAAGGCATTGTAGGTCCACTTATATCTTAAACAAAGCAAAACCAAATATAATTTATATATCTGTTTTAGGGAATGTCTGCCACTTTTTTTGAATTCTGGTATAATACTGTATGGTATAGAAGATTTAACACATTTACTTAAAATCATTTGAGTGGGATATCTAAGCATTTGAGTATTCTGGAAACAACAGGACACTGATGACCAGGAATTGGACAGCAGTGGTGTGGATTGCCTGCTCTAATATGCAACCATGAGGCAGCCAAGTGTTCTGGGGTCTGCAAATTTGCCAGTATTTGAAAAAATCCCAACTGAAATAATCATTTTTCCCAAATTATAATGCACATATTAACCAAAGATATGTTTACTTGCTTTTGGCTAGAATATCAGTGTCAAATAACAGTGTTACTATGTTGAGCAGACATGTCTTTCATTAATCAAAATGAGAAAATAGATATATAATTTATATATATACACACACATACATACACAAATACATACATATATATATACACACACACACATATGCGACTACAGTTCATGAGATAGGGATGAATGACAATCAAAAGTTCATTTTGGGGGTGAAATTCTGCGATCACAGGGCTAACATGGGACTAATCACTTCTCACTGACCAGTTCTACTTTGAACTGAAGCATGCGCTTAAGTATTGCGTGAATGCCCTTAAGTGTTGCTCCAGAACCAATATGCATTTCCATACAACTAATTAATACATGAAAAATGAATCGCCTGCTGTGAATTCTCATTTAATTCTTATTTGTGCAACCACTCTAAGTCTTCTCTACAGAATTTAAAAGTAGGTGGCGTATCTCCTCCAATTGACAGTAAATGGAACTTTTGTTATATCTTAGTATAAATGCTCTAGGGCATGAATAACTCTTTCTAGGTACTGGTGGGAGTCAAAGTGAATTGTTTTGCATGCTATATTTTCTAATAGTCTATCTTTTAACACAAAGCTTGTCAAACATGACTTTCAAATGTGGTGAAATTCTGCCCAGTCAATTTTGTATTATCAGGATAAATGAGAAAATAAAACTTATTTATGGGGATGTGGGGTAATGTGTGTCTAAAAGGACACCTGAAGATTATTTTTGTAAAAGAAGTCCTTTGCATTTACAAGGGGATGGTAAAACGCCATTAGCTTACCCTGAGGCCCTATTCATTAAACCTTTTAGGGTATGGATGTTTTGGTCCAGATGCCAGTTGGGAAAGTGGGAAGAGGGGAGGCGGAGAGAGCTCGAGCCGTTCAGCAGAGTTGGGACTGTCCTGAGGTTTGCAGAGGATTTATGAACTAGAAAAGCAAGTGGTGTTCGGGCAGCTGTTTTGAAATGATGCCAACTATTGTAATTTTCATTTTTTTCCAGATAATTCCCTCAGCATTTTGGCAAAGCATAATGGATTCAACCGCCAGAAGCAAGAAGTCTACCTTTTACCAATTGTAATCAGTGACAGTGGGAATCCTCCTCTGAGCAGCACCAGCACCCTGACCATCCGGGTCTGCGGCTGCAGCAGTGACGGTGTTGTCCAGTCCTGTAATGTTGAAGCCTATGTACTTCCGATTGGACTCAGTATGGGCGCCTTAATTGCCATATTAGCATGCGTCATTTTGCTGCTAGGTACGTATTTTCCTCATAGCCTAATGGTTACTCTTTCTCCGGTTCATAAATGACTGTAAATAAGGAAGAAACCCTAACCCAGCCAGGCATCAGCATTCTTTGGAGAAGTAACTCTTTTGCACTTCTCCAAGCTTTGAGGTCATTAAGAGGAAGGGAAGAAGAAGAAGAAGAAGAAAAAAAAGGATTGTGACAGTCATGTCCAATTGGAGAGAACAGATTCAGTGCTTTTTTTCAATCCTATCACCAGTGAAAAGATAGACTAAACATAATGGTAGAAGTGGGGGTGGACCTTTATGTGGTTACAACAGCAACTATTATATAAGAAAGTATCCAGATTGTCTGATACACACCAGTTTACTTCAACAGGGGGCTGTCATGTGTCTAAAATACTCTTTTATCTGAACAATATATAGATCAGGTTGCTAAGTCCATTCAATCACAAAACTTGGTGAGATAAAAAGGAAACAAGCAAAAAATATAGTTTTAAAATTGCATTGTTTCTCAAATATTTTTCCTGATATTAAAATCAAATTACAATAAAGATTGCAAATTAAGGAAAGGTTTTTGTAACATTTTCACTAAAAAGATCCAGCTATAAAAATGAGATTAGACAGTAGGAAGATATAGAAGAGGAGAATTACATTTTATCCTGCCCTTAGATAAAGGTTTTATCAACTACTACCTTCCAGGTTACATCTGTCCTGCTCCCCCAGCACCCTGGATTGAACATCATTTCCTGCCATGTTTTCCACCATTAGCCCAAGTTTGGTTTGGCTGATCTGGCTACTTCTTTATGTGTTCCTCTCCCTTTCCCCACTTTTAGGCCTACCTTACCAGATAGAGGAGTTCTAGTCTTCATACAAGACAAGAAGTTTCACATGCAAAGTTGACATTCATCTTAATATATCACTTCATCTGTGAATGAACATTATTTGATTGGAAAGAGTCTTCAAGAACTGATAAAAAACACAAAATATACTAGATATGATCTGTTCAGCTCCTTTTTCTTTACAGAACAGGGGCATGAAGGCAAAAAATATTGAATGACCTGTCAAAGATACACAGCAAGTTAGTTATGCTATCTGTGCTGTTTTCCATTTTGTGCCATTCACTCTAGAGCTCCTGAAAGTGTTAAATGCAGCTTTCTTCACGAATAGATGCAAGCTTATTCTTTTAACCCAGCTTCATCACCGTTTAATAAAAAGAAGCAACCTAGTGATATCCACTCAAAATTCAATGCTCATCCTTCAGAAAGGTGTTTAACTTAATTCCCAAGTGAATGTTATTAAAGCTGTATGCTCCTAAGTTTTCAAATAATGCCCCTCTCTTAACATACACGATGCATTGCTTGTGAAATTATATGCGAGGCTAGCTAATTGTCACTTCGCGTTTTTCCTACAGTCATCGTGGTGCTGTTTGTAACTCTGCGGCGACATAAAAATGAGCCATTAATTATCAAAGATGACGAAGACGTGCGAGAAAACATCATTCGTTACGATGATGAAGGAGGAGGGGAAGAAGACACGGAGGCTTTTGACATTGCAACTTTACAAAACCCAGACGGAATTAATGGATTTTTACCCCGTAAAGATATTAAGCCAGATTTGCAGTTTATGCCAAGGCAGGGGCTGGCTCCAGTTCCGAACGGTGTTGATGTCGATGAATTTATTAACGTGCGGCTACACGAGGCAGATAATGACCCCACCGCCCCGCCGTATGACTCCATTCAGATTTACGGCTACGAAGGCCGAGGGTCCGTGGCTGGCTCCCTCAGCTCCTTGGAGTCCACCACCTCAGACTCAGACCAGAATTTTGACTACCTCAGTGACTGGGGTCCCCGCTTTAAGAGACTGGGCGAACTCTACTCTGTTGGCGAAAGTGACAAAGAAACTTGACAGCGGATGATAAATAAATCAGTGGGAACTGAGCATTCTGTAATATTCTAGGGTCACTCCCCTTAGATACAACCAACGTGGCTATTTGTTTTAGAGGCAAGTTTAGCACCGATCATCTATAAACTCAACTACATTTTAATGTCGAACCAAAAAAATTAATAATAAAAAGTAAAAAGTGTATGTTAGGAGGTTATAAATCTTGTGGAATGTGAATTACAGTATGTGGAGTGTCTAGAAGTCTTTGGATATTTGATATTTACCTGACCACCACAGACAAAGATTGGGATCCTGGCTAATCCTTAGAGAAATGGTTTGAAAAGAGGAAAAAAAAATCAAATTTAAAAGGTGCTTTCTTAGAAAAATGGACCTGCAAGAAATGTGCTGCTGATAAAGTGTCTTCTGCAAGGATTTTTATAAATGCGAATGGTTTTTTTCCCCTTCACCAGTAAGGATCCCGCCACAAATGAAAAAGCAATACTTGGTCTGCTGTACATTCTGACTTTCTGGAGTTTTGGGAGGCCTCCTAGATTATATGGTACGGTGACCACACATTGTACATAACTGTTGGCCCCACTCATCAGAGACTAAATAGCATCTTTAAATATTGTGTCGAGCCTTAAAATAATCACATTGTTCGTAATCCATTCCAGGGTGGGGACTGCCAACTCAGTGGTGGGAGGAGAGAAATCCCATTCAAACAGGCTTGTGTTCTGGAAGCAGGATTACTCATTCCCTCCACTTCATCTTCTTCCACAAGGACACAAAGATAAACTGTATCACACAGCGGACTACATAAGAGACAAGATGGTTTTATTGCTAGCGCGTGAATTTATTTGTTTAATCCTCGAAATAAATATTTTATTGATGTCCATTAATGCTTTTATTTATTAAGGTTGATAATCTATAGATTAAGGGACTATATGAAGAAAAAACTAAATTATATCCATTAATAATCCTTTAGATCGTTTTATATAAATATATATACAATGAATGTTTAATACATGTACATTTTGATGAGATGAGTATGGCAGGCAATATTATCAAAAGGGAAGCTAATAGTCTCCTTAGAGTAGAAAGTGTTATTGTGACTGTGATGGCAGGAACAGAATTTTCCCAGAGAAACTTTTGGACTGTTTTCTATTTTGTTCGTAATCCTAGTATTTGGTGTTTTTACTACAAGCACAAACATCTGAAAGTGTATCGACTCATGTGAATATTTAAACTCTAGACTTTTCAATACCTACGTAATGCCCTGCCCAATAAACACGCTTCAAGTTGCCCCCCCCCCCCCGTTTTAGAGCAGAAACTGGTTTGTACATAATTTTACTGCTTCTGTTTTTAGCCTTTCTCTCCCCGATCTTCATGGTGATGCACAGAATGTCTTATAGACTCCAAATGAGAACAGCACTAGAAGATGTGAGCATATTCGATTTTTACTGCAAACCTGCCATTTAGAGGTAGAATATGTAAGACAAGACTCAAGTACTACATGCAGATCATTTTAATTTTCTACTTTGCTTTAAGGCAATATTGTTTATTTACTCCATGTATTGTATTCAGAGAAACTCCTGTATTGTTTCCTACTTTGTGAAATATATTTTTATAAATACCTTTGTTGTCATCACTTTTTTTTTCCAATCAGATGAAGACCTATTAATGGAGCCAACTCTTATAGGAATTTTAAAACGCTCAACTAAATCATCCCAAGGGTCACTTTTATTTGTAAGAGTCTTTATCATAAAGAACCAGAGATGAGAAATGGCTGAACCACGATCGCATAGCAAGATACTGATGGAGACATGAAGGGAACATGGTGGACTAACAGCTAGTCCCGCTGCATCAGCTGGGTCCTCCAGGAAGCAAACGCTAACGCAGAGTTACAAGTGAAAGATAAAAGAGGGAGGAAACAGGACGGAGCAGGGAAAGCTTTCAGACAGGGATGCAGATGTTAAAACTTGTAGAAGTAAAGAGATTAGGAAGGAGGATTTGGTAGAGAGCCTTAGACTGCAACGCAGACCTGACAATCCTTTGCCAGACAATTAGAGGGTCCTACCGAAAGAAAGCCTATTAGAGGAGTCTCTCACTGTGCAAAACTAGTCAGGCCCCAGCTCCCCTGCCATCTCAGCCATTGGCTTGGGGCTACCTGAGAAAATCACGGCTTTGGCTAGAAAACTGAAGGCACCAGCTTTTGGAGGCTGACTCCACTGTGAATGAAGACAAATGTTTGAATATGATACTCGGAATTTATAGCTATTCAGTGCCCATAGACTTGGTTGATCCCATGTTGAGTATCCCTTGCCTGAGACTAGTTCCTCCTGTAAGCTTATCACTACGGCTACTGAACACTTGTCCTGAGGTCAACGTGATGGCCCAAAGTGACTTGAAAATACAGTGGCTAAAACAAATACTTGGTGAAGGCAGACTATTAATAGTAGTTGTTGTAGTAATCAACAGTAATATTCTGACTATCCTACATATTCTAAACCAAGGTGAGATTATTACTTCACTTATCTCTTGCATACCAGACTCATTTCTCGTGCACTCTTCAGTGAAGTGGCATAGACTACAGACATATAAACATGTCTGGCAAAAATTACACCATTTTTCAGGGGTATAAAAATCCATATTCTCCAGTCTTGGCAATCAATAAGATAATCTTCATATGATGATTTTCGTGAGCAGGAGATAATGTCTGATACACCAGTTGCCCACATCTTACCTCAAAATTTACTTTGCCCGGGAAGAGAGATTAAGTATGGTTTCCATGTTGATTTTCTTTGCCACCATCATGCTGGCAACTTGCGCTTAAAAGCCCATTTAAGGTTTTATAATACAGAATCAAGTAAATAGCCCCATGTTCGCATGGGGCTGAACTACACTTTTAGAGTACCCTGAATTTAAATAAAGATCTGAGGGACACACACACACGCTCACACACACACACAAGCACTAACTCTGACCTTGACTTAGGTACTTTTTACTCTAGTAGGAGAGTTTCTAAGACTTCCTCAACCAAAAGAGGTTGATGGGGTCCCCAAACTTTTAGGGTCTGAGTATGTCATAATCAACTCTTTAAATAATACATTTTTAAACTTTATCAAAGTGACTATTTTTGTCTCTGTGCTTTGTTTTCTGTTGCAGCAATACTCACATATGTCTTCCATATACATGTATGGCTATTCTTCAAACGAAATGCTTCTTCAGTTCATAGGAATTTTAATGTGTCTGTAGATCTTTGTGTCTCAAGCACTCGTCTTTTTTGAAGCTTATCCCTGCCCAAGGGTTCTCTGCCTAATGGCGAAGAAGCACTGAGTTGGAGCCAAGTGAGACAAAATTATCTCCCTCTGCCTAGTTCACAATTCGAAGTTCCCGCTTGGGGAACTGATGCATCCCCAGGTGACCGGACACCATATGGGATTGATCAACTCATCTGCAATCCTGTTCACTATTTGATCAAATCAAGTTACAGAATGTCTCTGAAACATCCATATATGTGTTCTAAAGAATGTTAAGAGGCCATTCTTTACAATAATCTTTTATGAGTACAGTTATAAGATTAAAAGCAGTTTGTAATAGGATGATTAAAATAGACCAGAAATTAAACGCAAGTGTTAACCATGCCATGCAGAACTGTGATTTCTAGAATAAGAACTTTACAGCGAAAGTGTTCCAGAGAAACGTGTGTTTGTATATATATAATATAAAAGACTTACTGGCATCACCAGTGAAATAAGAGTGCTTAGAAAGAACCAAATGTGTCTTTGGGAGAGTTTGCCTAATCAGATGCTTAACAGAAGACAAGTCTCTGCGTGAGACTTGGAAATCTCCTAAGAGCAGCCAGATTCCACACTGAGACTCAGCAGAGTTCTGGGCTATGCTGTATTCTGGAGAAGGAAAAGCAGGTGCTGAGAGCTAAGTAGCCAATTACTCTTTATAGCCACATAAGGACTGGAGGCAGGTAGGCCTTTCCAACAAGTTGTATTATGCGATCACTGGCTTTGCAGGGAATCTCACAAATGTATAACCTTCTGATTGCCTTTTTGATTGAAAGTTCCATTTGAGATCAGGGCAGTGCAACCAGTAATAAGATTTCAAAAAATCCCATCACTGGCACTGTTGGAAAGGCTGAGCATGACTGAAATCCCATCTTTGTCAGTCGAAAAATACGGTAACAGTGGCCATCACTAGAAAAGTTATATGAAAGCACATTTTAAACATGAATATCAACATTGAAGGGACTATATATACACATATATATTTATATTTATAAACACACACACTCAACTTTTTAGAGATCAGTTTATATTTGTAATTTTTTATCTCACAATCACACACTACCAAAAACCTGAAATGGTGGCTTTTTGTTTTTCTGAATCTATCTTTGAATTTGAAAGAAATTGGATTGAAGGTAAAGGGTCTTAAATGGGAGTGTTTATTTAAGAGCAAAATAATGGCTCACAATACCTGAAATTAGAATGAAATGCATCACGTTGTGAAGCTGGATTAGGTTTTTTTTATATTGAATTGTGCTTTTGTGCAAACAATAAATGTAGAATGCATTTTGCAAGGAATATAGTTTTCAACATATTTTTATTTTCCTCCATTCCAATGCTTTTTTTTTATTTTAATATACACAGCTTCTTTGTAAAGTTACTCAGCTGGCCAAGCAGTGTTGCATATATTGTTGTCACTGCAGCTCCTACTCTTTCTGATGATTGTACAAGATAGAAATTCTATCATTAAAGTAGGTATTTGTTTTCATTATTTTCCTTTTAGTCAACACACATTTATGTATAACCTGGTACACTTTTGCTATTGTTTACATGATATACTCTTGACAGTAAAGATCTCCTAGTCCTCGTATTCTCTACCTAATCCTAGTATTATAGAGTTCAAGACATTTTAAATCTCCCCGACTTGACAGTCTATCTAAAAGGAAAGACAATGTGTCTCCTGCAAATACTGAGCACCACCCTGCTCAAAAGTCAGGCTACACAGTTGACTATAATCTCCAAACATATCTCCTTAGTTATGAAATTGAGCTAATGGATCTCATTTAAGCTAACTGTTGAAGCATTCTTTCTCCGTGGCCTTGTAAGTCTAGGTTTAAACTTAGCCCATGACTTTCGACTAAACAACACTCTCTGTAATTATAATGTGAAGCTTCTAATGATAAGAAATAAAAGCTAAGTTATATACAGTGATGTGGAAGAACTGAGGACGAAGAAAGTGACTCTAAATGGTAAGACTCAAGAAGTCTTTACAGAGAACTTTTCAGGGAAGATGAGAACTTCTTTAATGGGTGCAACAGTAATCATAGCTTTTCAAACACAAAACTAAGAGGGGGAAATTATAAAAAGATCACACTGACAGGTTAATAGCACCTTTATGGACATTCAGAAAGATCTAGAAAGTGAGTGCTCATAGCATACTTCAGCTTTGCCTAAATTTTGGCATGTTTTGAGAAAAATGAGGTTCAAAGATGTCTCAAGGAATTTTTCAGGATTAACTTACTCATCTAATAAGTGAGAGACAGGAATCAAACTTTGGTCTTTTAGCTCATTACTGAGACTGTGAAGTTGTAAATATTTCTTGAGTTACCTGCCATAATATGACACACATGTCGAGTATAAGTATTATCTCCTGCAGGTATCTTTATTAATAGATCATAGATACCTCCGTTATTATCCACAGATGACAGAAAGTTGTTAGAAGGAATAGCACAGGGTGCTATCTGGGGAGAAAAATTAGAAAACAAAAGCTTCAATGAACCTAGAGACCACACGATAAGAGAAAATGAAAGGTCACTGAAGGTAAATTTTCATTCCTTCAGATCTCCTCTGTACATGCAAGGATACCCAGGGCCACCCTGTGACTCCTCCTATGCATGGGCTAGAGTTCAACAACTGTGTTCTAACTGAACACAACAGTATGGGTACTGAGAGCCTTCTCTCTCCCTAATATGCGCATTCCCTCATTACCAATTCACCTATGTTTTTTCTAGGTTCTCTTTAATTTCAACCTCTAAAGTTTGAGAAGTATTCCATATTTGTCAAGTCTAATTGTTGCACGAGTGAATGAATTATCTAAATTAAAGGTTAGAGCTACAAATACTTTAAAAAAAAACTTATTAAATTTCTTTCCTACAAAATATATGCTAGATTCTATAATCATAAAGTCCTGCCTTTCTAAGACATAGAGTCTAACTGGATAAATTATAGAAACAAAAAAATAATAAAACATTAGGTTTGTCTATGCTGTGGAAAAGGTGAACAGACAGTTCTGTGAAAGTTCAGAGAAGTAACAACTAACCCTGCCAAGCGACAGTACCCTGCTGGGATCTCTGTTACAGTGAGTTTTGGGCGGAGCAGATCTGCAGCCTGGGAGCATCAATAAATGAGTTCAGTCCAGACACTTGAAAATGAATTGTGCTGCTCGGATAAATCTCTCAATTGACTTTACTGCTAATGCTCCTTAAATATGAAATTCTCTACATGACAAAACTTCTAATACCTCATTTCTTTTACAAATTTGTGCTTAGAATGTTCCACTAATCTGAGTGGTGACAACAGCAGTAATAGAGTGTGCAGGAGGGGGTCTGTTTCTTCAAAGACTTGGTGGTGCAGGAGAAAGGTAGATGAGTAGAAATAAGAAGATACAATAGAACACAACATGGATGGGACACTAAATGTTGTGGACAGAGTGATATCTGAGTTGCCATGTGAAGCTGCCACGGTAAGAGCAAACCACAGCAAAAGTCTTCAGAAAAGTAAGTCTGTGTTAGTGGTTCTGCTGCACTAAACCAATGGACATATACAAGGAATGAAAATGACACCTAGATCATAGTAGATGGTGGTGGGGGGGAAGTGACACAATGTGATGTGGAGAGTCAGGCAGAGACCATATAATACAAGTCCTTGTCAACCAAGATGAGGAGCTCAGATCTACTTTACATCAAAAAGGAAGCAATTGAAGGGATCTAAAGGCAAAGAATGACAAGATCTGGCTTGTATTTTAGAAAAGATCACTCTGGTTCCTGCATGGAAATGGGATTACAGGAGACAAGAATGAAAACAGGAAACCCAGACAGGAGATTGTTGCAGTAGCCCAAGCAAGAGAATGTCATGACTTTGACTACTGAGGTGGTCACTGGAAAGAAATGGAAAAAATAGATAGATCCAGAAATATTTTGGATATAGAACTGATAGTACTGGCAATTGCACTGGATATGCAAGACAAAGAAAAGATGGTACTTAAGGTGACCCCTAAAGTTTTTGATTTGAATAGCTATGTCATTGGGTGGGGCCATTTACAGAGATTAGGATGACTTGGAGATGATTTGGTTATCAAAACAGACATCATGACTCCTCTAATCCTCCACACCAGAAGGGATAATAGAATTTGGAGTCCTGTAGAAATCTCTACATGAGGTATGTAAAGGACCTTCTAGAAAATATTACTATACTTTGATTCTTCTAAGTATCAACACCTGAGTCAACACCTTAGTCTCAGACAGAAAAAGTCCAGCTTGTTTATTTTATTTTTTTAGCTTTCTAGAAATGAAAGAAAAGGGGAAAAAAAATAAAGGCTCCATATTGGTGAGTTCACTCTTGGCTTGAGTCTCATGGATACATTTATTAGAAATGTTTCTTAATGGAACTAAGGAGTTACATCTGAAATATTTACCTATGATTATCTTAAAGCAGGGAAAAGGGCTTTATATTATAAACATAATACGTTGTTCAGGAAGCATTCCTGAGGTGTGTCCTTTTCTTTGAAGTGTATGCTAATTCTCAAGGGCAGAAACATTTTGGTCTTTGTGGTTTAGCTATGATAAAAAATATCAGGAAAAAACACACTCAAACAAACCTTTTGTTTTGTTTTGTTTATTGCCACTTACTGATAAGTCCCTCTGGTTCTCTGGAAGTTGAGGAGCTTGGCACTTAATAAATACTGGGTGCATAGAAATGAAGTCATATCAGTCTGGAGAAAAACATCTCATACTATATAAGTGTAAGACATTGTTATATAATAAGCTATTTTAAAAGGATGCTGCACCTTGTTTGTTATGCATTGTTATTCTCTAAGCCTTATACTGGATGCCATGGGGGTTGGCCAAAGATAGTAGGATTCAATCCCTTTCCTTGAGAGCATCCAGTCATCTGCTGTAGCATAAAGTCAAAAAAAAAAAACAAAAACATAGCATTGTGATTTGATATAAGTTTTAGTATTTTCAAATTGCTATAAGAACACTGAGTCAAATTAATTAATGCTTCATGAGTTTGGGGAAAGGTACAGAAATATTTATTGAGCTATGTCACATAGAAAAAGTTAGTTATTCACTTAGTTGATGTGGTGAGAGAGGGGATATACAGGCAAAAATAATATCACAAGTGAAAAACAGGAAGGCATGACAGACCCAAAGAGCCTCGAGAAGACGCAGTATGTATCTTCAAACTTGGCAAGGATAAACCAAGAACTGGCAGTTACAGACTCATTTATTTTTCCCATAAAACCATCAGTAGAATCTAATAGTGCATTAATAAGTAATGCCTCTTATTTTAATATAGTTCATCCTAAGAATATAAAGATAATTTAGTATTACATCTAATTGACTATCAAAGACAAAAATACCACTGAATATTTCAATAGATGCATTAGGAAAAAAAAGTCTGAGAGAGTTCATGATCTACTTAATGTTTAAAAAAGAAAAAAAAAAAGAAAAAACCCAGAAAACTAATAAGCATAGATGGGAACTTCTTTAAGTTAACAAAAGGTAATCTACCCCAATTCTATAGCAAATAAAATAGTTAATAGAGTTGTAAGATACATCTCCTCAATATGGAGATAAGAAAAGAATGGCGGCGCTAACTGCTTTGGTTCAGTGTAATATTGGAGGGCCTGGTGACCACCGTTATACAAGGAAAAACAGAAACAAAGATGAAAGATTTATCCAAAAGTGTCATTGTTTGCATGTGACATTACCATATACACAGAGAAGTTAACAGAATAAACAGACTAACTACTACACTAAGCAGAGTTCAGCAGCATAGCTGCATCTGAGTGATACATCATTGATAAAAGGACTTAAAATGTTAAAGATGTCGATTAGTCTAAAAATCAATCTATAATTTTCATTCCACTGCAATCAAAATTATAGCAGAATTTTGTGACCTACTTAACATCCTTTTTTTTTCAAATTGGATTTTAGTATTTATTAAGCTCCATTCTTCAATATAAAATTCAGTAAGACTAGCAGAGACTTGAGGAGGGAACAGTATTCCTCACAATGACAGATAAGAAAGACTTACTACTCATATGTAAAAATAAAATAAGAAAACAACAACAACAAAGGCAATAAAAAATAAGCCTATGGCATTCCAGTTACAGGTACAGAAGCATACTCAAGTGTATGAACTAATAAACTAAGTATAGTCAGAAAAAAATGGAAATGTGAAAACAAGTTATTACTTTAGACTCATGAGACAGATCTAAAAAAATACTGTGGATACAGCCTAGTACTGATAAAAATACAGGTGGGGAGAGATAAATTGGGAGTTTGGGATTTGCAGACACTATTATATATAAAATAGATAAACAGCAATGTTCTACTGTGCAGCACATTAATACCTTGTAATAGCCTATAATGAAAAAGAATATGAAAAAGATTATTTATATAACTGAGTCTCTACGTTGTACACCAGAAACTAACACAACACTGTAAACCAACTATACTTCAATAAAAAAAAAAAATTAAAAACGAGAAGCTTCATATAGTACATCTACTTTATGACCCAGCAATGCCATATCAAGGTATAAATCCCAGAGAAATACTTGAAAAGATTCACAGTGAATATACCTAATATTATTCATCATATATATATTTTAAAACAAGATGCTGGAGGCACTGTATTCATTTACACAAAGAGAATGGATATTAAGGGCTACTATGGAGCATTTAGAAGTAATAAAATAAATGCACAGAGGCCAACATATATTCATTTTCAAAACATTTTCAAGTAAAAAAAAACATAAAATACAGCATAATCTTTATGGCACACTAAAAGCTATATGAATTAAAAATGCATCCACACAAATATATATCTTACAAAGGACATATGTCCAAGAATGCTTATCATTGCTCACCTGAGAAAAAAGAATGACCCAACTATTTGCACTTGCATTTCAGTAAGGAAACTAATTCATAAATAAAAATAAAATGAGTAATATAAGATGCTTATGTGTTTGCTGTTTAGGGAAAACAATAAGTAACAGAGGCCTTAGACTTAGTGTTCGGTAGAGAAGAAACATTAGAAAGGTGATCAGGGGTGTTCTGATTACAAAAGTATATACGTGCTGAGTCTAGGCACAGATGGGAAACTCCAGCCTTTGGAGTTTGTTCTGTAGAACAACAGAAATTCCTATGATTTTGATAAGCATTCTGAGGAAAAGTTAAGTTTCAAATTTATTTCACATCGGGTAACTTGCCCAAACTGTCCATTCCCCTCTTAGAGACCACAATCAACATTGGCAAGCTAAAGACTCTTAGAAATCCCATTGCAATGAAAATGTTTAATTTGTTCATCCCAGAATTTCTCAAATATAATTAATTAATTATAATTTTTTTAATGAAACATCAAATTCATCTTTCTAGATACGTGTATTTTGTGAAATAGAATTTCAGAATTACTACTGGAATCAACAGATAAACTTGGAGGATTTTTAAGAAATAAAAGGATATTATCAAACCTAATTTAATTCCCTTCTTCTTGATGGTGATATATTAAAGATACCATCATCTGTTTACTGAGCATCTATACTGCACACAGATCTGAGATAAATGTGATTAGGAATAAAGCAGTAGAAGAAATCATACACCTTGTTCACACAGAGCTAATAGGAGAGAGAGATTTAACACATGGGGATAATTAGGGGATGTGACCTACTGCATATGACAGTGTCTCAGGAAGTGATAAAATGTGGGGAAGCTGTCAAGTCAACTGGCATTCCAAAAAGAAAAAGGTGAAGGAAGGTCAAAATGGCTAGAGAAAGCAATGTGCAAGACGTTGACCTTGTCGGTTAGGTTTCCCTTCCCCATTTAGGAAGGGGGTTTGTGAACAAGTATCTTTGATACAGGTTATTGCAATAGTCTACTGAACAGCCTCTCCATCTCTGACCTTCTCCCTCGTTGACTTTTAGAAATTTCTATTATCAAGTAAACTTCCTAAAACATCACATTTAGTCATTTTTCTACCACTAACCTAAAATGGCTCCCTAATCATTCTTTTATCTTTTTTCTTTCTTTCTTTCTTTTTTTTTTTTTTAACTGTTTTTTGGTTCAATATATACTTGTAGAACTTATTATGCACCAGGTTCCAGTAAAATATAGCCCCTGCCCAAAAGAAATTTGCAGCCTGGATTTTAGGCCATAATGGAGGACACTTCCAGGTCAACAAATCCACTAAGCACACTCATTTAAAGTCTTTTCCTTCTGCTTTGGTCAAGATAAGATTCTCCCTCTTGGTTGCCCTCGCTGACAACATCCTGAAATGCCCTTCCCACTGGTACTCAACCATATAGCAATCTACTCTTGAGATTCCAGTCTCAGCATTGAGCATGTGGTCACAAGATCAGATTCGAACGACCAGGAGTTAGGTAGATATGCTAATAATGATGAACGGGGTTCAGAACGAATTATTTTTATAAATGAAGGCAACAGTCCTAGAAGTTTCAAATGTTGGAGATGAAAAAGGCTGAAACTAGCTGAACATCTATCTGCATTATCTTTAGATAACAATGGTTATTTTGAAGGGGCTAATAGAACACTACTCTGATTCAAGGGAGGCATTTTTCTGTCAGCTTTATGTACCTGGACATGATTGAGAGCTGGGAGGAAAACAAAGATTTTTATGACACAGAGCTTATCTTAGATTACGTGCCCTTAAACATGCAATCGTCTCTCTTGAGTTCACTGTCTTCCTCTATAAAGTGAAGGGAACGCACATCGGTTGCTTCCAAGCTGTACTCCAGAACCCTGTCCGGTGCTGCTAATGTTTGGGGATGAAGAGACAGATCAGTAAGCAGCATCACAGACTTTCCACCATCACTAGCACCATCACTTGATTTTAACTCTCCAAAGACTATTGTTTTATATATTGAGGTGCCAAGCAAACTACACTGAAAGGAAACATCATTTATTTATTTATTTATGGCTGAAAAGTCTTTCTGGACAGTCTGCTCAACATTTTTCAAAAATCCCTTTCAATATTTTATACGCTTGTATGTTTCACTCAAAAACCTGCACGCTTATATATGGCCAAGAGAACTCCCCATGACAAAAAAGAAAGGCAGAAAAATCATTTTGAAGTTTTCTAAATAGGGTAAAGACAGTACCACAGTACTTATTCCCTAGTAAAAGGAACACAGAGCTTTTGTTCTGTAACGTTTTGTCTATATCAGAGAGGTCGTTTATAGGAATGTAGGTATTTTGTATTAATTTGTCATGGCCACCATACAACTGATTTGAAAACCCACAAGAGTTAATTATCAATCCTAGCAATGTTTGCAGTGGGAAGAGGTGTTTCCATGTCATGGTACTTCCTACTTTCTGGAATCTTTCTGAAAAGCCCATGTTGAATCGTTGGAATAATAGTCTTTCATAGTCTATCATTCATATAAGTTAGATTCATATTATTTTTATATTTGTGCATGACAATATTGTGGGATTGCAGAATGTAGAAACCAATTTTTCTAGCTTTATTTATAACTCATAATGGTTTTGAAATCACACTGCAAAATGTTCACTGCCTTCTCTTTTACCCAATTCTGATAGTGTAGAAAGATGGCACATATCCAGCACCAAGATTCTCAGTGGGGAATTACAAACTTTTATAAACGTACTTGTAGGACAGTGAAGAAAATGTCTTCAAGATTGTTTCCTAAAATGAGTTGAATACTCCTTATCTAGACAGAGGTATATAAACAAGATCGTTAAACTAATTTTCTACTCTACACTCACCAACATACCCTTAAAATCAAACCATATGAAATCTTCCTGATCAATTAGGGAGAACGTGATGACTGATACAAAGTTAAAAAATTTGCAATTTTCTCTTCTAACCACGCAGCTCACTTGTAAATGCCAATTTTTACTCTATGGCCACACTCCAAGATGGAGAGCCTTCTCCTGGCCCACACTGAAGAACCTGATAAAAGGCAATAACTTTCTGTGATCCCACTTTAAAATTATCCCATGTCCACTTTTTCTGATTATTTTCTTTGTGACCTGTTTGTTGACTCACTCACTCATGGACCAGTTTTTTCTGATGTCACGCTCTGACCCCTGCATTCTATTCTGCTCCCTACTCCAAGACTGGGTAGCCAACAAGGGTGTGGAGCAGCCCAAAGCTAATCACAGGAAGTGAACACACCAACATTCTCAGTCCTGACTGGAATATCAGGCTAAATAGTTAACAGAATTTGGAGAGAGAGTTGAAGTTTTATTTGTAGTATAGGTGACAGGAACTATGGCAAAGAAAAGTAGTTGCCCCCTTTGACTTTGTGGAATCTCATCGCCTGTTAGGGGTGAGTACATGAAGGATAAGGACATGAAGAGAAGTACACAGGAACAAAGCAAGTGGAGAACTGCTGAGCCGTTTATTGATTAGGCATTACGGAATATTGTTTCCACAGGTTTGTAGGAGACATCGATAAAATATGTGCTGTTTTTATCACCATTCTACAGAGTAAGAAACTGAGACTCCTAGATGTGGAGCAACTAGACCAAAATCATATTCTCACCTGATTACAAAGCCTGACATTCATCGCCCATGGGCGGTGAGTTGCCATCAGATGACAGTTCGAGAAGGGGCTCAAAAAAAAAAAAAAAAAAAAAATCTCACTTATTTGCATCACTAGGGTTTCTGCAAGATTTTCAAACCATCTCCACTGTGGCAGTTTTACAAGGTTCTACTTTCAAATAGAATTAAAACATCCCCTGATTTTCATGAAATCCTCAGCCTGCTATTTTTCTCTCACTGCCAGCAAAATCAGGCTTTTATCCATTACTTACGAACAGTCTGGGAAACTGTCAGTTTTTGCTGGGGCTTTCATTACATCCACCAGATAGCTATGTTTAGGACCAATATGTTCCAGCTTACCCTGTTTCCTGTGCATGCATCTGAAGAAATTCCTCTTTGTAACTATAAACTCAATCTGATTCAATCCAAATTCAATTCAATTCAATCCAGTGATTCAAGAATGTTTCAATGTTTCTTACAGTTATGACATAGGTAATAACTGATTATGACATCATAATTGCCAGAGACTGTGAGCCTAATGCTTGCCCCCAACTATTGGGAGAAGATGTTTCCTGAATACACTTCTGAAAAGGCATGTACCTGTGCTAATAATACAACAAGATGAGACTATTCAGTTCCTATTCCTGGAAGGGAATTTAGCAGATATACATGTGAAATAATTTTCTCTTTACCTATTTGGTACTGAAAACCTTTGTATACCTATCCACCGTGCAAGAAAAAAGAACAAAAAACTATTTTTTATGTAGTTTCTTATTCAGCCAATGTTTATTGGGAGCCCTCATCTGCTAGAGACTAATCTAGCAGACTGTGTGTGTAAGCCACAGCTTAAACATACACACCATATATATGTGCATATATATATGCCACGTGTTTATATATTGTGGAAAATGTTATCTAACTGGCAGTGTAAGGCGGCCCAAGTGTGTCCTCCACAAAGTACCCAGGCAAAGGGGCACAAGTAGAGGCAGAAATCTAGCTTGACTACATAGCCAAGCCAAGTGTCATGGTGTGGGGCTGTGCCAGCTTGGAGGGAAGCGTCATACTCTTCACACAGAGAGGATGCCTTCTTGCAATCCATCACCCAGAAGAGGAGTACTTCTCTAAATTACACAGAGCCACTATAAGAAACGGAGAGTTCTGAAGTACTATGAAGAAATATTTGGAGAATCCATAGACGAAAATAATAACCAAATCCAATGGCATTGGGTTATCTGGGAAGTCATCAAATAGTTTTAGAAAATGATATATAAGAAAAAGGTAACCAGGTCAACAGAGAAATACAGAGAGGATAGGTAGGTTACTGGATAGAAGATTCCCCAAGTTGAGAAGAGCTTAATAACTTGCAGAAATGCATGTGGCTAGCCTGTAATGGCAGAAAAGGAATTTAACATGAGATGAAGTGAGAGAGATAAGCAGTGGACAGATCATATAAGATCTTGTAGGACACTGTGGTGAATATTTATTTTCACTGTTAGACTGTTGGGAAATCACATCTTAATGACAGAACACAAGTACTGAATGCAAGGTGGGTGGAAAGACAAGACTGGGGCACAAAAAAACTTTTCTCCGGGTGATGCAATTCTAGGCATAATTAGCATATAAAAGCTCCTTAGTAGTGAGATCACAGAGTGATTAACAGAAGAAAAGAGAGTCCAGACAGTGCTGAAAAACAGGAGAAGAGAAGAGAATAACAACTGGGAATAAATGCAGAGCCATAGAAGAAAACTCAAGAGGATGTGTTCTGGAGGACAAGGGAAGAGTTTCAAGAGTAATCTACTTAACTTAAAGAGCTGAGTGACCTAGTGAGATGCAGACTAAAATTATCTACTGAATTTGGCCTTGGTGACACCTGCAAGCCCACAGTCAGGGCAGCAGAGTGGACTGAACCAAATATACTAGATGAGAGAAGAAATGGGAGTTTAGGAAGTAGAGACAATAGATACCAAAGGAAAACTCCTCTGTTCTGTCTCTCCTCACTGAATACTGTTTCCTCATACTAACCAATTCTTCAACTTGAAGGAGTATAAAGCAAACTAACAAACTGACCTCCCTGATGAGAAAATGTTTGCTACTTCATTCTTCACTGAGAATAACTTTAACTCAGAGGTTGTGTTCCAGGAAGAAGATAATAGGCTGATAATCTCAGAAGAATGGACAGACCCTCTGGAGTTCCTTCTGAAAATTCATGGAGGTTAAGAGCAATGCAGCCCCCCGTAAAACGCCCTGATTGTTATCACCTTTTCTGTTCCATTCAGTTTTGCTATAGGAGCTCAAGACCCCAACCCCAAGATGGGCTCACAGTCTTT
Organism: Camelus dromedarius; assembly: GCF_036321535.1. NCBI lineage: Eukaryota > Metazoa > Chordata > Mammalia > Artiodactyla > Camelidae > Camelus > Camelus dromedarius. The sequence continues at coordinate 41,151,574 of NC_087444.1, forward strand.
AAGGTATTAGCCTGCAGTGACTCCCTTTGCTAGGCAAAGTATAAAGCTGCTCTTTTCTTTGCTCCCAAAACTCTGCCTCCGAGTTTGAATTCATTTTTCGGGGTGCAGAGGCTGATTTTTCAGTAACGAAGTCTCAGGCAGACACCAAATGGGTATCTTACAATCCAGTTCACTTCTGACACGAAATACCTGGAGATAGCATCAGATCCCACAGCTTATACACTCAATTCAGCAAGACTATCCCCACTTCAGATGTCAGTCACAAGTCCAGATTGTCACCTGTGCTTCTCACCTACTTGCCATAATTTGGAGGTTCCTACAAACCGCTCCTTGAGTTTGATCATTTGCTAGAACAGCACACAGAATTCAGAAAAACAATTTACTTGCTATTGCCAACTCACTACAAAGAATACAAATGAACAGCCAGACTGAAGAGATGCCTACGGCAAGGTATGAGAGAAAGGGTGCAGAACTATCACATGCCCTCCAGGCGTGCCACTCCCCCAGCATCTCCAAGTGTTTAGGAACTTGAAAGCTCTCCAAACCCACCTCCTTCTCCCATACTTTTGGGGTTTTTATGGAAGTCTTATTACTTAGACATGATTGGTTAAATCATTGGCCACTGGTGATTGATTTGACCTCCACCCTCTCATATCCATGGAGACAGGGGGTAGGAGGGAAAATTCTAATCCTCTAATCGCCTTGGCAACCAGCTCCCATCCTTTGGGGCTTTCTAAAACTCACTTCATTAACATAAACTCAGTTGTCATTGAACGGGGCTTATTATGAATAACAAAAAGCACTTTTATCACTTAGGAAATTCCAAGAGTTTTAGGAGCTCAGGACCAGGAACAGTGAAGAAGACCAAATATGTATCACATTATAAATCACAGTATCACAGTAGATATAAACAACTCTCTACTTACCTTCAGGGGCAAACTTCTTCAGAGAATTTATTTTAGGAGTACATGGAAATAGAGGAGGATATTTTAAATTTATATGTGTTTTTTATTTAAAAATGGAAGACACTGGATCCTATTTAATGTCTTAGTGATAAACCAGTGAATAAAAAGAGGATGATAACTGAGGATTGAGAGGGTATAATCAGCTATGGGATGAAATGCCTTGACAAGTGTAAAAAATTAATAAACCAAACCATCAATTAAATAGAGTTGGGAGACCAGAGGGGGAGCTCTCACACCCTGTGACAACAGGAGAGCCCAACAGGAAGAAGAAAGACTCCTTTTCTGGCAAGTACTCAGCCAGTGAAAAGCCGCTAACTTTTTGTTTACTAGAGCCCTCCCAACTTCCTTTTCCCCTCTATAAAAGAGTTCTCCTTACCTTGCTGTGTAGGAGCATAAAAGTGGCTCACCCAGGTTGCAGATCCTGAAGTGCAACTTTTGGCTGATCCTGAATAAGCCTGGAGAAAGATCTGGAGGTCTATTTCAGGTCAACACAAGGTGGAGGCTGTAATGCAGAGATGTGGAGGAACTGGTTTTTGATAAGAAGGGCATTATTTTCTCTCTTGTAATAAGAAGGAACAATGAACGGTCTATGCATTCACACATTCTAAAAATAAAAATATTTCTTGAAATCTTATTATGTTTATAACTACTGTGCTAGATGTTGGATACACACAGGTCAGCAAGACCAATGTGTTCACTGCAACAAGGAATTTTCATTTAGTTGCCATGTCAGACAGATGAAGGAAAGAATTTTCCACCCCAAAATATGCCTCTTTGTCATAAGGATTATTTTAGGCTCATTATTTTTTAAAAACACAGCAGACATAGGAAAGGCACTAAAAACTGAATAGAAGTTCCCTTTTGTAAGAGACATTTACTTTTATAAGGGAAATCTACATCTGTGAGTGTATTTTCCCCTCAGTACCAGGAAGAAGAGCTGACTACATTTCTAGAAACTCTTATTGCAAAAAGCAAGGACTTAAATCTCATAACAACTTATTTACTGTGCTGTTTCTGGTAACCTCCCATAACTGTCCCCCTTCTCTACCCCCAACATCTTTCTTGGGTCTTTGGCTAGAGATGGTATTTAAGGTGATAGATTGGGCTATTTGCAGAGTTAGTTTTCCTGGGTCTATGTATACAGAAGGTATACATGTTTTTTGTTTGTTTGTTTTTCAATTGAAATATAGTCAGTTTACTGTGTGTCAATTTCTGGTGTACAATATAATGTTTCAGTCATATATATACATACATATATTCATTTTCATATTCTTTTTCATTGTAGGTTATTACAAGATATTAAATATAGTTCTCTATGCTATACAGAAGAAACTCATTATCTGTTTTATATATAGTAGTTAATATTTACAAATTTCGAACTCTCATATTATCCCTTCCCACCAATTTTCTCTGAGGAGAAAGAACGTGAGGGGGATTGGGTCAAGATGGCAAAGTTGAAGGACACAAAGCTCATCCTCTCCCATGAATCCATCAAAAATTACAACTAATTCTTTTAGGAAATTATGAGATTTCAAGTTCTAGTAACCATGAATTATGGAAAGTAGAAAAAGTATATACATATGGTGGGAAAGTAGGCTCTAAAGGAAAGAAAGTGTATTATAAGAGGGGATAGTTTGGCACAGATCTTTAGCTGGAGATAGAAAGAACTGAATTAAACCCAATATCTATAACTTATTGGCTCTTACTTAAATTCTCCCAACATAGGTTTCTTCTTCATGTTTAAGTTAGGGCTCATGATAACCACTGCCCTGAGCTGTACCAATTTATAAAGAGATAATTCTGTAAATTTTAAGTGTGCTGCCTGATATATCATAAATACTCAGTAAATGGTAGTTGCATATATATATATTACCAGCCAGATTCTTTGCCCTCTCTAATCAACAGAAATTGATAAGAGGCCAGAGAAAGATTTCAGGCAAGGCATTATTGGGACTCTGCTGCAGCACAAGGGAGCAAGAACAAGTAACAAGTGCCCTTGCTTGCTCCCTGAGTCTGGGTGAGCTGGCCCCTTAAATGAGGTGAGGGAAAGGGTGGACCCAGGGGTCAGGCCAGAGAGGTCGGCCTACCCACTTGGTGGTGTTGTGTGTAAATACAACACTCTCTTTTGCTCCCAACACCTTAAAGGTGACAGTTGGGGTTTTGGCCTTTTTGTATCTTGTTCATAATTTGCCCCAAGGGAACATATGCACAGTTATTTTTAGTCCCTTATAGTTTCTTTGTATCTGTTGCTTGAGGAAACGTTTGTCCAGGTGCAAGCCTTTCAGCAAAGGGTCCCAGGTACCGTCTCATGTTGAGAATAGGGAGGCAGGGTTTATGTAACAGGGCCTAGGAAATGTACATATATACATATATTTTTTTTCCTTAAAGGTCTAAGGGAAGGTAAACTCATGGTTTAGAACTATACTCTTTGATATCCTCAAGAGAATATGGACTAGAAACATAAGTGAGGCTGAGAGACACAGGAGCTGGCTATGGAAACAGTATTTCATGGCCCATAAAATCAGAAAGGCATCATAATTTTGAATGGAAGACCAACCACAGTTAGAAAATAAATTCCCTCCTGGCATGCATATTATCCATAATAAAGCAAAATGAAGTTACAAGCATTTCACTGAAATGCAGGGGAGGGAGATACTAAAATTCTTCTAGGTGTCCAGGGCTGGTTAAAGGGAGATTAATGTGCAATAGAAATTACTACTAATTTAGGACTTGCAAAATGCCTTCACAGGTTATATGAAGCCTTAACTCCCTAAATATTTCTCAGTCTCTCTCTCACCTCCCTCATACCTATGTTTTTGAATGTGACTACTCTTGCCTGGAAGGTTTGCAGGACAGTTCTTCCCACAATGGGAAGAGATGGGAGCTTTTTCTACATTTTGAAGCACTCAAAATATTAATTATCTCAGTTCCAGTTATTAAACCACCCAATCCTCATGACAAGCACTGTGGTAGTTAGGGCAGGGGCTGTTATTCCCATTTTTACATCTGGCAAATATTTGTCTTGGACTCACTGTTTAAGATATATTCTCCTTCTCTCATCCAATTAAGCATAAAGGTCTCTCCATTCTACTAGACCATAAAAAAGGCAAAATACCTGAGCAATGAGGGTGGTCAGTAACAATTCTCTGAGTGAATTTGTCTTTCTCTTATCCACTGCCTCAATTAAGAACACAGCAGCATTACAAAGAAAAGAAAGTACCTTGACATTTTCCAAGTCTTGACAAAGCACAGAGACTTCAACAATGAGATTTGCATTCCCTCCTGTATTTCCTACTGCAGGGTCTGTAAGTGTCCCGAGCAGATTGCTGTCAAGCAGGCCTGGGAACAACGTCAGGAATAAAAGCTCCCTGGTGAAACCAGAAAAGGCACCCTCTGTCCTCTGCCTGCAGATTTGAAATGACCTCTGCTTGAAGCCTTTGCCTTCATTAGTGGAAAAGTCTTTGTTTCACATTTGGAGACAGGGGCTCAAGGGAGGCAGGATAATGTTCTCTAAATTGGGTTTAAGATTAGACCTCAGTCCTAATATCCTGCCATATTTGGAGTCTTAAAGAATCCTAATTTCCTCCAAAGGTACCCTAATGTAATCTTTTTCAGGAGGGCCCTTGGAAATGTGTCCCATAGCATAGAGTCCTAGATCTCTTTCTCCACTCAATATCTTCACTTAAGGGGCATCCAGATTGTCTTCCCCTCTGTGAATCAGTAGCCATGATTTGTGAGAAGATTTTACTTGGGCCTCATATGGCACCATGTCTGTTAAATACACAACCCAATAAAAAATATGGATTAATTCCAGGGAGAACTATTCTAAACTCATCAGATAAGCCACTGTCTTGCTGAATCTCCTCCTGAGCTTCAGAAAACCAAAAGGTTTATATGGATAACAAGAGAGTGTCACTATCCAGCACTTAAATAGAGGAGAGGCTGATTCAAACATCAGTGGGCAATGGAGAATCAAGATTCACATGGAATTCAAATGAAATGATCTCATGATGAGGTAGTTGGGGAGCATTTTCCTTGGCCAGGCCCCCTTCCCTTCCTGTAGTAAAATATACATTGAAGGCTTTATAATTATTGAAACAAACTAATGTACATTTTAACATCTAAAAGTTGTCACTGTAGATTTTTCAACATAGTAATGGAGCAAAAAGGTTATGAGATTTCAATTATTGTTTCCTTTATCCATTCATCTATCCATTTATTCACTCCTTTAACCAATATGTGTTGTCAGTTTGTTTTGGTAGGCACTGTTGTAGACAACTGGATAACATCACTGAACAAAAGAGCCATAACATCAGCTCTCTTAGGTACTTACAGTATTGTGAAGGAGCTAGACAATAAACAATAAACATAAAAAATTCTGATGTGGAGACATGTGTAGTTGCGTGTTCACTAAATGTTAATCTATTTTATTGTTAGGTCATTTAAAAAAAATTTTTTTAATGAAACTTTCTGAGTCCACTTATCCACAAAACCTTACCTCCTTATGGCATTTTTAATGTCAAATTGGCATGTGTGTGTATGTGTGTATGTGTGTTTGTGTGTGGAGGGGCTAGGATGACAAAATTATAAGAATTTGTCTAAATTTAGCTATTAACTAATTTATGCATGAGGAAAGGATTCCAGCTGGTCTATCTGACTCTGAAGTCATCCTGACACTACTATGCTACACTACCTCTAAGAAATAATGCTGCAGAAATGAATGAATAAAAGCAGGATTTAAAATAATAATTTTCTTTTTCTTTCTGTGAATTCCATGTATCCTGATTCAATCACCATTCTCATTCTCTTTCTCTCTCTTTCTTTTTTCCATTTCTTTCCTTTTTCCTCCCTCTTTACCACTCTTTCTTCCTCCATTTCTTCAATCTTTCTTCTCTCCAACCCGCCCTTCATTTCTCATTTCTTTTTTGTTTAAATAATAAAACATATTTTTTAAAAAAGGAAGCTTCAAGGCCCCTAAGAATATGTAACTTAAAAGAATCAGATAACAGATTGGGTTTATTGTTTATTTTGATTTTCCTGGATCTACAGCTACCCCTCCCTTTATTTTTTACAATAAAATAATTTGAATAATGTTCTGTTTTGTTTGTGTCTTTTGCCTTTCTCCCATTACTACCCTTCCCCTAAAAAAATCCTCAGGGGCTCCTCTCTTCTGCAAAGTAAAGTTCTTACCAAGTATTCTTGGACTTTAGCAATTGGACTCTAACTTATAATTATTTTCACATTAAAAAAAATAAACATTTTCTACTTTGCAATAAACTTATAGTTCCTTTGATCTTAGAGATCTCCTAACATAGTGTGAAAATCCATGTGCCATTTCCCTTCTCCATATTAGTATTATTTTTAATAATATGGCAACCTTTCCTTTTTATCTTCTCTTCAGAATTCCAGTCTAAGTATCTCTCCTGTCCTGTGTTGTCAGAGTGACTTGCTACCCATCCATAGTCTACAGCAAACTTACAGATTTTTATAATTGTCTAATACTTGACTGAGACAATAAAATCCAGTACTTAAGAGGTGGGAATGAGGGGGAAAATATGTGTGAGAAAGGTAACACACAAACATACACACACACAAGTGTGTTCTTAGACCCGAGACAGTATATCTGTTGGACAGCTCCTTCCCCACTCCATGTGTGGCTAGAAGCCATATATTGTTAATGCTTCAAAACATACTTGTTTTTGGCATGTTTTAGTGACCCTGTTGATCTTCCTTTAGTGGGAACCTATCATATAATAAATAATATCATCAGCACAAAGTAAGCCAATTATGAACAAAATAATTTTCATATGCAATATAACAGTCCTTGAAATTTTTTTGGTTTTTAGCTATTTCTGTTCCCTAGATTATTTACTAAAAGTATGTATATGGGAGGTAATAGCTTTAGCATGTAAATTAGGGGCCAGAAACTCCCACTGAATTCCCTAAAGATATCTCCATAATATCATTGCACTAACATTACTGTGACCTATGATGGGAAGACTCCTACTTTCTCTGCCTCTTTCCTTTCTTTCTCACTCTACCCATGTCACTCTGCTCTTTTTCTTCCATACCACCTGGAAACAATGAAAAAGACAAGTGAACACTGCAGAAGGTCAAGTGACTTGCCATATTTTCAAATTCCTGTGGAAATTCTCTGTAAGTGATGTGGACCTGAGGTTTCCTCAATAAAACTAATTTTCAAAAACTCTTGTTTTACAGAAAATATAGGAAGACACTGTACTAGCCAAATTTACTACTTCAGTTCCATCCTTGAGACAACGAGCATCCGAGTAACCACCAGTTTTACATAAAGTATATCAAGTCAAATTTCTATTTCAGTCTTCTCCAAACTCACTTCTTTCCATTTGCCATGCCCCTTTTACTTGTACCTCTGTGCTTCTGCATCTATAGTTTCCTTCTACTTTGAATGCCCCAATTACATCTCCTCCTTGTAGACCTAGTAAATTCCAATTCTTGTTCACAGAACAATACTATTGTGAGGGCTTCCCTAAGTCCAAGGACATCACATCTTGAAGACAGAAGTAGAGATGGCTGCAACAGAAACACTATGGCAACACATTGCCTAACAAAGAGATAAATAGCATAACAAGATGGATATAATCAATTGTTTCTATGCCTGTCCACTATATCATTCACTTCTAGAGAAATTAGTCATCATCATTTCCTTGCAACCTAGCAGAGAACTTCACAAGTAGTAAAACAACAATGAATGTTGGTTCCATATGTGCAATACTGCTCTATATTTCTAATCTAACTTCAGGCCAGAAATTCATTGACAGTACAGTAACAAATCCTGGAGAGTAGGGCAAGGAATCGAGATTTCCACCTCTCATTATTTAAAATGTTCACTTTTCAACCACAACCAAAAATTAAGACATGCAATGAAACAAAAAAATTTGACCTACACACTAGAAAAAAAAAAATCAGCCAATATAAAATGTCCTTGAAAAGCCCAAATAATACTTACTAGACAAAGACTTATTTATTTTTAAAATTATAATCCATTTATAGTTATTATAAAGTATTGGCTCTATTCCCTGTGATGTTCAGTATATTCTTGTAGCTTATTTTAAACCTAATAGTTGGTACCTCTTACTCCCCCACCATGTATAGCGCCTCCCCACTTCCCTCTTCCCTCTGGTAATTACTAGTGTGTTCTCTATATCTGTAAGTCTGCTTCGTTCTTGTTATATTCAGTATTCTGTTGTATTTTTTTAGATTCTACAATAATATCATAGTGTTTGTCTTTGTGTGACTTATTTCACTTAGCATAATGCCCTCCAAGTCCATTCACGTTATTGCAAATGGCAGAATTTCATTCTTTTTTATGACTGAGTAGTATTCCATTGTATGTATGTATATATGTGATGTATACCGCATCTTTATCTATTCTTCTGTTGATGGACACTTAAGTTGCTTTCATGTCTTGAAAATTGTAAATAATGCTGTTATGAATATTGGGATGCATATATCTTTATGGATTAGTGTTTTGCTTATTTTTCAGATATATACCTAGGAATGGAATTGCTCAGTCATATGGTAGTTCTACTTTTAGTTTTTTGAGAAACCTTTATACAGTTTTCCACAGTTTCTGCACCAATTTACATCCCCAACAACAATGTATGAGGGTTCTCTTTTCTATAAAAGACATATTTTAGATTCAACTATATAAATGTGAAGATAGACAAATAGAAAAAGACATAACAAGCAAGCAGAAATCAAAAGAGAGATGGAATGGCTACAGTAATATCAGACAAAACAGACTTTGACACAAAAATGTTATCAGAGATGAAAAAGTATATTTTATTCTGAAAAAGGGTCAATCCAGTCTTATGATTATACATGAATGCAACGAAGAACAAAATTACAATTATAAATGAATGTACCTAAGAACAGAGTGTCAAAATATATGAAACAAATGGATAGAGCTGAAGATAGAAATAGACAATTCAAAAGTTGTAGTTGGACGCTTTAATACTACTTTCAATAACATATAGAACAACCAGAGAGAAGTCAACAGAGATATAAAAGTCTTGAACAGCACTATAAAACAACTAGGTATAACAGGGATTCAAAGACTATTCCACCAATGAAAGTAGAATATACATTCTTTACAAGTGCACAAAGAACATTATATAAGATAGAACATATACTAGGTCATAAAATAAGCATCAGTAAATTTTAAATGGTTGAATTCTCTGACTGAAAGGAAACAGAACTGCCATTATAAGAAGTAAATTTGGGAAATTCACAAACTTGTAGAAATTAAAAACCATACTCTTAAATAATCAATGGGTCAAAGAAAAAATACTAAAATAAGTTAGAAAACATTTTGAGGTGAATGAATATGGCACATAACATACCAAAATTTATGGGATGCAGCTCAAGTGGTAATTAGAAATATATCTGTAAACACCGATATTAAAAAAATAAGGGTCTAAAATAAATAGCATAACCTACCCCCAAAGAAACTAGATAAAGAAAAGTAAAATAAACATAAACAAGCATAATAAAGGAAACAATAAAAATCAGTCCTGAAATCAATGAACTAGAGAATAGAAAAAAATAGAGAAAATCTACAAAACTAAGAGTTGTTTTTTTAAAAATGTTTAAAAAAACTGGAAAACTTTAGCTTGGCTGACTAAGAGCAAAAGAGAGGAGACTCAAATGACTAAAATCTGGAAAGAAAAGGGGAACAATATTATCAACCTTACACAAAAATAAAGGATTATAAGTGAATGATATTAAACAATTATGTGACAATAAAAAAAAATCTAGATGAAAATGGACACAAACTACCAAAACTGACTCAAAAACAAATTAGAGAATCTGAACAGACTTAAAATAAGTGAAGAGACAATTAGTAACTGAAGAAAAAAACCTCCCCACAAAGACAAACCCAGGAACAGATGGTTTCACTGGTGAATTCAACCAAACTTAAAAAGAAATTAACATCAATTCCCCACAAGCTCCTTCAAAAAACAGAAAAGGAGGAAATACTTCCCAACTCATTCTATCATGCCAGTGATCCTCTGGTTTAAAACCAGACAAAAATATCACTAGGAAACTACAGACAATAACCCATATGAATAAACATTTGATTGTACTCAAATGTTTATACAAGCATGATTTGTAAGAGCCAAAAAGTGAAAACAACCCAAATATTCATCAACCAATGAATGGATCAATAAATGTGGTATATCCATATGACAGAATATTATTCAGCCATCTACAGCCATATCACCCTGAACACGCCCCATCTCGTCTGATCTCAGAAGCTAAGCAGGGTCGGGCCTGGTTAGTACTTGGATAGGAGGATATTATTCAGCCAAGAAAAAGAAGAATGTTTTGATACACACTACAACATGGATGAACTTGAAAAACATTGTTAAGTGAAAGAATTCAGACAAATAAGACTACATACTACATCATTTCATGTATACAAAATGTCCAGGAAAAGCAAATCTATAGACACAGGAAGATTAGTTTTTTCAAGGAGCTAGGTGGAGAGGGAAATGCACAATGACTGCTAATGTGTCTGAATTCTCTTTATGGGGTCATGGAAATATTCCAACATCAGACAGTTGTCATGTACAAATTTGTGAGTTTAATAAAAGCTACTGAATTATACATTTTAGAAGTGTGAGTTTTATGGCAGGCAAATTATTTCTCAATAAATGTCACTTTAAAAAGTAATGCAGCTTGCAATCTACAATTATTTCTGTTATTATTTGATTACTCTATGTCTTCTCCAATATGCTGAATCTCAAAAGGGCAGGAACTGGATTTTTACCTCCACTCCACATCACCGTCTTGAATCCACAGTATCTAACATGACTTCTAGCACTTGGTAGACATTGAAGAAACGTTTTTTAAAATGGGTACTGAATGAATATAATCTATGTCAAATTCAAATGCATGCTAGACCAAGTATACATTCTCATTTCTGAAACCTGAAATGAACAGAATTCCCTTGAATTAGCAGTTACGGTTCCAAATGATGTGCATGGTCTATGTCACAGAGCAAAATGATGAAGCAGATATCTTTTCTAAATGCATTAGTCCTCTGTGTGCTTATTCCATGTTGCTTTCTAAGTTGCTTAGATAACCCTTTCAACAATACTTAGGCAACAAAAATCAACTCTCAGTTACAGTTATTCACAAGTTACTTAAAAAGAAAACTTAGAAAAATGAGTGCCTTTGGTTTGCCCTGCAAGAGGTTTTACTCTTAAATAGTGGCAATTATCTTCTGTGCTATTGCGGTCTATATATTATTTGACCAACAAGTATAAAAATAAAACCCTGGTTGGCAAAGACATGCTTTGCTTTCACAGCTTTCCTGGTACTGATAATTGAAGCTGACCTCATAATTGCTCTCCAGTGACAGTGATGTCTTCAGCTGGATATCCTGGCAGTTTAGGGCAGAATTTGACTGTAACTTCAGAGTCTCCGTGTCTTAAAATTCTAGCCTATTTTCAGAACAACTTTTTGTTTCTTCTTTTGCCAAGGTTAAAATGTACACATTTCAAAATATCATCCAGAACTACAAAAATCAACAGAATTTTATTTGATAACTGAAAATCTGAAGTAGAGTAATAATCAATATTTTAAACTACCTACTGCACATAAAGTGCTTTACATACTTTAAAAACTACACTCCTGAATTACAGATGAACAAACTAATATGGTACCTCAAATTGTTGAGATAATTAATTAATGGGGGAGAACTTAATCCCACAGTGGTAGGAATTGGATTTAATTACAGTTGAGTTTGTTTATTTCCTTTACATCATTGGTTCTCAGCTAGGGATGATTTTACCCTGGAGACATTTTTGGCTGACCTTAGTGGGTTGGGGAGTACTACTGGCATTTAGTTATGTACAGGCTAGGAATGCTGCTATGCATCCTCCAATGAATAGGCTAGCCCCCAAGACAAGTCATATGGCCCAGATATCAATAATGCTAAGGCTGAGAAACTGCATTATGCCACTGGTTCCTAACTTTAAACATGTATGAGACTCACCCAGGGAACTTCAGAAATGCTTATGTGCTTTCTGGGGGAGATTCTGATTTAACTGCTCTGATGTGTGATCATATTAGAATTTTTAAAACCCTGCCACTGAATCTCATGTGCAGTGAAATTTAAGAACCAGAAGAGGACCAGCTTGTGTCCTGCACAAGCTGAGGCTAAAATAAAATTCCACAAAGACTTTCTTGGACTGTGGGGACAGGTTGGAGAAGGGTAGTGGTAAATGACCTTCTGTTTCACCATTTGACTCTATTTTGCCAAAAACAATTTCAAAGACTAATATGTTCACCAGACACCTTTCTGGGGGTGATGGCTCCATTCGTCCCACTCTAGAGCGCACAACACTAAGGATGTCTGTATGTCCTGCAAGCTGGCTGGCACCAGGAACATTCCAGGGTCCCCTCCGCTGCGTGTCCTGCCGCTTCCACAGTGCCTTCCAGCCCTCCATGCCTGAACCAGCAGCCGTGACTACTGCACCTCCTGGCGCAGTGCATCAGGACTGCCAGCCAGCCTGGGCAAGGCTGCCAGCAACAGCCAGATCAACCTGGAGCTCTGCGCCTCCTATGTGTACCTGTCCCTTTGCCCGATATTTCCTGTACCTGTTGTGTGAGGAGAAGGAGCCCTCAGAGGAGTTGATGGGGCTGAAAAACCAGCCCAGAGGCCACATCTACGTCTGTGACATCTAGAAGCCAGACCACAAAGACTGGGAAACCAGCCTGAAGGCAGTGGAGTGTGCTTTCCATCTGGAAGAGCATGAGCCAGAGCCTCCTGAATCAGCACCAACTGGCCACCAGGAACAACGCCCATCTATGTGGCTTGCTGGAGAGTCACTATTGGCTTGAGCAGGCCAAGCCCATCAGAGAGTTGGGTGGCCACCTCACCAACCTGCCTAAGATGGGGGCCCCAGAAACTGGAATGGCTGAGTCCATCTTTGACAAGCTCGTTCTGGGCAATGGCAATAAAAACTGAGCTTGGACTGCTTTCCTTACAGCCATGGGGTGACCTCCTCTGGTCACTGT